>NC_050098.1:81558206-82808206 GCF_902167145.1 Zea mays | reverse complement strand
CGAAGGTACACACACATTCCCACAGTAGAATACAGTCTCTTCGCCGTTTATTTTTCGGCTTCACCGTTTATTTTTCGGTGTATCAGCTTTGACTTTTCGCTGCAAGCCTCCCTTAGGAGCTTCTTCGCCTTTTATTTCGGCGGTATCAGCGTTTATTTTTCGCTGTAAGCCTCCCTTAGGAGCTTCTTCGCCTTTTATTTCGGCGGTATCAGCGTTTATTTTTCGTTGTAAGCTCTGCATTCTCTTTGGAACGACTTTTGAGCAGAAAACTTACGTTGTGTTCCCTTAAAAACGACTTTTGTTGCTCCGACAAAGACTTGCCATGCATTCCTTAACACGGCTTTTTGTTGCTTCGTCAAAACTTTTGGAACTTCGTCGATTTATGAGGAAGGTATACTACATTATGATAATGATGAAGCTATTAAGCTATTACAAGAAATTGAAATCAACAAAAGAACTAAACTTTCAATGATTGCTCTTTATTGAAAAAGGTAAATGATAACAAATATAAAAACTGTTTCAGAGGTAGGATATGTCTTAGTAGATGTGCTTCGATTCTGGCACAGTACTATTGACTGTGCGAGCTTCGGACTGCTCCCTAAAGTCTCGCTGCTGGTGAGTATGCTGGCTCCCTTCTGGCTGCTGGCCTTGGGGATAAGCGGGTTGCATTGGTGGTGGAGATGGAGGCTGTTGCCAAGATGCCTGAGGTTGGCTTGCCGAAGCAACAGAAACTACAGGATGGTTACCCACATACTCTGGAATGTACGGTGAGTGGTACGAAGCAGTATGCATAACCTGCTTCGGCTGGCTCTGTTGGGCTGTAGCTTCTGCTATCTCTTTCTATTTCTGGATGGTGACATGGCACATCCTGGTAGTACGGCCCTTGTCCTCACCGCAGAATAGGCAATAGATTTTCCTGGGTTGATCCCCAAACCTTCCTCCGAAGCCCCTGGCGCCTCTGCCCCTTGGAGCTGGGGGCCGAGGATAGTTCTGTTGCTGCCCCAAAGCCTGGGAGGAATACTGCGGCCTCTGTTGTTGACTTCCCCTATCGTCATTCTGAGTAGAGTGGATAGATCTGACGTGCCTAGAGTGGATTCTCCCTCTGAAGCCCCTGGTCATTTCGGAGAACCTGTAAGCTTCCTCCCTTCTTTGTCGAAAGTCATTATCTGCTCGGATATATTCATCCATCTTCTGAAGAAGTTTCTCCAGGGTCTGAGGGGGTTTCCTGGCGAAGTATTGGGCTGTAGGTCCTGGCCGAAGCCCCTTAATCATGGCCTCAATAACAATTTCATTAGGCACCGTTGGCGCCTGTGCCCTCAGTCATAAGAACCTTCGGACATACGCCTAAAGGTGTTCTTCATGATCCTGAGTGCACTGGAACAAAGCTTGAGCAGTGACCGGCTTCGTCTGAAACCCTTGGAAGCTGATGATGAGCATGTCCTTTAGCTTTTGCCACGATGTAATTGTTCCTGGCCGAAGAGAAGAGTACCAGGTTTGTGCAACATTTTTGACTGCCATGACGAAGGATTTCGCCATGACTACAGTATTGCCACCATATGAAGATTTGGTTGCTTCGTAGCTCATCAGAAATTGCTTCGGATCTGAGTGTCCATCATACATTGGGAGCTAGGGTGGTTTGTAAGACGGGGGCCAAGGTATAGCCTGCAGTTCTGCTGACAGAGGAGAAGCATCATCAAAAGCAAAATTTTCATGATGGAAATCCTCATACCAGTCATCCCCGTTGACGAAGCCCTCTTGGTGAAGCTCTCTGTATTGGGGCCTCCGGTTCTGCTCATCTTGCGTAAGATGACGAACTTCTTCAGAGGCTTCGTCTATCTGCCTTTGTAGGTCAGCTAGCCGGGCCATTTTTTCTTTCTTCCTTTGCACTTGTTGATGCAGCATCTCCATGTTCCTGATTTCTTGGTCCAAGTCATCCTCCTAGAGCATTGGACTGGTGGCCTTCCTCTTCTGGCTTCGGGCCTCCCGAAGAGAAAGGGTCTCCTGGTTCGGGTCTAGCGGTTGTAGAGCGGCAGCCCCTGTTGCTGAAACTTTCTTTGGCCGCATGACGAAGGTCGATGCTTGCCGAAGGTGGTCGAAAAGGGTTCACCGGAGGTGGGCGCCAATGTTGGTGACTTGTTCTCAAATGCTACGAGTTAAGAACAAGGCAACACAAAACGTTAATGGTTAAAGTTCTTCGTCTTTCGGAGCATTATTTCCCCTTAGGATATAATCGACTCTCGGACGAAGGTTACGAAGAACATACCTTCGTAAGCATGACATATAAAAATGAAGAGGGATTCGTATGAAATATAACAACATGAACAATTAAATATGTTGTTACTATTGAATTATTCTTATCTTATTATTATGAATGAATAGAAATGATAACTTATTACAAATGTACCTTCGGCTTGAAGGAAGATAAAGAGTACAAGAGTGACGCAAAAGCAAAATGTTAAGCCCGCGTGAACAGTACGGGAGCACTGTTCATCTATTTATAGGCACAGGACGCAGCCCATGTAAAATTACACCCATGCCCTTTACATTTGTTAATGATTCTATAGTAATCCATCAAGGTCTGAATAGCCTTTTCCTTTTTAAGTCGGTTTCATCTTTTGCCATCGTACCGAAGCTTCCCTGCACATAGCTTCGGCTTTTCGCCAAACTTCGTATTCCTTGTGCTTCTTAACACCATGGTTCTAATCCAAGTCCGAAGGTACCTGTTCATGTATTATACTCCAGAAACATTGTTAAATCATGTTTTTGAGGACCTTCGGAAGCCGAAGGCCCCCAACACATGTTTTTGAGGACCTTCGAAAGACGAAGGCCCCCAACAGTAGTCCCTCGCAGTATTAATTTGTTAAGATAACGAATTCAGACTGCGATATGGACGAAGGCCTTAAGACGAAGGTCCAAAAAACACCTTCCCTTTGCTAGAATAGCAATAAACAATGACAGATGGGGCCCTCCACTTTGCAGCGCGCTGGGCGTATAAATAAGAACTCACACCAGCTGCATTTGATATGTTGTTTGTGCCATTTGCATTATTTCTCAATTTTATAGCTCTTGTTCACTAGCGCTTGCTAGTTTTTCAAGCTCTCTGAGCTTCGGTTTAAAAGACGTGTTTTCACCATTCTGAAAAAGATGTCTCAAGACAAGAAGGTTGCTGTTGAGATGAAGCTGTCTGAAGAGGAGAAGTTGTTTGAGGAGACGAAGACTGTGGATCCTTATATTTCCGGATTTGTCGAGTCGATGGCAAAAACAAATACAGAGAAGATTACTAAAGAGATACTAGAAGGCTTATCTGAAGATACTGGTGATAACGATATTTATGATGTGGAAAGTGGGGACGAAGATTCTGAGGATTGGCCCTGGAGGCCAAGTCATTCAATCTTCAGAAAATCAACCATCAAACAGAGTCATCTTGAAAACATGAGAGGGAGGTACTTTCGGGATATGTCTATTGTGAGGGCTGGCGGAGACAACAACGTCCCTGCCCTGAGGAGAACGAAGTTGTGATTTTCTAAAGCTTCTTTAAGGCTGGGCTTCGGTTCCCTTTGAGGAAGTTTGTAGTTGAAGTGCTGAAGACCTACCAAATCTTCCTTCATCAGATCATCCCCGAAGCCATAATAAGGATGGGGATTTTTGTCTGGGCAGTGAAAAGTCAAGGGCTAGAGCCAAGCGCCAAGTGTTTCTGCAGCGTGCACGAACTTCTATATGAGACGAAGGCCATGGGTAAAGAACAGTACCACAACAACTTCGGTTGTTATGGATTTATTGCTCGCCCCAACGCAAGCCACCCGGTGCCAACATTTCGGAAGAGATGGCCCGAAGCTTGGATGGAAGAATGTTTTTATGTGAAGAATGATTTGAAAGCAAGGGAAGACATTAAGGAAGTCATTATGCGCCCATCTGGTCCCGCTTCGGCCTCCGAAGGCCGAAGGTCGAAATTGATGACGCCGCCGAAGCGTGTCAGAAGGCATTCAGTACTATTTGCTCCTTCATTGGCACAAGAGATTTAATTCAAGAACATATAGCCTTCAGAGTATGGCCACTTGTAGAAAGTTGGGAAATGCCGAAGGAGACCATCACTAACTCTAGCGAAGGTGGTTTGGTCCGGCTGAAGTATACATTCAGGTTTGGGGATAAGTTCGATGAACCAAACGATGACTGGCTGAAGTGTATCGAAGCTACAAGTGATGAACTGCTTGGAGCATATTCCAAGGCAGAAGATAATGCACTATCTGCAGCCTTCAGAGGTCGGGGAAAGAAGAGACTGAACAGAGTTTTTGACGCCATTGGCTTCATTTACCCCGACTACCGCTATCCACTACGGGGACAGGGGAAAAAGAGGAAAGCAGCTACTTCGGAAACCACAATTGAGCATGTGCCAAAGGGAAAAAAGTTGAAGGTTCTGACTCACCGACCGCGTTACATCGAACCGGCCGTGATTCCTGAATTTGGCGAAGGGGCCTCTTCAGCTACCGAAACAAAAGAAAATGTTCCACCTGCGCAGAACACTGGAGAGCCGGCCATAATGCCGAAGTTACTTTCAGTTAAGCTAGTTGAGGCGACGGCTGATAAGGCTGAGGGGTCAAAAATTGGAGAAATAACAAAAATGCCAGAGATTTTGAGCCCTTCAACAGAGGCAACAGTGTCGAAGGCACAAAAGAGTTCTGCCGCAACTCCTAAAAGGAGAAGGATGGCGAATGTGCTAGATGTTGTGTTAGAAACAACAAAAACCTTGAGTCCTGCTCCTACAAGAAAAATTACCGAAGCTTCCAAGGCACAACCCAAAGCTGAAACGAAGTAGGTAGAAGTCGAAGCTGCAACAATTCAGGCTAAAACCGAAGCTGGGCCTTCAGTGCCTACTGATATAGAGCCTGTCGTAGTTGAAGAAAAGGCGACAGAACAAATTGCGTCTGAAAAGGTTGAAACTCCTGCCCCCGAAGCTTCAAAAGAAAGCACTGATTACATCATTCGTCATGCTTCGGGAAAGAGACTTTCTCAAGAAGAAAAGCTAGAAGCACGACACTATGCCCAAAAATTGAAATACCCAAGGGGGCATTAGTGTTTAATGGCAGTGGGGAAGAAGATTTTTTGTACTGTCTCCCGGATAATGAAGAAATATCTGTTTGCCGGGAGATAGGTAGAAGCATCGGATTCCCGAAGCTGGAAGATGGCCTTTTAATCTTATCGAAGGATGAGCTTGCTGATAGCTTAGCATATAATAGCATAAAGGTATAAAATATAATTTTGTATTTGAAAACGAAATGTTTTATTTGCTTATACTTAATTCTGTCCTCCTCTTGCAGGGCTTAATTCTTAGCAATGCGCTTAGGGCTTGAAAAAACATTGAAGATGAAGGATATACGATGGCTCTGAACAACCTTCGTTCAGAGGTAATTGAATTAAGAAACGAAGGTCTTGAAAAAGACAAAATCTTGATTTCATTAGTAAACAAAGTGAAAGAAGATGAAGATAGTTTCAAGGCTCAGGCCGAAATCCAAATGAATGAAATTGAAGACCTTCAGAAACAGTTGGCAGAAGCCAAAGAAAAATGCGCACTCGCAGAAGCTAACCGAGAGATTAGCGAATATTGGAAAAACCATTTAGAGAAAACTGTTGAAGAACTTCACGCATCCAAGGAAAGATGCTTTGAAAAATCCTTGGATTGCGTGAAGAAAATAAAGACTAGCTTCGCCAACGTGGGCGCCTACTCTTCTGAAGAAAACTTTATACGAGGCGACCCCGAAGGCGTTATTGAGTGGATAAGTGGAGAGGCCGAAGCCTTCGAAGAGATTTTAAGTGATCGCGCGGATGTTTGCACGTTTTCCGGTGCGCGAGGAATTTTAGCCATCTTGGAGAAGGCGAGATGCGACCATATCAAGACCCTGGCCCAAGCCGAAGCTGCCTTCTCCGTGGATGATACAAAGGATCCCTCAGCTGAAGCAAGTTTAATGGGTGGGAAATTTTATAATGGCATCTGGGTAAATGGTGGCCAAGAGATGGCTCACGAAATTATGAAGAAAAGTGAAAAAGACATTCATGACGCCTGAGTAGAAGCAAAACAAGCTGAAGAAGCTGCAAAGCGTGAAAAATGTATAGGTACTATCTTTTGATGTTCAGCTTCAGAATTTGTTTTTTGTGGCTTCGTACTGATTGATTTTTCCACTGTAGCTGAATTATCTCCGCCACCAGAACCGTTTGATCCCCTGGCCGATCCAGAAACGAAGGAAGCACTACAGATTATTAATATGGCTAAATCTATTGTTGACGAAGTCGTCAACAAATTGTTAAATGAAGTTGCGGAGAAGATCCTAAAAGAAGATTAGTACTTATTACAAAAACATACTTGTTGCAAAAACATTTTTAGATGGTTAATGTAGCTTTGTTGTAACAAGACTGTAATATTTGATGTGTATATATTTGAATCTAATATGTAAATTATTTGAAATTCACTTCTTTGCGATGGATGAAACTTTTATATACATACCGTTTTGAGCCTTCGGCGAAAAAACACCTTCCCTTCTTTTCATGCTTCGTAAAGAAAAAGATCCATGCTTCGTGAAAATATCCATACTTCGTTAAAACATCAATGCTTCGTAAAAATATCCATACTTCGTGAAAACATCCATGCTTCGTAAACAAGGGATCCCTTCTTTTGCAACAGAGCCGGTATAAGTTCTGCATCCCCGTAGGAACGTCTTTTGAACTTCTTCACCTTATATTTCGGCGGTATTTGGCTCTGCATTCCCTTTGGAACGACTTTTGAGCAGAAAACTTACACTGTGCTCCCTTAGGAACGACTTTTTGTAGCTTCGGCAAAACTTACGTTGTGCTCCCTTAGGAACGACTTTTTGTAGTTTCGGCAATTTTTGAGCTTCGTAAGTCTGTGAAGAAGATATATTTCATTCTGATAGAAGCGAAACTATTACAAGGAATTAAAACTAGAATTACATTGCTTGTTCCTTATTGAAAAACAAAATGACATAGAACATAAAAGTATTTCATGGGTAGGATATCGCTCAACAAATGTGCTTTGATTCTGGCACAATAATGTTGACTATGCGAGCTTCGGATTCCTCCCTGAATTCACGTTGCTGTTGGGAGTGTTGGTGCCCTTCTGGCTGCTGGCTTCGTGAATAGGTCGGTTGTAGTGGTGGTGGGGGTGGGAGTTTAAGCCAGGAAGCCTGTGAATGACTAGCTGAAGCAACAGAAGCTGCAGGATGATTGCCCACATACTCTGGTATGTAGGGAGAGTGGCACGAAGCAGTGTGCAAGACCTGCCTTGGCTGATTCTGCCGAGCTTCGGCTTCTGCGATCTCCTTTTGCTTCTGAATGGTGATTTGGCACATTCTTGTAGTATGGCCCTTGTCCTCACCACAGAATAAGCAGTAGATCTTCCTGGGCTGATCCCCAAATCTTCCTCCGAAGCCCCTGGCACCTCTGCCCCTTGGAGTTGGTGGCCTGAAAGAGCTTTATTGTTGCCCCGAAGATTGTGAGGTGTATTGTGACCTCTGAGGCTGGCTCCCTTTGTCGTCGTTCTGACTGGAGCTGTGGATCGACCTGACATGCCTCGGGTGGATTCATCCTCCAAAGCCCCTGGTCATCTCAGAGAATCTGTAAGCTTCCTCCCTTCTTTGGCGGAAGTCGTTATCAGCCCGGATATACTCATCCATCTTCGTTGAATAGGCCTTCTTGATGAAGCTCCCTGTGTTGGGGCCTTCGGTCTTGTTCATCTTGAACAAGATGACACACTTCTTCAGTAGCTTCGTCGATCTTCCTTTGAAGATCGGCCAGCCGAGCCATCTTCTTCTTTTTTCTTTGCACTTGTTGATGGATGATTTCCATGTCTTTGATCTCTTGATCCAACTCCTCCTCCTCGAGTGTTGGACTGGTGGCCTTTCTCTTCTGGCTTCGAGCCTCTTAGAGAGAGAGAGTTTCCTGGTTTGTGTCCAGTGGCTGCAGTGCAGCAGCCCGTGGCGCTGTTATCTTCTTCGACGGCATGACGAAGGTCAGTGCTTTGCCGAAGGTTGTGGAAGTAGGTACACCAGAGGTGAGCGCCAATGTTGGGGACTTGTTCTCAAATGCTATGAGTTAAGAACAAGGCAACACAAACGTTAATGATTAAAGGTCCTTCGTCCTTCGAAGCATTATTTCTCTTAGGATATAATGATCTTCGGACGAAGGTCATGAAGAACATACCTTCATCATCACAACATGTGTTAAATGAAAGAAGAAGCATATGAAACATGGGAAATAACATGGGTAATCATATGACATTATAATATATCTCTTATTACATAATCATGAATGAATGAGAATAACATAGGATTACATTTGTACCTTCAGCTTGACAGAAGGTAAGAGTATGGGCGTGACACAGGAACAAGTACAAATCCCCGTGAACAGTACAGGGATACTGTTCATCTATTTATAGGAACAGGGCGCAACCTATGTAAAATTACATTCATGCCCTTCATGTTTACTATTGACATAAGGACAATCTATCGAGGACTAGATAGCCTTTTCCTCTTTAAGTCGGTTCCTTTTCTTCTACTGGGCCGAAGCTTCCTTGCGCTTAGCTTCAGAGCTGGTTCGACCTTCGTCCGACCATGCTTTTCATATTGTGAACAGCTTCAACCCGAGTCCGAAGGTTTCTGTACATGTATTACACTTGGGAAACATTGTTAAACATGTTTTTGAGGACCTTCGGAAGACGAAGGCCCCCAACACCCTGCAAGTGGAGGAAAGAATAAGTATGACAAATAAAATACCTTATTTTCAAATTTAGAGTTAGTTTTTATACCTTTATGCTATTGTATGCTAGGCTGTCAGCAAGTTCGTCCTTCGATAAAATCGAAAGACCGTCTTCCAGCTTCGGGAATCCGATGCTTTTACCTATCTCCCGCCAAATGGATATTTCTTTGTTATCCGGGAGACAGTACAAAAAATCTTCTTCGCCACTGCCATTGAACACTAACGCCCCCTTCGGATATTTCAATTTTTAGGCATAGTGTTGTGCTTCTAACATTTCTTCTTGGGATAGTACCTTTCCCGAAGCATGACGAATAACGTAGTCAATACTTTTGTTCGAAGCTTCGGGACCAGGAGCTTCGATTTTTTTAGTTGCAATCTGCTCTGTTGATTTTTCCTTATGGTCAGCAGGCTCCATCTCGGTGGGCACTGAAGGCCCATCTTCGGTTTCAACCTGAATTGTTGCAGCTTCGACTTCTGCCTCCTTAGTGTCAGCTTCGGGTTGCGCCTTGGTAGCTTCGGCAACTTTCCTTGTAGGAGCAGGACTCAAGGTTTTTTGTTGTTTCTAACACAACATCCAGCACATTCGCCATCCTTCTCCTCTTATGAGTTACAGCAGAACCGTTTTGTACCTTCGGCACTGTTGCCTCTGTTGGAGGGCTCAAGATCTCTGGCATCTTCTTTATTTCTTCAATTTTTGGCTCTTCAGCCTTATCAACCTTCGTTTCAACCAGCTCGACTGTAAGCACCTTCGACATTATAGCCGACTGTTCAGTGCTCTATGCAGTTGGAACAGTTTCTTTTGTTTCGGTAGCTGAAGAGGTCCCTTTGCCAAATTCAGGAATCACGGCTGGTTCAATGTAACGCGGCCGGTGAGTCAGAACCTTCATCTTCTTGCCCTTTGGCTCAGCTGTGATGGCCGAAGCAGCAACCTTTCTCGAAGCAGTAATCTTTCTCTTTAACCTTTGCCCTCGCAGCAGGTAGCAATAGTCAGGGTATACGAAGCCAATAGCATCGAATACCCTATTCAATCTTTTCTTATTCCGACCCCCGAAAGCTGTGGACAAGGCATTGTCCTCGGCCTTAGAGTATGCCCCAAGTAGCTCGTCGCTAGTGGCTTCAATGCACTTCAGCCAATCATCGTTTGGCTCATCAAATTTATCCCTAAACCTAAATGTATACTTCAGTCGGACCAGACCACCTTCGCTAGAGTCGGTGGTGGTCTCCTTCGGCATTTCCCAGTTGTCTACAAGCGGCCATACCCTGAAGGCTATATGTTCTTAAATTAAATCTCTTATCCCAATAAAGGAGCAAACAGTGCTGAAGGCCCTCTGACACGCTTCAACTGTCTCATCAATTTTTACCTTTGGCCTTCGGAGGCTGAAGCGGGACCAGATGGGGCGCATGATGACCATCTCTTCCGAAATGTTGGCACCGGGTGGCTTGCGTTGGGGCGAGCGATAAATCCATAACAGCCGAAGTTGTTGTGGTATTGCTCTTTACCAATGGCCTTCGTCTCATATAAAAGTTCGTGCATGCTGCAGAAGCACTTCGTGCTTGGCTCTTACCCTTGACTCCTTACTTCCTAGACAAAAATCCCCATCCTCATTATAGCTTCGGGGGTAATCTGATGGAGGAAAATCTGGTAGATTTTCAACACTTCAACTACAAACTTGCTCAAAGGGAACCGAAGTTCAGCCTTGAAGAAGCTTCGGTAAATTACAACTTCGTTTTCCTCAGGGGCAGGGACGTTGTTGTCTCCTCCAGCCCTCACAATAGACATGTCCCGAAAGTACCTTCCTCTCATGTTTTCAAGATGACTCTGTTTAATGGTCGATTTTCCGAAGACAAAATGGCTTGGCCGCTAGGGCCGATCCTCAGAATCTTCATCCCCACTTTCCACATCATAGATATCGTTGTCACCAGTATCTTCTCTGTGTTTGTCTTTGCCATCGACTAAACAAATCCAGCAACATAAGGATCCACAGACTTGTTCTCCTCAAACAGCTTCGCCTCTTCAGTCAGCTTCGTCTCCACAACAACCTTCTTTTCCTGGAACATTTTTTCTCCAGACATGGTGCAAATGTGTTTTTAACCGAAGCTCAGAGAGCTTGAAAATTTAGCGAGCGCTAGTGAGCAGGAGCTAAAAGATTGAGAAAATAATGCAAATGGTAGAAACAGCGTATCAAATGCAGCTGGTGTGAGTCCATATTTATACACCTAGGGCGCTGCAAATTCGAGGGCCCCGTCTGTCATTGATTATTGCTATTCTAGCAAAGGTGTTTTTTCGGACCTTCGGCTTAAGGCCTTCGTCCATGTCGCAGTCTGAATTTGTTAACAAATTAATACTGTGAGGGACTACTTTTGGGGGCCATCGTCTTCCGAAGGTCCTCAAAAACATGATTTAACAATGTTTTCCAAGTGTAACATATGAACAGGTACTTTCGGACTCGGATCAAAACCGTACACGATGTGAAAAGCATGGTCGAGACGAATATTGATGTTGCTCCGAAGCTATGCGCAAGAGAGCTTCGACTCAACGGCGGAAAAAGAAACCGACTTAAAGAGAAAAAGGTCATCTAGCATCGTTGCATTGTCCATAAGTCAATAGTAAATATAAAGGTCATTATTGTAATTTTACACAGGCTGTGCCCTGTGCTTATAAATAGATGAACAGTACCCCCGTACTGTTCACACTGAATTGTACTCGCTCGTGTGTCACGCTTGTACTTTCACCTTCTGTCAGATCGAAGGTACAAATGTAATCATGTGTTGTTCTTATTCATCCATGATTATATAATAAAAGATATATTATGATGTCATATGACTATCCATGTTGTTTCTCATGTTTCATATACTTCGTCTTTCATTGATATATATTGTATTAATGAAGGTATGTCATTCATAACCTTGTTCCGAAGATCGTTATATTCTTAAAAAAATAATGCTTCGAAGGGCATTAACATTAACCTATTTTTATGTTGCCTTGTTCTTAATTCATAGCATTTGAAAACAAGTCCCCAACACAAGGGACTAGAGAGAATTTAATCCCTTCTATACAAGTTTAATCCTTTTTAATCCCCTCAATCCACTTCGAACTGAACAAGGGCCAAAGATTCTTCGTACTGCTGCAGTTGCGTGTTCAGTGTGAGTCCAAGGAGCAAGCAGTTGCAACTACAGCTTAGGAATACATCTGTTCAACAGATAATTGCATTCAGAACTCTTAAAAATGAGGAGGGAAACAGAGGAAAGACTGTAAACACGACTAATACAAGAAAAACAGCTTCATCAGCACGGCATTTTTTTTAAAACGCGTTGCAGTTGAGTGCTCAAGATACGATAAAATATTTTAAAAAAAAACAGTACCACAGACATGTCGCTAAAATACATATTTATTGAATGTTTATCGTCTCGTAAACAAGTGAGTTAAAGAAGGATACCAGTACATGTAAAACAAACAAAGAAACAGCTGTAACAAAAGTACAGCGGCATGTATATACTGCCCGGTGAATGAGGCAGCTTAGTTTTGCTCGCTGTAACGCATGATCCCGTAGACATCAACGATGCCAGGAGGAAACACCGGATCCGTCGCTGCTCTCACAGCGACCTTCCCCACGGAGGCAGCACTGACGGGAGGAGTCAATAGCGGCCCGATAAGTGGTAACCTAGTCAAAGGTTTTATATTTTGGAGCACCTGCAGAGGTAGATCATTTTCATACTCAATCAAGTCGCATAAGAAATTCATAACGAAATATATCATATAATACTATGACAATAATAGTTTACATAAAGCGTTGCAAAATAATAACCACCTCACGCTTTACAAAATAATACCGATCGACAGCCCCGCTTTGCATTTCAAGAAAACAAACACCTCGCGCAAGAAAACATCTGGACTCTTAGGGTGTGTTTGGTTTGACTTTTGGCTTTGGCTTTTGTGCCCCTAAAAGCCAAAAGCCAACCAAAGGGCTGAATCCAGGAAGCAGCTTTTTCTAAAAGCCGACTTTCTCGTAGTGCAAATCTGAAAGCACCTCTGGACCTGCTTTTAGTGGCTTTTCGGATGGAACTGTGAAAACATATATCGAAGATTTTTTAACGACTTTTAGTGGTTTCCACCAAACGGTTTTTAGCTTTTTAACAGCTTACAGTCTACAGCAGCTTTTTCCACAGCTCACAACCCACAGCAACTTTTTTCACAGCCACAGCCCAACCAAACAGACCCTTATCCTATCCATACACAGTAACACCATAACTTACGTGAACGAAAACGACCACGAGCAGGACCTGAGACCTGTTGCTTTGGCATACGTTAGATAAGAGGATTTTTTTATAACCCTAGTCTGAAATTAGCTGTGTTAGAGTATATGGATTAGGCCCATGTATGAATATTGTATAGCCACCCTCTAGGGTTGGCCCAATAATGTATTCTACTCTCTCCAACATGGTATTCAGCTAGGCCTTCCCTCCCCTCCAGCCGCCGCCGTCCACTGCCGCGCGCGCCAAGACTGAAGCCGCCAGGGAGAGCAACAGACGGCCGCCCGCCGACGACGTGCGCCCGCGTCGCCTCTCCCGGCGGCTCCATTCGCGGCCGCCAACGCCACGCTTGCCGCGCCCGCGCCTCCGACCGCCAGGAAGCCCGACGGCCGAGAGCGTCTGCTTGCTCGCCGCCGCACGCGCGCCGCGAGGCCGACGCGACCCTCACCGCCGCCGTGCCCTCCATGGCCGGCGAGCACGACCCTCCTCCTCCCCTCTCCTATTCCCAGGTATTTCCTCCCTTCACCTCTTCCTCCTTGGCACGCGCCGCACCTCTTGGTGCTCGCGGCGCAGCTGCTCCGCTCCGCGCCGGCGTCGCGCACACTCCCCCGGCCGCCCCATTCCCTCCCCACCCCCTCCCAGCAGCCGCCGCCGCATACCCTGCGGGCGCGTAGGGGCCGGTGGCAAGGGCGTGGGGGACTGGTGTCACCGCCACCTCCCCTGCGCTCGCCCGTGTGCTGGGTGCGTGGGGGGCAGGGACTCACGCCACCGGTGGGGGGATACCCTCACCGCCGCGAGCGTCGTCGCTGCCCTTGCTGCTGTGGCGGACGGCGTTCCTTGCCCATGTAACGCTTTCTAGGCTTCGCCGAGTATTTTCAAAGCAGTTGTGTTCGGTAGTGTTTTGGGGAGGACAGCGATGTCGATCGGCATCTCGATGGTACATGTAGAGCACGTCTGATACACAAACAAGTATACTGGTTCAGGCCACTCGGAGGCATAATACCCTACGTCTTGTGGTTTCTACTTCCTATTTGTGGAATTGTTGGAGCTCTCTCTCTAGTTACAAGTGATGACCTCTCTCGAGGTTGAAGACGAGTGAAGTGTCAGTGTTTTTGCGTAGGGTCCCCTATTCAACCTTATTCCCGATTGAATAGGGGTTACAGAGAATGACGCAGAGAATGACGCCAGGTGCATGATCTCCACGCTCTGTCTCCTCCACGCCACGTCGCGCCCAGTAGCAGTCAATAAACTGTCCACCAACTTCCGTGTGCGCCGCATGCACAAGGCACGACCGAGTTCTCTCGCGCCCACGTCTGCGCCTTCTCTAGACATCTCCAGTCCCCATCCGATTGAGGACCACTGGGCCACTATTAGGCGGCCCACCAGGGTCCTTTCAGATGGCGCACAGGACATAATCGGGTTGTGGTGACCCGGGGGATCTCTCCTACTACTGGGAGGGGAGTGAGACGACAAGGTCCCGATCACCAAGGAGGCAATCACAACACCGGGGAAGACAAACGGTCCAGGCATGCGACGGCTTGGCTGAGGATGGAGCTCGACACAATCACAAACAACATGGTTCATGGCCCGATCGATGGCCACGAAAACAAGCTGGTCGTCATGAAGAAGGATGTGCACATGCATGGGACCTGGGACGGGAGGCACGACGGAGGTAGGAGTCCCCTGAGGCGAAACCAGAGGGGCAGAGGATGGTGGGACCCCGTAGAAGGATGTCAGGGGCTGGGAAGGAGAGCGCAACCAGCTGGGGAAGGCCGACGCGCACGCCAGTAGGTAGAAGAGTGCCCAAGGGCCAGCAGCGGCGGCGTGCGTCTGCTGAATGGGGGGACCAAGCGAGACGACGTCAGAGAAAAGGGCGCCACAATTCAAGAGGCCAAGGCAGCCACAATACTGCTTAGTTAGTGAACGGAGAACACTGAACAACCAAAATATCAGGGCAATTACCGTCTGAAGAGGTACTCATCGCGATCTCTGAATTCTAAACAGAGGAGTGGTTGCCTAGTCGCCTGTTCAGCCACTGAACAGTCAATAGAGGAGGACAGGAGCGCGCTGGAGGGGGCCTCTGCAGACTACAGTCGCCACACGATGGAGGGGGGCCGGTTGCTGCTCGAGCAGAGGGCCGCCAGAGCACAATAGGGCGGCAGGAGAGGAGGATGGCGGTCATGTACAAGGGGCGGCAACGCTAGAGAAGGGGTGGCTGAGCTGGGCAAGAGTGCACGCGCAACAGTGTGTACCGTATTGGAACAAGCAGGGGCATAGAGCAAAACAACGTTTGTGTTGTGTAGAGATGGTAGGCGGACCCACATAATAAAGGCCAGATTAATGGCCCAAAACAGGCATAACTAGTCGACCATAACCCCTAGTCGGACGACTAATCGTGATTAGTCGACGACTAGGACGACTAATCGCTACCTAGTCGTTCTAGTCGAGTCGAAGACCCTAATCGAGCTCGAGCTAGCGATAAGGCCGACTAATCGTGACTAATCGCGATTAGTCGGACGACTTTAAAACCTTGGCTAGATCTGGCCTGCGCCGGCGGCGTCGACACCGGCAGGGAGAAGAGTCGCACCTTCGTGACTAGCACCAAGAGGAGGGCCATCCATGGCGCAGCCGAGGAAGGGAAATGATGGCGCGCTTGGAGGAGGCAGCGGCCCTGGGAAGAAGGAAAGGTGCGTCGGGAGTGGGGAAGAGAGGTGTGGCGACTATTGAGGAGGGAGGGAGAACCTAGCTTTGAGCGTTGAGGCCGAGTTTCGCGTTGTGGCCAACAGCATGGCCGAGGCTTCCTGGTTGCGCCAGCTTCTCCAAGAGCTCCACAACCCCCTCCAGCGCGCCACCCTCGTCTACTGCGACAACGTCAGCGCGATCTACCTCTCCACCAATTTCGTGCAGCAACAACGCACAAAGCAGTGGAGATCGACGAGTTGAGACTACGGGGAAGGGGTAATTACCTGTATACCCCTCTGTGTAATGGCTTGGCCCAACTACTTAGCTTATAAATATGCCTCCCAACACTGATTAGGGTTAGGGCTTCATTCTCCAACACGAGCAAAACACAATAGCACACAGGCAGCACGCACAACAACACAAGCGAAACTCAACCTCGCGCAGTAGAGCGTCGAGTGTCCTTGTGTATGACAGTACCACGTGCAAATGCGACATGAGGAAAAAATCGTAGAGAAGGAAAGAACCATAACCCAAATTGGCTCTCTATACTATGTTATGAATTGTACTGTCTTCACTATGAGAGCACTATGCCCGAATATATACACCGCTACATGATAGAGACTATGTAGAACAAAGAATCTATATATGAGACCAAATATAGGACAGAGACTATGTAGAACAAAGAATCTATATATGAGACCAAATATAGGACAGAGACTGTGTAGAACAAGGAATCTATATACGAGACCAAATACAGGATAGATATTGTGTAGAACAAGAAATCTATATATGAGACCAAATATAGGATAGACTCTGTAGAACAAGGACAAATCCTAGCAGCATTAATTGCTCTCATATCGAAAAACAAAAAATATTCAATTCTACCACCTTAAACTCAATTGCATTTGGCATGCAATGGTTTCTCAAAAAAGGTGTTTTACTAAGAACATCTCCAAGAGATTCTTTATTTTTGACTCTCTATTTAACTCATTTTTTTATAAAGATTACACTCTATATGTAGCATATCACTCTAACAGAATATCTATTTAGTTTGACTAGTCAGAGTCGGATAGCTTGGCGAATTAGATAGCTAGTATGTTGGAGAGTTATTTGCTGTTGCGTAACCAAAATTTGGTTTCACGAGCCATTTGGCCAGTCTTTTGGAGATGCTCTAAACATATGTTTTTCCAATTTATTCATTTGCATGTTCGCTGCTACTAATTTCAAAATAGCATTTAGAATGCTCTATAGATCCTCTTCACTTATCCTGTGCATTATATGTTTAAAATTATAGCAGTTATGATTTCAGAGATCGCATTATTGAAGATTTGTCATCCAAGTCTGAAACTGCAAATATGGCACTAAAACTACTTCAATTAAGTTTGATTTGCCACTAGATTATACATGAATTAGAACACATAAAGCCATGGAAAAGAATCTATTACAACCAATTTTAGGTGCATTGTTGCAGCTACCTCACTGCCAGTAGCTGAAAACCAAAATATGCATACCACCCATAATAATAACTTAGACTTCACTTAGTATTTAAATGGATTCAAAGAAGTGAGGAAAGAGAAGTATCACCATCTGCATAGGAGAACCGACAAGACCAAGAGGTATCTTTACACTGCCCACTCGACGAGTTCCATGAATAAAACCAGGCCTCAGTATCACTCCTAATGGAAACAATAAAAATAATATGAAATCATCATGCAAGTGTCACGTAGATGTTGAGCATGTAAAATACGAAATGAGAGATACAAGAAACAAATGCAGAAGGTTTACTTTATTTTGTGGCATTGAAGTACCTAGTTGATTGTAAACGTGTTTCACTAATAATTCGGAATGAAACCAATCATGCAAGTCAAATTTTAGTGATGATGCTTTCAGACCCTATATTCTGGCTCCTAGATACAATCGAGAACATGGGTCCTGGAATTCAGTGTTCCCTTTAGCCAAAATATAATTAACCCAACATGTTGCAATGTTTTAAAAAAGTCCTCACAAATTCATGTATGTAGTACACAGTTAAATAAACCGGAAAAATCAATATTAAATTCATCAAAGATATTGAGATTTAGAATGAAAAATATTAATATCTGCACATAACAAAAAAACTCGGCCGGGGAGGGAAAAAATATCCTCCCGGAGTCATATTAAGAAGAGACCGAAACATGGTCCCGGTCGATAAAACCCCCGAACCTTGTCCCCCTATCACTAACGGGTCGATCAACTGTCCACTCTGCATCGGCGGAACAACCGGAGGGTGGCGCGCAGGATATCGGTCCCCGAGAGCGGGCGGGGCACAGCGAGGGGATTTTTTTAACCAAGCCTGAAATTCGTCCACAAGGGGGATCGAACCCGGGACCTAGAGATGATACTCGGAAGCCTTAATCATTACGCTAGAGGCTCTTTCGCTATATCCGCACATAACAAACAATGCTAGATAGAATGCTTGTCTATTTTGTTTCATTTTGTTTATTTGATTTGATATTTCCATCTATGAAATGTAGGAGACTAGAAATGGGATGGTTTCACTTATCATTCTTGCAATCTTGTAGCTTGGCAAATATAGAAATATCATAATGATAGTCTTCGAAGGTGCAAGTCCGAGACACGGCTCTATTGCATAATATCACCTCCTCATCTTCTTTGAAAGGTTCATTAAGAGAGACAATGCTCATCCAAATTGTTAGACTGTGTGTGTGAGTGTATGTGGGCCGGCACCACTGTTGGGTTGCCGGTCCATTAGGGTTAGGGTTGAGTCTCTATATATATTGTATCCCATCTATTATCAATACAACAACAAGTTCATCCTTCTACATAGTATCAAAGGGTTGGGTTTAGGGTTTTCCTCCCACCTCCCACTGCAGCCGCCGGCGGCTCCCTCCCACCCCCACAGCCGCCGCCTGCCATCGCTGCCCCCGGAAGGCCCTACCTTCCCTCCCGTGGGCGGCCTCCCACCTCCACAGCCATAACATGTGAGCTCCAGCACCCTCCTCGACCACCACCTCCAAGCCGGACTCCTTCCCATGGTGGCTGAACGGAGCCCCCTCCATGTGAAAGTCGCCTAGAGGGGGGGTCAATAGGCAAATCTGAAATTTATAAACTTTTAAGCACAACTATAAGCCGAGTTAGCGTTAGGAATAAAACCGAGTCCGTTAGAGAGGTCGAAAACAAATCACAAGCAAATAAAAGCGGATGACACGGTGATTTGTTTTACCGAGGTTCGGTTCTTGCAAACCTACTCCCCGTTGAGGTGGTCACAAAGACCGGGTCTCTTTCAACTCTTTCCCTCTCTCAAACAGTCACCTAGACCGAGTGAGCTTTTCTCCTTAATCAACGGGTCACTTAGACCCCTTACAAAGACCACCACAACTTGGTGTCTCTTGCTTGAGAACAAGAATGGAGGAAGAAGAAAAGCGATCCAAGCGACAAGAACTCAAATGAACACAAATGTCTCTCTCTCACAAGTCACTAAGTCTTTTGAATGAGTTTGGGACTTGGAGAGGATTTGATCTTTTGTTTTGTGTCTTGGAGTGAAGTCTAGAGCTCTTGTATTGAATGCAATGGCTGAAAACTTGGATGCCTTAAAGTGGTGGTGGTTGGGGTATTTATAGCCCCAACCACAAACCAACCGTTGGCGTTGGGCTGCTGTTGATGGGCGCACCGGACAGTCCGGTGCGCCACCGGACACTGTCCGGTGCGCCAGCCACGTCACCCAACCGTTGGAGCTCTGACAGCCTGAGCCACCGGACAGTCCGGTGGTGCACCGGACAGGTATTGTTCACTGTCCGGTGCGCCTTCTGGCGCTGCTCTGACTTCTACGCGAACTGATCGCGTACTGTAGCGCTTTTCAGGTTTCCGTTGGAGTCGACCGTTGCGTTGTAGTCGTTGCTCCGCTGTCACACCGGACAGTTCGGTGGCACACCGGACAGTCCGGTGAATTATAACAGAGTAGTTTTTCCAGAAACCCGAAGGTGAGGAGTTTAAGTTGATCCACCCTGGTGCACCGGACACTGTCCGGTGGCAACCAGGGCAACCTTCGGTTTCTTTTGCTCCTTTCTTTTGAACCTTAACTTTGACCTCTTTATTGGTTTGTGTTGAACCTTTGGCACCTGTAGAACTTATAATCTAGAGCAAACTAGTTAGTCCAATTATTTGTGTTGGGCAATTCAACCACCAAAATTATTTAGGAAAAGGTTTGACCCTATTTCCCTATCACCATGGACGCAAGGACTTCAGCCATGGCCGCCCAGCAGCTCACCCCTGCCATGGAGCCCGACACTCCCTGCTCCACCTCACCGGTAATCACAGCAAACGCCCAAGCTCCACTCCTCCTTGTTCGTCTTCAACCTCCAGCCGGCCACCATCTCTCGTCGCTCCCTGTCCGCGGCGCCGCGTCTCCAAGCGAGCTCGGGCGCAGCCATGGCGCGGCTCCTCCGGCCGGGGGCAGCCCTGGTGCGGCGGCCCCGACGCGGCGCGCCAGGCCCAGCGAGAGTTGTAGCGCCGCGGCCGCCTCCGCGGTGAGCGACTGGTGCACCGTGTACGCCCGCCACCTCCTTCACAGCGCGGCTCCTTCAGCAGCAGCTGGCCAGCCCGACGCTATCCAACGCGCTCGCGGCCGCGCTCAAGCGCCCGCAAGCCAACCAGCGCCGCGGCTGCGTCCACCTGCAGAGCCACCAACTGCGGCCCAGATCCGCCGCCGGTGGCCCTCCACCAGCCAGTGTGGCATCCACCCTCCAGCGCGCGCGCCTGCGTGCTCCTTGCTCCCATGGCACGCCCCACCTGCGTACCCCGTCGCCCCCCCCCCCCTCCCTGCTTCCGCGCTCCCCCCCCAAATCCAGCCCGCCAGCCCCGGATTGGCGGCCACCAGCCTACTTCCGCGCTCCTTAGGCCGGCGCGCCCATGGCCAGCACCGGCGCGGCCCCTCATGCTAGCGTGCCTGCTTCACCCAGCCGTCTTCCTCCTTGGAGCATGCTGTCGGTCTCCTATGCTTCGCCCAGCTTCGGCCGCGCACCGCTGCTCTACTCGACGCAGCAGCCTGGCCGAGCTACTCCTCATACGGTGCTCCCCATCGCCCCTGCTTTCTTTTCTCCCCTGCAAGAGCCTTGCTCGGTGCCCTCGCTTCCTCAAGCAGTAGGACGGATGGAGCTCTCTGCCCCATGGCCGTCGGCCTCCCTGGGTCCCATGGCGCTCAGCGCAGCAGCGCCTCACCCTTCGACCTTCTCATGTCGCCGGCGCCATTCACACCCCTTGCCAGGTCCGGCGCAGGCCCCTACCGACTGGACCCGCCCCGCCGCCCACCCCCTTCATCACCATCGCTGGTTCCGTCGCTGCTGCGGCCTTCCCGGTGGATCCACATTGCTACAACCTTTCCGGCTCGATCCGCCGTCCCTTTGGCTGGATCGCGTCTTCCCGGCTGGATCCGCCGTCCCTTTGGCCGGATTTGGCGTTTCCCCATCTATTCTGCCGCGGGCGCGGACACCATGACCAGCGCTGACGCGTGCGCTGCTGTCGGCCTTCCGGGCGAGGCTCCTTGATGCCCGGACGATCGAAGAAGCAAGAAGGTCGGCCTGCTGGTGCTTTTTTGTTGTGTCGCCCTGCCAATCGTTGACCCCTCCTGAAGATCAGGCTTCTGCTATGCGTCTCCCAACAGTGGTGCCAGCCCAACAGTGGGATGATTGACGCAAGGAGCAGCTTATAGTGAAGTGGCGCAAGGAGAAATGGTGCAAACGCTTCCACGTAGGTCCACCGGTGCAAACTCTTGATTCTATGTGAGAAGTGATTCTCCAAGAGAAGTGACTACATGACCGAAAACAATAGAAGTGAATGTGACTAGAAACAATTCTCTTTGGATTCTCTAAGATAAACTACAAGTAAAAAGTGATTTTAAGCGAGAACTGAATTAGGAAAAGCATTTTTAGGCTTATTTGGCAAAACTCTTATGTAAAAATTGGTTATCTACATGCAGTAGATAAAAATGCAAAATTTTCAGATCCTAACAACCTATCTCATTTCATCAAATCACTTCTCAAAGCTTCAAATAGGGTCTTATGGCTTGCAGACAACTTCTTCGTGAGAGGAGAATATGTGGAGACATAAGATATAGCCTACTATAACATTACTTAATCATTGGAGTTAGGATTCCTGGTCTTAATGTGAGAGTGTGTGTTCCTATATGTATGTGTAGGTGGGCTGGCACCACTGTTGGGCTGCCGGCCCATTAGAGTTAGTGTTCTCGGTCTATATATATGTAACCATCTTCTATGCAATAGACAAGCTTTCCAATCTCTTACATGGTATCAAAGCTAGGGTTTCTTTCCCTCCTCCCTCCCACCCCACAATCGCCGGCCACCTCTTACACAGTCGATGTCACCCGCTTTTGCGCCGCCGTCCCCGGGAGGCTCATCCTTCCCTCCCAAGGCGGCACCCATCCCACCGCCGGCCCTAACCCCGTCTACGCAGCCACCGGTCTCGCTGTCGGACCTCCTCCCCTCTGGTCGCGCATCCGTCGACTCTCCTCCCGTTGGCCCCTGCAGCACTGCCGCGCCGCCGGCCTGGTTGTGCCGCCTCCTAGGCATGCTCCCGCCTCCTCGTCGCGCCACCACCTAGGAGGGCCGCCCTCCCGGCCTAGATCATCACCGACCTCTCTGCAAGACGGACAACTCTCCAACTCGAGTGTCGCTGTCTTCTCCGACGCCCTGGGCATCACGACCGCGGGTGCGACCTCGGCCATGGTCGCCGCGGCTAGGCTCTCTATCCCCAGCCATCGCGCCACCAGCCATGGCCCTCATGACCTCTTTACCCCTCCCCAGATCCGGCGCCCCCACCACCGGGTCATGCCTGTTTGCACCTGCTCTGACCGACGATGCCTTGGTCGTCGTGCTCTCCTCATTAGTGTGGCCTTCCCAGCCAGATCCACCATTGGTGTGGCCTTCCCAGCCAGATCCGTCATTATTTGGCCGGATCGCCGTCTTCATGGCTAGATCTGTCGCTATCGTGGCCTTCCCGGCCGAATCCGCCATTGTCCCTTCTATTCTGCCACCACCGCGTGGCCCCTCTGGCGGGCGCGGTCACCTAGGACCAGGCAGACACGTGCGCTATCGTTGGCTTTCCTAGCGCGACTCCTCGACGATCGAACGCGAAAAGAAGCAAGAAGGCCCATGAGGATGCTGATGTCCATTTTGTGTCGCCCTTCCGATCAATGATGCTCCAACGTCGACCCCACCCCCGAAGAATGAGGATGTTGCTGCGCACCACCTCGATTTCAGCTACCTCGTCATCCAGGGGTTATCATCTACATGGAGTGCACACCGGTCTCTACTCCAGCCACAACATTTTTTTTCGAAAAGAGCGCAGGAGAACTGCGCACACATATATTAAAGTAGAGGGGAAAAGGGGGTCGTAAAGACCCAGGTACAAAGCACTCCTTATGGAGGCCAGAAGCAGGCATACACAAAACTATCCATAAAAATTATGACTAAGAAACTACAACCATAGGAGCTAGGAAGCTTGGCCGGCCAAAAAGGAAAGCCCTTTGGCACCAGCCAGTTGCCATATCTCCCTTTCCTCATCAGCAGCATGAAGAAGGAAGGAGATACAAGGGGTCCTTCCATCAAACACCACCTTGTTCCTATGATTCCAAATCATCCAGGCCCCTAAGGCAATAAGAGAGTCCAGTCCTTTCTTTCTCATACTGAGGACCTGAGCCGAGGATCTCTCCCACCAACCAAAGAAGGAAGTCTCCACTTGCTGAGGGGATAAGCTGTGCAACCCAAACTTTCTCAAAAGGTTGTACCAGAACACTCTTGAGAATACACAGGAGACCAGTGGGTGATCAATGCTTTCAGGTTCTTGATCACATAGAGGGCACCTAACCGGGTGGTTCATGCCTCTTTTTTCATCCTATCAGCAGTCCAGCATTTGTTGTGTGCCACCAGCCACAGGAAGAAAAGGCACTTGGGTGGCATCCAAGATTTCCAGATCCTTTTATGATGATCAAAGGAGCACGAACCCTGCAAGAGACCAGCATAAGCAGTTTTAGCCGAGTAATTACCATCTGGCGCTATGGAGAAAATATGCTTGTCTTCAATATCAGGATGCAACGGTGAATCCGATAGAGCTTCCCAGAGGTGCAGAAAATCAATCAAGGCCCCTACTGATAGAGCGCCTCTAATATCACCAATCCATCTCCTATTGACCATAGCCTCTTGCACTGTTCTTTTGTTGATAATTCTTTTAGATATGGTGCAGATCAGCCTTGGTGCGATGTCAGCGACCTTTTCCATTAATCCATTTATCAACCTGAAAAAGAGTATTCACACCATTACCAACCACTAAAACCAACACTGCAGAGAAGGACCTGCCATTGCTTGGGACCTGAATGGGTAGGTCCACCCACACGACACTGCGACTGCAGGGGGATTTCAGCTCGTCGGCTACTACCTTCGAATCTTCTCTAGTCTCATCGTGTGTGGTGCCCCCGTTGTGACTTCGGGGGGGGAGGGGATGTAGACTGTGTGTTCCTAAATGTATGTATTGGTGGGCTAGCACCATTGTTGGGCTGCCAACCCATTAGGATTAGGGTTCCCGATCTATATATATGTGTTAGCTATCTGTGTATATGGGCCTAGCCCACTAGGGTTCTATATCCCTGTACACTGTAGCTGTTAGAGTTTCATTGTAACAGACTCTCTCACATGGTATCAGGCCTACAGCCGTCGCCACCCCTCCCCCACCCCTCCATGGTGGGCCGACTGCCGCCCCCTCCCCTCTGCCGCCTATGAGGCCTTCCCTCCCCTCCCTCTCTTACCGCGTCGCCCTTGCGCCCGACACTCCGGCCGCCGGCGCGCCGCCGGGCTTTCCAGCGCCCATGGCGGCCCCTTCTCCCGCAGCCGTCGCGCCGCCGCCCCTTGCCGCTCCTCCGGCGCCCCTCCCCCTCGGCGCAGGAGCGCCATCAGGCCTCGACGCCCCTCCGGTGGCCTGCTTCCCCACGGCCGGCGTGCCGACAGGGCCTGCCGCACCTCCGGCGGCTCTCTCCCCTGCGGTAGGGGCACCGCCGACCACCCCAGCCTCCCTGCCGACCCTCCCCTCCATGGCCAGTGCGCCGCCGACAGTCCTTGCACCCCCTCCAGCCCTGCGCGCCCCGTCGCTGCTCCTGTCACGCCGCCGGGGCACGCCTATGTCCTCACCGCTGCGCTGCCCCCCACTGCCGAGCCACCCCCGCCGGCGCCGACCCAATTCACCACCCTCGCGGCCGCCCCAGGCCCAGATGGGTCCCTGCTATCTCTTGCATTCTTCCTGTCGGATGCCGCCCTGCTTCGCTCCCAGCTGCTGGCGCCGGGCTTTCCACATGTTCCTCTCGACACGATTGGAGGGCCCCCGTGCGTGGCTGCCCCCTGGCGACCACTGTCTACACTCAGCCGTCCGCCATCACCCTCCCTGCGCGCTCCTTCGGATGCTGCTGCTGCCATTCTCGCTGCCACCTGGGCAGCCGTTACGGCTGCTCGCCAACGGGCCCAGGACGCCGCACGTGCTCTTAAGCAGGAGCAGGCGGTTGTCGACGCCATTGAGCGCCAGTACGCCGAGACCTATCGCCGTCTCGCTGGCAAGGGCGAGTCGGATGGCTCCCCCACATCCGCTCGCCACAGCGCCCACACCTTCGAGCCCGCGCCCGCCCCGACCTCAACCCTTCGCGCTTCTCTTCATGCTCAGGCGGCGGCCCTCACCAACATCCGGGCAACCGTCACTGACGTCCTTGCGCCGAACTCCATTCAGTACCCCCGGTGGCGCGATCAGGTCTTGCAGACCCTCCGCCGGTACGCCCTCGCCGACCACGTCCTCTCAGCGATCACTGGCCCGTCAGAGGATTGGCTTCTGATGGACGAGGTGGTGCTCTCCTGGATTCATGGCACCCTCACGGCCGAACTTCAGGACATCGTTCGCGTACCGGATGACACTGCTCACCGGATCTGGGGTGCCCTTGAGGCTCAGTTCCTCGGCCACCGCCAGACTCGGATTTTGTACCTCGAGACCGCCTTCCGTCAGCTTGCTCAGGGCGATCTCTCTATGGACGAGTACTGTCGTCAGATGAAGACGATAGCGGACACTCTTCGCACCCTCAGGGCCCCCATCACCGACGAGTGCCTCGTGCTCAACCTCCTCCGAGGCTTGAGCCCTCGCTTCGATCGTGTGACGCCCATCCTCACCCGCATGAAGCCTTTTCCTACCTTTGCGGAGACCAAGAACAATCTGCTTCTCGAGAAGCTTTGCCTCTCCGCCATTGCGACCGCCGCTCCCGCCACGGCGCTCTACAACGCTCCTCAAGCTCCCCCCTTTGCCTCCGGGGGGATCCTCTTCACCGCACTCCGGTCCCCCGCCGCCTGGAGCTCTTCTGCAGCCTACTGGCTCCAGAGGGGTCGCGGTCGTAGTCGCGGCCGTGGTCGCAAGAGTGGACGAGGTGGCACGACGGGCGGCCGACGCCATTCACCGGGTGGCTCCCAGTGGCCATCCTTCTACAACTCGTGGACTGGCACCATCCAGATGTGGCCCGGGCCGTTGGCGGACACCTCGGCCCCTCGCCCCACCACCCCTCAGCAAGTTTTCTTTGCCGCTCCACCTCCGGCGGCGCCCTCGGCACCTCCCCAGCCTCGCAGGGGCTCCTTCACCTCCCTGGGCCTCCGTCCCCACCCGTGTGGGGGGCCTAGACCAATGGGTGGGACACGCAGTCTCTCGCCAACTCATCCACAATGACGCTGGCCCCACCCACCTCAGTCTCTGACTAGGTGGCTGACTTCGGTGCCTCCTACCACACCACCCCGGACGCAGGTATTCTGTCTTCCACCTCCCCCCCCCCACCCCTCCCTTCCGTCCTCCATCGTGGTTGGAAACGGCTCTGCCCTTCCCGTCACCTTAGTCGGTGACGCGGTCCTCCCCGGTCCTTCCCGTTTATCCAACGTTCTTGTTGCTCCCCACATTATTCAAAATCGTCTTTCCATCCGTCAGTTCACTACTAACAACTCTTGTTCCATGGAGTTCGACCCGTTTGGTCTTTCTGTGAAGGATCTTGCCACCAGGACCCTTCTCGCTCGGTGTGATAGCCCCGGGCCGCTCTACACACTTCGCCTGCCTGCTTCCACTACACCGACCTCTGCCCCGCATGTTCTTGCAGCCGCCACCTCTTCTGTGACTTGGCATCGTCGTCTCGGTCACCCCGGTCGTGAAGTGATGTCCAAGCTCTCCAGCAGCACCTCCGTTTCAGGTTGTAGGGGATCTTTTGAGCATCTCTGTCATGCTTGTCAGTTAGGTCGCCATGTTAGGCTCTCATTCCCCATCTCCTCTTCTAGAGCAGCAGGCATTTTTGATCTGATACATTGTGATGTATGGACATCCCCTGTAATCAGCATTTCTGGCTATAAGTATTATTTACTTATTCTTGATGACTTCTCGCATTATCTGTGGACTTTTCCTCTACGTCAGAAGTCCAACACTTTTCCCACCCTGTCTCACTTCTTCGCTTGGGTCTCCACTCAGTTTAGTCGCACCATCCGAAGCATCCAGTGTGACAACGGGCGTGAGTTCTATAACAATGTGTCCCGTGACTTCTTCCTCTCTCGCGGCGTCCACCTCCGCATGTCCTGCCCCTACACGTCTCCTCAGAACGGTCGGGCTAAGTGTATGATTCGCACGACGAACGATGTCGTGCGCTCTCTACTTTTCCAGGCTTCCTTTCCCGCTCATTACTGGCTGAGGCCCTCGGCACTGCCACCTACCTCGTCAATCGTCTCCCCACCAAGGCGGTTGCCCAACCCACCCTTACTTCGCTCTCTTCGGCGTCCATCCCTCTTACGACCATCTTCGTGTCTTCGGGTGCGCTTGCTATCCCAATCTCGCTTCCACTGCTCCTCATAAGCTCGCCCCTCGCTCCACTCGTTGTGTCTTCCTCGGTTACTCTCCCGATCATAAGGGATATCGGTGTCTTGACCTTGCCTCCCACAGAGTCCTCATCTCTCGTCACGTCGTTTTCAACGAGTCGGTCTTCCCTTTTTCCTCCACCCCCACTGCCTCTCTCACCGACCTCGACGTGTTCCTAGACCTCGACCATGTGTCCCCCACAATCGTTCCCCCTTCACTGCCGGTTCGTCCGCTTCACCACCTCACATGGCCCTGCCGCCCGCCCCCGCACTGCCACGTGCGGCCTCGACGCCCTCTACGCCGCCCTCCCCCACACAGCCACGTGCGGCCTCGGCGTTCCCTGAGTCGCCTCGCGCGACCCTGCCTGTGCCGCCCACTCCCTCACAACCACGTGCAGCCTCGACGTTCCCTGAGTCGCCTCGCGCGGCTCTGTCTGCACCGCCCTCTGAAAGGGAAATATGCCCTTGGGCAATTTCTATAAGTATTTTGGTGATTAGATGCCCAACACATTAATTGAGTACTAATGTGCTAAATTTCGGAAAAGTGAAAATCAAGGCAAGAGGTATGTTTCTAGACTTGGTTTGTCTAAGTGCTAGAAACAGTGCTGAGAAGAAGAGAATCGAATTGCAAAAGACTTGGCTGTGAGTAGCCAAATTCCAGTTCAGCCTGCCACACCGGACAGTGTCCGATGCGCAAGGCTGGTCCGCGTGAACTCGCCGTTCTCGGGATTCGACGGCGGCGTACGGCTAAAAATCACCGGACCATCCGGTGGTGCACCGGACTGTCCGGTGAGCCAACGGTCGCCAGCACCAACGGTCGGCATGGGGCACCGGACTGTCCCCTGTGCACCGGACAGTGTCCGGTGCGCCAACGGGCCCGGAGCTGCAACGGTCGACTGTGCCCGATTTGAAAGGAAATCGGGCACCGGACAGGCTACTGTAGCTGTCCGGTGGTGCACCGGATTGTCCGGTGCACCACTCGACAGAAGGCAAGATTGGCCTTCCAAGTTGGTCTTCAACGGCTCCTAGCTGCCTTGGAACTATAAAAAGGACCCCTAGGCGTATGGAGGAGTCATCTAAGCATTCACTAAGCATTCTAAGACTCCCACACTCCGCCTTCGCGCATTTGATCGATTGTGTTAGTGATTTGAGCTCCGTTCGAGTTGTGAACTCTGTGTGCTACGTTTTGAGCTCAAGTCTTGGCTTGTGTGCGTGTGTGTGCTGCGGATTTGTGTCTTGTGTGTGTTGCTCTTCCTAACCTTACTCTGTGCTTTCTTTGTGATCTTTATTGTAAGGGCGAGAGACTCCAAGTTGTGGAGATTCCTCGCAAACGGGAAAATACATTAAAGGAAAAGACCGTGGTATTCAAGTTGATCATCGGATCACTTGAAAGGGGTTGAGTGCAACCCTCGTCCATTGGGACGCCACAACGTGGAAGTAGGCAAGTGTTACTTGGCCAAACCACGGGATAAAATCGCTTGTCTCTTGTGATTGTTTTCTCTGTGATTGTTTTATCCACAAGAACTCGCCTCAAAACTACTTAGTCGCACTAACATCTCTATAACTAAGTTTTGTGGCTATTTAGTGTTTATATTTACAGGATCACCTATTCACCCCCCTCTAGGTGCTCTCAATTAGTATCAAAGTCGTACTCTTCTCTTAAGGGACTGACCGTCCGAAGAGATGGATCCTAAGAAAAAGGGGATGGTGGTCAATGACAAGGAAAAGGAGTCTGTCTTCAACGAACCAAGAGACGACAAGCCTACTGACTCAGGCTCGAGTCAAAAGAAGAGAGACGGGAAGAGGCGCATCAAGAAGATCATCTACTATGACAGTGATGCCTCGTCTTCTTCACCACACGATGACGACGACGACTCCTTAAAGAAGAAAACGGTTAATTAAAACTATTCATTTGATTATTCTCGTATTCCATTTAATTCAAATGCTCATTTGCTATCAATTCCACTTGGGAAACCTCCACACTTTGATGGAGAAGACTACTCTTTCTGGAGTCATAAAATGCGTAGCCATTTATTTTCTCTTCATCCTAGTATCTGGGAGATTGTTGAAAACGGAATGCATTTTGATAATACTGACAATCTCGTTTTCATAAATGAGCAAATTCATAAAAATGCACAAGCTACCACTGTTTTGCTAGCATCTCTGTGCAGGGATGAATACAACAAGGTTAGCGGCTTGGACAACGCCAAGCAAATCTGGCACACCCTCAGGATCTCACATGAGGGAAATGTTGCTACAATGATCACCAAAATGGAACTGGTGGAAGGCGAGTTGGGAAGATTCGCCATGATCAAGGGAGAAGAGCCAACTCAGACTTACAACAGGCTCAAGACCCTGGTCAACAAGATCTGAAGCTATGTAAGCACAACATTTTGATAATACTGATAATCCCGTTTTCATAAATGAGCAAATTCATAAAAATGCACAAGCTACCACTGTTTTGCTAGCATCTCTGTGCAGGGATGAATACAACAAGGTTAGCGGCTTGGACAACGCCAAGCAAATCTAGCACACCCTCAGGATCTCACATGAGGGAAATGTTGCTACAATGATCACCAAAATGGAACTGGTGGAAGGCGAGTTGGGAAGATTCGCCATGATCAGGGGGAAGAGCCAACTAAGACTTACAACAGGCTCAAGACCCTGGTCAACAAGATCCGAAGCTATGGAAGCACAAGATGGACAGATCATGATGTCGTCCGACTTATGCTAAGGTCATTTACTGTAATTGATCTCCATCTTGTCAATCTTATTCGTGAGAATCCCAGGTACACCAAGATGACGCCCGAGGAGATTCTTGGAAAATTTGTGAGCGGGCACATGATGGTGAAGGAGGCTCGATACGTGGATGATGCTCTAAACGGCAATGATTTCAAGTCGCCTAGTCGCCTGGTCGAACCCTGGGACCGACCAGGCGACTAGTCGCGATTAGGCGACGACTAGGGCGACTAGTCGACCCCTAGTCGGTCCCTGGTCGTCCTAGACTAGTAGTTATACTTATATAGGTATATATATATAAATATACATGTATACATTATACAAATTAGAACAAACAACTAGGATAAACAAAGTAACATATTGCTTCATTGTGATTTGTGACTTACCTTAACCTGATATGTGACATGTGACATCCCATAATGGAGTACAGAGAAGGGGGAGAAGTGGGGGGAGCAGGAGGAACCTTCAGATGACGTGCTCATCTCGTCACTGGTTCGCAGCCACCGCCGGTTGGAGACTGCAGCAGTGCAGCAGGCGAGCAGGACTGCAGGAGAAGGGGCAGGGGACGCAGGGTGCTGTAGCCGCCGGCAATTAGGAGTCCAGGACTGCAGGGGCGGTGCCAAGAGAGGAGAGGAGACGTGCAAGTTGGAGACTGTTGGCGGCTAGGTTAGAATAGGAGAGGGTACTCTTAATTAGACTGTAGATGGGCTAAAAAAGGCCCAATAACTAAACCCTAGTCGGGACGACCAGGACACATAACTCGGACGACTAGTCGCCCTAGTCGACGATTAGTCGGACGACCAGGACGACTAGGTCTTCTAGTCGAGTCGTCCAGCAAATCGTGTCCTAATTGCCGACCAGCCCGACTAATCGCGATTAATCGCGATTAGTTGGACGACTTGAAATCATTGCTAAACGGTCCACTACCCATCTACGAGCCTCAACCTGTTGCTCTTAAGGCAACCAGTAGCAGGGAGGCGCTTCCAAGCAAGGTGGCACAAGTGGAGGCTACTGGCCTCAACGAGGATGAGATGGCGCTTATCATCAAGCGCTTCAAGACCGCGCTTAAAGGACGCAAGGAGTACCCCAACAAGAATAAAACGAGGGAAAAGCGCTCCTGCTTTAAATGCGGTAAGACTGGTCACTTTTTATTGCAAATTGTCCCAATAATGACAGTGACCAGGGACAAGAAAAGAGCGGGAAGATGGAGAAAAAGAAGAACTACAGGAAGGCAAAGGGCGAGGCGCACATTGGAAAGGAATGGGACTCGGACTGCTACTCTTCCGACTCTGACGACGAAGGACTTGCTGCCTCAGCTTTCAACAAATCCTCACTCTTCCCCAACGAACGCCATACATGTCTTATGGCCAAGGAGAAAAAGGTACGTGTTCGGGACACACCCAAATACACTTCATCTAGTGATGAAGAATCTTCCAATGATGAAGTTGATTACTATAGTTTATTTAAAGGTTTAGATAGAGACAGAGTAGAGAAAATTAATGAATTAATTGATGCTCTAAATGAAAAAAGATAGACTGCTAGAAAGGCAAGAGGACATATTGTATGAGGAACATAACAAATTTGTTAGTGTTCAAAAATCTCTTGCTCTAAAAATTAAAAGAAATGAAATGTTATCCTCTGAATTGTCTGCATGCCATGAATCTGTCTCTAGTTTAAGAAGTTTAAATGATAAATTAAATGCTAAGCTAGAGAAAGTTAATAAATCTAGTTCATGTGTAGAGCATGTTGTTATTTGTAATAGGTGTAAAGATTTTGATGTTGATGCATGTGATGAACATCTTATTTCTATTACTAAATTGAATGATTAAGTGGCAAGTCTTAATGCTCAACTTAAGACTTGTAAAAGTGATTTTGATAAATTAAAGTTTGCTAGGGATGCCTACGCTGTTGATAGACACCCCTCAATTAAAGTTTGCTAGGGATGCCTCCTACGTCAAGAACAAGGATTCCCAGGATACGATCATCTTTGGAGATGGGAACCAAGGCAAAGTCAAAGGCTTGAGCAAGATAGCCATCACCAACGAGCACTCCATATCGAATGTATTTCTAGTAGAGTCGCTTGGTTACAACCTTCTGTCTGTAAGTCAATTGTGTCACATGGGTTACAATTGTCTTTTTACAAACGTTGATGTATCTGTCTTTAGAAGGAGTGATGGTTCATTAGCTTTTAAGGGTGTATTAGACGGCAAACTCTACTTAGTTGATTTTTCGAAAGAGGAGACCGATCTGGATGCATGCTTAATAGCTAAGACTAGTATAGGCTGGCTGTGGCATCGCCGTCTATCACATGTTGGGATGAAGAACCTCCATAAACTTCTGAAGGGAGAACATGTGTTAGGACTAACCAATGTTTGTTTCGAGAAAGATAGGCCTTGTACAGCATGTCAGGCAGGGAAACAGGTGGGAAGCACTCATCATAGCAAGAATGTGATGACAACATCAAGACCACTGGAGCTTCTTCACATGGACCTCTTCGGACCCGTTGCCTACCTTAGCATCGGGGGAAGTAAGTATGGTTTTGTAATTGTTGATGATTTTTCCCGCTTCACTTGGGTGTTCTTTTTGCAGGATAAATCAGAAACCCAAGGGACCCTAAAGCGCTTTATAAGGAGGGCTCAAAACGAATTTTAACTAAAGGTGAAAAAGATAAGGAGCGACAACGGGTCCGAGTTCAAGAATCTGCAAGTTGAGGAGTATCTTGAGGAGGAAGGCGTCAAGCACGAGTTCTCCGCTCCCTACACACCACAGCAAAACAGTGTGGTAGAGAGAAAGAACAGGACGCTTATCGACATAGCGAGAACGATGCTTGGAGAGTTCAAGACGCCCGAGCAGTTTTGGTCGGAAGCTGTGAACACAGCTTGCCACGCCATAAACCGGCTCTATCTGCATCGCCTTCTCAAGAAGACCTCCTACGAACTCCTTACCGGTAACAAACCCAACGTCTCCTACTTTCGTGTATTTGGGAGCAAATGTTACATTCTGGTGAAGAAAGGTAGACATTCTAAATTTGCTCCCAAGGCAGTAGAAGGGTTTTTACTAGGGTATGACTCAAATACAAAGGCGTATAGAGTCTTCAACAAGTCATCTGGTTTGGTTGAAGTCTCTAGCGACATTGTATTTGATGAGACTAATGGCTCTCCAAGAGAGCAAGTTGATCTTGATGACATAGATGAAGATGATGTTCCAACGGCCGCAATGTGCTGGCGATTGGTGATGTGCGACCACAGGAACAACAGGAGCAAGATCAGCCATCTTCCTCCACAATGGTGCATCCTCCAACTCAAGACGGTGAACAGGTGCCTTAAGAAGAGGGACATGATCAAGGGGAGCACAAGAAGAACAAGTGATGGAGGAAGAAGCACCACGTGCCCCTCCAACTCAAGTCCGAGTAACGATCCAACGACATCACCCCGTTGACCAGATTCTGGGTGACATAAGCAAAGGAGTAACTACTCGCTCAAGATTAGCTAACTTTTGTGAGCATTACTCGTTTGTCTCTTCTATTGAGCCTTTCAGGGTAGAAGAGGCCTTGCAGGATCCGGATTGGGTGTTGGTCATGCAGGAAGACCTCAACAACTTCAAGAGAAATGAAGTTTGGAGTCTGGTGCCACGTCCAAAGCAAAATGTTGTGGGAACCAAGTGGGTGTTCCGCAACAAGCAAGACGAGCACGGGGTAGTGACAAGAAACAAGGCTCGACTTGTGGCAAAAGGTTATGCCCAAGTCGCAGGTTTGGATTTCGAGGAGACTTTTGCTTCTGTGACTAGGCTAGAGTCTATTCGAATTTTATTAGCCTATGCCGCTCACCACTCTTTCAAGCTATTTCAAATGGACGTGAAGAGCGCTTTCCTCAATGGGCCAATAAAGGAGGAGGTATATGTGGAACAACCCCCTGGTTTTGAGGGTGATAGGTACCCCGACCATGTGTTCAAGCTCTCTAAGGCGCTCTATGGACTTAAGCAAGCCCAAGAGCATGGTATGAATGCCTTAGAGATTTCTTAATTGCTAATGCCTTCAAGGTTGGGAAAGCCGATACCACTCTTTTTACAAAGACTTGTGATGGTGATCTTTTCGTGTGCCAAATTTATGTCGATGACATAATATTTGGTTCTACTAATCAAAAGTCTTGTGAGGAGTTTAGCAGGGTGATGACTCAAAAGTTTGAGATGTCGATGATGTGCGAGTTGACCTACTTCCTTGAGTTTCAAGTGAAGCAACTCAAGGACGGCACCTTCCTCTCCCAAACAAAGTACACTCAAGATATTTTCAAGAGGTTTGGGATGAAGGACGCCAAGCCCGCGAAGACACCGATGGGAACCGGCGGGCATGTCGACCTCAACAAAGGAGGTAAGTCCGTTGATCAAAAGGCATACTGGTCCATGATAGGTTCATTGCTTTATTTATGTGCTAGTAGACCGGACATTATGCTAAGTGTGCATGTGTGCTAGATATCAATCCGACCCTAAGGAATGTCACCTTGTGGCCGTTAAGCGAATTCTTAGATATTTAGTTTCTACGCCTTGCTTTGGGATCTGGTATCCAAAGGGGTCTACCTTTGACTTGATTGGATACTCAGACTCCGATTATGCCGGGTGCAAGGTTGATAGGAAGAGTACATCAGGGACGTGCCAATTTCTAGGAAGGTCTCTGGTGTCCTGGAGTTCCAAGAAACAAACATTCGTTGCCCTATCCACCGCTGAGGTCGAGTATATTGCCGCAGGACAGTGTTGCGCGCAACTACTTTGGATGAGGCAAACCCTCAAAGACTTTGGCTACAATCTGAGCAAAGTCCCACTCCTATGTGACAATGAGAGTGCAATCTGCATGGCGGATAATCCTGTTGAACACAGCCGCACTAAGCACATAGACATCTGGCATCACTTCCTGAGAGACCACCAGCAAAAGAGAAATATCGAGGTGTACCATATTAGCACCGAGAACCAGCTAGCCGATATCTTCACTAAGCCTTTAGATGAGAAAAGCTTTTGCAGGTTGCGTAGTGAGCTAAATGTATTAGATTCGCGTAACTTGGATTGATCTATAGCATACATGTGTTCTATGCCCTTGATCATGTTACTTTATGCATTTAAATCCATTATTGTTTACTTATTGTGCTCAAGTTGTACAAGCCTCCCCGGACCTCACAAGTCCATATGCAAATGTGCACATACTTAGGGGGAGTTGTGCTACAACTTGATCCTTTTGAGACTAATTTGTTTGGTTGAGTACACTTGATGTAGTCTCAAAGGTACATTGAAAGGAAAAATGGACTTCAACGCCGCAAAGACTTCCACCGCACTCCGGTATTAGTGTATCTAATTCCAAGTTCATTCTTATGCTCTATTTGCCTTTTTGCTTTTAATTGACAATTTTTGGTGAGGCAATGGGGTTAAAGGGTCAAAAATGATCCCGTTTTGGTGCTTAATGCCAAAGGGGGAGAAATTAAAGCCAAAACAAATGGATCAGCCAACCACTTGTGATTTTTTTTGAAAATAATAGAGTTAGATTTTTTTATTTGTCCATAATACTCTTATTGCAAAATTTGGACTCTTGTGGGGGAGAATTTTCATTATGGGAAAAAGGGAGAGTTTTTGGCACTTGATCAATTTTACTCTTGGAACAACTCTCTATGTGCCCAAACAAGTGTGTTTGACCTAGAGATAGGAAAAAAAATTTGATTTGCAAAAACAAACCAAGTGGTGGCAAAGAGTGATCCAAATATACCAAATCATAAGCAAAAACAATTTGGTCTTCAATTTGAATCGATATTGCACTTCTTTTGTTGCTTTTTGATATGTTCGCATAAATCACCAAAAAGGGGGAGATTGAAAGGGAAATGTGCCCTTGGGCAATTTCTATAAGTATTTTGGTGATTAGATGCCCAACACATTAATTGAGTACTAATATGCTAAATTTGGGAAAAGTGAAAATCAAGGCAAGAGGTACGTTTCTAGACTTGGTACATTGTTTTTTAGTACTAACTTGGTTTGTCTAAGTGCTAGAAACAGTGCTGAGAAGAAGAGAATCTAATTGCAAAAGACTTGGCTGTGAGTAGCCAAATTCCAGTTCAGCCTGGCACACCAGACTGTCCGGTGCACCAGGTTGGTCCGCGTGAACTCGCCGCTCTCGGGATTCGACGGCGGCGTACGGCTAAAAATCACCGGACCGTCCGGTGGTGCACCAGACTGTCCGGTGAGCCAACGGTCGCCAGCGCCAACGGTCGACCGCGAAATCTGCGGGCGACGCGTGGCAGCTCCAACGGTCGGCAGGGGGCCACAGGACAGTGTCCGGTGCGCCAACGGGCCCGGAGCTGCAACAGTCGACTATGCCCGATTTGGAAGGAAATCGCGCACCGGACAGGGTACTGTAGTTGTCCGGTGGTGCACCGGACTGTCCGGTGCACCACTCGACAGAAGGCAAGATTGGCCTTTCAAGTTGGTCTTCAACGGCTCATAGCTGCCTTGGGACTATAAAAGGGACCCCTAGGCGTATGGAGGAGTCATCTAAGCATTCACTAAGCATTCTAAGACTCCCACACTCCGTCTCCGCGCATTTGATCGATTGTGTTAGTTATTTGAGCTCCGTTCGAGTTGTGAACTCTGTGTGCTACGTTTCGAGCTCAAGTCTTGGCTTGTGTGCGTGTGTGTGCTGCGGATTTGTGTCTTGTGTGTGTTGCTCATCCCAACCTTACTATGTGCTTTCTTTGTGATCTCTATTGTATGGGCAAGAGACTCCAAGTTGTGGAGATTCCTCGCAAACGGGAAAATACACTAATGTCCCGTTTGTTTGCTTTCATTTTGAGGAATTGGAATCTTACTAATGAAATAGATTGTTTTTTAGAATGTGACATTCCACCACTTTTCAAAGTTATCATATAAGCCTATCTCAAATTCATGTGGTGGAAGATGGAAATTGATTCTATAGATTTACATGCTATTTTTGATGTACAACTTATAACACATTATTCTATTTGCTTCGCTATAACATAAATATATTATATAACTATCTCTCTCATATGATTTAAGATAATATATACAAATATATTATATATATAAATATATAAACTTAATTAGTTTTGTCTAAATTATAATTATCAAAATGGAATTCAATTCCAACGAAACAAACGGGGCCTAAAGGAAAAGACCGTGGTATTCAAGTTGATCATCGGATCACTTGAAAGGGGTTGAGTGCAACCCTTGTCTATTGGGACGCCACAACGTGTAAGTAGGCAAGTGTTACTTGGCCGAACAACGGGATAAAATCGCGTGTCTCTTGTGATTGTTTTCTCTGTGATTGTTTTATCCACAAGAACTCGCCTCAAAACTACTTAGCCGCACTAACATCTCTATAACTAAGTTTTATGGCTATTTAGTGTTTAATTTTACAGGATCACCTATTCACCCCCCCCCCTCTAGGTGCTCTCACCTTCCCCCGCACAGCCACGTGCGGCCTCGACGTCCCCTCCGTCTCCCGCACAGCCCAGTGCGGCACCGGCGCCTTCTGCTCCATCACTCCCCGCTCCGCCGTCTCGCTACACCGACCCCAACCAGACATACCAGCGTCGATACCCCGACTCGTTCTAGCGCCGAGATCCCGACCTATCACCCTGTCGTTGTCCACCGTGATCCTCGACACATCCACCCGATGGTCACCCACCGCGCGGCCGGTGTCCTTCGGCCACCTGATCGCCTGATTCTCTCCACGACCTCTTCTTCAGCTCTTCCGCCGATACCCACGACTGTCTGTGGTGCGCTTGCCGACCAACAGTGGCGGCGCGCCATGGAAGCGGAGTACGAGGCTCTCCAGGCCAACCACATCTAGGACCTGGTGCCAACGTGGTCACCGGAAAATGGATCTTCAAGCTGAAGCTGCACGCCGACGGGTCCTGGAGCGGTACAAGGCCCGTTATGTGCTCCGGGGCTTCACCCAGCGCCTGGGTCAACTACGACAAGACCTTCAGTCCGGTGGTCAAGCCTGCCACCATCCGGACTGTTCTGACTCTGGCACTGGCCTGGGACTGACCGGTCCACCAACTCGTCGTGACGAAAGCCTTCCTCCGCGGCACCCTGATGGAGACGGTCTACTGCACCCAACCCGTTGGGTTTGTCGACCCTGCTCAACCCGACTTGGTCTGCAAGCTCAACAAGTCCCTCTACGGCCTCAAGCAGGCACCCCGGGCTTGGTACAGTCGCTTCACCACCTTCTTGTGTTTGCAGGGTTTCGTCGAGGCCAAGTCGGACACGTCCCTGTTCATCCTCCGTCACGGTTCGGATACAGCGTACCACCTCCTCGTCGACGACATCGTCCTCACCGCCTCCTCCCCCGAGCTTCTGCGTCGCATCATCTCCTGCCTCCAGCAAGAGTTTGCGATGGACCTCGGGACGCTCCACCACTCCTTGGGGGTCATCGTCGAGCGCCGTCCCTAGGGCCTGTTCCTCCACCAGCGGCAGTACACCGTCGACATCCTTGAACGCGCTGGCATGGTTGAATGCAAGTCCTACGCGACTCCGGTGGATACGCAGGGCAAACTTTCCGCCGCCGGCCCCCCGATCGCCGATCCAACCGGCTACCGGAGTCTTGTCGGGGCCCTTCAGTACCTCCTATGCACCAGGCCCGACATCGCCTACGCTGTCCAGCACGTGTGCCTTCACATGCACGACCCTCGGGAGCCGCATCTCACCGCGCTGAAGCGGATCCCGCGGTACTTGCGGGGCACTCTTGACTTCGGGCTCCTTCTACGCCGGTCCTCCGCCACGGAACTTCACGTCTACACCGATGCCGACTGCGCGAGTTGTCCGGACACGCGCCGGTCCACCTCGGGCTACGCCGTGTTCCTCGGCGACAGCCTCATCTCCTGGTCGTCGAAGCGCCAGCCAGTTGTCTCCAGCGCCGAGGCCGAGTACCGCGCCGTGGCCAACGGCGTGGCTGAGGCGGCTTGGCTCCGTCAGCTACTCCACGTGCTCCACAGTCCACTGACCACGAGCACCCTGGTCTTCTGCGACAACGTCAACGCCGTCTACCTCTCCACCAACCCCGTCCAACACCAGCGCACGAAGCATGTCGAAATCGACCTCCACTTCGTCCGCGAACGGGTAGCATGTGGAGTTGTTCGCGTTCTTCACGTCCCGACCACCTCCCAGTTCGCCAACGTCTTCACCAAGGGGCTTCCATTGGTGGTCTTCATGGAGTTTCGATCCAGTCTCAACATCTGCAGTGGTTAGAGTTTCGACTGCGGGGGGGTGTTAGCTATCTGTGTATATGGGCCTAGCCCACTAGGGTTCTATATCCCAGTATATTGTAGCTGTTAGGGTTTCATTGTAACAGACTCTATCACAATATGTAATCATCTTCTATGTAGTAGACAAGCTTTCCATTCTCATACACTTATCGCAAGTTGAAAAAAGGACGCTTTGACTTGTTTAAACAAATAAAATTGCCACTTGCCAGCAATTAAAGATGACTTACCTCCATATGTAAACTTTGACAACAATTCAGCTTCAGAAGCCCTCTGAACCAAAATAAATTAATACATTAGAAAATCAAAATAATACAAGGTTGTCATCGATATATGCTTATATGGGGACACAAACTATAATGTGATGGAACAATGATATATTACAGGCTCACTCCCTCAGCTTCCTAATACTTAAAACTTTGGATTAGCGAACACAACTAGGCAAGTTTTAGCAGGGCTATATGTGAAATTTACAAGGGATTGGTGAGACGCCAAGTACAAGAAGATGAATTAGCATTTGTATATTCTCATAATCAGATACTGATTGTAGAGTACATCTTATAGAGACTTAGGCTAACAAATAAAGAGGCAATACATCAGGGAGAGATCGCAGGCAAACTACACTTCAGTGCAAACAAGAGGACTCATGGGGATCATGCATATGGAGGCAAACTTGCTACACCGACTAGGCAATGTACCAAGTGATAGTGAGGTCCTAAAGTGCCCCAGCAATGCTCCGGGAAGGAGTAGGGTAAGTGACCCACTGCTGAAAACTTTGGCATTGGTGGTAACAAAAGTGTTGCAAGGCTCGTAGTCAACCATGCAAAGCGATTGTACCATGCCCAAGGAAGTTGTTTAAGGCTGCAGGGAGACATGTTGAGATGGCAAAGCAACAAACTAGTGGGCGGTTAATAATAGACTTCCTAAGAAGGGTGTGCGCTATCATTAAGGCTATGTCGTCAAATCAGGCACTAGGCCCTAACAGTTTTATCGGTTGTTTCTATAAAGTGGCATGGCAAATAATAAAGGTGGATTTTATTGTTGCCATTAGCGAAAGGGAAATGTGTTATATGCCATTCTAACTTGGTTTTGGTGATTAATGACCAACACAACCCCAAGTACTAACTAGTTTGCTAATTGTGTGCTTGCATATTCATAAGTGCCAGATTGTCGAATCCAACTTAACTTACAGCTCAAAAGGAGGCAAACTAGGGTAAATCAGGATGAGGTAAGCTATGTCTAGTTCACAAGTTTGGATAAGTTCTAACTATCCTTGAAAACATTTGTGAGCACCTTCAAGGCTTTGGAAGAAAAGATTTTATAAAAATGCATTTGGAGCCGAGTTTAAGCCTAGAACAGGATTCTAAGTTTGAGTTAGGAAAAGGTGAGACTCTATGACTTACCAGTTCGATATACTGTAATTAAGTTTGTCTAAGTCATAGGAAGGTTCTCAAAGTTAGCCAAACTCATTGGAAGAAGATATGCAAAGAAGTGCCAAATTTCAACTATTCTGGGATGCGTCGAACCTTCTTCCCAGTGGCATCTGTAAGAGGCTTGGGCGGCCTAGTGCACCGGACCAGTCCGGTGGCGCACCAGACCAAAGTTCCAAAGGCACTATAGAAGCATAGTTCTGGCCTGGCGCACCAGGAGCGAACCAGTGGCTCGTCGGGCCTCTTTTCTAGAGGAGTGTGCAGATGAAGCCCGAAGCACCTTGGCGCATCGAACCAGTTCAATGTACACCGGACCAGTCAGCACCAACGGCAAGTTCAGCATTCAACGACCAGCTTAAACGGCTAGTTGGCGTGACAGGACACAAGGTGGGGTCCGGTGGTGCATCAGACTGGTCCGATGAGACCACGAACGGTAAGGTCAAAGGCAATCCCGTTGATTAAGGTTACCGTTGTAGGTCTGGTGGTGCACCGTACCGGTCTCGTGCACCCGATGAAAGAGCAGATTTTGCAGATTTCTATCAACGGCTATTTGGGGTTTTAGGGCTATAAATACACCCTCAACCAGACACCTCGAGACAAAAAAAAGTCACCCCTAGAGCTGAGCAACATTCCCATACACTTGTGCAACACACCCACGCCATTTTGAGAGATCAAGCACTCCATCTAAGCTGAGATAGTGTTTTTAGAGAGAGTATGCCTGAGTGTTCTATTTTCTTAGTATTGTTGTGTTTTTGCTCTTAATTTGTGGTGATACTTCGTTGTAAAAGCTAGTAAGAGGCTCCAGACTTTGTGGAGTGCCTTATAGAGGCTCCGAGCGTAGGTTCTTTGGAAGGTAAAACAAATAGTGTCTCTTGTGTTCTTTACTTTTTCTTGCAATTTGTTCTTGTCTCTCTCCCTCTCTAAGTTCTCTTGATGGGACTTTGATTTATCACTTGTGTTGCTCTCAAAGTGAACTCTATATTCATAAGAGCAACAAGTCCAAGAGAACTTCCCCCTTATTCGCCTCCTCTTCGTATTGATTATTATTAATCTAACCTTTAATTTGGGATTTAGTTTGTGTTAAGTGTTAAATTTTCAGGTGTTGCCTATTCACCTCCCTCTAGGCAACTACTCCCTCCATTCCAAAACAGTATTCTTTTTAGACTAAACATACATTCATTAGTAAATCTAAGAACGTGGTTGATATGTATGTCTAGATTCATTATCATTCATTTGAATGTGAACGAAAAAGAGAGAGCTAGAAAGAACTATATTTTGGGACAGAGGGAGTATCAATTAGTCGACTGATGTAGGGTGATGTATCACGGTTGTATCTTATCAACTCAGCCTATGTCACTCTTTTGCCGAGTCGGTTGATACTTTGGAAGTTAAAGATTATCGTCCCATAATCCTAATCCACAGCTTTGCGAAGATTGTCACTAAGATTCTAGCAAATTGGCTAGCCCCAAGGCTCTCTAGCTTGGCCTCTTCTAACCAAGCGAATTGATGAAAGGAAGATGCATACATGATAACTTCATGTTAGTTCAACAAAAAGCCAAAGTGCTTCATATTAGTAAGGCTTTTGACTCCATCTCTTGGCCTTTTTTGATGGAAGTATTGAGGCATCTGGGCTTTGGTACCATTTGGTATAACATCTTGTCCAAGTTGTTGTGTTCTTCCTCCACCCGTGTTCTTGTCAATGGGGAGCCAGGGGACTAAATCTACCACCTGTGTGGCCTTAGGAAGTGGAATACTCTATCCCCTATGGTTTTTATCTAGGTTATGGATATCTTAAACTCCATGGTTTTGAGGGATGAATAGCTTGGTTTGTTGCAGCATTTATTAAGGAGTGGGGGCAAAGGCTCTCGTTATATGCAGACGATGTGAGTTAGTGCTATTCAAAAATGTTCTCAAAAATTAAGGAGGCTACTGATTTGGTCACAAACATAATAAAAAGTTACATTGGCCCAATAGATGTGAGAAGCAAAAGGTTGAGGTAGTATAGTAGGTTCATCGTCATTAGCTAGTAGTGGTGATCCTCCCTCCTCCCCGCCTGTCACAAAGGAGGAACTCCCTGTTTTTGTTGGAGGATCACTACCTATCAGAGGTCCTATTCGGAAGCCTCGTCGAATCCTCGCTCGTTTAGTTGCCCTAGAGCCCCAAGAAGATGACGTGTCGAGCACTCGTTGTAATAATGATTGGTCTCCATGAGGGCATGATGGCGGAATCAATAGCCCTAATCGCCCACAGGTTCAACCTTTCTAAAGAATCTCTAATCCTTAGGCGCATGTTAGAAGCTAACTTCCTACTCTACATGTGTGATGATGAGCGATGAGGGTACTATTCTCCGAGTCTACAATGGCAGCCAACCAGTTATCTCCCCTTACTTTCAGTTGCACATCACATAGTGGACACGTTTCTTCAGAGTTGAGAGTCTAGCCCTGCACCAGGCCATCGACATCAAGCTTTAAGGTATTCTGGCACATGCTTGGGACGTGAGAATAGAAGCACAGTTGCTCGACGACGATTACTTGATCAATGAGGTAAGCCAAGATGTCGCAGTTCAACGAGATGTCTTCCGACTCCGGGCTTGGTGTCCGAGGCCATAACTCATTTCCAGCACCAAGGACCTCATCATTGAGCATTGTCCTGCTGCTTGGGAGGACCCTCCAAGTGCTCTCATATCCCATCACGATTTCTGCATCATTTGTAGAAAGCGGAAGAATGGATTGAATCACCACACACCCATTGAGGGTGGGGAGCCTGTTATATATAGCCAATAGGCATGCATGGAAGGTACATGTAAGGAAGGCTATTCCTTGTACAAGGAAACATACCTAGGCTATAGATAGAAGGTAATCCTAGTCTATACAAGGCAGCTAGCCAATCTAGGGGATTACAATCAATTGCTAATCAGGCTCTGATTGATCCTGATAGATACATATCGTAATACCCGCCCACAGTCTGAGCGGGAGGATCACGGACGCAAAGACTGTTCCGAAATTCAGTGAAGAGTTGTACGGGCAGTCCCTTGGTCATGATGTCGGCGAACTGGTGTGTGGACGGAACATGAAGAACACGGAACTGCCCCAAAGCAACCTTCTCACGGACGAAGTGGATGTCGATTTCGATGTGCTTCGTGCGGCGGTGGTGGACTGGGTTGGCTGCCATGTACACAGCGCTCACATTGTCACAGTAGACCACGGTCGCACGGGGGATGAAGATGTGCAGCTCATGTAGAAGCTGACGCAGCCAGCAGCACTCAGCAACCGCATGGGCCACAGCACGGTACTCTGCTTCGGCGCTGGAGCGAGAGACAGTCGTCTGACGTTTGGACGACCATGACACCAGATTGTCGTCGAGGTAGACGCAGAAGCCGGAGGTGGAGCGACGCGTGTCGGGGCAGCCGGCCCAGTCGGCATCGGAGTAGGCTGTGAGCTGATCAACGATGCCAGGTCCCAAGTGCAGACCTGCGGACAGGGAGCCCTTGACATAGCGCAGGATGCGCTTGATGAGCGCAAGATGCGGCTCGCGAGGGTCGTGCATGAAGAGGCAGACTTGCTGGACAGCATAGGCCAGGTCCGGCCTGGTCAGAGTGAGGTACTGAAGAGCACCAGCGAGGCTCCGGTACTCCGAGGGATTGGCGACTGGATCGCCCTCGGAGGCAGACAACTTGGTCCGGGCATCCACCGGAGTAGTTGTCGGGTGGCATTCAGACATGCCAGCGCGCTGGAGAAGATCAACGGCGTACTGCCGCTGGGAGAGGAACAGCCCACTGCTGTCCCGTGTCACCGAGATGCCGAGGAAGTGGTGAAGATCCCCGAGGTCCGTCATGGCAAATTCCGACGATAGGCGGGAGGTGACGTGCTGGAGAAGAGCCGGCGATGATGCAGTGATGATGATGTCGTCGACGTAGAGGAGGAGGTAGGCCATGGCGTCTCCATTCTTGTAGATGAACAAGGAGGCATCCGTTTTGGAGGTGGTGAAGCCAATACTGCGAATGAAGCTGGAGAAGCGCTAATTCCAAGCGTGTGGTGCCTGCTTAAGCCCATATAGGGACTTCTGCAACAGACAGACAGAGTTAGGTGCAGCGGGGTCGACGAATCCTTTCGGCTGCTCGCAGTAGACAGTCTCCTCGAGGTTGCCGTGAAGGAAGGCATTCTTCACGTCGAGCTGCCGGATGGGCCAGTCTCGGGACGCAGCAATGCTGAGGACGGTGCGGATCGTGGCCGGCTTGACGACCGGGCTGAATGTTTCGTCGTAGTCAACGCCTTCCTCCTGGGAGAAGCCACGAACGACCCAGCGCGCCTTGTGCCGGGCGAGGGAGCCGTCGGAGTGGAGCTTGTGTTTGAACAGCCACTTGCCAGTGACAATGTTCGCACCAGGCGGCCGGGGTACGAGGCGCCAAGTGCCGTTGTCGATCAATGCCTTGTACTCGTCCGCCATCGCAGCACGCCAATTTGAATCGGCCAGGGCACTGCGATAGTTCGCCGGGATTGGCGAGGCGACGGAGGCGGAGAAGCCGAAGCGCTGGACAGTGCGAAGGGAGCCGGTCTGTGAGCGTGTCACAGGCCGGTTCGCTGCAGTAGAGAGGAGCCGAGCTGCTGGAGCCGCTGGTGGCGAAGTTGGTGCAGCTGCTGTTGGCGCTGAAGTTGCAGCAGCCACAGGGGCCACCGCTGCGGTGACCGGTGCTGCTGGAGGCTGGGCGCGTCGGGTGTAGGTGGTGCCGAAGCGCTGACCATCAGTCGGGGGAGCCGCCGGCTGCCCTGCTTGGGGCCCATGAGCGCCCAGTTGTGGCCCGCCCGCAGGGTGAACCCGGGGGCCGAGCTGGAGTATGGCCGGGTCCAGGAACACCTGGAGATCATCCTCGCTGCTGGCAGCGAGCGGCGGATGGGTGTTTGCAGGAGCCGTCGAGGTGAGGCCCTGCATCAGAAAATCAAGTGATGACGGCATGGAGGCCGCCGATGGTGCAGCCGAGAATGGGAACACGGACTCATCAAAAATAACATGGCGCGAGATAATGATGCGACGAGTGGACATGTCAAGGCAGCGATAGCCCTTGTGAGAGGATGGGTATCCGAGGAAGACACAAGGAGTGGATCGAGGGGCGAGTTTGTGAGGGGAGGTGGCAGTGAGGTTCGGATAGCAGAGGCATCCGAAGATGCGAAGGGAAGCGTAATCAGGGAGTAGGCCGTGAAGAATTTGGTAAGGTATTTGGTTTTGTATGGAGGAGGAGGGGCGCCTATTGAGGAGGTATGTTGCTGTTGTGAGGGCTTCAGCCCAGTATGGAGGTGGCATGGACGCATGGAGCAGCATGGTGCGGATGGTGTTGTTGGTAGTGCGGAGCATGCGTTCGGCCTTGCCGTTTTGTGGTGAGGTATAGGGGCAGGAAAGGCGAAGAGTGATGTCGTGGCTAGCAAGGAAGGAAGTGGTGGCGCGGTTGACAAACTCGGTCCCATTATCGGCTTGGAAGGATTTAGGTGTGGTACTGAACTGGGTCTGGGCGTATGCAATGAATTCAATCATGTGGCGGTGCACCTCAGATTTGTGCCGTAGAGGGAAGGACCAGCAGTAATGGGAATAATCATCGAGTATAATAAGGTAATACTTGAACCCAGAATTGCTAAGCACGGGAGATGTCCATACATCGCAGTGAAGTAAATCAAACGGAGCATGGGTAACAGATGTCGAGTGACTAAATGGAAGGCGCACATGCTTGCCAAGTTGACAGGCATGGCAGAGGCATGGCGAGCTTTTATTGAAGGTAATGACCGACATGCTTCGAAGTTTGGCGAGGCTGGAGGGACCGGGGTGGCCGAGGCGATGATGCCACAAAGACGACGTGGTGGCGAGGCTGCAGGAGGGAGTTGTGGTGGAGGGGTAGGTGTAGAGGTCGCCACCACTATTGCAGCGAAGAGTCACGTGCCCCGTCTGTTTGTCCTTGACAGAAAAACCATAAGCATCAAATTCAATGGAACAAGAGTTGTCACGAGTGAATTGACGAACAGATAAAAGATTGCGCACAAGTGCAGGTGCAACAAGAACATTGTTAAGACGATAGGTAGAGGTGGGGGAGGAAAGTGTAGATGTGCCACGACAGGTGATGGGTATGGTGGTTCCATTGCCAACGGTGATGCCGAATGAAGGAGGGGGGAGATGGGACAGGAGTATACCAGCCGAAGAGGACATGTGAGCTGTGGCGCCAGTGTCGAGGACCCAAGGGGAGGACCCCTGGAGGGACATCTGATTCAGTGCGGCGATGAGGCCAGCCAGATCCCAACCGCCCTGCGCTGCCATAGGTGGAGCAGGGTTGTCGGGGGACTGAACAGGGGCGAGCGCAGTGTGCGCCTGAGCCTGAGTGTAGGGGCCGAGGATGCCAGGACTGCGCCAGGCAGGGGTTGGCGCCGGCGGGCGCCAGGGCTGCTGATGAACCCCGGCGGTCCAAGGGGGGTAGCAGTACCAGGGGGCGGCTGGGAACCTGGGACCGCCAGAGTGAGGGCCGCCCTTGCCCTTCTTCTTCCAGCGGCCGCCGCCACCACCTGGGTTGCCGCCGCTGCTGGAGCCATTGCCGTGACCGCCCTGTCTACTGGCAGTGGAGCCGCCGCCGTTGGTGGTGGGGGTGGTGCGGCAGTTGGTACCGCACGATGCGTGGAGTGCCGTCTGGGCCGCAACCGTGCCTTCATTGGCGAGGCGGAGTTCCTTCAGCACGAGCTTCTCGCGAGTGGTGGCGAAGTCCGGCAGCGGGTGGGAGTCGGCAATATTGTCGGCGGTGCTGGCGAAGCGTGGGTTGAGGCCGCGGAGGAGGTTGAGGACGAGGTCCGCATCGGTGATGGTGCGGCCGACATCACGGAGCGCGTCGGCGGTGGCCTTCATACGCTGGGCATAGTCATTGATGGAGGAGTCGCCCTGAGTCATCGAGTGAAACTCGTGGCTTAGGAAGATGGAGCGTGGAGCCTTGTTGGCCTCGAAGAGGCGCTTGATGGCGACCCAGAGTTCACGCGCAGTCTGGTTTGGAGCCGCGGCGAGGCCGATGACGTCGGGCCCAGCCGAGCCGAGAAGCCAGCTGCGGACACAGGCATCGGCGATGCCCCAAGAAGGATCTGTGGGACGGGCTTCCTGCAATCCGTCGATGTGCGAGAGGAGAGCGAATTTTCCACAGAGGGAGGTGAAGAATGGTTCCCACTGGTTGAAGTTGGGTTTTGCCAGTTCAAGAGTCACCGGGATGTGGTTCTTGACATTGATCGTCGCATAGGGGGCGACAATCACAGCGGGGGCAGGAGTGGTGTCGTCGGTCATGGTGACCAGGGGGGGAGGAGTTGGCGCTGCGCACAGCAGGGAGGAGTTGGCGCTGCGCACAGCAGGGAGATGGGCGCAGGATCTAGAGAGCTGATACCATGTAGAAAGGGGAAGAATGGATTGAATCACCACACACCCATTGAGGGTGGGGAGACACACCCATTGAGGGTGGGGAGCCTGTTATATATAGCCAATAGGCATGCATAGAAGGTACATGTAAGGAAGGCTATTCCCTGTACAAGGAAACATACCTAGGCTATAGATAGAAGGTAATCCTAGTCTATACAAGGCAGCTAGCCAATCTAGGGGATTACAATCAATTGCTAATCAGGCTCTGATTGATCCTGATAGATACATATCCTAATATCATTGTCTTCGCCACTGCTACTAGCAGCCAGAACCACCGCTAGTGGCGGCGACATCAAGTACTCTTGGATGATGTCGCTATGCTGAGTCCTAAGACGATATAGCTTCGGTGAGGATTGGTTCTCGTGGACTAGTACATTCTCGGTTGAACCTTAGGTGCAACGTGACAAGCAATTCTAGGGCGATGGAGCTAGCACCAAAAATAAGCACGCCTTCCTTTCCGGTTGGTGGCCACTGCCTTTCAGATGGAGCTTGTAATGATGTGGCGGAGGCACCACTCGAGATCCACCCTGGTTCGTGGTTCCTAGGCATGAAGACAATATTATTACCCATTCGGCCTTGCTACTAGCCCCTAAGGTGGATCACCCTATGACTAGTTCCAGTGTGTTAAATATAATAAAAATGAATTGCCCACTTGTTTCTATCAGCTTAAGCTTTTGGGTTGAACTGGTTGATCCATGCAACTTAATATAGTATCAAAGCTAGAGGCATCGAGTTTCGAATCCAAGTTAGCGCAATTAAAAATAAAATAATTGTTGCTTGCTCATATTCCATGTCTGAGATCTAAGAGAACCTAAACATGAGGGGGAGTGTTGGGATATAATATAATTGAATTATCCACTTCTTACTATCAGCTTAAGCTTTTGGGTTGAACTGTTTAGCCTCAGTCTCTGCGTCCGACAGTTGAGGGTCCCTTGCTGCTCTTGCTGCCATTTTTGGTTGGCATTCTGTTGAGAGTGATGACATCTAAGAGAGAGACCTTCTGGTGGTGTTCTGAGTAGGTGGGTCTTGTTTGGTCATGTACTCTATATAACCATGAATTTGTCGGTTATTTTAATTTGGAATGTTCAGGACCTCAATCAGAAGACAAGATACAATTATGTCCATGATGTTATTATTTCTTCAAAAACTGATAATGTTTGTCTTCAAGAAATCAAGCTTGCCTCTGTTTCGCAGCGAATTCTCCTCTCTGCCTTAGGGTCTGAATATGACAAGTTTATTGCCCTACCAGCCATTGGCTCTCATGGAGTGTTCCTTGCTTGGAAAGAGGCTTGTTGTCATGCTATTTCTTCCCGTGTGGACTCCTTTTCAGTTTTTGTCCAGTTTCCTGAAAATGAGGGAAGGAACTGGTGGTTCACCAGTGTTTACGGCCCTCAGGAAGATGACCAAAAGGTTCAGTTTTTGCATGAATTGAGGGACATAAGGGCCCTGTGTGCTGGTCCTTGGTTTGTGGCTGGTGACTTCAACCTTATTATTAGGCCGAAGAGAAGAATAACACCAACCTAAACAAGCCAATGACGGGCAGATTTAGAAGATTACTAGATGTTACAAGTATCAAGGAGCTCCCTTTGCACGTACGCAAATACGCTTGGTCAAATGAAAGGTCTTCTCCCACCCTAGTAAGGTTGGACAGAGCCTTTTGTTGTACTGATTGGGATGAAATTTTCCCTGATTCTCTTCTCCAGAGCACAGCCTCAGGGGTATCGGATCACTGTAGAAACGGCAGGGCTATATGTACTGGAGGCCCTCCTTGCTGTTCAGCAGGGCTATATGTTTAAATTCAAGCTGCTCAACTCTGCTTACAACACCTTATTGCCTAAGAAAGCAGATGCTCTGGAGGTTAAGGATTATAGGCCAATTAGTCTTATCCATAGCTTTGCCAAGTTGTTGGCCAAGCTGCTTGCCAACATATTACCTCCAAAACTGCTTGAATTGGTTCCCATTAACCAAAGTACTTTCAAAAGGGACGGAGTACTCTAGACAACTTTGTCATGGTACAACAGGTTGCCCGAGTACTACATAGAAAGAAAGAGCCCCATATTCTCTTAAAACTAGATATCTCTAAGGCGTTTGATTAAGTTTCTTGGCCCTTTCTGTTGGAACTTCTACAGCATATTGGTTTTGGCCACAGATGGCGTAACTTAATCAGTCTGTTATTGTCAACTTCCTCCACTAGAATTTTGGTCAATGGTGAACCTGGCAACTGCATATACCATCACCATGGTCTTCGTCAAGGGGATCCTTTGTCACCCATGGTCCGATGCTCTTCATTCTAGTTATGGAAGTTCTGAATTCTATGATGAATTTTGCAACTCAGGAGCATCTGTTGCACCATATTGCTTTTACCAACAAGCCTGGCATCACATTTCCTTCTATGCTGATGATGTTGTGCTTTTCCTCCACCGCACCATATTGCTTTTACCAACAAGCCTGGCATCACATTTCCTTCTATGCTGATGATGTTGTGCTTTTCCTCCACCCTCTCAGGCAAGATCTACTATTGGTTTCCCAGCTCCTTCATATTTTTGGCCAGTCCAGGGGACTTAAGACAAATATATCTAAAAGTTCAGTTACACCTATTCAGTGTGGGGAGGAGCTGATTGTTATTTCATATTAACCTTGGTCTCCCTCTGTCCCTCAGAAAACTAGCAAATGGTGAGCTGCAGCCTCTCATTGACAAGGTCTCAAATAAGTTACTGAAAGGAAAATGTGCCCATGGGCCACTTCTAGTTTGTTTTGGTGATTAAATGTTCAACACACCACTTGGTGATTAAAGGCAAATTGAAGGTAGCAAGTCCATATGAGCTGAATTGCTGGGCTAAAAGTGCAACTTTGAGCAAACCATCAAAAACACAAGGTTTAAGTGTTTGGATAAGTTGCACACGCCCTACTCTATATTTCTAGCACTTTGTTCTGGCTATTAACTCTATTTTGCAAAGAAAGTGCTTTTTGGACTTGGTTTAGGCATATTGCAAATCCTGGAGAAATTGGATGGAAAAGGTATGGTTCCAACACTAAGTCAATTGTTTTGTGTGCTAATTATGTTTATATAAGTATTAGGGAACCTCTCAAGTCGAGTCAAAAGGAGCTAAAGAAGTTTGGCACAAAAGAGAAGATGGGTTGGTCTGGGCAACATCGAACTATCCGGTGCCACCCACCGGACAGCCAGGTGGTTGTACGGCCCAAACTCCACAGGCTCAACCTCTTTAGCTAAAAATCACCGGACATTATGGGCATCACCACCGAACAGTCTGGTGACAGGTGTTCAACGGCTACTTCGGCCACGTAAGCAAGCGTCAACGCTCAACTGGGTCACCGGACAATCCGGTGCCCCCCAGAACAAGAAACTAACCAATCAGAGATCTAGTGATCGTTGCACTGTGCACGGTCCATAGGAACAAATGTGTATTCGAGGGAGCTAGCCCTTCTCTTGTCTTGGTCCATCGCTTCTTCAGGGACGAGTTGAAATGTCGTTATCTTGTTGGATCTCGTAAGATACAAGGCTTGGGTCTCCAAGAAAGCTTGGTCACAGGTCGTGTAGTTTGTGGTGTTCATGTTCTAACTTCTAAGTGTGTTTAGTCTTATCCCTTTCTCTTGTACAGGGTGAAGACTGTGTACTTGCTTTTTTTCTATCTTAATATAAAAGTCGCACAGTTCTTATGTGTGCCTATCTTAATATAAAAGATGCCCGGTTCTCCTCTGTATTCATGAAAAAATAAGTTTTCCAATAAGCATGGCAAGTCAGTAATCTAATAAAGTCACCTTGCCCTCGTAATAGCCTTGCAATAAATAATTCACTAATCCAAAGTCTGCAGCTGACACATATACAAATCTCTTTACACCTGCAGATAGAAAACAAGTAAATTAACAAGCAGAACAAAAAACTTCCCAAATAAACTAAATTCCATTTGCCATCTTTTTCTTGCTAATAAAATATCAAACAATGCAATTTTAAGAACCCCTCGGAATCAATTTAAACAGTTACATGGCTACAAGGCAAATAGATTAACAAACAACACCATATGTCCATATCTACAAAAAGTAATAGGCTCCACTGTATATTTTTGGACATCAATAAGTGTCAGCCTCAATGGGTCCACCTGCCAAACAAAAATCTAGCATGGAAAATATTTCTCAGAAATTGAGTTTGCTTCCAAAGTCCACCTCAAACATGGTATGTATATTTTCAAAATAAAAAATATGGACATGGCACTTGTTTGTCCCTAGGCTTGTCCTAATACTAGTATTCAGGTATCACTAGTTGCATTAAATCAGGTTTCATGCAAACAAACAACAATGATAGCGAGGGGTGTAATATTAAACGTTGAACAACATATAACTTGAGTGTATGTGCAGCTCAATAACCCTCCAACCCAAAGTTGGAACATGGAGGCATGGCACCCATCATTGTACCTGTGTATCAAATATCAAGTTTGGCTGTGTATCAAATATCAAGTTTGGCTGTACATTATTGTCTGAATCACATGTATGACAGTGAGATTGTGAGAACACTAGCCACGAAAGTCTCTTGACACCACTTAGCCTGAACCCTTCTTCCTCTTTTTATTTGTTATTTTTTCTCCTCCATACCAAGTCTATTCGCAAATGACACTTCTAGAAGCATGGCTTCATAGTGCTAACTAATCCCCCACAAAACATTTATGAGATATTCAATGTATATCTGCATATTTACCATGCCAGATTGTCTACTTAAGGTTGGATCAAGCACTCCAATATAGCATTATATCCATGATTTTCTTTAATGAATTGAAATATGGCTCTCCTGCATCATTCAAGAATAAGAATGTATCTGCAATTCATATCCTCTTTGTAATTACACTTTCTAATGTTTTTTACTTTTAAAAAATCACTACTTTTCAGGCTCGTTGGGGTTCAAGATTACCCTACCACTTGCTCGGGATAAAAGGTTATTTTCTGTATCAAGTGTTTGTGGTATAGGACGAGTTGAGAAAGTTGTAATCAAGAACAGACAACATTCACACCATGGAAAGTTGTAGCATACCCCACAGAGTAATGCCATGAGTACAAAACACTTGGCCATGGTGAGAAAACATGTCATCTAGTTTATTAAGGAATAAGAAAGGGATAAAATCAAATTGGTGATGAAAAGCATAAAAACATCACTTTAATTGTTAGCAAGTTGTTATTCTAAACCTGAATTGGTATTTCTAGAATCTTTGCAATTGAAGGATCACTTTATTGTACTATAGAATCACTCTCTAGTTGAGTTGGTTAAGTGGTCTGAGTAGCACTCCTCAAGCCTTAAGTTTGACTCCCATTAAAAATGAATTTCAGATTGGGGTTAAAAAAGTCCCCCCCCCCCCCGTTTGTTCTACGGCAAAGCACAGATCTAAGGCTCGACCCATGTTTGGTCGTTCTCACATAGCCTACGGTGTCATCATGTATGGATGGGATAGGGGTTCAAGGGTTTTTTCGACCTACATGACTTCTTAATACAATACTTGGGCCGTCTTACCCACACATGTCAAAGTTTTTCAAATAATGACAGGAATAAACCAGAAAAACATAGTTAGAATTTGACAAAAGGAAGGTCAATTCACAAAAATAACTATGCACAGTAATTCAGTATAGCAAGCAAGGAAAGTGGGTGTATTGACGTTAGAAACTGCAATTATAATAACAGAGAAAAAAAAAGTTGTCATTGCCATAAATCTGTCCTGCATCCTCCACCTAAAAAACTATATTCCCTTATATGCAACCAATATTAAACTTCAATCTGTTCCATGCCACTGGTGCTGCCTCCATTAGCATCGACTGGGCTCGAATGCGGCACCATCATAGAGACAGAGAACATAGTGCGCCATCGCTTTAGGTCCGGTTTTAGTTTCTCACCAACACTAGATTGTCTTATTCTTGATTCAGAGTGTTGAATGGATCGTCCTTTGCCTCGATTGCTTCTCGGTTAGGGTAAAGGGCATCAAGTCAGTGCCACCGGTTGTGAACAAAGAGGATGCATTGGTCTAAAACTTTGACCTTTTTGCTCCAATCATAAGTATTGGTGTCCAAATCCAATTAATAATTAGTGTTAGAACTGTATTAGGGTTTAGTCTCGTCCCTCTGTAATGGGCCTAGGCCCAGATGCTCTTATTATAAATACATCTCCCAACCCAGCTAGGGTTAGGGTTTTTCCCAATATCCAATATAGTACCAGAGCTACAGTAATTTTCCTCCCTCCCTCCCCTCCCTACAGCCGCCGCCGGCTCCCTCCCTCCAGCCGCCGCCGCCGGTCTCCACCCTTGGCCTGGTCGCGGCTTCCCCTCCCACTCCTCTCGTCAGCCAGCCCGGACACCGCTGTCCTCCTGCACCGCCGCCCAGCGCCTTGGGCCGCCCGCGCCGGCGTCCACCACCCTCGTTCGGTCGCCGTCTCCGACCACCGACTCCTCCACCCGATCTGTCGCCCCCCTGTCGCGCTCTCTGCCAGATCCAGCCGCGCACTGCCTCTCCTCGTCGAGATCCCGCTACGCCCTGCCCATGGCGGCTCCTCCCCCTTCTCCCTCCCCCACTGCTGCCTCCCTGTCAAGTCCCGGCGCCGCCGCGGCCAACAGGTCAGCACCGCCCTCAGCCCGGTCGCCGCAACAGTGGTCGTTCTACCAGTTCTCCCAGGGGGACCTCTCCGTGGAGGAGTACTGCCGCCAGATGAAAGGCCTGGCGGACTCCCTCCGCGATCTCGGAGGGCCAGTAGCGGACCGTACCTGGTGTTGAACCTCCCGCGTGGCCTCAGCCCTCGCTCCGGCCACCTGAAGGCTCTGATCAAGAGGATCGTGCCTTTCCCCACCTTCCATGTCGTGCGGAATGAGCTTCTCCTAGAGGAGCTCACCATGACCTTCGAGGCTCCCACCCCGGCACCGGCCCTCTACAGCACCACCCCTGGCACTCAGGCGTCTCTCGAGGGGCAAGCCCCCCGCGCTCCGTCGATCGGCACCCCAGCTCGGCCCCCTACTGCGACTCCTACGGCCCCTCGTCAGCATTCCACCACCGACGGCGGGAGTCGCCCCCGCAAGGGCGAACGTGAGGGCGGTGGCCCCTCTCGTGGAGGTTCCACCGGCCGGGGTGGCGGCCAGAGTTGGCCATCGTTCTACAACCTCTGGATCGACATCATCTCCATGTGGCTGGGTCAGGCCCCCATCGCCTCCCGTCCTCCGGCGCAGCACCTGCTCTCCTGACGATGCCAACCTACGTCGCACCTCTGCTGCCTGCCTACGGCATGCCACCGTACATCGTGCCACCGACGACCACAGTCCCGCCTAGCTCCCGCCTACAGGGACCCCCACCCCGACATCTTGGTCCCCGTTCGCTGGCGGCTGGGACACGACCTCCCTCGCCGCTGCCTACAGCACCATGGCGCTTGCTCCACCATCTTCTGACAGGGTCATCGACTCCGGTGCATCCTACCACACCACCCCCACCATAGGCATGCTATCTCACTCACGCCCATCTCCTTCCACACACACTACCTCGATCGTCGTTGGAAACGGTTCCACTCTACCGGTCACCTCAGTAGGTGCCTCGGTGCTCCCTGGACCATTCTTTCTCAACGATGTTCTCGTAGCCCCACATATCACTCACAATCTCCTTTCCGTTCATCGGTTCACCACCGACAATTCTTGTTCCATTGAGTTTGACCCCTCTGGTTTTTCTGTGAAGGATCTGGCCACCACGACCCTTCTGGCCCGATGTGACAGTGCGGGGCCCCTCTACACGCTCCGGCCTTCTTCCACCTGCGCGTCTTCACCTCCTGTCCTGGTCTCCACCACCACCTCCACCACCTGGCATCGTCGTCCCGGCCATCCAGGACCTGACGTCATGACCAAGATCTCCAACAGTTTACATCCTTCTTGTAACCGGAAACATTTTGAGGGCCTTTGTCATGCTTGTCAGCTTGGCCGACACACTCGTCTCCCTTTTACTACATCTTCTTCTAGGGCTGAGCAGGCTTTTGACCTGGTTCATTGTGATCTCTAGACCTCCCCTGTACTCAGTCTTTCTGGCTATAAATACTATTTGGTGATTTTGGATGATTTTTTCCATTTCCTCTGGACTTTCCCTCTTCAGTTGAAGCCCGACACTTTTACCACCCTCACTCACTTCTTCACCTGGGTTTGCACCCAGTTCCATCGCCCGGTCTGTGCACTGCAGTGTGACAATGGCCGCGAGTTCGACAACCACGCCTCTCAGTCATTCTTCCTCACCAGTGGCGTTTAGTTGCGTCTCTTATGCCCCTACACCTCCGCCCAGAACGGCCGGGCAAAGCTCATGATTCGCACCACCACCAACATGATTCGATGCCTTCTCTTCCAGGCGTCTCTCCCTGCCAGCTACTGGGCAGAGGCCCTGCACACCGCCACCCACCTCCTCAACCGCCTCCCATCGAAGGCGGTGAGCCACCCCACCCCCTACTTCGCCCTGTACAGCACAGCCCCCTCCTACGACCACCTCCGCGTGTTCGGATGTGCCTGCTACCCTAACACTTCCGCTACTGCTCCACATAAGTTGTCTCCACGCTCCACTCGCTGCCTCTTCCTTGGCTACTCTCCTGACTACAAGGGCTATCGTTGTCTTGACCTCACCTCCCATCGCATCATCATCTCCCGTCATGTCGTTTTCGACGACGATGTGTTTCCCCTTGCTGGCTCCTCCCCACCCACCGTTCTCGACTCCCTCCTTGAGTCTGGTCCGAGTACCCATCCTTCCCAGGCACCTCGCCTCGTTACCAACACCTCGCAGAGCCACATCGACTCCGCCTACGCCTTGCACGGCCACGTCGACCCCGCCAGCCCAACGCGCGGCCCCGCCGACCGTGCCCGTCCCACGCGCGGCCACATCGACCCCACCTGTGCCACGCGCGGCCCTGCCGACCCCGCCTGCGCCCCGTGCGACCACAACAACCTCGGCCTTGTCGACAAGCGGGACCTTTTTCGCCGACCCCGCCATCGTCTACCATCGCCGCGGGAGCGCTCCTCCCTCGGCGCCCACGGACCCAGGCCCCTCGACGAGCGCGACCCGATTCGCTGACCCCATCGTCGTCTATCACCGTCGCAGGTCGGCTGCGCCCATAGCCCCTGAGCCATTGGTGTACCAACCGGTCGCCATACATCGCAACTCCGGGCACACTCACCCCATGGTGACTCGTCGTGCCGCCGGTGTCCTTCGGCCTATCGACCGGCTGATCCTAGCTGCCGATACGACTGCCACTCCATCGGACGCCTCCCCAGTCCCCTCCTCTGTCCGCACCGCTCTCGCCGACCCTCACTGGCATCGGGCCATGGAGGAGTACGCGGCCCTGCTTGCCAACCACACTTGGGACCTGGTGCCACGCCCGCCCGACACCAACGTGGTCACTGGCAAGTGGCTCTTTCGCCACAAACTGACTTCGGATGGCTCCCTCGACCGCTACAAGGCCCGCTGGGTTCTTCGGGGCTTCACTAGAGACCCGGCGTGGACTACGATGAGACCTTCAGCCCCGTCAAGTTCGCCACCGTCGGCGTTGTCCTCTCCCTCACCCTCTCCCGGAACTGGGCGATCCACCAGCTCGACGTCAAGAACGCCTTCCTTCATGGCAGTCTGACGGAGACTGTCTAGTGCAGCCAGCCCACCGGCTTCGTCGACGCCGCCAACGCGGACCTGGTCTGCCGGCTGAACCGCTCACTCTACGGCCTCAAGCAGGCGTCGCGGGCCTGGTACAGCCGCTTCGCCACCTATTTGCCTCCATCGGCTTCGTCGAGGCCAAGTCGGCCACATCCCTCTTCATCTCTCGGCGGGGCGAGGACATCATCTACCTACTCCTATACGTCGACTACACTGTGCTCACGGCCTCCAACGTCGATCTCCTGCAGCGCACGATCGTCGCCCTCCAACGGGAGTTCGCGATGAAAGATCTGGGGCCTCTCCACCACTTCCTCGGCATCACTGCCGAACGCCGGCCCCAGGGTCTCTTCTTGCACCAGCGTCAGTACGCCATCGACATTCTGGAGCGGGCTGGCATGTCTGACTGCAAGCCCTGCTCCACGCTTATCAACACTCAGGCGAAGCTCTCTGAGGACGACGGGCCCATGGTCGCCGACGCGACGTCTTACAGGAGCCTCACAGGCACGCTCCAGTACCTCACCTTCTCCCGGCCAGACATCGCCTACGCGGTTCAGAAGGTGTGCCTTCATATGCACACACCACAGGAGCCCCACCTCACCGCTCTCAAGCGGATTCTGCGCTACCTCTGGGGCTCCCTCGACTACGGCCTCCTCCTCCGACCATCCTCGACGTCGGAACTTGTGGTCTACACCGACGCTGACTGGGTTGGCTGCCCCGACACATGCCGCTCCACCTCCGGCTATGCCGTATTTCTGGGCGCCAACCTCGTCTCTTGGGCTGCCAAACGTCAGCCTGTCGTCTCCCGCTACAGCGTCGAGGTCGAATACCGTGTTGTGGCTAACGGTGTGGCCAAGGCATCCTGGATGCGCCAGCTCCTCCACGGGCTCTACACCCCCCTCCAGCGCGCCACCCTTGTCTACTGTGACAACATCAGCGTCGTCTACTTCTCTACCAACCCCGTGCAGCATTAGGCACAAAGCATGTGGATATCGACCTGCACTTCGTCCGGGAGCGTGTCGCAGCGGGCGACGTTCGGGTTCTCAGCGTCCCCACAAAGCTGCAGTTCGTCGACATCTTCACCAAGGGCCTGCCATACAGTGTCTTTCGGTCCAGTCTCAACGTCTGTACAGGATAGAGTTGTGACTGCGGGGGGTGTTAGAACTGTATTAGGGTTTAGTCTCGTCCCTCTATAATGGGCCTAGGCCCATATACTCTTATTATAAATACATCTCCCAACCCAGCTAGGGTTAGGGTTTTTCCCAATATCCAATAATTGGTAATGTTACTGATTGAATTACACTCCAACTCAAATATCAGTCCAATTCAGTTAACATCTTTAAATTCGATGTTGCAGGTGTAACAATGATTGGTGCATTTTGCAGCGTGGACTGATGCTTGTAGTTGAATAAAAACTAATGACCAAGACTATAGTTTGTGGCCAACCCAAGATAAGGATAAATGGGTCATTATGCCATGTCCACTAGCCAAAACTACTGGAATATAATCAATAATGGTGTGAAAGAGATTATTAAAATTTAAAGGTGGTGGCATTGGTGGGATACGAGTTTTTAGGTGGCAGATAGGGAATAAGTTTGAGCCAACGGCATATACAAAAAAAATCCCAAGAAAGAAACAGAATATTCCACAATAATGACATGAATGCTAAATAGCACTGCACCTTTCTCAGCTGCAGCCCTGATGGCATTGATGTTTGCAGTCCCATTAATCTTATACATGAATGAATTTGATCCAAAACCTCCGACACAAGATACCTGCAATAATTTTTCTCGCATCTTAGTGATACCTCAAGAATTATCAATGCATGTTCGGATACTTCATGTAACCAAATACATTCTGACTTAGCTACTTCATGTAACCAAATACATTCTGACTTAGCTAAGTCTTGCTACATACTTCCTCCATTTATTTTTATTTGTCGCCGATTACTATAAAATTGAACTAACTGACGTCAAATAAATAAAAATGGAGGTAGTAGTTAAGAAGTGCTTCATAATTCAGGTACAATGGACATGCACAAACAGAACACGTGTTGGGAGAATAGAAACCCTAACCCTAATTGGGCAGGGGATGTACTAATATATATTCAGATACATGGGCCAAGGCCGAATACAGTGATAGAAGACACAATGAGCTAACAATAACATTTTGTGCAGTTGGCCACTTGAGTCTGAACTAAATCTGTACCTATGCCCCTTTGCAAAACATGTTTTGTGTCAAGTGCTGGCCTATCTAATACAGCATGTGAACAATTTGTCAACCATCAACTCTTCATGAGAAGCAACAGCCACGGTTTGACCATTTATGTCATGTGTGGATCCTCTCAAAAGAACAGCAAGTGGCTATGAAGATAAAGGAAGGCACTGAGCTAAGGAGATGGGTGTTTGTTTTGGTGTAAATTATATTTTGCTTTTCTGCTGTTATCTCGAGTGTGGTGGTTGTGCTGCCCCTGGTGGGCTGTTTGGAGGCCTTTGTGCGGGCCTCTTTTACTTGCTTCAGAATCTGTTGCTTTAAACTCTCTTTCCCTCTAAATAGAAAGGCAGGGCTCATGTCATCTTTACTTTAAAAAATCTTTTAGCTTACTCCCACATTCGGAGTGGAAACCTCTTGGTATTATATCACCACCCCATAAACTACTCTGTATAACATTATTGATACTGAACAAAATGAAATCAAACTATAATAAAAGAAAAGTGTCAAACACTAAGTACAGAAACATATTTAGCTCAAATGTCTTTGATAAGTTTACCACTGCAGAAACATTATCCATAGCATCCTTCAATGAAGCTGGTTCAAGGAGGTTGCCTATCCAACAGAAGGTAGATATTAACTACATTGCCATTGATAGAACAAGTTAACCTCAGTAGCAACCAACCTTGGTTCCATATAACTTTGTCAGCCCAAGGTTCATTTAAGGATGGCTTTCCCGATCTAATGACAAAAGAATAACACGGTAAGAATAAGAAGCACAGAATGCATAAAAAGGAGAAAGTGAATTCTAATTACAAAAAAAAACTATTTAAATACCACTAACTATTTGTTTAACCCCTCAATACAAAATGCTGATTCAATTTACCACGCCTCCCCCCCCCCCCCCCCACCACACACACACACACAATTCAACCTGCATACATCATCCACAGAAGAAAATCCATTTCTTGTCTCTGTTTAAGTCCTCAAACAAGTGTGTTGGATTCAATTTTTGTGGGGTAACAGTTGGCATTACACACTATGTTACTAAAACAGCTCAGAACTTTTCATAATTATTTTCATCTTTTGAGAGCATTTGATAGTGCATTATCCTTTGAGATAACCAATGAAAATAACCACAAAAGAAAATCATCCACAGAAGAAAATCCATTTCTTGTCTCTGTTTAAGTCCTCAAACAAGTTTTGAAGGTGTTCGGTGAAGCCTCAGGACTTGTTACTAATTTAGCCAAGAGCTCGTTTACTCCGATTTGCTGCAATGACCAGGAGGTTTTGGCAATCCAAGAGACGCTATCTTGTAATTTGGTGAATTTTCCTTGCAAGTACTTGGGCCTGCCTTTGTCTATTAGAAAGCTCTCCAGGAGGAACCTTCTCCCTCTAGTTGAGAAGGTTGCAGATAGATTGCCTGGTTGGAAAGCTGCTCTTATTCACCCGGCGGGTAGGGCTACTCTTGTCAAATCTGTCCTCTCAGCTATTCCAGTTTACCACCTTATTGCACTTCAATGCCCCAAATGGGTCATCAAAGCCATTGACAAGATTAGGAGAGGTTTCCTCTGGAAAGGCCGCAAAAATATCAATGGTGGGCACTGTTTAGTGGGTTGGCAGAAGGTGTGTGTACCATTGACTTTGGGTGGTTTAGGTGTTCCAAATCTTGAAGTTATGGGCTGGTCCCTCAATTTGAGATGGTTATGGTTGAAGAAAACACAACCTGAGCGGCTGTGGGCTTTCTTGGATGTCCAAGTTCATCCCAATGCTGCTGCACTTTTCGCTGCATCGGTTCAGTCAGTTGTGGGCAGTGGAACTGACACCAAATTTTGGACTGATCGCTGGCTGCACGGTAAAAGAATTGCAGATTGGGCTCCTTCGCTGTTTGCTGCTGTTAACAAGAAGGCTGTGAGGTCAAGAACAGTCCAGGAAGCAATTAATGGTAGCAGTTGGGTTCTTGACATTAGGGGCAATTTCTCCTCTATGGCTTTCTCCGAATTCTTCCAGATCTGGGATCTTGTTCGGGAGGTTCAACTGTTATCAGATGTTCCAGATCAGCACATATGGACACCTTCCCCCTCAGGCTCTTACTCGTCCAAATCGGCGTATGATCTTTTTATGATGGGAAGGGTGGGTTTTGCGCCTGCTGAGCTTATTTGGAGAAACTGGGCCCCTCCAAGATGCAAGTTCTTTCTTTGGCTCGCGACTCGAGATAGGTGTTGGACTGCAGATCACTTGGCAAAGAGGGGTTTGGACCATCCTGTTCAATGCCCCCTTTGTGATCAAGAGGATGAAACGGTGCATCATTTTTAATCTCTTGTGTCTTCTCTAGGGAAGTGTGGTTTAGGATTTTCTCCCTGGTTAATCTGCGGCAGTTCTCCCCCACGAGGGATGATTTGGTTTTCCAAGATTGGTGGGCTAATTTGGAGGCCAAGGTCCCTTATGCGCTGCGCAAAGGGATTAACTCCCTTGTGATGTTGGTGGCATGGTGGCTTTGGAAGCAGCGGAATAATTGTGTGTTTGAGAGGGATGCTCCTAGTGGCAACCAGATTATTCAGAATATCAAAGACGACGCTCAGAGGTGGTGTCTCGCGGGTGCCAAAGATCTGGGCACCATCTGGCCTTAGTTTAGGAGCAGTTTTGGCTGTTTTTATTTTTATTTTCTTATATTTTTTTGTTGTTTCTCTGTACTCTGGTCTTCTTTAGACCATTGGTATTTCTTCTATCTTAATATATCTAATGCGCAGTTCTCCTGCGCGTTTTAGAAAAAAAAATAACCACAAAAAATATCAAAGTTTCTAGCATAGTGATGTCATGTATCAGCTCAAAAAATTTGAGACCAAGTATAACTTGAACAGGGAGAAACAGAAAAGATAAATTCCATAATTTAGGGCAGTAAATCAAGTCAATGTTTTGCATAGGGAGTCAAACAGTGAATTGTTCAAGGTAGAAAAATGGAACTCTTTCTTTGAAGTGTATGCTGTATTCAGGAACAGCCAATGCATTCTTAATTTGCACTAAGAAAAATCCTTGAAGAATACTAAATTGCCACATCCTCAGTTTGTGTGATTTGATTCTACCTTCCAACTCAATATTGGGTTTGCAAATTGTCCTAGTTCTGGACTCTAGTGTTGTACTGATTGATGTTCATACTAATAATATGTAGTAGTTTGCTCCTATTTTGCTATTTGAACAAGAAAGTGGGAACAAGATCATGGACCATCAGTTGCTTTAGGTTGATCCACATAACAAATACTCCTCACAGCAGGAAATGATGGCTGGAACAGCACAGCCAAAGACAAAAGGATGAGAGGTTATCACTAATGCTAAGGCCCCAAAAGAAATCCATAGAAGCTTGATCGAATACCAACTATTTAAGGATCAGAGTCCATTATAGTTTTCCATGTATATCTTAACAAAGCTATGTGATTAATTAGTTGACACCCCAGTTAAGTAGAAATTTACTGCCATTTCAATGTTTCATCCTATTCTACAATAGTTTTAGTATCATATAAAAAAATCTAGCAAGTTATAATAGTAGGAAGTCCAAACAGATTGTAAAGTATGAAAATAAGAGAACAAACTAGCTGATGGAGTTACCTATTAAGACTAGAGACAACTAAACCTTTGTCCAAAGCCTCTTTGCAAACGTGTGATCCAACGAAACCACTTCCTCCTAGAACCAGCAGCTATACCAAGACAGATGTCAGAAGCAGCTCAGGAATTTTCAGAAACATGAATCCAAAAAAATTTAAAAAAAAATATTAACAGCAAACATATCTTGAGTTGAAAATCCCATACAATTGTTAGTCAAAAACTATAATTCCTTCCATCATTGCAAATTAATTGATTAACATATACGATCGCTATTAGAAGTTAAAAAAGCATTCCATGAAAAGTACATATCATTACTCCCATGTCTCTGAAATATAACAGTCTAATTACAATAAACTAGATGCTCGGAATATCATATTCATAAATTATTTCCATGTTGCCTAAATTGATCCATCTGCAGTAAAAAAAACTGTGTTTTCTAATTTGTATGAATGGATAAATCGGTCTAGCAGCATATTAATAGGGATAGGGTGAACATAAGAAGCTTTACATGCTTCAACACCAAACTAGATGCGATAAGGAAAAACACATTTCCACCATGCTAGAGGCAAACTAGAATATACTAGAATCTCTTATCTTCCAAGGCACCATTACCTTGTGTGGTGAAGGTTTTGTCACATTCACAGGTTCTGCCTCCTTCACTTTAAAAGGCTTCTCAATGTGCCTCTGATCACTGGGTGTGGCATTGCCGAAGAATGCATTTCCACTTTTCAGCAAGATTGACGACGAGTTGTCAGCACGCCAATACACAAGAGAATTATAAAGGGTAAGCATACCATACAAAAATGTCTTAACATACAACAGGTAGGCACAAGTAAGCAATCATTTCATTTCAATTCTTTTATTATATAAAATGTTCTGATTATTATTCTTATTTTAGTGGTGATCAAAGTGAAAATTATAGTTAGTACCTATAGCATATATCAGCTGTAAACATCTCAAAATTTGATTAAGCGTTTGTTTTGCATAACATCAAACTCAAATTTTGTACCAAATTTTGACACTTGAATAATAAAGAAATTAATACTCCCTCCATCCCAATTAGTATTCACTTTAGGTCTTGTTTTTATGTCTATATTGATATATTCAAATAGATGATGATGAATCTAGACACATATACAAAACACATACATTAATTATAGTATGAATACACTAAAAGGCTAAAACAAATTAAATTTAGGACGGATGGAGTAATCAATATGTAGTATTACTAGTGAACCACAGTCCACATTTCACATTTTTGTAATAAATGTGAAAATGCAAACAAGAGGAAAAAAGACATAAATCTAATAAAAGGGACTAAGGGTCTCATCATCTTTCTATTTCGCCCCAGGCCTTACAAATATCAGGACCCGCCCTGGCTGGAACTGTTATCAAATGGCAGTTTCCTCTCCAATCGATTTGCACTAAGTAGAATAAATTCCCTTAATGCCTAATTGTCACTATAAGCCACCCATCGGCCATCGCGATGCCAAATCTTGCTGGAAACTTAACCCTTTCCTTCCAGGAACATGTCCGCCGAGACAACTGCAGACGCGCATCATACGAGGGGCGGGAGCTCTCACCTGAGACGGGAGGGCGAGGCAGAGGAGGAGCGAATCAGGCGGGCCACGGACGACCTCATCGCCACCGTACCTGAACTGACAACGATCCCAACGAGAGCACGAGCGCGGAGCCGGCCAAGGAATGTGGGGATCGTGCGGGAGCCACGAGCACGGAGCGAGCGGAGGGCTTCGAGAAGGCCGCGGGCCGCCTCAAGCGAGAACGACAGAACGTGTTGCAGCTTGGGGTGCGCCACGTATCAAATCGAATTTAGGGGGCGACAGCTAGTTTCCAACCCAGATTTTTTTTAATCTTTTCTAAAGTGGTATAAAAAACGCTGATATAAAAACATTAATCCAGTTAGAAATCAAGTTGCTTACAAAAACGATTTCGAAGTGCTATAAAACCATAAAGCTATAAATAAAACAATGTCTCTTAATATAATATTTCACTTCGCTACAAAATAATGACGCTAGTAAAATAGGTAAAGATAAAACAAATCATCATCAATGCATATTTCACACGGTTTTCAATATGTTATAAATGAGTTAACATGGTTTTATCTCCATTAAACTAATTTCACCCCATAAAACTCAATCCTCTTAAATATTATGTCATGTTATCAAAAAAAATCTAATGTAGCACGCTATTAAATATACATAAAACTAATATTGTGAATAGCCTAACAGAGTATCCACAAGAAAAAAGAAAGGGAAGTCTTTATTATTTACTTTTTTCTATGTCTCTATTTCTATAAATAATCGGTTTTATTGGTTTCCACCATCGTTATTTAAAAAAAACCAAAAATACTTATACTTATTTTTAATCTAACCCACAGTCCAAACATGAGTGATAAACTACCAAGGCCAACATGACATAAAAGGACGCACACAAAGCAGCGCTCCTACGTAATACCATCTTGCTAAAAATATACTTCTTTATAATCCAACCCACAGTCTAAACATGTATGTTCTCTCCTCACTTCTCGCCCTTCACGCCTACCATTGGACCATTATCTATGGGTCGTGAGGAATAAGTGTAAGGAAAAAATGGACCCCGATCCATTTGACTAAATGATTTTAGTGTTTAATGATTAACATAACCAGTGAACTAATTATTTTCAAATGTCTATGTTTTGTAGTTCACAGGATGCAAATGTGTTTTGGACCTAAACACTATGCAACACCTCAAAAGAATACATTAATAAGACTTTTATTGAAGATCTACAAGCATCAAGAAAAGCCCAAGACGCGAAGAAGAAAAGCTGCCATAGGCGGACGATATGTCCTCCCTGGGCGGACGGTCCGATGCACATCGCGGAAAGTTTAAAGCCCAAAATTTATATAAGAGAAAAATAATAAAATAAATAAATATATTTATATGTTAGTGTTTTGGGGATTATGAAACCTTTGAAGATTATTTGGTTTTCTTTTCTTTTTGCATATTCAATAAATGGAATTAAATTAGTCAAATAACAAATAAATAAAAATAGAAATATGCATCTCATGATGAGGTTCTTGTATTTTTGCATTTGTATTCAAATTCGTGAGACAAGTTTAAGTTTGAAAATTAGAATTTGAAGATGGAAATAGAAAAGAAAAGAGAAGAAAAGGAAAATGATATATACTGTAAAGAAATATATATATATATCTTCAGGTTGGTCTGTGTGAAACTCACAAACAAATTTGAAATAAAATATTAGATTTTTGAAAACGGGAAAGAGATTCAAATATGAAATTCAAATAGAAAATAAAAAAGAGAATAGATACCTGCGTGCTTGGGCACGATTCTAGACGGCCCACCTAAACCTCGCGCAGGGCTAGCCCAACCGTGGGTGCAGCGCCAACCGGTGGGCCCTATTGGTAGCCACCCGCGCTCTTGCACTTACGGTGATCAGCGGGGCCCAGTTGTCATCCCCTCTGCCTCGCTTCGCAGCAACCCGCGCTCGCGCCTAGCCTTTCACTAACACAGGGAGGCCCGATGGTCAGCCGTTGCGCGCCCTCACAACCTTGCGCGTCGTGGCGCTGACAAATGGGTCACGTACGACAGGGCCTCATGGGGCACTGTATATCTTCCAGGAGCCGACGCGTAACAGCCCACGCGCAAATCGCGCGATTCGCCACGATAATCTCACAGTGGGCGCCGTGACCTATAGCTCGTTTCACCCGGAATTCGCACGCCTATAAAACCCTAGTGGTTCTATCGTCGTTGCCCTCAACCCTATCGCAAGAGCCAATAGAGAGATCCGTGAGAAAAAGCTGGGGGGTTTGTCGCCGCATACGACTCTAGCGCACGTCGTCGGCCTGGCCTCGTGAATCGATCCATGCGAAGGAAGGAGTGTTCGGGAGGGTGTTCTCCTCACAACCTGGGTGCTCTGTGCGCTGGGAGCTTGGGAATCGCTCACCGGAGCGGGTGCGTAGACTCTCGTTCGCGACCGAGCATCAATTGACCTGGGTGAGTTGTCCCCGCTAGTAAGATTGTCGTCCTCCGATTCGCTATCGATCCAGTTATGTGTAGAACCTCGGGTTAGGGTGCTTGGTGCAACGTTGACTCGGATTGGTTTCCTCCGGCGATGGTCCGTTGCGGATGGCCCTGCGCCACCGTGCTTGCGCGCTGGGTGGTGGAAGAGAGGCATCACAGCCATTGGATCTTAGGGTAGCGGCCAAGATTATAAGTTGAAAACCCCTTTCACTAGATGACTTGTACGTCGTCGATCTTGGATCGATCGGCCATGGGTAAGGTAGGGGTTCATCCGCCGTCCGACTCTATCGTGTTGCCTAGATTTAATGTAGTGATAGCGCTTCGATCGGGTAAATGTTAGGCGTCGATCGAGAAACCTTGGGTAGAGATCGCGTACCGGTTCATGATTAAGTCCGATCTAATCGGCACCATGGTTTTCAGGGCGGACGGCTGTGATCACACCGTACCCCTTCGCAGGTGTTCTTTTACTAAAGAGACCCTAAACTCATGTTAATATTGTTTATCATCTAGTAGCCTTATATCACTATGAAATCTAGGGTTAAAATCTTGTACTTAATTTGTTTTATATTAGACACCTAAACCTTTAGAAAATCATAACTTTATAACCGTAACTCTGAATTTAGTGGTTCTCAAACCTAGGATCTCATTACAATGCGTAAATTATTATCATGCATTCGATTCTTATGTTTGGTGTGATGTTAATTTCTCCTATGCAATGTCTGTTTGTATTGTTGCGAGTAGACGAGCAAGTGACCGAGGACCCCGGTACTCAATAGGTGGAAAATAATGAGCAAGAGCTCTGAAAGCATCTAGACCCCTGGTTGGTTTTAGTGATTAATGATAACATAAGATTATATTTGACTAACGAGTGTTTTGTAGAGCAAATGGTAAGTTAGGTCGCATTATAGGAGGTTGTGTTGCAACGGTGAAAATAATCCCTCACATGAGAACTTGAAGCGACGGCTGAAAAAGGCGAATCAAAAGATGAAGGTCTTCATATTCTAAGTGTCGGGGGAGTTGTGGACACTTGGTATAGAATTAGGTCTTCTATTTTTATTTTAGCCGTACTATAAAGAGGGGTTGTGGATGAGTAGTTTGACCAAGAGATTTCTAGTGTAGTGTTGGTACATATTCACACTCAAAACTAGTGCTAGGTGTCACTCTATAACACGCTCACAAGTTAGAATGAAATCGGGTTAGAAAAACCAAAGGAAAAGAACAGGGTTTTGCTGTCTTAGGGGCACCAAACTGTCCGGTGTAACCCCTGACAGTTGTAACACCTCAAAAACCATCAACTTAAACTAATGCATTTAGAATATTAGTAGTAGTAGTAATAAAGAATTTTTCTTTCAAGTGTTTGATCTTATTTGCATTCAGAATAATTTTTGTTTGCTCATATTTGATTTAGGGTTGTTTTTATAGAATTTATTTTATATTGAAAGTCCAATTAATTAACATAAAAACATTGGTCCAAAAATAAATATTTTAGTTATAAATAAGTTTTGATTAATTATTATGATTTTTAGAAATATTTAAAAATATATTTATTTATATTTTTAAGAGAAAAGGAAAAATCAAAAAAAAATTGGAAACCCTAACCCAGGCCGCCCGAGCCGATCGGCCCACCAGTCGCGCCCTCCACTTCCCCTCACCCCCTTTCTCTCTATGGCATGCGGGGCCCACCCATAGGCGCCGTCTTCCCCGCGTCGCCGCCGCCGAGGCACGCGCCCTCGGCCACGCGTCGTTTCGACCTCGCGTCGTTTCAACGACTGCGTCCGGCTCTCCCTCTCCTCCCATGTTTCCCTTCTCCCTCCCCCACTAACTCTCCCATTAACCGCGCCATTGATGGCCGTTAATGTCCATGGCAGACCTTTTTTGTCCTCCCCGACGTCCCTCCCTCTCCCTCCCTATAAAATCCGGTCGAGCCCCTGCTCCTCTCCCTCCCCAACAGCCAAGCTCACTCCATGATCTCCCTCTCCTTGCCGTGAAATTCGTCGCCGCCGTGGAGCTCACCACCACCGGAGAGCCACCCAAAGCCGATACCGCGCTCCTCCGACGACCAGAGCCGGAGCTCGCCCGTCGACCTCCCCTGCTGACCGTCTGCGCCTCGTCCCCCCCCCCCCGTCGAGCTCCCTGTGCACACGAGCTAGCCCAAGGTAGAAGAAGCACTTTTACATTTTAGCCCCTGCGCTTGAGAAAAATTAATTCCGAGATATACGGTTTAGAAACTATTAAATAGAGACCCCTGATGTATACGTTTAATTGTGAATCACCCTGGTAACAATATTTTGGATGTGGACATTATTTTTATATTTTGAAAATAAATAATGTTAGGGTTTATTAACCTTGTACTAGAAGTGTTTAAGTTTAACTTCTCATTTTAGCACATAAAACAATATTATGTAGTAGTGGTTTAAGTATAATTTTACTGATATAAGAAAATGAAAGAGGTACTAGGCCACATCTTGTCGGTCAAGTTAAAATATAGATTTTCACTAATCATGATATAAGTATTCATACACATATAGCTTATTCACTTAAAATTAGTAAAATATCTATTCATGTAGAAATAACCACGATTATATTACTAAAGTCCAAAATTAGTAATTTACATTAATTCTTAGAACATTAATGTTATGTGAATTATAAATAAACATGTGTAGTGATACATATAATTTATATTTAGAAAAGAAAGGATAAAACCAAATATTATTATTTAGTCATAAAGAAAATAATTAATTAGTAATTTATTTCGTAAAATTTGTTAAGTCATTTTATCTAAGATATATTAGATAAAATAGCTTCGTAGCCACATGCCCATATAATTTTCACCAATGAAACTCAAAGTGGAAAATTTAGTGGATTAATAAAATAATTATGATTTAGACATTATTTATAAGTATAGTTGTGTGGTATGTGATTGTTTATGTAATGGTGAATGTTACCCATTTAATGGTGTATGTTTATTTATTTGGCGTATCTATTCTTTTGTATGTACGATATGTGAATCGATGTTAGAAGCTGATTGTGAGGTTGACGAACCTAACTCGTTTGAGGATGACCCGCAGGACACGTTCGAGAAAGGCAAGTGGATTCTCCCTCTACATTTCTATTTGTACCCAAGTAATGCATATAATAATGTTTACTTTTCAGATATTTGCATAATTTGATGGGATTTGCCTAAATAGGATTTCCTAGAAATACCAACCATATTCCTTAATTACCCTGGGATAAATGCTATGCTTAGCAATTTTTGCTATTGCTCAACTTGACAATTAAGATGTCACTCTTTTAATGATACTATGTTCCGGAAATGAAGTTTATATTATGATGTTAACCCGATGGTTAAACAAGATCATTTCGTATTAAATGGAACATGTAATGACCACCCAGGATAACAGTGCAACCATAAGTGCTATCATGGCTCTAGGTTTGGTAATTAGCTATATAGACTTAGTGCTTAGCAATCCTACCTGAAAGATGGGCAATAGGGGGCGACAGTGGTTTGGTGGCAGCTCATGTTAACATGGGGTGGTAGTCTTGGCTAAGTTACCTCGTCTAAAGGGCCATCAATATTGACGTGGAAACCTTAGCGGGTGGCTTTGTACTAAGGATATTTTGTGAAAGCCTCATAGTGGATCCCTAGTCATTCACCTAGGAAGTGTTTACGGGTCCGATCAATCCAGGCTAGATGGGACACACGACTTGTGGGTGAAGTTGTACCACCTCTTCAGAGTGTAAAACTGATATGTCAGTCATGCTCACGGTTAAGAGCAATCTGGACCCTCGCATGATAATTGAACTTAAAGATGGAAAATAAATTGTGATCTGATGATCCATAAGTGGTTTCACTTAAGTGTTTTTGATATATGTTTAATTGGGATACTTTGGGATACACTTACAATTAGTAAGTCAGGCGTTTCTAATAAAATATTGACCAACTAAAATGCTTACCGCTTATTCATAGCCTACCTTGTTCACTTTGCATTATTCCTCCCACTTGCTGAGCCCTGACCATAAGTGAGCTCACCCCTTGCTAATATTTTGATCAAAGGGTGATGATGAAGACATTGTAGATGATGTCGATGAATACTAAGTCTAACGATGCGCTAGTCACCTTGCTGTGGAAGAGTGTCCATGTTTAATTCTGCCATACTTTGATAATGATACTTGTTAAGATACTATGATCTGGATGATGTAATAAAGTTACTCTACTCCCTTTTACGCCTTTATTGCATTGTCTTTTGATATATTACACTTGTGACGTCAACATATGTGTGGAAAATGGATCCTGGCACACATATGCTATGCATTCGGTTTTACCCCCAAAACCGGTTGTGACAGAAGTGGTATCAAAGCTATGCTGACTCTAGGTTGTTAGACTAGTTAGAAATGGAAAGCCTAGTCTGTTCAAAATATGCTTATTTTGCTCTTATAGATTTATTTTATTAATCTTACCTCTTTAAAATTCAACTAAGTTGACATTTTCTCTTGTAGATGGTGCGTACAATTCAAACCACCTGAGTCAACACCAACTACATCCCTCTGCCACGACAGGCTCCCGTCTACCCAGTGGTAGTTGAGGAAGTCCCTATGGATCTCCATCACCTTCATGTGGAGAACATAGTTGTTCTGGAGGACAGCTCAGAGGAGTTTCTACCGAAGCCCACCCCATTGGCAGAATCACTAGCCTTTGGAGCTAGAGCGTCATCTTCAGCACCACCAGCACTAGTAGTCCAAACCCGTGCTCCTAGAGGCGATGATCCAGATGACTCGGGTGACGATAATGAAGACGAAGAAGAAGAAGAGGAGAACGTCAACGAGGAAGCCAATGATAAATAGCAGGACAACTTCATGGGGATATGGCCTATCACTGAACATTATACTTCAATGTTCGAGATGGAGCACTTCCCTAACCTGCTGCAGAATGTTCTACATGCGTTGGAAACCTACGTCCGACCCATGTATGAGACAAGGTGAGTGTCCGAGCCCCCTTGGGCTTGCTAATACATCACTCGCATTCATGTAAGAATGATGGATGCAGGGGATAGAGGTTTCAGGACTCTATCAGCTCATGAGTCTCTAACACCGCTATCCACCTACACTGCTTTGGTCAATGTTGGGGCGAAGGCAAAGACGCCACCCTTCGCTCGTCGTCTCTCGCTGCAGTCGCTGGTTTGACGAAGACAAAACGGGCAGGGACACCCTTCGCTTCATTCAGCACCAGACGAAGGCCTGCGGTGACGTCTCCCCGTAGCACGGCCTCGTCCTGCTCTGAGGCCCACGTGTGATCTGGCCCATTGTAACGGGCCCCGTGTGGCCGCCTTTGTGTTACGGGCCTAGTTTGTAAAGGCATTCTTGTAATTACGGCTTGTAACCCCGCTTTATGGGAATATTCTGGGGATAAACTAGGTGTCTGAGGGCACATGCGTCCTTAACACAAGGCGCTGGGCACTCAGATACCTATAAATACCCCCGCATAGTGCCCGTGAGAGGCTAGATCAACAGAGCTATTGCCCCCGTGCACGTAACCCTGTTGTCACCACCGTTCACCCTTGTTGGCTTCCTTGCTGCTGAGAGCAAGTTCCAACATTTGGCACCCACCGTTCGTGCTACGACAAGACCACCCGCGATGGCACCCAAGAGAGCTAACCCGAAGGCTGACGAGGCTGCGAAGGCAGCACTGCTGGCCGCAAGAAAGGGCAAGGCTCTCGCCCTCACCCAATCCACCCACCAAGAGCCCACTGAAGAAAACATTCCCCGCACCTGCAAAGACGACACCTTCCGCACCTGCGGGCCCGAAGGACAATCGCAGCCGCCCCCAGGCTTCGCCCCAGTGCAGGGCGCGGATCTCACCGAGGACGGCGAGGTCCTCGGCGTCTCAACAGAAGAACAGTTACAGCTGCGCGCCCTGCGCCTCAAGAACCGCAATCTCCAGAGGCAGAAAGAGATACTGGAAGCCAAGCGCCAACGTGTGTCCGCACTAGCCAAGGTGCGGCAGATGATACGCGACGAGGAGCAGAAGGCCCAAGACCTCGAGCGCGAGATCGCGCTGATGCAGCGCGAAGGCCACCTCGGTCTACAGCAAGAGCCACCCCTCCAGCAGCGCGCGCAACCGGAGGACACGCGCGAAGGCCACCTCGGCCTGCAGCATGGCCCACCCCTGCAACACCGGGCGCAGCCGGAGAACCCGCGCTTCCCCCAACATGACTACGCCTTCCAGCACGGCGCGCCATTCCAAGGGGTCAACTACCTCGACGAGCGCAGTCCCCTGGCGCCACACCTGCAAGTGACGCCTTGGCCAGCTAACTTCCGAGCAGGGGCATATCCCAAGTACAACGGCAGCACCGATCCGGCGCAATACATAATGAGTTATCAAGTTGCCGTTGCATCCGCCGGAGGGGACGACGCCACAATGGCGAAGTCTTTCATCATCGCCCTAGAGGGCCCAGCACTCACCTGGTTCACCAGATTGCCTCCGCTGTCCATCGATTCGTGGAGAAGTCTCCGGGACAAGTTCCTTCTCAACTTCCAAGGGTACCGTCCAGACACCGACGCTTTGGCCGAGCGCTCGCTCTGCAAACAGCTGGAAAAGGAGACTCTGCGGGAGTATTACCGCAAATTCCTAACACTCAAGTCACAGCTGCCCTCCGTCGATGATCAGATCGCTATCCACTACGCCATCAGTGGCCTTCGGGCCGGCGTCCTCTACAGCCACTGTATCAGAGATCCACCCAAGAACCTTCAGGAGCTATATCAGCTCTTTGAAAAATATGCCAAATCCGAAGAGCTCCACCAGCGCAAAGTTGAGTCACAGCGGAAGCCCAAGGATGCCCCGCAGTCCAGCCGCACATGGACGAGGACTCCGCAACCAGACTCCGGTCGAGATGGCCGCGGTCAACAGCAAGTGCACAACATCGCAAACCAGCAGCGTGCTGCTGACCCCCCTCGTCGCCAGGAATATCCCCCCCAAGGCCGCGGAAACGGAACTCGTGGCAGGGGCCGAGGGCGCGCGTAGCCGCCGCGCCGGTTCTACTGCCTTTTCCACGGCGAAGACTGCGCCCACCAAACCAAAGACTGCCCCGAAACGAAGGCCACCAGAGACAGAATGGCGCGGGCGCAGCCAGCCGACAATCCTAGAATTGTCGCGCATAATTACCAGCCACCCCCTCCACCATATATCCACGCTCCCGCTCCGCATCCACCGCACCACGCTTACCAACACCATCAGGAAGTACAAATCGTACCTCCTCCACCCCCACCACCACACCAGCAACACCAAAACATCCCCCATGCCCCAAAGCAGGAAGACTTCGCCGATCAACCATATCGCGGAGTCATTCACATGATAACAGGGGGGTCCAGCACTGACTTCGACACCAAGCGGCAGAAGCGGGACCACTACCGCAGCATCAACCATGTCGCGGTCACCGGCCCAGTCGTGCAGACGAAGTGGACCCACATACCGCTAACCTTCGATGCACGAGACGTCGACCTGCGCAGCGCCCCCCACATCGACGCTATGGTCATCAATTGCAGCGTGGCAGGCTGGGACTTGCACAAAGTCCTAGTCGACAACGGCAGTCAGGCGGACATCATCTTCCTCCACGCCTTCGACCGCATGGGTATAAGCCACAGCCTGCTCAAGCCTTCGGACAATCCGTTGTATGGCTTCGGCGGCAAAGGCACCTTCCCCGTTGGCAAAATAGAGCTTCCCCTCTCCTTCGGTGTAGCACCCAATGCCCGAAGTGAGCAAGTAACCTTCGACATTGTCGACATGGTATATCCGTACAACGCCATCATGGGCCGGGGCTCCATCAATAAGTTCGAAGCCGCCATCCACGGACTGTACCTATGTATGAAGATACCAGGTCCGCTAGGCGCTATCACGATCTACGGCAACCAGCAGACGGCGCGCAACATAGAGCGGGACTTCGTGCCTGGTCAGAGGAACGTACACTGTCTCACGACCCAGCGCAAGGTCCCCGCGCCCGCCAGCCCAGCCGACAAGCAGCACGAGAAGGCACAGTTGCAGAGCCAAGATGGAACCAGGACTGTTCCCCTTGATCAGGCCACGCCCAAGCAGACAGTCACTATCAGCGAAGACCTTACGTCACATGAAGAGGAAAGGCTTCTCTGCTGCCTGGCCAAAAATAAAGATGTCTTCGCCTGGTCCGCCCTAGACCTGGTCGGAGTCAGCCGATCCATAATTGAGCACAGCTTGGGAATTGACCCTTCGGTGCGACCAAAAAAGCAAAGGCTCCGCAAAATGTCCGACGAAAAGACAGAGGCCGCCAAGGCGGAAGTGCACCGCCTCCTAGAAGCTAAATTCATCGAGCCAGTGGCTTACTCCACGTGGCTCTCCAATGTCGTAATGGTGCAGAAAAAAAGCGGGAAATGGCGAATGTGCATAGACTTCACCAGTCTCAATAAGGCCTGCCCGAAGGACAATTTCCCGTTGCCGCGGATCGACAAAATAGTCGATAGCGCGGCCGGATGCGAGGTCATGTCACTCCTCGACTGCTTCTCCGGTTATCACCAGATATACATGAAGGAGGAAGACAAGGCTAGCACCAGCTTTATAACACCCTTCGGCACTTATTGCTTCATCAGGATGCCGGAGGGACTCAAGAATGCGGGGTCCACCTTCTCCAGACTCACCAAAACAGTACTCGAAGGGCAGGTCGGCAGAAACACCGTATAGTCAACCTAATCATGACCGAAGACTGGCGGGCGCCAATAACCCTGTTCCTACAGGGGTACTATCATCCAACTGACGTCAGTGAGGCAAAGCGCCTCAGACATCGAAGCAGGGACTTCGCACTGATTGCGGGCCAATTATACAAGAAAGGGGTCAGTCAGCCAATGCTCAAATGCGTCACCGAAACCGAAGGCATGCAGATCCTACGCGAAGTCCATAGTGGCACGTGCGGCTCGCACGCAGGGCCGAGGGCCCTGGCTGCCAAGGTGATCCGACAAGGGTTTTACTGGCCCGCAATGATCTGCGTCGCAAATCGGATCACGAGGTCCTGCGAAGCCTGCCAGAAGTTCTCTCCTCGGTCAGGCAACCCCTCGCAATATACAAAGCTGATTGCCCATACATGGCCTCTCCAGCGCTGGGGCCTGGACATCGTCGGGCCCCTGCCCACCGCTCAGGGGAACCTTAAGTTCGCCTTCGTAGCCGTCGAATACTTCACCAAATGGATTGAAGCGAGGACTGTCTCCACAATCACATCAAAGACTGCCCAAAAATTCTTCTGGCAGAACATCGTTTGCCGCTTCGGAGTACCGTCCGAGCTAACAGTTGACAACGGCAAGCAGTTCGACAGCCAAGATTTCAAGGATTTTTGTTTTTCCATCGGCACCAAGCTTGCCTTCGCTTCAGTCTATCACCCGCAGTCCAACGGGGTCGTGGAGCGTGCCAATGGGAAAATATTCACAGCTGTCAAAAAGATGCTCCTCGATGAAAGAAAAGGCAGATGGACCGATTTATTACCGGAGGCAGTCTGGGCGCTAAACACAACTGAGTGCAGGGCGACCGGGTTCACTCCTTTCCGCCTTCTATACGGATCGGAGGCAATGACCCCGCAAGAAATAAAGCATGGGTCCCCGCGTACAGTTCCGTCAGCCGTCCCCGACGTGGATGAGCCAACTTCAAAAGATCTCATTGACGGAGACCGGGTCTTCGCCCTACAGGCCCTAAACAAATATCAAGCCCAGACCAAAGCATGGCGCGACCACACAGTCATCCCGAGGGAGTTCAGCGAGGGGGACCTCGTACTCATCCGGACGGCTCGGACGGAGTCCAAGGGCAAGTTGGAGCCCAAGTGGGAGGGCCCCTTCATAGTCAAGTCAAAAGCTTCCCCCAGCGCTTACAGGCTCACAACGCCAAACGGCGAGGACCTGGAGCACTCCTGGAACATCGACAACCTTCGCAAATTTTTTGTTTGACCCATTTAGGGCTGATTTCGCCCTTGTAATTCGCCGCAAACAATCTTGTACCGGCCCGCACTCTTTTCCTCCCGGGGGGTGAGGTTTTTAACGAGGCGGAGCCATGTAATATATGTGAGAAAAATCCCCCGCAAAAACATGTGTCGAAAAAAGACCGCGACAACGGTCTTCGGCATTCGACCAATTCGAAGTCACCGCGAGGCTAAGCGCTAGCCACCCTCGCGTGCGACAAGTCCGCGCAGAAGTCGCCTAAGGGTGCAGCCGGACTTAGCACAACAAGTGCGAAAAAATTCCGATGTCTATCGCGAAGACTATCCGCGCAGAAGTCGCCTAAGGGTGCAGCCGGACTTAGCACAACAAGTGCGAAAAAATTCCGATGTCTATCGCGAAGACTATCCACGCAGAAGTCGCCTAAGGGTGCAGCCGGACTTAGCACAACAAGTGCGAAAAAATTCTGATGTCTATCGCGAAGACTATCCGCGCAGAAGTCGCCTAAGGGTGCAGCCGGACTTAGCACAACAAGTGCGAAAAAATTCCGATGTCTATCGCGAAGACTATCCGCGCAGAAGTCGCCTAAGGGTGCAGCCGGACTTAGCACAACAAGTGCGAAAAAATTCCGATGTCTATCGCGAAGACTATCCGCGCAGAAGTCGCCTAAGGGTGCAGCCGGACTTAGCACAACAAGTGCGAAAAATTCCGATGTCTCTCGCGAAGACTCCGCGCAGAAGCCGCCTAAGGGCGCAGTCAAACTAGTACAACAAAAGCAGAAGCAACAGCATCAAACCATCCGCGCTAAGACCGACCATAATCACACCAGCACAGCATAGCCAACCATGCCACACAAAGTACACAGCGCCCTCGCAGGCACAGGCACGCGAGGGCACACAACTTCATCTTACAACCTTTTACACATATACAAGCGAGGGCACCACGCTCTACATCGGCTCCACCTTAGGAATAATCCCCATCTCCCTATAATTAAATAACATTATCCTAAGCTCCTCACCCGCAAAAAGACTTCGCAGTTCCCCTTCCCCTGTGCTCGTGGCGGCCGGCAAAGACAACAGTTCCTGCCGACCACCCCTACTCACGCGAAGCCGAGCCCCTTCCTCCGCACTAACCCTACGCTTTGCAACCGCCCTTCGTCGTCGGCGCCCGGTGCTAGGACCCAGCACGTCTGGCGCGTCCGCGGCGTGTGGCGAAGCCTCCGCCGCAGCCACGTCCAAGGCCGCAAAATAATCCAAGTCCTCCTCCGACGACTCCTCAGTCCACTCAACCGAGCTCCCAGAATCAGTAAAATCAAAAAACTCAGATACAGACCCACCATATTCATTTCCATCTTCCGCGGTCGAAGCCGCCAAAAACCCAGTAGTAGCGGTTGCGTGCGCAGGCCCAAAATCTTGAACCTGCGCAGCAACCAAAATTCAGTACAACATCCAAAAAGTCCCCAACCCTAAACACCCACTACGCCACCTGCGAAGGCCCTGCCGCTGCGGGAGCCTCCGCTGTCTCCTCCGCCGCTGTTTCCGCCACCACCGCCGCGGAATCTTCAGCGCTCGGCGCAGCAGCTGCGGGGGCGTCAGGCGCGCCTTCGGCCACCTTTGGGGGCAGGTCTTCGCCGGCCACAGCAGAGGTGGGCACGCTCGGCGCGTCTTCCGCAGGCTCCGGGGTTGTTTCCAGGGCGACTCCAGTCGCGGCCTCCGCAGGGGTCGGCTCCGGGCCAGGCAGCGCGCTGTTCAGTGCCCCGAAGTCGTCCACCCGCTCGCCACGCTCCGCCTAAGACAACACACACAAAAATTCAGCAAGCACACACACAGAACACATCCAGCAAACACCGAACAAACGACAACGTTACCTGAGCCCTCGCAGCCTCGGCCCGTTCCCTGACCACCTCACGACCGTACAGACCCCACATTCGGTCATAGAGGGCCCCGGCGGACTCCTTCACCACGGGGTCTTCGACCTCATAGATATCTCGCCCAAAATCTTCATCTACCTGGTCGAGGGCCTCAAAGTGCCGGCACCCTTCGCGAGAGAGCGCGTTCATCGCCCCCTCGCAGGTGACCAGGGAGGCGTACGACATCAACCCCCCCCCCCCACGACGGCTGGAAGTTCCAGCAGCTCCTCCTGCACCCACTGCAGACAGCGAAGGCCGGGCTCTCAGTCCGGCACTTCGAAGTCACCGGTCCGCGCACCCAGCTCACGATATGTATCCATAAGCTGCGTGCGCGTCCGTTCGGCCTCCGCATGCACTGCGGCCTCGGCCTCCTTAGCGCGGCTCTCCAGGGCGGCGAGCCGCTCTTGCAGATGTTCGGCGAGCTCCTTGGCAAGATTGCCCTCCGCCCGCGCCAGCTTGGCCTCCGCCTGCGCAGCCTGCCCCTTGGCGACGGCCTCGTTAGCTTCCCTCCTCTCCGCCGCCAGTTGGCGCCGGAGGTCAGCCTTCTCCCTCTCCAGGGCGGCCACCCTGTCCGTCAGTGTTGGGGGCCTTCGGCTTCCGAAGGTCCTCAAAAAACATGATTTAACAGTGTTTCTAGAGTATAATGTGTGAACAGGTATCTTCGGACTCGTATCAGAGAGGGAGAAGCTCAAAAGATACGAAGGTTGACACAGCGCCGAAGCTGTGAAGCAGGAAAGCTTCGGCATGTTCGCAGAAAAGGGAACCGACTTGAAGATGAAAAGGCCATTTAGACCTCGATAGATTACTATAGAATTACCACCAAATGTAAAGGGCATGTATGTAATTTTGTATGGGTTGTACCCCGTGCCTATAAATAGGTGAACAGTACCCCCGTACTGTTCACGCTGATTTGGTGTTCACTTTTGCGTCACGCTTGTACTTTCATTTCCTTCAAATTGGAGGTACATCTATAATTCAATGTTATTTTTATTTATATATAATAATGATATATGAAGATCTACGTAATTCTTTATGTTTCTTGTAATTCATTCTTCGTCAATATGTAATGCATTTATAAAGGTTCGCCCTTTGTGACCTTCGTCCGAAAATCATTATATCCCAAGGGAAATAATGCTTCGTAGGACGAAGGACTTAACCGATTAACATTTTCTGTGTTGCCTTGTTCTTGAAGCATTTAAGAACAAGTCCCCAACATTGGCGCCCACCTCCGGTGAACTCACTTCCACTCTGAATTTTTTGAACACCTTCGGCGATCATAAACCTTCGTTATGGCGCCGAAGAAAGCTTCAGCGACTGGGGCTGCAGCTCTGCAACCACTGGACCACAATCAGGAGACAGTCTCCCTGCGGGAGGCCCGAAGCCAGAAAAGGAAGGCTGTCAGCCCAACACCACCAGAGGACGAGATAGATCAAGAAATCAGAAATATGGAGATGCTTCATCAAGAAGTACAGAGGAAGAAGGAAAAGATGGCCAGGCTGGCTGAACTGCAGAGGCAGATAGACGAAGCCTCTGAAGAAGTTCGTCATCTTGCTTAGGATGAGCAGCACCGAAGGCCTCAGCACCAAGATCTTCATCAGGAGGGTTTTCCCAACGAAGATGACTGGTATGACAATTTCCATCATGGAAATTTTGTTTTTGATGATGCTTCTCCTCTGTCCGCTGAGCTGCAGGCTACACCTTGGTCTTCGTCTTACAAGCCGCCTCAGCTTCCCGTATTCGATGGTCACTCGGACCCGAAGCAGTTTTTGATGAGCTACGAAGCAACAGTATCTTCATATGGTGGCAATGCTTCAGTCATGGCCAAATCTTTCGTCATGGCTGTCAGGAGTGTTGCTCAAACCTGGTACTCCTCCCTTCGACCAGGAACGATCACTTCATGGTAGAAGCTGAAGGACTTGTTGTTAACCAACTTTCAAGGATTTCAGACGAAGCCAGTCACTGCTCAGGCTCTGTTCCAGTGCACCCAGGATCACGAAGAGTACCTTCAGGCGTATGTCCGAAGGTTCTTGCGTTTGAGGGCACATGCACCAACTGTGCCCAATGAAATTGTCATTGAGGCCATGATCAAGGGGCTTCGGCCAGGTCCATCAGCTCAGTACTTCGCTAGGAAGCCCCCTCAAACTTTGGAGAAGCTGCTCCAGAAGATGGACGAGTACATTCGGGCCGATAATGATTTTCGCCAGAGAAGGGAGGAGGCTTTCAGGTTTTCTGAAATGACCAGGGGCTTCGGAGGGAAGTTTTACCCGAGGCACGTAAGATCAATTCATAACTCTACACAAAGTGATGATAAGGGGAGCCAATAGCAAAGGCCACAATATTCCTCACAGGCTTCGGGGCAACAGCAAGCTCCCTTCCGACCACCAGCTCCAAGAGGCAGAGGTGCCAGGGGCTTCGGAGGAAGATTTGGCGATCAACAGAGAAGAATCTTTTGCTTATTCTGTGGTGAGAACAAGGGCCATACTACCAGGATGTGTCATGTTACCATCCAGAAGCAAAAGGAAATAGCCGAAGCCGCAGCACAACAAGCTCAGCCGAAGCAGGTCATGCATACAGCTTCGTATCACTCGCCCTACATCCCAGAGTATGTGGGCAACCACCCTGCAGTTTCTGTTGCTTCGGTGAGTCAATCTCAAGCTTCTTGGCAACAACCTCCGCCTCCACCTCCGTTACAGCAAGGACAGCAGCCAGTATGCTCCACACCAAAGGGACTTCCGAGAGCAGTCCGAAGCTCGTACAGTCAACAGCACCGTGCCAGAGTCAAAGCACATATATTGACAAATATCCTACCCTAATAGCAATCTTTTCTATCCAGTTTTGTTTTCTGTAATAAAGGATATTGTTTAGGTTTCATATAAATACTTTCGTTGATTCCCACAAGGAAAATATATTTTTCTCAGGCTTAAATTGTTAAAGTTTAAAGACTTGTGATAATCAAGAGGACCTTCGGACTACCGAAAATTATTCGAAACAGCAAAAAGTCGTTCTAAGGAACGCAGAGTAAGTTGCCGAAGTCACAAAAAAGTCGTTCCAAAGGGAACGCAGTGTAAGTTTTTTGCTCCAAAGTGGTTCCTAAGGGAATGCAGAGCTTACAGCGAAAAGTCAACGCTGATTCCGCCAAAAGTAAAGGCGAAGAAGCTCCAAAGTCGTTCCTAAGGGAATGCAGAGCTTACAGCGAAAAGTCAACGCTGATTCCACCAAAAGTAAAGGCGAAGAAGCTCCAAAGACGTTCCTAAGGGAATGCAGAGCTTACAGCGAAAAGTCAACGCTGATTCCGCTGAAGTAAAAGGCGAAGAAGCTCCTAAGGGAGGCTTATAATGAAAAATTTTGTATGTTTTGTCACAGGAACGCGTGTATCTTCGGAATAAACAACATCTTACTCAGCATAACATCATCGCATCATTTTGCATAACATAAGCATCATACATCATATTGCATGAAGCACAAGAAGGGGACGTGACATTGATCTTCGGAAGAATGTTTTGAAAAGGGCAAACCATGCTAAGTAGCTTCACATTGTCAAGAAGCCTGGATATTATTCATCAGAACACTGGATATTGTTGTGACAAACAAAAATCCTTCTTCACGAAGCATGAAAAGAAGGGAAGGTGTTTTTTCGTCAAAGACTCAAAAAGCGGTACGTGTAAAGTTTCATGCATCGTAAAGAATTAAGCAATAAAAAGGGTATATTACATTCAGGATTACAAAATGTTACAATTCAGAAGTTTAATTTACAATAGTGTTTAATTTTCTTTTAGAACAACTTCTGCAGCCTCATTGAGGAGTCGATTGACGACTTCGTCCATGATTGCTTCGGCCATCTTTTTAATTTCATCGTCTCCTTTCGGCTGAGGGCCTGGAGACGCTTCAGCAGGATCTGAAGGACAGGACACGGCTATGCTGCTATTACAAACGGAAAACGAAGCTTAAAACCAAAAATTACAACACAATACAAACTATTAGTTAATACCTAATTGACCTTCGGGCTCTGTGCTCTTTTCAGCAGCCTTAGCCACTTCTCTAGCATTGTGAATGCCCTTTTCACTTCTTTGAATAATTTCTCCTGCCATTTCTCGGCCACCATTATCCCAGATATCAGTAAAAAACTTTCCACCAGTTATGCTTGCTTCGGCCGAAGGGTTTTTTGCGTCTTCAAAGGACAAAGCAGTTTCGGATTGTGCTAAGATTTTTACGTGTTCACAGCCCTTCTTCTCTAGAATGGTGGCAATTCCTCTGGCCCCAGAGAAAGCACATATATCCCCACGGCTATTTAAAATTTCTTTGAAGGCTTCAGCTTCGTGGTCGATCCATTCAATAGGACCTTCGGGATTGCCTCTTATAAAGTTTTCTTCACTAGAGAAGGCGCCGACCCTGGCGAAGCTAGCCTTCAACTTCTTAACACATTCTATAGATTTGTTATAGCACCTCTTCTTGGATGAACGAAGCTCTTCAACAGTTGCTTCCAAGTGATCCGCCCATTGGTCGCTGAGCTCTCGCCTTGTTTCTTCAAGTATACGTTCTTCCCTGGCTCTGGCCAGTTGTTTCCGAAGATCTTCTATTTCGCGTTTCTGAGCTTCAGCCTGACTCTTGAATGCAGCTTCATCTTCCTTTATTTTATTTACCAATGAGTGTAATATTTTATCTTTTTCAAGGCCTTCGTTCCTCAGTTCAATTACTTCGGAACGAAGGTTGCTCAGGGCTATAGTACACCCTTCGTCTTCAGCATCTTTTTGTGCCCTGAGGGCATTACTAAGTATCAGGCCCTGCAAAGAAAAGTATGTGTGTTTCAACAAAACAAGCAAAAGGTTTTTTGGTATCAACAAAGAATACAAGGATCCCATTTGTCGCACCTTTAAGCTATTGTAGGCCAGGCTGTCGGCCAAATCGTTCTTCGACAGCACCGAGAGCCCGTCTTCTAAGGTTGGGAATCCGAAGCTCTTGCTCATCTCCCGGCAAACAGAAATTTCCTTGTTGTCAGGGAGACAATACAAAAAGTCTTCTTCTCCACTACCATTGAATATTAACGCCCCCTTCGGATACTTCAGCTTTTGGGCGTAATGCTGGGCCTCTTGCTCTTCTTTTTCTGAAAGTTTCTTCCCCGAAGCATGACGAATAATATAATCACGAACTCTGATGGATGCTTCGGGGGCAATGACTCCGATCTCTTCAGCAAAAGTTGACTTTGTTATTTTTTCCTCAGTTCCCAAGGATTCTATCTTCGCGGGCTCTGAGGACCCAGCTTCGGCTTCAGTCCCTTGCACTGGAGTTTTGTTATAAGAAATTTCAGTTGTCGTTTCAGGAATGGCAGCAGCCTTCTTCGGAGGTGTGTTTGAAGTTTTAATTGTTTCTAGTACATCTAGCACATTGGCCATTCTTCTTCTCTTTGGAGTCACTGCTGGCACCTTTTGATTTTTTATTGTCTCAACATTTGCTGCAGGACTCACAATTTCTGGTACTTTTTCTTCAGTTGGTTTTTTCACTTCTGCAATTTTTTCTGTGGATGGCGCTTCGGCCATTTCTTTGGTTTCTGGCAGCGAAACCTTCGGTTCTTCTAGTTCTATCTTTTTCGCCATTTCGGTCATCCCTGCAGCTGCAGGTGGCGTGACTGGTCTGGTTGGCTTTTTAGCCTCGGTAGCCGAAGAAGATTTTTCGGTAAACTCCGGCACCGAAGCTGGTTCGATATAGCGCGACCGGTGAGTGAGGACTTTTATTTTCTTTCTTTCAGGCTCTGGCTCGCTAGGAGCAGTTGCAGCTTCTTCTTTTGCAGAGGTTGTGTTCTTTCTTTTCTGCCTTCGGACGGGGTAGCAATAGTCAGGGTAAACAAACCCAATTGCATCAAATACCCGATTCAGCCTCTTCTTTTTTCGGCCTCCGAAGGCTGCTGACATCGCAGTATCTTCGGCCTTCGAATAAGCACCAAGCAATTCGTCACTTAAATTTTCAATACTCTTTAGCCAGTCATCATCTGGCTCAGTAAATTTATCTCCAAACTTGAAGGTGTACTTCAGTCTCACAAGCCCACCTTCGTCGGCCTCTTTTATAGTTTCTTGAGGCATTTCCCATTTCTCCGCAAGAGGCCACACCCGGAAGGCAATATGCTCTTGTACTAAATCTCTTGTTCCAATAAAAGAGCAGATGACGCCGAAGGCCCTCTGGCATTCTTCGGCAGCTTCATTCATTTCCACCTTCGGCCTCCGAAGGCCGAAGCTTTGCCAAATAGGACGCATAATTATACCTTTGATATCTTCTCGTGCTGATAGGTCATTCTTCACATAAAACCATTCTGTCATCCAATCCCCGGGCCATCTCTTCCGAAAGGTTGGTATGGGACAGCTTGCCCCGGACCGAGAGACGAAACTGTAGCAGCCAAAGTTATTATGGTACTGTTCTTTGCCCCAAGGCTTTGTTTCATATAATAATTCGTGTATATTACAGAAGCTTCTTGCATCAGGCTTCAGACCTTGGCTTCTCGCGGCCCACACGAAGATATTTAGCCTTATAATTGCCTCGGGAGTAAGTTGATGAAGATAGACTTCGAAGATTTTCAACACCTCCACGACGAAGCTGCTCAAGGGGAATCGCAATCCAGCTTTCAAAAAGCTTCGATACACCACAACTTCATTTTCTTCAGGGTGTGGACAAGTCTTTTCCCCTTCGTCCGCCCTCACAATGGACAGATCCCGGAAATACCTTCCCCTCATATTGGCAAGATGGTTTTCTTTGATAGCTGATTTGCCGAAAACCGCATGACTTGGTCGCCAGGGGCGATCTTCGGAGTCTTCACCGCCACTATCTACATCATAACTGTCACTGTCACCAGTATCCTCAGACAAGACTTCCAGAATTTCCTTGGTAATTTTTTCCGTGTTTGTCTTCGACATCGCTATAAGAAACCCCAAGTTTTTCTCCTCATCAAGAGTCAGCTTCGTCTCACCAGCAGTTTTCTTTTTCTCTTCATCAAGAGACAGCTTCGTCTCAGCAACAGTTTCCGTCTCCAGACATCTTCGGAAATACTAAAAAACTGTTTTCAAAGCCGAAGCTTTAAAACTAAAGACTCAGGGAATCTTAGCGCGCAAAAGCTAAAAATCGAGCGAGCGAGAGCAAGTGACAAGAGAGCGTACCAAATGAGCTCGCGGTATGCTCTTATTTATACGCTCGGTGCGGTAAAAATTGAAAGACCCCGCCTGTCAGTGAATGTTGCTATTCTAGCAAAGGGAAGGTGTTTTTTCGGACCTTCGGCTTAAAGCCTTCGTCCATGTCGCAATCTAAATTTATTATTTTAACAAATTAATATTGCGAGGGGCTACTGTTGGGGGCCTTCGGCTTCCGAAGGTCCTCAAAAAACATGATTTAACAGTGTTTCTAGAGTATAATGTGTGAACAGGTATCTTCGGACTCGTATCAGAGAGGGAGAAGCTCAAAAGATACGAAGGTTGACACAGCGCCGAAGCTGTGAAGCAGGAAAGCTTCGGCATGTTCGCAGAAAAGGGAACCGACTTGAAGATGAAAAGGCCATTTAGACCTCGATAGATTACTATAGAATTACCACCAAATGTAAAGGGCATGTATGTAATTTTGTATGGGTTGTACCCCGTGCCTATAAATAGGTGAACAGTACCCCCGTACTGTTCACGCTGATTTGGTGTTCACTTTTGCGTCACGCTTGTACTTTCATTTCCTTCAAATTGGAGGTACATCTATAATTCAATGTTATTTTTATTTATATATAATAATGATATATGAAGATCTACGTAATTCTTTATGTTTCTTGTAATTCATTCTTCGTCAATATGTAATGCATTTATAAAGGTTCGCCCTTTGTGACCTTCGTCCGAAAATCATTATATCCCAAGGGAAATAATGCTTCGTAGGACGAAGGACTTAACCGATTAACATTTTCTGTGTTGCCTTGTTCTTGAAGCATTTAAGAACAAGTCCCCAACAGTCAGCTTACGGCACTTGCTGTCGGAGGCCGACTTCTCACGGACAGCGTCAGCATGTTGTGTCCGAAGTCTCTCAACTTCGGCAGACACAGCCGCCGTGAGGGCCCCCGACGCAGTACGGCTGGCGAAGTCAGCCACCTGCAGGGCCGCGACGCAGTACGTAAGGCTGTTACCCCAAAAGAGGTGGGGGAGAGAGTATAGCTCAACGGACCTGACTCAGCGCCTCCGTCGCCTGACTCAGCGCCTCCGTCACTCCCTTCAGCCGGCGGGTCGCTGCGCCCGCCTCGCCCCTGGCCACGGCGAGGGCCGACACCTCGCCTCCGGCGTCAAGGGCCTCGCCCCTCGCCTTCGGCACTATGGCCGCCGTCGCGATCTCCGCGCCAGGCGCAACCATAGCAAGCTGGCCCTCGTCTGACCCTGCAACGCATCTTCGAATAAAAAAAAGAAAAAAAATAACAATAACAATAATAGGCCAGCGACTTACCACCAAGATAGTCATCCACAGTAATGTCGGTGCCGAAGTCGGCAACACGTTTGCCCGCCAGCGGCAGCGCTCGGGCCGCCTTCGAAGCCTCCGCCACTCCGCTGGCCGGGGGCACCACCTTCGCTGACTTGGAGCCTCCGGCGCCCGCCGTTGCCTCCGGCGCCTTGCTAGGTGCAGAGGCGCCCACCTTCGCCGCCAGCGGCGGCTTACCTCCGCCGGAGGCCACAGCCTTCGCAGTTCCCCGCTGCCTTTTCGGCCGAGCTTCGTGAATCCTGACAGTCGCCTGGCGTTTTTGCGCCGCCCCTTGGCGATCCTTGTCCATCACTGTCCACACAACAGCACCGATATTTCGCTCGTAAGGAAAAACTCTCCACCGATGAACCATACGAGATGTAAAACAGTCCTCCTCAGCCGCGCAGGGGATAGGAACATTTTTCGGCCAGCAACCCCCGGTAACCCTCAGCATCCGAGCCGAAGACTCCCGGAGCTCGGGCGAAGACATCCTTTCCCCCGGGGCCGCACACGTCCTCATTAACTCTCTAGCAAAACTATCAGACACCCCAAGTCCCCCCATCGCAGTACCTAATTTTCTCTTTTTTGAGGAGGGGGCGGCCGCCAGCGCAGGGTCGCCTCCAGTCTCCACCGCCGGTTTCTTCCCACGGCGGTCCGCTTCGTCTTGACCAGGATAGCCGTCGTACGGCAATTGATTTAATTCGAAGACCTTGTTCAAGCGCTCATTTGACCCGCGGATATCAAAGCTGCGCTGGCCTTCAGTCCTCGGCACGTAACGTCCCACGAGCCGCACCGCCAAGTCCTCCGCATCACGCACAAAGGCGGCCGGGTCACGATTTCGCAAGTTCAGTGCGAAGGCAGGACTTCGCACCACCCTTCCACCGTGAAAAGGCATCTGGCGAGGGCACACTTCACCCAACGCCCAGCCGTGCGCCAAGGGCCAGACCCCGTATGCCACGAACTCTTCAACTAAATCACGCCCACTGCTCTGACCGGCGGCGCATCGGAGGGCCCCTTCGTCTGCATCCTCTTCTGCCACTTCAAAAGGCGGATACGCAGAATAATAATGAGAGCACATCTCAGACACGGGGAGTCCCTCATGGCCTTCGACAGTACCCTCAGCAACGTAAAACCAAAATTCATTCCAACTGCCCCACTTGTTACGGGCGCACGGAACCAACTCCACTACTGGCATTGTGGTCTTGCCGGTCTTCGGCGTGAATGTGCATGACTCGAACTGGGCAACTCCGTCCCCAACCATCCTCTTCTGCCAATGCAAACAATAATTCTTCGCAAAAACTTCAACAGACGGCTGCCCGCCGTACGAAGTCGTCGCCCAGACATACTTCGCCAGCGCCACCATGGCATTCGGTGTCAGCTGATGTATTTGAACATTGAATCTACGCAGGACTTCGCCAACAAACCGGTGCGCAGGCAAGCGGAGACCGGCGGCGAAGAACGCCTCGAAAACGACCAACTCACCCTCCGGCTCGGGGACTTCCTCCGTCCCCGGAGCACGAGCAACTCCGCCGCCAAAGTAGCCCAACCGCTGCATATCTTCAACGCGGGCTGACGTCATCCGTGACACACCAAAATCAACAGAGTCACCGGCGCGCAACTCCTCCACCACCAAGCTACTCAACGTCTCCTCAGACGAGGCGGCCGCCGGCGGCGTGGTGTCGGTGGAAGAAGAAGAGGACGACATTGCTACGTACCGTCGGCGGTGGCGGGCGGTCTGCTTCACTCGAGCCAGATCTCCGGCGATCAAGAGCACGGCGGGCAGACGGACAGCAAGTCGGCGGGCGGCTAGGGTTTTCGCGGTGCGCGGAAGGCAAAGTTCAAAAAGCACCGACCCCTGCCCCCTTTTATAGGCAGGGCGCGGCTCTTCGGGAAACCCGCAATCCGACAAGGCGCGGCGCTTCGGGAAACCCGCAATCCAACAGTACGCCGTCCATCAACGGTCACATCGAAAACCCCCGCGGAACCACTTCGAGCGAGGGCAGCGTCTCCGCCATCTAGCGACGTCTTCGGCACCAGGTGACTTTGTCGAACTGGTCCCTCGGAGGGCAAATGTTGGGGCGAAGGCAAAGACGCCACCCTTCGCTCGTCGTCTCTCGCTGCAGTCGCTGGTTTGACGAAGACAAAACGGGCAGGGACACCCTTCGCTTCATTCAGCACCAGACGAAGGCCTGCGGTGACGTCTCCCCGTAGCACGGCCTCGTCCTGCTCTGAGGCCCACGTGTGATCTGGCCCATTGTAACGGGCCCCGCGTGGCCGCCTTTGTGTTACGGGCCTAGTTTGTAAAGGCATTCTTGTAATTACGGCTTGTAACCCCGCTTTATGGGAATATTCTGGGGATAAACTAGGTGTCTGAGGGCACATGCGTCCTTAACACAAGGCGCTGGGCACTCAGATACCTATAAATACCCCCGCACAGTGCCCGTGAGAGGCTAGATCAACAGAGTTATTGCCCCCGTGCACGTAACCCTGTTGTCACCACCGTTCACCCTTGTTGGCTTCCTTGCTGCTGAGAGCAAGTTCCAACAGTCAACAATGATGCTAGGCGAGCTCTGTGGTCTCTTAGCCACACTTACCAGCAGCAGTTGCATGACATGAAGTATAGGCATCTTTCTCTACGTCTTCGTGGAGAAAGCCAGACCAGCATTGTTCTAGGTGAGGTTGGAGAAGATCGCCTCAACACCCTTATTGGTGTGGTGGCAGGTCTTAACACCGACCTGGACAGTGCTACCCTAGACCTCTCTAGGGTACATTTGGAGCTAGAGGATGCACACGCAAGGATTGCAGCCCTGGAAGCTCAACTGGAAGGAAGGGATCCCCTTGAAGCCCAAGTCCCTGCCATGGCTTTGTCCCCTCCCCGCAAGAGGATCAGCTATGGAGAACCAGGATCCATCACCATGCTACTATAAATTTTTCAGTTATATTGTAATAAGTTAGATTTTGCGATTAGATGATGAAACACTTTATGATATTATCATTATAATAACAACCATGAGATGATGATGTTTGCATAATGGTTGATTTGGATTTTTGCTTGAGTGCAATGGTCTTATGGAATGATGACCATAAGAACATTTAAAATTAACAAATAAACTTAAATTTAGTAATAAGTTATCCCCCTTAGAATTTTTCTCTACTCCTCACTTACCTAAGGGTTACGCTTTCTAACCAATCAGATGGTGAACGCTCGCTCAGGTCCTAGGAACAACAGAAACCAGCGTGTTGGTCAGCAGTTGCCACCACCGCCACCAAACCCAAACATGGAGCAATTTATCGCAGCACAAATGCAGCTTCTACAAGGACTCACTGCTTCTGTGCAAAAAATTGAACAGAATCAACAAAACCAGCATCAACAACAGAATGCACCCCAAGCTAGAGACAAGCACAGAGACTCCATGAGCCACCACCCGCCTGATTTCTCTCATTCTATTGATCCCTTGGATGCTGATGACTGCCTTAAGGTCATCGAGAAGAAACTGTACATTACCCAGTGCAATGACCGGGAAAAGGTCTTGTACGCTTCTGGAAGGCTTGAAGGCACCGCGTCCAACTGGTGGGATGCCTTCACTACAGCACACGCCAATCCAGACGCCATAACCTGGCAGGAATTTTAGGAGAACTTCCATGCTCATCATATTCCCTCGGGAATAATGAAACTTAAGAAGGAGTTCTTATCCCTCACGCAAGGAAACATGTCCGTTAGTGAGTACCGTTATCGCTTCACCTAGCTTTCACGTTACGCCCTAGAAGAAGTGGACACTGATGAGAAGCGCCAAGAGCGTTTCTTGGAAGGCTCGATTGGGCCTTTGAACTATCAGTTATAGAGCCACAACTTTCCCAATTTCCTGACTCTGCTTAACAAGACAATTGGCCTTGAAAGCAAAAGAAAAGAATTGTTTGATCATAAGAGAAAATTCCAAGGACAGTCTAGCAGGAATACTCGACAAAACAACTCTCAAAGTTCTCAGTTTTGCTTTGGAAATCAGAGTGGGAACAACAACTATCAAGTGCAACACTCTGGACAATGAGGTCAAAGGAGCAACCATTATCAGAACCAGCAGAGGAACATCACTCAGACCGGTCAAAAGTATAGTGGTTATCAGCAGAATCGTCAAGGAAGCGTCATGAACACACCGGCCAAAAAAAACAGCACAACTACTCAAGTCCAACCCAATGGCCGTTTCAAGTGTGGCGAACTTGGCCACTATGCTAACAACTACCCAAGGCGCAATCAGCAGACACCCCAAAGGAACAACAACCAAAGAGCTGAACAGAACAGACATAATCGTGGATCTGCACAAAACAAGACTCCATAGAACCAAAGTAAGGGAAGAGTTAATCACGTGACAGCAGAATCAGTTCCTGAGGATGCCGACGTGGTGTATGGTATGTTTCTTATTAACTCCATACATGCATCAGTTTTATTTGATTCTGGAGCATCTCACTCTTTCGTAACTAAGTCATTTGTGGAAAAGCATAATATATTAAACTATCATTTGAAGAGGAAACTATTAATTCGATCACAGGAGGTGAACTTAGAGCTACTCACTCATTCCCTCAAACTAAGATTGAAATTAGAGGAATAAGCTTTCTAGTAGATATGATAATCTTGGAATCGAGTGGAATCGATGTGATACTTGGAATAGACTACTTAACGAAGTATGATGGAGTAATATCTTGTACTAAGAGGATGGTTACATCCAGTCCGCAAGGAGAAAGAATTGAAGTCGATGTCAGTATGCCAGCAACAACAGAAGCCATGGTAAATCAATTGAAGGAGAAATCTTTGGAACACATCAGAATAATGTGTGAATACCCAGACGTATTTCCGGAAGAATTACCAGGTATACCACCTGATCGTGATATAGAGTTTTCTATTGAATTATTACCCCGAACTGCACCAATTTCAAAAAGAGCTTACCAAATGGATGTCAAACATTTAATTGAACTGAAGAAACAAATAGAATAATTACTAGAAAAATGTTTTATTCGCCCCAGTTCGTCTCCATGGGGTGCCCCAGTTCTATTTGTGAACAAGAAAGATGGTTAGAGGAGATTGTGTGTCGATTATAGAAGCTTGAACGAAGTAACAATTAAGAACAAATACCCATTACCTCGGATTGAAGAGTTGTTTGATCAGATGAGAGGAGTTAAAGTATTCTCAAAAATAGGTCTAAGATCAGGCTATCACCAGTTGAAGATTCGGACTGAAGATGTACCTAAAACAGTCTTAACTACAAGATATGGATTATATGAGTTTATGGTTATGTCATTTGGATTAACCAATGCACCAGCATACTTTATGAACCTGATGAATAAAGTATTCATGGAATATCTTGACCAGTTTGTTGTGGTATTCATCGACGACATACTTGTATACTCTCAGAATGAAGAAACACATGAATATCATCTGAGACTAGTTCTACAGAAGCTTCGAGAGAACCAGTTGTATGCGAAACTTTTGAAGTGTGATTTTTGGCTGAAGGAAGTCACTTTCCTAGGCCATATTATCACAGATGGAGGAATCAAGGTAGACCCCGGTAAAATTAGTGAAATATTAAATTGGAAGCAACCAACATATGTGTCCAAGATGAGAAGTTTTCTTGGATTGGCAGGATATTATAGGAGATTCATTGAAGGCTTCTCCAAAATAGTGAAACCCCTTACTTTGCTGCTGGAGAAAGGTAAAGGGTTTAAGTGGGATGAAGCATGTCAGAAATGTTTTGATGAGTTAAAGGAAAGGCTAACCACTGCGCCAATGTTGATTATGCCTGATATTCACAAAGGATTTGTTGTGTATTGCGATGCATCACATCTAGGACTTGGATGCATATTAATGCAAGAAGAAAAAGTAATCGCGTATGCCTCAAGGCAGTTACGGAAGCATGAAAAGAATTATCCTACGCATGATCTATAATTAGCTGCCATAGTGCACGCTTTGAAGATTTGGAGGCACTACATGATTGGAAACAAGTGTAAAATCTTCACGGATCATAAAAGCTTGAAATATATCTTCATGTAGAAGGAACTCAACCTAAGACAACGAAGATGGCTTGAGTTAATCAAAGACTATGATTTAGAAATACAATATCACCCAGGAAAAGTAAATGTAGTGGTAGATGTTTTGATCCGTAAAGGTCAAGTGAACAATATTACTACCTATTTGATGCCATAGGAATTATGTTGTGAAATGGAACAACTCAACCTTGGTATGCTCAATAATATGGAAGCAACAGTTATGGAAGTGGAATCTACTTTGGAACAGGAGATTCGTAAAGGACAAGAATCTGATGGGAAAATCAAGGAAATTAAGGCACAAATGAATTTTGGAAAGACCTTGGATTTCACCGAAGATGAACAAGGCACAATATGGTTTAAAAAGAGAATCTGTGTACCAGAAATTGAGCACCTATGCCAACTTATCTTAAGAGAAGCTCATGATTCGGCTTATTTTATTCCCCCTGGAAGTACCAAGATGTACCAGGACTTGAAGGAAAAGTACTGGTGGTACAGTTTGAAAAGAGATGTTGCTACGTATGGTGCACTTTGTGACGTATGTCAACAAGTTAAGGCCGAACATCAAAGACCAGCAGGATTGTTACAACCTCTCAAGGTACCAGAATGGAAATGGGAAGAAATCGGTATGGATTTCATAGTTGCATTACCCCGTACTCGTGACGGCTATGATTCCATATGGGTTATAGTGGACAGGTTGACTAAAGTGGCACACTTTATACCTATGAAGACAACTTACTTGGGAGCCCAGTTAGCAGAATTATACATGTCAAGGATTATTTGTCTGCATGGAGTACCGAGGAAGATCGTATCAGATCGAAGAACCCGATTTACCTCGCGCTTTTGGAATAGATTACATGAGTCCATGTATACCAAGCTAAACTTCAACTCATCCTATCATCCGCAAACAGATGGACAAACAGAAAGAACAAATCAAGTGTTGGAAGATATGTTAAGAGCTTGTGCTCTAAAGCATGGAAGAAGTTGGGATAAAAGTTCGCCTTATGCAGAATTCTCATATAACAATAGCTACCAAGCAAGTCTAAAAATGGCACTGTTTGAAGCACTTTATGGACGAAAATGTAGAACACTGCTTTATTGGAATCAGACCGGAGAAAGTCAAGTATGTTGTCACACCCGGATTTAAGGGATAAAGCCGGGTGCGTCTCATATGTGCGCCAAAGAAGAACATCACATATAATGACAAAGTGTATAGAGATAAATGTCACAAATATCATTATTACATAGCAGAAGTCTTACAAAAATAAATGAGAACAATAAAGCAAACTAAGTATGATTCCTTGGTGCCATAAAGTTGACTGGGAGATGCCACCTAGATAAGCTCGTACTCCTCGTTGTAGGTCTCCTCCTGGACCACCTGTTCTTCTCCTATGGGGGGGGTTATATATCGCAAGGGTGAGTTCACAAAAGATCATAGCTCAACAAGTTGTGGGCAATAATGTGCATGAACTCACCAAAGGTGGGAGCTCATGTGAAGTGTAAGGCTAATCAACAAATAATGGTTAAAGCTGAGTATTGCTTTTAATAAGTTGGTCAAATTTTATTAGTAGTTACTAAGTGTAAGTATATACCAGACCAGAGTAAGAATAGATCAAAATTAATAATAAAACCACAATGCGATGCATATGACGAATTGAATTTAATTCCATAAATTAATTATGCGAGAGTCCTGAGCTGCTCATGATCGCGAGCACAGCTAGTATACCAGTTTTACACTCTGTAGAGGTTGTACCCTTTACCCACAAGTCATATCACCCGGTTGCCAAGGGGTCTAGAAGTCCCATTCATATCTACCAAGGAGACAAGGCATGGTAACACTACGAGGCCTTTACAAAGTTCCACTAGCTTCAGAAAACCCGCTACAGTTTCTAGGGAGCGCAATGTAGAAATCCCCCGTCTGACCACCACGCAGCAAAATGAACCCGAGAACCTCCCTACTCCGACAACTCCCCTACTGCCCTTGCCCCTTTCGGGTAAGGTAGACCTCCACTAGCTTTTCTAATTAGTCAGCCAAAGGCGTCCCATTCCACCCTTATGGTGGCACATGTTTCTCAAGTTAAGCTCCATGTTCCAATTATAATAATAGTCTTATCATGAACAGAATAGAACAATAATAATAATGAATGACCATGTGTAATAGTTATCTCAACACCCAAACCACATATAGCAATAACAAAGACTACCCAAAAGTTCAGAGGTAAACAAGGTGTAAACATGACCAAACTAGGGTGACCTATTGGATCCCATCAAAATTAGGCCTATGCATGCCAAAATGATTATAGAGAACATTATTGGGTAAATAAAAGTTGTCAAGGGCACAACTTGCCTTCAACGAGCTCCTGCTCAGCAATTTCCACCTGTTGGGTACCGGGGTCCTCGGTCACTTGCTTGTCTACTCGAAGCAATACAAACAAACATAGTACAGAAGAAATTAACATCACACCAAACAGAGGGATATAATGCATGATTAACATCACACCAAACAGAGGGATATAATGCATGATAATAATCTACACATCATAACGAGATCGTAGGTTCGAGAATCACTAAATTCGGAGTCACAGATAATAAGTTATGATTTTCCAAAGGTTTTATTTGTTTGGTACAAAAATAACCAAGTGATTAATTTTAATCTAGATTTCATTCTAAAAGAGAGTTATTAAATGATAAACAATATTAAATTTAAATTATTGCGACTGAATGGATTAAAAAGAAGTTAAAATGAATTTTCTAGGAATTAAACAAGATTCTAGAATTATTTTTACACTAAAAATCATTTTCTATATTAATTCCTCTCATTTTCTAACTCTCTGTACTGTGCGCATGAATATCAGGGAGTTCAGGGGGCCAGTTTACAAGATTCCAGGATCTGTCCGTAATTAATTTACACATAGTGTGGACTGCGAGTTGATTTTAGGAAACCACAGGGGTTCTTACGCAATTATGCCACGGCGAAGGGGTTAGGGGTATCCTGGAACCCTGGCCGTCCGATCAGAACTCAACGCCTTAGATTAGATCTACGCCCTCGTGGACCGGTACTTGCTAGTAGCCGATGGATCAAGATCCGACGGCCCAGAGACACATGCGCCTCGATCTATTTCTGGCCACCCGATTCCTGATCAATGGCCCAGATTTTCCTTAGGCGAAGGGGTATCCTACTTCTAATCGTGGCCGCTCATCTTGAATCGGACGATGCGGAACAACTTTTCCCTCCCGTGACCCGGTGACGGCGGCGGCTGCGCCATCACCGGTGTAAGTCGTTTCGGCACCCTGGGGCGCTAACGAGTTCCCAATTCGATCCAAAACAAGGCGGAGATTAATACGAATACGTGAGTCGGCATCTTACCGGAATCGAAGTGAAGACGACGCGCGCCCACACACCGACGTGGATCTGCGGTGGTGCAAAGCTCCGATGAGCGATTGCATCGGTGTCGTGACACCCACGGTGTAATTAGTGGCCGCCGAAGTTTCCAGGGGGCCCAACACAGTGCTATACCGCCCCACGGATGCCCGAGTGTCAGCTAATCACGCGTTTGACGGCGGCGGGTCCGACTTCCCCCACGAGTGCCCGGTGTGTTGGCGGCTAAGGCTATGTGGCGAAGGAAAGGGGGAAGGAGATGACTCGACCCTGCCCATTTATCTACGTAGGGGGGTTCGGAGTGGGGTAGTGCCACCAGCTGTGCCCGAGCATCTTGTGTGGCGGTTAGACGAGGTCCGCCATGCGCGCGCGGAGGAGCTCGGCTGGTGGGTGGGCCCAGACATGAGCGAGCGCGAAGAAACGGAGTGTATGCCGCGGAGACCGATGAGTGGCTTCCCGTGTCAGGTTCTCGTGGGGTCGGCGAGCGCGTGGATGCGCGAAGAGGTATGGGCCGATTGGCAAATTCGGCCCACACGCCTAACCCTTTTTTTCTCTTTTTCTTATTTCTTTTTCTGTTTTCCTTTTTCTTTCTATTTTTAAATTTCAATTTGAATTCAAATATTGTTGTGAATTTTGTACTCAAGTCAATGGTATAAATTAAACATACCAGTATGGAAAGAATTTTTATATATATATATATCTTGCATTGTGTAGTATTTTTCTCTTTTCCTTTCTATATTATTTCCAATTTCCAATTTGTAAATTTGGTTAAATCCCAATTTGGACACAAATATATCTTTATTAATATTAATATTATTAAATGCAAAACCAAATAAACTCCAACATGATGCATCAATTATTTATGTGTCATTAGTTAATTATTCTCTTTAAACATGGTTATTCACATGTTCTAATAAGTGGAGGACAACACATATAAGGATATCAACTCTTTTCTTATTATTTACAAATGGGGTATTACAAATCCTAGACACCTTTAAAATAATCTCGACCTCGAGATTAGGAGGAACTAGGGAAGAGATGGGGAAATTCTATTCGTAGCTCTTCTTCTCTCTCCCAAGTAGCTTCATCTTCTCCATGATGACTCCATTGCACTTTGCACATTTTTTATCACTTTATTTCTTGTGACCCGAGTTAAAGTGTTAATGATCTTGATAGGATACTCCGTGTAAGTTAGATCACATTGCATACTGAGTTCCTCCATTGGTAACTATCCCTCCGGGACACGAAGACACTTCTTGAGTCGAGACACATGGAATACATCGTGTACATCGGACATATGATCTAGTAGTTCAAGCTGGTAGGCCATCTCCACAACTTGCCTAAAGATTCTGAAGGGTCCAATAATGCGAGGGGATAGCTTGCCTTTAACTTTGAATCTTCTGATTCCACAAATTGGTGACACCTTTAAGTACACGTGATCACCCTCTTCGAATTCCAGTGGTCTTCTCCGATTATCAGCGTAGCTCTTCTGCCGAGTCTGTGGTACCCTCAAGTTCTCCCGGATCATACAAACTTGTTCTTCGGCCTCTTGAATAATTTCAGGCCCAAAGAACTGTCTCTCACCAGTTTGATCCCAATACAGAGGAATTCTGCACTTTCTGCCATATAAAGCTTCAAATGGTGACATTTTCAGACTGGCCTGATAACTATTATTATAAGAGAACTCAGTATATGATAGACTCTTGTCCCAACTGCCTCATGCTTAAGGGCACAATCTATTAACATATCCTCAAGTACTTGGTTAGTTCTCTCAATCTGGCCATCAGTTTGGGAATGATAGGCAGAACTGAAGTTCAACTTCGTATCCATGTTCTCATGAAGACTATTCCAAAATCTTGAGGTACATTGAGATCCTTGATCTGAAACAATCTTCTTCGATACTCCATGTAGGCACACAATTCGAGCCATATATAACTCTACCAACTGAGAACCCTTGTAAGTGGTCTTGACCGGAATGAAGTGAACCACTTTGGTCAATCTATCCATGATCGCCCATATGGAATCATAACCGTTTGGGCTGCGAGGCAACCCGACAATGAAATCAATACCAATTTCTTCCCACTTCCATTCAGGCGCTTTTAATGGGTGTAGCAGTCCAGCTGGTCTTTAATGTTCAGCTTTGACTCTTTGACATACATCACATACAGCCACATGTGCAGCTACATCTCTGTAATACCCAAAATTGGTATAAGAGAAAGATAATAGGATAAGTAAATTAATATACTTCTGTTGGGGGCCTTCGTCTTCCGAAGGTCCTCAAAAACATGATTAACAATGTTTCCCAAGTGTTATATGTGTACAGGCACTACAAGAAACTGACAAAAGTTCATGGGGCAAACTAAGAACGTGGGTACCGACGTTCTTATTTGAATTAAGTACATGAGTTTGACGAAGAACGTGGGTACCCACGTTTTTAATTTAAGTTCGTGCGACCTGGCTAAAACCACCCACGTTTTTAATTTAAGTTCGTGGGCCAGAAGGAAACCGTCAAACTTAACTAAAAAAACCCAAACCCCTAACCCGTGCGGGACTCGTCTATCTCACCTTCTCTCACACGCTGAAATCCCCTCCACGCCGCCGCCGAACACATAATCGCAAGACGCGCCGCCGGAACGCCGGACCCGCGCCGCCCCTCCGCCACCGCGCACACTCCTCCACCGCACGTACCGCGCTCACTCCTCCACCGCGCCGCCGCCAGCCACCGCGCTCGCCGCGCCTCCGCCACCGCTCCTCCAGGATTCAGATTGCGGCCGCGGTGACTCCCCGAGCAGAAGAACCCGATCGAACGCGGCCGTGGCGACTCCCCGAGCAGAAGAACCTGATCGAACGCGGACGCGGCGGCGACTCCCCGATCTCAGATCCCTGCTGCGAGCGAAGGTAAGATCTTTCCAAGATCTCCGTGCTCGATAGCTCACATCGATTCCCGCCAACGGGTTCCCTCAAATTTTTCGGTCTCTCTTCTCCCCACAGGACCAGCAGTGTTCGATTCGAGCAGAGATGGCGGCGGCATGGGCGGGGCTGGCTGTGTTGCTCGTCGCGGCGCAGTTGGCATCAGCGGCGCAGGTCACGGCGCCAGCGTTCCTGTGGGCGCCCAAAAACTACGGGTGAGTAACTCGTTGCACTTACTATTTCCGTCAGATCCCGTGTTTGTTAGATACAATGGGCGATATTGATGATCGAGGTTCCGGGTGTTCTGCTTCACTTAATAAGTTGAATCCATTGCGAATTGGTGTGCAGAGCTTTGCCACACAGATGTGATTTCTTAGCCTTTGTTCAACGAATAGTTTCTTACTATATTGACTATTAGAATGGACAGATCTAACAAGTGTGGCCACTTTAACAGAGTGACATACCTGAAAATGGGTCGAGCAATTAGTCTGTGGAAACACATGCAAACAATGGTAAAGGAGAAAGCCCCGGTGATGGTGCCGCTAGAATCACTGAGGTAAATTCGAGCACCGCTGTCAAAAAGAAGAAGAAACGCGGTGACCGCCAGCAGCAGGATGGCCCACAACTTAAGAAGTTGCTACACAGGGTCACCAGCCAGCAGTTGGAAATACTTGAAGGGTATGGTTCCTAGTGAACACATTCTTGACTTGAGGCTAATAACGCGTCATTAAATTTATTGTTTTTTTATTTGTATACAGTTGTCTCTTTCTAGTTCTTTTAGAATCAGAAGGATGTTGGCACTATCTCTGATTGCTGCTTTTGTTTATTTATTGACACGCAAATGGAACTGGCACATAGTGACTTTGTTTTGACGGCAAATCTACTAGATAGTTATTAAAAAAACGAATTAAAAAAGCATATGCGTTTACGTATATATATGTGGTTTAAGATGTTAGAAGTTGATGACTACATCCATTTTGTAAGTGCAAAAAAATATTCTTTTTTTATAATAAAAATGTGCAAGTCTACCTACTAGCTAGTTGTATTTCTCGAGTTGTTGCTTGTTCCTGAGAATTAAACTAATACTTTCCTTTCTATCAGTTGCCTTTTCCTGTGGAATATTATCATTTGTCTTATCTTTGCTGTTGTTGAACATGCAGTTTCTTGAGCATATGCGCACACCCTGACGACATCCAAAGGAGGCAGCTGAATGAGTCGACGGGTCTTTCGGTACATCAAGTGAAGTTTTGGTTCGAGAATAAAAGGACCCATGTAAAGGTATAGTTTTATATCATTGCGATTTTTCCTTGGCAATAATGTTGGTCGCTAGCTATGGAAATGTTTAGTTTATTCGTTCCACTAGCCTTACCATTGGACTTCCATTTTCTGGATTGCCTTTTTAATTTTTTTGCTAATAATCGAACTGGGGGGTCTACCATCGAAATTAGGACTAATCCTTGACACCTCTGACACATCTTTGTATTCATACTTGAGCTACTATATTCGACCATTTGGGATCTCTAACCACTCTAAGTATTTCATATATGGCACGAATAGCATCTGAGTGGAAGAGAAGAGAACTACAGGTTGAAAGCGGAGAATGAAATGCTGAAGGAGGAAAACAATAGGCTTATTAGGCAGGAACAGAGCAATGCTCCTGCCCCTGCTCCCTGTCCCAGATGCATTAATGATGCGGGGCACCTCCTGCTCGAGAAAGAAGTTGAACGGCTGAAGGCGCTTAACCAGATGCTGCAGCAAGAGTTGCAGGTTTACATATAATTCCAAGCAAAATGTTCTCGCTCTTCCTAACTAGCATGTGGCGTTGGCACTGTCAGTGTGCCACTTTGCATCATGTACATATAGATTACTATACTTCTTCTAATAAGAGCAGAAATATTACGCCTCAAGTCGCAAAGCATTATAGAATCTCCACTGATACTGCATCTTGTCTTTGGCTGCAGCTACAAGGCACGGATGGTGAAACACATAGGCACTCATCTCTCTCAGATCTCGTTTACTGGAGCATCAAAGTGTCAACTGCTTATAACCCGCTTTGCTTCTACCAGCTCTCCTTCACACGCTCAGAGTTTTCCATGGCATTCCCCTACGTTTCCACATCAGTCAACGAGAAACTAGAGGACTCGTTGCTATCCAGCTTTGCCGAGAACTACAACAATGGTTTCGGAAGAAACCGCATCACCTACACAGACACGTGTACCGGTCAAGATCTGAAGAAATACCACAACATGGATGCCATCAATGTAAGCTACTCATGTATTCTCCGGTTCTGCTTCCATTTTATATTTGCTCCCTGCACTGACTGACCATATATGTTCCGCACCGCAGGACCTGGTAGTGTCAGGGGTAGCGTCAAGGAGAGTCAACCACCCAAGTGGACAAACCGATATAATCGTCTTCTGTAGCGGCGGGTTCGAGAATCCAGGCACTGCGAAATCAAAAGGTTAGGTTAAATACTACCGCTAATTGTTGTTCCACTTCCGATTGTTGTGCCGAAAGCTAAATCTCTACGACGATGACGACACCGTTTGGTTTTCTTGAGATCCCTTCGGGCCTGCCGCTGAGTAGGCATCTCGCGGAGAAGAAGACTAACGGCACAAAAACTGTCCAGGGCGAAAAATGCGATGGCGAGTGCCTCGTCAAATCGAGTCTCCTCGAAGGAACTTTCTTTGTGAGTTGCTGCTGTGCTTGTGCTCCGTTCCATTCATTTCATTACCTTGTCAGTTCTTATTCTGAAAAAAACGTGGGCTGGCTTAGCTTGCATGTAGAGACGAGTTAGCGTTTCCAACCTACCTTGCATCCTTGTGCTGCTGTATTCTCACACGCACCCTGGGTTCTACTTCGTGCAGGGGATAGTGCTTCTCATCATCTTGATATCAGGACTCATCATCTTGTGAGATACTGTTCTATATGCATGGTACTTGAGTTATTCTACGCTACTACTGACATACTAAATTGGAGCCTTGGAGTCTGGAGAAAAAAAAGGGGGTGGCTGTATTCTCAAGGAACATGAGACCACTCAGCTCTGGAGTGAATGAAGGACGTCGTCTATGGAAGTCAGACATCACCTAGAGCTAGGGTGTCCATTCTTGACATGTTTCTCTTAGTTATAGGTGGATACTGTCTAGCTAGGAACAAAGTCTTGAGGGATTGATGGACGCATGCATCTTCGATTCCTATGTGTTGTATTACTACTCGTACAATCTCCAATTCTTATGAACTTATGTATTTGGACTGTGAATTTGTGATATGAACATATATCAATGTGTTTGAAATCTGTATTGTATGTGATATTCTGTGTTGCATGTGATATTATGTGTGTCTAATTTTTCATTTCTGTATTTTTTATTTTTTTCTGGAAAAGGGTTAAGAACGTGGGTACCTCGAACTTATTGTGCAGTCCTCGCAGACTCACGCAGGACACATAAGTTCGATGACCACGTGGCCCCGTCGAACTTAACCGTAAGAACGTGGGTGCCGTCGAACTTATGGGAAAAAATTCGACGGCCCCCGTCGAACTTAAAAACGCACGTTCTTAATGTTAAGTTCGACGGTACCCACATTCTTAATGTTAAGTTCGACGGTACCCACTTTCTTAATGTTAAGTTCGACGGGGCCGTCGAACTTACTTCTCTAAGTTCGTCCAAAAATCGTCGTCGGCTATATTCGTCGGTAAACCCACGTTCTTATGGTAAGTTCGACGGCTTATTACATTAAGTTCGACGGTTTGTCACCCACGTTCTTTAACCAGTTTCCTATAGTGAGGAACTGTCGGACCCAGAATGAAGATGTACACAATATGAAAAGTATGGTCGGGACGAAGGTTGAACCGGTTTCGAAGCTACGCGCAAGGAAACTTCGGCTCAGCAGCAAAAAAGGAACCGACTTAAAGAGGAAAAGGCTATCTAGTCCCCGATAGATTGTCCTTAAGTCAATAGTAAACATAAAGGGCATGAATGTAATTTTACACAGGCTGCGCCCTGTGCCTATAAATAGATGAACAGTACCCCCGTACTGTTCACGCTGACTTGTATTCACTCACGCGTCACACTTGGACTTTTGCCTTCTATCAAGCCGAAGGTACACATGTAATTCAATATTGTTCTTGTTCATTCATGAGGATATAATAAAGATATATTAATAATGTCATATGGTTATTCATGTTATTTCTCATGTTTCATATGCTTCTTCTTTCATTAATATATGCTGCGATGATGAAGGTACGTCCTTCATGACCTTCGTCTGAAGATCATTATATCCTAAGGGAGATAATGTTTCGAAGGACGAAGGACTTTAACCATTAACATTTTGTGTTACCTTGTTCTTAACTCATAGCATTTGAGAAAGTCCCCAACATTGGCGCCCACCTCCGGTGAACTCAATCGACCACCTTTGGCAAGCCGTGACCTTCGTCATGCCGCCGAAGAAAACTTCTTCAGGGCTAGGGGCTGCACTGCAGCCACTGGACGTCAACCAGGACACGCTGCGCGAAGCTTGAACTCAAAAGAGGAAGGCTACAAGCCCAACACCCCAGGAGGAGGAGTTGCACCAGGAGATAAGGGATCTCAAAGCTATCCATCAGCAGGTCGAAAGGAAGAGAGAGAAAATGCTTCGTCTTTCCGATCTACAGAAGAAGATCGATGAAGCTGCTGAAGAAATACGTCATCTTACTCAAGATGACCAGGACCGAAGACCTCCACAAAGAGAGCTTCGTCAAGACAATTCCTACAATGATGATGATTGGTATGACATTTCCATCATGGAAATTTTGCTTTTGATGATGCTTATCCTCTATCAGCAGAACTGCAGTCTACACCATGACCCCCATCATACAAGCCACCTCAGCTCCCCATGTATGATGGGCACTCAGATCCGAAGTAGTTCCTGATGAGCTACGAAGCAACTATATCTTCATACGGGGGCAATACCACAGTCATGGCGAAGTCCTTCATCATGGCAGTCCGAAGTGTGGCCCAGACATGGTACTCTTCTCTCTGGCCAGGGACAATCACATCATGGCAGAAGCTTAAGGACATGCTGGTCACCAGCTTTCAAGGGTTTCAGACGAAGCCAGTCACTGCTCAGGCTTTGTTCCAGTGCATTCAAGACCATGAGGAATACCTTCAGGCATATGTCCGAAGGTTCTTGCGTCTGAGAGCACAAGTGCCCATGGTGCCCAATGAAATCGTCATTAAGGCCATGATTATAGGTTTTCGGCCAGGGCCTACGACTGAATACTTCGCCAGGAAGCCCCCCAGACTCTGGAGAAGCTGCTTCAGAAAATGGATGAGTACATCCAGGCTGACAATGACTTCCGCCAAAGAAGGGAGGAAGCTTATAGATTTTCTGAGATGACTAGGGGCTTCGGAGGAAGAATTCACCCGAGGCATGTCAGATCAATCCACAACTCCAGTCAGAACGATGACAAAGGAGGCCAGTTTCAGAGGCCACAACACGGCTCACAATCTTCAGGACAGCAGCAAAGCTCCTTCAGGACACCAGCTCCAAGGGGCTGAGGCGGTTGGGGCTTCAGAGGAAGATATGGGGATCAGCCTAGGAAAATCTATTGCTTATTCTGTGGTGAAGACAAGGGCCACACGACAAGAATGTGTCAGATTACCATTCAAAAGCAAAAACAGATCGCCGAAGCAGAAGCCCGGCAGAATCAGCCGAAGCATGTCTTACATACTGCTTCGTGCCACTCTCCCTACATACCAGAGTATGTGGGCAATCAACCTGCAGCTTCTGTTGCTTCGGCAAGCCATTCACAAGCTTCCTGGCCTCAGCTTCCACCGCCACCACCATTGCAACCTGCTTATACCCGAAGCCAGCAGCTAGAAGGGCGCTAGCACTCCCAACAACAACGTGACTTTAGGGAGGAGTCCGAAGCTCATACAGTCAACAACACTGTACCAGAATCAAAGCACATATACTGAGCAATATCCTGCTTCTGCAATACTTTTATTTTCTATGCCATTTTGATTTTTGTATAAGGAACAAGCAATGAAAACTTAGTTCTAATTTCTTGTAATGATTCTGCCTCTACCAAAATGAAATATATCTTCTTTACAGATTTACGAAACTACAAAAAGTCGTTCCTAAGGGAGCGTAGTGTAAGTTTTCTGCTCAAAAGTCGTTCCTAAGGGAATGCAGAGCCAAAATTGACGAAACTACAAAAAGTCGTTCCTAAGGCAGCGCAGTGTAAGTTTTCTGCTCAAAAGTCGTTCCAAAGGGAATGCAGAGCCAAATACCGCCGAAATATAAGACGAAGAAGTTCAAAAGTCGTTCCTAAGGGGATGCAGAACTTATACCGCCGAAATAGAAGGCAAAGAAGTTCAAAAGACGTTCCTAAGGGGATGCAGAACTTATATCACCGAAATAGAAGGTGAAGAAGCTCAAAAGTCGTTCCTAAGGGGATGTAGAGCTTGTGTATTCCAGTGTGGGCGTGTGGGTGTGTGTCTTCTGCATCCTCATCATTTTGCATCATATCATCACATCATTTTGCATAACATGACATCATACATCATATTGCATTAACGACACAAGAATTGAATACGAAGCCAATCTTCGGCAACTGCTTCATCAAAATGAGAATGTGCTAAGGCACGAAGTAAGCCTCGGGAAATACAGTTTTATCAGGCTTGTCATAAGAAGGGATCTCTTTCTTTACGAAGCATGAAAAGAAGGGAAGGTGTTTTTTCGCCGAAGGCTCAAAAACGGTATGTGTGTAAATTTCATGCATCACAAAGAAATAAATTACAATAATTTACATATTCGATTCAAAGTTACATACATCAAATGTCACATAGTTTTGTTATAATAGAAACTTAATGTTCATTCCATTGTCCCATACATCAAGCATTTCAAAATATTATTACAATGAAATATATTCTTCTCTAAGGACTTTTTCCGCAACTTCGTTCAAAAGTTTATTGACGACTTCGTCAATAATGGAGTCCGCCATGCTTATAATGCCCAGTGCTTTCTTCATTTCTGGATCAGCTAGGGGGTCGTACGGTTCTGGCGGCGGGGATAGTTCAGCTGGAGTAGGTAAAATCGATTAGTTCGAAGCCACAAAGCAAGTACCGTAGCTAAAAAACCAAAAATAATACCTATACGCCTTTCGCGTTCTGCAGCCTCTTCATCTCATTTTGCTTCTACTCGGACGTCGTGGGTGTCTTTTTCACTCTTTTTTATAATCTCATGGGCCAGCTCTCGGCCACCATTCACCCAGACATCATTATAAAATTTCCCGCCCATTAAAGTTGCTTCAGCTGAAGGATCCTTCATATCGTCTATTGAGAAGGCAGCTTCGGCCTGGGCTATAGCTTTATCATGATCACATTCGGCCTTCTCCAGAATAGCCGAGATTCCCAGCGCACCGGAAAAAGCGCAAACATCCTCGCGATCACTCAAAATTTCCTTGAAGGCTTCAACTTCTCCACTTATCCATTCAACAACGCCTTTGGGGTCGCCTCGTATGAAGTTTTCTTCAGCAGAGTAAGTACCCACTTTGGCGAAGCTAGTTTTAAATTTTTTCACGCAATCCAAGGATTTCTCAAAGCACCTTTCCTTGGACTCGCGAAGTTCTTCAACATTTTTCTCTAGTTTATTTTTCCAATATTCACTAATTTCTTGATTAGCCTGTGCGAGCGCGCAGTTCTCTTTAGCTTCGGCCAGTTGTCTCCGAAGGTCTTCAATTTCGGTTTTCTAGGCTTCGGCCTGAGCTTTGTAATTAGCCTCGTCTTCCTTTACTTTGTTCACTAATGAAATCAAAATTTTGTCTTTCTCTAGACCTTCGTTTCTTAGTTCAATCACCTCAGACCGAAGGTTGTTAAGAGCCATTGTACAGCCTTCGTCTTCGGCGCTCTTCTGAGCCCTCAAGGCATTACTAAGAATTAATCCCTGCAAAGAAGAAAGAGTTGAGCATGGCAATAAAATACTTCATTTTCTAGCTTCAAAATTAACCTCTATACCTTTATACTGTTGTACGCGAGGCTATCAGCAAGATCATCCTTCGACAAGACCGAAAGGCCTTCTTCAAGCTTAGGAAATCCCATAGACTTAGCTATCTCCCGGCACATGGAAATTTCTTTGCTATCCGGGAGATAGTACATGAAATCATCTTCATTGGTACCATTGAAAACTAACGCCCGCTTCGGATATTTCAGTCTTTGGGCATAGTGTTTGGCCTCCAAGATTTCTTCTTCAGATAATTTTTCCCCGAAGCATGTCGAACAATGTAATCAATATCTTCAGCTAGTGCTTCAGGGACAAGAGATTTTGCTTTTTCTACCATATCTTGCTCTGTTGTTTTGCCGGTATCTGAAATTTGCTGACCCACATTATCTTCAGGCTCGGCGGCCTTTGTCTCAGTAGGCGCTGAAGGCCCAGCTTTGGCTTCGACTTGGATTTTGGCAGCTTTGGCAGTTTTCTTGGTAGGAGTAGGAGTTAAGGCCTTCGTGGTCTCTATAAAAGCGTCTAGTACGCTGGCCATCCTCCTCCACTTGGGAGTTGCAGCAGGAGCTTTTTGCATCTTCGGCAAATCTGCCTCTGCCGATGGGCTCAGGATTTCTGGCACTTTTATCACTTTTTCCACCTATGGCTCTTTGGCCTTATCATCTTTAGCTTCGGCTGGCCCGACTGTAGGCACCTTCGGCACTACAGTCGGCTCTTCAGCGCTCTGCATAATCGGAGCAGTTTGTCTTGCTTCAGCAGCTGAAGAGGTCCCTTCGCCAAATTCAGGTACTACGGCCGGTTCAATATAACGCGGCCGGTGGGTCAGAACCTTCACCTTTTTGCTCTTCGACTCAGCTGGGGTGGCCGAAGCGACAGTCTTTATGTTTTTTCCGTGCCCTCGTAGCGGGTAGTGGTAATCAGGGTATACAAAGCCAATCACATCAAATACCCTGTTCAATCTTTTCTTGCCCCGACCCTTGAAAGCTGTGGACAAAGCATTATCTTGGGCCTTGGAGTATGCCCCAGTAGCTCATCACTGGTGGCTTCAATACACTACATCCATTGATTGTCCGGCTCATCAAACTTCTCCCTAAATCTGAAGGTATACTTCAATCGGACCAGACCACCCTCACTTGAATCGGCGGTGGTCTCCTTCGGCATATCCCAACTCTCCACAAGTGGCCATACCCTGAAGGCTATATGCTCTTGAATCAAATCCCTCGTGCCAATGAAGGCACACACAGTGCTAAAGGCCTTCTGACATGCTTCAACATTGCCATCAATTTACACCTTCGGCCTTCGGAGGCCGAAGCGAGACCAGATGGGGCGCTGAATGATTTCTTTGATGTCTTCCCTTGCCTTTAAATCATTTTTAACGTAAAACAACTCCTCCAACTAGGCCTTAGGCCATCTTTTCCGGAATGTTGGCACCAGGTGGCTTGCATTAGAACGGGCAATAAACCCGTAACAACCGAAGTTGTTGTGGTATTGTTCTTTGCCAATAGCCTTCGTCTCATATAAAAGCTCATGCATGCTGCAGAAGCACTTTGTGCTCGGCTCTAGCCCCTGGCTCCTTACATCCCCAGACAAATATCCCCATCCTGACTATAGCTTCAGGGGTAATCTGATGAAGAAAGATTTGGAATATCTTTAATACTTCGACCACAAATTTACTCAGTGGGAACCGAAGGCCTGCCTTCAAGAAGCTTTGGTAAATAACAACTTCGTTTTCCTCCGGAGTAGGGGCAGTCCTATCTCCTCCAACTCTGACAATAGAAATGTCGCGAAAATACCTCCCCCTCATGGCATCAATATGACTCTGTTTGATAGTCGACTTTCCGAAGATAGTATGGCTTGGGCGCCACGGCCGATCCTCAGAGTCTTCATCCCCACTTTCCATGTCATAACTATTGATGTCATCAGAATCTTCGGATAAACCCTCCATGATCTCCTTAGTAATTTTCTCTGTATTTGTTTTTGCCATGGACTCATAAAATCCAGCAATGAAAGGATCTGCAACTTTTTTCTCTTCATACAGCTTCGTCTCCTCGGTTGTTTTCTTCTCTTCAGTCATCTTCTTCTCTCCACTCATCTTCTTCTTTTCAAATTTGGAGCAAACATGTCTTTAAACCGAAGCTCTAAAAACTCGAAAATCAGGCAAGAGCTAATGAGCAAGAGCTAAAAGTTTGAGAAAATAACGCAAATGGCAGAAATGGCGTATCAAATGCTGCCGCCATGGTTCATATTTATACGCCCAGTGCTTTGCAACTTGGTGGACCCCGTATGTCATTGACTGTTGCTATTCTAGCAAAGGGAAGGTGTTTTTTCGCACCTTCGGCTTAAGGCCTTCGTTCACGTCGCAGTCTGAATTCATTGTTACAACAAATTAATACTGCGAGGGGCTACTATTAGGGGCCATTGTCTTCCGAAGGTCCTCAAAAACATGATTAACAATGTTTCCCAAGTGTGATATGTGTACAAGAACCTTCGGACCCGGAATGAAGATGTACACAATATGAAAAGTATGGTCGGGACGAAGGTTGAACCAGTTCCAAAGCTACGCGCAAGGAAACTTCGGCTCAGCAGCAAAAAAAGGAATCGACTTAAAGAGGAAAAGGCTATCTAGTCCTCGATAGATTGTCCTTAAGTCAATAGTAAACATAAAGGGCATGAATGTAATTTTACATAGGCTACGCCCTGTGCCTATAAATAGATGAACAGTACCCCCGTACTGTTCACGCTGACTTGTATTCACTCGCGCGTCACACTTGGACTTTTGCCTTCTGTCAAGCCGAAGGTACACATGTAATTCAATATTGTTCATGTTCATTCATGATGATATAATAAAGATAAATTAACAATGTCATATGGTTATTCATGTTATTTCTCATGTTTCATATGCTTCTTCTTTCATTAATATATGCTGCGATGATGAAGGTACGTCCTTCATGACCTTCGTCTGAAGATCATTATATCCTAAGGGAGATAATGCTTCGAAGGACGAAGGATTTGAACCATTAACATTTTGTGTTGCCTTGTTCTTAACTTATAGCATTTGAGAACAAGTCCCCAACAACTTCTATGCTGGAATTTTGGAGGACTTCTTGATCTTCTTTCCTTTGTGCATATTCAACTAAAGGAATTAAAGTAGTCAAATGGCAAATAAACAAATACGTGAATGTGCATTCCATGCTGGAGTTCTTGTATGATTGCAAGTGTACTAAAATTTTAGAGACAAGTTAAGTTTGAAAGTAGAATTTGTAACACCCAAAATCCTATTTTGGGATTTTCTTCCAAAGAAAATGAGTTAAAGTTATATTAAGAATAAATTCATTTCTTTGCAAAATATATTTCCCTAAAGAACATAAATTGTAATATTAAACTTGTGGGTAACTCGAAGCTTAGAATTAAAATTTGAAAACTAGAGAAAACATCATCCAATATTGAATTCGTGGACTATTCTTAAAATAATCCCTTGTGTTTAGGAACCCTATTTTAGTAAAGACCAAATTAAAGACTCTTATACAAATTGATTTCTTTTAGGATGAAATAATATTTATAAACATCCACTAAGACATTAAAATGATTATTTTCTAGAATAGTATACATTTTGCACATACAAGTGTTCAAATTAAAAGAAATGGACTACTAGATAAAGTAAGATAATAAATAAAATGGATAAAACCTAACTTACATTTCATACTATGGTTTTAAGTGCACATTTAAAACTGAGTCAAAGTTTGAACTGGTTTTGAATCTAGTTTAAAATCTATGAATTGAAATAGAAACCCATAAAAGAAAAACAAAAGAAAAAGAGAAACCTCCAACTGGGCCAAATCCCCTTGCTTCGGCCCATTCCCCCTTGGATCCTTGCGTCCAGGCGCTGACTGGGCGGGCCCTTGCGCCAGACTCCTCTCACGCGCGCATATGTAAACCTGGCATTGGATCGTGGGCCCAGTCCTGCTTGCGCGCGCACCGCCCACTCCCACTAGCCACTGCCACATGGGCCCCACACACTAACCGGAAGCCGCACTTGCGCGTTTGGACACTCTCACCTCGCCGTGTCATATTTATAAACATCCACTAAGACATTAAAATGATTATTTTCTAGAATAGTATACATTTTGCGCATACAAGTGTTCAAATTTAAAAGAAATGGACTACTAGATAAAGTAAGATAATAAATAAAATAGATAAAACTAAACTTACATTTCATATTGTGGTTGCAACTAGCCCCACGTGTCATATTTATCCCCAACCTCGCCGTGAACCTCGCTGATGGTTGCAACTAACCCCACACGCGAGCTCGGCCAAATTAGTGGGCGTCAGTTGTGATTTGGTGGGCCCATGCAGGAGGGATTGTCCGCAGTCCTGATCCGCCTGTGTGTATAAAAGCTGGGACCATCCTTGCGAACCTAGGCGCCGGTGCGGCCGGTCCTGCTCGCTGAGAAATCCCACAGAGATCTATCCAAGCGCTCGCTGCCCCTATGTCCTCTATGCATGGTCCTGGGCATTCGGATGATCGTGTCGCACGTAGGAGGCGCATAGCAGGGTGAAGACTGCAACCACGGTATCGACAATTTCTCACCGATGGTCGGACGATGCCGTCGATCCGCTGCTCGTTGCGGAGTGTATCCCTGACACCCAAAACCACTGTATGAATGCTTCCCCGTGCTTCGCAATCCTCTATTTGGCGCGTAGCGAACCTCGTATAACCAATTTGGGGCCGGAATCACTGGTTGGCCGCACCTCGGCCATGGTGCCACCGTGTGTGCGCCGGTGTAACACCCCTGGTGTTACTGCCACTAAAACTTGAGCATAACATCATAAGCATTGGCATATCATGTGTTTGTCACACCTAGAGTGCATTCACTAGGCAAAAATTTCAAACAAGTTGTATTGACATGACATTTTATGGGTAAAACCCTAGAGTAGGATACTTAACCCTAAATTGGGCTCAGAAGGGTAAAGCGAAGCCTAATATGAGAAAACTTCAAAACTCATTAAAGATGGTCATAAAATGTCACCATGGATGAACTTAAGTAGCATCCACACCCTAGAATCACCAAAAACCCTAAATAGAACCCTGGAAAGTCCTAGACTTGAACCCTAGGGGGCTAAGTGCAAAACTAGTGCACTTTTGGACTAAAGTGCAAAAACCATGAAATTAGGGAATATTAACTCATGTGGTTCACAAGTATGTGGATTTGCAACCTAAACCCTGAGAATTGGATCTATTTGCAAAAAGCCCTATTTGAACTCTATTGGTTAAGTCTGAAATTCAGTGGGATTGGCTCAACTTTGGGGCCCTATATCTTCCAAGTTATAAAGTTTTTGCCCTAGGTCACCACATCAAGTTTGTAGATCTATGATAGGAGAACAAGTTTACTTAAGTGACTAAGCACTGGTACTAAACAAAAATTGGAGAAAAATGTGCCTAAAGTTTAACTGTCAGACTGTCTTAAGTCTGAATTCAGACTGACACTGAGTTTGAGACATCTTTGAGCTTGGATTTGATTATAATCCAGTCAGTAGTTGGCTATGGTTGCTGTAGTAAGATTTTAGCTGGATCATTAGGCTACAACTTTGCTATAGAACGATGGCCTTGTTGCCATGTAAAATTAGGAGAAAATCCAGCCCAAACTTGATCTGTCAGGCTGACTTAATAGAGATTCTAATTGTACAGTGACTGGATTGGATCGCCAGCTCAGTCCCTCGTCACCGACGAGCCACGCGCGGATTCGTGTTTTCGCCGCCGTGATTCACGCTCAGATCAGTTGGATAGCGCCGGGGGTCAGTAAATATCACGCCGTGGAAACACTCCGGCCATTATTTTACTCCGTCCACCGTACCCAGCAGACCACATCGGATTCGGATGAGTTCGCCAGAGACAACCGCTTCACGGCCTTGCGCCATGTGCCTTGGCACATCCACCGCATCGCCGTGACTCGCATTAGCCATCCGTTCATCATCAGAGTTTGGTATGATTTGGACCATGTTTGATGCTTAGAACCCAAAACCCTAGTCCCCCTGCCCTATGAACTTCACTATTGACTCCGAAAACCCTAAGTTCTTAGAGATCCGTAAAGGAAAGTTATATTCAAGACATTAGATAATAACCTTTTATTATCTTTGCATCTTCATGAGCATTACATGAGGATTCATTATTATATTTGGCTATATTTAGAAAACGAGGAGGAAGTAGAAGTTGAAGAGACAAGGACTTCACCACCACCACCTGAAGAACATCAGGCAGGCAACTGTTTTTATTTTGATATCTGCGGAACAGAGCCTGATTCACCAGTAAAACAAGGCAAGCCCCGGTGCATTTGCCACCTCCTTATTCCTTTTAAAGTCTTTCTCACTTACTTGATGCATTAGGTGATAGGAGTTGTGTGCTAAACCAATTCCTGCATTTCCTTCATTGGATTTGATTACTTCTCCTTAAATCCCTGTTTTACAAAAGGTTTTTCTTATGCTTAGCTTTGCTCTAGAAAAACAAAATGTTTTGTTTTCACAAAAGATGATGTTGCAAAGTGGGTGGGATGTTTTCAAAAACAAAACTTGATGGTGAATCCATCATGGCCATGACGGGTTCAACATCAGATAAGATGTACCTCTGACAGGTACCAAACTTTGGGTTTGAAATGATTAAGCTGAGACCGGGCGGGTGACTTGCACGAGAAGAGAGTCTCGGTGTAGTTTCTCCGTCTGAGTCGATTAAGGACCGTGTCGATGTAGGCTTGATGATCGAGGACCCTTTAATTGGTCACATGCCTCGTCATGGGTAAGCTTTGCCTCAGGCAGATTAATACCAGAATAAGATAACACACAATGGGAGTGGAGAGATGGTGAGAGTAGCGTGTACCCTCCGTGGCAACAGGCTGGACGGTGGTGTATCTGTGCTCTCGGTTGGCGTGAACCTGATCTGGTCTTAAGAACCTCGATGGCGAGTTGACATATGCAAGGGTTAAGTGCTACATATGTCGTGTGATTGGAGATCCTCAGCTGAGTATAATTGATTCAGATCACCGTAACTTCGTGGATATGAAGACTTGATCACTGCCCTACACGTAGCAATCCAGTGAAGATGAATGGTTGTTAAGAAATTGGCTTGTATATATAGGTCAAGTGAATGAACTAGGGTAGAAAGAACTCTAGTTGCAGGTAATTTTACTTAACCTGACAAATAAAACTGGATTTTTAAGGATCCACTATTAGTAAGCATTATGCAAATAGAGTCATTGATCATTGATAAGCCTTACCTTGACTCCCTTAAAACCAGCATATCCTTGAGAGTCTTTTACTTTGTCGGGTAAGTCTTGCGAAAGTACACTTCGTACTCAGTGCTTTGTCCCATGTTGTTTTAGGTGAAGAAGCAACAAACTTTTGTTGCTTCTGTTCCAAGGTGGTACCGAAAGAAGAGAATCAAGACTAAAGCTGCGGGAGGAAGGGCCCTCCGTTAAAAACTTTTACTGTTTATTTGGGAGGGGTTTTTGCCTCCCATGTTATGTAATAATAATACTTAGCACTCATATATTTTGTTCTGGTCTGTAACTATATAACTCCGTCTTACTTTTCAATAAAAGTAAGTTATTGTAACTGCTTCCGCACTTTCGTATCTCCGATGTATTGTAATGTCTGCGTGACGGGTGAAACGCTATTGGGAAAGGTAAGGAGTTCAGATACCGAACTTGTCAAGTGATCAGGTGCACCTGCAGGGTTGTCTGAGGTCCGTTGGACAAGGACAACTGTAGGTGGGCCTAATGACTTGGGAGGTTCCGTCACAACTGGTATCAGAGCGAAGCCCATCTCTACAGATATTATGAGACATTTTCAAAAAGAATTTTTAAAGACTTATCTAGAAAATTTCTTTCCTTCTTATCCAATCATCTTCTGAGGTGCTTATTTTAAAGACCAGATAGTAGAGTGCAATGTATAGAAGGTGTGAATCAACTAAGGTTGATTATGTAATTATACATGCATCATGCTAAAAACTATGCTAATAAGATTTTTCCCCTCATGGAGATATGCCGCCACGCACAAGAAAGACCGCACGCAAGTCTACCAGGCCGATTGGCGTACCCCGCCATCAACTAGCCCCAAGGCATGAAGACAGTAGCAGTGGTAGCAACGATCCAATCGGGGATCTGGAAGCCCAAGTAGAACAACTTCGATCAGAGCTCCGTCACAGGAACGATATATGGGTCGCGGATGGTGAAAGAATAAACGAATTGAGAACAGGCATCCGCCACCTGCAAGACCAACTTGCTGAACGGGATCTAGCGCTCGGTTGGGCGGTTAACTCTCATTCACTTGCTTGGGCCAAGGAAGCTAGAGCTCGAGCCCGCGTGGAGGAGCTTAGCTCAGCCGTGGACAACTTGCAGGTTTACTGTAATACACTACATGAAGAAGTTCATGTATTGTATTCACAACCGCACCATAACGTACCTGTGGATCCTGTCGGGATGGAAGCCGGACCTTCTAGAGTAGCGGGAGAAGCACTTGGTGGTGAACTTGACCTTTTCAGGCCTCCTCCCTCTATGAAGTTGGTCAACGAATGGTCTCCTACACCTGACAGCGAGGCTACCAAAAGTGACAAGAAGCTAGAATAGTGTAGTATAGAAGTAGTGATAATGTGTAATAGGTAATGTAATCCTGTTGTAAATTCGAGTCTGTAACATTACCCTTTTAAGTAATGTAAAATGGATGGTTTGCTTTGGCATATTATATTTCTCCAAATGTTCTTTGCCTCAGATGCCGTCCAAGACTCGTGCACAGGATGGGGCAGGAACCTCCCGTGGGAGGGAAGCAACCCCTAATCCACCCCCAGTACCTCCAACATTAGCTGAGGCCATCGCTGCCTTAGTTAATGCCACAGCTGGCAACACCCGCATTCTGCGGGAAATGGCGGGACAACAAATGCAGCAGCAAGGCGGGCGAGCGTATCCGCAAGGACCCCGCGAAACTTCATATCTGGATTTCTCAGAGACACGTCCCCCATTATTTGTCAAGGCGAAAGATCCTCTGGAAGCAGATGAGTGGATCCGGGTTATCGAACAGAAGTTCGGGCTTCTCCGATGTACGGAGACTCAAAAGGCCTTATTTGCGGCACAACAGTTGCGAGGCCCTGCCAGCACATGGTGGGGAAATTATGTTGCCGTTCAGCCGTCCAGCCATCAAATTACATGGGCTGAGTTCAAACTAGCTTTCCGGGAGCACTATATACCTGAAGGGGTGCTCCATATGAAGCAGGAGGAGTTTATGAAGCTCAAACAGGGTGGGGATACTGTCACTCGGTATCTCAACAAATTCAACCACTTGTCCCAATATGCTATCGATGAAGTCAACACGGATTTAAAGAAGAGAAATTGCTTCATGAGAGGCCTTAATGATCGAATGCAACGAAAGATGGCCACCTGCATTGATCTTTCTTACGGAAGGGCTGTCAGCACGGCGCTGGCAGTTGAAGCCAAATATGCAGGCTCAGGAAAATCAAAGGGAAATGGAGGCGACAGGCCCAATCATGGGTCTGAGAAAAGACAAAGGTTGGTGATCCGACCTTTTAACCAGAATCGTTCTTCGCCACGTCCACCCTCTTACCCTTTCAAACAACTGGTTTTTATCCGTCCTGCCACTGCCCCCACCTCGACAAATTAGCCGGGTGCCTCTGGTACTCGTTTCCCCGCTCTCCCAAGTTCTTCAACAAGCTGCTTTAATTATGGAAAGTTCGGATATTTTATCAAGGACTGTCCATACCCGAAGCAGAACAGATCAAATAATCAGCAGAGTTCTGGGAGTTCTGCTCAAGGCAAGGGAAATGCGGCAAACAATACCGCGGGCAAAAATATGAGGAAAACAGGGCGGGTTTATTAAACTCAAGTGGCCACAACACCGGAAGGCGAACTGGTTATGATGGGTACGTTTCTCGTGGCCAATCACCCTGCCGTTATCCTTTTTGATTCTGGCGCTTCACATACATTCATAAGCAAGAAGTTTGTGGAGCAACATTGCATTTCACACAATGAATCAAGGGAAGGGTTTATAATTCATTCGCCTAGGGGACAAATATTTACTAAAGAAGTGGCTTACCATGTGCCCGTAACATTTCCTGAATGGGACTTTCCTACAAACATGACTGTTCTAAAAGGCCAAGATATAGATGTAATTTTGGGCATGAATTGGTTAGCCCAGCATAAAGCAATCCTCAACACTGATCTGAGAACCATCAGGTTGAGTTATGGCCAAGAAGAGGTTCTTTTATCCATCCCCGTAGCTATTCCAGCTAAACTGTGTGGCAGAGTATATGAAGCCATCATACCGGAGATCCAAGATATTCCGGTAGTATGTGAGTTTCCAGACGTCTTCCCGAAAGATTTGCCTGGATTGCCTCCAGAAAGAGATGTAGAATTTGTGATTGAGTTGAAGCCCGGTACGACTCCTATTTCTAGAAGGTCGTACCGAATGCCTCCGAATGAATTGGCAGAACTCAAGACCCAATTACAAGATCTACTTGAAAAAGGATTCATCCGACCAAGTTCATCACCTTGGGGTTGTCCAGCCATTTTTGTCAAGAAGAAGGACCAAACACTACGGATGTGCGTGGATTATAGACCCCTTAATGAGGTCTCTATCAAGAATAACTACCCTCTTCCTCGGATTGACATTTTATTTGATCAACTTACCGAAGCTTGGGTATTCTCCAAGATTGACCTCAGGTCAGGTTATCATCAGATCCGTATCCGACCTGAAGATATACCAAAGACCGCACTCACCATGCGGTATGGATTATTTGAATATCTGTTTTGTCTTTGGGACTGACAAATGCTCCTGCCCACTTCACATATCTGATGAACTCGGTATTTATGCCCGAGTTGGACAAATTTGTGGTGGTATTCATTGACGATATCTTAATATACTCCAAGAATGAAGAGGAGCATGCTTGGCATTTGCGGATCGTATTAACGCGCTTAAGGGAACACCAATTATATGCTAAGTTCAGTAAGTGCGCATTCTGGCTGGAGGAGATCCAATTTCTGGGACATGTATTATCTGCCAAGGGGATTGCGGTGGATCCCAGCAAAGTTAAGGATATTTTGGAGTGGAAACCCCCAACCACTGTACATCAAGTCCGAAGTTTCCTTTGACTGGCTGGTTATTACCGCCGATTCATACCAGATTTTTCCAAGCTTGTGAAACCAATCACAAGTTTATTGAAGAATGATACCAAATTCAATTGGTCTTCAAAATGTAATGAAGCCTTTGAGCAGCTAAAAATATTATTGACCACTGCTCCGGTATTGGCTCAACCGGACATTGAAAAGCCCTTTGATGTGTATTGTGACGCATCAGGCAGTGGTCTCGGCTGTGTTCTAATGCAAGAGGGCCGAGTTATAGCTTATGCTTCAAGGCAGTTGTACCGGCATAAAGAACATTATCCAACTCATGACCTGGAGTTAGCTGCGGTGGTTCATGCCCTAAAAATATGGCGTCATTATCTACTGGGGAATGTCTGTCACATTTATACATATCATAAAAGTTTGAAGTACATATTTACCGAGTCAGAGATTAATATGAGGCAAAGGAGATGGCTCGAGCTGATAAAGGATTATGAATTAGAGATTCACTATCACCCAGGCAAAGCTAATGTAGTGGCAGATGCGTTAAGTCGTAAGGCTTTTTGTCATTGTCTTACCATGAAGACTTCTGACATTATGTTATGCCAAGAAATGGAAAAGCTAAACCTGGGAATGATTCAGCATGGAACTTCAAATCACTTGGAGCTTGAGTCAGTCATCCTACAAAGAATGATTGACGCACAAAGAAATGATGAGGGAATGAAACACATTCATGAGAAAATAGAGGCCGGTAAATCCAACTGCTTCAGAAGAGATGATCAAGGTGTTGTATGGTTTAACAACCGCATAGTTGTGCCTAAGAATGATGAGATCCACCAGCAAATTCTAGATGAAGCACATCTTAGTCGCTATTCTATTCATCCCAGAAGCACTAAGATGTATCATGATTTAAAACAACATTATTGGTGGACAAAAATGAAGATTGAAATTGCACACTATGTGGCAAGATGTGACACTTGTAGACGTGTCAAAGCCATACATATGAAGACTGCTGGTCCATTGCTGTCCTTACCTATACCAACATGAAAATGGGAGGATATAAGCATGGACTTTATTGTGGGATTTCCCAGGACCACAAAGGGGTATGATTCTATTTGGGTTATCATGATCGACTTATGAAGATCGCCCATTTTCTCCCAGTCAAAGTAAAGTATCAAGTAATCGCATATGCGGAACTGTATATTGCTCGCATCCTCAGTTTGCACGGTGTTCCAAAGACCATAGCGTCGGATCGTGAACCGCAATTCGTGTCCAAATTTTGGGAAGAACTTCACAAGGCTTTGGATACTAAGTTGCTCCATAGTTCGGCCTATCATCCTCAAACCAGTGGGCAGACTAAGAGAGTGAATCAAATACTTAAGGACATGTTACGAGCTTGTGCTTTGGAATTCCCACAGAAATGTGATGATTGTTTACCATTAGCGGAGTTCTCATACAATAATAGCTATCAAGAGAGCATCAAAATGGCACCCTTTGAAGCCTTATATGGACGACGGTGTCGTACTCCATTAAACTAGTCTGAACCAGGTGAAAGAAACTTCTTCAGGCCTGATATGGTAAAGGAGACATAAGAGAAAGTTCAACGAATAATTCATAATTTGAAGGAAGCCCAAGCCCGACAGAAGAGTTACACAGACAAACGCCAGATACCCTTGTACTTTCTAGTTGGAGATTATGTCTACCTGAAAGTTTCACCAATAAAGGGTGTATCACGTTTCAGGGTAAAAGGGAAGCTTGCACCCCGGTATATTGGCCCTTTTCCTGTTCTTGAACAATGTGGACCAGTGGCATACTGACTCCAGTTACCCAAAACATTGTGTGCCGTACATAATGTGTTCCATGTGTCTCAATTGAAGAAGTGTCTTCGGGTTCCCGATCGAACCATTGAAGTAACAGATGTTGCCTTAGAACCAGACTTGACATATTCAGAACACCCTATTCGAGTCTTGGATCAAAAGGACAGAATTACCCGAAGGAAAACTCTCAAGTTTTACAAGATACAGTTGAACCAACATACAGAGGATGAAGCTACTTGGGAAACTCAAGACTTTTTAGATAAGAGTTTCCCACGCTTTTTAGCTTCGTGTAAGTTGTAAAATGTGTACATTTGTTGTAATAGAGGAATGAACCCCAAACCACCCCTGCCTTGTACCAAAAATAAGGAAATAAAGATATGTCGTGTTTCCTTTTCCATTACTTGCCCTAGGACTTTTAATCTCGGGACGAGATTCTTTTATGGGGGAAGGATGTAACACCCCTGGTGTTACTGCCACTAAAACTTGAGCATAACATCATAAGCATTGACATATCATGTGTTTGTCACACCTCGAGTGCATTCACTAGGCAAAAATTTCAAACAAGTTGTATTGACATGACATTTTATGGGTAAAACCCTAGAGTAGGATACTTAACCCTAAATTGGGCTCAGAAGGGTAAAGCAAAGCCTAATATGAGAAAACTTCAAAACTCATTAAAGATGGTCATAAAATGTCACCATGGATGAACTTAAGTAGCATCCACACCCTAGAATCACCAAAAACCCTAAATAGAACCCTGGAAAGTCCTAGACTTAAACCCTAGGGGGCTAAGTGCAAAACTAGTGCACTTTTGGACTAAAGTGCAAAAACCATGAAATTAGGGCATCTTAACTCATGTGGTTCACAAGTATGTGGATTTGCAACCTAAACCCTGAGAATTGGATCTATTTGCAAAAAGCCCTATTTGAACTCTATTGGTTAAGTCTGAAATTCAGTGGGATTGGCTCATCTTTGGGGCTTATATCTTCCAAGTTATAAAGTTTTTGCCCTAGGTCACCACATCAAGTTTGTAGAGCTATGATAGGAGAACAAGTTTACTTAAGTTCTAAGCACTAGTACTGAACAGAAATTGGAGAAAAATGTGCCTAAAGTTTAACTGTCAGACTGTCTTAAGTCTGAATTCAGACTGACAGTGAGTTTGAGACATCTTTGAGCTTGGATTTGATTATAATCCAGTCAGTAGTTGGCAATGGTTGCTGTAGTAAGATTTTAGCTGGATCATTAGGCTACAACTTTGCTATAGAACGATGGCCTTGTTGCCATGTAAAATCAGGAGAAAATCCAGCCCAAACTTGATCTGTCAGGCTGACTGAATAGAGGTTCTAATTGTACAGTGACTGGATTCGATCGCCAGCTCAGTCCCTCGCCGCCGATGAGCCGCGTGCGGATTCATGTTTTCGCCGCCGTGATTCACGCTCAGATCAGTTGGATAGCACCGGGGTCAGTAAATATCACGCCGTGGAAACACTCCGGCCATTATTTTATTCCGGCCACCATACCCAGCAGACCACGGTGGATTCGGATGAGTTCGCCGGAGACAGCCACTTCACGGCCTTGCGCCACGTGCCTTGGCACATCCACCGCATCGCCGTGACTCGCATTAGCCGTCCGTTCATCGCCGGGGAGCTTGCCACGGTGAAAGCCACTAAGCTTGCGCGCGAGTAACCTTTTTCCCCTCTGGCCGCCAGTACCTCTTCGTGAAATTGGACGCTACCGCCCCCGGAGCCTATAAATTGAGTGCGCCATCGGCTTCGCTATGTGTTCAGGCATCTAGTACACCCACCCGTACCTCAGATCCTTCACTAGAGAGCTCCAATTTGGGATTTCCCCCAAATCAACCAAGAACACCGTGCCTTGTGACCTCGCATTGGCCAGCGTGTCTCAGGTCCGCTCATACCCTCTGCCCTCCTGTTTTAGCATTCTTGTGTGCTCCTGATACTCCCTGACCAACCCGATTGAGCTAAGCTATCTTAGATCGCCGGGAATGCGGTTGACTGTCCGTTTTACCCGCTGTCGCCGTAGATAGACCGTGTTAAAGCCCCTTTGATGAAATTAGTTGGGGGAAAAACACTCATTAAGGCTAGAATTAGGTTTAGACCGAAGCTGAGCACCATTCATTGAGTAATTCGACCAGTATGCGCTCGTCGGAGCTCGGCTCCCCGCCGTTCACTGTCGTGGACCTCGGCCTGCGAAGAAATAGAACTCGGGGGAGGTTTTTGTAAACTGTCAGCGACTCCAGGAATAGTATTGCGACCCTGCTTCAGGTTATCCAAAACGATGGGGGTCTATTCGCAAAGTCTGCACGCGGGCGCGTGCGGGCGCACTTCTGCCTGTGATGGGCTGAGTTGGGCCGGTTTCGGTCCAATACTGTTCATAGTTTTCCTTTTTCTTTTTCTTCCAGAGCTAAAGAAATTCTAGAAAATTGTAGAAAAATGATAAAAATACCAAACCAATTTTGCTAGGTTTCTAATTTCCTATAGTATTTAATAAAATTAGATTCATGATTTTTAGCTCCAATAGGGAATTTTGGGGTATTTTAAACAGTTAAATTATATACTTCTAGAATTTTATAAAGTAATTTATAATCCCAAAATTCATTAAATTTTTAGGATAAACTCTAAATAATATTTAGAAGCCTTGGGTAGAGTTTGGTATGATTTGGACCATGTTTGATGCTTAGAACTCAAAACCCTAGTCCCCCTACCCTATGAACTTCACTATTGACTCCGAAAACCCTAAGTTCTCGGAGATCCGTGAAGGGAAGTTGTATTCAAGACATTAGATAACAAACTTTTATTATCTTTTCATCTTAATGAGCATTCATTATTATATTTGGCTATATTTAGAAAACGAGGAGGAAGTAGAAGTTGAAGAGACAAGGACTTCACCACCACCATCTGAAGAACATAAGGCAGGCAACTGTTTTTATTTTGATATCTGCGGAACAGAGTCTGATTCACTAGTAACACAAGGCAAGCCCCGGTGCATTTGCCACCTCCTTGTTCCTTTTAAAATCTTGCTCACTTGCTTGATGCATTAGGTGATAGGAGTTGTGTGCTAAACCAATTCCTGCATTTCCTTCCTTGAATTTGATTACTTCTCCTTAAATCCCTGTTTTACAAAAGGTTTTTCTTATGCTTAGCTTTGCTCTAGAAAAACAAAATGTTTTGTTTTCACAAAAGATGATGTTGCAAAGTGGGTGGGATGTTTTCAAAAACAAAACTTGATGGTGAATCCATCATGGCCATGATGGGTTCAACATCGGATAAGATGTACCTCTAATAGGTACCAAACTTTGGGTTTGAAATGATTAAGCTGAGACCGGGCGGGTGACTTGCACGAGAAGAGAGTTTCGGTGTAGTGTCTCCGTCTGAGTCGATTAAGGACCGTGTCGATGTAGGCTTGATGATCGAGGACCCTTTAACTGGTCACATGCCTCGTCATGGGTAAGCTTTGCCTCGGGCAGACTAATACCAGAATAAGATAACACACAATGGGAGTGGAGAGATGGCGAGAGTAGCGTGTAACCTCCATGGCAAGAGGCTGGACGGTGGTGTATCTGTGCTCTCGGTTGGCGTGAACCTGATCTGGTCTTAAGAACCCCGGTGTCGAGTTGACATATGCAAGGGTTAAGTGCTACATATGTCGTGTGATTGGAGATCCTTAGCTGAGTATAATCGATTCGGATCGCCGTAACTTCGTGGATATGAAGACTTGGTCACTGCCTTACACGTAGCAATCCAGTGAAGATGAAGGGTTGTTAAGAAATTGGCTAGTATAGGTCAAGTGAATGAACTAAGGTAGAAAGAACTCTAGTTGTAGGTAATTTTACTTAACCTGACAAATAAAACTAGATTTTGAAGGATCCACTATTAGTAAGCATTTCTGCAAACAGAGTCATTGATCATTGATAAGCCTTACCTTGACTCCCTTAAAACCAGCATATCCTTGAGAGTCTTTTACTTTGTTGGGTAAGTATTACGAAAGTACACTTCGTACTCAGGGCTTTGTCCCATGTTGTTTTAAGTGAAGAAGCATCAAACTTTTGTTGCTTCTGTTCCAAGGTGGTACCGAAAGAAGAGAATCAAGACTAAAGCTGCGGGAGGAAGGGCCCTCCGTTAAAAACTTTGACTGTTTATTTGGGAGAGGTTTTTGCCTCCCATGTTATGTAATAATCATACTCAGCACTCATATATTTTTTTCTGGTCTATAACTATATAACTCCGTCTTACTTTTCAATAAAAGTAAGTTATTGTAACTGCTTCCGCACTTTCGTATCTCCAATGTATTTTAATATCTGCGTGATGGGTGAAACGCTCTTGGGAAAGGTAAGGAGTTCAGATACCGAACTTGTCAAGTGATCAGGTGCACCTGAAGGGTTGTCTGAGGTACGTTGGACAAGGACAACTGTAGGTGGGCCTAATGACTTGGGAGGTTCCGTCATAGCCGGCGCCGCTTGGACTCTGTCCTAGGGTAGAATAACATTCGTGGATCGTGGATCCATACGTGGTCGGCCGAGATTAGACCAAGGCATACCTCCTCAATCGATGGAATCAGGACCATAGATCTGGTAGCGTACGTGTAGGATTAGATCGCACCTTAATAAAATCCTGACCTTTGGACCTTGATCAGTGGGCTTTGATCGCATATCGATTCGTATTAAAATCCGACTGATCTGGGCCTTAGGATTAAATCTATGCGGATGAGGATCATGCATACCCCTTCGGCCTAGGTTCTTACAAAAGAACCCTCGAGAAATTAGAAATGTAACCCGCGGTTCATCGCCGTTGCAAACTGAGTCTAGGTGAATCTTGCGAGTTAGCCCCTGGCCTTTTATGTATTAATGCGCGCAGTCCAGAGATCAGTAAACAGTGAAAAAGAAATTAGAAAATAGATATTTAGCTCAAAAATAATTCCAGAAACTTGTGAAATTCATATTTAATTCATTCTAGCTCCAAATTGATTCATTCCAGTGGCATTAATTTTGTTTTAATATTGTTTATCATATAGTAACCTTATTTTAGTATGAAACATATGATTAAATTTATGCGCTAGATTTGTTTTATATCTACCACTTAAACTTCGAAAAATCATAACTAATTCATTTTAACTTTGATTCGATCCATTCAAATTATGTTAGCTTCATAAAAATATTCTCTATGCAGTAATAGTATTAATTATACCATAACACATACTTTTATAATTAGATATTTATTTATTCGTTGTCTCCTAGATTAGCTCTGCTAATCTAGGTTAATCTCTCTATAAATATAATCTGGGTAAAAGATAATACCTAATCAAGTTATAATCTAGATTAAAGTTGGATTAGTTATTTAGATTATATTTTCTCATATACTGTATAATAATCAATTTATAATATAGTTTAATGTTGGGACTACATAGATCTTCCATAAATCATAACTCCTTAACCAAAACTCCGATTTTAGTGGTTCTCGAACCCACGATCTCGTAGCAACACATATGTTATTATTATGCAACTTAATCTTATGTTTGGTGGGATATTAATTTTGTCTATACCATGTTTTTTTGTATTGCTACGACTAGCGCAAGGTTACGAGTCATCTGAAGAATCATCCTGGTACCTGGAATCTCAAGTCCCAGGCAAGTTGTGCCCTTGATCACTTTTATTTACCCAATAATGTTCTTTATAATCATTTATTCATGCATAGGTTTAATTTTGATGGGACCCAATAGGTCACCCTAGTCTGGTTATCTTTTTACCTTGTTCACCCCTAAATCATTTGGATAGTTTTGCTTTTGCTCTACATGGTTTTGAGATTAATATTACATTATGTCCATGTTCCAATTATTCTGTTATTTTATTTATTATTCATGTCAAGATCATTATTTTTAATTGGAACATGGAGCTTAACTTGAGAAACACGTGCCACCACAAGGGTCGAATGGGACGCCCTTGGCTGACTAATTAGGAAAGCTAGTGGAAGACTACTGTTGGCCACTTGTTCTCAAATGCTATTAATTAAGAACAAGGCAACACAATTGTTAATGGTTAAATACCTTCGTCCTTCGAAACATTATTTCCTCTCGGATATAATGATCTTCAGACGAAGGTCATGAAAGACTCACCTTCATCATTTTATAATATAACATAAACATGAACATAGATATAAATAAGAAAATGAAGGAATACAGAGGAATAATGATAATATCCGTTATATATTTATGACTCATTTATCTTCATTAAACATGAATAAACATTAACAATATTCATATTACAATGGTACCTTCGGCTTGTCGGAAGGTGGGAGAGCGAGAATGGCTCGAGAGCGATTACAATCCAGCATGAACAGTATGGTGTTACTGTTCATCTATTTATAGGCACGGGACGCAGCGCGGATAAAAGTACATTTATATCCCTAGTAACTTCCTATAATTCTAACATGAATTATTGAGGACTATAAGGTCTTTAGCCCCTTTCAGTCATCATTATGCTTTGAGCTTCGTCAATATGTTAGGCCGAACGTCCTTGGCTTTTAGCTTCGCTGTCCACTCTTCATCTCCATTCATTTCGTTATGAGGGAAGTTCTTCGTCCCAAAGCCGAAGCTTCCTGTAACTATTCATAATCATGCTGAAAACATATGGTTAGACACATTTTTGAGGACCTTCGGAAGAGGAAGACCCCCAATAGTAGCCCCTCGCAGTGTTAATTTGTTTCCTTGTAACAAATTTAGACTACGACTTGGATGAAGGCCTTTAGCCGAAGGTCCGAAAACACCTTCCCTTCGCTAGAATAGCGAACGACACTGACATGTCGGGCCCACCAAGTTGTGGGGCGCTATGCATATAAATATGAGCTCGTATTGAAAGCGTTTCTTGTGCTATTTCGGTTACTGTCAGGTACCGTAATTAGGGGTACCCCCAACACTCCTAAACACAGCTGGTAACCACCATCAACACAAGATGCAGAGACTAATGGGCACGATTTAGGTCAAGGCTTCGTCTACCCAAGGGACGCGATCTCGCCTCGCCCGAGCCCGGCCTCGGGCGGGAACAGTAGTCCCGGACGAATTCACGTCTCGCCCGAGGGCCTCCTCAGGCAGTGGGCGCACCCTCGGCACGCCCGAGGCTCAACTCGGGCAGGCTTCGTCGAGAAGCAACCTTGGCCAAATCGCCTCTCCAACCGACCGTATCGCAGGCGCATTCAATGCGAGGATCGCCTGACACCTTAACCTGACACGCGTGCCTCAGTCGGCAAGGTCTAAGTGACCGCAGTCACTTCACCCTTTCGCTGACCGACCTGACAGGAATACAGCGCCGCTCACCCCGCTCCGACTGCTGTGCCAGCCACCCAGGCAAGGTTGACAACAGCAAGTTCAGCCTCAAGCGCAACACGGAGCTCCGCCTCGCCCGACCTTAGGCCTCGGCCTCGGGAGGAGGTCTCCGCCTCGCCCGACCCCAGGGCTCGGCCTCAACCTCGGCCTTGGAAGGTGGTCTCCGCCTCGCCCGACCCCAGGGCTTGGCCTCAACCTCGGCCTCGGGAGGAATCGTGTGACGAAACCTCCCAAGTAATTAGGCCCACCTATAGTTGTCCTTGTCCAACGGACCTCAGACAACCCTGTAGGTGCCCCTGAATCACTTGACAAGTTCGGTATCTGCTTTTCTTTACCTTTCCCAAGAGCGTTTCAACCGTCACACAGACATTACAAGCATCAGAGTTACGAGAATGCGAAAGCAATTACATGAACTTACCTTTATTTAAAAGTAAGATAGCGTTGAATATTTATAGACCAGAATATATCCTATGAGTGCAGAGTAATATTATTACACATACCAAGGGAGGAAAAAACTCCTCCCATAAAGTTTTAAACAAAAGTTCTAATGGAGGATCCTTTCCTCCCACAACTTCATTCCTGGTGTTCTTCCTTCGGTACCACCTTAGAACAGAAGCAACAAAAGTTTGTCGCTTCCTCACCTAAAAACAACGGGGAATAAAACCCTGAGCATGGAATTACTCAGCAAGTCTTACCCGACTAAAGAAAAGACTCTCAAGGGTATGCTGGTTATAAGGGAGTCAAGGTAAGGCTTCTCAATAATCAAAGACTCTGTTTCGCAGAACTGCTTACTAAAAGTGGATCCTTCAAAATCCAGTTTTATTTGTCAAGTTAAGTAAAATTACCTGCAACTAGAGTTCTTTCTACCCTAGTCCAATCACTTGACCTGCACTAGCCAATTTTTTTAATAACCCATCATCTTTACTGGAGTTCTACGTATAAGTCAGTGACCAAGTCTTCATAACCGCGAAGGTACGGCGATTCGAATCGATTATACTCAGCTGAGGATCTCCAATCACACGACATATGTAGCACTTAACCCTTGCATATGTCAACCCGCCACCGGGGTTCTTAAGACCAGATCAGGTTCACGTCAACCGAGTGCACAGATACACCACCGTCTAGCCTCTTGCCACGGAGGGTACACACTACTATCGCCACCGCTCCACGCCCATTGCGTGTTATCTTATTCTGGCCTTAGTCTGCCCGAGGCAAAGCTTACCCATGACGAGGCATGTGACTAGTTAAAGGGTCCTCGGTCAGCAGGCCTACATCGAGATGGTCCTTAATCGACTCAGACGGAGACACTACACCGAGACTCCTTTCTCGTGCAAGTCACCCGCCCGGTCTCAGCTTAATCATTTCAAACCCAAAGTTTGGTACCTGGCAGAGGTACATCTTTTCCGATGTTGAACCCATCACGACCATGATGGATCCACCATCAAGTTTTATTTTCGAAAACATCCCACCCACTTTTGCCACATCATCTTTTGTAAAAACAAAACATTTTGTTTTTCTAAAGCAAGGCTAAGTATCAAAAATCTTTTGTAAAACGGTGATCAAGGAAGGTAATCAAATTCAAGGAAGGTAATGCAGGAATTGTTTTAGCAATCAACTCGTATCACCTAATGCATCAAGTAAGTGAAAAAGATTTTTAAAACACAAGGAGGTGGCAAATGCACCGGGGCTTGCCTTCGTTTATAGGTGAGTCAGGCTCGGATCCGTAGATGTCAAAATAAAAACAATACCCTGCCTGATGTTCCGCATGTGGTGGTGGTGCAGTCTTCTCTTCTTCTATCTCAACTTCTTCTTCGTTTTCTAAATATAACCATATATATATATATATATATATATATATATAAGAATGAATGCCATGTAATGCTCATGAGAGTGCAAAGATAATAATAGTTTATTATCTAAAGTCTTGAATACAACTTTCCTTCACAGAACTTCGAGAACTTAGGTTTTTCGGAGTCATTAGTGAAGTTCAAAGAGCAGGGGTAGGGTTTTGGGTTCTAGTATCAAACAAGGTCCAAATCAAACCAAATTCTACACAAGGCTTCTAAATAATTCTTAGAGTTCAAATAAAAAGTTTGAGAATTTTTGGAATTATTATCTATTTTCTAAAAATCCAGAAACAATGTTTTAAGCTATTTTAAATACTCCAAAATTTCCTATTTGTTCTAAAAATCAGTCAACTATTTTTATTAAATACTATGAAAAATAAGGAATCTACGAAAATTGGTTGGACATTTTTAGGATTTTTCTACTATTTTCTACAGATTTCCAAAGTTCTACTGAAAAAGAAAAGGGCAAATCCTGAACAGTATTGGGCCGAATCCAGCCCAGGTTGGCCCACTGCCAGCAGAAGCGCGCGCGCGCCTGCGCTGCGGTCTTTGCAGATAAGGCCCTGTCCTTTTGGATAACCGCAAGTGGGCACTATGCACTGTTTACGCGAGTCACTAACAGATTGCAGAAAGGTCCCTGGATTTCTATTCCTTCGCAGACCAAGGTCCACGACGACGGCGAGTACGACAGAGCTCCGGTGAGCTCGTAGACTGGCCGATTGGGGCTAGGACTGACGCTAATCTCTGGTTTAAACCTAATTCTAGCCCTGAGGAGTGTTTCCCCCAAGTTAATTTCAAGAATGATGATCTAATTTGGTCTGGCCACGGTGACCGCGCGGATGAACCAAAGAACAACACGTTCACGACAAACGGTGGCAGTCTAATTCAATTGGGTGGGTCGGTGAGCATCATAGAGACATGAGGATGCTAGAACAAGACTAAAGACAACATGATCAGACCTGATTTGTGCTGACCACGGCGAAGTGTGTTTCTCGGCGACGGAAACCGAATTGGGGAAAACCCAAAATCCAGGCACACTGGTGATCGACTGGGGATGATTCTTGGCGACTGGGTTCATGATGATCCAATAGAGCTTACGGTAGCTTCAATTTATAGGACGCGACAGCAGTGGCTGGGAATTTCAGTGGTGACACGCGGCGGTTGGAGGAGGGAGAGGCCACTGGCGCAATGGCTTGGTGTCCAACACCGTGGCAATCGCTCCGGTGATCAACGGAGAGCGAGAGCAGGTTATGGCGATGCGGTGGAAAGGGTTAGACACGCGGCGGACAACGGTGACGGCTTAACGGCGTGAGAATCCTTGTCCGAGGGGTGGTGAGCAAGGGAGAGGTACCGCGGCTAGCAGGACTGGCGTCCAGCTCACCGGCGGCGAAGATTTTCCTACCTCGCGATGTTATCCATCTGCCACGAGCACGAATCCAGACGCCGGTGACATGAATCGCGGCGGAGGATCGGTCGTCGACGGTGAGGTTGCCGCGCTGGCGGTCTGATCCATAGCACTGTACCATGGCGAAGTCCGGTTCAGTGCGCCTGACAACCAAGATTCAGGGCTGATTTTCTTCAAATTTTACTTGGCAACTCATCCGAGGCTCTGCAGCAAAGTTGTAGTCCAATGTTCCAGCTACAATGTTGCCATAACAACTATAGCCAAATTCCTAGTAAATCATGTTCGAATTTGTGCCCAAAGTTCCTATAGTGCACTGTCAGTCTAAAAATTCAGACTTAAAATGACCTGACAGCCTGACTTTGAGTGTGATTATCTCCAAATTCTTCATAACAAACTTGCTTACACTCTTAAGCAACATTGTTCTCCTTTGTTAGGTTTACACATTTGATGTGGTGACCTAGGGTAAATTGTCAATAATTTGGAAGATACAAGGGCTCAAAGTTGAGTCAACCACACTGAAATTCAGACTTAACCAAAAGGGTCAAGTGTGGCTCTTTTGCACTTAAGTCCAAATCTCAAGTTTTGGATTGCAAATCCACCTTTTTGTGAACCATAATACTTAAGATGCTTTATTAACATGGTTTTTGCACTTTAGCCCAAAAGTGGACTAATTTTGCACTTAACCCCCTAGGGTTTGGTTTTAGGGTTTTCTAGGGTTTCAATTAGGGTTTCTGGTATTTCAAGGGTGTAAATGTAACTTAAACCCATCCTTAGTAATATTTTATGACTATTTCTCTTAAGCTTTAGGGTTTTCTCCATTTGGTCCCTGTTTTGCCCTTCTAATCCCCATTTAGGGTTGAGTACCCTACACTAGGGTCTTATTTGCAAAATGCTATAGCAATACAACTTGTTTGAAATTTTTACCTAGTGAATGCATCCTAGGTGTATCAAACATATGAAATGCTGATGCTCATGATGTTATGCTCAAGTTTTAGTAACATTAACACCAGGGGTGTTACATCCTCCCCCCAGAAAAGAATCTCGTCCCGAGATTAAAAGTCCTAGGGTAAGTAATGGAAAAGGAAACGCGACATACTTTTATTTCCTTATTTTTGGTACAAGGCAGGGGTGGTTTGGGACTCACTCCTCTTTTACAACCATTTTATACACTTTACAAATTACAGGAGGCTAAAAAGCCAGAGAAATTCTTATCTATGTAGTCTTGAGTTTCCCAAGTAGCCTCATCTTCGGAATGTTGGTTCCACTGTATCTTGTAAAACTTGAGAGTTTTTCTTCGGGTAATCCTGTCCTTTTGATCCAAGACTCGAATGGGATGCTCTGAATATGTCAAGTCTGGTTCTAGGACAACATCTGTCACTTCAATGGTTCGATCTGGAACCCGAAGACACTTCTTCAATTGTGACACATGGAACACATTATGTACGACGGACAAGGTTTCGGGTAACTGAAGTCGGTATGCCACTGGTCCGTATCTTTCAAGGATAGGAAAAGGACCAATATATCGTGGTGCAAGCTTCCCTTTGACTCCGAAACGTGTTACACCCTTTATTGGTGAAACTTTCAGGTAAACATAATCTCCAACCAGAATGTATAAGGGCATCCGTCGTTTGTCTGCATAGCTTTTCTGACGAGCTTGAGCTTTCTTCAAATTATGAATTATTCTTTGAACTTTTTCTTCGGTCTCTTTCACCATATCAGGCTTGAAGAAGTACCTTTCACCAGGTTCAGACCAATTTAGCGGAGTACGACATCGGCGTCCATATAAAGCTTCAAAGGGTGCCATCTTAACGCTTTCTTGATAGCTTGTAACACCCGGTTTTAAAGGACAAAGCCGGGTGCATCTCATACATGCGCCAAGAAGACAACATATATAATAACAGAGTGTATAGAGATAAATGTCATAAAACATCAGAGTATTTATTACATAGCGGAAGACTTATTACAAAATAAAAGTGTAAACATAAAACGAACTAAGGATCGTCGGCGCCAATGTCGACTGGGAAACGCCACCTAGATCAGATCGAACTCCTCAGTGTTAGGCGGCTCCTCCTGAACCACCTGATCATCTCCTGTGGGGGGGGGGGGGGTGTGAGACAGCAAGGGTGAGCTCACACATGATCATCGCTCAACAAGTTGTGGGGAATAATGTGACATGAACTCACCAAAGGTGGGAGTTCATGTGATGTGTAAGGCTAATCAATGATAGGGGTTAAAGCTGAGCATTGCTTTTAAGTAGTTGGTCAAACTTTTATTAGCAATTACTAAGTGTAAGTAAATACCAAACCATAAGTAAAGTAATAGAACAAAATTAATAATAAACCCATGCAATGCAAATGACAAAATTGAATTTAAGTTCCATAATTTAAACATCAGAGAGTCCTGAGCTGCTCATGACCGTGAGCTCGGCTAGTATACCAGTTTTACACTCTGCAGAGGTTGTACCCTTTACCCACAAGTCATGTTACCCATCTGCCAAGGGGTCATGAATCCCATACACCTCTACCTAGGAAGCGAGGCAGGGCAACACTACGAGGCCTTTACAAAGTTCCACTAGCTTCTGAAAACCCGCTACAGTTTATGGGAAGATCCAGTACAGGGTTCCTGGCTGACCGCCATCGCAGCAAAATCAACCAGGGACCTCCCCGCACTGACCTCTCCCCTACTGCCCTTGCCCCTTTCGGGTAAGGTAGTCTTCCACTAGCTTTCCTAGTTAATCAGCCAAGGGCGTCCCATTAAACCCTTGTGGTGGCACGTGGTTCTCAAGTTAAGCTCTATGTTCCAATTAACATTAATGATAACAACATGAACATAAACAGAATAACAACAAGAATTGGAACATAGAGGTAATAAATGATTATCCCAAAACCATATAAAGCAATAGCAAACTACCCAAGTGATTCAGGGGTGAACAAGGTAATGAGATAAACAATCTAGGGTAACCTATTGGGTCCCATCAAAATTAACCTATGCATGGATAAGTGATATTAAAGAACATTATTGGGTAAAAAGTGGTCAAGGGCACAACTTGCCTTCAATGAGCTCCTGCTCAGCTACTTCAACCTGCTGCTCACCAGGCTCCTCAGCAACGGGCTCTTCTACTCGCCACAATACAAACAAGCACAGTGCATATAGAGAAATTAACATTACACCAAACATATAAACAAATTACACAGAGGTATTCTACATATTAAAATGAAAACCTAGGAACAGGAATCATAATTTTCTGAGTTACAGACTTTAAGTTATGCATTTTCAAAGGTTTTATGTGCTTTAAATAGGATTAAGTGATAAATAAATTTCTTACTGTTTTCATGACATAACAGAGGCTCTAGGGGATAGAGAATTAAATTACAAAAATTTAGAAAGTGGAATGGCTCAATTTGGAGTTAGTATGAATTTTCTATGAATTATTGAAGTTCTAGCAATTATTTTCCTATTAAAAATCTATTTAATAATCATTTTCTCTGATTTTATTATGTTCTGGACTGGGCGCACTATTTCCAGAGAACTCAGGGGGCTCGGGGTGAAAATCCAGAGACCCAGAGCACAGTGCAAGTGGACTGCGGGTTTGTTTCTCTAAAACTCAGGGTCTCTTTAGCAAAAGTCTCGGGCGAAGGGGTATTGTGCTATCTGGGCCGTTGGATCAACTCTGGACGGCCCGGATTAGATCTGACGACCCCTGAACCCCGCAATCAATTCTGGCCATCCGATCCACCCAACGGCCACGATTTAATGCAGCAGGACGCGATCAGAGCCGACGGATCAAAGATCTACGGTGTCGGTTTGATCGCGCGAACGGGTATGAAGTGGTCTAATCCTAACCGTCGATTCCCAGATCCACGATCGGCGTACAGCCGTCATCCTCCCGACGGCACACGGTGGCGCCGCCCACTAAATCGCGACGGCCCATCGCCGGAGTAGGGCCATCCATCGCCCTAGCGCGCTAAACTTAGAAGGGAAAGGTGCTATACGTCGGTGGGGGCAAAGCGAACGAGATGAGGGTTATCTCACCAGCGATTCCGGTGCAGAGGCCCCTGGAGACGATATGGTGCGGCTCCGCGGCGGAATAGCGACGCCGGCGAGCAATTCACGTCGTGCGGGCGCCCGTCTCCATGGTCCGAGCGCGCGTATGGGTTCCCCGGACACAGGCGCGCGCGTTGACCACACGCCGAGGCCGAGCTTTAGCGCAAACAAGCGCACACCGGCGGCGGCACTCCCTTCTTCTCTGGTTGGCGAGGTAAGCCTGGATTTGGGTTATGGCGGCAGGAAGGGTCAACGAGGCAAGGGTTACGAGGTGGAGTCGGTCCGCCTTTGTAGCCTCCGTGGGACGGAGTCGTGCCGCGATCCAGCTGATGCCGTGGCCATCAATCTCGCGTGCACCGTTCGGCGAAGCCGTTTGCGAGAAGATAAACAGGACTTCGTCAATGGTCACTGGCGCGAGGACCCCATCTGGCAGCGAGCCAGTGCGAGCAGAGGCAATGCGCATACACGATAGCCAGTGGTTGACACGCGGGCCCGCGTAGCAGTGAAACGAATGCGACGGGCGCGGGGAAGTGAGACCGGCCAGTGGGTCCCACATGTCAGCGCACGTTCACGCGCGGGGTATGGGCCGCGCAGTGAAATCTGGATACTGGGCCGAATTCTGCTTCTGAGGCCCATCCGAGTTTAGTTCCCCTTTTTTTTTCTTTTTCTTTTCTTTTATATTTTCTTCTTTCTCCATTCTTTCACAAATTCAAATTTAAATACTAATTTGAATTCAAACTTGTTTGTGAGCTTCTTAACTGAGTTAAGTACTTAAATTAAAATATTATTGGGGACAAGATATATTCTTTCATACATTTGTTTTCCTCTATTTTGTATAATCCTCCTCCTTCTCTCTTTTCTTAATTCTAGGATTATTTAGGATTTAAATCCCCATTTGGATATTCACGTATTTCTTTTTGCATTATTATAATATTGTCACAAAAATACACACACAAATAAAATATTCAGCATGATGCAGGGATTTAGTAGCATGTCTTTTTATTAAGTGTTCTTGGACATGGTGTTCACATAGGATGATGCATGAAGATCAAACTCACATAAGGAGAAAATGTTTCTCCATTGGTATTATTTCTAGCAATTACAAAGTGGGTGTTACAAATCCTACCCCCCTTAAAAATAATCTCGTCCTCGAGATTTAAGAAGAACTAGAGAAGAGGTGGGGAAAATCTATACGAAGCTCTTCTTCTCTTTCCCAAGTTGCTTCATCTTCACCATGGTGACTCCATTGGACTTTGCACATCTTTATAACCTTATTCCTTGTAACTCTAGTCAAAGTATCCAAAATCTTGATCGGGTACTCCGTGTAAGTCAAATCACCTTGAACACTGAGCTCTTCCATGGGTAACTGTTCCTCGGGAACACGGAGACACTTCTTAAGTTGAGACACGTGGAACACATTATGCACATCTGATAGACTAGCAGGTAACTCAAGTTGGTATGCCATCTCTCCAATTCTCCTAAAGATCAAGAATGGTCCAATATAGCGAGGGGACAATTTGCCCTTAACTTTGAATCTCCTCATTCCACGCAGTGGTGACACCTTGAGATACACATAATCTCCTTCTTCAAATTCCAGTGGTCTCCTTCTATTATCAGCATAGCTCTTTTGCCTGGTTTGAGCCACTCTCAAATTCTCTCGAATTATACGGACTTGTTCTTCTGCTTCTTGAATCAATTCAGGCCCGAAGAACTGTCTCTCTCCAGTCTGATCCCAATACAAAGGAGTTCTGCACTTCCTCCCATATAAAGCTTCAAAAGGTGACATCTTCAGACTGGCCTGATAACTATTATTATATGAGAACTCAGCATAAGGCAGACTCTTATCCCAACTTCCTCCATGCTGAAGGGCACATGCTCTCAACATATCTTCCAGCACTTGGTTGGTCCTTTCAGTCTGTCCATCAGTCTGAGGGTGATAAGCTGTACTGAAATTCAACTTGGTACTCATATTCTCATGAAAGCTTCTCCAAAACCTTGAGGTAAACTGTGAACCTCGATCAGACACGATCTTCTTTGGCACTCCATGTAAACACACAATCCGAGCCATATATAACTCTGCTAGCTGAGAACCTTTATAAGTAGTCTTCACCGGAATAAAGTGAGCCACTTTAGTCAATCTATCCACAATCACCCATATTGCATCATATCCTTTCTGGGTGCGAGGCAATCCAGTAATGAAATCCATACCAATCTCTTCCCACTTCCACTCGGGTATCTTAAGTGGGTGCAATAGTCCAGCTGGCCTCTGGTGTTCAGCCTTAACTCTTTGACATACATCACACATGGCCACATGCGCAGCTACATCTCTTTTCAATCCATACCACCAATACTTCCGCTTCAAATCCTGATACATCTTAGTACTACCAGGATGAATAGAATAATCCGAGTCATGGGCCTCTTTCAATATAGTCTCTCGAAGGCTTTTAATATCAGGAACACACATTCTGTCCTTGAACCATACAGTGCCTTGCTCATCTTCCGTGAACTCCGGAACTCGACCTTCAGTAATCCGATCCTTAATCTCTTGTATCTTAGCATCACCAATTTGTCCTTTGCGGATCTCTTGTTCCAGAGTAGGTTCCACCTCAATAGTAACTCCCTCAGTATGAGCAACTATCCCCAGGTTAAGTCTTCTGAAGTCCTCAACAATCTCATCGGGTAGCTGGGCAACAACAGCTGAATGAACATGCTCCTTGCGACTCAAGGCATCTGCAACCAAGTTTGCCTTGCCCGGGTGATAGTGAATCTCCAAATCATAATCCTTAATAAGCTCCAACCAACGGCGTTGCCTAAGGTTGAGATCCTTCTGGGTGAATATATACTTCAAGCTCTTATGGTCCATGTATACTTGGCACTTAGTTCCCATGATGTAGTGTCTCCAAATCTTAAGCGCATGCACAACGGCTGCCAATTCCAAGTCATGAGTAGGGTAGTTCAATTCATGCTTGCGTAACTGACGAGAAGCATAAGCGATCACATGTCCTTCTTGCATGAGCACACATCCTAAGCCTTGGCCACATGCATCGCAATAGATATCAAATCCTTTCTGTAGGTCTGGCATAACCAATACTGGTGGCGACATCAACCTCTTCTTCAATAGATCAAAGCTGTCTTGGCACTTCTCGTCCCACTTAAATTCTCTTCCTTTCTCCAAAAGTGAAGTCATCGGTTTAGCAATCTTAGAAAATCCTTCAATAAATCTCCGATAATAGCCTGCTAATCCCAAGAAACTCCGAATCTCGGTAACTGTAGTGGGTACTCTCCACTCCATTATCTCCTTAACTTTAGCAGGATCCACTGCTATTCCTCCATTAGAAATAATATGACCAAGAAATGGCACTTCGCCAATCCAAAACTCGCACTTGCTGAACTTGGCATATAGTTGATTATCTCGTAGCTTCTGTAGCACCATCCTCAGATGTTCCTCGTGATCACTATCACTCTGAGAATAAATAAGAATATCGTCGATGAATACCACGACGAATCTGTCCAAATACTCCATAAACACCTTGTTCATCAAGTTCATAAAATAAGCTGGTGCATTGGTTAATCCAAATGACATAACAGTAAACTCATATAATCCATATCTCGTCGAGAAAGCTGTCTTAGGAATATCCGATGGTCTAATCCTCATCTGATGGTAACCCGATCGGAGATCAATCTTCGAGAATACTCTAGCACCTCTCATCTGATCAAATAAATCCTTAATACGGGGTAACGGATCCTTATTCTTCACAGTAACATCATTAAGAGATCTATAATCTACACACACCCGCTGTGATCCATCTTTCTTCTGTATAGATAGAACTGGCGCTCCCCCAAGGTGAAGAACTCGGACGAATGTACCCAACTTCTTGTAATTCAGTTAACTGCTTCTTCAGTTCCTTCAACTCCTCTACGGACATCCTATACGGCCGTTTAGAAATAGGGGCGGTTCCAGGTAAGAGATCAATAACAAACTCAACTTCCCTGTCAGGTGGCATCCCTGGTAACTCCTCTAGAAAGACATCCGGAAAATCCCTAACCACCCGGATGTTGTCACCAACAAACTCCTCAGGCATAAAGAACATTGCACGCATGGATGAGGAGGTTACTGCAATATTAACTTGAAATCTTTCTCCTTTAGTGGTAGTGAGCTCTATGGTTCCTTTAGCACAGTATATAGACTGCCTTTGCCTTTTTTAACCATGACATACCAAGGATCACGTCTATAGTGCTCTCTTCTAACACTATAGGGGTAGTCCATCCGGGTTAGAAATACAGGGTAGAAAGGAAGAATTGTAGACAAGGCGAGTAATTACGAGAAATGTTACTGCGGTTGATTTATTAGCTAAGTAGATTAGTGTTTATCCACTAAAGCTAATACCTTATGATGGTACATGCTAAGATGCCCAACTATAATGTTGCAATCAATCAAAGAAGCAAATCAAACATTTATCATCAGAACAATCAACCAACATTTTTTTTAATAAAGAAAATAGTTTTGGTTTGGTCTTAGGCCTTCTATCTCTTAAAAATGTCATAGGGGTAGGGATTCCAAGGTGTGAAATCCATCTTGTCTCAGAGTAGAAAAGGTAAGAATGATCAGAGTAGAACAGTAGAAGGTGAGATAGGATCAAGATAAGTATAGAAAGAATCAGAGTAAGGTAAGTATAGAATGAATCAGAATAAGTTAAGTAGGTAAGGGTTTTGTCCATTTCTATCTAGGTCTCGTCCTACAGTCAACATTTCCTCTGATACCACTTCTGTAACACCCGGTTTTAAAGGACAAAGCCGGGTGCATCTCATACATGCGCCAAGAAGACAACATATATAATAACAGAGTGTATAGAGATAAATGTCATAAAACATCAGAGTATTTATTACATAGCGGAAGACTTATTACAAAATAAAAGTGTAAACATAAAACGAACTAAGGATCGTCGGCGCCAATGTCGACTGGGAAACGCCACCTAGATCAGATCGAACTCCTCAGTGTTAGGCGGCTCCTCCTGAACCACCTGATCATCTCCTGTGGGGGGGGGGGTGTGAGACAGCAAGGGTGAGCTCACACATGATCATCGCTCAACAAGTTGTGGGGAATAATGTGACATGAACTCACCAAAGGTGGGAGTTCATGTGATGTGTAAGGCTAATCAATGATAGGGGTTAAAGCTGAGCATTGCTTTTAAGTAGTTGGTCAAACTTTTATTAGCAATTACTAAGTGTAAGTAAATACCAAACCATAAGTAAAGTAATAGAACAAAATTAATAATAAACCCATGCAATGCAAATGACAAAATTGAATTTAAGTTCCATAATTTAAACATCAGAGAGTCCTGAGCTGCTCATGACCGTGAGCTCGGCTAGTATACCAGTTTTACACTCTGCAGAGGTTGTACCCTTTACCCACAAGTCATGTTACCCATCTGCCAAGGGGTCATGAATCCCATACACCTCTACCTAGGAAGCGCGGCAGGGCAACACTACGAGGCCTTTACAAAGTTCCACTAGCTTCCGAAAACCCGCTACAGTTTATGGGAAGATCCAGTACAGGGTTCCTGGCTGACCGCCATCGCAGCAAAATCAACCAGGGACCTCCCCGCACTGACCTCTCCCCTACTGCCCTTGCCCCTTTCGGGTAAGGTAGTCTTCCACTAGCTTTCCTAGTTAATCAGCCAAGGGCGTCCCATTAAACCCTTGTGGTGGCACGTGGTTCTCAAGTTAAGCTCTATGTTCCAATTAACATTAATGATAACAACATGAACATAAACAGAATAACAACAAGAATTGGAACATAGAGGTAATAAATGATTATCCCAAAACCATATAAAGCAATAGCAAACTACCCAAGTGATTCAGGGGTGAACAAGGTAATGAGATAAACAATCTAGGGTAACCTATTGGGTCCCATCAAAATTAACCTATGCATGGATAAGTGATATTAAAGAACATTATTGGGTAAAAAGTGGTCAAGGGCACAACTTGCCTTCAATGAGCTCCTGCTCAGCTACTTCAACCTGCTGCTCACCAGGCTCCTCAGCAACGGGCTCTTCTACTCGCCACAATACAAACAAGCACAGTGCATATAGAGAAATTAACATTACACCAAACATATAAACAAATTACACAGAGGTATTCTACATATTAAAATGAAAACCTAGGAACAGGAATCATAATTTTCTGAGTTACAGACTTTAAGTTATGCATTTTCAAAGGTTTTATGTGCTTTAAATAGGATTAAGTGATAAATAAATTTCTTACTGTTTTCATGACATAACAGAGGCTCTAGGGGATAGAGAATTAAATTACAAAAATTTAGAAAGTGGAATGGCTCAATTTGGAGTTAGTATGAATTTTCTATGAATTATTGAAGTTCTAGCAATTATTTTCCTATTAAAAATCTATTTAATAATCATTTTCTCTGATTTTATTATGTTCTGGACTGGGCGCACTATTTCCAGAGAACTCAGGGGGCTCGGGGTGAAAATCCAGAGACCCAGAGCACAGTGCAAGTGGACTGCGGGTTTGTTTCTCTAAAACTCAGGGTCTCTTTAGCAAAAGTCTCGGGCGAAGGGGTATTGTGCTATCTGGGCCGTTGGATCAACTCTGGACGGCCCGGATTAGATCTGACGACCCCTGAACCCCGCAATCAATTCTGGCCATCCGATCCACCCAACGGCCACGATTTAATGCAGCAGGACGCGATCAGAGCCGACGGATCAAAGATCTACGGTGTCGGTTTGATCGCGCGAACGGGTATGAAGTGGTCTAATCCTAACCGTCGATTCCCAGATCCACGATCGGCGTACAGCCGTCATCCTCCCGACGGCACACGGTGGCGCCGCCCACTAAATCGCGACGGCCCATCGCCGGAGTAGGGCCATCCATCGCCCTAGCGCGCTAAACTTAGAAGGGAAAGGTGCTATACGTCGGTGGGGGCAAAGCGAACGAGATGAGGGTTATCTCACCAGCGATTCCGGTGCAGAGGCCCCTGGAGACGATATGGTGCGGCTCCGCGGCGGAATAGCGACGCCGGCGAGCAATTCACGTCGTGCGGGCGCCCGTCTCCATGGTCCGAGCGCGCGTATGGGTTCCCCGGACACAGGCGCGCGTCGTCGACCACACGCCGAGGCCGAGCTTCAGCGCAAACAAGCGCACACCGGCGGTGGCACTCCCTTCTTCTCTGGTTGGCGAGGTAAGCCTGGATTTGGGTTATGGCGGCAGGAAGGGTCAACGAGGCAAGGGTTACGAGGTGGAGTCGGTCCGCCTTTGTAGCCTCCGTGGGACGGAGTCGTGCCGCGATCCAGCTGATGCCGTGGCCATCAATCTCGCGCGCACCGTTCGGCGAAGCCGTTTGCGAGAAGATAAACAGGACTTCGTCAATGGTCACTGGCGCGAGGACCCCATCTGGCAGCGAGCCAGTGCGAGCAGAGGCAATGCGCATACACGATAGCCAGTGGTTGACACGCGGGCCCGCGTAGCAGTGAAACGAATGCGACGGGCGCGGGGAAGTGAGACCGGCCAGTGGGTCCCACATGTCAGCGCACGTTCACGCGCGGGGTATGGGCCGCGCAGTGAAATCTGGATACTGGGCCGAATTCTGCTTCTGAGGCCCATCCGAGTTTAGTTCCCCTTTTTTTTTTCTTTTTCTTTTCTTTTATATTTTCTTCTTTCTCCATTCTTTCACAAATTCAAATTTAAATACTAATTTGAATTCAAACTTGTTTGTGAGCTTCTTAACTGAGTTAAGTACTTAAATTAAAATATTATTGGGGACAAGATATATTCTTTCATACATTTGTTTTCCTCTATTTTGTATAATCCTCCTCCTTCTCTCTTTTCTTAATTCTAGGATTATTTAGGATTTAAATCCCCATTTGGATATTCACCTATTTCTTTTTGCATTATTATAATATTGTCACAAAAATACACACACAAATAAAATATTCAGCATGATGCAGGGATTTAGTAGCATGTCTTTTTATTAAGTGTTCTTGGACATGGTGTTCACATAGGATGATGCATGAAGATCAAACTCACATAAGGAGAAAATGTTTCTCCATTGGTATTATTTCTAGCAATTACAAAGTGGGTGTTACATAGCTATTATTATATGAGAATTCCGCTAACGGCAAACATTCATCCCATTTCTGTGGGAATTCCAGAACACATGCCCGCAGCATATCTTCAAGTATTTGGTTCACCCTCTCAGTCTGCCCACTGGTTTGAGGATGATAGGCCGAACTATGGAGCAACTTAGTACCCAAGGATTTGTGAAGTGCTTCCCAAAACTTCGCTACAAATTGAGGTCCATGATCCGACACTATAGTCTTTGGAGCACCATGCAGACTAAGAATACGAGCAATGTACAATTGGGCATAGACATTAACCGGGTGATCTGTCTTGACTGGCAGAAAATGAGCAATTTTCGTAAGTCGATCAATTATAACCCAGATAGAATCATACCCTTTTGTAGTCCTGGGTAATCCCACAATGAAGTCCATGCTTATATCTTCCCATTTCCAGGTTGGTATTGGTAAAGATTGTAATGGACCGGCAGCCTTCATGTGTATGGCCTTGACACGTTTACAAGTGTCACACCTAGCCACATAGCGTGCAATTTCAATTTTCATCTTCGTCCACCAGTAGTGCTGCTTTAGATCATGATACATCTTAGTGCTTCCAGGATGAATAGAATAGCGACTAAGATGTGCTTCATCTAATATTTGTTGGCGGATTTCTTCATTTTTGGCACAACTATGCGGTTGTTGAACCATACAACACCTTGATCATCTTCTTTGAAACATTTGGCTTTTCCAGCTCTTATCTTCTCACGGATGTGTTTCATACCCTCATCATTCTTTTGTGCGTCAATTATCCTTTGTAAAAGGACTGACTCAAGCTTTAGTTGACTTAAGGCTCCTTGTTGGATCATTCCCAGGTTTAACTTCTCCATCTCCTGGCATAGTGTATTGTCAGAGGTCTTCACCGTAAGACAGTGACAGGAAACCTTACGGCTAAGTGCATCTGCCACTACATTGGCCTTGCCTAGGTGATAATGGATCTCCAATTCATAGTCCTAAATAAGCTCGAGCCATCTCCTTTGTCTCATGTTCAACTCTGACTGGGTGAAGATATACTTCAAACTTTTATGATCTGTATAAATGTGACAGATATTACCCAGCAGATAATGACGCCAAATCTTCAGGGCATGAACCACTGTAGCTAGCTCTAGATCATGAGTGGGATAATGCTCCTCATGCCGGCGCAACTGCCTTGAAGCATACGCTATTACTCGGCCTTCCTGCATTAATACGCAGCCGAGACCACTGCCTTATGCGTCACAATACACATCAAAGGGCTTATTAATATCCGATTGAGCCAATACCTGAGCAGTGGTTAATAATATCTTCAAGTTCTCAAAAGCTTCATTACATTTTGAAGACCAATTGAATTTAGTATCATTCTTCAATAGACTTGTGATTGGCTTCACAAGCTTGGAAAAATCTGGTATAAATCAGCGGTAATAACCAGCCAGTCCAAGGAAACTTCGGACTTGATGAACAGTGGTTGGGGGTTTCCACTCCAAAATGTCCTTGACTTTGCTGGGATCCACCGCAATCCCCTTGGCAGACAATACATGTCCGAGAAATCGAATTTCTTCCAGCCAAAACGCGCACTTACTGAACTTGGCATATAATTGATGTTCTCTCAAGCGCGTTAACACGATCCGTAAGTGTTGGGCATGCTCCTCTTCATTCTTGGAATATATTAAAATATCATCTATGAAGACCACCACAAACTTGTCCAACTCGGGCATGAATACCGAGTTCATCAGATAAGTGAAGTGGGCAGGAGCATTTGTCAGTCCGAAAGACATTACCAGGTATTCAAATAATCCATACCGCGTAGTGAATGCGGTTTTTGGTATATCCTCGGGCCGAATATGGATCTGATGATAGCCCGATCTGAGATCAATCTTGGAGAATACCCTTGCCCAGGTTAGTTGATCAAATAAAATGTCAATCCATGGAAGAGGGTACTTGTTCTTGATAGTGATCTCATTCAGGGGTCGATAATCCACATACATCCGTAAAGTTTGATCCTTCTTCTTAACGAATATGGCTGGACAACCCCATGGCGACGAGCTTGGCCGGATGAATCCTTTATCTAGTAGATCCTATAATTGAATCTTCAGTTCTGCCAGCTCATTTGGAGGCATTCGGTACAATCTTCTAGAAATGGGAGCCGTACCGGGCTTCAACTCAATTACAAACTCTACATCTCGTTCAAGTGGCAATCCAGGCAAATCTTCTGGAAAGACATCTGGGAACTCACACACTACCGGAATATCCTTGATCTCCGGTGTAATGGCTTCATAAACTCTGCCAGTAGTTTTGGTTGAAATGGGGATAGACAAAAGAATTTCCTCTTGATTGTGACTCAACCTGATGGTTCTCTGATCAGTGTTGAGGGTTGCTTTATGTCGGGCCAACCAATTCATGCCCAAAATGACATCTATGTCTTGGCCTTTTAGAACAATCATATTAGTAGGAAAGTCCCGTCCGGCCAATGTTACGGGCACTTGATAGGCCACTTCTCTAGTAAATATTTGTCCCCAAGGTGAGTGAATTTTAAACCCTTCTTTTGATTCATGGTATGAAATGCAATGTTGCTCCACAAATTTCTTGCTGATGAATGTATGCGAAGCACCAGAATCAAAGAGAATAATTGCGGGATGATTGGCCACAAGGAACGTACCCATCATTACCGGTTCACCGTCCAGTGTAGTGGCCACTTGGGTGTAATAAATTCGTCCCGTCTTCTTCATGTTCTTGCCCGCATTTCCCTTAGTTTGAGAAGAATTCCCAGTACCTTGTTGCTCGTTTGAGCGATTCTGCTTTGGATAGGGGCAATCCTTAATAAAATGCCCAGACTTTCTGCAATTGAAGCATCCCGTTGACGAACTGGGAAGGGCACGGAATCGAGTGCCTGGGGCACCCGGCTGACTTGTTGCAGTGGGGGCAGTATTGGGACGGATGAACACTGGTTGCTTAAAAGGGAAGGAGGGTGGACGAGAGGAAGAGCGATTCTGGTTGAAAGGCCGGATAACAAACCGTTGCCTTTTCACAGGGCCCTAACTAGGCCTGTCACCTCCAAAACCCTTGGATTTTCCGGCGCCTGCATACTTTGCTTCAACTGCCAATGCTGTACTGACAGCTCTTCCATAAGTAAGGTCGATGCAGGTTGCCATCTTTCTTTGCAGTCGATCATTTAAACCTCTCATAAAACAATTCTTCTTCAAATTTGTATTAACTTGATCGATTGCATACTGGGATAAGTGATTAAATTTATTGAGAGACTGAATAACAGTATCCCCTCCTTACTTCAGCTTCATAAATTCCTCCTGTTTCAGGTGGAGGACTCCCTCAGGTACATAATGTTCTCTGAAGGCTAACTTGAATTCATCCCAGGTTACTTGATGACCAACCGGTTGTACGGCAACAAAGTTTCCCACCAGGTGCTGGCAGGGCCACGCAATTGCTGTGCCGCGAATAGGGGCTTCTGAGTTTCGGAACACCGAAGAAGTCCAAATTTCTGCTCAATAACGCGGATCCATTCGTCCGCCTCTAAAGGGTCTTCCGCCTTAACGAACAACGGTGGGCGTGTTTCGGAGAAGTCCAAATAAGAGGTTTCACGGGGGCCCTGCTGATAACCCTGCCCGCCTTGTTGTTGGAGCTGTTGACCCGCCATCTCTCGTAGAAAACGGGTATTATCCGCTGTCGCGTTTACCAAGGCGGCGATAGCCTCGGCAAGTGTGGGAGGGACTGGAGGTGGGTTTGGCGTTGCCTCCCTCCCACGGGAGGTACTAGCCCCGTCTTGAGCACGAGTCCGAGAAGGCATCTGTGGCAACAAACATTTGAAAACAATATGACATGCCAGAGAAAACCATCCATTTTACATTACTAAAAAGAGCAATGTTACAGACTCGAATTTTTACAACAGGATTTCACTACCTATTATACAATAACACTACCTATTATACAATACACTACTTCTATTTCTACTATTACACTACTACTCCTGCTTCTGGTTGCTCCTAGCAGCCTCGTCGTCGGGCGTGGGAGACCACTCATCGACCAACCTCATAGAGGGAGGGGCCTGAAAAGGTCCAGTTCGCCACCAAGTGCTTCTCCCGCTACATGAGAGGGTCCGGCTTCCATCCCGACAGGATCCGCAGGTTCACTGGGGTGCAATTGCGAATACAGTACATGAACTTCTTCATGTAGGGTATTGCAATAAGCCTGCAGGTCATCAATGGCCGAGTTGAGCTCTGCTACCCGAGCTTGAGCTTTTGCCTCCTTGGCCCAGGCAAGCGAACGAGATTGAACTACCCAGTCGAGCGCTAAATCTCGGTCCGCGAGCTGATCTCGCAGGCGGCGGACGTCACTTCTCAATTCATTAATTCTGTCGCCATCTGCGACCCATACGTCAGTCCTGCGGCGGAGTTCCGCTTGGAGCTGATTCACTTGTGCTTCAAGATCCCCGATCGGATCATTACTTCCACTACTACTATCCTCGTGTCTTGGGGCCAGTTGATGACATGACACACCAATTGGGCCAGTATGCTTGCGCGCAGTTCTCCTCGTGCGCGGCGGCATTTTTCTAAGGAGGAAAATTTTATTAGCATAGTTCTTAGCATGATGCATGTGTAATTACAGAATCAACCTTAGTTGATTCATACCTTCTATATGTTGCACTCTTACTATCTGGTCTTAAAGATAAACTCTTCAGAAATGCTTAGGTAAGAAGGGAAGAGATTTTCTAGATAAGTCTTTAGAAAATCCTTTTGAAGATGCCTCATAATATCTGCAGAGAAGGGCTTCACTCCGATACCAGCTGTGACGGAACCTCCCAAGTAATTAGGCCCACCTATAGTTTTCCTTGTCCAACAGACCTCAGACAACCCTGTAGGTGCCCCTGAATCACTTGACAAGTTCGGTATCTGCTTTTCTTTACCTTTCCCAAGAGCGTTTCAACCGTCACGCAGACATTACAAGCATCGGAGTTACGAGAATGCGAAAGCAATTACATGAACTTACCTTTATTTAAAAGTAAGATAGCGTTGAATATTTACAGACCAGAATATATCCTATGAGTGCAGAGTAATATTATTACACATACCAAGGGAGGCAAAAACTCCTCCCATAAAGTTTTAAACAAAAGTTCTAATGGAGGATCCTTTCCTCCCGCAACTTCATTCCTGGTGTTCTTCCTTCGGTACCACCTTAGAACAGAAGCAACAAAAGTTTGTCGCTTCCTCACCTAAAAACAACGGGGAATAAAACCCTGAGTATGGAATTACTCAGCAAGTCTTACCCGACTAAAGAAAAGACTCTCAAGGGTATGCTGGTTATAAGGGAGTCAAGGTAAGGCTTCTCAATAATCAAAGACTCTGTTTTGCAGAACTGCTTACTAAAAGTGGATCCTTAAAAATCCAGTTTTATTTGTCAAGTTAAGTAAAATTACCTGCAACTAGAGTTCTTTCTACCCTAGTCCAATCACTTGACCTGCACTAGCCAATTTTTTTAATAACCCATCATCTTTACTGGAGTTCTACGTATAAGTCAGTGACAAAGTCTTCATATGTAACACTGAACCCTTGCATATGTCAACCCGCCACCCGGGTTCTTAAGACCAGATCAGGTTCACGTCAACCGAGAGCATAGATACACCACCGTCCAGCCTCTTGCCACGGAGGGTACACGCTACTCTCGCCACCGCTCCACGCCCATTGCGTGTTATATTATTCTGGCCTTAGTCTGCCCGAGGCAAAGCTTACCCATGACGAGGCATGTGACCAGTTAAAGGGTCCTTAGTCAGCAGGCCTACATCAAGACGGTCCTTAATCGACTCAGACGGAGACACTACACCGAGACTCCTTTCTCGTGCAAGTCACCCGCCCGGTCTCAGCTTAATCATTTCAAACCCAAAGTTTGGTACCTTGCAGAGGTACATCTTTTCCGATGTTGAACCCATCACGGCCATGATGGATCCACCATCAAGTTTTATTTTCGAAAACATCCCACCCACTTTTGCCACATCATCTTTTGTAAAAACAAAACATTTTGTTTTTCTAAAGCAAGGCTAAGTATCAAAAATCTTTTGTAAAACGGTGATCAAGGAAGGTAATCAAATTCAAGGAAGGTAATGCAGGAATTGTTTTAGCAATCAACTCGTATCACCTAATGCATCAAGTAAGTGAAAAAGATTTTTAAAACACAAGGAGGTGGCAAATGCACCAGGGCTTGCCTTCGTTTATAGGTGAGTCAGGCTCGGATCCGTAGATGTCAAAGTAAAAACAATACCCTGCCTGATGTTCCGCATGTGGTGGTGGTGCAGTCTTCTCTTCTTCTATCTCAACCTCTTCTTCGTTTTCTAAATATAACCATATATATATAAGAATGAATGCCATGTAATGCTCATGAGAGTGCAAAGATAATAACAATTTATTATCTAAAGTCTTGAATACAACTTACCTTCACGGGACTCCGAGAACTTAGGTTTTTCGGAGTCATTAGTGAAGTTCAAAGAGCATGGGGTAGGGTTTTGGTTTCTAGTATCAAACAAGGTCGAAATCAAACCAAATTCTACCCAAGGCTTCTAAATAATGCTTAGAGTTCAAATAAAAAGTTTGGGCATTTTTGGAATTATTATCTATTTTCTAAAAATCCAGAAACAATGTTTTAAGCTATTTTAAATACTCCAAAATTCCCTATTTGTTCTAAAAATTAGTCAACTATTTTTATTAAATACTATGAAAAATAAGGAATCTAGGAAAACTGGTTGGACATTTTTAGGATTTTCTACTATTTTCTACAGATTTCCAAAGTTCTACTGAAAAAGAAAAGGGCAAATCCTGAACAGTATTGGGCCGAATCCAGCCCAGGTCGGCCCACTGCCAGCAGAAAAGCGCGCGCGCCTGCGCTGCGGTCTTTGCAGATAAGGCCCTGTCCTTTTGGATAACCACAAGTGGGCACTATGCACTGTTTACGCGAGTCACTGACAGATTGCAGAAAGGTCCCTGGATTTCTATTCCTTCGCAGACCAAGGTCCACGACGACGGCGAGTTCGGTAGAGCTCCGGTGAGCTCGTAGACTAGCCGATTGGGGCCAGGACTGACGCTAATCTCTGGTTTAAACCTAATTCTAGCCCTGAGGAGTGTTTCCCCCAAGTTAATTTCAAGAATGATGATCTAATTTGGTCTGACCATGGTGACTACGCGGATGAACCAAAGAACAACGCGTTCACGGCGAATGGTGGCAGTCTAATTCAATTGGGTGGGTCGGTGAGCATCACAGACACATGAGGATGCTAGAACAAGACTAAAGACAACATGATCGGACCTGATTTGCGCTGACCACGACGAAGTGTGTTTCACGGCGGCGGAAACCGAATTGGGGAAAACCCAAAATCCGGGCACACTGGTGATCGACTAGGGATGATTCTTGGCGACTGGGTTCGTGATGATCCAACAGAGCTTACGGTAGCTTCAATTTATAGGACGCAACAGCGGTGGCTAGGAATTTCAGTGGTGACGCGCGGCGGTTGGAGGAGGGAGAGGTCACTAGCGCAATGGCTTGGTGTCCAACGCTGTGGCAATCGCTCCGGTGATCAACGGAGAGCGAGAGTAGGTTATGGCGATGCGGTGGAAAGGTTTAGACACGCGGCGGACAACGGTGACGGCTTAACGGCGGTGAGAATCCTTGTCCGAGGGGTGGTGAGCAAGGGGAGAGGTACCGCGGCTAGCCGGAGTGGCGTCCAGCTCACCGGCGGTGAAGATTTTCCTACCCCGCGATGTTATCCATCTGCCACGAGCACGAATCCAGACGCCGGTGACACGAATTGCGGCAGAGGATTGGTCGTCAGCGGTGAGGTTGCCGCGCTGGTGGTCTGATCCACAGCACTGTACCATGGCGAAGTCCGGTTCAGTGCGCCTGACAGCCAAGATTCAGGGCTGATTTTCTTCAAATTTTACTTGGCAACTCATCCGAGGCTCTGCAGCAAAGTTGTAGTCCAATGTTCCAGCTACAATGTTGCCATAACAACTATAGCCAAATTCCTAGTAAATCATGTTCGAATTTGTGCCCAAAGTTCCTATAGTGCACTGTCAATCTGAAAATTCAGACTTAAAATGACCTGACAGCCTGACTTTGAGTGTGATTATCTCCAAATTCTTCATAACAACCTTGCTTACACTCTTAAGGAACATTGTTCTCCTTTGTTAGGTTTACACATTTGATGTGGTGACCTAGGGTAAATTGTCAATAATTTGGAAGATACAAGGGCTCAAAGTTGAGTCAACCACACTGAAATTCAGATTTAACCAAAAGGGTCAAGTGTGGCTCTTTTGCACTTCAGTCCAAATCTCAAGTTTTGGATTGCAAATCCACCTTTTTGTGAACCATAATACTTAAGATGTTTTATTAACATGGTTTTGGCACTTTAGCCCAAAAGTGGACTAATTTTGCACTTAACCCCCTAGGGTTTGGTTTTAGGGTTTTCTAGGGTTTCAATTAGGGTTTCTGGTATTTCAATGGTGTAAATGTAACTTAAACCCATCCTTAGTAATATTTTATGACTATTTCTCTTAAGCTTTAGGGTTTTCTCCATTTGGTCCCTGTTTTACCTAGTGAATGCATCCTAGGTGTATCAAACATATGAAATGCTGATGCTCATGATGTTATGCTCAAGTTTTAGTAACAGTAACACCAGGGGTGTTACAAATCGCGTCCTCGCCTGACCCCGGCCTCGGCCTCAGGAGAAGTCTCCGCCTCGCCCGACCTTGGGCTCGGACCGACCGCTCCACGAGGGATACATCATTACCCTACCCCTACCTAGCTCAGGCTACGGGGGGACAAGACCGGCGTCCCATCTGGCTCGCCCCGGTAACAAGTAATGATGGCTCCCCGCGTGCGTCCATGACGACGGTGGTTCTCAGCCCCCTACGGAAGCAAGGAGACGTTAGCAAGATCTCAGCAGCACCGACTGCTGTGCTTCTACAGGGCTTAGGCACTTCTCCGACGGCCACGTTACCGCGTACACAGGGCTCTAGCACCTCTCCGACAGCCACGTTGGCATGTACACAGGGCTTAGGCACCTCTCTGGCAGACACGTTAGCGCATAGCTACACCCCCATTGTACACCTGGACCCTCTCCTTGCATCTATAAAAGGGAGGTCTAGGGCCTTCATGCGAGAAGGTCACGCGGGGGAACGAGCTGACGATGCCAGGGCAAGGCTGCTTGTCCCTGAGCACTTGCCGGAGAAGCGCGTCATCAGGCCCGGGACGTCCAGTGCCGTATCGCTGACGATGCCAGGGCAAGGTTGCCCCCGGCCTCCAGCGGGGTCGGCCATAATCTGGCTGCAGCGGCGATACTGCTCCGATTAATGCCGGAGCCATCCACCACAGAGGGGCGGCGTATCCAGGGAGAACTCAAGAATCTCCTAGAGGATGCCGCGGTCCGACGAGCCAAAAGCTCTGCCTCCCAAAGGCAAGGGTGCCCCCCGGAGCATCGCGCAATGACTTCCCGACTCATGCGGGAGGCCTCGATCCACACCGGGCGTACGTGGGACGCGACGCCTGCAACCCCAGGTCGCCTCGGCAACGAGCATCACCACCGTGATCGTCGAGCCCGCCTCGACGAGAAGGTGCGCCGAGGCTACCACCCCAGGCGTGGGGGACGCTACGACAGTGAGGAGGATTGGAGCCCCTCGCCCGAACCACCGGGTCCGCAAGCCTTCAGCCGGGCCATACGACGGGCGCCGTTCCCGACCCGGTTCCGGGCCCCGACTACCATCGACAAGTACTCGGGGGAAACAAGGCCGGAGTTGTGGCTTGCGGACTACCGGCTGGCCTGCCAGCTGGGTGGAACGGACGACGACAACCTCATCATCCGCAACCTCCCCCTGTTCCTCTCCGACGCTGCCCGGGCCTGGCTGGAACATCTGCCTCCTGCGCAGATCTCCAACTGGGATGACCTGGTCAAGGCCTTCGCTGGAAACTTCCAGGGCACGTACGTGCGCCCTGGGAACTCATGGGATCTCCGAAGCTGCCGCCAGCAGCCAGGGGAATTCCTGCGAGAGTACATCCGGCGGTTTTCAAAGCAGCGCACCGAGCTGCCCAACATCACTGACTCAGATGTCATTGGGGCGTTCCTCGCAGGCACCACTTGCCGCGACCTGGTGAGCAAACTGGGTCGCAAGACTCCCACCAAGGCGAGCGAGTTGATGGACATCGCCACCAAGTTCGCCTCTGGTCAGGAGGTGGTCGAAGCCATCTTCCGGAAGGACAAGCAGCCTCAGGGACGCTAGCAGGAAGACGTCCTCGAGGCGTCTGCCCAACATGGCACGAAGAAGAAGGCGAAAAAGAAGTCGCAAGCGAAGCGCGACGCCGCTGACGTGGATCTCGTCGCTGATGTCGAGCACAGGAACCCACGGAAGCCTCCCGGAGGGGCCAACCTGTTCGACAAAATGCTCAAGGAGTCGTGCCCCTACCATCAGGGTCCCGTCAAGCACACCCTTGAGGAATGCGTCATGCTTCGGCGCTACTTCCATAAGGCCGGGCCACCGGCGGGAGATGGCAAAGGCCAAGACAACGACAAAAAGGAGGGCGACAAGGCAGAGGAGTTCCCCAAGGTCCACGACTGTTTCATGATCTACGGTGGGCAAGTGGCGAATGCCTCGGCTCGGCACCGCAAGCAGAAGCACCGGGTGGTCTGCTCGGTGAAGGTGGTGGCGCCAGTCTACCTGGACTGGCCCGACAAGCCCATCACCTTCGACCAAGGCGACCACCCCGACTGCTTGCCGAGCCCAGGAAAGTACCCGCTCATTGTCGATCCCGTCATCGGCAACGCCAGGCTCACCAATGTCCTCATGGACGGGGGCAGCAGCCTCAACATCATCTACGCCGAGACCCTCGGGCTCTTGGGGATTGATTTGTCCACGATCCAGGCTGGTGCGGCGCCCTTTCACGGGATCATCCCCAGGAAGCACGTCCTGCCCCTTGGACAACTCGATCTGCCCGTCTGCTTCGGAACTCCCTCCAACTTCCGCAGGGAAACCCTCACGTTCGAGGTGGTCGGGTTCCGAGGGACCTACCACGCGGTGCCGGGGAGACCGTGCTACGCCAAGTTCATGGCCGTCCCCATCTACACGTACCTCAAGCTCAAGATGCCAGGCCCCAATGGGGTCATCACCGTCGGATCCACGTATCGACACGCGTACGAATGCGACGTGGAGTGCGTGGGGTACGCCGAGGCCCTCGCCGAGTTCGAGGCCCTCATCGCCGACCTGGAGTGCCTCTCCAAGGAGGTGCCTGATGCAAAGCGCCACGCCGGCAACTTTGAACCAGCTGAGGCGGTTAAGTCCATCCCTCTCGACCCCAGCAACGACGCCTGCAAGCAAGTCCGAATCGGCTCTGAGCTCGACCCCAAATAGGAAGCAGTGCTCATCGACTTTCTCCGCACAAATGCCGAAATTTTTGCGTGGAGTCCCTCGGACATGCCCGGCATACCGAGGGATGTCGCCGAGCACTCACTGGATATCCGAGCTGGAGCCCGACCCATGAAGCAGCCTCTGCGCCGTTTCGACGAAGAAAAGCACAGAGCCATAGGCGAGGAGGGCCACAAGCTGATGGCCGCAGGGTTCATCAAAGAGGTATTCCATCCCGAATGGCTAGCTAACCCTGTGCTTGTGAAAAAGAAAGGTGGGAAATAGAGGATGTGCGTAGACTACACTGGTCTATACAAGGCATGTCCGAAGGTTCCCTACCCTCTGCCTCGCAACGATCAAATTGTGGATTCCACTGCTGGGTGCGAAACCCTGTCATTCCTCGACGCCTATTTAGGTTATCACCAAATCAAGATGAAAGAGTCCAACCAGCTCGCGACTTGTTTCAACACACCTTTTGGCATGTACTATTATACTACTATGCCATTTGGCTTGAGGAATGCAGGTGCAACATACCAAAGGTGCATGAACCACGTGTTCGGAGAGCACATCGGTCGAACAGTCGAGGCTTACGTCGATGACATCGTTGTCAAGACGAGGAAAGCCTCCGACCTCCTCTCCGACCTTGAAACGACATTCAAGTGTCTAAGAGCGAAGGGCGTGAAGCTCAATCCCGAGAAGTGTGTCTTCGGAGTCCCCCGAGGCATGCTCCTAGGGTTCATCGTCTCCGAACGGGGCATCGATGCCAACCCGAAGAAAATCGCGGCCATCACCAACATGGGGCCTATCAAAGATTTGAAAGGAGTACAAAGGGTCATGGGATGCCTTGCGGCTCTGAGCCTCTTCATCTCGCGCCTCGGCGAGAAAGGGTTACCCTTGTACCGCCTCTTAAGGAAGACCGAGCGCTTCACTTGGACTCCCGAGGCCGAGGAAGCCCTCGGAAACTTAAAGGCACTCCTTACAAATGAGCCTATCTTGGTGCCCCCCGCTGCGGGAGAAGCCCTCTTGATCTACGTAGCCGCAACCACTCAGGTGGTCAGCACCGCGATCGTAGTCGAGAGACGAGAAGAAGGGCATGCACTGCTCGTCCAGCGGCCGGTCTACTTAGTCAGTGAAGTGCTATCCGAGACCAAGATCCGCTACCCGCAAATTCAGAAGCTACTATATGCAGTAATTCTGATGCGGAGAAAGTTACGACACTACTTCGAGTCTCATCCAGTGACTATGGTGTCATCCTTCCCCCTGGGGGAGATCATCCAGTGCCGAGAGGCCTCGGGTAGGATAGCGAAGTGGGCACTGGAGTTCATGGGCGAAACACTCTCATTCGTCCCTCGGAAGGCCATAAAATCCCAAGTCTTGGCAGACTTCGTGGCTGAATGGGTAGACACTCAACTGCCAACAGCTCCGATCCAACCGGAACTTTGGACCATGTACTTCGATGGGTCGCTGATGAAAACAGGAGCAGGTGCTGGCCTGCTCTTCATCTCACCCCTCGGGAAACATCTCCGCTACGTGCTGCGCCTCCATTTCCCGGCGTCAAACAACATGGCCGAGTATGAGGCTCTGGTTAATGGGTTGCGCATCGCCATCGAGCTAGGGGTTCGGCGCCTCGACGCTCGTGGCGACTCGCAGCTTGTCATTGACCAAGTCATGAAGAACTCCCACTGCCGCGACCAGAAGATGGAAGCCTACTGCGACGAAGTTCGGCGCCTGGAAGACAAGTTCTACGGGCTTGAGCTCAACCATATCGCTCGACGGTACAATGAGACTGTGGATGAGCTGGCTAAAATAGCCTTGGGACGGACAACGGTTCCCCCGGACGTCTTCTTCAGAGACATACATCAACCCTCTGTCAAGATCAACGACATGCCCGAGCCCGAGGAGGCCTCAGCCTAGCCCGAGGAGGCCTCGGCCCAGCCCGAGGTATCCTCGGCCGCCGAGGGTGAGGCCTTGCGCATCGAGGGAGAGCGGAATGGGGTCACGCCTAACCCGAACTGGCAGGCCCCGTACCTGGAATATCTCCTCCGAGGAGAGCTACCCCTCGACAAGGCCGAAGCTCAGCGACTGGCGCGGCGCGCCAAGTCGTTCGTCTTACTGGGTGATGAAAAGGAGCTCTACCACTGCAGCCCCTCAGGCATTCTCCAACGATGCATATCTGCCGCCGAAGGACAGGAGCTATTGCAAGAAATACACTCGGGGGCTTGCGGTCACCATGCAGCACCTCGAGCCCTCGTGGGGAACGCCTTCCGACAAGGCTTCTACTGGCCGACCGCGGTGGCCGACGCCACTAGGATTATACGCTCCTGCCAAGGGTGTCAATTCTACGCGAGACAGACGCACCTGCCCCCTCAGGCCCTATAGACAATACCCATCACCTGGCCGTTTGCTGTGTGGGGTCTGGACCTCGTCGGTCCCTTGCAGAAGGCACCCGGGGGCTTCTCGCACCTGCTGGTCGCCATCGACAAATTCTCCAAGTGGATCGAGGTCCGACCCCTAATCAGCATCAGGTCCGAGCAGGCAGTGGCGTTCTTCACCAACATCATCCATCGCTTTGGGGTCCCGAACTACATCATCACCGACAATGGCACACAGTTCACTGGGAAGAAGTTCCTGGACTTCTTCGAGGACCACCACATCCGTGTGGACTGGGCCACCGTAGCTCACCCCATGACGAATGGGTAGGTGGAGCGTGCCAACGGTATGATTTTGTAGGGACTTAAACCGAGGATCTACAACAACCTCAAAAAGTTTGGCAAGTGGTGGATGAAGGAGCTACCCTCGGTGGTCTGGAGTCTGAGGACGACACCAAGCCGAGCCACGAGTTTCTCGTCGTTCTTTCTAGTCTATGGGGTCGAGGCTATCTTACCCACAGACTTAGAATACGGTTCCCCGAGGACAAAGGCGTACAACGACCGAAGCAACCAGACCAGCCGAGAAGACTCACTGGACCAGCTCGAAGAAGCTCGGGACGTGGCCCTACTACACTCGGCGCGGTATCAGCAGTCTCTGCGACGCTACCATGCCTGAGGGGTCTGGCCCCGAGGCTTCCAGGTGGGAGACTTGGTACTTCGGCTGCAGCAGGACGCCCGAGGACGCCACAAGCTTACTCCTCCCTGGGAAGGACCGTTCATCATCGCCAAGATTTTGAAGCCCGAAACATACAAGCTGGCCAACAATCAAGGCGAGGTCTACAACAACGCTTGGAACATCCAACATCTACGTCGCTTCTACCCTTAAGATGTTTCAAGTCGTTCATATACCTCGTTCTCTTTACATACATAAATAAAGTCTAACCGTCAAGGAAGGGTCAGCCTTGCCTCGGCAAAGCCCGACCCTCCCTCGGGGGCTAGAAGGAGGGAACCCCCTCTGCGTCAAAATTTTTCTCGGAAAAGTTTTCTACCAAAACGACTTTCGTGCTTTCCGACTACATCGATAACAGAATCCAGCAAGCGAGTAAGAGCGCACGTAAGCGGCAAGGCCGACCGAGCCGAGGGACTCCTACGCCTCCGGGATACGGATACCTCACTCGTCACCTTCCGCGAAAAGTAACTCTTGCTCGGATAAGCGATTCTGCTACCGACGAACAAGTCCGAATACTCAAAACGAGAGGAAAATAAACGCAACTTTATAACACGACAATAAGATGTTTAGGCCTCGGCGGCCGCGAAAAACACATGCATACTCCAAACAAACTGCTCCGGCAGAATCAGACATCACCCGGGGGAGGAGCGGCACCCTCGGCGTCGTCTCCACCCTCGGCAAGATCTGGCCCGGCCCTAGACGGCGACGCGAGCAGAAGGATCTCCACCTCGAAGGAGGACGCTAGCACCGCGCTTGGGCCCGCGACGGCCGCGTCAAGCCTTTGAACCTCGGCTAAGGCAGCCTCATCTTCGTCGGGTAGACAGTACCCCTCGCTGACCCGCTCCAGATCCACGTCGTAGTGGGAAGCGAGTACAGCGAAGGCCCGCCTAACGCCATGATGCAGCGCCCCGCGGAGTCTGCTGCGCACATGGCCGCCCAAGGCCCACAGGCGACTTTGTGGGGAGCTACCCGAGGGGACGCCATCGAGGCCAAAGGCCTGGCAAAAGGTCGAGATAGCCTCGGACATGGCCACACGGTCGGCCTCCTTATGGTCAGCCGCCTGGGCAAGCGCCTTAACGGACTCGTTAAGAGCCGTCTCGAACTCTGCAAACAGCCGAACAAAGTTCTTCAGACACGAGTTGAAGAATGAAGATGAATCGAAGTCACAAAGCGACCGAAACGTACCTTCAGCCCGAACACGCTGCTCCAAGGCTACGACTTGGGCGGACTGAGCAGACCCGACGGCCACGGCCAGGTCCTCCGCAAGGGCTCCAGCCCGAGCAAACACCTCGGCCAGCTGACCCCCAAGGGCCTCAGCCCAGCTTACAGCCTCGGCAGCCTGGCTCCGAAATTGGTCCCGCTCGGCAATGACCTGGCCAAGCTCCAGCCGCCGCTGCTGCACCTCCTCGGCCTGGGAAGCCACCTGCTCCCGGGCCGACGAAGCCTTTTTTCGAGCCGACTCCGCCTCTGTCCACGCCGACACCGCTGCCTCTTGCTCCAGCTCATCGCAGAGCGGTCGAAGGTTCTAAAACTGAGCAAGAGAGGCCTTGAATGGCAAGGCCGACTGAGCCGAGGGACTCCTATGCCTCCGGGATACGGGTACCTCACTCATCACCTTCCTCGCAGGGCAACTCAGACTCGGTTAAGCGATTCAGCTAGCCGACAGGCGAGTCCTAGTGCTCAAAATGAGGAATAAACACGGTATTACATTCAAATACCCAGATGTTCAGGCCTCGACAGCCACAATGAACAAACACCCATACTAAGGGTGCCATTACAAACGGAACTCCGGTTCCACTCCCGCGGGTATGAACAACCTCCACACCAGAGGGCCTATGGGACAACAAACTCCAGGTGGCTCACCGGCAACCACTGCACCAGCAGCGACGACGACCTCCGCTTCGGGCGACTAAACAGCAGCAGCGATGACCTCAGGGCAGGCACTGCTGTGACAAGGCCCTCGCCCACGTCCCCACTCGAGGGGCGAGGACAAGCCATCAAAGCCAAAGAGCCGGAGATCTGACCGCGGGCGGTGCCGACGGTCTCGTCGATGGAGAAACCTCCTCTGGCGACCACCACCTCAGCACCGACGACAGCGGCCACCTGCGCGCCAGCGCTACCACAACGAATGGCGGCCGCCCAGCCTGCACCGGCAGATCCCCACTCAAGTCCTCGCGGACGGGCAGGCACCGACCTCCGCGCGGAGGCGCCGTGCCGGAGTGAGGACAAGACAATCCAAGAACACGAACGCCGCCCATGCGGCGTACGACGTCTTAGACGATCCCCCAGTGCACACGGCGTAACCGTCGCCCGTGCGGTGGACGGACGGCCACGCCCGGATCAAGCGGCAGGAGGCAGCGTCGGAGGCCGCGACAGAGCCAGCTGAGCCAGCGAGCCAGGCACGCTGGAGCTGACGACGCTTGCGGTCGACCGGTCCCGCGTTGTCGAAGTTCGCCCCCTCCGCAAGGCCGGTGAGCGCCCTCTCCCCTGAATGCTGAAGGAAGAGGCGGCCTGCCGGCCCATGCGGGAGGTAGAACCCCGGCTCAGCTCGCCCTCCACCACAGCAAGGATGATGAAGATCCTTGAAGCTGAGGGCGGGGCAGAGGCCGCAGCCCGGCTTGCTTCTCCCCACCATCGAACTGGTGGTCATCATCCTGGATGACCATTGGTGAGGGAATGCAGCCGGGCTGCATGATGAAAATCCTTGAAGCCGAGCGATGGCTGAAGGGTGCCAACCCCTGCGAAGGTCACGCTCCTCCAACAGCAGCAAGATGAAGGCAACGCGGATGCCCCCCATCCGGGGGCTCAGAAGGTGGAAGGGCGCGATGCATGAGGGGAGTGCGAAGGCATGGCTACCGCCCGGGGGATCGATCCCTTTTTAAAGGCGGCTCTCCCCACTCGCGTCCTCAAGCGTCACGGGCAAAGTCTTCACCGACATGCTCCAGGGTCCTCCCCCTACGACACGAGGGCTGGGTCCCACACGTCATGCAAGCTGACCCGAAACGGAAGAAGCCAAACCGCCGCACACGGAGCGTGTAACCGCCCCGCGGTTACAAGCACTCCTCCATCCTCGCTAAAACCAGCGGTCGAAAGGGCGGACCGCCATGTAGGTGGCGTGCAACCGCACCGCGGGGGTGCACCCCTTCGGCTTCGTCGCATAAAGCATGGAGGCCCAGGCCCACACGTCATGTAACCGGCGCGCTGGTTACTACATGCAAGAAACCGCACCGCCACTTGCACCAATGTCACGCCTTCTCGACTGCGGAACCGGTGCCGAGACTCGAGGCAACCCTGCGCGTGGCCCAACAGTGCCAATCGAGCAAAACGATCATGGGTCAGTCAGCCACGGGAGGAAGCGCGATGGTCGATATGGCCAAAAGTGGACCGGCAGTAATGGCGGCAACAGACGAGCGGAAGCAGCGGTCAAATCGCCTGCAGGCTCGAGTCCCCTCCTGAAGCGGCAGGGGAGCCCTCTCCCACGGCGTGAAGACGACGCGCCCGTGTTCCGTTCCTCGAACGACTCGTGCACGCGGCCGCCTCGCGAATCGCCCGTCCCGTCGCATTAACTCCTCGGCAGGGCAAGCGACACCTTTGGCAGGCGAAGCGGGCGTCGTTTCACCTCCGCCATAATGACCGCATCAAAAAAGGTGCACCACACCATTTAAATTCATATCCTTTTCCTCTTCCCTTTCTCTCTCTTGCTACAGGGACCAGGAAAGGGGATATTTCGAAAGGGATCCTTCTCCGTGAAGGAAGCGGGCCCCGAGCCCTCCTACTGATCAGGGGTTCGAAGGCTGGCCCCTCGGAAGGGTTCGACGGCCGCCCTAGAGCACTCGGGCTTCAAGCTCATTACTGATCAGGGGTTCGAAGGCTAGCCCCTCGGAAGGTTTCGACAGCCGCCCCAGAGCACTCGGGCTCCGCGCCCACTACTGATCAGGGGTTCGAAGGCTGGCCCCTCGGAAGGGTTCGACAGCCACCCCAGAGCACGCAGAGCGAGGGATGACTCTGGGTACGTCTGTTACATGACCGAGGCTCGGGCTACGCTCCTGAGGTACCCTAGGACATTTTCGAGACCAACAGGAGCGATTTTGTAACGGAATCCCACCAAAGGGAGGCATCGAGCCCTCGGACCCTATCGAACGGGTCCGGGTCCGGCAAATCACCTGCAGGTACTTTTGGAGCGCGCCTCTGGGCCACTAGCCGACCCTTATCGAACGGGGCACGGGCGTCCACTTGGATCACCCGTTAGCAACTCACTGGAGACACCATGTTCGGCGCCCTCCGAGGGCAACATGGCGCTTCCCCCCCTTCCTCCTTACGGAAAGGCGACGAAGGGGCGTATAATAAAAGTCGAGACAGTCCTTGATCGTCCTCTCGCTCCGTGCAGAGGCTCCGGGGCTGCTCTCGCAAACCCGACTATGGCCAAACCGTTGACAGCGTCAACAAACCAGCCTAAAAACTCGGAACCTGACCATGCACCTGGGCTACGGCCAGGCCGCATGAGGGAACAACCAGACCAGCCGAGGCGTCACGAAAGGCATTAAGACCTCAGAGGAGTCAAACCACTCCTCCGAGGCCTCGGGGGCTACACCCGACGGGTGCGCTCGCGCGCACCCACCGGAACAAAGTGTAACCAAGAAAGGCCGGTCCCCTCGCAAAAAAATGCGGCAAAGCCTCCAAGCGAGTACCAACACTCCCTTTGAGGCTCGGGGGCTACTGTAGGGTACCGTAATTAGGGGTACCCCCAACACTCCTAAACACGGCTGGTAACCACCATCAGCACAAGCTTTAGAGACTGATGGGCACGATTCAGGTCAAGGCTTCGTCTATCCAAGGGACGCGATCTTGCCTCACCCGAGCCCGGCCTCGGGCGGGAACAGTAGTCCCAGACAAATTCACGTCTCGCCCGAGGGCCTCCTCAGGCAGTGGGCGCACCCTCGGCACGCCCGAGGCCCAACTCGGGCAGGCTTCGTCGAGAAGCAACCTTGACCAAATCGCCTCTCCAACCGACCGTATCGCAGGCGCATTCAATGCGAGGATCGCCTGACACCTTATCCTGACACGCGCGCCTCAGTTGGCAAGGTCGAAGTGACCGCAGTCACTTCGCCCTTTCACTGACCGACCTGACAGGAAAACAACGCCGCTCACCCCGCTCCGACTACTATGCCAGCCACCCAGGCAAGGCTGACAACAGCAAGTTCAGCCTCAGACACAACACGGAGCTCCGCCTCGCCCGACCTTAGGCCTCGTCCTCGGGAGGAGGTCTCCGCCTCGCCCGACCCCAGGGCTCGGCCTCAACCTCGGCCTCGAAAGGTGGTCTCCGCCTCGCCCGACCCCAGGGCTCGGCCTCAACCTCGGCCTCGGGAGGAATCGCGTCCTCGCCCGACCCCGGCCTCGGCCTCAGGAGAAGTCTCCGCCTCGCCCGACCTTGGGCTCGGACCGACCGCGCCACGAGGGATACATCATTACCCTACCCCTAGCTAGCTCGGGCTACGGGGGGACAAGACCGGCGTCCCATCTGGCTCGCCCCGGTAACAAGTAATGATGGCTCCCCGTGTGCGTCCATGATGACGGTGGTTCTCAGCCCCCTACGGAAGCAAGGAGACGTTAGCAAGATCTCAGCAGCACCGACAGCTGTGCTTCTATAGGGCTTAGGAACTTCTCCGACGACCACGTTACCGCGTACACAGGGCTCTAGCACCTCTCCGACAGCCACGTTGGCATGTACACAGGGCTCAGGCACCTCTCTGGCAGACACGTTAGCGCATAGCTACACCCCCCATTGTACACCTGGACCCTCTCCTTGCATCTATAAAAGGGAGGTCCAGGGCCTTCATGCGAGAAGGTCGCGCGGGGGAACGAGCTGACGAACAGGCTCACTCTCTCTCTCTCACGAACTCTTGTAACCCCTACTACGAGCACACCCCCCTGGCGTGGGATAACACGAGCCGCGTTTTCCCCCTTGCGTTCCATCTCGCGCCAACTCATCTGGGCTGGGACGCGCAGCGACAAATTTACTCGTCGGTCCAGGGACCCCCCGGGGTCGAAACGCCGACAGTTGCCTACACTGTACTCGCCATTTTAAACTTTCTTGTTTTTTCGTGACTTCGAGCTTCAGCATTTCAACAAGTTTTGATTTGATGGCTGGTGAGAAGAAGACTGTCGACCCGGCGCTGTCCTAGTTTAACGAAGCTATGGAGAGGACCAATGCAGAAAAGATTGCACATGAGACATTAGTTGGGATATCTGAGGATTCCAGTGACATTGAAGTCTTTGATGTAGAAAGTGAGAATGAGGGTGCCGAAGATCGGCCCTGGAGGCCAAGTCATGTTGTCTTCGGAAAGTCAACAATGAAACAGAGACAAATTGATGCCATGAGGGGAAGGTACTTTCGTGACATTTCTATTGTGCGGGCTAGAGGGGAGAGTAATGTCCCTCTGCCCGAAGATGACGAGGTGGTTGTCTATAGAAGTTTTATGAAAGTGGGGCTTCAATTTCCTTTGGATGGTATGCTGGTCGAAGTGCCTAAAACCTTCGAAGTCTACCTTCATCAGCTTACCCCCGAAGCCATCATTAAGATAGGGTTTACATTTGGGCCATGAGTGTCACACCCAGATATAAGGGACAAAGCCGGGTGCATCTCATATATGCGCCAAAGAAGACAACACATATAATAACAGAGTGTATAGAGATAAATGTCACAATATCATCAGAGTACTTATTACATAGCGGAAGTCTTACAAAATAAAAGATAAATATAAAACGAACTGAAGTCCATCCTTGACGCCATAAAGTCAAATGGAGATGCCACTTAGATCAAGTCGAACTCCTCGTTGTGTGGCTCCTCTTGAACCACCTGTTCTTCTCCTATGGGGGGTGTGAGACAGCAATGGTGAGCTCACACATGTTCATCGCTCAACAAGTTGTGGGGAATAATGTGCATGAACTCACCAAAGGTGGGAGTGCATGTGATGTGTAAGGCTGATCAACAATAGGGGTTAAAGCTGAGCATTGCTTTTAATATGTTGGTCAAATTTTATTAGCAGTACTAAGTGTAAGTAAATACCAAACCATAATAGGAATAATAGAACAAAATTAATAATAATCCCATGCAATGCATATGACGAATTGATTTTAGTTTCATAATTTAATCATGCAAGAGTCCTGAGCTTCTCTTGACCGTGAGCTCGGTTAGTATACCAGTTTTACACTATGCAGAGGTTGTACCCTGTACCCACAAGTCATGTTACCCATCTGCCAAGGGGTCATGAATCTCATACACCTCTACCAAGGAAGCGAGGCAGGGTAACACTATGAGGCCTTTAAAAAGTTCCACTAGCTTCCGAAAACCCGCTACAGTTTCTGGGAAGAGCACTTGCAAGAATCCCTCGTCTGACCACCATCGCAGCAAAATCAACCCGAGAACCTCCCTGCATGCCTACTCCCCTACTGCCCTTGCCCCTTTCGAGTAAGGTAGTCTTCCACTAGCTTTCCTAATTAGTCAGCCAATGGCATCCCATTCCACCCTTGTGGTGGCATGTGTTTCTCAAGTTAAGCTCTATGTTCCAATTAAAACTAATGATCTTGACATGAACATAAATAACATAACAGAATAAATGGAATATGGATATAATGAAATATTAACCCAAAACCATGTAATGCAATAGCATAACTACCCATATGATTCAGGGATAAACAAGGTAAAAAGGATAACCAGTCTAGGGTGACCTATTGGGTCTTATCAAAATTAAACCTATGCATTGATAAGTGATAATAAAGAACATTATTGGGTAAAAAGTGGTCAAGGGCACAACTTGCCTGAGACTTGAGATTCCAGGTACCAACTTGCTCTTTAGATTCTCGTGACCTCACTGCTAGTCGTAGCAATACAAACAAACATGGTATATGCAGAATTAACATCACACCAAACATAAGGACAAACTGAATAATAATGATCTACGCGTCGTAACGAGAACGTGAGATCGAGAACTAGTAAAATCGGAGTCATGGAAGATCTATGTGATTCAAACTACATTATAAATTGATTAATATACATCATATGAGAAAATATACTCTTACATAATCAATTCAACTTTAATCTAGATTATACTTGTTTAGAAAACATATTATGGTCAAATTATAATTGTAGACATGTTAACCTTATTTAGTAAAATAGATCTATTATACATAGGATACACGAATATCTAATTATAAAAGTATGTGATATAACAAAATAAGGTTCGCTATTGTGTAGAAAATTTTATTGCAAAGCCAACACAACTGTAACGAGTCAATTCGGAATTAAAACGGAGGAGTTATGAATTCCCGAAGGTTTTATGTATTTGATACAAGATTAATTAAGATATAAATTTTAATGTGGCTTTCATGTCGAAACAGAGACACTAGTTTATAAACAATAATATTATAAAATTATAGAAACTGGAATGGATCAATTTGGACTCAATATGAATTTTGTATGAATTAAACAAGTTCTAGCATTTTTTTTCACATTAAAAATTCATTTTCTAAATGATTTTATAATTTTTATTCACTGTCTGGACTGCGCCTCAAATTCCAGAGAAGAAAGGGACTAACTCGCAAGAATTTCCAAGACTCAGGATTCCTACTATGTGGACTGCGGGTTGAATACCTAATTCATCGAGGGTTCTTAAGAAAAATGTGCTCGCGAAGGGGTATGAATCAAATCTGACCGTCTGATTAGAAATCGAGCGCTAGCACCTAAAACGAATCGGTACACTAGTGGTGTCATTGGATTTGCATCCTATGGTTCAGATCTAATGCACTCGAGCTCTAATCTCGTGCATCCGATCCGAATTGGACGACCCTCGTTACCTTGACCCAATCGGTATGACTGCTCAATCCTGAGCATTACACTAGAATCCAATGGCTCCGAACATCCTATTCTCTCTTCTATTCGTGGCCTTTAATCACGAGATCAATGGCCCAGGGATCGTCTTCTACCCTCGACACTGTGGCAGAACCTCCCAAGTTATTGGGCCCACATGCACCTGTCCTTGTCTCAAAGACCTCAGACGACTATGCATGTGCACCAGATAACTTAACAGGATCTGTCCGAGTGCCCCAAGGACCTCGGATAAACCACCTACAACCAGAACCGAGGGATTAAGTAAACATAAATCACACACCAACAATTTTGCAGCGGAAATCTTATTACCAAATTTTACATGTTACATCAAGTTTTACAATGTACATGATCGGAGTGATTACATAAGTGATTCAAAGCAATAACTTTGAACTGTTATAAATTGTTTATAAGTTTGAAATATATGCTAGCTTAAGTGACCATCCTCAATAAGAAGTATAGAAGGGTTACTTAGACTTATAAGAAGGCCGTGCCCACGGGCGCTTAACACCAATCACAATCAAAGTGACTCATAACCTGCAGCAACAATGGGTAAAACCTTAAGTACACAAGTACTCAGCAAGACTTACCCGACTAAAGAAAAGACTCTCAAGGATATGCTGGTTAAATAGGAATCAAGGAAAAGGATTTAGCAAGAATCAACTTAGATACTTTTGCAGAAATAGCTTACTAAAGTGAGTCCTTACTTTCAACATTTTAATGCTAGATTAAGTATTAATAGACCTTGTTTGCATCTAGTCTAATTTCACCATCACATTAATCAATCCAACATGATTTTTGCTCATTAAGATTCCATCCATGACTTAGATTGTAGGGCAGTGACCAAGTCTTCATGTCCGAGAAGTAACGGCGATCCGAATCGATTAATACCGAGCTGGGGATCTCCAATCACACGACATATGTTGCACTTAACCCTTGCATATGTCAACTCGCCACCGGGGTTCTTAAGACCAGATCAGGTTCACGCCAACCGAGAGCACAGATACACCACCGTCCAGCCTCTTGCCATGGAGGGTACATGCTACTCTCGCCATCTCTCCACTCCCATTGCGTGTTATCTTATTCTGGTATTAGTCTGCCCAAGGCAAAGCTTACCCATGATGAGGCATGTGACCAGATAAAAGGTCCTCAATCATCAAGCCTACATTCAGTATAATCCTTAATCAACCTGGGTAGAACATCACCTGTTTCTAGCCCAAGTCCCGATTTAAGTACTTCCATCACGCTCCAAATGAAACTATTCTTAATCAATTAGGATTGTTTGTGTTCCTTAGGATGAAAAGAGCATCAAAGGGAACTTTGCAGTAAGATCCCAACACGCTCCAAATGAAACTATTCTTGCAGGTAGAAGCCATCGTTCCTCAGGATAACCCCTGAGCTAGGTATTAACGCAAAGGACAACCTCTATCCACAAGATCTAAGCAGGGATAAGCATTTTTGTAAATCATATTTTGATACTTCATCAGAAGTATCTATAAAGGTATGGATATCAAGGTAGGCAATGCATCAAAGGGTTTCCAAGCAACTCCTATAAACCTAATGCACATTTCGCCAGACTTAAAGTGTGTAAAAATTATTTAAAAACACAAGGAAGGGGTTGCATGCACCGGGGCTTGCCTGGAATAAACACTACGTTAGTGTTTGTTAGACGACGACCACTTGGCGATCAGCTTTTGTTCCGATACTTGTTTCGATTATCCATCTTCAGGTTCATCATCCGCATCACCTTGAGATTAATCCAGTTCTTGTTCTTCACATCACGTGATCAACTAGCGTACCTCATGAGATGCACAATGCACATGTATGAATATTAAGACGAATATCGCAAGATAATATTACGATTTTACACAGTAAAGAATTAAACACTTACTGGGAAGGCATCACGATATTTCATAAGAAAACGCTAGCTATCGCCATATGACCAAGCACAATAATCACGCTTCTCTAGATTAACCGAATCTAACGCAAACATCACAAAACAGCAAACCATACACACTAAGTGCAACACTCACGTTCCTGCTTTCTAATCGGATCTAATTCCGAAATCAAGCAAAAATAAATTATTTAATCCACACTATCATCCTTATTAAAATATATCATCAGAAATCTAAATAAACTTGGGCTAGTCGTTATTGAATACCAACGAATTAAAATAAGTTTAGGAACAATCTAATTAGCTCTTTAAATTGTGTGTCTTAATTAACTTGAATTACACACTTAACAAATTCAAATATCACAATATTTATCCTAACGGATAAAATATAACCAAATAATATAGCGTCCGGTAAAACTAATTTCTCAACAACTTAAATATCTAGAGTACTTATGAACACTGGACAACGACAGATGACTAAGTACAATAGTCATGCTTCTCAAGATTAGTCGAATCTAACACAACTTCCCTAACAAAACATGTCAGCTAGATGATTTAATACTAAACTTATTTTTAACGTCATTGATTCACCAACACCGTATACTTGTCTACGAAACCTCCTTCGCCTAAACCGTATTTTAAATCTGAGCTTTACACGATGTGTCTACGCCACAATTGCGATCACAAACTCATCGCCAATATTAAATCAATTAAATTACCCTAGTCATTCGTATCCACCACCAAAGCACTCCTCGCCTAAATTACATTGCCGCCTAAATTTTACCATATACATATAAAAACGACTAATTATTAATTATTACCAGAAATTACATAAACATTAATAACCTATTTTTTTAATAAAATAGCATATAATGACTATCATTACGACCAATAGTTTAATCCAACGCATCCAATCATTAAAACAAAATAATAGAAGTAGCGAATTAGCTTACCTAAATCCGATTTGGAATTCGCAGAAATAACGACAATCATATGTTTAAGAAATTCGTCGAATATTTGATGAGCACCACGCAAGAATCGCTTCTTTACCCACTCTCGAGATTTCTTGATAACGTACGGAATGATGCCGAGTTGAAGACTTGCAGAGTCGAGCACGACGCGGAGTTCCGGAGGTTGAAGCCGGATAGGGAGCTGATGGCACTATGATCTAGCAGCACGGCGAGGCTGAGCACCAAAGATCGGCCGGGGAGCCTCGACAGCGACCAGACACTACGATGGCTGCTGCCACCGGCAATAGAGTAGGAGCTGAGGACGGACAGCGACGCATACCGGTGTTGAAGACGCGCCGGGATTCGATGTCTGGTGCAGGAGCGTTGGGAGGACGCCGGCAAGGTGCTGGCTGACGATCCAGTAGCACGAGGTAGCGCGCGCTGATGAACAGGGGCAGCAGAAGACCGAGCAGAGGGCAGAGCCGAGCTGGGGCCAGCGTGCTGGGGGCTGGGCGCGCGCAGGGAAGCTCCACGGCGGCCATGGGAGAGGAGCGTGCACATGGTGACGAGGCAGAGAGAGAGACGCGGCTGGGAGCAGGGTGCTGGGCGTGGGAATTTAAAGGAGCACACGGCAGGAGATAAAGCACGCACGGTGAAAAAGATCAAGGGGAGAGAGAGAGGAAGAGCGGTGACGATAGAGATGAAAAGATTTTTTTTAGATTTTTCCCGTCACATGCAGCCATTAGCCTATTGATTAGTGTGTGCATGGTCATTAGTATGGCGTGAGTTTGATCATGGGTTAGTACTAGCCCCTATTTCTTTTCTTTCTTTTTCTTCGACAAAAGAATACATACATATCCTTTAGGGATTCAGATCTGGGTAAGATGCTGTTAGGATACGATATTATTTTTCTCGGATTCTATAATAAAAAACTGAATTGGCTAGCAATTGTTCCGGTTTTGGTTTGTTTAAACAGCCTACCCCAAGTAGCGCATTTATCGAATTTATAGAGATTACTCGAACTGAGCGGAATACTTAAGTGACAATTTTAGTTCGTCTCAATCGATTAATTTAAACTGGCACTAGGCTCGATTTTAGAAATAGATAAATTTTAAACGGTGCGAGCCGAATACGGCATCGCAATCGGAATTCTCCGGAGATGACGTTAGTCTTGTCACGGGAGCGAGATATAGCTGGATTAAACCAGATGAAATCAGATTCGATATTTTAGTCGACATTTGATTTAGTTGAACCTAAACAAATTTCGCTTGCTATCCGAATATTCAATAAGAGAACAATTCAATTAAAAATCTTGCACCTGGTTTTTCTCGGATTTCGAGTGTGGTCCGATTTAATTTTACATTAAAACTTTCGTCGCGAGTTCAAATTAATTTGCCCGGGATAAAAATCGTAAGAGTAGGTCGAGCTTCAGAATTCGTATTCGCGCGAGCGATGAATTTTAAAAAATCATCGGATGCATTTCAGAACGACTATGTTCCGAACATCACGAAAATTTAGGAAGAGCCCGGATAAATAAAAATGATGTCGAACTCGCGACAGACGAAACAGATGCGATACTAAAATCGCGATAGGCAAAGATGATTAAAATTTAGCATCCATTTTATCCACTGATATTACGTGCTTAATTCCATCCTCGTTATCGAGCGGAATATAAACACCAGGGATGTTACAGCTCTCCCCCCTTAAAAGAATCTCGTCCTGAGATTCGGAACGAAAGACTTTTAAGAGTAGAGAAGTATGTAACCCATGTTCATATCAGCGATAATCATAAGACAATTCAAAATAAAGGCGAGTGTCTCAGGATATTGTTTCTCTAGTGGACATATTATTTATCGCCTTAGGCTAATTTAGAGATGTCCAACAATAGAGACAATAGCTGCCAGAGGAACATATAAGGTTCCATGTGAGCAATTTGCTTTTTCTGATGACACTGTACTATCTGAGTCTGTTGAGCGAGCGATAAATACACGATTTTACCCAAACAGAACCAGATGCAATCTCTTGGGTAAAACACACAGAAAGAGGTTTACCAACAAGTGGTTATGGTAAGTTCATAGCACACGTGACGGGTGTGAATGTTGAACAACATCACAATTAACTTGTGTTAGCCAGAAAATCCAAGTTCAAGAAAAATGATAGAGACTCGAGAAAATATCAATGAAGAGCTCGACTTGATCACACATGCTGGAAAAGCACAGGTGAGGCGATCGAGGCATGACTAGAGCGATAATTGGGTGGTTACTGGCCGACTTAATCTCGATTCTTATAAACACTTCCTTACGAGGGGTTGTACAAAAGTGAGTTTAGACAACTCGACAAAACGATCTCTAAACTCAACATTTGTTCACTGGGCAGTTACAAGTTTGTCGGCGTTTCGAGACCGGGGGGTCCCTGGGCCGACGAGTGAATGTCGCCGCGTGCCCCAGCCCAGATGGGTCGGCGCGAGGCCGAGCGCGAAGGGGGGAAGTGAGGTGGCCGGAGATGGGCGTGAGAGAGGTGGAAATCCCGCGGCCTTCGTGTTCGTCCCGCGCCCAGGTCGGGTGCGCTTGCAGTAGGGGGTTACAAGCGTCCTCGCGGGAGAGGGAGCGAGCGGCCTCACGCGAGCGCCTGTCTCGTCCTCGTCCCCGCGCGGCCAACCCTCCGTAAGAGGGCCCTGGTCCTTCCTTTTATAGGCGTAAGGAGAGGATCCAGGTGTACAATGGGGGGTGTAGCAGAGTGCTACGTGTCTAGCGGAGGAGAGCTAGCGCCCTAAGTACACACCGTCGTGGCAGCCGGAGAGGTCTTGGCACCCGGTTCGTGTGATGTCGTGGCCGTCGGTGGAGCGCTGGAGCCTGGCGGAAGGACAGCTGTCAGGGCTGTCGAGTCCTTGCTGACGTCCTCTTGCTTCCGTAAGGGGGCGGAGAGCTGCCGTCGTCAGGGAGCGTGCGGGGCGCCATCATTGCCTATCTGGCGGAGCGAGCCAGATGGGACGCCGGTCTTGTTCCCCGTAGCCTGAGTCAGCTTGGGGTAGGGTAATGATGGCGGCTCCCGTTGACGTGGCCGGCCCGCGCCCTAGGTTGGGCGATGTGGAGGCTCCTCCGAGGTCGAGGTCGAGTCTGTCTTCCGTGGCCGTGGTCGAGTCCGAGCCTCTGGGTCGGGCGAGGCGGAGACCGTTGGCTGAGGTCAGGGATGAGTCCGAGCCCTGGGGTCGGGCGAAGCGGAGTTCGTCGTCTTCTGGGGCTGAGCCCAAGTCCGAGCCATGGGTCGGGCGGAGCGGAGTTCGTCGTCTTCTGGGGCTGAGCCCAAGTCCGAGCCCTGGGTCGGGCGGAGCGGAGTTCGTTGTCTTCCGGGGTTGAGCCCAAGTCCGAGCCCTGGGTCGGGCGGAGTGGAGTTTGCCGTCTTTCGGGGCTTAGCCCGAGTCCGAGCCCTGGGTCGGGCGGAGCGGAGTTCGTCGTCTTCCGGGGTTGAGCCCAAGTCCGAGTCCTGGGTCGGGCGGAGCGGAGTTCGTCGTCTTCTGGGGCTGAGCCCAAGTCCGAGCCCTGGGTCGGGCGGAGCGGAGTTCGCCGTCTTCCAGGGCTTAGCCCGAGTCCGAGCCCTGGGTCGGGCGGAGCGGAGTTCGTCGTCTTCCGGGGTTGAGCCCAAGTCCGAGCCCTGGGTCGGGCGGAGCGGAGTTCGCCGTCTTCCAGGGCTTAGCCCGAGTCCGAGCCCTGGGTCGGGTGGAGCGGAGTTCGCCGTCTTCAAGGGCTGAGCCCGAGTCCGAGCCCTGGGTCGGGCGAAGCGGAGCTTCCTATGGCGCCTGAGGTCGGGCCTGACTGCCTGTCAGCCTCACTCTGTCAAGTGGCACTGCAGTCGGTGCGGCGCAGGCGGCGCTGTCCTTCTGTTGGGTCGGTCAGTGGAGCGGCGAAGTGACTGCGGTCACTTCGGCTCTGTCGACTGAAGGGCGCGCGTCAGGATAAAGGTGTCAGGCCACCTTTGTATTAAATGCTCCTGCGATTTGGTCGGTCGGCGCGACAATTTGGTCACGGTTGCTTCTTAGCGAAGATAGGGCCTCGGGCAAGCCGGAAGTATGTTCGTCGCTGGAGGGGGGCCTCGGGCGAGACGAAGATCCTCCGGGGCCGGCTGCCCTTGCCCGAGGCTAGGCTCGGGCGAGGCGTGATCGAGTCCCTCGAATGGACCGATCCCTGACTTAATCGCACCCATCAGGCCTTTGCAGCTTTATGCTGATGGGGGTTACCAGCTAAGAATTAGGAGACTTGAGGGTACCCCTAATTATGGTCCCCGATAGTAGCCCCCGAGCCTCGAAGGGAGTGTTAGCACTCGCTTGGAGGCTTTCGTCGCACTTTTTTGCAAGGGGACCAGCCTTTCTCGGTTGCGTTTTGTTCTGGTGGGTGCGCGCGAGCGCACCCGCCGGGTGTAGCCCCCGAGGCCTCGGAGGAGTGGTTTGACTCCTCCGAGGTCTTAATGCCTCACGTAACGCTTCGGCTGGTCTGGTCGTTCCCTCATGCGAGCTGGCTATAGACCGGGTGCACGGTCGGGTCCCAAGTTCTCGGGCTGGTGTGTTGACGCTGTCAACGGTTTGGCCGGAGCTGGGTTTGCGAGAGCAGCCCCCCGAGCCTCTGCACAGGGCGAGAGGACGGTCAGGGACAGACTCGACTTTTTTACATACGCCCCTGCGTCGCCTTTCCGCAAGGAGGAGGGGGGAAAGCGCCATGTTGCCCTCGGAGGGCGCCGAACATGGTGTCTCCGGTGAGCTGCTAGCGAGTAATCCGAGTGGACGTCCGTGCCCCATTCGCTAGGGGTCAGCTAGAGGCCCAGAGGCACGCCCAAAAGTACCTGCGGGTGATCTGCCGGACCCGGTCCCCTGTCGATGGGGTCCGAGGGCTCGATGCCTCCCTCTGATGGGATTCCGTTACAAGATCGTTCCCACTGGTCTCGGAAATGTCCTAGGGTACCTCGGGAGCGCAGCCCGAGCCTTGGTTATGTATCGAACGTACCCATGGTCATTCCTCGCTCTGTGTCTGAGGCGGCTGTGAACCCTTCGGGGGCCAGCCTTCGAACCCCTGATCAGTAGTGGGCGCGAAGCCCGAGTAGCCTGAGGTGGTCGTTGAACCCTTCCGAGGGGCCGGCCTTCGAACCTCTGACCAGTAGTGGGTGTGGAGCCCACGCGCTCTGAGGCGGCTGTTGAACCCTTCCGAGGGGCCAGCCTTCGAACCTCTGATCAGTAGGGAGGCTCGGAGCCTGGTTCCTTCACGGAGAAGGATCCTTTTCGGGGTTTCCCCCTTTCCCGGTCCCTGTTGCAAGAGAGAGAAAGAGGAAAAAAGGAAAAGGATTTGAAATCGAATGACGTGGCGTACCGTTTTTGACGCGGTCATTATGGCGAAGGCGAAGCGCCGCTCGCTTCCCCTGCCAGAGGCGCCGCCTTTCCCTCCGCGGAGTTAATGCGACGGGGCGTGCGGTTCGCGGGGCGGCCGTTGCGCGTGCGCGAGCCGTTCGAGGAACGGCTGTTTCGCTTCGAGTTTTTAAATCCCGCGGCCGGTCCGAGCAGAACGTTGAACGGGTCTCGCCTTGGTCTTTATATACTCGGGGGAGGGTCTGACGACGGTTCTTTGCTCCGCTTCTTGCCTCCTTCTTAGGTTTTCGCAACCTGAGAGACTTAGCTAGAGAAAAGGAAACCGCCCACCCTGTCCTTTACGCTGCCACCCCTTCTGCTCGGTGATGGCCGACCGGGTGACCATCATCTCGCCGCGCGACCCATGGCCTTTCTCCACAGTGACGGTGGGTGATCTGGAGGATCTTGTCGCTGAGGGTTTACTTCGCCCTCTCTCTGATGAGAGGCGGCCGGAGTGGATTCCCCCCGCGAGCGAAGCCGCTCCGTCCCCACCGCCGGGGTACATCGTGAGTTTCGTCTCCTTCCATGAGCGGGGATTCGGTGTGCCGGCGAGCCGCTTTATGCGGGCGATCCTGCACAACTATGGGGTGGAGTTGCACAATCTCAGCCCCAACTCCATCTCGCAGGCCGCCATCTTCGTAGCAGTGTGCCGTGTGCGAGGGGTACTTGGGGATCGCTCTCCACTGGGACTTGTGGACTCATCTCTTTTCCGCAGAGCTTTTTGCTTCGCCGACGGGGGAGAGAAAGGTCCGCACGGCAGTGCGGGCCGGCGGCTGCATCCTCCAGCTGAGGCAGTCGCGGGCGTCGCAGTATATTCCCGCCATCCTTGCGTCCTCGAATAAAGGGTGGCAGCGCCGGTGGTTCTACCTCCGGAATGACGGCGAGCTGCTCCCGCCGTTTTCCTAGCGAGTGGTCACCGTCGCCGCCGATGCTTGGCGCCACGGGACCCCGCACGAAAGACAGAAAAACCTCGAACCCCTTCTCAAGGCCTTGGAGGCGTTGCGAAAAGGGGGACTCACCACCGCGGGAGTGATTGCCGCCATCCACCGCCGGAGGGTGCTTCCCTTGGCGGAGCGACGGTTGCCGCTTTGGGAGATGACGCTGGAGGCTGACTTGGAGGGCTCGCGGATGTCCTCGGATCCTCTTCCCTTCGACGTTCTCCACCGGCGGGTGGCCGTCGCGTTGGGAAAACCGGACACCAGCGCCTTCTCCAAGCCCTTGATGCGCCCCGACCAAGGGTGCGTGACCCTGGTGAGTGTCCGCTCCTTCCTTCTTCTTGCGTCGGGTTGCCCCTAGTTCTTACGGTCGGGATTTCCGTCCGTCTCCAGGAGGTAGGGTGGCATAAGCCTTCCCTGCCACGGGTCCCGGAGGATGCGGTGGACCGAGCAGCGCGGCGAGTTGCCGCGGAGGAGAAGAAGAAGAAGAAGGACACGGAGAAGGCCAGGGCCCGCGAGCGGAGGCGGGCTCGAGACGCCTTGGAAAAGCTCCGTCGTCGGCAAGAGAGGGACGGGCTCCCGAGGGAGCCGTCGCCGGTAACGCCTGATGACGACGACGATGATGAAGATGATGACGAGGATGACGACATGGCTGCCCGCCTCGGCTTCAGCCCGGGCTTGAGGTTGGGCCAGGAGCCGTCAAGCCAGCCCCCGAGTGGGCTGGTACCGTCAGTCCCCGGAGTCGGGACGCCGAGGTCCCGGCCTGAAGAGCGGGGGCAGACCGAGAGGGTACTTGACCCCTCGGCCGAGGGAGTTGAGGTGCCCCCGGGGAGTCAGGCCGAGGCGTCTATTCCCCGAGAGCCGTCGCCCACGCCTGCAGCGCAGGAGAGCGACCCTCAGGTCGCCGTGGCAGTGCCTGGGCAGTCCGTCTCCCGGGCGTCCAAGGCGCCCAAAGCAAGGGTGGTGCCGAAGCTGCCGGCGAGGCGAACCTCGGCCGCGCCTTCGGGGGTCGAGATCCGAGAGACCTCCCCTCAGGCACGGTTGATCATGGCCCGGAGCGGGTAAGTATCTTGGAACGTCTTCGTCCTGGCTTTTCCTTCGTATGTTCCGACCATGATTTTTCTTTCCTCCTCAGCAAGCGAAGCCATGGCCTGACCGATCTGGCTCCCCGAAAGGCCCTTAAGACGGCGTCGGCTTCTGCAGCCGGCGCCGCTCTGGGCCTTGCCATTCAGCTGACCTTCTCGCAAGGCGCTCCTCAGCAGGGGGCTCAGGCGGCACCAGTCACCGCGGAGCGAGTTCCCGAGGCCGGCTCTTCTGCCGAGGCGGCCATCGTGCTAGAGGAGGCGGCTGACGCGAACGTGGCCTCGGCCCCACCGGACGTGCCGGCGGTGCTGGCACCTGTTGCTACTGAAGCCGCTGCCGTCCCAGTCGGTGAGCGACCTGTTGCTGCCGACGCTGAGATGGCCGAGGCATCGGCGCTCGGTGCTTCGGAGGAGGGGGACGTGGAAACGCGATCCGTCCCACCGAGCAGCAGCCTTGTTGCTGTGCGGCGGAGCTCCGAGGGTCGGCGCCAGTTGCTCCGTTTCGGACCCGTGAGGCCTCGGATCCCTTCTTCATTCTTGACGATGAATGGAAGGAGTAGTCTTGGGACGAGCTCCGCGAGTGTGCCGAAGCAACGGTGGGGTCGCTCCGGTCGTCGCTGGAGGTTTTCTACAGGGACGTCCCCAAAATCCTCCAGGTAACGGTTTCAGGCATACCTCTCTTTTTTTTGTGACCAAGGCGTCTTTTGTGACGCCCCGCTTCCTTCCCTCAGGATCTGACGGATCTGAGCGCCGCCAAGTCGTCGTTCATCCGCCACGAGGTCGACGTCTGGGGCTCGCTGCGATCCCTAAGGACCTCGCTCGCCGGGGCTACCGCGCGCCTCTCTCAGCAGGGCGCCGAGGTGGCGGACCTTCGGTTGCTCTACAGAGCCGAGGCGGCAGCGGCACGCGCAGAGGCGGCAGCGGCACGCGCAGAAGTGCGACGACAGCAGTCGGAGTTCGACCAGGTCGTCAATGAGCGAGACCAATCTCGGGGCCGGGCTGCCGAGGCCGAAAGCTGGGCTGGAGCCCTTGCAACCGACCTAGCCGTAGCCCAGGTCGTCGCCTCGGAGCAGCGTGCCCGAGCCGGAGGTACGCCCTGGCCATTTTCGGCTTTCATTTCAGCTTGTTTCCTCCGCTTGTGTTTGAGATCTTTCGTTCTGGCGGTTCACAGAGCTCGAGTCCGCCCTCGATGAGTCCGCCAAGGCGCTTGCCGAGGCGCTTGCCGGGGCGGCCGAGCAGAGGGAGGCCGACTACACGGCCATGTCCGAGGCCGTCTCGGACTTCTGCCGGGTCCTTGGCTTCGGCGACGTCCCTTCAGGAAGCTCCCCTCAAAGTCGCCTGCTGGCCTTGGGCGATCATGTGCGCGGCAGACTCCGCGAGGCGCTACACCACGGCGTTAGGTGGGCCTTCGCCGTGCTCGCTTCCCACTACGTCGTGGACCTGGAGCGGGTCAGCGAGGGGTATTGCCTTCCTGACGAAGATGAAGCCGCCCTGGCAGAAGTCCAGAGGCTCGACGCGGCCGCCGCGGGTCCGAGCGCAGTGCTGACGACCACCTTCGAGGCAGAGATCCTCCCGCCTGCGCCGTCTTCCGAAGCCGGGATGGACTTCGCCGAGGGCGGGGACAAAGCCGAAGGCGCGGCTCCTTCCCCGGGCGACGCCTAACTCTGTCGGAGCAGTTTCTGTTGGATGCACGTGTGTCTTTCTGCGGCCGCTGAGGCCTGAACACTTTATTATCGTTGCATAAAGTCGTGCCCCTTTTCCTTTCATTTTGCGTGTCCGGCCCCGCCCGTCAGTAGCAGGGTGGCTTCCCCAAGTAGGAGTCACTTTTCGTGGTAGGTGACGAGTGAGGTGTCCGTAACCCAGAGGCGTAGGAGTCCCTCGGCTCAGTCAACCTTGCCACTTACATGCACCCGTGTTCGCTCCTTGGGGTCCTGCCTCCGACATAGCCAGGGGAACGCAAAAGCCTTTTCGATTGAAAATTTTGACGCAGACGGGTTCCCCCCTTTTTAGCCCCCGAGGGAGGGTCGGGCTCTGCCGAGGCAAGGATGACCCTTCCTTGATGACTAAAACTTGCGTGGGAGCGAGGTATGCGAACAACTTGAAAGCATCTTAAGGGTAGAGGCGATGTAGCTGTTAGACGTTCCAAGTGTTGGTGAAGACCTCGCCTTGACTGTCGGACAGTTTGTTTGTTCCAGGCTTCAGAACTTTGGCGATGACGAGCGACCCTTCCCAGGGGTGTGTGTAGCCCCCGGGTGTCTCCAACAAGGTCTCGAGGTGCCGCGCGATGGTCGTAAGCCCCCCGAGTGTATCTCTCGGAGGAGTTCCTGACCTTCGGTGATGGAAATGCATCGCTGGAGGATGCCTGAGGGGCTGCGGTGGTAGAGCTCCTTCCCATCTCCCCGCAAGGCGAACGACTTGGCGCGCCGCGCCAACCGCCGAGCTTCAGCTCGGTCGAGGGGTAGCTCTCCTCGGTGGAGATATTGCAGGTACGGGGTCTGCTAGTTTTGATCAGGCGTGACCCCGCTTCGCTCCCCCTCGACGTGCAGCGTCTCGCCCTCGGGGGCCGAGGGTACCTCGGGCCGAACCGAGGGTGCCTCGGGCCGAGCCGAGGGTGACTCGGACTGAGCCGAGGGTACCTCGGGCTGGGCCGAGGGTGCCTCGGGCTCGGGCGTGTCGTCGATCTTGACGGAGGGTTGATGCAGGTCTCGGGAGAAGACGTCCGGGGGAACCGTTGTTCGCCCCGAGGCTATTTTAGCCATCTCATCCGTAGTCTCGTTGTAGCGCCGGGCGATGTGGTTGAGCTCGAGCCCGTAGAACTTGTCTTCCAGGCGCCGAACCTCATCGCAGTAGGCCTCCATCTTCAGGTCGCGACAGTGGGAGTTCTTCATGACTTGGTCGATGACGAGCTGCGAGTCACCGCGAGCGTCGAGGCGTCGGACCCCTAGCTCGATGGCGATCCGCAACCTGTTGACCAGAGCCTCGTACTCAGCCACATTGTTGGACGCCAGGAAATGGATGCATAGCACGTAGCGTAGGTGCTTCCCGAGGGGCAAGATGAAGAGTAGGCCTGCGCCGGCTCCTGTCTTCATCAGCGACCCATCGAAGAACATGGTCCAGAGCTCCGGCTGGATCAGAGCTGTTGGGAGCTGGGTGTCGACCCATTCAGCCACGAAGTCCACCAAGACCTGGGACTTGATGGCCTTCCGAGGGGCGAACGAGATTGTTTCGCCCATGATTTCCACCGCCCACTTCGCGATTCAACCCGAGGCCTCTCGGCACTGGATGATCTCCCCCAGGGGGAAGGATGACACCACAGTTACCGGATGAGACTCGAAGTAGTGTCGCTCGCTGATGAAGTAGACTGGCCTCTGAATGGGCAATGCATGCCCCTCTTCTTGCCTCTCGACCACAATCGCGGCGCTAACCACCTGAGTGGTCGCGGCGACGTAGATCAAGAGGGCTTCTCCGGCAGCTGGGGGCACCAAGATAGGCGCATTCGTGAGGAGTGCCTTCAGGTTCTCGAGGGCTTCCTCGGCCTCAGGGGTCCAAGTGAAGCACTCGGCCTTCCTTAAGAGGCGGTACAGAGGCAGACCTCTTTCGCCGAGGCGTGAGATGAAGCGGCTCAGAGCCGCGAGACATCCCATGACCCTCTGTACGCCCTTCAAGTCCTTGATGGGTCCCATGCTAGTGATGGCTGCGATCTTCTCCGGGTTGGCTTCGATGCCCCGCTCGGAGACGATGAACCCCAAGAGCATGCCTCGGGGTACCCCGAAGACACACTTTTCGGGATTGAGCTTCACGCCTTTCGCCTTGAGACATCGGAATGTCACTTCAAGGTCGGAAAGGAGGTCAGAGGCTTTCCTCGTCTTGACTACGATGTCATCGACGTAGGCCTCGACCGTCCGACCAATGTGTTCACCGAACACATGGTTCATGCACCGCTGGTATGTCGCACCCGCATTCCTCAAGCCGAACGCCATGGTGACATAACAGTACATGCCGAAGGGTGTGATGAAAGAAGTCGCGAGCTGGTCGGACTCTTTCATCCTGATTTGGTGATACCCTGAGTAGGCATCGAGGAAAGACAGGGTTTCGCACCCAGCAGTGGAATCCACGATTTGAACGATGCGAGGCAGAGGGTAGGGAACCTTCGAACATGCTTTGTTTAGACCAGTGTAGTCTACACACATCCGCCATTTCCCTCCTTTCTTTCTCACAAGCACAGGATTGGCAAGCCATTCGGGATGGAATACCTCTTTGATGAACCCTGCCGCCATTAGCTTGTCGATCTCCTCGCCTATGGCTCTGCGCTTTTCTTCGTCGAATCGGCACAGAGCCTGCTTGAAGGGTCGGGCTCCGGCTCGGATATCCAGCGAGTGTTCGGCGACATCCCTCGGTATGCCGGGCATGTCCGAGGGACTCCACGAGAAAACGTCGGCTTTTGCGCGGAGAAAGTCGACGAGCACTGCTTCCTATTTGAGATCGAGCTCGGAGCCGATCCGGATCTGCTTGGAGGCGTCACCGCTGGGGTCGAGGGGGACGGACTTAACCGTCTCCACTGGCTCGAAGTTGCCGGCATGACGCTTCACGTCTGGCACCTCCTTAGAGAGGCTCTCCAGGTCGGCGATGAGGGCCTCGGACTCGGCGAGGGCCTCGGCGTACTCCACGCACTCCACGTCGCATTCGAACGCGTGTTTGTACGTGGGGCCGACGGTGATGACCCCGTTGGGGCCCGACATCTTGAGCTTGAGGTAGGTGTAGTTGGGGACGGCCATGAACTTCGCGTAGCATGGCCTTCCCAGTACCGCGTGGTAGGTTCCTCGGAACCCGACCACCTCGAACGTCAGGGTCTCCCTTCGGAAGTTGGAGGGTGTTCCGAAGCAGACGGGAAGGTCGAGTTGTCCGAGGGGCTGGACGCGCTTCCCGGGGATGATCCCGTGGAAAGGTGCAGCGCCTGCCCGGACCGAGGACAGATCGACACGCAGGAGCCCGAGGGTCTCGGCGTAGATGATGTTGAGGCTGCTGCCTCCGTCCATGAGGACCTTGGTGAGCCTGACGTCGCCGATGACGGGGTCGACGACGAGCGGGTATTTCCCCGGGCTCGGCACGTGGTCGGGGTGGTCGGCTTGGTCGAAGGTGATGGGCTTGTCGGACCAGTCTAGGTATACTGGCGCCGCCACCTTCACCGAACAGACCTCCCGGTGCTCTTGCTTGCGGTGCCAAGCCGAGGCGTTCGCCGCTTGCCCACCATAGATCATGAAGCAGTCGCGGACCTCGGGGAATTCTCCTGCCTGGTGATCTTCCTTCTTGTCTTCGTCGCGGGCCCTGCCACCCTCCGCGGGTGGCCCGACCCTGTGGAAGTGGCGCCGAAGCATGACGCACTCCTCAAGGGTGTGCTTGACGGGCCCCTAGTGATAGGGGCACGGCTCCTTGAGCATCTTGTCGAAGAGGTTGGCACCTCCGGGGGGTTTCCGAGGGTTCTTGTACTCGGCGGCGGCGACAAGGTCCGCGTCGGAGGCGTCGCGTTTCGCTTGCGACTTCTTCTTGCCCTTCTTCTTGGCGCCGCGCTGAGTTGACGCCTCGGGGGCATCTTCCGGTGGGCGGCCCTAGGGCTGCTTGTCCTTCCAGAAGATAGCCTCAACCGCCTCCTGGCCAGAGGCGAACTTGGTGGCGATGTCCATCAGCTCGCTTGCCCTGGTGGGGGTCTTGCGACCCAGCTTGCTCACCAGGTCGCGGCAAGTGGTGCCGGCGAGGAACGCGCCGATGACATCCGAGTCGGTGATGTTGGGCAGCTCGGTGCGCTGCTTCGAGAATCACCGGATGTAGTCCCGAAGAGACTCTCCCGGCTGCTGTCGGCAGCTTCGGAGGTCCCAGGAATTCCCAGGGCGCACGTACGTGCCCTGGAAATTGTCGGCGAAGGCTTGGACCAGATCGTCCCAGTTGGAGATCTGCCCCGGAGGCAGGTGCTCCAACCAGGCGCGAGCGCTGTCGGAGAGGAACAGGGGGAGGTTGCGGATGATGAGGTTGTCATCGTCCGTTCCACCCAGTTGGCAGGCCAGCCGGTAGTCCGCGAGCCACAGCTCCGGTCTCGTCTCCCCCGAGTACTTTGTGATAGTAGTCGGGGTCGGAACCGGGTCGGGAATGGCGCCCGTCGTATGGCCCGGCTGAAAGCCTGCGGACCGGGTGGTTCGGGCGAGGGACTCCGATCCTCCCCGTTGTCGTAGCGTCCCCCACGCCTGGGGTGGTAGCCTCGGCGCACCTTCTCGTCGAGGTGGGCCTGACGGTCGCAGTGATGGTGCTCGTTGCCGAGGCGACCCGGGGCCGCAGGCGCTGTGTTGCGCGTGCGCCCGGTGTGGACTGAGGCTTCCCGCATGAATCGGGAAGTCGCGGCGTGATGTTCCGAGGGGTACCCTTGCCTTTGGGAGGCGGAGCTCTTGGCCCGTCGGACCGCGGCGTCCTCCAGGAGATTCTTGAGCTCTCCCTAGATTCGCCGCCCCTCGGTGGTTGATGGCTCTGGCATCGCACGGAGAAGCATTGCTGCTGCAGCCAGGTTCCGGCCGACCCCACTGGATGCGGGTGGCGGCCTGACCCTGACATCATCGGCGATGTGGTGCTGGAAGCCCTGGGGTAGATGACGCATTTCTCTGGCCGGAGGTTGGCTCGCCCATGCCTGCCCGACGTCCCGGCGGATTGGCTCAAGCGCTCCTGCTCCCTCGTCGAGCCTGGCCTACACCCCGCGGATTTGCTCGAGCTGTGGGTCATGGCCCCCCGCCTGAACGGGGACCACAGCTAGCTCCTGTGGATGTCAACGGGAAGCACCGGCCTAGGGAGATCACCGTCCTCCGGCATGCCGAGATGGTTGCCTTCGGAGGGACCCCCTAGATCGACGTGGAAACATTCGCGGCTTGGGCCGCAGTCCTCGTCGCCGAGGCTGCGGCTACCATCGGAACAGTCGGAAAGGCAGTAGTCGCATGCGGTCATGAAGTCCCGCATGGCACTGGGGTCGCCAAGTCCAGAGAAATCCCAACAGAAGTCGGGCTCGTCATCTTCCTCGGACCCCGAGGGCCCGTAGGTCGAGACGTCCGTCAGCCGGTCTCAGGGTGACCGCACACGAAACCCTAGAGGGTTTGGACTCGCCTTTACGAGAGCGTCCGCCAAAGCGAAGTCGCTTGGCGTGTCGAGGCTGAATCTGAAAGGCATGAGATGGGAATCGGTCGGTACCTCTTGGTCGACGGGCGGTGATGAAGTCACGTCGGGGACTGACTGCACCGTCATCTCAGGTACAAGGGTGACGTCCAGCAAGCCTTTCGCGAGCGTGCTGGCGTCGTCCGTTTGCTCGGAATTGGCGTGTCGCGGGGAGACGGCGCTCGTCTTCGTCTCAAACTGTGACACCCCAGGTGTCAGTTTCGTGTTATGTCGGGAGATTTGTCCCTAACGCGAATGCTCAGTGAAAAATTTCTATTTCTCGATCGTGCCTATCTCTATTTATCAGGCTTTCTCTTGGAAGTTCACCGAATTCAGAGTTAATCGATCGCGAGAAACAACCAATTTTGGAGCGTGTTAAAACTTTTATTCTCGGAACGAATGCAAACTCGAAAATCATCCTCGAATTATAAATCTCATCTGAAGCTCAGTTAATCAAACTCTCGACGATTGTTATCTGATCTGAGCCCGAATCTAATTCCTCGAAACTTTGATCTATGTTCGACTATTTTATTCGGGTCTGTATTCTCCAACGGGATACTCAGTATGTCGTCCTCTAAATAATTCTTACTCGACTCAGCCAAATATCTCATGTCCGAACCGAATTCAAAACCCCGTATCGACAGCGATTTTAAAATGCCACGATTCACCTCCTCCGACTAAAAATCCGAATGCCGATCAAATCTCAGGACGTTTTATTTCCGAATCACGCGCAGAAAATTATTTTCGAGCGAAATCAAATCCAACTCTCGGCCGAATTAATCGCTCAATCGTCCGTTCGCCGAAATTCTAATTCGCTCTGTTCTCCGTAGAAACGAATTCCGCAGGAGCATTTTTATTCCGGAAAATATTTAGCGCAACTCGATTTCGCGTTTTGGGCCAAATCCAGCCCAGCCCAATAGGCCCACTAAGAAACCCTAACCCTAGGGCTGCTTCTATAAATAGGGGTGCTCACTTGGCAAATTTTCACTCCCACCCCTGCATTTTTCCTAGCCGCCACTCTCTCTTCTCCTTTTCTCTCCCACGCACGCATTCTCTCCTGTCTTCCTCCCTGCCCAGGCGGCAACAGCAGCCAGCGCAGGAGCTCCATGGCCGCCAACCTTCCCTGCGGCGAGCTCCTTCCTCCAAGCTCCCATGCCGCCGAGCGCCCTCCCTGTCGTCCTCCTCCTGGCGCGCGCCCCTGCAAACCTTTTCCCCCAACAGGGAGAGCAGACACCCTTTCTTCTTCCCCCATGGCCACGAGCTCTCCCTCCACTCACCCCCTCGACGCAGCACGCCAGCCAGGAGCTCAACCCCGACCTTCTTCCTCCCTGTGTCCCTTGCCGCAGGAGCAGGAGCTCTCCTCTCCCCCATTCGGCGCCCTGCACAACGACCACCTTCCCCTGCTCTTCCGTACCCATGGCCAGTGAACGCCCAAGCCAACGCCCTCTGCTCCTCCATGGCGGCTGGTCGGTGCAGGCACCTTCTGCCCATGGCGCTCGACACCCCAATGAAACTCCCGTGGGCGCTGGAGATGCCCAGCTCCCGCCGGAGCCCAGGGCCGCACCTCCGTCTCCATGGCCGTCGCAGCTCCCTCGCGCCTCTGCGTCGGCTCGGTCTGCGTAGCCACGACGTCGAGCTCCATTCCCCGCGAGTCAGGCTGGGGCACCCCCCCCTCACGCGCGCGCTCAGCCACGCCGGGGCCGTGCGAGCTCCTCCACCGGTGCGCCGACAGCCTGCAGCAGCCCTCCGCCTACGGCCGTCGTCTTCGCCAGACGCTCCGCGTTCTGGCCACGCTTAGGTCCAGCCGCCATTGGCCCTGACAGGCACCTGGGCACCGGATCTCCCCTGTGGATGAGCAGCAGCCGCGACGCTAGGCTGCGCAGCCACGTGGATCTCCCTGCGTCGCGTCCTCGGCGTGCTCGACGAAATGTCGCAGCGAGCAGCGGTCATGAGATCCCCTCCGTGTTACTTGCATCGGCCCGATCTGCGCAGTCCCTGTTGCGACGCCAAAAATTCTTCGGTGAGACCTCGCTGATCTGTGTTCATCGATTTTATGAAATAACTGAACTAATAAGCTCTTTAATAATTTTGTATGTCGTTAATCGCAGCCCCTTGTCGTTGTCGCGCTTCGTGCGTCGTTTCTCGATAGAAAGCCAAACCGACATGCACGCATGCGCAACTCCACTCGGGTTTCGGCCAGGTTGTTCGCCTTGAATGATTCGCGATCTGTTTTATTTACGTAGTTGGTCGATGATGTGCGTGTGTGAATATGTGCGTGAAATTATAATTGTATAAATGAACACGTATATAGAAGAAAATGAAGTAGAACAAGAACTCGAATGTTTTTTTTAAGTTTCGGTAATAATGTGTTTGATGTGTGGTTTGCTGTGTGGATAAGTTTTTTTTTAAAAAAATGCGGATTATGTGTTGGGGAATGAATCGATAGGTGTCTATGTGAAAAGTGTATTGTTTTATGCATGGGATCGATGATTGTGATAGTCAATGCAGATGAGGGTATGATTAGTCCAGTTGGAGTCACCGGTGTGGTTGATGTCTTGTGCGTAATGTGGGGACACGTATGTGCGGGTGTGCTGTGGTGTATTATATTGGTGGTGGCGTAAGATATTTGATTGAGGTGTGCGGGTATATGCCGTAATATGGTTATACTCGCAACAAAGAAATATGTATGTCTTGTTAACACAACGTTTAGGTTGCTGTCGCATACCGTGTGAAGAATGCTCCCGATGGTCGTGTGACTAAAGGGTGATGTAGTGGCAAGCGAGAAGTAAGTTTAATATTTTTAAAAACGATTAGTTGATAGCATCTGTCGGTGTCGTCATGCTTTCTGTGGTATGGCGGGTCGATGCCTTGCCTTGTCAAATATTGCATTCCATGCCCCTTTGGATAAATAAATGTCTTGTTGGTCGATTAGAGGTCTTCTATGAGCGTTATCGCAGCCCAATAATTATTGGAAGCAAGTAGCATTCATAAGTTAGTCCTGGTTAAAATTTGAGAACAAATTCGATAGCAGATGCACATAAGTGCTTTAGGTCCCTCATTAGCCTATGTAAGTCTTATAGGGTTTTACGCCGTATGTAAATGCCTCTATGTTAGGTCCCAACAATGTGCTGTTTTAGGTAACTCGTGTGTTAACTAAATTAAGTTTAGCCATGGGTAAGAAACGCTGATTAATCTGCTCCAGCCCATGTTTTTGAGTTACGATGTCTAAAATAGTTCGCTAAGTTTTATGCTGTGTTAGCCAACTCATGTAAGTAGGAGTCGGTGGTGTAAGTGAGTGTGATATATATGTTGTGTCTCGGATTGTGGTAATAATAGGCAAACCGATGTGTATGATGTATAGCGGCCTAGGTTGTTGCTTGGGTTAACCAACTTGTTAGATGTCTTTAGTTAAGTTTGTAGTCGCGATGAATTGCTTGTTGTGGTCTAAATGTGTATGGTTATGGTTGCGAATGAAAAGTAGTAGTGCTCAGGTGATGTCTAAATTAAAATGCAAACTATTGGTGAAAAGCGCTTCGATATTGATTGTTATAGATAATGCATTGTTAATTGAGTATGGTACTTTTAGTGCGCAAAATAACTTGTATAAAAATTAGTAAGTCTACATGTTAGTTCTCACTTAGTTATTTTAACTCTAACCATTGTCAAAGTGTTAGAATGATTTAAGTCTCTAGAACATGGCAATTCTTGAATTATATAGGAGCTGAAATTTAGTGATTGCTGTTTTGGACTGCACGCACTGTTTTCGTTGTGCTGTTTGTTTGATAAACCAAATCATGTTTTCTGTAGAAAAGTCATATAGAAAAGTGGTAGATAACTTTATTATCTTGCTGGTGTTAAAATTTGACGGGCATAAGTCTGATCGTTTAGGAGTTATGATTTTTACAAATTCAGTGACTGAATCTGTCCAAATTCTGTACAGATTTCAGAAACTGCCTTGTTTGCCTAATGTAATGTTAGAATCAGTCCTTGTCGATTATAAGAAAGTTGTAGATGCCTTTCTGATCTTGCTTGTGTTAAAATTTCATAACCACAGGCCTGATAGTTTAGCAGTTATGAATTTTACAGACTGGTTGTTGTGTTCTGTCCACTGACAGAACAGAATTTGAAAACTGTGTTGTTTGATTGAGTTAAATATTGAATCACTTCTTGGTGATTATAAAAGTTATGTAGTGCTTTTACTGAGCTTTCCAAAAAGTCTTAGATCACTCTTTTTGGTGGTCTGAAGCTTAAGTTATGAATGTTTCAAATATGAAGACTGAATCTGTCCAGTTCTGGACAGCAAAGTCTTCTAGTGTATTTTATCCTTAGTTAAATATTGAATCACCTTAAGATGTTTATAAATGATATGTAGACAATTTTATTACCTTTCCAGAAAGTCTAGGATCACCGTGTTTGGATGTCTGAATCTTCAGTTATGAATTTTTAAGGTCATAAGTCTGAATCTGTCCAAATCTGGACAGCGCTGTTGTGTTAACACCTTTTGACCTTGCTAAGTGTTTAATCATGGTGTGATGACAATACCAAAGTTGTAGAGAACATTTTAAGCTTTCCAGAAAGTCCTAGTTTGCTATGTTTGGATTAATATTTGAAAAGTTATGATTAAAACAAGTGACTGTTGTATTGCTGTCCAAAAATTCTGCTAGTGCGCTTTTGATTGTTTAGTTCACCCTTCTCGCTAAAAATGTTTGGTTTGCTCTTAAGTAATGTAGACTTGCCATGGTTAAGCTAGAGATAACATATGTGCCATGTTTTTATACGTTTCTTTCTCTAGTTAATTGTGATGTATTATTGTGTTGCGTAAGTATCTAAAATGTCGTCGTCTTTTTAATGGTGTTAAGGATGAATGTCGATAACGTATGACTAGCTAGCGCGTGCGTATAGTCGTTGCAGTGTTTTACTAATTAATGCTTAGTTCGCTATCATGTGCTTGCAGTATCTTGTGATATTTTTCATTATATTCATACATATGCATCTTGCATCTCATTTAGGACCGAGAGACGATCGTGCAAGTGATGTGGTGCCAACCACAGGATGCCGTTGGTGGACGACCCAAGGAAGGATGGACTTAACCACTGGATGCTCGCCAAGCGAGCACCCACCCCAGCAAACACTATCTAAGTGTCAAAATAAAGGCAAGCCCCGGTTTTATGCATAACCGTTTATATATGCTATTTTACTACACTTAATGTTTGTAGGCTTGTACTGTGCACTTAAGTGTAGGAGTTGACTGAAACCCTAGTTGCATGAACTCAGGATTCCTGTTGAGATGGATACTAGTATGCTAGGTCGAGTAGCTGCTTTACTAATTAGGGATCTCGGTAGAAGTCGAGTGATTTTTCTAGCACTCGCGCGAGGTCAGGAATTGGTTGTATCCACTTTGATAACAGAATGGTGATGGTCTGTGGACACGGGTCCATGGGGACGCGTGGTCTACGAGAGGAAAATTGGAATAAGGATTAACGTGCGGATACCTGTGTCAAGCGTTTGAACGTACTAAACACATAACGAGAAATATGGTAAATCGGTAAGCCTAGTACCTGAGTGAACCTGCCCGCAGACATATCCCCTCACGCGACCTGAGACGAGGTCTCCCATTCCGGTTATGGTGGGTACAAGTGCGGTCACTGCACGACGGCCAGTCGGGGTCAGTGGGGCATTGTATGCCAAGGCGGTGAGCCCTGATCTGTTGCCAGGGAATCGATGGGGACGGTTGATGTGTGTGGGGACGGAGTGCCCCTACATGTCGTGTGTTTAGGTTTACCTTGCAAGGATAAAAACTCGATTCGAATCGTCTGCTTCTCGCAGCTAATGAGACTGCTTGATCCATTGTACTGCATTGAGTAATAAGTGGAAATGAGGTGACTGGCAAAAAGATATTGATTGATAAAATGTTTGATACCATGTCTGATTAGCTAGGTACACATCTAGTCTAAAGGATTCTACTAAAACTGAAAAGCTAAAATTTGTTTTTAGACTCAGCTAGTGCTTTTGGCAAACCAAACCCCTCAGCCAAACAGCTGCATGTCTAGAGGTAGAGGAGTAGACTCCTCACACCGGGTAAGTCTAGCTGAGTATTAGTATACTCAGCCTTGCTTGTGGCATAATTTTTGCAGGTACCCCTTAGGTTGAATTGGTTGATGGTGTGACTTGGCCTCCATCCCTGCCACCGGGATAGATGGTCGAGTGGGTTACTGTTTCCGCAGGAGAGGACCAGGAGGAGTAGCGTGGTCAGGCTTCGCCATGTTACTCGGTTTTCTCCATTAGTTATTTCCGCTGCATTAAAATTTAAGGTTATTATTTCTAAACTCCGACAATGTAATCACTAATGATATTTATTAAATTTGTGGTATTATGTTTTATTGTATTTCTCTGTGCCTCACCTTCGTGTGAGCTAGTGGTATTTGGTCCTGGTAAGTGGCTTTATCGGACTAGATCCGAGGGACTGACGAGTTATTCCTGTTTAAGTGTGTTGCTGCCCTTAAGGGTGCGACGTGGGCACTTAAGCTGGAATAATCCGGGCGGTTCCGCCACACAAACGCGAGGTCGATGCCCGACGCGCCCCCCGTTGGGGCGCTGGCGCCGTCGACTCGCTCGACAGCCGACGAGGCGCTGCCTCCTGGTTGGCCTTGGTTGCCCCGCCTCCTCCTCCGTCGGCGGGGGAGAGGACGGGGTGAGCTCGAAGGTTGTTCTTCCACCACGCGGGGAAGACGTCGTCGATTCCGCCGCCGGCGGGCGGGCTGTCGGCCGCCATTGTCGCTGTCGCACGGCGGTGGAAAGAGTATCATGTCGTAGCTGCCGTCGAGGGACATGAACTCAAGGATCCCGAAACGGAGCACCGTCCCGGGCCGGAGAGGATGCTGGAGACTGCCCATCTGGAGCTTGACGGGAAGCTGTTCGTCAACACGCAGCAGGCCCCTACCTGGCGCGCCAACTGTCGGCGTTTCGAGACCGGGGGGTCCCTGGGCCGACGAGTGAATGTCGACGCGTGCCCCAGCCCAGATGGGTCGGCGCGAGGCCGAGCGCGAAGGGGGGAAGTGAGGTGGCCGGAGATGGGCGTGAGAGAGGTGGAAATCCCGTGGCCTTCGTGTTCGTCCCGCGCCCAGGTCGGGTGCGCTTGCAGTAGGGGGTTACAAGCGTCGACGCGGGAGAGGGAGCGAGCGGCCTCACGCGAGCGCCTGTCTCGTCCTTGTCCCCGCGCGGCCATCCCTCCGTAAGAGGGCCCTAGTCCTTCCTTTTATAGGCGTAAGGAGAGGATCCAGGTGTACAATGGGGGGTGTAGCAGAGTGCTATGTGTCTAGCGGAGGAGAGCTAGCGCCCTAAGTACACGCCGTCGTGGCAGCCGGAGAGGTCTTGGCACCTGGTTCGTGTGATGTCGTGGCCGTCGGAGGAGCGCTGGAGCCTGGCGGAAGGACAGCTATCAGGGCTGTCGAGTCCTTGCTGACGACCTCTTGCTTCCGTAAGGGGGCGGAGAGCTGCCGTCGTCAGGGAGCGTGCGGGGCGCCATCATTGCCTATCTGGCGAAGCTTGCCAGATGGGACGCTGGTCTTGTTCCCTGTAGCCTGAGTCAGCTTGGGGTAGGGTAATGATGGCGCCTCCCGTTGACGTGGCCGGCCCACGCCCTAGGTTGGGCGATGTGGAGGCTCCTCCGAGGTCGAGGTCGAGTCTGTCTTCCATGGCCGTGGTCGAGTCCGAGCCTCTGGGTCGGGCGAGGCGGAGACCGTCGGCTGAGGCCAGGGATGAGTCCGAGCCCTGGGGTCGGGCGAAGCGGAGTTCGTCGTCTTCTGGGGCTGAGCCCAAGTCCGAGCCCTGGGTCGGGCGGAGCGGAGTTCGTCGTCTTCTGGGACTGAGCCCAAGTCCGAGCCCTGGGTCGGGCGGAGCGGAGTTCGTCGTCTTCCGGGGTTGAGCCCAAGTCCGAGCCCTGGGTCGGGCAGAGCGGAGTTCGCCGTCTTCCGAGGCTTAGCCCGAGTCCGAGCCCTGGGTCGGGCGGAGCGTAGTTCGTCGTCTTCCGGGGTTGAGCCCAAGTCCGAGCCCTGGGTCGGGCGGAGCGGAGTTCGTCGTCTTCTGGGGCTGAGCCCAAGTCCGAGCCCTGGGTCGGGCGGAGCGGAGTTCGTCGTCTTCCGGGGTTGAGCCCAAGTCCGAGCCCTGGGTCGGGCGGAGCGGAGTTCGCCGTCTTCCGGGGCTTAGCCCGAGTCCGAGCCCTGGGTCGGGCGGAGCGAAGTTCATCGTCTTCCGGGGTTGAGCCCAAGCCCGAGCCCTGGGTCGGGCGGAGCGGAGTTCTCCGTCTTCCGGGGCTTAGCCCGAGTCCGAGCCCTGGGTCGGGTGGAGCGGAGTTCGCCGTCTTCAAGGGCTGAGCCCGAGTCCGAGCCCTGGGTCGGGCGAAGCGGAGCTTCCTATGGCGCCTAAGGTCGGGCCTGACTGCCTGTCAGCCTCACTCTGTCAAGTGGCATTGCAGTCGGTGCGGCGCAGGCGGCGCTGTCCTTCTATCAGGTCGGTTAGTGGAGCGGCGACGTGACTGCGGTCACTTCGGCTCTGTCGACTGAAGGGCGCGCGTCAGGATAAAGGTGTCAGGCCACCTTTGCATTAAATGCTCCTGCGATTTGGTCGGTCGGCGCGGCGATTTGGTCAGGGTTGCTTCTTGGCGAAGACAGGGCCTCGGGCAAGCCGGAAGTATGTTCGTCGCTGGAGGGGGGCCTCGGGCGAGACGGAGATCCTCCGGGGCCGACTGCCCTTGCCCGAGGCTAGGCTCGGGCGAGGCGTGATCGAGTCCCTCGAATGGACCGATCCCTGACTTAATCGCACCTATCAGGCCTTTGCAGCTTTATGCTGATGGGGGTTACCAGCTGAGAATTAGGAGACTTGAGGGTACCCCTAATTATGGTCCCCGACAAAGTTAGTCAAAACCAACTTGTTGAACTACTTTTGACATCGAGCAGGTCCTCTTATTATCCATCGGTAAGCCAAGGGTTGAGAGTTCACATTTACAAGCAAAAGGTCATGCATTTGGGTAGAAATCCATTTGGTCAGGTTGTTCATCCGTTTCTTCTATGCGAGATGAACTGACTTGGTTCGAGAATACATGGATTAAATAAGAAAGCGAATGAACAAACTCCTGCATCTAAGCAGCAGGGGAAAGTCAATCTCCATTTTGAGAGCTAACCAGCTGTTTTCCAAAACTAAAAAGCTCCAAGGCTTCAGCTTTACACAAAGGATGTAATGGGAACTTGTATGAGTAGTCACTACCAAGATCAAAAGAAAAGAGACCACACATAAAAGTGGTATGCCTTTTTGATCGAACAGAAATGATAGATGTTGCTTGATTACTTGACAAACAACACCTAAATCGTTTCAAGGAAGAGATCTACGGAAGATGAAATATTAGGGTAGTTACATAATGGATCATGACTAGAGACCTCGATACCAGCATGCGCCAAGAAGCATAACCTTGCGTGTACATTCACAAGGGGCTCTCAGTTTCGCTGCGGCACCATAAGTCCTTAATCATGACACCATTACCAAACTAACACTAATAATGAATCTCACGCAGTAGGAACAATTTGTGCAGAGATAACATATCGATGTAGTCTCATAATGGATTATGACTACTAACTGTGATATCAGCGCATGCCAAGTAGCACAACCATGTGTGTACATTCACAGGAGGCCCTCGGTTTTGTCACGACACCATCGGTTTTAGTCATAACACCATTACTAGACATGACCAATAAGAAATCTCGCGCGACACCAATGGATTGGGCAAGGGTTCCAATATACAAGGAGATACTCCACCTGTAAGAATGGTTACAAGTAGAGAGCCAAATAGATTATGGCCCGATGAAATGAACAAGACATGGCCATAACCTAAACTTAGTTGATGAAAAGAGTACGATGGGAGACTATTATTTCAGCCCAAGAATATTTCTATGCCCATCGCAGAGATTACAAGGTCAATGATTAGTATCTGACTAGATACGCAGAGAAAACAATCATAAGATTAAGTTGGTATGCCTTCGATAGAGATGAGGAAACCAAAGGCACCAAATTCAAGAAAATACTCGGACATGTCTTTTCTGGGTTAGGTTGATAAAGCAACATGGCGATCCTTAAGAACAGGCGAACTGGATAAGGTACATCAGCTTGCACCAACTGAATAAGAATATGGTTTAGGATGGAGACATGACTCGAGATTCTTGTTTCAAGTCCGGGTACACTTGAGGTCCAACAAAGAAATTATCTAAGTATTTTTTTTGTATGTGTTTGGTCATGGAGTGATAACGGAAAAATCACTTTAGGTCATGGTTCACCAACTAAGAACATGGCCTAATTTTCGGTTTAAGCAAACAAACTACCAACCTTCTATCGGCACATCAAGTACAAGGGAAAACATATATAACACCTAAACATATTACCTAAGGAAACAGAGAATAACTATTTCACTGACGTTCATAATACCGCATTACATCACATTATCTACAATCACTATTTACTAGAATATAGATGAGAGGAGCATTTTGGATGTATAGGTGACAAACACAATGCAACAATCAGGATGCATGCTCGTCATATGCGTCCTCACGAGTTTTGCCAACATACTGTGGCAATAGCGTTCTATATCAGTGGCATACTTAAGACTCTCACGGTATTTTGCTAGTCGTCAGCTACACATACGTTTTCGAGGTTAGTGTACCTGCAGAAAATTCCATCACAGCCCAATTTCCCAATGATGCGGTTCACACATGACAGTTTATCACAGTTTATACTCCATATATTGCTATATGGAGGCCAGCTCATCATTAAACGCCGAGCCACGCATAGGCGCCGTTGCCACACTTTAACCATAGGACAACTCATTATGGTAACTCACCTTCTTACCTTAGCGTAGGTGCGTCGTTACACGTACATTACACTTCTCAGTATTCCCCTGTCTGTATACCCATACACATCCATGGGGTACTGAATTCCCAGAAAAGTAAATACTCCACATCGCAGCCTTCATATATACATATGTAAAACATGTATATAATCAAGCGCCACAATTAAGCACTTCCCTAGACCGACGTTTGTTCGGTCATGCTCTCACATCTCACCTTACCTGAGCGTCGATCCATTAAAAACTGAATGGCCTCAAAAATAACAATACACATGTATGCAAATACCCCATGTTGTGGGTTAGTGGTTTTCAACTAAGCCACCTGATAGTCCTTAACTTAGGGCTTAATAGAGGATGTCGCTAGCATTATAGTTTTTCAAAACTATTTTTCAAAGCCAAACAATGTGTTTAGTTGAAAATAGGTTTTTCGAAATCAAAACTTTTGTTTTGAAAATACGTATGTGACCGTATATACTTAATCCTGCTCTGATACCAGCTGTGGCAGAACCTGCCAAGTTATTGGGCCCACATGCACCTGTCCTTGTCTCAAAGTCCTTAGATGGCTATGCATGTGCACCAGATAACTTAACAGGATCTGTCCGAGTACCCCAAGGACCTCGGATAAACCACTTACAACCAGAACCGCGGGATTAAGTAAACACAAATCACACACCAACAATTTTGCAGCGGAAATCTTATTACCAAATTTTACATGTTACATCAAGTTTTACAATGTACATGATCGGAGTGATTACAGAAGTGATTCAAAGCAATAACTTTGAACTGTTATAAATTGTTTGTAGGTTTGAAATATATGCTAGCTTAAGTGACCATCCTCAATAAGAAGTATAGAAGGGTTACTTAGACTTATAAGAAGGTCGTGCCCACCGACGCTTAACACCAATCACAATTAAAGTGACTCATAACCTGCAGTAACAATGGGTAAAACCCTAAGTACACAAGTACTTAGCAAGACTTACCCGACTAAAGAAAAGACTCTCAAGGATATGCTGGTTAAATAGGAATCAAGGAAAAGGCTTTAGCAAGAATCAACTTAGATAGTTTTGTAGAAATAGCTTACTAAAATGAGTCCTTACTTTCAACATTTTAATGCTAGATTAATTATTAATAGACCTTTTTGCATCTAGTCTAATTTCACCATCACATTAATCAATCCAACATGATTTTTGCTCATTAAGGTTCCATCCATGACTTAGATTGCAGGGCAGTGACCAAGACTTCATGTCCGAGAAGTAACGGCAATCTGAATCGATTAATACCCAGCTAGGGATCTCCAATCACACGACATATGCAGCACTTAACCCTTGCATATGTCAACTCACCACCGGGGTTCTTAAGACCAGATCAGGTTCACGCCAACCGAGAGCATTGATACACCACCGTCCAGCCTCTTGCCACGGAGGGTACACACTACTCTCGCCATCTCTCTACTCCCATTGCGTGTTATCTTATTCTGGTATTAGTCTGCCCAAGGCAAAGCTTACCCATGATGAGGCATGTGACCAGTTAAAAGGTCCTCGATCATCAAGCCTACATTCAGTATAATCCTTAATCAACCTGGGTAGAACATCACCTGTTCCTAGCCCAAGTCCCGATTTAAGTACTTCCATCTTTAGGATTGTTTGTGTTCCTTAGGATGAAAAGAGCATCAAAGGGAACTTTGCAGTAAGATCCCACCATGCTCCAAATGAAAATATTCTTGCAGGTAGAAGCCATCCTTCCTCAGGATAACCCCTGAGCTAGGCATTAACGCAAAGGACAACCTCTATCCACAAGATCTAAGTAGGGATAAGCATTTTTGTAAATCATATTTTGATACTTCATCAGAAGTATCTATAAAGGTATGGATATCAAGGTAGGCAATGCATCAAAGGGTTTCCAAGCAACTCCTATAAACCTAATGCACATTTCGCTAGACTTAAAGTGTGTAAAAATTATTTAAAAATACAAGGGGTTGCATGCACCGGGGCTTGCCTGGAATAACCACTACGTTAGTGTTTGTTAGACGACGACCACTTGGCGATCAGCTTTTGTTCCGATACTTGTTTCGATTATCCATCTTCAGGTTCATCATCCGCATCACCTTGAGATTAATCCAGTTCTTGTTCTTCACATCACGTGATCAACTAGCGTACCTCATGAGATGCACAATGCACATGTATGAATATTAAGACGAATATCGCAAGATAATATTACGATTTTACACAGTAAAGAAGTAAACACTTACTGGGAAGGCATCACGATATTTCATAAGAAAACGCTAGCTATCGCCATATGACCAAGCGCAATAATCACGCTTCTCTAGATTAACCGAATCTAACGCAAACATCACAAAACAGCAAACCATACACACTAAGTGCAACACTCACGTTCCTGCTTTCTAATCGGATCTAATTCCGAAATCAAGCAAGAATAAATTATTTAACCCACACTATCATCCTTATTAAACTATATCATCGAAAATCTAAATAAACTTGGGCTAGTCGTTATTGAATACCAACGGCTTAAAATAAGTTTAGGAACAATCTAATTAGCTCTTTAAATTGTGTATCTTAATTAACTTGAATTACACACTTAACAAATTCAAATATCACAATATTTATCCTAACAGATAAAATATAATCAAATAACATAGCGTTCAGTAAAACTAATTTCTCAACGACTTAAATATCTAGAGTACTTATGTACACTGGCCAACGACAGATGACTTAGTACAATAGTGATGCTTCTCAAGATTAGTCGAATCTAACACAACTTCCCTAACAAAACATGTCAGCTAGATGATTTAATACTAAACTTATTTTAACGTCATCGATTCACCAACACCGTATACTTGTCTACGAAACCTCCTTCGCCTAAACCGTATTTTAAATCTGAGCTTTACACTATGTGTCTACGCCACAATTACGATCACAAACACATCGCCAATATTAAATCAATTAAATTACCCTAGTCATTCGTATCCACCACCAAAGCACTCCTCGCCTAAATTACATTGCCGCCTAAATTTTACCATATACATATAAAAACGACTAATTATTAATTATTACCAGAAAATACATAAACATTAATAACCTATTTTTTTAAATAAAATGGCATATAATGACTATCATTACGACTAGTAATTTAATCCAACGCATCCAATCATTAAAACAAAATAATAGAAGTAGCGAATTAGCTTACCTAAATTCGACTTAGAATTCGCAGAAATAACGATGATCATATGTTCAAGAAGTTCGTCGAATAGTTGATGAGCACCACGCGAGAATCGCTTCTTTACTCACTCTCGGGATTCCTTGATGACGCACGGAATGATGCCGAGTTGAAGACTTGCAGAGTCGAGCACGACACGGAATTCAGAAGATCGACTTAAGCAGCACGCAATTGGACAACAGATCATCAGAGTCAACAAGCACGTCGTGGATACAACGTGGATCGACGATGATGTTAAAATCAGACAGGGAGCTGATGGCACTATGATCTAGCAGCACGGCGAGGCTGAGCACCAAAGATCGGCCCGGGAGCCTCGACAGCGGCCAGACACTACGATGGCTGCTGCCACCGGCAATAGAGTTGGAGCTGAGGACGGACAGCGACGCATACCGGTGTTGAAAACGCAAGGGGATTCGATGTCTGGTGCAGGAGCTTTGGGAGGACGCCGGTTGGGAGGACGACGGCAAGGTGCTGGCTGACGATCCTGTAGCATGAGGTGGCGCGCGCTGATGAACAGGGGCAGCAGAAGACCGAGCAGAGGGCAGAGCCGAGCTGGGGCCAGCGCGCTGGGGGCTGGGCGCGCGAAGGGAAGCTCCACGGCGGCCATGGGAGAGGAGCGTGCGCATGGTGACGAGGCAGAGAGACGCGGCTGGGAGCAGGCGGCTGGGCGTGGGAATTTAAAGGAGCACACGGCAGGAGATAAAGCAGGCACGGTGAAAAAGATCAAGGGGAGAGGGGAAGAGCGGTGACGATAGAGATGAATTGATTTTTTTGTTTAGATTTTTCCTGTCACATGCAGCCATTAGCCTATTGATTAGTGTGTGCATGGTCATTAGTATGGCGTGAGTTTGTTCATGGGTTAGTACTAGCCCCTATTTCTTTTCTTTCTTTTTCTTCGACAAAACAATACATATATATATATATATATCCGTGTTTAGGGATTTGGATCTGGGTAAGATACAAACAGATTGTATCAAAATGCTGTTAGGATACAGTTTTATTTTTCTCGGATCCTGGAATAGGAAACTGAATTGGCTAGCAATTGTTCCGGTTTTGGTTTGTTTAAACAACCTACCCCAAGTAGCGCATTTATCGAATTTATAGAGATTGCTCGAACTGAGCGGAATACTTAAGTGACAATTTTAGTTCGTCTCAATCGGTTAATTTAAACTGGCACTAGGCTCGACATTTTAGAAATAGATAAATTTTAAACGGTGCGAGCCGAATACGGCATCGCAATCGGAATTCTCCGGAGATGACGTCAGCCTTGTTACGGGAGTGAGATATAGACGGATTAAATCAGATGAAATCAGATTCGATATTTTAGTCGACGTTTGATTTAGTTGAACCTAAACAAATTTCGCCTGCTATCCGAATATTCAATCGGAGAACAATTCAACTAAAAATCTTGCGCCTGGTTTTTCTCGGATTCTGAGTGTGGTCCGATTTAATTTTACATTAAAACTTTCGTCGCGAGTTCAAATTAATTTGCCCGGGATAAAAATCGTAAGAGTAGGTCGAGCTTCCGAATTCGTATTCGCGTGAGCGATGAATTTTAAATAATCATCGGATGCACCGATTTTCGGAACGACTATATTCCGAACATCACGAAAATTTAGGAAGAGCCCGGATAAATAAAAACGATGTTGAACTCGCGACAGACGAAACAGATGCGATACTAAAATCGCGATAGGCGAAGATGATTAAAATCTAGCATCCGTTTTATCCACTGATATTACGTGCTTAATTCCATACTCGTTGTCGAGCGGAATATAAACACCAGGGGTGTTACAGACACCCTCTCTCCTCAACTCCAACCGGTCTAACACTAGGGCGGCGCCATTTGCAGCACACAACCCAAAGGTGCTATGGTTTCTACCCATGAAGCCTTCCTAGATCCGCGCTGCGAGGGTCAAAACAAACCGGGGTCATGAGCTTACCAGTATTGGAGATGTTGACGGGTCCGTTCCCACGGCGTGGCGTTGACCACCAGCACTGGTGCACGCACCAAGAAGCTCTGGGTGGTGACCTCGCCCGGCAACGTCTGCCCGATGGCACGCACCATGAGCACCCCGGTCGCGGGGCCATCCTCTCCACCCCTGCTTGGCTCCGAAGCGGTGACCCCGGCGCTCTATCTCTGCACTCGATCATGGTGGCGACCGGAGCGCGCTTCGTCCTCTCCCCAACCCGTACACGAATTTCCGGAGCCCCGGTACCACTGGATGCGGGGAGGGCTCACGTACAGATGACTGTGGAGAACTCCGCAACCACATTTTTTAGAGGAGGTCGAGGCCGCACTGAGCTAGGAGTCTGTTGCGACCATGCGGGATCTGAAGCGAGTTTGTTCACCGACGCGAGGGGGAAGGGGGATGAGTGGGGTCGGTGCATGCGCGGAATGAGACTGTGCGCCCCCGCCACGCTCGGGTGAGTCTATTGAAGAGGGGAAGGGATGAATCCAAACAGCGGGGCCCACATGTCGGCCAGCCATGTCTGTTGAGTGCGGGTGAGCTAATGAGGCTGACCAAGCTTCCCCACCTGGCAGCAAAATAGGCAAGCGGCCCGCGAGTCAGTGCCCATTGAAGATCCATGCATGACCGAGGCGGGGTCAATGGAAGTGGGCCGCGCAGTGGAGGTTGGAAATGGGCCGATGGCATGAATCCGACCCAAACCGAGGCTGCACCCATTCCCTTTTCTTTTTATTTTCTATTCTCCCTTCTACTATTTTCAAATTCCAAACGAAGTTTAAATTCATGTTTGAATTTTGAATTCACGATTCTCACTTGAATAATACTTTTACATATGTAATTTTATTTATTATTTATTCTTCTTCCTATTATTTAATTCTAGCAATAGTAAATGACTTTAATACAATTTCCTTCCTCTCTTCTTATTTCCCTTACTATTTCGAGTTTTACTTTTCAAACTTAACTTGTCTAAAAAATTTGAGTACAAATGCAACATGCAAGAATTTCAGCATGATATGCATTTTTTCTATATTTATTTATTTGTTGTTTAACCACTACAATTCCGTTAACCGTATATGCACAAGTAAAACAAACTCAAGTGATCTCCAAAGGCTCTATAATCCTAAAACCCCACACAATAATATTTATTAATTTATATCATTATTATTATTTTTATTCTATGATAAAAATTTTGGGCTTTACAATGAGGAGACAAGGACAAGAACTAAATGCGAAAAGCTTCTATAACATGCATGAATTGTCTTATGAGACGAAGGCCACTGGTAAAGAACAATATCACAACAACTTTGGTTGCTATGACTTCGTGACCCGCTCTGAGGTAAGCAACCCGATTCCAACATTTCGCAAGAGATGGCCGGGACCCTGGATGCAAGAATTGTTCTATGTGAAGAACGATCTGGTTGAGAGGGAAGACATCAAAGGGATTATCCAACGTCTTATATGGTCTCACTTCAGCATTAGGAGACCATCCCTTGCCCTCGGGAACGACATACAAGCGTGCCAAGCTACTTATAACACAGTATGCACTTACATAGGCACCAGGGACTTAGTCCAGAAACACATTGCCTTCAAGGTGTGGCCACTCAGGAGTGGGTGGGAGATACCGAAGGAGACTGCTGCTGGGTCTAGCCAAGGTGGCTTGCTTTACTTGAAGTACACATTCAAATACAGGAGCCAATTTGATGAGCCAAACGACGACTGGCTAGATGCCATTGACGCAACCAGCAATGAGTTGCTCGACGCCTACTCAAGGGACGAAGATGATGCCATGACAACGTTCTTCGGAGGCCGAGGAAAGAAAAGTTTGAATAGGGTTTTTGAAGTTATTGGTTTCGTACACCTAGTTTACAGCTATCCTTCGCGAAAGCAAGGAAAGAAAAGAAGAGCTGCTGCTTCGGCGATTTCCACTAGGCCGAAGCCGAAAAAGGTTAAAGTTTTGACACATCGTCCTAAGCGCACTGAAACAGCAGAAGAGCTAAGGCTTGCTGAAGGGTCCTCTGCTGTTGAGTCAAGTCACCCGCTACTGCCGAAGCTAGGGTGGAATCGACCGAGGAGCCAAACCCAAAGATAGCAGCAGAGCAGCTGAAAACTTTGAGCTCATTGCAAGAAGCAGAACTGCCAAAGGTACAAAAGATTGCTTTAGTAACTCCGAAGAGAAGGAGAATGGCTAGTGTATTGGATGCTGTTATGGAGTCCACAAGGGCGCTAACTCCTGCTTCTGCCGAGTCACCTAGCGTGGAAGGAAAAAATATAAAGAAATCTGTCGAAGTTGGCATGACACAGGTTGCAGCTGAGGTTGAGCCCTATGCTCCTGCCCAAGTAAGACCCTCAGAGACTATTGAAAAGTGTGCTGAAACAAGACCTTCGGATGCCGCGAAAGCTTCGATATTGTTGGAAAAAGAGAAGGCTACCGAAGGATCTGAGTCCCCTGTCCCTGGAGCATCTACTGAGGAACTGGAATTTATAGTGCGTAATGCTTCAGGGAAAAATTATCAAAAGAGCAAATTGCCGAAACGCAACATTACGCCACGGATCTGCAATACCCTCGAGGATCCTTGGTGTATGGTGGGGATGATGAAGATGACTTCCTTTATTGTCTGCCTGATAACAAAGATATCCATGTTTGTCAGGAGATGGCAGACAATATAGGACACCCGAAGCTTGAGTTAGGTTTGTCTGCAATGACAAATGCCCAACTCGTGGATAGCCTTGCCTATAACATTCTAGAGGTGGGAACACTTTGATTTGTTAGAAAGTAGATTATTTTTGTAGTTTATTTCCTTTTCAGTATGTGCTCATCCGTTATTTTTGTAGTGCTTAATTCTGAGCAAGGCTTTAAAGATCCAAAAAAGCCGAAGAGGAAAGCTGCCAACTAGCGCTTGGGAATCATCGATCAGAAGTTATTACACCAAGGAATGAAGCTCTTGAAAAAGACAAAATAATACTCTCCTTAGTGGATAGACTGAAAACCAGCGAAGCCTAGTTTGGCGCACAAGCCGAAACTCATAAAGCTGAGGTTGAAAATTTAAAGAAGAAGCTCGCTGAAATGAATGAAAATTTTGAAGTTGCGAAAACAAAACAAGAAATAAGTGAAATGGAAACGGCAAGGTGCAGAAAAATATTGAAGAACTTTGGGATTCCAAAGAAAAATTGTCACGGAACCTCCCAAGGTATTAGGCCCACCTACAGATGTCCTTGTCCTAAGGACCTCGGACAACCCTGCAGATGCACATAATCACTTGACAAGTTCGGTTTTCTGTATCAACATCATACCGCCCAAGAGCGCTTCACTCATCATGCAGATATTACATCACATCGGAGGAAAGAATAAGCGGAAGTAGATTACAATACTTAATTTACATTTATAAAATATATAGAGAGAGTATTATTACAATACTGGGTGATAAGAGTGCATAAAGTAATATTACAAACCAGGGAGGAAAAACACCCTCTCGCACAAAAGTTTAGTGTTTTTCAAACCGGGAGGCAAGCATCCTCCCAAACCCACGATCACGGATTTGTCTCCTCTTTTGGTACCACATTTGAACAGAAACAACAAAACTCCGTTGTTTCCTCGCCTACAACAACATGGGTTTGAAAACCCTAAGTACGGAGTGTACTTTCGCAAGTCTTACCCGACAAAAGTAAAAGACTCTCAAGGATATGGTGGTTTGAGGGAGTCAAGGTAAGGATGATCAAACATCAAAGACTCTATTTGCAGAAATGCTTACTAACAGTGGATCCTTAAAAATCCAGTTTTATTATTAGGTTAAGTCATTACATGCATCTATAGTTCCTTCTACCCTAGTTCAAACACTTGGCCTACACTAGCCGTCTTTTATCATCCCTTTAGTTCACTGGATTGCTACGTGTAGGGTAGTGACCAAGTCTTCATGTCCTAGAAGTAATTGCGATCCGAATCGATTAATACCCAACTAGGGATCTCCAACCACACGACATATGTAGCACTTAACCCTTGCATATGTCAACTCACCACCGGGTTTCTCAAGACCAGACCAGGTTCACGCCAACCGAGAGCACAGATACACCACCGTCTAGCCTCTTGCCATAGAGGGTACACACTACTCTCGCCATCTCTCCACTCCCATTGCATTATATCTTGAATATAACTTTCCTTCACGGTACTCCTGAGTCACTAGGGTTTTCTGGGTTAGTACCCTATCAGGGTTAAGCAAGTTCTATTCTAGGAAGCTAGGGTTTTGGGTTTGGAATCAAACAATGTCCAACACATGCCCAACATTACCCAAGGGTTTTATTTATCATATTAAGGCTACCCAAAAAGTTTTATGATTTTTGGAGCAAGTAATCAAATTCTAAAATTCTAAAAGACTAGGTTTAGGCATTTTTAAATGCTAAATAATTCAGGGTTGGGACTAAAAATCTTCGAACTATTTTTATTAAATACTAGAGGAATTTAGAAGTCTAGTAAAATTGGTCCCATATTTCTATCATTTTCTAGAATTTCTTATGGATTTCCAAACTTAATCAGAAATATAAAAAGAGAAACTGTCAACAGTATTGGGCCGAAACCAGCCCGGCCGGCCTAGGTCTACACAGAATTCGGGCGTGCCCGCGACCGCGCGGGTGGATTTGCACAAAGGCCCTTGCCGGTTCAAATATCAGAAAGGAAGTCCTCGACCAAATTCAATGAGTCACTGACACTTTACTCCCAACCCCTCCTAAGTTCCTTGTCTTTTAAACATGGGTCCTCGGCACGGATGAACCTCCCTGCCATGCCACGGCGGTGGAGAGCCCAAGCACCCATTAGATACTTTCCAGACCTAATTCTAACCTAAACCGAGCAGCTATGGGCATGGATGTAGCCTATAAACCCCCAGAACGATCCAATCGCGCCTATGACGGGGTCCCGGTTCCGCGGCGTCTGCCCAAACAATACAAGCACTGGAGGATTCTAATTAAAGGCACATGGAGTACTAGCAGGACACGGGGGACACGATGCTTCCATGAATCGGCATCGGTCCAACATAGTTTTGGTGGGTTGACACCAGAGCAGTTCATGTGGTGTGAAACTCGTGTTCCAATCAAACTATGACCGTAAAGACCAAACAGATTCCTTGGTGAGCTTCACCAACCTATAAGGACACTAGAACATTGATTCTTATGTGTTGAGCCATACCATAATCGCGTGGCCACGTGAGGTTGATGCATCGGCGACCTGGTCACCAGACACGTTGAGTGACTTGACCAAAGGAATTGGGCGCGTCCAGGGTATAGTTTAGGGAAAGGAAAGCAAAAGAACTACGTTGAAGCTACACACCGTGGTTAACGATAGAGGTAAGTATCTCTCCTTTGGTCTTGCCTTCTTCCCCCTAATTACACTTAAATAGGTAGTGAAAAGATCAAGGGATGGCTCGGTTCTTGGAATCACAGCAAGGATAACTCCGAGCATGCCAGTGAGTGCATGGGTGTGTAGGCGTGGCTCAACACTAAAGACCCACGCAGATTCCCAGAGCACTGCAAGGCAAGGGTGAAATTATCCTCGACAAGGGGGGTAGAGATAAGATGGCACTGTAGTAGATATTTCCAACTGGTGATATTTCAGTGATGATCATAGTTCTGAACATCCCTGCCCTCTTCTCATCTCTATAATCTCTCTATTCCAAAGTAAGACACGGCAAGGGAAGAAAAGATCAGGGATAGATATTTCTGCACTTTTGAATCTACAGCTCTTGACTGATCCTCCCTTCTTCGGTCATCCTTTTTTCCTTATTTTGAGTAAGAACAGGTCAATCACCATTAATAGAACTTGTTCACTAATCAAGGGTCTGCAAAGTTACTATAGGTTTCTTGGACCCAAACCTCATAGACTACCAGTTATGGTACCCAAAAATCAGCTGCAACACACGTGTACCATTTCAACTTCCTGAACTCTAATCTTCAGTCTTCAGCTGATTCCTCCCTTTTCAGCAGAGACAATTTGGGCGCCCTTATCTTCTAAATCTGTATGACGTCAAGCCAGGGTCTCTTAATAAAATTTGCTCATGAATACTAACTCTCCAACTTTGCTTTAACCATCCTGGCACCAAGTCACACATAATAGCTTCTACAAGGCCTCAAAGTTGATCAGACAGGCAGAAATTCAGAATAGGTCTGCCTGATCGTCAGTCAGAATCTACTAGTATGACTGCCCGACTTTGAGCATCATTTCCCTTAATGTTGGCACAGGATCAAGCCTAATTGTCTTAAGAACACTTAATCACCTTCTGATGGTCTCTGTTTTTTCTACGCAACTCACAACCTTAAACCCCCTAGATTGGTCACAAAAGGACTTCAAACCTAGCTCGACATACTGCATTACAGATTCTCAGACTACTGTTCCCTATCTAAAATTTCAAATTTCTACTAGCTCTGTTTTGGGGTGTGTTTTTCATCAGAATTCATAGGGTTTTAGGGTTAGGTTTCTCAATTGAACTTGTACCCCTATAGTAGCTCTACAGGTTTGATGTATTGACTTAGGGCAAAATCCTCATGAATCAATAACTACAAGGCTCCAAAGTTGACCCAATTCCACTGAAATTTAGACTTAGCCACATAATACTCATGGCGCCTTTTTGCAAATAAGTCCAATTTACTCCATACTACTGAAAATCTCCCCAATGTGAAAGTTACTTGGTTTTTGATATTCTATCACTTTGATATTTGCACTTTGGTCCAAAAGTGCATAGAATTTGAATTCACCCCCTACGGTACCAATTAGGGTTTTCTAGGGTTTTGGGCACACTAGTGTTTTTGTGCCACAAAAGTTCACCAAATTTGATATCTTGTGAACATTTCTAATGACTTTTGAGATTTTACTCATTTTGGGCTTACTATTACCTATATGCCCTAATCCTAGGGTTGGTTACCCTACCCTAGGGTTAAGCACACTTCAAGTCACCACATCACACATGTTTTGAAATTTTACCTAGTGAATGCATTCTAGGTGTGACAACAAAATGAAATGTCAATGCATATGATGTCATGCTCAAGTTTTAGTGCCAGTAACACCAGGGGTGTTACATCCTTCCCCCCATAAAAGAATCTTGTCTCGAGATTTAAGGTCCTAGGTCAAGTAGTGGAAAAGGAAACATGTCATAACTTTATTTCCTTATTTGTCTTACAGAGCAGGGGGTGGTATGGGGTTTATTCCAACTTTACGATCAGATACACACATCTTACAAGTTACATGAAGCTAAAAACTGAGGAAAATTCTTTTCCAGGAAATCTTGAGACTCCAAGTAGCTTCATCTTCAGTATGCTGGTTCCATTGTACCTTATAGAATTTAAGAGTCCTTTTTTGAGTGATCCTGTCCGTCTGATCCAAAACTCGAATGGGATGTTCTGAATAAGTCAAGTATGGTTCCAAAGCAACATCCACCGCATCGATGGTTTGATCAGGAATCCGAAGGCACTTCTTTAATTGAGATACATGGAACACATTATGTACTGCAGACAATGTTTCAGTCAGTTGAAATCTGTACGCCACTGTTCCGTATCATTCAAGGATAGGAAACGGGCCAATATATTGGGGTGCAAATTTTCCTTTTACTCCGAATTGGTTAACACCCTTCATTGGTGATACTTTCAGGTATACATGACCATGAACTTGGAAGACTAAAGGTCGGCGTCGTTTATCCGCATAACTTTTCTGCCGAGCTTGAGGCTCTTTCAAGTTGTGTCTTATCTGTTGAACTTTTTCCTCTGTTTCTTTCACCAAATCAGGCCTGAAAAACCACCGTTCTCCTAGTTCAGACCAATTTAAGGGTGTTCGGCATCATCGCCTGTACAATGCTTCAAATGGTGCCATCTTAATGCTTTCTTGATAGCTATTATTATAAGAAAACTCTGCCAATGGCACACAATCATCCCATTTTTGCGGAAACTCCAGAACACATGCCCGTAGAAATCTTCAAGGATTTGATTTATTTACTCTTTCAGTTTGCCCACTTGTTTGAGGATGATAAGTTGAACTATGGAGCAACTTAGTACCCAAGGACTTGTGTAGCTCTTCCCAAAATTTGGATACAAATTGCGGTCCCCGGTCCGACACTATCGTTTTTGGAACTCCATGTAAAATAAGAATACGGGCAATATAAAGTTCCGCGTATGCGACCACTGGATATTTTGTCTTGACGGGAAGAAAATGGGCAATCTTTGTAAGCTGATCAATTATGACCCAAATAGAGTCAAAGCCTTTGGCTGTCTTGGGCAATCCAACAATGAAATGCATACTAATATCTTCCCAATTTCAAGTTGGGATGGGCATGGATTGTAATGGTCCAGTGGTCTTCATATGCACTGCCTTGACATGTCTACAGGTGTCACATCTTGCCACATAACATGCAATTTTAATCTTCATTTTTGTCCACCAATAGTGTTGCTTTAAGTCTTGATACATCTTAGTACTCTCTGGATGAATGGAATATTGACTAAGATGAGCTTCGTCCAGAATTTGGTGGCGAACTTCGGCATCTTTTGGCACAACTATGCGATCCTTAAACCAGATTATTCCTTGGTCATCCTTTCAGAAGCAATTTGCTTTGTCGACTTCTATTTTCTCATGAATGTGCTTCATACCCTTATCGATTCTTTGGGCATCAATGATTCTTTGCAGAAGAATTGACTCAATCTTTAACTGTGTCAAAGCTCCATGTTGTATCATACCCAGGTTCAACTTTTCCATTTCTTGACATAGGGTGGTGTCAGGGGTCCTGACTGTAAGACAATGATAGGAAGCCGTGCGACTTAATGCATCTACCACCACATTGGCTTTTCCTGGGTGATAATGGATTTCCAAATCATAATCTTTAATTAGCTCAAGCCATCTTCTCTGCCTCATGTTCATCTCTGACTGGGTAAAAATATATTTCAAACTTTTGTGGTTTGTATACACATGACATATATTCCCCAGCAGATAATGACGCCATATCTTGAGGGCATGAACGACTGCAGCTAGTTCCAAATCATGAGTTGGATAGTGCTCCTCATGCCGACGTAGTTGCCGTGAAGTATAAGCTATGACTCGGCCCTCTTGCATTAGGACAAATCCGAGTCCACTGCCTGATGCGTCACAATAAACATCAAAAGGATTTTCAATATCCGGTTGAGCCAATACCGGGGTAGTGGTTAACAACACCTTCCGCTACTCAAAAGCTTCTTTGCATTTTGAGGACCAATCAAACTTTGTATCATCCTTCAATAATCCTATAATGGGTTTAACAATCTTGGAGAAATCCGGAATAAACCTGCGGTAATATCCAGCTAGTCCAAGGAAACTTCGAACTTGATGTACTGTAGTAGGCGATTTCCATTCTAGAATATCCTTGACTTTGCTGGGATCAACCACAATCCCTTTTGCAGATAATACATGTCCCAGGAGCTGGATTTCCTCCAACCAAAACGCGCATTTACTGGATTTGGCATACAACTGATGTTCCCTTAAGCGCGTTAGCACGATCCGCAAGTGCTTTGCATGCTCCTCTTCATTTTTGGAATAGATCAGAATGTCGTCAATGAAGACCACCACAAATTTATCCAACTCGGGCATAAATACCGAGTTCATTAAGTATGTGAAGTGGGCTGGAGCATTTGTTAATCCGAAAGACATGACCAAATATTCAAATAACCCATACCGCGTGGTGAATGCGGTCTTGGGTATATCCTCGGGTCGAATACGAATCTGATGATAACCTGACCTGAGATCAATCTTGGAGAATACCCGAGCTCCAGTAAGTTGATCGAATAAGATATCGATCTGAGGAAGAGGGTACTTGTTCTTGATGGTAACCTCATTGAGGGGTCTGTAGTCCACACACATTCGAAGTGTCTGATCCTTCTTCTTGACGAAAATTGCTGGACATCCCCATGGTGATGAACTGGGTCTAATGAACCCTTTCTCAAGTAAGTCTTGTAGTTGAGTCTTGAGTTCTGCCAATTCATTGGGTGGCATTCGGTACAACCTTCTGGAAATAGGAGCCGTACCGGGCTTCAGTTCAATCACAAATTCCACATCCCTTTCGAGAGGCAACCCAGGCAAGTCTTCGAGAAAGACATCCGAAAACTCACATACCACCGGAATATCCTGGATTTCTTGGACTATAGCCTCATAAACTTGTCCAGATGCTTTGGCTGGGACAGTTACAGGGATGGACAATTGGATCTCTTCATGACCATGGCTTAATTTAATGGTCCTTAAGTCTGTATTGATGATGGCCTTATGCTGGGCTAGCTAGTTCATGCCTAGAATTACTTATATGTCTTGCCCCTTTATAACAATCATATTTGTAGGAAATTCCTGTCTGGCCAAGGTTACTGGTATACGGAAGGCTACTTCCTTAGTAAATATCCGACCCCCAGGTGAGTGGATAACAAATCCCTCCCTTGATTCAGTGCAATGTATGCAATATTTCTCCACAAAATTCTTGCTTATGAAGGTATGGGATGCACTAGAATCGAAGAGGATAACTGCTTGGTGATTGGCAACAAGGAACGTACCCATCATCACTGGTTCTCCCTCCGGTATAGTAGCCATCTGGGTATAATAGACCCGTCCAGTTTTCTTGAATTTCTTGCCCGTTGAAGTGTTGGCCATGTTCCCCTTTCCTTGATTTGAGTTCCTAGAGGGCTGCTGAAAGTTGGATTTATTTTGCTTCAGATATGGGCAGTCCTTGATGAAATGTCTAGACTTCCCACAGTTCAAGCAACCACTGGAGGAACTAGGAAGGGCAGGGAAATGAGTACCAGGGGCACTCGGCTAATTGGTAGGAGCAGGGGCAGTAGTGAGACAAATAAAGACGGGTTGCTTGAATGGATATGAAGGTGGGTGAGGCGAAGAACGATTTTTATTAAAAGGTCGAATCACCAACCTGGTTCTCTTCTCAGGTCCTTGATTTGACCTTTCACCTCCAAATCCCTTTGATTTTCCATGTCCCGCATTTTTGGCTTCCACTTCCAGTGCTGTACTGATAGCCTTACTGTAGGTGAGGTCCAAGCATGTTGCCATTTTCCGCTGAAGCCTGTCATTGAGCCCCCTCATAAAACAATTCTTTTTCTTCAAGTCAGTATCCACCTGGTCAATGGCATACTAAGAGAGGTGGTTGAATTTGTTGAGATACTGCATCACCGTTTCTCCTCCTTGCCTCAACCGGATAAACTCTTCTAGCTTCATCTGGAGTACTCCCTCCGAAACATAATGCTCCTAGAATGCCAACTTGAATTCCTCCTAGGTAATCTGATGCCTAATAGGTTGGATTGCTGAAAAATTTGCCCACCAGGTACTGGCAGGCCCTCTTAGTTGCTGAGCTGCGAACAGGGGCTTTTGCGTCTCCGTGCATCAAATTAACCCAAACTTCTATTCCATTACTCTCACCCATTCGTCGGCTTCTAAGGTCTCCTCTGCTTTGACGAAGAGCGGCATCCGAGTCTCAGAGAATTCCAAATAGGTAGTATCACGTGGTCCTTGAGGGGGAACTCTACCTCCGCGCTGTTGGAATTGGTTGCCCGCCATTTCACGCAAGAAGCGCGTATTATTAGTGGTGGTGTTGACTAGGGCAGCGATAGCCTCGGCCAAAGTCGGTGGTACCAATGGCGGGTTAGGAGTATCCTCCCCACCGTGGGATGTCCTCGCACCATCATGTGCGCGAGTCCGGGATGGCATCTGAGGCAAAAGAACATTCGAAAATATTACATGCCAACATACACTATCATATTACATTGCCGAAATGTAATAATTATACAGACTCCATTATACAACTTGACTTTACTACTTATTTTACATAAGTATGATACTTAGACTATACTACTCTAGTCTTCTTCATCCTTTGTTGCTCCATTGCCTGCTGTAGGAGACCATTCATCAGCAAGGTTCATGGAAGGAGGGGCCTAAAAAGGTCCAGCTCCCCATCAGGTCTTTCGTTCGCTGTTCCCGATGGTCCGGCTCCCATTGCAGCAACATCTGGTGGCACATCTGGGTGCAGCCGTTCGTATAATACATGCACTTCTTCATGTAAAGTGTTACAGTACGCTTGCAGGTTCTCGAGGGATGCAATAAGCTCTGCCACTCGAGCAAGAGCTTTCGCTTCACAGTCCCAAGCGAAAGAGCACGAGTTAACGGCCCAATCAATGGCCGTATGGCGTTCTGAGATTTTGTACTGCAGGCGACTCATTTCGGCTGACAGCTCCACAATACGGTGGCTATCCCGCTCACGTGCCCTATTCCTGTGGCGTAGTTCTGACCGGAGTTGTTCCACCCTGGCTTCTAGGTCTCCAATCGGGTCATTACTGCCACTACTACTCCCTTCGTGCCTGGAGGCTAGCTGATGTCGTGGCACACCCTAAGGTCCAGTCGATTTGCGTTGGGTAGTCTTAGTGCCCGCCATATCTCCATAAGAGGGGAAGATTTATTAGTATAGTTTTAAACATGATGCATGCATAATCTAATAATTATGGAATCAACCTTCGTTGATCCACCACTTCCTATATATTGTGCACTTTGATACCCGACGTTACAAGATATGGGACTACCAGAAAGTGATAAGGTAAGAATGAAAGAATATTTCTAGGTGAGTGTTTGAAAATTCTTTTGAAGTACAACGTAATATCTGAAAAGATGGGCTTCACTCCGATACCAGCTGTCACAGAACATCCCAAGGTATTAGGCCCACCTACAGATGTCCTTGTCCTAAGGACCTCGGACAACCCTGCAGATGCACATATTCACTTGACAAGTTTGGTTTTCTGTATCAACATCATACCACCCTAGAGCGCTTCACCCATCATGCAGATATTACATCACATCAGAGGAAATAATAAGCGGAAGCAGATTACAATACTTAATTTAAATTTATAAAATATATAGAGAGAGTATTATTACAATACTAGGTGATAAGCGTGCATAGAGTATTATTACAAACTAGGGAGGCAAAACACCCTCCCGCACAAAAGTTTAGTGTTTTTCAAACTGGGAGGCAAGCATGCTCCCACACCCACGATCACAGATTTAGCTCCTCTTTTGGTACCACCTTTGAACAGAAACAACAAAACTCCGCTGTTTCCTCACCTATAACAACATGGGTTTGAAAACCCTGAGTATGGAGTGTACTTTCGCAAGTCTTACCCGACAAAAGTAAAAGACTCTCAAGGATATGCTGGTTTGAGGGAGTCAAGGTAAGTCTGATCAAACATCAAAGACTCTATTTGCATAAATGCTTACTAACAGTGGATCCTTAAAAATCTAGTTTTATTATCAGGTTAAGTCATCACCTACATCTATAGTTCCTTCTACCCTAGTTCAAACACTTGGCCTACACTAGCCATCTTTTATCATCCCTTTAGTTCACTGGATTGCTACGTGTAGGGCAGTGACCAAGTCTTCATGTCCGAGAAGTAACGACGATCCGAATCAATTAATACCTAGCTGGGGATCTCCAACCACACGACATATGTAGCACTTAACCCTTGCATATGTCAACTCGCCACCGGGTTTCTCAAGACCAGACTGGGTTCACGCCAACTGAGAGCACAGATACACCACCGTCCAGCCTCTTGCCACGGAGGGTACACACTACTCTCGTCATCTCTCCACTCCCATTGCGTGTTGGCCTTTCTGGTATTGGTCTGCCTGAGGCAAAGCTTACCCATGACGAGTCATGTGGCCAATTAAAAGGTCCTCAATCATCAAGCCTACATCGGTACGGTCCTTAATTGACTCAGATGGAGACACTACACCGAGACTTCCTTCTCGTGCAAGTCACCCGCCCGATATCAGCTTTATTATTTACAATCCAAAGTTTGGTACCTGGCAGAGGTACATCTTTTCCGATGTTGAACCCATCATGGCCATGACAGATTCACCATCAAGTCTTTTCTTTGAAAAATTCCCATCCCATATGAAGCATCATCTTTGTTTAACAACAAAACATTTTGTTTTCTAAAGCACAGCTAAGCATCAGAAAACTTTTAAGTAAAATAGGGTAATCAAGGAATGGTAATCAATTCCAAGGAAGGGAAATGCATTAATTGTTTAGCACACAACTCCTATCACCTAATGCATCATTTCAAGTGATAAAGATTTTAAAATAACAAGGGAGGGGTAAATGCACCGGGGCTTGCCTTGTGTTGTAGGAGACTCAGGATCTGTTCCACAAATGTCAAAGTATCGACAGGTGGAATTTCAGTTGGTGGGGCAGTTTCTTCCTCGACAATCACTTCTTCTTCGTTTTCTATACATGACAATACATATACATGAATGCTCATGTGATGCTATGAATATGCAGTTATAATAAGAACACTTTAAGTTATATCTTGAATATAACTTTCCTTCACGGTATCCCCGAGTCACTAGGGTTTTCTGGGTTAGTACCCTATCAGGGTTAAGCAAGTTCTATTCTAGGAAGCTAGGGTTTTGGGTTTGGAATCAAACAATGTCCAACACATGCCCAACTTTACCCAAGGGTTTTATTTATCATATTAAGGCTACCAAAAAAGTTTTATGATTTTTGGAGCTAGTAATCAAATTCTAAAATTCTAAAAGACTAGGTTTAGGCATTTTTAAATGCTAAATAATTCAGGGTTGGGACTTAAAATCTTGGAACTATTTTTATTAAATACTATAGGAATTTAGAAGTCTAGTAAAATTGGTCCCATATTTTTATAATTTTTCTAGAATTTCTTATGGATTTCCAAACTTAATGAGAAATAGAAAAAGAGAAACTATCAACAGTATTGGGTCGAAACCAGCCCGGCCGGGCCAGGTCTACACAGAATTCGGGCGCGCCCGCGACCGCGCGGGTGGATTTGCACAAAGGCCCTTGCCGGTTCAAATATCTGAAAGGAAGTCCTCGACCGAATTCAATGAGTCACTGATACTTTACTCCCTACCCTTCCTAAGTTCCTTGTCTTTTAAACTTGGGTCCTCGACTCCGGCCGGCGGCACGAATGAACCTCCCTGCCATGCCACGGCGGTGGAGAGCCCAAGCACCCATTAGATACTTTCCAGACCTAATTCTAACCTAAACCGAGCAGCTATGGGCATGGATGTAGCCTATAAACCCCCAGAACGATCCAATCGCGCCTATGACGGGGTCTCGGTTCCGCGGCGTCTGCCCAAACAATACAAGCACTGGAGGGTTCAAATTAAAGGTACATGGAGTACTAGTAGGACACGGGGCACACGATTCTTCCATGAATTGACATCGGTCCAACAGAGTTTTGGTGGGTTGACACTAGAGCAGTTCATGTGGCGTCAAACTCGTGTTGCAATCAAACTATGAAAGTAAAGACCAAACAGATTCCTTGGTGAGCTTCACCAGCCTATAAGGACACTAGAACATTGCTTCTTATGTGTTGAGCCATACTGTAATCGCCTAGCCACGTGAGGTTGATGCATCGGCGACGTGGTCACCAGACACGTTGAGTGGCTTGACCAAAGGAATTGGTCGCGTCTAGGGTATAGTTTGGGGAAAGGAAAGCAATAGAACTACGTTGAAGCTACACACCGTGGTTAACGACAGAGGTAAGGATCTCTCCTTTGCTCTTGCCTTCTCCCCCCGATTACACTTAAATAGGTAGTGAAAAGATCAAGGGATGGCTCGGTTCTTGGAATCATAGGAAGGATAACTCCGAGCATGCTAGGGAGTGCATGGGTGTGTAGGCGTGGCTCAACCCTGAAGACCCACACAGATTCCCAGAGCATAGCAAGGCAAGGGTAAAATTATCCTTGGCAAGGGGGGTAGAGATAAGATGGCACTGTAGTAGATATTTCCAACTGGTGATATTTCAATGATGATCACAGTTCTGAACATACCTGCCCTCTTCTCATCTCTATCTTCTCTCTATTCCAAAGTAAGACACGACAAGGGAAGAAAAGATCAGGGATAGATATTTCTGCACTTTTGAATCTACAGCTCTTGACTGATCCTCCCTTCTTCAGTCAGTCTTTTCTCCTTATTTTGAGTAAGAACAGGTCAGTCACCATTAACAAAACTTGTTCACTAATCAAGGGTCTGCAAAGTTACTATAGGTTTCTTGGACCCAAACCTCATAGATTACCAGTTATGGTACCCAAAAATTAGCTACAACACACGGGTACCATTTCAACTTCCTGAACTCTAATCTTCAGTCTTTAGCTGATTCCTCCATTTTCGACAGAGGCAATTTGGGCGCCCTTATCTTCTAATTCTGTATGATGTCAAGCCAGGGTCTCTTAATAAAATTTGCTCATGAATACTAACTCTCCAACTTTGCTTTAACCATCCTGGCACCAAGTCACATAGAATAGCTTCTACAAGGCCTCAAAGTTGATCAGACAGGCATAAATTCATAATAGGTCTGCTTGATCGTCAGTCAGAATCTACCAGTCTGACAACCCGACTTAGAGCATCATTTCCCTTAATGTTGGCACAGGATCAAGCCTACTTGTCTTAAGAACACTTAATCACCTTCTGATGGTCTCTATTTTGTCTACACAACTCACAACCTTAAACCCTCTAGATTGGTCACAAAAGGACTTCAAACCTAGCTCGACATGCTGCATTACAAATTCTCAGACTACTGTTCCCTATCTAAAATTTCAGAATTCTGCTAGCTCTGTTTTGAGGTTAGGGTTTTAGGGTTAGGTTTCTCAATTGAACTTGTACCACTATAGTAGCTTTACAAGTTTGATGCATTGACTTAGGGCAAAATCCTCATGAATCAAGAACTACAAGGCTCCAAAGTTGACCCAATTCCACTGAAATTCAGACTTAGCCACATAATACTCATGGGGCCTTTTTGCAAATAAGTCCAATTTACTCCATACTATTGAAAATCTCCCCAATGTGAAATTTACTTGGTTTTTGATATTCTATCAGTTTGATATTTGCACTTTGGTCCAAAAGTGCATAGAACTTGAATTCACCCCCTAGGGTACCAATTAGGGTTTTCTAGGGTCTCTTTTAGGGTTTTGGGCACACTAGTGTTTTTGTGCCACAAAAGATCACCAAATTTGATATCTTGTGAACATTTCTAATGACTTTTGAGATTTTACTCATTTTGGGCTTACTATTACTTATATGCCCTAATCCCAGGGTTGGTTACCCTACCCTAGGGTTAAGCACACTTCAAGTCACCACATCACACATGTTTTGAAATTTTACCTAGTGAATGCATTCTAGGTGTGACAACAAAATGAAATGTCAATGCATATGAAATCATGCTAAAATTTTAGTGCCAGTAACACTAGGGGTGTTACAAAAATGCTACAAAGTATCCATGAATTGTGCGAAGAAACTTAAAGATAGCTTTGCAAAGGTGGGTGCATACTCATCGGAGCAAAGATTTATCCGAGGAGATCCCGAAGGAGTTATTCAATGGATCGGCGAAGGGGTCAAAGCTTTTGAAGAAATACTCAGTGACCATGGAGATTTTTGTGCCTTCGCCGGTGCCCGAGGGGTTGCAGCAGTTTTGGAGAAGACTGGCTGTGAACATGTTAAGTCTGCAGCCCAGGCACAAAGACACCCTCTCCGTAGACGATACGAAGGAACCTTCAACCGAAGCTATTTTGATGGGCGGGAAGTTCTATTCCGATATCTGGATAAAGGGTGGCTGTGAGATGGCCGATGAAGCTATAGAGAAGAGTGAAAAAGAATATCACGATGCACAAGTGGAGGCGAAGAAGGCTGAAGAAGCTGCTGAACGCGCATTGATTATAAGTATTCTTTAAAAACTTTTTGTCTTGTTGTTTGTTTATAGCTTCGAAAATTCATCATTATGCTTTTTACTACAGCCGACCTGTTGGGGGTCTTCTCCTCCGCCGAAGGTCCTCAAGGCAAAAACACATTCGACAAGACAATAGAAAGGCAGGTGTGATCTAAAGGTATAAGCCAAAGATGATGCGAACAAAAGCCAAAGCTATGACTGAAAGAGCTTCGGCTTGGTATTGTGATAAAGGAGAAGAACGATACCGACTTAAAGAGGAAAAGACTATATAGTCCTTAATAGTTTGCATTATGATTATAATTAGTTAACAGGGCCATAGATGTAATTTTTTCCGGGCTACGTCTCGTGCCTATAAATAGATGAACAGTACCCCTGTACTGTTCACGTTGCACTGTAATCGCTCTCACGTCACTCTCACATTTACACCTTCTGACAAGCCGAAGGTATTAATAAAATATAAATATTGTGAATATTTATTCATGTTTATGAAAGGAGAATATAAATAATTTATCGATATATCATCATTATTTACATTCTTTTGTGTTTCATGTACTTTCATTTATATTTATTTATTGAGATGATGAAGGTATGTCTTTCATGACCTTCGTCTGAAGATCATTATACCCGAAAGGAGATAATGTTTCGAAGGACGAAGGTCTTTGACCATTAACAATTGGGTTGCTTTGTTCTTGATGTATAACATCCGAGAACAAGGACCAACATTGGCGCCCACCTCCGGTGAACCCACTTCCACAGTTGCGACGATGGCTTCGCACATCAACAAAGCTGTAGCACCTTCGACCACGAAGTTGGTGCTCCCTATCACAGGCAGCTCAAGTTCTAAACCAGCCAACAAGAAGCAGAAGAAAGAAGAGCAGATAAGGGTACATCATGTTGGGGTGCAAGGACCCTTCATCAAGTCCAAGTGGTCTCATATCCCAATTACCTTCTCTCAGGAAGGCCTTCAGCTTAAGGATTATCCACACAAATGGTAATATCTTGTGTTATCAATGGATTTTTGGTTCACAATGTCTTAGTGGACAGATGCAGTGCAGCGGATATCATCTTTGCAAAGGCTTTCAGGCAAATGCAAGAGTTAGAGGATAAGATACATGATGCAACACACCCTCTTTGTGGCTTTGGAGGAAGACAGATTGTGGCATTTGGCAAGATAACAATGCCAGTGTTGGTCCTTGTTCTTGAATGCTATACATCAAGAACAGAGCAATACAACTGTTAATGATTAAAGACCTTCGTCCTTCGAAACATTATCTCCTTTTGGATATAATGATCTTCAGACGAAGGTCATGAAGGACGCACCTTCATCATCTTGGTAGGTAAATGAATATAAATGAAGAAACATGAAGTACAAGAGAAGAATGTAAATAATAATATAACAATAAATTATATATATTCTTATTTCATTTCATAAACATGAGTAAATGTTCACAATGTTTATATTTCATTGATACCTTCGGCTAGACAGAAGGTCAGAATGCGAGTGACGCGGGAGCAATTACAATGCAGCGTGAATAGTACAAGGGTACTGCTACATCCATTTATAGGCACGGGATGCAGCCCAGACGAAATTACATCCATGTCCCTGATACAAACTATAAAGGACTATACAACATTTTCCTCTTTAAGTCGGTATCGTCCTTCATCTTTATTATGACACCAAGCCGAAGCTCTTTCAATCATAGCTTCGGCTTTGTCTGCATCATCTTCAGCTTATATCGTCATGTCACACCTGCCTTCGTACTGTCTTGCCGAAGGTGTTTTTGCCTAGAGGACCTTTGGTGGACAAGAAGACCCCCAACAGTAGCCCTTCGCGGTGCTAGATCATTTTTCGTAACGAGCTCGATCAGCGAAAAACATGAAGGTTTCGGAATGCCGAAGGTCCGAAAAACACCTTCCCTGAGCTCGTTGCTGAGAAATGATTACAATATTCTAGACGCCAGACGGTCCACCGCTCAGCCAGTGCAAGCGGCAGGGCGGTTCACCTCCCCCCCTGCAGCACTATATAAACAGATGGGTCGGTGAGGAGTTACCACAACATTCATTGCCATTACATTGTTGTGCTGTTAAAAAATTTAACCATAGCCGAAGCTTTCTGCATTGCATTTTCGAGCAAACACTTCGACACTTGAGATCAGCTTCGTCTCAAAAAAGCGAAAACATTGAAATGACCAGAGTACGATCCAGTGCTAGAGTGTCCCGTGAGGGGGACAAGGCCGAAGTAACTAAGATGACAACAATATCAGAAGTGATGAGGCAATCGGGTCTTGTTGTGCTAGAAGATCCTGTTGCCGAAGGTACCTCGACTGCTGAAGCTGAACAAATCTCAGTTGGAGAAGGAAGTGATAACAAAGATGAAGAGGATTACAATATTCTGAGCCCAGCGAAACCTAGCCACCTTGAATTTGGTAAATCTACTATGACAGCAGACGATATGGTTATGATGAAGAAATTGGGCTACTTTGGGGAGGCTGAGGGTAAGCTTATTCGTTTTGCTGGCGAGGAGGTGACTCCGGAACCGAAGGAGGATGAAGTTGTTGTCTATAAAAGCTTCTTCAGAGCAGGACTTCGGTTCCCTCTACATGATATAATAGGAGAGGTTTTAAAGAACTTTGAAATATACCTACATCAACTGACACCTAATGCAATTGTTAGACTTAGTGTCTATATTTGGGCCCTCTGAAGCTAGGGTATGAGTCCTAATGCCGAAGCTTTCTGCCGGGTGCACGAGCTGCACTACCAAACGAAGGCCAGAGCAGATGGTCTTCATGAGAACTTCGTTTGCTACAACTTTGCGTATCGAAAGGATACGAGGGCTCTGGTTCTCAGCTACCATACTAAGTGGCCGACTGGTTGGAAAAGTGAATGGTTTTATATGAAGGCAGACGAGAAACGAAGGGAGAAGCTAATGACTATGGTCATGAGTCCACTAAAATTGAGCTTCGGGATGACAAGGCCTTTGTGCCACATGCAGCTTGGCTCTCCATGCCAGGTAGCCGAAGTGGAATTCAGAGTAGTAGCAGCTGAAGTCAGCACTAGAGATCTAGTGAAAGAATACTTGGCAAATAGGGTATTTCCGACCTCTAGTGGCTGGGGAATGCCCAAGAAGAAGGATGAAGGCAAAAAGCACGAACTTGTTCGGCTCTCTTACCGTTTTAAGTTTGATAAAAAATTCAAGAAGCCATGCCAAGAATGGTTAGAAATGATTGAAACAATGTGCAATGAAATCCGGCCAAAACGAAGGTTGAATCACGTGATGGACGCGCTAAATTTTGAATACCCAGACTATGAAATGTTTGACAAAGGTGCCGAAGGTTTGAAAAGGAAAAGGATTGTCAGTATTCTAAACAGGCAAGCTGCCAGGCTAGTAAAGGAGGATGAGAATATTTTGAAGAAGGCAAAATCAGCTCCTGAGCCGAAAGCGGCAATCTCCAAAAAGTGGAAGCTTGACATGAATCCCTCTGCTGAGTCGAAGGTAGCTGAGGCAAGAGAAGAAGCTCCTTCAACGCCCTCTGCTGCTGAAGTAGCAGAAATTTTAAAGGTAATGACTAATTCCTTGCCCATCAAGCTGCTAAGTCCTCTGGGACCGGAACTGACGAAATTTTTACAGAAGAAGGATTAACCTTCGGCCGCAAAGGAGAAGGCTGAAGGTCAAAAGAAACGGAGAATTGTCAACGTAATGCAAGCTATTGAGCGAACATCGCCTTTAGCCTCGGCGTCTAGAATGGTGCCTGCTGCAAGTGCCGAAGCCGAAGCCGCTGCCGAAGCTACTAAACTTGTGAGCATAATGTCAGGAATTGACAAGCTCATATCAGATATGGTTGCAGAAGAGACAGTTGCGACTGTAGAAGAAAACATGGCCGCAGTGCCTGACAAAGGAAAAGAGGTTGTTGATGCTTCTGCAGAAGAAAAAGATTTTGACCTTCGGCACATGGGTGGTCAGGAATTGTCCGAGGCGGACAAAGAGGAGCTAAAAGAATATAAAATATCCTGTGGCTATCAGCCGGGATCTATGCTCTTTGGCGGGATTGAGGAAGAAATTTTGGGTTGTATTCGCGACCGTGCTGGGGCTAAAATAATCGGCACTCTATCCAAGAGTGTTGGTTTCCCGAAGCTAGAATCTGACATAAGCGGTTACCGACGACAACATATCGTCGGCAGCCTATTTTACTCCAATTTCAAGGTGAATTCTTTACCTAGATTCTTGTCATCTTTGTGATGGAGTAAAATATTCTAAACTTAACTTGTTTTTGCAGAGCATGCTGCTAAGCAAGGCATTAAGGATGCAGCAAGATTTCGAAGATAAGAAAAATGAGATAATAATTGAAGGCTTGGAAAACAAAATTAAGGATTTTGAAGCTTCTCTTGAAAAGAAAGATTTCTTTCTTCAAGCAACCGAAGGTTCCCTTGCGGAATTACAAGCTGAAAATGCTAGATTGAACGAGGAGCTTCTCAAAGCTCAAACAACTTTAAAGGAGAAATCAGAGCGCTTCGAGCAAGAGAGAAAAGAACTACAAGCGAAATCCGAGGCTGAAGCTGAGAAGAATACAAAGCTGCAAGAATTGCTGAAAGACTTTCGGAACAAGTGCTCGGAGTTTGCTACCCGCCGCGTGGATCGGTTAAAAGGAATATTCAGCTCGGTTGGGGCCAGCTCTGAAGAAATTGCCCCTTCGGCTGAAGATATACCAAAAACCTTCGAGCACATCGAGAATGAAATTGATGCACTCGACGAAGTAATAACTAGGCATGGTGATTTCTGTGCTCTATTAGCTTCTCATGGCACGACTGCTGCATTTTTGAAGGCCGGGTGCACGCATCCTAAAACAGTAAACATGCCAAATTTCAGCCTGTCACCATCAGACTTAGTCAATATTCCTGGTGACGCCCAAAGTATTGGAAATAGATTTATTACTCAGATTTGGGCTAAAGGCGGACGAGAGTTAGCTGGAGACGAAGATAGGAAATTGCTTAATTCAGTACGAAACTTGTACCTGTTGTTTACCTTGATCTTTATTTATTACCATCGCATTTACCTTATACCATTGTTTGTCTGCAGGATGACGGCGCCGAAGGTCAGTAAGCCGAAGCGCATTCCGAAGGTTGCTGGGCTGAAGCTCCTTTTTATGACTTCCTGTATAGAGCTTAGGATATCTTTGCATTATTTTTGCAAAAGATTGTAATTGAGAGCTGAACTCAATATTGTATATATTTGTCCATACCTTGTAATATAATTTTACCTTTCCATCCAATTATAAATTGCTTTGCTATGGACGAAACCCATAAGTGCAGCTTTTGAGCCAAAGGCGAAAAACACCTTCCCTTCTTTTCGTGCACATCGAAGAATTTCATTGCATAAAATGCTTGTGTTCTTGTCTGAGACGAAGCTTCTTCCTATTCAACGAAGTATTTTGTTGCCAAAGCCGGACAACTCTTTCATATTATCGTTCATGCTTCATGTCATGGCAATGATGATACTACAAATGTCTAATGAATGTTTTGTATGAATGCAAATAAAGATGCGATGAAATATGCAAATATATGACCCGAACACACACGAAACCATACCCAGACTCTGCATTCCCTTAGGAACGACTTTTGAGTCTCTTCACCTTCTATTTCGGTGGTATTTAAGCTCTGCATTCTCTTAGGAACGACTTTGGAGCTTCTTCACCTTCTATTTCGGTGGCATTTAAGCTCTGCATTTCCTTAGGAACGACTTTGGAGCTTCTTCACCTTCTATTTCGGTGGTATTTTGGCTCTGCATTCCCTTAGGAACGACTTTTGAGCTTTGAAACTTACTTTGCGTTCCCTTAGGAACAACTTTTGCAGCTTCGGAACTTACTCTGCGCTCCCTTAGGAACGACTTTTGTAGCTTCGTTACTTTCAGAGTGATTACAACTCTGCATCCACTTAGGGACGACTTTTGAGCTTTTCCCTGTTCTCTTTGCACTCAATGGTGCGGATTTTGATATTACTTGTTACATTTTTGGGGGAATTTGGCCCTTGTATTGCATAGGGATAAACAAAAATGAAAACTACAAACTATGGCCCCATTAAAAACCTTTCTCCCCTCTTGAAAGGAAAAGGGTGCCATAGGAAAAAAAATAAAAAGATTACATCAATTACACATAATATCGCCAAAGCTCATCCGCATTCCAAGATCTGGGTATGTCGTTGCCGTCCATATCCTTCAATCTGTAAGAACCGGGTCTTGACGAAGATACTACGAGAAAAGGACCTTCCCATTTTAGCTGTAGCTTCCCCACTGTATCTAGGATGGCTATCCTTCGGAGCACCAAATGACCTGGTTTGATATTTTTCAATCGAACTATTCTATCACGCCATTTTATTGTTTCGGCCTGGTACTTATTGATGTGCTCTATGGCTTGAAGTCTGGTCCCTTCTATGGTGTCTTTGTGATTTGGCAATCAACTTCATCCTTCGCTGAAGCTTTGGTTCTTATTGATCATGTTCTTGCTTCTTCCGGTGTTATTGCTTCGTCATCGAACAAGAGCTTGAATGGAGTAAAACCTGTTGACCTTGAGACAGCAGTGTTGTGGCTCCACACCACTTTTATTAATTCATCTGACCACTTTTCTCTGGGCTAATTGAAGATTAACTTCATTATTCCTGTCATCATAATTCCATTTGCTCTCTCTACTAACCCATTTGATTCTGGATGCCTTACTAATGCAAAATGTATTTTTTGTACCAATCTGGTCACAAAAACCTTGAACGTTTCATCATCAAATTGAGTTCCATTGTCGACTGTGTGGGGGACAGATATCCCCCGGGTCCACTAGAAGGCTAGAAGACCCCACGAAAGGCTTTGGGCCCGATATTTCGCAAGTCCATCCCTTCGTGGGCCCAGGGAGGAACACCCGGCGAAGTGGATCAACGCAAGATCAGATCAACTCGAGCCCAGGCGGCCCAGCGGATTTGAGCAACATCCACAGCAGTGACCCGACTTTCCCGCGCTGCGTCCTCAGGCGTCGGAACTGAATGGCGATAAGTTGGCAGAATTATAGGAAGATAGGCTCAGTCGGTTCACAATTACTTAGGCTCACGTTGTTATCATATCCGCATGTAACGCCCCACGGTCGAGTATATAAGGCCTAGGGGGCATCCCCTCAAAAACATCTCACTCCTTAGCCATTTACTCAGCTCTCTAGCATCTCTCATACTAGAGAACTCCCTTGTAACCCGCCACACAAAAGATCCACACCAGGACGTAGGGTGTTACGCATCTCAAAGCAACCCGAACCTGAACAAGATTGTCCACTGTCTCTCGTGCATCTGGCACGAACCATCGAGCTACAGTCGGTAACACCGTCCTACTCCAAAAAGCACCTCAAGGGGCAACCCTAGGTGCATGGTCGTACCCAAAACACCGACAGACTGTAATAGCCTTCGGCGCACCGAAGCGACAAATAATATTTTGCCAGAAGAGCTTTTGGACTATGGCTGAAGTTATGGTAGCTAGAGGCTTAGCTTCGATCCACTTTGAGAAATATTCCACCGCTACACAACATATTTTAAGTTTCCTTGTGCTGGTGGGAGCGGTCCTAACAACTGTAGGCCCCATCTCTGCAATGGCCAAGTAGGCTGAATCAATTGTGTTAGAGACGAAGGTTGTTTCTAGTCTCTGGCACACTTCTTACAGTTTTCACATTTCTGGACCAAGTCCTCTCCAATAAAAACCTTGTCTAAAAACCTTTCCCAGTAGAGGCCTGGATCCAATGTGGGCTCCACACAGTCCTGCATGTATTTCTTTCATTAATTCCTGTCCTTCATTCCTGGAAAGGCATTTAAGCAATGGGGAACAAACTCCATGCTTGTATAACTCCCCCTCATTTATTACATAAGGTCTTGTTCTTGCCTCCATTCTCTTGTTGTAAGCTTCATAGTCTGAGAGACAATTGCCTTGGAGGAAGGATATTATTTCGGTCCTCCAGTCTTCACTATGTACAGGTGAAATTGTGAGCACTGCTTTCTCCATGAGCTCGATTGAGGGTGCTTTTATTGTTTCAAAAAATACTTCCAAAGACAAAGGGAGCCCCTGTGCCGCTGACTTAGCTAATAAATCTGCATGCTCATTTTCTCCCCTTGGGATATTTTTTTACAGAAAATCCCTCAAAAGAAGCTTCCAATTTTCGGACTGCGTCTAAATAATTTTCAAGCTTCAGATCTCTTGCCTTGCTACTCTTATCCACATGGCCAGAAATAACTTGCGAATCAGTTTTGATGATTGCCCTTCTTATTCCCATTGCCTTTAGTTTCCAAAGCCCTAAAAGAAGAGCTTCATACTCGACAATGTTATTTGTACAGCTGAAGTCTAACTTTATTGAATAACATGTTGTAACTTTAGAGGGTGCAACTAGGACAGCAGCTGCTCCTGCACCGAAGGTCCCCCAAGATCTGTCACAAAACACCGTCCAAGCTTCAGCATCTTTTGTCGCTTCTTCACCCTGAGCCCCCTGGCGTCCAATCAGCAATGAAGTATGCTAACGCCTGAGATTGAATTGAGGATCTGTGCACATAATCGATGGTGAATTCGTTAAGTTCCGCAGCCCATTTTCCGATCCTTCCTGTAGCTTCTCTGTTCCTCATTATGTCTTTCAGGGGTTGTGATGAAGGCACTATTATATGATATGCTTGAAAGTAGTGCCAAAGCTTCATGGAGGCCATCAATACATCATACAGTACCTTCTCCAATTCTGTGTAAATTTTCTTTGATGGGCTGAGTACTTCAGAGATGAAGTATACTTGTGATTGCTTTTTTATTTGGCCATCTTGTTTCTCCTGTACAAGTGCCGCACTAACCGCAGCATGGGAAGCAGCCACATACAAAAGTAGCGGAGTTCCTAATGAAGGTGGGGTTAGAGTTGTCAAATCTATCAAATACTGCTTCAGCTCTTCGAAAGCTTTCTGTTGAGCCGGACCCCACTGGAAGACTTCGACTAACTTTAGTATTTCAAAGAATGGTAAATTCCTCTATGCTGATCTTGTTATAAATCTATTCAACAAAGCCAACCTTCTGCCAAACGTTGAGCCCCCTTCTTTGAATTTGGCAGCTCCATCCGAAGGATAACTTCGATTTTGCTTGGATTAACTTCGATGCTTTTTGTCGATACCAGGCAGCCAAGAAACTTGCCCTTCTTCACTCCGAAGACACATTTTTCTGGATTTAACTTGAGACCAGCTTGCCTGAAATTTGAAAATGTTTCTTGCAAATCGGCAACATGATTTTCTTTCTTTGTACTCTTCACTATGATGTCATCGACTTAAGTCATCACATTCCTGCCAATTTGAGTGTGAAGAACCTTGGCAGTCATTCTACTGAAGCTTCCTCCAGCATTCTTGAGCCCCTCAGGCATTCGAAGGTAGCATAGGTACCACGAGGAGTTATGAATCTTGTCTTTGGTTCATCTTCCTTTTTCATCCAAATTTGATGATAACCCGAGTAGCAGTCCAATGGACTCATGAGCTCTGAAGAAGCTGCTGCATCTACAAGGGAATCTATTCTCGGTAGTGAGAATTCATCCTTCGGGCATGCCTTGTTGAGATCTGTGAAATCGATGCACATTCTCCATTTCCCATTAGCTTTTTTCACCATGATAGTGTTAGCCAGCCACTCCGGATATGTTACTTCTCTGATAACGCCGGCATTGAGAAGTCTCTTTACTTCATTTCGTGCACCTTCGGCTTTATCATCGGATATTTTCCGAAGCCTCTGCTTTCTTGGTCTGAAAGACGAGTCCACATTGAGCGAGTGCTTAATAACATCTCTATTGACACCACAAAGATCATTGGCTGTCCAAGCAAAAACATCTTTGTTGTTAAACAAGAATCTTAACAAAGTTTTTTTTTTCTGTTCATCAAATAACTGTGATCCCAATAATACTTTTTTGCTCTGCTTTGTCTTCACACAAAAGCATAGGCTTCGGCTGATCTGCTGAAGCAGCCTTCTCTCTTTTATGCTTATACTACTGATAAGCTTCGGCTTCATCTATGTTATGAATAGCCTTTGAATACGTCCAACTCCCTTCGGCTCTCCTAGCACCTTCTTGACTCCCGTGTATGGCAATGGGTCCTTGTTCCGAAGGTATCTTCATGCAAAGATATGCTGGATGAAGTATTGCTTCAAAGGCATTAAGCATCCCTCGACCAATGATTGCATTGTATGGATACTCCATATCAACAATGTTAAAGACAACCTATTCTGTTCTTGTTTTGTGAACATATCTGAAGGTAACTGGCATTGTTATCTTGCTAAATGCCACAATCTGTCTTCCTTCAAAGCCACAAAGAGGGTGTGTTGCGTCATGTATCTTATCTTCTGGCTCTTGCATTAAACAGCTTCACCTAGTGTCTTCCGCCAATGTTGGTCCTTGTTCTTGAATGCTATACATCAAGAATAGAATAACACAAATGTTAATGATTAAAGACCTTCATCCTTCGAAAAATTATCTCCTTTTGGATATAATGATCTTTAGACAAAGGTCATGAAGGACGCACCTTCATCATCTTGTAGGTAAATGACTATAAATGAAGAAACATGAAGTACAAGAGAAGAATGTAAATAATAAAAATATAGCAATAAATTATATATATTCTTATTTCATTTCATAAACATGAGTAAATGTTCACAATGTTTATATTTCATTGATACCTTCGACTAGACAGAAGGTGAGAATGCGAGTGACGCGGGAGCAATTACAATGCAGCGTGAATAGTACAAGGGTACTGTTCATCTATTTATATGCACGTGACGTAGCTCGGACGAAATTACATCCATGTCCCTGATAACTATTTATGATCGTAATACAAACTATTAAGGACTATACAATCTTTTCCTCTTTAAGTCAGTATCGTCCTTTGCCTTTATTATGACACCAAGCCGAAGCTCTTTCAATCGTAGCTTTGGCTTTGTCTGCATCATCTTCAGCTTATATCTTCATGTCACACCTGCCTTCGTACTGTCATGCCGAAGGTGTTTTTGCCTAGAGGACCTTTGGCAGAGAAGAAGACCCCCAACAGCCAGTTACCTTCGGCTATGTTGATAACACAAGAATAGAACAGGTTGTCTATGACATTGTTGATATGGAGTATCCATATAATGCAATTATTGTTCGATGGACGCTTAATGCCTTCGAAGCAATACTTCATCTAGCATATCTATGCATGAAGATACCTTCGGAACAAGGGCCCATTGCGGTACACGAGAGTCAAGAGGCTGCAAGGAGAGTTGAGGGAAGTTGGACGGATTCGAAGGCTATTCATAATATAGATGAAGCCGAAGCTTATCAGCAGTATAAGCATAAAAGAGAGAAGGCTACTTCAGCAGATCAATCGAAGGCTATGCTTTTGTGCGAAGACATAGCAGAGCGAAAAGTATTGCTGGGATCCCAGCTATCTAATGAACAGGAAAAAACTTTGTTAAGATTCTTGTTTAACAACAAAGATGTTTTTGCTTGGACAACCAATGATCTCTGTGGTGTCAATAGAGACGTTATTGAGCACTCGCTCAATGTGGCCTGTCCTTCAGACCAAGAAAGCAAAGGCTTCGGAAAATGTCCGATGATAAAGCCGAAGCTGCATGAAATGAAGTGAAGAGACTTCTAAGTGCCGGCGTCATCAGAGAAGTAACATATCTGTAACACCCCTGGTGTTACTGCCACTAAAACTTGAGCATAACATCATAAGCATTGGCATATCATGTGTTTGTCACACTTAGAATGCATTCACTAGGCAAAAATTTCAAACAAAGTTGTATGGATGTGTGACATGTCATGGGTAAAACCCTAGGGTAGGGTACTTAACCCTAAACTGAGCTTAGGGTGTCGATTAAGCCCAAATAAGTTAAATTCTCAAAACTTATTGTAATAATCATAAAATATCACCATGGATGGACTTAAGTGGCATTCAAACCCTAGAAGTACCAAAAACCCTGAATAGACCCCTAGAAAAACCCTGGACTGAAACCCTAAGGGGTTATATGCAAATGTTGCACACTTCTGGACCTAAGTGCAAGTATCAAAGTAAAAGGGGCACCTTAAACCCACTAACTTTTATGTTCAAGGATTTGCAAGTGGAATAGTAAGATTTGGACCTCTTTGTAAAAAGATCCGTGAAAACCATATAACTAAGTTTGAATTCCAGTACTTTGGGACCATCTCTGGAGCTGTATATCTCTTCACTCATGAGAATTCTGTCCTAGATTGGTACATCAATATGGTAGAGCTACTATAGGGGTGTAAGTCTAGTTGAGAGACTCAACCCTAAAACACTATGAAATCTCTTGAAAACATACCCCAAAACAGAGCTAATAAAACTCTGAATTTTCAGACCACACACAGTAATATGAAACCTATAATGCAATGTATCGAGCTAGATTTGGAGCCTTTTTGTGACCAATCTAGAGGGTTAAAGGCTGGAAGTTGTGTAGATAAATTAGAGACCATTAGAAGGTGATTAAGTGTTCCTAAGACAAGTAGGCTTGATCCTGTACAAGTATTGAAGAAAAAGTTGCTCAAAGTTGAGCTGTCAGGCTAACAGTTTCAGACTATCAACAGACCAGTCTGTTCTAAATATTGTCTGTGTGCTCCACTTTGAGGCCTTGTAAAAAGTATCCGGTGTGGCTTTATGCTAGAAGAATTGAAGCAAAGTTGGAGAGGTAGTATCCATAAGCAAAGTTTATTAAGGGACCCTGGTTTGGCATTATGTAAACTTGGAAGATATAGGTGCCCAAAAAGGTCTCTGTTGAAAAGGAAGGATCAACTGAACAAGACTGAAGGTTAGGGTTCAGGCAGATCTGCTCTGAATTTCTCTCCGTCTGAGCAACTTTGAGACCTTGTAGAGACTGTCCTATGAGACTTGGTGCCAGGTTGATCTAAGCAAAACTGGAAAGCTAGTATTCATGAGCAAGTTTTATTAAGAAACTTTGGCCTGATATTATATAGATTTAGGAGGTAATGGTGCCCAAACTATCCCTGTCAGAAAGGAAGAAATTGGATGAACAACTGACGACTGAAATTCAGAAAAGTGAAATGGTACCAGTGTATTGCAGCTGATTTTTGGGCACCATAACTTGTAATCTATAAGGATTAGGTCCAAGAGATTTATAGTAAATTTATAGACCCTTGATCTGGAAACAAGTTCTATTAACAGTGAATGATCTGTCTTAATTAAAAATTAAGAGAACAGGCTAATTGAATCTGGGTGGGTCAGTCAAGAGCTGTAGATCCAAAATTGCAGAAATATATGGCTTTGATCTTTTGTTCCCTTGTCGTGTCCCATTGTGAAATAGAGCGATGGTTGGGATAAGAAGGAGTAGAGATATTCAGACTTGCGCATAGCTGAAATATCACTGGTAGAAATATCCACTACAGTGTGCTCCATCCTTACCCCCTCCTTTTTTCCCTGGATAAACTTCACCCTACCTGACCCTACCTGACTAGGCTCTGTGAAATTGCGTGGATCTTTTTGAGGGAGCCACGACTGCATCTAGTGTTCATAGCTATCCTTGCTGCAAGTTCAAGAATCTAGCCCCTTTGATCTTTTCCCTACCTATATAAAGAGCAACCAGGGGGGAAGGAAGGAACCAACCCAGTAATCCTTACTTCGACCAGCAACCATAGTGAGAAGCTTCAATTAGCAGTACTGCATCCCCCAAACCATACTCTAGACATGCCCTGTTCCACTGATCAAACCGCCGCGTTTGTCCGGTGACCACCTCGACAACACCTCGGCTTCACGTGGCCAGGAAATTGTGGTATGACTTAACCCTTACAAATGTATGTTCTAGCATCCTTATAGGCTGGTGAAGCTCACCCAGGGGTCCATTTGATCTTTACGGTCTTAGCTTGGACAGAACGCGAGCTCGACACCACAGGGATTGCCCTGGTGTCGACCCACCAAAACCCAGTTGGCTTGATGTCAATTTCTGTAAGCATCACGACGCCCGTGTCTTGCTCGTGCTCCCTGTGCTCTTAATTTGAAGGGTCCGGTGCTCAAATCGGCCGAGCTGGGACCACGGTGCTAGAGTTCCACCGTGGATACGGTCTGGCTGCTCCATGTGTTCATAAGCCAAACTCATTCCCCAAAACTATGCGGGTTAGGTTAAGATTTGATCCGATCACTATCCAATGGCTGCCCAAGCTCTTCTCCACCGTAGTATCGCGAGGAGAACGCATCCGCGCCACCGGCGACGTCGGGGATTCCATTTTAAAAGACAAGAAGTTTAAGGGGGCTATAAGTAAAGTGTTAGTGACTCGCAGAAGTTAGTTGAGGACTTTGTTACTAATTCCGGCGCCGGCGAGGACCTTTGTGCTAAACCTACAGCGTTGCCATGGGCGCGCCCCTGTATTCCGCTTAACGTTGGGCCAGTTGAGTTAATTCTGGCCCAACACTGTTGAAAGATTTTCTTTTTGTTTTTACGAGAAGCTTTAGAAATCCTTAGAAAATTGTAGAAAAATGCTAAAAATACCAAACCAATTTTGCTAGACTCATAATTTTCTATAGTATTTAATAAAAATAGTTTCATGATTTTTAGTTCAAATAGGGAATTTTGGGGCATTTAAAATAGCCAAAAACTATACTTATGGAATTTTATAGAGTATTTTATAATTCCAAAATTCACCAAACTTTTTAGATGAACTTGAAATAATATTTAGAAACCTTTAACTGGTCACATGCCTCATTATGGGTAAGCTTTGCCTCGGGCAGACTAATACCAGAATAAGATAACACGCAATGGGAGTGGAGAGATGGCGAGAGTAGTGTGATTGGAGATCCTCAGCTATGTATAATCGATTCGGATCGCCGTAACTTCGCGGACATGAAGACTTGGTCACTGCCCTACACGTAGCATTCCAGTGAATAAGAAGGGTTGATAAGAAATTGGCTAGTGCAGGTCAAGTGATTGAACTAGGGTAGAAAGAACTCTAGTTGTAGGTAACTTTACTTAACCTAACAAGTAAAAATGGATGTTTAAGGATCCACTCATAGTAAGCTTTTCTGCAAAATAGAGTCTTTGATTCTTGATAAGCCATACCTTGAATCTCTCTAGCCAGCATACCCTTGAGAGTCTTTTCTTTAGTCGGGTAAGTCTTGCTGAGTAATTCCATACTTAGGGTTTTATTCCCTGTTGTTTTTAGGTTATAGTTTTGTGCTGCTGATGATAGTGTTAAGTGCCGGTGGGCTCGGCCTTTCTTATAAGTCTAAGTAACCCTTCTATACTTTTTAATGAGGATGGTCACTTGAGCTAGCATATATTTCAAACTTATACTTTTTTTATCACTCCGATAAAATAATGTAAATTTTTTGTAACTTGTAAAATTTGGTAATAAGATTTCCGCTGCAAAAATATTGGTGTTTGTGATTTGTGTTACTTAATCTCGCGATCTTGGTTGTAAGTGGTTTATCCGATGTCCTTGGGGCAATCGGACGGATCCTGTTAAGTTATCTGGTGCACATGTATAGCCGTCTGAGGTCTTTGAGACAAGGACAGGTGCATGTGGGCCCAATAACTTGGGAGGTTCTGCCACATCTGGTATCGGAGCAGGATTAAGTATATACGGTCACATACGTATTTTCAAAACAAAAGTTTTGGTTTCGAAAAACCTATTTTCAACTAAAAACATTGTTTGGCTTTGAAAAATAGCTTTGAAAAACTATAATGCTAGCGACATCCTCTATTAAGCCCTAAATTAAGGACTATCAGGTGGCTAAGTTCAAAACCAATAACCCACAACCGGGTGGGTATTGCATACATGTGTATTGTTATTTTTAAGGCCATTCAGTCTTGAATGGATCGACGCTCAGGTAAGGTGAGATGTGAGAGCATGACCGAACAAACGTCGGTCTAGGGGAGTGCTTAATTGTGGCGCTTGATTATATACATGTTACACATATGTATATATGAAAGCTGCGATGTGGAGTATTTACTTTTCTAGGAATTCAGTACCCCATGGATGTGTATTGGTATACAAACATGGGAATACTAAGAAGTGTAATGTACTTGTAACGACGCACCTACGCTCAGGTAAGAAGGTGAGTTACCATAATGAGTTGCCCTATGGTTAAAGTGTGGCAACGGCGCCTATGCGTGGCTCGGCGCTTAATGATGAGCTGGCCTCTGTATAGCAATATATGGAGTATAAACTGTGATAAACTGTCATGTGTGACTTGCATCATTGGGAAATGGGTTGTGATGGAATTTTCTGCAGGTACACTAACCTCGAAAACGTATGTGTAGCTGACGACTAGCAAAATACTGTGAGAGTCGTAAGTATGCCACCGATATAGAACGCTATTGCCACAGTATGTTGGCAAAATCAGTGAGGACGTATAGGACGAGCATGCATCCTGATTGTTGCATTGTGTTTGTCACCTATATATCCAAAATGCTTCTCTCATCCTTATTCCAGTAACCAGTGATTGAAATAATATGGTGTCTTAAAGCTACATGTTTAGATAGCTTTCAGTTTGTTTTAATTTGACCATTAGTGCAAATGGTGTTTGCTCTTGTGTTTGATGTACTGATAGAAGGTTAGTAGTTTGTTTGCTTAAACCGAAAATTAGGCCATGTTCTTAGTTGGCGAACCATGACCCAAAGTTGAATTTTCCATTATCACTCCATGACCAAACACATACAAATAAATGCTTAGATAATTTCTTTGTTGGACATAAAGTGTACCTAGGCTTAAAATAAGAATCTCGAGTCATGTCTTCATCTTAGACCATGCCCTTATTCGATTGACACAAGCTGATGTCCCTTATCTAGTTTGCCTGTTCTTAAGGATCGCCATGTTGCTTTATCAACCCAACCTAGGAAAGTCCTATCCGATCATTTTTCTTGAGTTTGATGCCTTTGATTTCCCATATCTATCAAAGGCATACCAACTTAATCCTTGACCTTGTAATCTCTGCGATGGTCATAGAAATATGCTTGGGGCTAAAATATCAATCTCCCATCGTACTCCCTTCATTAACAAATTTAGGTTATGTCCATGCTCTGTTCATTTCATCGGGCCATGATCTATTTGGCTCTCTACTTGTAACTATTCTTATAGGTGGAGTATCTCTTTGTACATTGTCACCCTTGCCCAATCCATTGGTGTCGCGCGAGATTTCTTATTGGTTATGTCTGATAATGGTGTTATGACTAAAACCAATGGTGCCATGACGAAACCGAGGGCCTTCTCTGTGTGCGCACATGGTTGCGCTACTCGTCACACGCTAGTATCACAATTAGTAGTCATAATCCATTATGAGATTACATCAATATGTTATCTTCCGTAGACCTCTTCCTTGAAACAATTTCTATGTTGTTTGTCAAGTTATCAAGCAACATCTGTCATCTCCGTTGGATCAAAAGGGCATACCACTTTCATGTGTGGTCTTATTCCTTTTGATCTTGGTAGTGGTTACTCATACAAGTTCCCTTTACATCCTTCTTGTAAAGGTGAAGCCTTGGAGCTTTTTAGTGTTGAGAAACAACTGATTAGCTCTCGAAATGGAGATTGACTTTTCCTGCCGCTGAGATGCAGGAGTTTGTTCATTCGCTCTCCGATTTAATCCATGTATTCCCTAACCAAATGGATTTCTACCCAAGTGCATAATCTCCTGTTAACAAAAGTGAACTCTCAACCCTTGGCTTACCGATGGTACTGAGAGGACTTGCTCAATATCAAAAGTAGTTCAACAAGTTGGTTTTACAAACTTGTAACTGCCCAATGAACAAAGGTTGAGTTTAGAGATCGTTTTATCGAGTTGTCTAAACTCACTTTGGTTCAACCCATTCTGAGAAAATACTTACAAAAATCAATTTAAGTCGACTGATAACCACCTAATCATCACTCTAGTCATGCCTCGATCGCCTCACGTGTGCTTTTCCAGCATGAGTGATCAGGTTGAGTCATGCTTAGTGCTTGATAAAATGGACTGGTTGCAAGGTCCGCATCTACAGATCCCTCCGCTGGTGATTTTCTCGAATGTATATCACCTTTTATGGACTTGGATTCTCTGGCTAACACGAGTTAACTATGAGGTTATTCGACATTCACACCGTCTCGTGTGCTATAAACTTACCGTGACCACTTGTTGGTAAACCTCCTTTTGTGTGTTTTACCCAAGATGGTGCATCTGATTCTGCTTGGGTAAAATCACGTAATTGCCGCTCGCTCAACAGACTCAGATATTACAGTGTCATCAGAAAAAGCAAACTGCACACATGGAACCTTATGTGTTCCTCTAGCAGACAGCGTCTCTATTGGTGGACATTTCTAAACTAGCTTAAGGCAATACATGTTATGTCCCCTAGAGAAACAACATCCTAAGACACTCACCTTTGCTTGGAACTGCCTTAGTTATCTCTGATATGGACATGGGTTACATGCTTCTCTACTCTTAAAGTCTTTCGCTTCGAATCTCAGGACGAGATTCTTTTAAGGGGGGAGGGCTGTAACACCCCTGGTATTACTGCCACTAAAACTTGAGCATAACATCATAAGCATTAGCATATCATGTGTTTGTCACACTTAGAATGCATTCAATAGGAAAAAATTTGAAACAAAGTTGTATGGATGTGACATGTCATGGGTAAAACCCTAGGGTAGGGTACTTAACCCTAAACTGAGCTTAGGGTGTCGATTAAGCCCAAATGAGTTAAATTCTCAAAACTTATTTGTAATAATCATAAAATGTCACCACGGATGGACTTAAGTGGCATTCAAACCCTAGAAGTATCAAAAACCATGAATAGACCCCTGGAAAAACCCTGGACTGAAACCCTAAGGGGTTATATGCAAATGTTGCACACTTCTGGACCTAAGTGCAAGTATCAAAGTAAAAGGGGCACCTTAAACCCACTAACTTTTATATTCAAGGATTTGCAAGTGGAATAGTAAGATTTGGACCTCTTTGTAAAAAGATCCATGAAAACCATATAACTAAGTCTGAATTCCAGTACTTTGGGACCATCTTTGGAGCTATATTTCTCTTCACTCATGAGAATTCTGTCCTAGATTAGTACATCAATATGGTAGAGCTACTATAGGGGTGTAAGTCTAGTTGAGAGACTCAACCCTAAAACACTATGAAATCTCTTGAAAACATACCCCAAAACAGAGCTACTCTGAATTTTCAGACCACACACAGTAATCTGAAACCTATAATGCAATGTATCTAGCTAGATTTGGAGCCTTTTTGTGATCAATCTAGAGGGTTAAAGGCTGGGAGTTGTGTAGATAAATTAGAGACCATTAGAAGGTGATTAAGTGTTCTTAAGACAAGTAGGCTTGATCTTGTACAAGTATTGAAGAAAAAGTTGCTCAAAGTCGAGCTGTCAGGCTAACAGTTTCAGAATGTCAATCAGACCAGTCTGTTCTGAATATTGTCTGTCTACTCCACTTTGAGGCCTTGTAAAAAGTATCAGGTGTGGCTTTATGCTAGAAGAATTGAAGCAAAGTTGGAGAGGTAGTATCCATAAGCAAAGTTTATTAAGGGACCCTGGCTTGGCATTATGTAAACTTGGAAGATATAGGCGCCCACAAAGGTCTCTATTGAAAAGGAAGGATCAACTGAATAAGACTGAAGGTTAGGGTTCAGGCAGATCTGCTATGAATTTCTATCTGTCTGAGCAACTGGAAAGCTAGTATTCATGAGCAAGTTTTATTAAGAAACTTTGGCCTGATATTATATAGATTTTGGAGGTAATGGTGCCCAAACTATCCCTGTCAGAAAGGAAGAAATTGGATGAACAACTGAAGACTGAAATTCAGAAAAGTGAAATGGTCCAAGAGATTTATAGTAAATTTATAGACCCTTGATCCGGGAACAAGTTCTATTAACAGTGACTGATCTGTCTTGATTAAAAATTAAGAGAACAGGCTAAATGAAGCTGGGTGGGTCAGTCAAGAGCTGTAGATCCAAAATTACAGAAATATCTAGCTTTGATCTTTTCTTCCCTTGTCGTGTCCCACTGTGAAATAGAGCAATGGTTGGGATAAGAAGGAGCAAAGATATTCAGACTTGCGCATAGCTGAAATCTCACTGGTAGAAATATCCACTACAGTGCGCTCCATCCTTACCCCCTCCTTTTTGCCCTGGATAAACTTCACCCTACCTGACTAGGCTCTGTGAAATTGTGTGGATTCTCTTGAGGGAGCCACGACTGCATCTAGTGTTCATAGCTATCCTTGCTGCAAGTTCAAGAATCCAGCCCCTTTGATCTTTTCCCTACCTATATAAAGAGCAACCGGGGGGGAAGGCAGGAACCAACCCAGTAATCCTTACTTCGACTAGCTACCATAGTGAGCAGCTTCAATTAGCAGTACTGCATCCCCCAAACCATACTCTAGACATGCCGTGTTCCACTGATCAAACCGCCGCGTGTGTCCGGTGACCACCTCGACAACACCTCGGCTTCACGTGGCCAGGCAATTGTGGTATGGCTTAACCCTTAGAAATGTATGTTCTAGCATCCATATAGGCTGGTGAAGCTCACCTAGGGGTCCGTTTGATCTTTACGGTCTTAGCTTGGACAGAACGCAAGCTCGACACCACAGGGATTGCCCTGGTGTCGACCCACCAAAACCCAGTTGGCTCGATGTCAATTTCTGTAAGCATCGCGGCGCCCGTGTCTTGCTCGTGCTCCCTGTGATCTTAATTTGAAGGGTCTGCTGCTCAAATCGGCCGAGCTAGGACCATGGTGCTAGAGTTCCGCCGTGGATACGGTCTGGCCGCTCCATGTGTTCATAAGCCAAATTCATGCTCCAAAACTGTGCGGGTTAGGTTAAGATTTGATCCGATCACTATCCAATGGCTGCCCGAGCTCTTCTCCACCGTAGTATCGCAAGGAGAATGCATCCGCGCCACCGGCGACGTCGGGGATTCCATTTTAAAAGATAAGAAGTTTAAGGGGGGCTGGAAGTAAAGTGTCAGTGACTCGCAGAAGTCAGTTGAGGACTTTGTTACTAATTCCGGCGCCGGCGAGGACCTTTGTGCTAAACCTACAGCGCTGCCACGGGCGTGCCCCTGTATTCCGCTTAATGTTGGGCCGGTTGAGTTAATTCTGGCCCAACACAGTTGAAAGATTTTCTTTTTCTTTTTACGAGAAGCTTTAGAAATCCTTGAAAATTGTAGAAAAATGCTAAAAATACCAGACCAATTTTGCTAGACTCCTAATTTTCTATAGTATTTAATAAAAATAGTTTCATGATTTTTAGTTCAAATAGGGAATTTTGGGGGTATTTAAAATAGTCAAAAACCATACTTATGGAATTTTATAGAGTATTTTATAATTCCAAAATTCACCAAACTTTTTATATGAACTTTAAATAATATTTAGAAACCTTGAGTAATGTTTGGTATGATTTGGACCATGTTTGATACTTAGAACCCAAAACCCTAACCCCCTTCCCTATGAACTTCACTTTAGACTCCGAAAACCCTAAGTTCTTGGAGATCCGTGACGGAAAGTTATATTCAAGACATTAGATACTTTTATCTTTGCATTCATATGCATAATGCATTTCAATTAGGTACTATAATTAATCGTGTGATGCGGAAGACGACCCAAGTCGACCCCAAGCACGGACTAATCCGCAGGATGATGCTGATGGACGAACCTACCTGATCAAGTGCAAAGACAAGGATGCTCGCCAAGTGGTCGCCTAACAAACACTAACCTAGTGTTACTCAGGCAAGCCCCGATGCATTTGCCACCTCCTTGATGTTTTAAAATCTTTATCACCTTGTTTGATGCATTAGGTGATAGGAGTTGTGTGCTAAACCGTTGATGCATTTCCTTCCTTGGAAAATTGATTACACTTCCTTGATACCCGTTTTGAAAAGAATTTTTGATGCTTAGCCTTGCTGTAGAAAAATAAAATGTTTTGTTTTAAAACAAAGGTGATGCTTCAGTGGGTGGGAATATTTTCAAAAATAAAACTTGATGGTGGATCCATCACGGCCGTGATGGGTTCAAGATCGAAAAAGATGTACCTCTGCCAGGTACCAAACTTTGGGTTTGAAATGATAAAGCTGAGACCGGGCGGGTGACTTGCACGAGAAAGAGAGTCTCGGTGTAGTGTCTCCGTCTGAGTCGATTAAGGACCGTGTCGATGCAGGCTTGATGGTCGAGGACCCTTTAACTGGTCACGTGCCTCATCATGGGTAAGCTTTGCCTCGGGCAGACTAATACCAGAATAAGATAACACGCAATGGGAGTGCAGAGATGGCGAGAGTAGCGTGTACCCTCCATGGCAAGAGGCTGGACGGTGGTGTAGTTGTGCTCTCGGTTGGCATGAACCTGATCTGGTCTTAAGAACCCCGGTGGCGAGTTGACATATGCAAGGGTTAAGTGCTACATATGTCGTGTGATTGGAGATCCTCAGCTGAGTATAATCGATTCGGATCGCCGTAACTTCGCGGACATGAAGACTTGGTCACTGCCCTACACGTAGCATTCCAGTGAATAAGAAGGGTTGATAAGAAATTGGCTAGTGCAGGTCAAGTGATTGAACTAGGGTAGAAAGAACTCTAGATGCAGGTAACTTTACTTAACTTGACAAGTAAAAATGGATTTTTAAGGATCCACTCATAGTATGTTTTTCTGCAAAACAGAGTCTTTGATTCTTGATAAGCCATACCTTGAATCCCTCTAGCCAGCATACCCTTGAGAGTCTTTTCTTTAGTCGGGTAAGTCTTGCTGAGTAATTCCATACTCAGGGTTTTATTCCCTATTGTTTTTCAGGTTATAGTTTTGTGCTGCTGATGATGGTGTTAAGTGCCGGTGGGCTCGGCCTTCTTATAAGTCTAAGTAACCCTTCTATACTTTTTAATGAGGATGGTCACTTGAGCTAGCATATATTTCAAACTTATACTTTTGTAATCACTCCGATAAAATAATGTAAAATTTTTGTAACTTGTAAAATTTGGTAATAAGATTTCCGCTTCAAAAATATTGGTGTGTGTGATTTGTGTTACTTAATCTCGCGATCTTGGTTGTAAGTGGTTTATCCGATGTCCTTGGGGCAATCAGACGGATCCTGTTAAGTTATCTGGTGCACATGCATAGCAGTCTGAGGTCTTTGAGACAAGGACAGGTGCATGTGGGCCCAATAACTTGGGAGGTTCTGCCACACTATCCAGAGTGGCTGGCCAACACTGTCATGGTGAAAAAAGATAATGGGAAATGAAGAATGTGCATCGATTTCACAGATCTTAACAAGGCATGTCCGAAGGATGAATGCCCACTACGAAGAATAGATTCCCGTGTAGACGCAGCAGCTTCTTCAGAACTCATGAGTTTATTGGACTGCTACTCGGGTTATCACCAAATTTGGATGAAGAAGGAGGATGAGCCAAAGACAAGCTTCATAACTCCTAGTGGTACTTATTGCTACCTTCGGATGCCTGAGGGGCTCAAGAATGCTAGATGAAGCTTCAGCAGAATGACTGCCAAGGTTCTTCACTCTCAAATTGGCAGGAATGGGCTGACTTATGTCGATGACATCATAGTAAAAATCTCAAAGCAAGAAAATCATGTTGCCGATTTGCAAGAGATGTTTGCCAATTTCAGACAAGCTGGTCTCAAGTTAAATCCAGAAAAAATGTGTCTTTGGAGTGAAGAAGGGCAAGTTTCTTGGTTGTCTGGTATCAACAAAAGGCATCCAAGCTAATCCAAGCAAAATCGAAGCTATCCTTCGGATGGAGCCACCAAATTCAAAGGAGGGGGCTCAACGGTTGGCAGGAAGGCTGGCATCGTTGAATAGATTCATATCAAGATCAGCAGAGAGGAATTTACCTTTCTTTGAAATACTAAAATCAGTCAAAGTCTTCCAGTGGGGTCCAGCTGAACAAAAAGCCTTCGAAGAATTGAAGCAGTATTTGATAAATCTGACAACTCTAACCCCACCTTCATCAGGAGCTCCGTTACTTCTATATGTGACTGCTTCCCATGCTGCAGTTGGTGCAACACTTGTATAAGAAAAACAAGAGGGCCAAGTAAAAAAGCAAGCACAAGTATACTTCGTCTTTGAAGTACTCAGCCTTTTAAAGAAAAATTACACAGAGTTGGAAAAGGTACTGTATGCTGTATTGATGGCCTCTAGAAAGCTTCCACATTACTTTCAAGCCTATCACATAATAGTGCCTTCATCGCAACCTTTGAAAGACATAATGAGGAACAGAGAAGCTACAGGAAGGATCGGAAAATGGGCTATAGAACTTAATGATTTCACCATTTATTACGTACAAAGATCCTCAATTCAATCTCAGCCGTTAGCAGACTTCATTGCTGATTGGACGCCAGGGGCTCAGGGTGAAGAAGCGACAAAAGATGCCGAAGCTTGGATAGTATTTGGCGACGGATCTTGGGGAACCTTCGATGTAGGAGCAGCTGTTGTCCCAGTTGCACCCTCAAAAGTCAGAACATGTTATGCAATAACGCTAGACTTCAGCTGTACAAATAACATTGCAGAGTACGAAGCTCTTCTTTTAGGGATTCGGAAACTAAAGGCAATGGGAATAAAAAGGGCAATACTTAAAACTGATTCTCAAGTTATTTCTGGTCACGTGGATAAGAGTAGCACGGCAAGAGATCCGAAGCTTGAAAAGTATTTGGATGCAGTCCGAAGATTGGAAGATTCTTTCGAGGGATTTTTTGTAAAAAATATCGCAAGAGGAGAGAATGAGCATGCAGATTTATTAGCTAAGTCAGCGGCACAGGGGCTCCCTCTGCCTTCGGAAGTATTTTTTGAAACAATAAAAGCACCCTCAATCGAGCTCATGGAAAGAGCAGTGCTCACAATCTCACCTGTACATAGTCAAGACTGGAGGACCGAAATAATATCCTTCCTCCAAGGCAACTGTCTCTTAGACGACGAAGCTTATAACAAGAGAATGGAAGCAAGAACAAGACCTTATGTAATAATTGAAGGGGAGTTATACAAGCATGGAGTTTGTTCCTCATTGCTTAAATGCCTATCCAGGAATGAAGGACATGAATTAATGAAGGAAATACATGTAGGACTATGTGGAGCCCACATTGGATCCAGGCCTCTACTGGGAAAGGTTTTTAGACAAGGTTTTTATTGGCCGAAGGCAGCTTCGGATGCAGCATACTTGGTCCAGAAATGTGAAAACTGTCAGAAGTGTGCCAGAGACCAGAAACAACCTTCGTCTCTAGCGCAACTGATTCAACCTCTTGGCCATTGCAGAGATGGGGCCTAGATTTGTTAGGACCGCTTCCACCAGCACAAGGAATCTTAAAATATGTTGTAGTAGCAGTGGAATATTTCTCAAAGTGGATCGAAGCTAAGCCTCTAGCTACAATAACTTCGGCCACAGTCTAGAAGTTCTTCTATCAAAATATTGTTTGTCACTTTGTTGTGCCAAAGGCTATTACAGTCAACAATGGAACTCAATTTGATGCTGAAATGTTCAAGGTTTTTTGTGACCAGATTGGTACAAAAATACATTTTGCGTGGAACCACAATTTGATGCTGAAATGTTCAAGGCATTTAGAATCAAATGGATTAGTACAGAGAGCAAATGGAATTATAATGACAGGAATAATGAAGTTAATCTTCAGTCAACCCAGAGGAAAGTGGCCAGACGAATTAATAAAAGTGGTGTGGAACCACAACACTGCTTGTTGGGACCATGCTTCGTCGCCGAAGGTCTTGCAGGAAGAAACAGCTTCGGTTGAAGCTGTCTGTACGTGATGCCGAAGGGTGCCGTTCATGAAGCTTCGGAATTACAAACCGACTTAAAGATAGAATGACCTTTTAGTCCATAAGAGTTTGAGTCGTTGTTGTAAACTTTTATGAGGGGTATGATTGTAATTGTTCACAGGCTGTGTCCTGTGCCTATAAATAGTGAACAATATTCCTTTACTGTTCACGCATTCCTGTAATTGCAATCACATCACTCGGAAATTATTTCTTGCCAAGGCAGAGGTACAAATGTACCTAAACATTATATTTGAATACATCAAGTTTATATAATATGTAAATGATGTTGTTTACTTCTAATTTACTTGTCTTTAATGCTTTATGTCTCGTGTTATCTTATATTATCTCTGAGAGTTCAATTACGAAGATACAACCTTCGTAATTGTGTCATTATAACCTTCGTCCGAAGTTCATTAAATCCTTGGGGAAATATTGCTTCAGCGGACGAAGGACATTAATATTTAACATTTTATGTTGCCTTGTTCTTAATTCATAGCATTTGAGAGCAAGTCCCCAACATTGGCGCCCACCTCTGGTGAACTCACTTCCACTTTTCTGAGCTGATGGCTTCGTTCAACATTCAAGCTGGAGCTGCTTCGGCTCCGAAGCTGGTACTCCCGATAACAGGCGGTTCATGCTCAGAGCCAGCCAACAAGAACCAGAAAAAGGAGGCACAGAGAAGGGTACAGCACGTCGGGGTGCAAGGACCCTTCATCAAGTCAAGATGGTCTCACATTCCTATTACCTTCTCCCAAGAGGATCTTCAACTCAAGGATTACCCACACAACGATGCTATGGTTATCTCTTGTGTTATCAAAGGATTTCTGGTCCACAATGTTTTGGTTGATACAGGCAGTGCAACTGATATCATATTTGCTAAGGCCTTCAGACAGATGCAAGAGCCCGAAGATAAAATTCTTGATGCCACACATCCCCTTTACGGCTTCGGAGGAAGGCAGATTGTAGCACTCGGCAAAATCTCAATGCCAGTAACCTTCGGATTTATCAACAACACAAGGACTGAACAAGTTGTGTTTGATATTGTTGACATGGAATACCCTTACAATGCAATCATTGGTCGTGGTACTCTCAATGCCTTCGAAGCAATTCTTCATCCAGCTTATCTTTGCATGAAGATACCTTCGGACCAAGGGCCCATTGCTATTCATGGAAGTCAGAAAGCTATCAGAAGGGCCGAAGGAAATTGGACAGACTCAAAAGCAATCCATAATATAGATGGAACTGAAGCTTGTGAGCAATACAAGTTCAGAAGGGAAAAAGCTGCTTCGGCTGATCAGCCGAAGCCCATGCTCTTATGTGAGGATATAGCAGAGCAGAAGGTGCTATTGGGATCTCAATTGTCTGAAGAGCAGGAGAAAACCTTGATAAGGTTTCTGTTCAACAATAAAGATGTTTTTGCTTGGTCAGCTAATGATCTTTGTGGAGTTAACAGGGATGTTATTGAGCACTCGCTCAATGTTGATCCATCCTTCAGACCCAGAAAGCAGAGGCTTCGGAAGATGTCTGATGACAAGGCCGAAGGTGCTCGGAATGAAGTGAAACGACTCCTCAGTGCCGGAGTTATTAGAGAGGTAAAATACCCAGAATGGTTGGCTAACACTGTTATGGTGAAGAAGGCCAATGGTAAATGGAGAATGTGTATCGATTTTACTGATCTCAATAAGGCCTGTCCGAAGGACGAGTTTCCATTGCCAAGGATAGATTCCTTAGTTGATGCGGCAGCTTCATCAGAGCTTATGAGTCTGCTGGATTGCTATTCAGGCTATCATCAAATCTGGACGAAGAAGGAGGATGAACCGAAAACCAGCTTCATAACCCCTAGTGGGACATATTGTTACCTTCGGATGCCTGAGGGGCTTAAGAATGCCGGAGGAAGTTTCAGCAGAATGACAGCGAAGGTCCTCCATTCTCAGATAGGCAGGAATGTGCTAACTTATGTTGATGATATCATTGTAAAAAGCACGAAGCAAGATAATCACATTGCTGATTTACAGGAGACCTTCGCTAATTTTAGACAGGCTGGTCTAAAGCTGAATCCAGAAAAATGTGTCTTCGGCGTAAAGAAGGGGAAATTTCTTGGTTGCCTAGTTTCAACAAAGGGAATTGAGGCTAATCCAAGCAAAATCGAAGCAATACTTCGAATGGAACCACCAAGTACAAAACAGGGGGCTCAAAGATTGACAGGAAGGCTGGCATCTCTCAACAGATTCATATCCAGATCAGCAGAGAGAAACTTACCATTCTTCGAAGTGTTGAAGTCAGCCGAAGTCTTTCAATGGGGACCAATCCAGCAAAAAGCCTTCGAAGAGCTAAAGCAATATTTGATAGATCTAACAACATTAACTCCACCAACGCCAGGGGCTCCTTTGTTATTATATGTGGCAGCTTCACACTCAGCGGTAAGTGCAGCACTTGTCCAGGAGAAGCTTGAAGGCCAAGTTAAGAGGCAGACCCCAATATATTTCATATCCGAGGTTCTTAGTTTATCAAAGAAAAATTATACAGAATTGGAGAAGGTACTGTATGCTGTTTTGATGGCCTCCAGGAAGCTTCGGCATTATTTTCAAGCTTACAACATAATTGTTCCTTCTTTGCAACCTCTGAAGGATATTATGAGAAACCGAGAAGCTACTGGAAGGATTGGAAAATGGGATGCAGAGCTCAATGAATTTTGTATTGATTATGTCCATAGATCTTCGATTCTGTCCCAAGCGTTGGCAGACTTCATTGCTGGCTGGACGCCAGGGGCTCAGGAGGAAGAAACGAATAAAGATGCCGAAGCATGGACAGTGTTTTGTGATGGGTCTTGGGGAACCTTCAGAGCAGGAGCGGCTGCTGTGTTGGTTTCACCCTCCAAAGTTAAAACTTGTTATGCGGCAAGACTTGATTTTAGTTGCACAAATAATATCGCTGAGTATGAAGCTCTGCTCTTGGGTCTTCGGAAGCTAAAGGCAATGGGAATCAGAAGGGCCATTCTTAAAACTGATTCTCAAGTTATTTCTGGTCATGTTGACAAGAGCTATAAAGCAAGAGACCCGAAGCTTGAAAAATATCTAGATACAGTCCGAAGGATTGAAGCTTCCTACGAAGGTTTCTCTGTCAAAAATATTCCTCGTGGAGAAAATGAATATGCTGATCTATTGGCCAAGTCAGCAGCCCAGGGGCTGCCTATACCTTCGGAAGTATTTTTCGAAACAATAAAAGCACCTTCGGTCGAGCTTCTTGAAAGAGCAATCCTTAACATATCCCCTGTTTATAGCGAAGATTGGAGAACTGAGATCATCATCGTTCCTTCAGGGTAATTTTCTTTCAGACGACGAAGCTTATAACAGGAGAATAGAAGCAAGAGCTCGACCATATGTCATAATAGAAGGGGAGTTATACAAGCGTGGGGTTTGTTCCCCATTGCTCAAGTATTTATCCAGATCCGAAGGTATAGAATTAATGAAGGAAATACATGCAGGCCTGTGTGGATCTCACATTGGATCTAGGCCCTTGCTTGGGAAAGTTTTTCGCCAAGGATTTTATTGGCCAAAGGCAACTTCGGATGCAGCGATCTGGTCCAAAAGTGCGAAGGTTGTCAGAAATGTGCAAAAGATCAAAAACAACCTTCGTCTTTAACCCAATTAATACAACCCACTTGGTCGTTGCAAAGGTGGGGCCTCGATTTACTAGGCCCATTACCACCAGCACAAGGGAACCTAAGATATGTAGTAGTGGTAGTGGAATATTTTTCCAAGTGGATTGAGGCAAGGCCCTTAGCCACAATAACTTCATTTACTATTCAAAAGTTTTTCTGGCAAAACATTGTTTGTCGCTTCGGAGTGTCGAAGGCTATTACTGTGGATAATGGGACACAGTTTGATTCTGAAGCCTTCAGAGAATTTTGTGATCAAATTGGCACGAAGATCCATTTTGCATCAGTCCGACACCCAGAGTCAAATGGACTTGTCGAAAGAGCTAATGGGATCATAATGACAGGAATAATGAAGTCAATCTTCAATTAGCCCACGGGAAAGTGGCCAGACGAGTTAATCAAAGTGGTGTGGAGCCATAACACAACCATGTCAAGGTCAACAGGCTTTACGCCCTTTAAACTATTATTCGGTGACGAAGCAATAACCCCAGAAGAGGCCAAAGCAGGATCAATAAGGACAGTAGCTTCGGCAGAAGACGAAGACGAAGCTGATTGCTCTGTACAAAAGATGCTATTGAAGGGATCAGACTTCAAGCTGTGGAAAACATCAATAAATATCAAGCTGAAACAATAAAATGGCGTGACAGAAAGGTCAAGCTGAAGAACATTGAACCAGGACACTTGGTACTTCGAAGAGTAGCCAATCCTGAGACAGTAGGCAAATTACAGCTGAAGTGGGAAGACCCCTTTTTGGTAGTATCTTCGTCAAGACCCGGTTCCTACAGATTGAAGGATATGGACGACAACGACATTCCTAGATCATGGAATGCGGATGAGCTTCAGCGATATTATGTTTAGTTTAATGTAATTTTTTATATATTCTTTTTTGTGGCACCCTTTTCCTTTCCAAAGGGGGAGAAAGGTTTTTAATGGGGCCACAACATGTAATTTTCCTTATTTCAATTCTATGAGAGTGATATCCCCCAAAAATGTAAATGTAAATGCAAAGGAAAAAAGAAAAGGAAACAGGGAGAAGCTCAAAAGTCGTTCCTAAGGGAATGCAGAGCTTAGAGCGAAAAATAAACGCTGATCCCGCCGAAAGTAAAAGGCGAAGAAGCTCCTAAGGGAGGCTTACAGCGAAAAATAAACACTGATTCCGCTGAAAGTAAAAGGCGAAGAAGCTCCCAAGGGAGGCTTACAACGAAAAGTCAACGCTGATACACCGAAAAGTAAACGGTGAAGCCGAAAAGTAAACGGCAAAATGATTTGTATCATTCCTAAGGGGACGAAGGGCTGTGCTTATGGTTTTTGAACATGTGTCCCAATATTCATTTGCACAGTACATTTCATCATGTCATTTGCATTCATAAACATTCATTTAGACATATATAGAATCATCATCATACTACACAAAAAAGACAGGTGCTTCAGCAATGAGGAAAAGCTTCGAAGGAAATTTTTTTTATGCTTCGTTGTGTACGAAAAGAAGGGAAGGTGTTTTTCGCCTTCGGCTCAAAAGAGAAGTTTCGTCCACAGCAAAGTAGACTGTATGCGGATAAAGGAGACAAAATATATTACAAGGTATGTACAAATTTACATGAGTTGTTCCATAACTATATTATAAGAGTTTCTCCAGAATTTTTGCAGGAAAGTATATTGTAAGCAACTATTAAGCTTCAGGCTAGGCTTCGTCAAACTTCAGCTTGGACAAACTTCAGCTTCGTCATTCTTCAGCTTCGTCATCCTGCGTATATCAAACAGCAGAATAAGAAAGGTGCAAATTTCAAGGAGAAGGTAAAAGTAACAAACATAAGTTTCTTACCGGCTTAAGATGGCTTCGAGCTTCGTCACCTGCCATTTTTCGCCCGCCACTTACCCAGATCTGGGTCATGAATCTATTTCAAATGCTTCGGGCTAGACTTGGGATATCTATCAGATCTGATGCTGACAAGCTGAAGTTTGGTCTGTTCACAATATTTCCATGCGTGCAGCCAGCCTTCAGAAAAGCAGTAGCTGTGCCCCGAGAAGCTACCAGGGCACAGAAGTCGGCGTGCCCACCAATAACTTCGTCAAGGGCATCAACCTCGCCTTCAATATATTCTAATGTGCTGGGCAGATTTTCAGCTGAAGGTGTAAATTTCGCAAAGCTAGCTCTAACAGAATGAAACACATCCTTCAGCCGCTGCACGCATCGGCTGCCGAAGCTTAAGCATTTCTCTTGAAGTTCTTTAAACGATTTCTGCAAATTTGAATTTTTATCCACCTCAGTTTTCAGGCTTGCTTCAAGATATTTCTTTTCTTGCTAAAATTTTTCTGACTGTTGGAGCAATTCATTCTTTAAGTTGTTATTCTTAGTTTGGACTTCAGCCAAAGAGCCCTCCATAGTCTGAATAACAAAATCTTTCTTTTCTAATGCACCTTCGTGCTCTTTAACCATGATTTCAAGGTCCTGGATGGCGAAGTCTTTCTTTTTCAGATTAGCTTCGTAATTTTCAACTTTTTCAGCCAAATCTTGGATGACGGCTTTGTTCTTCTCTTCTTCGAGATCTTGTTGCATTTTAGAACCTTACTTAATAATATGCTATGTCGAAATGATCTTCGTTAGAAAACGACCTAAAAGATAATAATAATAGTAATAAAATAACAAAAATATTTGTTACCTTGAAGTTAGCATAAAGCAAGCTTCCGGCGATATGGTGTCGTTGGTAACGGCAGAGGTCCGCTTCTAGCTTCGGCAAGCCAATGTTTTTGCAGAGAGTTCTAACAATTTTAGCTTCGCTGCGGTTTCGAAGGCACCTCAGCTTTCCTTCATTAACCCCACCGAACAGTGTAGCCCCTGGCTTATATCCGCAGGCTATGGCACATTTTTTAAGCTCTGCTTTTTCAGCGTCTGTCAGTCCTTGCCCAAGTAAATCTTGAAATTCAAAATCTTTTTCCTCCAAAATGTCTTCAGCTTGTTTTTCCCCTTTTCAGTAGCTGTGCTCGCCGCGGCCACAACAGATTCTTCCTCAGTCATTTTTAGGAGTATGTTATCAATAACTTCAAATGTCTCTTCTAGGTTCGGATCTTCTGTGGCCCCGGTTTCAGCCCCGGCAGCTTCGGCTGCGCCAGTTTCAGCTTCGAAGGTTTCCGCTCTGGTGGCTTCGGCTGCGGCGCCTTTAGCTTCGGCGGTTTCGGCAGTCTGGTCAATGCTAATTCTTGGTGCCGGTGTCGGTGACGGTGTCCCATGAATTGCATCTGCTATTTGAATAATCCTTCGTTTTTTCGGCAGTGCAGGACCTTCGTCTGCCGAAGCTGCCTTGTCCTTCTGAAAAAACTTCGTCAGTTCCAGCGCCAGCGGACTTAGCTTGACAGGCAAAGGTTCAGTCATTACCTTCATAATCTCTTCTACTTCAACAGCAGAAGGCGTTGCAGGAGTACCTTCTTCTCGAACCAACGTTTTTGGTTCTGGAGATGCAGTTTTCCTCTTTCTTGCAGTGGCCACCGTCGGCTCAGGATTCAACTCTTCAGGGCTAAGTTTTTCAGAATCTTCCCTTTTCTTTTTGGCTACCTTGGCGACCTCTTCGTCAGCAGCGCTGGCAATTCTTTTTTGCTTTGGGCCTCCAGCGTCTCCGCCCAGTCGACCATAATCAGCATATTCAAACCCTATAGCATCAAGCACCCTGTTCAGCCTTCGCTTCGGCCGAGTGCCGAAGGCTGCTGTCATCAGCTGGTCCTCTTTTTTGGAGTAATTTTCAAGAATTTCATTACTCATTACTTCGATCGTGTCGAGCCATTCTTGGCAGGGTGCTTTAAAATATTTCTTAAACTTATAATAATAGGGTAGTCGGACAAGCTCCCCCTCTTTCTTTTCTCCTTTAAGCTTCGACATAGTTCACTCCTTCATAGTTGGAAACACTATGAAGGCCAGAAATTCCTGCACTAAATATCTAGTGCCAATGTGTTCTGCAATAATTTTGAATTCAGCCAGTGCGGTCCAAGTTGGACCTTCTGCTGCCATATTGCATCGGGGTCTGGTTTCTCCGAAGATAAGTTCAAGAGGGCTCTGTACCAGCTTCTCTTTTGTCATCGTTTACTTTGACATAAAACCATTCTGACTTCCAGCCTGCCGGCCATTTGCTCTGGTAGCTAATCACAGGAAATTTTGTGGTTTTCCGATAGGCAAAATTATAACAACCAAAATTTTCATGCAACCCATCCTTTCTAGCCTTAGTCTGGTAATGCAGCTCATGTACTCGACAGAAGCTGTCGGCAAGCGGCTCCACTGCCTGGCTTCGGAGAGCCCAGATATAAACGCTAAGCCTGACAATGGCGTTAGGAGTCAGTTGGTGAAAATAGATCCCAAACTTTTGCAGCACATCAGAAATCATTCTATTTAAAGGAAATCTCAACCCAGCTTTTAGAAAACTCTTGAAAATAACAATTTCATGCTTTTCTGGCTTCGGGGTAGTTTCCTCTCCCCCGAAGCGAATCAGCTTCTTCTCATCTTCACTGAAATAGCCTGACTTCACCATTTTGGAAAAATCAGCCTTGGAGATAGTCGACTTTCCGAAGTCCAAATGGCTAGGCTTGCTCGGTACTGCGATATGGTAATCACCGTCAGAATCAGCTTCCTCAATATCTCCTTGTTCCGCTTCGGCAACATCTTGTTCTGTTTCGGCAGTGGGGATTCTTTTCGAGGTCACCAGTCCGGATCGCTGCATTGCTTCGGAAATAGGAACAGTCTCCGCTCCTTCGGCTTCGTCTCCCTCACGCTCAACTCTAGCAGTAGAGCGCACTCTAGCCATTTAATTTTGAATTTCTTGAAAGATTTCTTGGGAATTAAATAACCTTTTCTCCCGAAGCTTTTCTTCTGACGAAGTGGGCACCAAACTGAAGCTTCGTCTGAATACGAGAGTCAAGCTTCGGCTATGGTTAAAATTTTTGGCAGCAAAACAGTGCAATAGCAATGAATGCTGTGGTAACTTCACACCTACCTGTCTGTTTATATAGTGCTGCAGGTAAGAAGGTGAATCGTCAGGATTTTTACACTAGGCAAACAGCTGCTCGCACCCGCTGCGGTGGGCCGCAAAGACCAAAATAGTGAACCTGCATGGTGGGACCGCTACGCGCTCGGAAACTGTATCGTTTCTCGACAACGAGCTCAGGGAAGGTGTTTTTCGGACCTTCGGCTTCCTAAAGCCTAAGAGACTTTTTCACGGATCAAGCTCGTTACGAAAAACGATCTAGCACCGCGAAGGGGCTACTGTTGGGACCATGCTTCGTCGCCGAAGGTCCTGCAGGAAGAAACAGCTTCGGCTGAAGATGTCTGTACGTGATGCCGAAGGGTGCCGTTCATGAAGCTTCGGAATTACAAACCGACTTAAAGATAGAATGACCTTTTAGTCCATAAGAGTTTGAGTCGTTGTTGTAAACTTTTATGAGGGGTATGATTGTAATTGCTCACAGGCTGTGTCCTGTGCCTATAAATAGTGAACAGTATTCCTTTACTGTTCACGCATTCCTGTAATTGCAATCACATCACTCGAAAATTATTTCTTGCCAAGGCAGAGGTACAAATGTACCTAAACATTATATTTGAATACATCAAGTTTATATAATATGTAAATGATGTTGTTTACTTCTAATTTACTTGTCTTTAATGCTTTATGTCTCGTGTTATCTTATATTATCTCTGAGAGTTCAATTACGAAGATACAACCTTCGTAATTGTGTCATTATAACCTTCGTCCGAAGTTCATTAAATCCTTGGGGAAATAATGCTTCAGCGGACGAAGGACATTAATATTTAACATTTTATGTTGCCTTGTTCTTAATTCATAGCATTTGAGAGCAAGTCCCCAAGATTGCTGTCTCAAGGTCAACAAGTTTCACTCCATTCAAGCTCTTGTTCGGTGATGAAGCAATAACAACGGAAGAAGCAAGAACAGGTTTAATAAGAACAAAAGCTTCGACGGAGGATGAAGCTGATTATCAAATAACAAAATATACCATAGAAGGGACTAGACTTCAAGCCATAGAGCACATCAATAAGTACTAGGCCAAAACAATAAAGTGGCGCGATAGAAAAGTTTGATTGAAAAATATCAAACCAGGTCATTTGGTGCTCCGAAGGATAGCCAACCCAGATACAGTGGGGAAGCTATAGCTGAAGTGGGAAGGTCCTTTTCTGGTAGTATCTTCGTCAAGACCCAGTTCTTATAGACTGAAGGATATGGACGGAAACAACATACCTGGTCTTGGAATGCGGATGAGCTTCGGCGATATTATGTGTAATTGATGTAATCTTTTTATCCTTTCCTATGGCACCCTTTTCCTTTCAGGAGGGGAGAAAGGTTTTGTAATCGGGCCATAGTATGTAATTTTCATTTTTTGTATAGCCCTATGCAATACAAGGGCCAAATTCCCCCAAAAATGTAACGTGTAATATCAGAATCCGCACCATCGATTGCAAAGAGAACAAGGAAAAGCTCAAAAGTCGTCCCTAATGGGATGCAGAGCTGTAATCACTCTGAATGTAACGAAGGTACAAAAGTCATTCCTAAGGGAGGACAGAGTAAGTTCCGAAGCTACAAAAGTCGTTCATAAGGGAGCATAGAGTAAGTTCCGAAGCTCAAAAGTCGTTCCTAAGGGAATGCAGAGCCAAAATACCACCGAAATAGATGGTGAAGAAGCTCAAAAGTCGTTCCTAAGGGAATGCAGAGCTTAAATGCCACCAAGACAGAAGGTGAAGAAGCTCAAAAGACGTTCCTAAGGGAATGCAGAGCTTAAATGCCACCAAAATAGAAAGTGAAGAGACTCAAAAGTCGTTCCTAAGGGGATGCAGAGTCTCGGTATGGTTTCGTGTGTGTTCGGGTCATACATTTGCATATTTCATCGCGTCATTCTTTGCATTCATACAAACATTCATTAGACATTTGTAGGATCATCATTATCATGACATGAAGCACGAACGATAATATGAAAGAAAGAGTTGTCCGGCTTTGGCGACAAAATGCTTCATTGAATACGAAGAAGCTTTGTCTCAGACAAGAACACAGAGGCACTTTATACAATGAAAGGCTTCGATGTACACGAAAAGAAGGGAAGGTGTTTTTCGCCTTGGGCTCAAAAGCTGTACCTATGGGTTTCATCCACAACAAAGCAATTTATACATGGACAGAAAGGTAAAATTATATTACAAGGTATGAACAAATATGTACAATGTTGTGTTCAGCTCTCAATTACAACCTTTTGCAAAAATAATGCAAAGAGATCCTAAGCTCTATACGGGAAGTCATAAAAAGAAGCTTCAGCCCAGCAACCTTCGGAATGCGCTTTGGCTTATTGATCTTCGATGCCGCCATCCTGCAGACATACAACGGTATAAGGTAAATGAAATGGTAATAAAGAAAAATCAAGATAAACAACAGGTACAAGTTTCGTACCGAGTTAAGCAATTTCCGAGCTTCGTCTCCAGCTAACTCCCGCCCGCCTTTAGCCCAAATTTGGGTAATAAGTCTATTTCCAATGCTTTGGGCTTCACCAGGAATATTGACTAAGTCTGATGGTGATAGGCTGAAGTTTGGCTTGTTCACTATTTTGGCATGCGTGCATCCGGCCTTCAAAAATGTAGCAGTCGTACCATGAGAAGCTAACAGAGCACAATAGTCACCATGCCCCATTATAACTTCGTCGAAAGCATCAACTTCATTCTCGAAATGCTCGAAGGCTTTTGGTATATCTTCAGCCGAAGGGGCAATTTCTTCATAGCTGGCCCCAACTGAGCTGAATATTCCTTTTAACCGATGCACACAGCGGGTGGCAAACTCCAAGCACTTGTTCCGAAGGTCTTTCAGCGATTCCTGCAGCTTCGTATTCTTCTCAGCTTCGGCTTCGGATTTCGCTTGCAGTTCTTTTCTTTCATCCTCGAAGCGCTCTGATTTCTCCTTTAAAGTTGTTTGAGCTTTATGAAGTTCCTTGTTTAACTTAGTATTTTCAGCTTGAAATTCCGCAAGGGAACCTTCGGTTGCTTGAAGCAAGAAATCTTTCTTCTCAAGAGAAGCTTCAAGATCTTTAATTTTGTTCTCCAAGCCTTCAATTATTATTTCATTCTTCTTATCTTCAAAATCTTGCTGCATTCTTAGTGCCTTGCTCAGGAACATGCTCTGCAAAAATAATTTAAGTTTAGAATATTTAAATCCATCACAAAGATAACAAGAATCTAGGCAAAGATTTCACCTTGAAATTGGAGTAAAACAGGCTACCGACAATGTGTTACCGTCGTTAACCGCTAATGTCAGATTCTAGCTTCGGGAAACCAATACTATTTGACAGAGTGCCGATTATTCTTGCCCCGTCGTGGTCACGAATACATCCAAAGTTTCTTTGTCAACCCTGCCGAAGAGCATAGATCCCGGCTGATAGCTGCAAGATATTCCATATTCTTTTAGTTCCTCTTTATCTGCCTCGGACAATTCCTGACCACCCAGGTGCCGAAGGTCAAAACCTTTTCCTCCCAAAAAAGTATCAACAACTTTTTTCCCTTTGTTAGGCACTGCGGCCATGTTTTCCTCTGCAGTCACAACTGTCTCTTCTACGACCATGTCTGATATTTGCTTGTTAATTCCTAACATTGTGGTCACAATTTTTGCAGCTTTGGCAGTACCTTCGGCTTCAACACTTGTAGCATTCATCATTTTGGACGCCGAAGCTAAAGGCGGTGTTCGCTCAATAGCTTTAAAAGTGCTGAAGCCGAAGGTTGTCACTCCTACTTGAAAAGGTTGTTAAAAGTGCTGAAACCAGAGGACAAGATTCGGAAATTGAAGAAAAGGCAACAGAAGAAAAGGCCACAGAGCAAATTCCGCTTGAAAAGGTTGTCACTCCTACTCCCGAAGCTTTAAAAGAGAGTACTGATTACATCATCCGCCATGCTTTGGGAAAAGGACTCTCTAAGGAAGAAGAACAAGAAGCTCAACATTATGCCCAAAAACGGAAATACCCGAAGGGGGCATTGGTGTTTAATGACAGCGGGGAGGAAGATTTTTTTGTACTGTCTCCCGGATAGTAAAGAGATATCCGTCTGACGGGAGATGGGTAGAAGCTTCGGATTTCCGAAGCTAGAAGATGGCCTTTCAATACTATCAAAGGATGAATTGGCTGACAGCTTAGCATATAATAGCATAAAGGTATAAAAGTCAATTTTGTATTTGAAAATGAATTCCTTCATTTGTTTATACTTAATGTTGTACTCCTCTTGCAGGGCTTGATCCTTAGCAATGCCCTCAGAGCACAGAAAAATATTGAAGATGAAGGGTATACAATGGCTCTGAACAACCTTCGTTTAGAGGTGATTGAACTAAGGAACGAAGGCCTTGAAAAAGACAAGATATTAATTTTATTGGTAAACAAAGTAAAAGAAGACGAAGCTAATTCTAAAGTTCGAGCTAAGGTTCAAAGGAATGAGATCGAAGACCTTCGGAAACAATTGGCCGAGACCAAGGAAAAATGCGCTCTCGCCGAAGCTAACCGAGACGCCAGCGAATATTGGAAAAACTATTTAGAAAAAACAGTTGAAGAACTTCGCGCATCCAAGGAAAGATGTTTTGAAAAATCTCTGGGCTGCGTGAAGAAGATAAAGGCTAGCTTCGCCAACGTGGGCGCATATTCAAACGAAGATAACTTCATACGAGGCGATCCTGAGGGTGTTATCGAATGGATCAGCGGGGAGGCCAAGGCTTTTGAGGAAATTTTAAGTGATCGCGGGGATGTCTGCGCATTCTCTAGTGCGAGAGGGGTTTCAGCTATCTTGGAGAAGGCGTGTTGCAATCATGTTAAAACCTTGGCCCAGGCCGAAGATGCCTTCTCCGTGGATGACACAAAGGATCTCTCGGCCGAAGCAAGTTTAATGGGCGGTAAATTTTTCACTGACATCTGGGAAAATGGCGGCCGAGAGATGGCTCACGAAATAATGAAGAAAAGCAAAAAAGATATTCATGATGCTCGTGAAGCAGCGAAAAAAGCTGAGAAAGCTGCAGAACTCGAGAGACGGATAGGTACCGTTTAATGGTTTTTTTAGCTTCGTCGTTTGTTTTCGTGACTTCGAACTGATTGATTTTTTCTATCATAACTGAATTACCTCCTCCACTGGAGCCGTTTGACCCCCTAGCCGACCCAGAGACGAAGAAAGCAATAGAAATTATCAACATAGCTGAATCTATTGTTGACGAAGTTGTCAACAAATTGCTTAACGAAGTTGCAGAGAAGGTTCTGAAGGAAGAATAGAAGTTATTGTAAAAATGTTCTTAGGTGATTAATGTAACATTTGTTGAACTAAGTCTGTAATATTTGATGTGTATAGTTTTTAATCTAATATGTAAACTATTTTACAATTCACTTCTTTGCGATGCATGAAACTTTTATATACGTACCGTTTTTGAGCCTTCGGCGAAAAAACACCTTCCCTTCTTTTCATGTTTCGTAAAGAAGAATATTTATGCTTCGTGAGAATATCCACACTTCGTAAAAATATCCAAGCTTCGTAAAAACACCAATGCTTCATAAACATAGATCTCTTCTTCCACATCAGAGCTGATGAAGCTATAATTCTCAGCTTACTTTGTGCCTTAGCACCTTTTCATTTTTGTAAAGCATTCTCCGAAGATCGGCTTCATTTCCAATTCGTGACATTGGTGTGAACTGATGTATGATGTGATGCTATGCGATATGATGCGATGATATGATGCAAAGAATGATGCTAATGCCGAAGACACACACCCACGTTGAAACACACAATCTCTGCGTCCCCTTAGGAACGATCAAAATCTCTTTGCCGTTTATTTTTCGGCTTCACCGCTTATTTTTCGGTGTAAGTTCTGCATCCCCTTAGGAATGTCTTTTGAGCTTCTTCGCCTTCTATTTCGGCGGTATTTTTTGCGTTGACTTTTCGTGCTTTGCCTTATATTTCGGCGGTATTTGGCTCTACATTCCCTTTGGAACGACTTTTGAGCAAAAAACTTACACTGCGCTCCCTTAGGAAGGACTTTTTGTAGCTTCGGCAAACTTACGCTGCGCTCCTTAGGAACGACTTTTTGTAGCTTCGGTGAAACTTGCACTGCGAGTTTTAGCTCTGTATTTCCTTAGGAACGTCTTTTGAGCTTCAACAATTTTTGAGCTTCAAAAGTTTGGGAAGAAGATATATTTCATTCTGACAGGAGCGAAGCTATTACAAGAAATTAAAAGTAGGTTTAAATTGATTGTTCCTTATTGAAAACAAAATGACAATGAACGTAAAAATGTTTCAGATGTAGGATATCTCTCAATAGTTGTGCTTTGATTCTGGCACAGTACTGTTGACTGTGCGAGCTTCGGATTCCTCCCTGAATTCCTGTTGCTGTTGAGAGTGCTGGCGCCCTTCTAGCTGCTGGCTTCGGGAATAAGTCGGTTGTAGTGGTGGCGGAGGCGGGAGTTGTGGCCAGGAAACCTGTGAATGGCTAGCCGAAGCGAAAGAGGATGCAGGATGATTGTTCACATACTCTGGTATGTAAGGAGAGTGACACGAAGCAGTGTACAAGACCTGCTTCGGCTGATTCTGCCGAGCTTCGGCTTCTGCTATCTCTTTTTGCTTCTGAATGGTGACGTGGAACATTCTTGTAGTATGGCCCTTGTCCTCACCACAGAATAAGCAGTAGATCTTTCTAGGCTGATCCCCAAATCTTCCTCCGAAGCCCCTGGCGCCTCTGCCCCTTGGAGTTGGTGGCTTGAAAGAGCTTTGCTGTTGCCCGAAGATTGTGAGGTATATTGTGACCTCTAGGACTGACTTCCTTTGTCGTCACTTTGGGTGGAGTTATGGATTGACCTGACATGCCTCAGATGGATTCTTCCTCTGAAGCCCCTGGTCATTTCGGAGAATCTGTAAGCTTCCTCCCTTCTTTGGCGAAAATCATTGTCAGCTCGGATGTACTCATCCATCTTCTGAAGCAGCTTCTCCAGAGTTTGTGGAGGCTACCTGGTGAAATATTGGGCAGTAGGTCCTGGACGAAGACCCTTGATCATGGCCTCAATGACAATCTCATTATGCACTGTAGGCGCTTGTGCCCTCAATCGCAAGAACCTTCGTACATACGCCTGAAGGTATTCTTCGTGATCTTGTGTGCATTGGAACAGAGCCTGAGCTGTGACCGGCTTCGTTTGAAAGCCTTGGAAGCTAGTAACCAACATGTCCTTAAGCTTCTGCCACGACGTGATAGTCCCTGGCCGAAGAGAAGAATACCATGTTTGAGCTACACTCCGGACTGCCATGATGAAGGACTTCGCCATGACTGCAGTGTTGCCCCCCATACGAAGATATAGTTGCTTCGTAGCTCATCAAAAACTGCTTTGGATCTGAGTGTCCATCATACATGGGGAGCTGAGGTGCCTTGTATGATGGGGGCCATGGGGTAGCCTGCAGTTCTGCTGCCAAGGGAGAAACATCATCAAAAGTAAAGGCATCATGATTAAAATCATCATACCACCCATCCTCGTTGAATAAGCCTTCTTGACGAAGCTCCCTGTGTTGGGGCCTTCGATCTTGTTCATCTTGAACAAGATGACGCACTTCTTCTGTGGCTTCGTCGATCTTTCTTTGGAGGTCAGCCAGTCACGCCATCTTCTCCTTCTTTCTCTATACTTGATGATGGATGATCTCCATGTCCCTGATCTCTTAGTCCAACTCCTCCTCCTAGAGTGTTGGACTGGTGGCCTTCCTCTTCTGGCTTTGAGCCTCTCGAAGAGAAAGAGTTTCTTGGTTTGGGTCCAGCGGCTGCAGTGCAGCAGTCCCTGATGCTGAAGCTTTCTTTGGCGGTATGACAAAGGTCAGTGCTTGCCGAAGGTGGTCGAAAAGGGTTCACCGGAGGTGGGCGCCGATGTTGGGGACTTGTTCTCAAATGCTATGAATTAAGAACAAGACAACACAAAAGGTTAAAGGTTAAAGCCCTTTGTCCTTTGAAGCATTATTTCCCTTAGGATATAATGATCTTCAGAGGAAGGTCATGAGGGACATACCATCATCATTGCAGTATATGTTAATAAAAGGAGAAGCATGTAAGATATAAGAGACAACATGAACAATTGTATAGCATTTTTAATTCATTTTCATTTTACTATTATGAAGAAATAGAGACAATGATGAATTACAAATGTACCTTCGGCTTGACAGAAGGTAAAAGTACAAGTATGACGCATGAGCAAGTACAAGTCAGCGTGAACAATACGGGGATATTGTTCATCTATTTATAGGCACAGGACACAGCCTGTGAGAAATTACAGTCATGCCCTTTACATTTACTATTGACTTATAGAAAAATCTATGAGGATTGAATAGCCTTTTCCCCTTTAAGTCGGTTCCTTTTCCGCGATTAAGCCGAAGCTCCCTTGCACATAGCTTCGGAGCATCGGTAGCCTTCGTCACGATCATGCCCTTCTCATATGCTTTTAATCCTGAATTCGAAGGTACCTGTCCATAAACCATGCTTGGAAGACATTGTTAAATTACGTTTTTGAGGACCTTCAGAGGACGAAGGCCCCCAACATGTGTTTTTGGAGTAAAGAAGGGCAAGTTCCTTGGGTGTCTGGTATCAACGAAGGGAATCGAAGCTAACCCATATAAAAACGAAGCTATTCTTTAGATGGAGCCGCCAAATTCAAAGAAGGGGGCTCAACGATTGGCATGAAGGCTGGCATTGTTAAATAGATTTATATCAAGATCAGCAGAAAGGAATTTACCATTTCTTGAAATACTAAAGTCAGCCGAAGTTTTCCAATGGGGTCCGGCTCAGCAAAAGGCTTTCGAAGAGTCAAAGCAATACTTGATAAACTTGACAACTCTAACTCCACCTTCGCCATGGGCTCCGTTACTCCTATATGTAGCAGCTTCTCACTCTGCAGTCAGTGCGGCGCTTGTACAGGAGAAGCAAGATGGCCAAGTCAAAAGAAAAGCACCAGTATATTTTGTCTCCGAAGTTCTAAGCTTATCAAAGAAAAATTATACAGAATTGGAGAAGGTATTATATGCTGTGTTGATGGCCTCCAGGAAGCTTCGGCATTATTTTCAAGCATATCATATAATTGTTCCTTCATCACAACCTTTGAAGGACATAATGAGGAATAGAGAAGCTACTGGAAGGATCGGAAAATGGGCTGCTGAGCTCAATGAATTCACTATTGATTATGTACATAGATCCTCAATTCAGTCCCAGGCGTTAGCAGATTTCATTGTTGATTGGACTCCAGGGGCTCAGGGAGAAGAAGTAACAAAAGTCGTCGAAGCATGGACATTTTCTATGATGGTTCTAGGGGAACCTTAGGCGCAGGAGCGACTGCTGTTCTATTAGCACCCTCTAAAGTCAGAACATGCTACGCAGCAAGGTTGGACTTCAGATGTAAAAATAATATTGCTGAATACGAAGCTCTTCTGTTGGGTCTTCGGAAGCTAAAGACAATGGGAATAAGAAGGGCGATCCTAAAACTGACTCCCAAGTCATTTCTGTCATATAGACAAAAGTAGCAAGGCAAGAGATCCGAAGCTTGAAAAATATTTGGATACAGTCCGAAGATTGGAGGCTTCCTTTGAACGATTTTCTGTAAAAAATATTCCAAGAGGTGAAAATGAGCATGCAGATTTGCAAGCTAAGTCAGCGGCACAGGGGCTCCCGCTACCTTCGGAAGTATTTTTTTGAGATAATAAAATCACCTTCTGTTGAACTTCTGGAGAGAGTAGTGCTTGCAATATCACATGTACATAGTGAAGATTGGAGGACTGAAATCATATCTTTCCTCCAAGGTAACTGTCTTTCGGATGACGAAGTTTATAATAAAAGAATAGAAGCAAGGACAAGACCATATGTCATAATAGAAGGGGAGTTATACAAACATGGGGTCTGCTCTACACTTCTCAAGTGTTTATCCAGAACCGAATGTATAGAGCTGATGAAGGAAATACATGCAGGTTTGTGTGGATCTCACATTGGGTCTAGGCCTTTGCTGGGGAAGGTTTTCAGACAAGGATTTTATTGGCCGAAGGCACCTTCGGATGCAGCAGATCTGGTTCAAAAGTGTGAAAATTGTCAAAAATGTGCAAGAGACTAGAAACAACCTTCGTCGCTAACCTAGTTAATACAGCCAACCTGGCCATTGCAAAGATGGGGCCTAGATTTGTTAGGTCCACTCCCACCAGCACAAGGCAACTTGAAGTATGTTGTAGTGGCAGTAGAATATTTTTCTAAGTGGATTGAGGCGAAGCCCTTGGCTACAATAACTTCCGTCACGGTCCAAAAATTCTTCTGGCAGAATAATGTTTGTCGCTTCGGTGTGCCGAAGGCAATAACTGTGGACAATGGAACACAATTTGATGCCGAAACATTCAAAGATTTTTGTGACCGAATCGGTACGAAGATTCATTTTGCATCAGTCAGGCATCCAGAATCAAATGGGCTGGTAGAAAGAACAAATGGCATTATAATGAAAGGAATAATAAAGCTAATCTTCAACCAGCCCAGAGGAAAGTGGCCAGATGAGTTGATTAAAGTGGTGTGGAGCCACAACACAACTGCGTCAAGGTCAACAGGATTTACACCCTTCAAGCTACTATTTGGTGATGAAGTAATAACTCCAGAAGAAGCAAAGACAGGGTCAATAAGAACAACAGCTTCAGCAGAAGACGAAGCTGATTATCAAATAACAAAAGATACTATAGAAGGGACCAGACTTCAGGCTATAGAGCACATCAATAAATATCAGGCCAAAACAATAAGGTGGCGTGATAGAAAAGTTCGACTGAAAAACATCAAGCCAGGACATCTGGTGCTTCGGAGAGTGGCCAACCCAGATACAGTGGGCAAGTTGCAACTGAAGTGGGAAGGTCCTTTTCTGGTAATATCTTCGTCAAGACCCGGTTCTTATAGATTGAAGGATATGGACGGCAACGACATACCCAGATCTTGGAATGCGGATGAGCTTCGGCAATACTATGTGTAATTTGATGTAATATTTTTTTGTTTTCTATTGCACCCTTTTCCTTTCAAGAGGGGAGAAAGGTTTTTAATGGGGCCATAGCTTGTAATTTTTCATTCTTATTTAGCCCTACGGGGGCCAAATCCCCCAAAGATGTAATATGTAAAATCTGAGCCTGCACCATCGAGTGCAAAAAGAAAAACAGGGAGAAGCTCAAAAGACGTCCCCAAGGGGATGCATAGCATGATGAAGCTGCAAAAAGTCGTTCCTAAGGGAGCGCAGTGTAAGTTTTCTACTCAAAAGTCGTTCCTAAGGGAATGCAGAGCCAAAAATTTGATGAAGTTGCAAAAGTCGTTCCTAAGGTAACGCAGAGTAAGTTTTCTGCTCAGAAGTTGTTCCAAAGGGAATGCAGAGCCAAATACCACCGAAATATAAGGTGAAGAAGTTCAAAAGTCGTTCTTAAGGGGATGCAGAACTTAAAAGCCACCGAAATAGAAGGTGAAGAAGCTCAAAAGTCGTTCCTAAGGGGATGTAGAGCTTAAAAGACTCAAAAGTCGTTCCCAAGGGGATGCAGAGTTTGGGTGTGGTTTCGTGTGTGTTCGGGACATTCATTTGCATATTACATTACATCATTCATTGCATTCATACACATTCATGTAGACATTCGTAGGATCATCATCATCATAACATGAAGCACAAACAGAAATACTCCAGCTTTGACAACAATGCTTCGATGAGCATGAAGAAGCAAGGACATGCTTCGTTGTGTACGAAAAGAAGGGAAGGTGTTTTTCGCCTTTGGCTCAAAAGATACAAGTTTCGTCCACAGCAAAGCAATTTATACATGGATGGAAAGGTAAAAATATATTACAAGGTATGGACAAGTATACAATGTAATGTTCAATTCTCTATTACAATGTCTTTTACAAAGATAATACAAATGCTTCTAAGCTCTATACAGACAGGCCTAAAAATTGCTTCAGCAGCCTTCGGAATGTGCTTCGAATTATCAATCTTTGGCACCACCATCCTGCAGACAAACAAGCAGTATAAGATAAAAAGTAATTACAAGAGATGTCAAGCAACAGGTATAAGTTTCATACCGGCTTAAGCAAGCTTTGGGCCTCGTCACCAGCCAAATCTCGCCCACCCTTCGCCCAAATCTGAGTTATAAACCTATTTCGAATACTCCGGGTTCGCTAGGGATATCAACCAAGTCTGTTGGAGACAGACTGAAGGTTGGTCTGTTTACCGTTTTTCCGTGCGTGCAACCAGCCTTCATAAACGCTGCAGCTGTGCCGCGAGAAGCTAGCAAGGCACAGAAGTCACCGTGCCAGGCTATCACTTCATCAAGCGCCTCAACTTCGTTTTTAATATGTTCGAAGGTGCTTGGTAGGTCTTCAGCTGAAGGGGTAAACTCTTCGGAGTTGGCTCCAACCGAGCTGAAGACCTTTTTCAGTCGTTGCACGTAGCGGTTGCCAAAGTTTAAACAGATGTTCCGAAGCTCTTTCAGAGATTGCTGCAACTTTATATTCTTGTCAGCTTCGGCTTCGTATTTTGCATGGAAATCTTTTCTCTCTTGTTCGAAGCTTTCTAATTTTTGGAGAAGTTCCTCGTTTATTCTGACATTTTCGGCTTGGGCTTCTGCAAGTGAACCCTCCATTGCCTAAAGCAGGAAATCTTTCTTCTCAAGAGAAGCTTCGTAGTCTTTAATTTTGTTTTCCAAACCCTCGATTATAATTTTGTTCTTTTTGTCTTCGAGGTCTTGCTGCATTCTCAATGCCTTGCTCAGCAACATACTCTGTAGAAATAACCCTTTATTAGAAAATTTTGCTTCATCACAAAAATAAAAAAGAAAAATTTGCTTCATCTTAAAAAAGGAATTTTACCTTGAAGTTGGAATAAAACAAACTGCCGACGATATGTTGTCGCCGGTAGCCGCAAATATCAGCTTCGAGTTTCGGGAAACCGACACTCTTCGATAGAGTGCCGATTATCTTTGCCCCGGTGCGGTCGCGAATGCTTCCTAAGGCCCCTTCATCGATCCCACCAAAGAGCATGGCTCCAGGCTAGTAGCCACAGGATATACCATACTCCTGTAGCTCCTTCTTTTCGGCCTCGGATAATTCTTGCCCGACCAGGTTCCGAAGGTCGAAGTCTTTTTCCTCCGAAGCAGCATCAGCAATCTTCTTTCCTTTGTCAGGCACTATGGCCATGACCTCCTCTGCAGCCGCAGCTGTCTCTTCTGCAACCATATCCAAAAGCAGTTTATCAATTCCAGAAAGTGTACTCTCAAGGTTGGCGGCTTCAGCAGCAGCTGCAGCTTCGGCAGAGGTATTTGCTTCGGCAGTGGCCTCGATGCTTGCAATAGGTGTTATTTTAGATGCCGAGGCCGACGGCGGCGTCCGTTCAATGGCTTGCATTACGGTAACGATTCTTCGCTTTTTCTGCCCATCTGCCTTCTTTGTAGCCGAAGGCTCGTCCTTCTTCTGTAAAAGCTTCGTCAGTTCTGGTCCCAGAGGACTTAGTAGCTTGATAGGTAGAGATTCAGTCATTACCTTTAAAATTTCTACCACTTCGGCAGTAGGAGGTGTCGAAGGAGTCTCCTCTTCTACCTCAGTCACCTTTGGCTCTGGAATTTCAGCCTTTCTTTTCATCAAAGCTGCCACCTTCGGCTCAGGAGTCAATTTTCTCTTCTTTAAAACCTTCTCATCCTCCTTCAGCATTCTAGCAACTTGTCTGTTCAGAACGCTGACAATTCTTTTCTTTTTTACCCCTTCGGCACCCTTGCTAAGCCGCTCATAATTAGGGTATTCAAATTTCAGAGCATCCATCACCCAGTTTAACCTTTGTTTTGGCCGGGTGCCGAAGGCTGCTGTCATCAATTGGTCTTCTTTCTTGGTATAGTTTCCCAATCTTTCATTACACATAGTTTCAATCATTTCTAGCCATTCTTGGCAAGGTTCCCTGAACTATTTTTCAAATTTGAAATGATAAGATAATTGAACAAGTTCATGTTTCTTCTTTGTTTCCTTCATCTTCGGCATCCCCCAGCCACTTGACGTTGGATACGTCCGGTTGGCCAGGTATTCCTGCACCAAGTCCCTGGTGCTGATTTGCATAGCCACCACCCTGAATTCTACTCCGGCTAGCTGGCATGGTGACCCTAGCTGCATGTTGCATAGGGGCCTGGTCATTCCAAAGTTTAAGGACAGCGGGCACATGACCATCGTCATCAGTTTCCCCCTCTTCTTCTCATCAGCCTTAATATAAAACCATTCACCATTCCAGTCGGTTGGCCATTTTGTGCGGTAACTGAGAACTAGAGCCTTCGTATCCTTGCGATACGCAAAACTATAGCAACCAAAATTTTCATGAAGACCGTCTGCCGTGGTCTTCGTCTGATAGTGCAACTCGTGCACTCGGTAGAATGCTTCAGCATCTGGTCTCATCTCTTGGCTTCGGAGGGCCCAAATGAAGACGCTAAGCCTTACAATGGCGTTAGGGGTCAGCTGATGAAGATATATTTTGAAATTTTTCAAGACTTCCCCTATCATCTCATTCAGAGGAAATCACAGTCCTGCTCTGAAGAAGCTCTTGAAAACCACTACTTCATCAATCTTCAGTGCTTGGGTGGTCTCTTCTCTGGCAAATTGGACAAGTTTGCTTTCAGCTTCCCCAAAGTAGCCCAGCTTCATCATCATGGGCATGTCAGCTTCAGACACAGTAGATTTCTCAAAATCTAGATGGCTAGGTTTTGTTGGGATCAAAATACTATAATCTTCCTCATCTTCATCAATATTTTCTTATTCAGCAACGGTCTGTTCAGCTTTGGCAACAGGAGTACCTTCGTCAGTAGTTCCCTCTGTCACAACTAGACCTGATTGTTTCATTGTGGCAGAACCGCCCGAATTATTCCAGCTTAAGTGCCCAAGTCGCACCTTTAAAGGCAGTAACACACTTAAACCGGAATAACCCGTCAGTCCCTCGGATCTAGTCCGATAAAGCCACTTATCCAGGATCGAATACCACTAGCTCACATGAAGGTGAGGCACAGAGAAATACAATAAAGCATAATACCACAAATTTAATAAGTATCAATAGTGATTTCATTATCGGAGTTTCAAAAGCAGTAACCAAAGTTTTTAATGCAGTGGAAATGACTAACAGAGAAAACCGAGTAACATGGCGAAGCCTGGCCACGCTACTCCTCCTGGTCCTCTCATGCGGAAACAGTAACCCACTCGACCGTTTATCCCGTTGGCAGGGATGGAGGTCAAGTCACACCATCAACCAAATCAAGGAGGTACCTGTAAAAATTATGCGACAAGCAAGGCTAAGTATACTAATACTCAGCTAGACTTACCCGGTGTGAGGAGTCTACTCCTCTACCTCTAGACATGAAGTTGTTTGGCTGAGGGGGTTTGGTTTGCCAAAAGCACTAGCTGAGTCTAAAATCAAGTTTTAGCTTTTCAAGTTCTAGAATAATAATTTTATACTAGATGAGAACCTGTCTACTCATACATGGTATCAAGCATTATATCAATCAACATCTTTTGCCAGTATCTCATTTCCACTTATTACTCAATGCAATACAATGGATCAAGTAGTCTCATTAGCTATGAGAAGCAGACGATTCGAATCGAGTTTTAACCTTGCAAGGTAAACCTAAACACACGACATGTAGGGGCACTCCGTCCCCACACACGTCAACCATCCCCATTGATCCCCCATTCGCAGCCAGGGCTCATCGCCTTGGCATACAATGCTCCACTGACCCCGGCCACCGCCGTGCAGTGGCCGCACTTGTACCCACCATATCTAGAATGGGAGACCTAGTCTCAGGACAAGTGAGGAGAAAAGTTTGCGCCCGACTTCACTCAGGTACTTGGTTTACCGGTTACCATATTTCCTGACATGTGTTTAGTACGTTCAAACGCTTGACACAGGTATTCGCACATTAATCCTTATTCTAATTTCGTCTCATAGACAATGCATCCCCATGGATCCGTGTCCATAGACCATCATCATTCTATTATCAAAAATGGATACAACCAATTTTTGACCTCGCGCGAGTGCTAGAAAAATCACTCAAGTTCTACCAAGATCCCTAATTAGCAAAGCAGCTACTCGACCTAGCATACTAGTATCCATCTCAAAAAGGAATCCTGAATTCATGCAACTAAGGGTTTCAAGCAACTCCTACACCTAAGTGCACATTACAAGCCTACAAACATTAAGTGAAGTAAAGTAGCATATATATCACTGGTTATGCATAAAACCGGGGCTTGCCTAGAATTCAACACTTAGACAGTGTTTGCTAGATGACACTCGCTCGGCGAGCATCCACTGGTTAAGTCCATCCTTATTTGGGTTGTCCACCAACTGCACCTTGTGGTTGACACCACATCACTTGCACGATCATCATCTCTCGGTCCTAAATGAGATGCATGATGCATATGTATGAATATAATGAAATAGCACAAGATACTCCAAGTACATGATAGCGAACTAACATTAACTAGTAAGACACATAAACATCCATATGTTAACGCTAGCTATCTATACGTCATTGGGCACAACAAGTCAACATTACTGGAATGACGACGAACATTTCCTATATTTAACCAACACAACACGACATCACACGTACAAGCATTTACCACATTCACTTTTATCCTTTCTTAGTTACTCTATTATTAAACTACTTAGGCACGCGTACATTCACTGTGACTCCTAAACGTCATACAGACAAACTGAGTTTAATAGGGAATAATTACTTGATCGGGTTCTACCAACATTCTCAATAATCTAATTCAAGCACACACCCAAGAGCACACGCAGAAAGCGATAGCCTAATCACACTGCTTATTATACTAATCTATTGAGGTTGGTTATTTAGTAATACTCAGATTAGGAGCACAATTATTAGAAATGGTAACATCTCATTAATTTTGTTTCTCGTCCATATAGTGACACTTGCTAAATTGACGTTGATCGAAGCTAATTTCTTACTAGACGTCAACCATTTAATTTACTACTGCACTAGTTACTTGTATATCTCCAATTATATAATCTACTAATATAGGGATCCTGAGATAACACTATCAATCATACTCAAGCAAGACAAGAGAGTAGAGTAATCAACCACAATCAACAAGATTAAGACAGCAACACAACATTTACTTGTTTCATTCATAACTCACAAGATAGTCATCTACAAACAGTGATCAAATACTTTTTGGAAAGTCTAAGAAGTTCTCTATAACTTTGGTATTGTCATCTCAATGTGATTAGACACTTAACAAGGTTAAATAGTGATAAACGATAGCTTTATTCAGATTTGGATAGATTCAGACTTGCGACTTCAAAAATTCACAACTAAAGATTCAGACATCCAAACAAGGTGACCCTAGACTTTCTGGAAAGCTAATTAAATGTTCTACAAATTATTTATAAACATCCCTGGCTGGTTTAATATGTGTCAAGGGTAAAATACACTATGAAGGCTTTGTTGTCCAGAACTGGACACATTCAGTCTTCACACCTTAAACATCCATAACTTAATCTTCAGATCACCAAAAAGAGTGATCCAAGACTTTTTGGAAAGCTTAGCAAAAGTAGTACTCAACTTTTATAATCACCAAGAAGTGATTCTATATTTAACCAAATCAAACAATTCAGTTTTCGAAGTCTGTTCTGACATTGGATAGAACACAACAACCAGTTTATAAAATTCATAACTCTTAAACTATCAGGCCTGTGGTTATGAAATTTTAACACAAGCAAGACAAGAGAAGAATATACAACTTTACTATAATGACCATGAACTGATTGTAATATTAACTTAAGCAAACAATTCAATCTCTGAGATCTGTACAGAAATTGGACAGATTCAGTTACTGAATTTGTGAAAAGCACAACTTCTAAACGATCAGACTTATGGCTCTCCGATTTTAACACAAGTAATATAATAAAATTATCTACAACTTTATTGTGACCACCAATAACTGATTTCAAAATTAACTTAAGCAACCATTGCAATCTCTGAAATCTGTTCAGAAATTGGACAGATTCAGGTACTGAACTAGTGAAAAGTATAACTTCTAAACCATTAATCATTAGCTCATGAATTTTTTGGAAGAGCTAGATATACAAGTTAATTACAACTTTTATATAGCACATATCGACAGAAAATACACTTTACTTTACTAGATTAACCGCACAACAAAAACTGTACGTGCAGGAATTACAGTTTGCTAGCACAATAGCACTCAATTCAATCATCAATTAAAATCATGGAGAGACACTACCACCAATTTCTAAAGTTTAAACCATTATGACTTAGTTATCAAGCTTCAATTTATATTGAGGTACTTAAGCATTTCAAAAAAACCATGCACGCTTTTGTTTACTTCTAATTTTTCACTAATTGTTCTTATAATTATAAAAAGTGTGTCATTTTAGCACCATATGAAACTATCTAATTTGGGGATGAAACTTTTATGAGGCATAGGTAATAACAATTTATAACTAATGTATAAATTTCACATGCTCAGCGTTTATATTTTATTTACTGTAAAAGTAACAAATTGTTAATGCAATAAAGCATATGAGAGCAAGTTAAATCTAAAACTAATTATTTTCTGTAGGTACATAACCATATTAAGTTTTCTTAGGCTACTATAATGTCATGTAAGGAAAGTGAAACACCATTTTTCATTTTTACATGTATACATTATTTTTAAATCATTTAAAACTACTTAATGTGCATTAAACAAGTTAAATCACTAACTTAATCATACATGCACCACAATTCATTAACTTTTTACCCGTCACTAAGCATCAGACCAAGAGATTACTGTAAAAATTTCAACCCATTTGGAGCACTAGAGCTATAGATCCAAAAATAACAAGCAAATAAACCTTCTTTTTTCTATTTAACATGATTTCATTAGCACACCAAGAAAACAGTGAACAACATATAAGTTTTATATTTTTCCTTGATGGAGTATGACAACATCTAACTAACAAAACATGTTTCATTATTTTTGGATTTTTATAAATAAAATTATGGAGAGAAGCAAGTTCGTTTATTCTCTAAACCAGTTTTAAATATGAATTTCTACCGCCAAATATTTCTACTAAAACATTCCAACTTATGTATCCATGGCATAGATAATTTCACAAGGATTCCAAAAAGTCCTCATTTAACTTTTTACGATGTTTCTACGGTTTTCTATGAATTTTCAAAGCTGCAGCACAAAATCTGGAATAGAAACAGAAAAAGGGAAAAATCACCTTTGCGCTTAATTCCCTGAAATAGGCCACGACTTTATTCCAGCAAACAGGTCCTTTTGGTACTATTGAAGTGGGTCACGGAATGCAGTTAGCCCCCTGCACTTGGTAAAATTTGTGCCCGCAGTCCATCCGTCTTCTACCTCCAGGTACCTCCACGGGGAGAGCAAAACGGCTGACCAGAGGCAAGGGAAAGCGAGGGGACGCGGACCACGGCATCCCCAACAACCGCCATGCTCGGTGTCGGCCCCAGCCCGGCCAGAAACGGCTCGAGCAGGCGCGGCCACGGAGCTGCGAGCATAATAATGGTGGTCCGGGAGGGTCCGGTTGGTAGGGGAGGAGAGGAGGGCTGAGAGGGGGCGAGTGCGGTCGTGGGAGTGCTGAGAAGAGCATGGTGTGCTTATAAAGCCACGGGCGTCACCACCATTGGAGGGTAGGGGTGGTGGGCACTGCCACAGACTAGCAGCTTGCTGTTCGCGCTGCCTCCTTGCAGCAACTGTCGAGCACGCATTGGACAACTGCTTTTGTCATTTTCTGTTTGGATTCAGATCTCGATCAGTGCACGAAATATCTTTCTTGATCTATACTCTATAATTGTAGTACAGAACTTGAGGTGATTCGGGCACTGGTTAGAGAGTTATAGACCCACGAAAATTGGTTTGTCAGTGGCTCAGAAATCAGTGGAAACTTGTGAAAACTGAATGTCAAAGCATGTCAAACGGAATCGGATGAATGCCATCTTTTAATATGTTGTGCCGCTATTAATTATTAACAACTTTTATATTCGGGAAAACTTGAGTTGTTCAACAAAAATTTGGGAACGCGAGACGTCGACCCGAACGACACTAATTTCAGACTTTCGAATCCTGAAATCAGATTTTTATTCTGTCTTGATGGCACTGTTTGAGATTCTTAGAGATTGAATCAAGGCTTAGTTTAAATATAAATTTTGTTGTATAACACAGGTTCTACAAATTTTATTAAAGGTCAAACCTCATATCTTGAATATAAATAAAAGTTTCACTTTGGTCAAGGTAGTATCATTATAAAGCTCTCAATTATATTTTTAAGGCAATCAGACTATTTTCTTGACATTTTCTTGGCATGGACCCTCAAAAACTTTTGTTGTAAAGTTTATATAGAGTGTTTTGGAAAGGTTGGCATAACTTGGTTGAATGTCTAAATTTGCTTTTACTTAATCGAGCAGTTTCAAGCAAGCGTATGATTTATAATTTCATACAAATATTTGGTTCAAACTTTGAGAAATCCTTAGAATACACTTGATAGATAGAGATGAATGATGACATAAATATAACAAGCTGAATTGCATAAGAAATAATTAGAGGTTGACACTATAGAGATTCCACTGGAGAATGCGGATTCGGACTACGTATTTGGACATAGACCGACTGTCGAGATGGCAGAATCGGACACCGATTGGATAACATAACAATTATCGGGAGTCTGAATAAATGAGTCTGGACGGAAGTTGCGAGGCGAGATTGACTTTCAAATTTGCGTTTGCTTCGAGAAACAAAAAGTTTTAACAGGCTCCAAATTTGGATGTTCTAGAGATCGAATAATTCCAAATTTGTGAAACATTCATGAGTAATTTGATAAATGGAGATAAATGTGATAAAGAGATAGAAATTTTCAATGAGCATCCGAGATTAGGATAAATCTCCCGACATAACACGAAATAGACACCTAGGGTGTCACATTCATGACTTCGGAAATTGGTGCTGTCTCCGTGACCTCGGTTTCTTCTCCCTCATGAGACACCCTTGCAGTCGAACGCACTCTGGCCATTTGATTGATTTTTCGCGATTTTGACGAAGTTGATGGTTGTTTCGCAGTTTTGACGAAGCTCACTCTTCTGACGAAGTTAACTCTAAATGATGAAGTGGTCGCTTGAGAGTGCAGTGAAAAAAGCTTCGGCTATGGTTAAATTTTTTAACAGCACAACAGTGCAATGGCAATGATTGTTGTGGTAACTCTGCACCAACCCGTCTGTTTATATAGTGCTGCAGGTGGGAAGGTGAACCGCCAAATCGCCTGCACCTGCTGAACGGTGGACCACTCGGCGCTTGGAAGGTGAACCGCCAGATCGCCTGTATTCCCTGAACGGTGGACCACCCGACGCCTGGAGTATTTCAATCGTTTCTCGGCAACGAGCTCAGGGAAGGTATTTTTCAGACCTTCGGCATTCCGAAGCCTTTGGGATTTTTCGCGGATCGAGCTCGTTATGAAAAACGATCTAGCACCGCGAAGGGCTACTGTTGGGGGCCTTCTTCTTCGTCGAAGGTCCTCCAAGCAAAAACACCTTCGGCAGGACGATATCCAAGCAGACACTACACGAAGGTATATGCCGAAGCTACAATCCAGGGAGCTTCGACATGATGACACGCCTTAAGACGAAGGGCGACACCAACTTAAAGAGGAAAAGACCGTTCAGTACATGATAATTTGTGTCATGTTTATAATTAGTTATCAAGGAAATCATGTAATTTCGACTGGGCTGCGTCCCGTGCCTATAAATAGGTGAACAATAACCCCATACTGTTCACGCTGATTGGTAATCATCTGCACGTCGCTCTTGGATTTTTACCTTCTGTCAAGCCGAAGGTACAAATGTAATCAATATCATTAATGTTTGTTCATGATTATATAATAAGAACATAAATAATAATCTGATGGTTTAATGTGATTATTCCATGTTCTTTTCATGTTTCATATGTTTCTACTTTCATTATTACCTATTGAGATGATGAAGGTATGTCCTTCATGACCTTCGTCTGAAGATCATTATATCTCGAGGGAGATAATGCTTCGAAGGACGAAGATTTTTAACCATTAACATTTGTGTTGCCTTGTTCTAAACTCATAGCATTTGAGAACAAGTCCCCAACAACGCTACATTGTAATCGCTCTCACGTCACTCTCACATTTACACCTTCTGACAAGCCGAAGGTATCAATAAAATATAAATATTATGATGAAGAATCAAGAAAGAAGATTGGTGTCTCTTGCCTCAATTACAAGTGAGTTTGATAGCAATAAAGAATCAAGAAAGAAGAAAGCAATCCAAGCGCAAGAGCTCGAAAGAACACAAGCAAATCTCTCTCAATAGTCACTAAAGCTTTGTGTGGAATTTGGGAGAGGATTTGATCTCTTGAGTGTGTCTAGAATTGAATGCCTAGCTCTTGTAAGTGGTTGGAAGTGTGAAAACTTGGATGCAATGAATGGTGGGTGGTTGGGGGTATTTATAGCCCCAACCACCAAACTAGCCGTTTGGTGGGGCTGTCTGTCGTATGGTGCACCGGTCAGTCCGGTGCACAACGGACATGTCCGGTGCACCAGCCATGTCACCAAAGCCGTTGGGTTCCGACCGTTGGAGCTCTGTCTTCTGGGCCCGCCTGGATGTCCGGTGGCGCACCGGACATGTACTGTAGAGTGTCCGGTGCGCCAGCATGGGCGTGCCTGACTTCTGCGCGCGCTGGCACGCATTCAATGCACTGCAGGTAGCCGTTGGCGTCGAAGTATCCGTTGCTTAGATGTCACACCGGACAGTCCGGTGTACACCGGACGTGTCCGGTGAATTATAGCGGACTAGCCGTTGCGAATTCCCGAAGCTGGCGAGTTCCAGAGCCGCTCTTCCTTGGAGCACCGGACACTGTCCAGTGTACACCGGACAGTCCGGTGAATTATAGCGGAGCGCCTCTGGATTTTCCTGAAGGTGACGAGTTCGACTTGGAGTCCTCTGGTGCACCGGACACTGTCCGGTGGCACACCGGACAGTCCAGTGCGCCAGACCAGAGGTGCCTTCGGTTGTCCCTTTGCTCTTTTGTTGAACCCAATACTTGGTCTTTTTATTGGCTAAGTGTGAACCTTTGGCACCTGTATGACTTATACACTAGAGCAAACTAGTTAGTCCAATTATTTGTGTTGGGCAATTCAACCACCAAAATCAATTAGGAAATAGGTGTAAGCCTAATTCCCTTTCAATCTCCCCCTTTTTGGTGATTGATGCCAACACAAACCAAAGCAAGTATAGAAGTGCATAATTGAACTAGCTTGCATAATGTAAGTGCAAAGGTTGCTTGAAATTGAGCCAGTATAACTACTCATAAGATATGCATGGATTGTTTCTTTCATTCTTAATATTTTGGACCACGCTTGCACCACATGTTTTGTTTTTGCAAATTCTTTTGTAAATTCTTTTCAAAGTCCTTTTGCAAATAGTCAAAGGTAAATGAATAAGATTTTGCGAAGCATTTTCAAGATTTGAAATTTTCTCCCCCTGTTTCAAATGCTTTTCGTTTGACTAAACAAAACTCCCCTTAATGAAATCCTCCTCTTAGTGTTCAAAAGGGTTTTGATATTAATTTTGAAGAGGGTGTACCAATTTGAAATTATATCACAAGTAAGATACCAATTTGAAAATACTCTTTGAAAAAACTAAAATTTTAGAAATTGGTGGTGGTGCGGTCCTTTTGCTTTGGGCTCATACTTTCTCGCCCTTTGGCATGAATCGCCAAAAACGGAATCATTAGAGCCCTTTTATTATTCTCTCCCCCTTTGGTCATAAATAAATGAGTGAAGATTATACCAAAGATGGAGTCCTTTTGCTTTGGACTCTCTCCCCAAAAGATGGAGAGAAATGCGGAGCAACGGCGAAGGATGAGTGACGGAGTGGAAGCCTTTGTCTTCGCCGAAGACTCCAATTCCCTTTCAATAAACCTATGACTTGGTTTGAAATAGACTTGAAAACACTTTAGTCATAGCATATGAAAGAGACATGATCAAAGGTATATGAATGAGCTATGTGTGCAAATTAACAAAAGAAGTTCCTAGAATCAAGAATATTTAGCTCATGCCTAAGTTTGTTAAAAGTTTGTTCATCAAGTGGCTTGGTAAAGATATCGGCTAATTGATCTTTAGTATTAATGTAAGAAATCTCGATATCTCCCTTTTGTTGGTGATCCCTTAAAAAGTGATACCGAATGGCTATGTGCTTAGTGCGGCTATGCTCAACGGGATTATCCGCCATGCGGATTGCACTCTCATTATCACATAGAAGAGGAACTTTGGTTAATTTGTAACCGTAGTCCCTAAGGGTTTGCCTCATCCAAAGTAGTTGCGCGCAACAATGGCCTGCGGCAATGTACTCGGCTTCGGCGGTAGAAAGAGCTACGGAATTTTGCTTCTTTGAAGCCCAAGACACCAAGGATCTTCCCAAGAACTGGCAAGTCCCCGATGTGCTCTTTCTATTAATTTTACACCCCGCCCAATCGGCATCCGAATAACCAATCAAATCAAAAGTGGATCCCTTAGGATACCAAAGCCCAAACTTAGGAGTATAAACTAAATATCTCAAGATTCGTTTTACGGCCGTAAGGTGAGCTTCCTTAGGGTCGGCTTGGAATCTTGCACACATGCATACGGAAAGCATAATATCCGGTCGAGATGCACATAAATATAGCAAAGAACCTATCATCGACCGGTATACCTTTTGATCGATGGATTTACCTCCCTCGTCGAGGTCGAGATGCCCATTGGTTCCCATGGGTGTCTTGATGGGTTTGGCATCCTTCATCCCAAACTTGCTTAGAATATCTTGAGTATACTTCGTTTGGCTTAGGAAGGTGCCCTCTTGGAGTTGCTTTACTTGAAATCCTAAGAAGTACTTCAACTCTCCCATCATAGACATCTCGAACTTTTGTGTCATGATCCTACTAAATTCTTCACATGTAGACTCGTTAGTAGACCCAAATATAATATCATCAACATAAATTTGGCATACGAACAAGTCATTTTCAAGAGTTTTAGTGAATAGAGTAGGATCGGCCTTTCCGACTTTGAAGCCATTAGTGATAAGAAAATCTTTAAGGCATTCATACCATGCTCTTGGGGCTTGCTTGAGCCCATAAAGCGCCTTAGAGAGTTTATACACATGGTTAGGGTACTCACTATCTTCAAAGCCTGGAGGTTGCTCAACATAGACCTCTTCCTTGATTGGTCCATTGAGGAAGGCACTTTTCACATCCATTTGATAAAGCTTAAAGCCATGGTAAGTAGCATAGGCCAATAATATACGAATTGACTCAAGCCTAGCTACGGGTGCATAGGTTTCACCGAAATCCAAACCTTCGACTTGGGAGTATCCTTTGGCCACAAGTCGAGCTTTGTTCCTTGTCACCACACCATGCTCATCTTGCTTGTTGCGGAAGACCCATTTGGTTCCTACAACATTTTGATTAGGACGTGGAACTAAATGCCATACCTCATTCCTAGTGAAGTTGTTGAGCTCCTCTTGCATCGCCACCACCCAATCTGAATCTTGAAGTGCTTCCTCTATCCTGTGTGGCTCAATAGAGGAAACAAAAGAGTAATGCTCACAAAAATGTGCAACACGAGATCTAGTAGTTACCCCCTTATGAATGTCGCCGAGGATAGTGTCGACGGGGTGATCTCGTTGGATTGCTTGGTGGACTCTTGGGTGTGGTGGCCTTTGTTCTTCATCCTCCTTGTCTTGATCATTTGCATCTCCCCCTTGATCATTGCCGTCATCTTGAGGTGGCTCATTTGCGTGATCTTCTTCTTCACCAACTTGAGCTTCATCCTCATTTTGAGTCGATGGAGATGCTTGCGTGGAGGAGGATGGTTGATCTTGTGCATTTGGAGGCTCTTCGGATTCCTTAGGACACACATCCCCAATGGACATGTTCCTTAGAGCGATTCATGGAGCCTCTTCAATACCTATCTCATCAAGATCAACTTGCTCTACTTGAGAGCCGTTAGTCTCATCAAACACAACGTCACAAGAAACTTCAACTTGTCCGGAGGACTTGTTAAAGACTCTATATGCCCTTGTGTTTGAATCATATCCTAGTAAAAAGCCTTCTACAGTCTTAGGAGCAAATTTAGTTTTTCTACCTCTTTTAACAAGAATAAAGCATTTGCTACCAAAGACTCTAAAATATGAAGTGTTGGGCTTTTTACCGGTTAGGAGTTCATAAGATGTATTCTTGAGGATTCGGTGAAGATATAACGGGTTGATGGCGTAGCAGGCGGTGTTGACCGCCTCGGCCCAAAACCGATCCGAAGTCTTGTACTCATCAAGCATGGTTCTTGCCATGTCCAATAGAGTTCTATTCTTCCTCTCCACTACACCATTTTGCTGCGGGGTGTAGGGAGAAGAGAACTCATGCTTGATGCCCTCCTCCTCAAGGAAGCCTTCTATTTGAGAGTTCTTGAACTCCGTCCCGTTGTCGCTTCTAATTTTCTTGATCCTTAAGCCGAACTCATTTTGAGCTCGTCTCAAGAATCCCTTTAAGGTCTCTTGGGTGTGAGATTTTTCCTGCAAAAAGAATACCCAAGTGAAGTGAGAATAATCATCCACTATTACAAGACAATACTTACTCCCGCCGATGCTTATGTAAGCAATCGGGTCGAATAGATCCATGTGGAGTAGCTCAAGCGGCCTGTCGGTCGTCATGATGTTCTTGTGTGGATGATGGGCATCAACTTGCTTTCCTGCTTGGCATGCGCTACAAACCCTGTCTTTCTCAAAATGAACATTGGTTAGTCCTAAAATGTGCTCTCCCTTTAGAAGCTTATGAAGATTCTTCATCCCAACATGGGCTAGTCGGCGGTGCTAGAGCCAACCCATGTTAGTCTTAGCAATTAAGCAAGTGTCGAGTTCAGCTCTATCAAAATCTACCAAGTATAGCTGACCCTCCAACACTTCCTTAAATGCTATTGAATCATCACTTCTTCTAAAGACAGTGACACCTACATCAGTGAAAAGACAGTTGTAACCCATTTTGCATATTTGAGATACAGATAGCAAATTGTAATCTAATGAATCTACAAGAAAAACATTTGAAATAGAATGGTCAGGTGAAATAGCAATTTTACCCAACCCTTTGACCAAACCTTGATTTCCATCCCCGAATGTGATAGCTCGTTGGGGATCTTGGTTTTTCTCATAGGAGGAGAACATCTTCTTCTCCCCTGTCATGTGGTTTGTGCACCCGCTGTCGATAATCCAACTTGAGCCCCCGGATGCATAAACCTACAAAACAAGTTTAGTTCTTGACTTTAGGTTCCCAAATGGTTTTGGGTCCTTTGGCATTAGAAACAAGAACTTTGGGTACCCAAACACAAGTCTTTGACCCCATGTGCTTGCCCCCAACATATTTGGCAACTACCTTGCCGGATTTGTTAGTCAAAACATAAGATGCATCAAAGGTTTTAAATGAAAAGCTATGTTCATTTGATGCACTAGGAGTTTTCTTCTTAGGCAACTTAGCACGGGTTGGTTGCCTAGAGCTAGATGTCTCACCCTTATACATAAAAGCATGGTTAGGGCCAGAGTGAGACTTCCTAGAATGACTTCTCCTAATTTTGTCCTCGGGATAACCGGCAGGGTATAAAATGTAACCCTCGTTATCCTGAGGCATGGGAGCCTTGCCCTTAACAAAGTTGGACAATTTCTTAGGAGGGGCATTAAGTTTGACATTGCCTCCCTGTTGGAAGCCAATGCCATCCTTGATGCCAGGGCGTCTCCCACTATAGAGCATACTTCTAGAAAATTTAAATTTTTCATTTTCTAAGTTATGCTCGGCAATTTTAGCATCTAATTTTGCTATATGATCATTTTGTTGTTTAATTAAAGCCATGTGATCATGTATAGCATTAACATCAACATCTCTACATCTAGTACAAATAGAAGTGTGCTCAACGGTAGATGTAGAGGGTTTGCAAGATTTTAATTCTACAACCTTAGCATGTAATATATCATTCTTAGTTCTAAGGTTGGAAATAGTAGCATTGCAAATATCAAAATCTTTAGCCTTAGCAAGCAATTTTTCATTCTCAATCCTAAGGCTAACAAGAGATAAGTTCAATTCTTCAATTTTAGCAAGCAAATTATCATTATCATTCCTAAGATTGGGAATTGAAACATTACTAGCAATAGAATCAACCCTAGTTAATAAATTAGCATTCTCATTTCTAAGGTTGTTTATAGTCTCATGGCAAGTGCTTAGCTCACTAGATAATTTCTCACATTTTTCAACTTCTAGAGCATAAGCATTCTTAACTTTAACATGCTTTTTGTTTTCCTTGATTAGGAAGTCCTTTTGGGTGTCCAAGAGGTCATCCTTCTCATGGATGGCACTAATTAATTCATTTAACTTCTCCTTTTGTTGCATGTTTAGGTTGGCAAAAAGAGTGCGTAAGTTATCTTCCTCATCACTAGCATTTTCATCACTAGAAGACTCATATCTAGTAGAGGATTTAGATTTAACCTTCTTATTTTTGCCGTCCTTTGCCATGAGGCACTTGTGGCCGACGTTGGGGAAGAGAAGGCCCTTGGTGATGGCGATATTGGCGGCGTCCTTGTCGTCGGAGGAGTCGCTAGAGCTTTCGTCGGAGTCCCACTCCCGACAAACATGGGCATCGCCGCCCTTCTTCTTGTAGTACCTTTTCTTCTCCTTTCTTCTCCCCTTCTTGTCGTTGCCCCTGTCACTGTTACTAGAAATAGGACATTTAGCTATAAAGTGACCAGGCTTACCACACTTGTAGCAAACCTTCTTGGAGCGGGGCTTGTAATCCTTCCCCCTCCTTTGCTTGAGGATTTGGCGAAAGCTTTTGATGACAAGTGCCATCTCCTCATTGTCGAGCTTGGAGGCGTCGATTGGTTGTCTACTTGGTGTAGACTCCTCCTTCTTCTCCTCCGTCGCCTTGAATGCAACCGGTTGAGCTTCGGACGTGGAGGGACCGTCAAGCTCGTTGATCTTCCGTGAGCCCTTGATCATAAATTCAAAGCTCACAAAATTCCCGATTACTTCTTCAGGAGTCATTAGTGTATATCATGGGTTGCCACGAATTAATTGAACTTGAGTAGGGTTAAGGAAAATAAGAGATCTTAGAATAACCTTAACCACCTTGTGGTCATCCCACTTTTTGCTCCCGAGGTTGCACACTTGGTTCACCAAGGTTTTGAGCCGGTTGTACATGTCTTGTGGCTCCTCCCCTTGGCAAAGACGGAAGCGACCGAGCTCCCCCTCGATCGTTTCCCGCTTTGTGATCTTGGTGAGTTCATCACCCTCGTGCGCCGTCTTGAGCACGTCCCAAACTTCCTTGGCGCTTTTTAGTCCTTGCACCTTGTTGTACTCCTCCCTACTTAGAGAGGCAAGGAGTATAGTTGTGGCTTGGGAGTTGAAGTGCTCGATTTGGGCCACGTCGTCCTCATCATAATCTTCATCCCCTACGGATGGTACCTGTGCTCCAAACTCAACAAAATTCCATATACTTTTGTGGAGTGAGGTTAGATGAAATTTCATTAAATCACTCCACCTAGCATAATCTTCATCGTCAAAGGTTGGCGGTTTGCCTAATGGAACGGAAAGTAATGGAGTATGTCTAGAGGTACGAGGATAATGTAAGGGGATCTTACTAAACTTCTTACGCTCATGGCGCTTCGAAGTTATGGAGGGCGCGTCGGAGCCAGAGGTAGAAGGTGATGAAGTGTCGGTCTCGTAGTAGACCACCTTCCTCATCTTCTTTATTTTGTTGCCACTCCGATGCGACTTGTGAGAAGAAGTCTTCTTTTCCTTCTTCTTCTCCTTCCTCTTCTCCTTGTTGCGGGACTCTTCCGATGAAGTCTTCCCATGGCTTGTAGTGGGCTTGTCGCCGGTCTCCATCTCCTTCTTGGTGAGTTCTCCCGACATCACTTCGAGCGGTTAGGCTCTAATGAAGCACCAGCTCCGATACCAATTGAAAGTCGCCTAGAGGGGGGTGAATAGGGCGAAACTGAAATTCTCAAAAATAATCACAACTACAAGCCGGGTTAGCGTTAGAAATATAATCGAGTCCGCGAGAGAGGGTGCAAAAACAAATCGCAAGCAAATAAGGAGTGAGACACGCGGATTTGTTTTACCGAGGTTCGGTTCTCGCAAACCTACTCCCCGTTGAGGTGGTCACTAAGACCGGGTCTCTTTCAACCCTTTCCCTCTCTCAAAAGGTCCCTCGGACCGAGTGAGCTTTCTCTTCTCAATCACTTGGAACACAAAGTTCCTACAAGGACCACCACAAGATTGGTGTCTCTTGCCTCAATTACAAGTGAGTTTGATCGCAATAAAGAATCAAGAAAGAAGAAAGCAATCCAAGCGCAAGAGCTCGAAAGAACACAAGCAAATCTCTCTCAATAGTCACTAAAGCTTTGTGTGGAATTTGGGAGAGGATTTGATCTCTTGAGTGTCTCTAGAATTGAATGCCTAGCTCTTGTAAGTGGTTGGAAGTGTGAAAACTTGGATGCAATGAATGGTGGGTGGTTGGGGGTATTTATAGCCCCAACCACCAAACTAGCCGTTTGGTGGGGCTGTCTATCGTATGGTGCACCGGACAGTCCGGTGCACACCGGACATGTCCGGTGCGCCAGCCACGTCACCAAAGCCGTTGGGTTCCGACCGTTGGAGCTCTGTCTTCTGGGCCCGCCTGGATGTCCGGTGGTGCACCGGACATGTACTGTAGAGTGTCCGGTGCGCCAGCATGGGCGTGCCTGACTTCTGCGCGCGCTGGCGCGCATTCAATGCGCTGCAGGTAGCCGAAGTATCCGTTGCTTCGATGTCACACCGGACAGTCCGGTGTACACCGGACGTGTCCGGTGAATTATAGCAGACTAGCCGTTGCGAACTCCCGAAGCTGGCGAGTTCCAGAGCCGCTCTTCCTTGGAGCACTGGACACTGTCCGGTGTACACCGGACAGTCCGGTGAATTATAGCGGAGCGCCTCTAGATTTTCCCGAAGGTGACGAGTTCGACTTGGAGTCCTCTGGTGCACCGGACACTGTCCGGTGGCACACCGGACAGTTCGGTGCGCCAGACCAGAGGTGCCTTCGGTTGTCCCTTTGCTCTTTTGTTGAACCCAATACTTGGTCTTTTTATTGGCTAAGTGTGAACCTTTGGCACCTGTATGACTTATACACTAGAGCAAACTAGTTAGTCCAATTATTTGTGTTGGGCAATTCAACCACCAAAATCAATTAGGAAATAGGTGTAAGCCTAATTCCTTTCACTCTCAGATGCTATACATCAAGAACAAAGCAACAAAATTGTTAATGATAAAAGACCTTCGTCCTTTGAAACATTATCTCCTTTCGGGTATAATGATTCTCAGATGAAGGGCGTGAAGGGCGTACCTTCATCATCTCAGTAAACGGATATAAATGAAGGTAAATGAAATATGAAAGAATGTAAATAATGATGACGCATATTCAAATTAGTTACATTCTCATTTCATAATCGCAAGTGAATATTACATTGATACCATCGGCTTGTCAGAAGCTGAGAACGTTAGAGTGACGCGAGTGCGATTACAATGCAGCGTGAACAGTACGGTGTTACTGTTCATCTATTTATAGGCACGGGACGCAGCCCGGACAAAATTACATCCATGTCCCTGACATTTTATTTTAATCATAAAGCAAACTATCAAGGTCTAAGTAGTCTTTTCCCCTTTAGGTCGGTTCCTTCTTCCACCTTCGTCATCATATTAAGCCGAAGCTCCTTTAACCACAGCTTCAACGTCCACCTGTTCTGCCTTCGGGTTGTATCTTCGTATCACATATACTTTCACTAGAAAGAGAACCTTCATCCCAAAGCTGAAACCACCTGTAACAGTCTATGTTACACTGAAAACATATGATTAGTCACGTTTTTTAGGTCCATCGGAAGAAGAAGGCCCCCAACATTAGCCCCTCGCAGTATTAATTTTGTTTTTGTATTAACAAATTCAGACTGCGACGTGAATGAAGGCCTTTAGCCGAAGGTCCGAAAAACACCTTCCCTTCGCTAGAATAGCGAAAGTCAATGACATGTAGGGCCCACCAAGTTCTGATGCGCTGGGCATATAAATAGGGACCCGCATTGATAGCATTTGATGTGCCATCTTAATTGCTTGCGCTATTTTTTCAAGCTTGGATTTTCTTGCTCTGCCAGATTTTGATTGATTTGTGAGCTTCGGCATTTGCACAAGTGCTTACTAGATGGCTGGAGAGAAGGTTGTTGACCCTGCACTAGCTGGATTTTACGAGGCTATGGAAAAGATAAACAGAGAGAAGATCACCAATGAAATGCTAGCTGGGTTGTCTGAAGATTCTGGCGATAGCGAAAGCTTTGATTTGGATAGTGGAAACTAAGATGCCAAAGATCGGCCCTGGCGGCCGAGTCATGCCATCTTCGGAAAGTCATCCAACAAGGAGAGTCAGATTGATGCTATGAAAGGGAGATATTTCCGTGATATTTCCATTGTGAGAGCTAGAGGGGACAGCATCGCCCCTACGCCCGAAGTAGACGAAGTTGTTGTTTATAGGAGCTTCATGAAGGCAGGGCTTCGGTTTCCGTTAAGTAAATTTCTAGTTGAAGTGCTAAAGACCTTTGAGATTTTTCTTCATCAAATTACCCTCGAAGCTATCATTAGGATGGGGATTTGTATTTGGGCTGCGAGGAGCCAGGGACTAGAGCCGAGTGCAAAATTCTTCTGCAACATGCACGAGCTGTCCTATGAGACGACGACTACTGGCAAGGAGCAGTATCATAATAATTTTGGTTGTTACGGCTTCGTGCCCCACTCTGATGTAAGCTATCCATTTCCAACATTTCGGAAGAGGTGGCCAGGATCCTGGATGGAAGAATGGTTTTATGTAAAGAACAACTTAGTTGAGAGAGAAGATATAAAGGGGATTATTCAACGCCCTTTTTGGTCTCGCTTCGGCATTAGAAGGCCAGCCACTGCTCTTGGGAACGAGATTGAAACATGCTAGAGGACCTTTATGTCACACCCCGGGCTTTAAGGGACAAAGCCGGGTGCATCTCATACATGCGCCAAAGAAGACAATATATATAATAACAGAGTGTATAGAGATAAATGTCACAATAATCAGAGTATTTATTACATAGCGGAAGTCTTACAAAATAAATGATAAATATAACAGGATCTAAAATCCATCCTTGGCGCCAGAAAGTCAACTGGGAGACGCCAAGGATGTATTTTAGATCCTGTTATATTTATCTTTTATTTTGTAAGACTTCCGCTATGTAATAAATACTCTGATTATTGTGACATTTATCTCTATACACTCTATTATTATAATGTTGTCTTCTTTGGCGCATGTATGAGATGCACCCGGCTTTGTCCCTTAAACCCGGGGTGTGACAAAAGTGGTATCAGAGGAATGTTAACTGTAGGACGAAACCTAGATAGAAGTGGACAAACCCTTACCTACTTATCTTACTCTGATTCATTCCATACTTACCTTATCTTGATCCTGTCTCACCCTTTGCTATTCTACTCTAATTATTCTTACCTTTACTACTCTAAGACAAGATGGATTTCACACCTTGGAATCCTACAACTATGAACTTTTTTAGAGAAAGGGAACCTAAGACAAAAGTAAAACTATTTTCTCTATAAAAAATGTTGGTTGATTGTTCTGATGATAAATGCCTGATTTGTTTCTTTGATTGATTGAAACATTATAGTCGGGCATCTTAGCATGTACCACTATAAGGTAATGTATTAGCTTTAGTGGGTGACACACTAATCTACTTAGCTAATAAATCCCCCATAGTAACATTCCTCGTAATTACTCGCCTTGTCTACAATTCTTCCTTTCTTACCCTGTGTTTCTAACCCAGATGGGCTACCCCTATAGTGTTAGAAGAGAGCACTATAGACGTGATCCTTGGTATGTCATGGTTAAGAAAGGCAAAGGCAGTATATACACTGTGCTAAGGGAACCGTAGAACTCACCAGTTCCAAAGGCCAAATATTTGAAGTTGAAGTTGCAGTAACTACCACCATCAGACTAGCGGCGTTCTTAGTAGATGAGATGTTTGTGGGTGACAACATCCGTGCAGTTATGGATTTTCTGGATGTCTTTCCCGAGGAGTTATTAGGGATGCCACCAGATATGGAAGTTGAGTTGTCATTGATCTTTTACCTGGGACTGCTCCTATTTCTAAACTGCCATACAGGATGTTCGTAGAAGAACTAAAGGAACTTAAGAAGCAATTAACGGTATTACAAGAGGCTGGGTATATTCGTCCGAGTTCTTCACCTTGTGGAGCGCCAGTTCTATTTGTACAGAAGAAAGATGTATCGCAAGGGATGTGCGTGGATTATAGGTCCATTAATGATGTCACTGTGAAGAACAAGTATCCAATACCCCGCATTGAAGATTTATTTGATCAGATGAGAGGTGCAAGGGTATTCTCGAAGAGTGATCTCCGATCGGGTTACCGTCAAATGAAGATTAGGCCATCGGATATTCCCAAGACGGATTTCTTGACCCGATATAGTTTATATGAGTTGACTGTTAAGTCATTTGGACTAACTAATGCACCAGCCTATTTTATGAATCTGATGAATAAAGTGTTTATGGAGTATTTGGACAGACTCGTCGTAGTATTCATTGACGATATTCTTATTTATTCCAAGAGTGATAGCGATCATGAGGAACATCTGAGATTGGTGCTACAGAAGCTACGAGATAATCAACTCTATGCCAAGTACAGTAAATGCGAGTTCTGGATTGATGAGGTGTCATTCCTTGGACATATCATTTCTAATGGAGGGATAATAGTGGATCTCGCTAAAGTCAAGGGGATAGTGGCGTGGAGCATACCCACTACAGTTACTGAGGTCTGGAGTTTCTTAGGACTAGCTGGATATTATCGGAGATTTATTGAAGGATTTTCTAAGATTGCTAAGCCTATGACCTCACTTCTGGAGAAGGGAAGAGAGTTCAAGTGGGACGAGAAATGCCAAGATAGCTTTGATCAATTAAAGAAGAGATTGATGTCACCACCAGTGTTGGTTATGCCAGATCTATAGAAGGGATTTGACATTTATTGTGATGCATGTGACCAAGGCTTGGGATGTGTGCTCATGCAAGAAGGACATGTTATTGCCTACGCGTCTCGTCAGTTGCGGAAACACGAGTTGAACTACCCCACTCATGACTTAGAACTGGCAGCCGTTGTGCATGCGCTTAAGAATTGGAGACATTATATTATGGGAACCAAGTGTCAAGTATACACAGATCATTAGAGTTTGAACTATGTATTCACTCAGAAGGATCTCAACCTTAGGCAACGCCGTTGGTTGGAGCTTATTAAGGATTATAATTTGGAGATTCACTATCACCCGGGCAAAGCAAATTTGGTTGCAGATGCCTTGAGTCGAAAGGAGCATGTTCATTCAGCTGTTGTTGCCCAGCTACCCGATGAGATTGTTGAGGATTTTAGGAGACTTAACCTGGGGATATTTGCTCACACTGAAGGAGTTATTATTGATGTGGAACCTACCTTGGAGCAAGAAATCCACAAAGGACAGATTGGTGATGCTAAGATACAAGAGATTAAGGATCTTATTACGGAAGGCCGAGGTACGGAATTCACGGAGGATGAGCAAGGCACCATATGGTTCAAGCACATGATATGTGTTCCTGATATTGAAAGCCTTCGTGAGACTATTTTAAAGGAGGCCCATGACTCGGATTATTCTATTCATCCTGGTAGTACCAAGATGTATCATGATTTGAAGCAGAAATATTGGTGGTATGGATTGAAGAGAGATGTGGCTGCACATGTGGCGATGTGCGATGTGTGTCAAAGAGTTAAGGCTGAACACCAGAGGCCAGCTGGACTACTGCACCCACTTAAGATACCTGAGTGGAAGTGGGAGGAGATTGTTATGAATTTCATTACCGGATTGCCTCGCACCCAGAAAGGATATGATGCTATATGGGTGATTGTGGATAGATTGACTAAAGTAGCTCATTTCATTCTGGTCAAGACTACTTATAAAGGATCCCAGGTAGCAGAGTTATATATGGCTCGGATTGTGTGTTTACATGGAGTACCAAAGAAGATCGTGTCTGATCGAGGTTCACAATTTACCTCAAGATTCTGGAGAAGCTTTCATGAGAATATGAATACGAAGTTGAATTTTAGTACGACTTATCACCCTCAGACTGATGGACAGACTGAAAGGACTAATCAGGTGTTAGAAGACATGTTAAGAGCTTGTGCCCTTCAGCATGGAGGAAGTTGGGATAAAAGTCTACCATATGCTGAGTTCTCATATAATAATAGTTATCAGGCTAGTCTAAAGATGTCACCATTCGAGGCTTTATACGGCAGGAAGTGCAGGACTCCCTATATTGGGATCAGACTGGAGAAAGACAGTTCTTTAGACCTGAACTTATTCAAGAGGCAGAAGAACAAGTCTGTATAATCAGAGAGAACTTGAGGGTAGCTCAGACCAGGCAAAAGAGCTACGCTGATAATAGAAGAAGACCACCGGAGTTTGAGGAAGGTGATTCATGTGTACCTCAAGGTGTCACCACTTCGTGGAATGAAGAGATTTAAAGTCAAGAGCAAATTGTCCACTCATTTTATTGGACCATTCAGAGTTTTTAGGCGAGTTGGAGAGATGGCCTATCAACTCGAGCTACCTGATAATCTATCTGATGTGCATAATGTATTTCATGTGTCACAACTTAAGAAGTGTCTATGTGTCCTTGAGGAACAGTTACCAATGGAAGAGCTCAATGTTCAGGGTGATTTGACTTACACGGAGTATCCCATCAAGATTCTTTACACTTTGACTCGAGTTACAAGAAATAAGGTGATAAAGATGTGAAAGTTCAATGGAGTCACCACGGAGAAGACGAAGCTACATGAGAAAGAGAAGAGGAGCTTTGCATAGAATTTCCCCATCTTTTCCCTAGTCCTTCCTAAATCTCGAGGACGAGATTCTTGTTAAGGGGGTAGGATTTGTAATACCTGATTTGTAGATATAATATAAAAGGAGAAAAGTTATTTTCCTTTATCTAGATGTGTGTGTTGTATCCACTTACTATCACAAGTGAACACCTCATTTAAAAACAAAGGATTAATAAAAGCCATTAAAATGTGCATCATGCTGGAGTTTAATTGTTTGTGCATTTAATAATAATTAAAATATTGATAAGATTACATCAATAATGTGAATTAAGGATTAAAACCTAATTCAAATCTTAGAATTTGGAAATAAAAATGTAAAGAAAGAAATATTATTCAATATAAAACAATATTAAAATTGAATAAATTCACCACATGATGGTGTGACTAAATTGCATAGTTAACATGAACTTGAATTTGCACTTAAGTGGAATTTAAAAAAATTCAAATGAATTTGTAATAAAGAAGAAATTAGAAAAAACAGAAAAGGGATAAAACCCTGCGGCTGGGCCAAATTCACTCCTCCTTGGCCCATCTCCCTTTTCCACTCTCGTACCGCGCCCGCGCACCTTGGGTCGCCGCCTTGTGGGGTCAAGCCATCAAGATGGTCTCCCTCCTTTGGTTGTGGAGCTTGGGTCATAACGACTGTTGGGGGCCTTCGGCTTCCGAAGGTCCTCAAAAACATGATTTGACAATATTTTCCAAGTGAAATGTGTGAACAGGTATCTTCGGAATCGGGTCACGAGTATACAAGAGTATGGTCAAGACGAAGCTTGAGTAGAATGGAAGGCGATCATGACGAAGGATAAGATGATCACGAAGCTATGCGCAGAAAAGCTTCGGCATGACAGTAGAAAAGGGGAACCGACTTAAAGATGATAAGCCAAATTAGACCTCGAAGAATTACTATAGAGTTATTGATAAATGTAAAGGGCATTAATGTAATTCTACACGGGCTGCGTCCCGTGCCTATAAATAGATGAACAGTACTCCCGTACTGTTCACGCTGACTTGGCATTCGCTTTTCGCATCACGCCTGTACCTTTACTTTTCGTTAATCTGAAGGTACATTTATAATTCGTTATTATGAATTTGATAATGCAAAATAAAAATAAGTTGATGATAATATCTGTATTATTATTCATATTTCATACATGCATTCTTCTCCATCATCTATCGGGCTTACGAAGGTCTTTTCCTTCATAACCTTCGTCCGGAATTCATTATATCCGAAGGGACATAATGTCTTTAAGGACGAAGGACTTTAACATTTAACACTTTTTATGTTGCCTTGTTCTTAACTCTTAGCATTTGAGAACAAGTCCCCAACATTGGCGCCCACCTCCGGTGAACTCACGTCCATTTTTTGAACTTTGAACATCTTCGGCAAGCATCACCTTCGTCATGCCGCCGAAGAAAGCTTCAGCCACAGGGGCTGCCACTCTGCAGCCACTGGATCCCAATCAGGATGTTCTTTCTCTTAGGGAGGCTCGAAGCCAGAAGAGGAAGGCCACCAGTCCAACGCCTCCGGAGGACGACTTGCATCAACAAATCCAAAACTTGGAGATGCTCCATCAACAGGTCCAACGGAAGAAGGAAAAGATGGCTCGTCTAGCTGACCTACAAAGGCAGATAGACGAAGCCTCTGAAGAAGTTCGTCATCTTGCTCAAGATGACCAGAACCGAAGGCCTCTGCGCAGAGAGCTTCATCAGGAGGGCTTCTACAACGAGGACGACTGGTACGAAGATTTCCATCATGGAAATTTTGCTTTTGATGATACTTCTCCTCTGTCAACAGAACTGCAGGTTACACCTTGGCCCCAGTCTTACAAGCCACCCTAGCTCCCCATGTACGACGGTCATTCAGACCCAAAGCAATTCTTGATGAGCTATGAAGCAACCATATCTTCGTATGGTGGCAATACGGCGGTCATGGCAAAGTCTTTCGTCATGGCTGTCAAGAGTGTTGCACAAACCTGGTACTCCTCTCTTCGGCCAGGGACAATCACTTCATGGCAAAAGCTGAAGGACATGTTGATAACTAGCTTCCAAGGGTTTCAAACGAAACCAGTCACTGCTCAAGCTTTATTCCAGTGCACCCAGGACCACGAAGAATACCTTCAGGCGTATGTCCGAAGGTTCCTGCGTCTGAGGGCACAGGCACCAAAAGTGCCCAATGAAATTGTCATTGAGGCCATGATCAAGGGGCTTCGGCCGGGACCTTCAGCTCAGTACTTTGCCAGAAAGCCTCCTCAAACTTTGGAGAAGCTGCTCCAGAAGATGGACGAGTATATTCGAGCTGACAATGATTTTCGCCAAAGAAGGGAGGAAGCATTTAGGTTCTCTGAAATGACCAGGGGCTTCGGAGGAAGATTCCATCCGAGGCACGTCAGGTCAATTCACAACTCTACTCAAAGTGATGATAGAGGGAGTCAACAGCAAAGGCCACAGTACTCCTCGCAAGCTTCGGGGCAGCAGCAAAGCTCTTTCCGGCCGCCAGCGCCAAGGGGCAGAGGCGCCAGGGGCTTCGGGGGAAGATTTGGGGATCAGCCAAGAAAAATTTACTGCCTATTCTGTGGTGAAGACAAGGGCCATACCACCAGGATGTGCCATGTTACCATCCAGAAGCAAAAGGAGATAGCAGAAGCTGCAGCGCAACGGAGTCAGCCGAAGCAAGTCATGCATACAGCTTCGTACCATTCGCCTTACATTCCAGAATATGTAGGCAATCACCCTGCAGCTTCTGTTGCTTCGACAAGTCAACCCCAAGCATCTTGGCAACAGCCTCCACCGCCACCACCAACGCAACGAGGTCAGCAGCCAGAAGGGAGTCAGCACACTCACCTTCAGCGGGACTTCAGAGAGGAGTCCGAAGCTCGCACAGTTAATAGCACTGTGCCAGAGTCGAAGCATATTTACTGACAAATATCCTACCTCGACAGCAGCTTTTCGCATTTTCGCATTTCAGTCTTACTTTCTTTTTAATAAGGAACAATTATGGGAAGTTTACGTGCTTTTTATCGTTTTTTAATCTCTTGTAACAGTTTCGTTTTTGACCATAATGAAAATATATCTTCTCCATAGGCTTAAGTTGTCGAAGCATAGGAATTTATGGTGGCAAGGAGGACCTTCGAATTATCGAAAATTTGTTCTAACGAACGCAGTGCAATTTCTTCGAAGCAGCAAAAAGTCGTTCCTAAGGGAGCGCAGTGTAAGTTTTCTGCTCAAAAGTCGTTCCGAAGGGAATGCAGAGCTTACAACGAAAAATAAACGCTGATTCTGCTGAAAGTAAAAGGCGAAGAAGCTCATAAGGGAGGCTTACAGCGAAAAATAAACGCTGATTCCGCTGAAAGTAAAAGGCGAAGAAGCTCCTAAGGGAGGCTTACAGCGAAAAATAAACGCTGATTCCGCTGAAGTAAAAGGCGAAGAAGCTCCTAAGGGAGGCTTACAGAGAAAAATAAATGTTGACCTTCGGCAAATATCACTTTGCATAACATCACATCATTACATCATTTGCATAGCATAACATCATACATCATAGTGAATCAACAACGCAAGAAGGGGGTCTCAATATTGATATTCGAAGATCGTTTTGAAGAAATAGTGACACGGCACAAACAATAGCCATTGAAGAGTTATATCTTCGTCAAACTCTGAAATAGAAAGATCTATTGATTACTGATTTTACGAGGATTGGTTACTGATTTTATGAGAACACGGATATTATTTACGAAGCATGAAAAGAAGGGAAGGTGTTTTTTCGCCGAAGGCTCAAAAACGGTATGTATATGATGTTTCATGCATCGTAAAAAAATAGAACTATAAACAGCTAATATATTACATCCAAAGTTACACAATATTACACATGATTCTCAACAAACATTACATTCTAAATGTTTTTACAACAACATTTAATCTTCCCTTAGGACCACTTCTGCAGCTTCGTTTAGAAGCTGATCAACAACTTTATCCATGATGGCTTCAGCCATTTGTCTAATTTCGTCATCCCCCTTCGTGTGGGGGCCCAGAGATGGCTCACCAGGTTCTGAGGGAAGAGTAGATACGGATTTATTACTATTACAAACCGTGAACAAGTTCGAAATCAAAAAATTACAACAAAGAGTCAAAAACCACTAGTTAATACCTATTTGCCCTTCGGGCTCTGCGCTTTTCTCAGCGGCCTCTGCTACTTTTCTAGCATCATGGATGCCTTTTTCGCTTTTTTGAATAATTTCTTGGGCCATTTCCCGGCCACCATTGTCCCAGATGTCGGTGAAAAATTTTCCACCGACCAGGCTTGCTTCGGCCGAGGGGTCTTTTATATCTTCGGAGGATAAAGCAGTTTTGGATTGTGCCAAAGATTTCACATGCTCACAGCCCTTCCTCTCTAAAATAGTAGCAATCCCCCTGGCACCCGAAAACGCACATATGTCTCCGCGGCTATTCAAAATTTCCTCAAAGGCCTCAGCTTCGTGACTGATCCGTTCAATCCGGCCTTCGGGATTACCCCTTGTGAAGTTTTCCTCGCTCGAGAATGCGCCAACGCTGACGAAGCTAGTTTTTATTTTCTTAGTGCATTCTATAGATTTGTCATAACACCTTTTCTTGGATGCACGAAGCTCTTCAACGTTTCTTTCTAAATGATGTGCCCACTGATCGCTAAGTTCTCGTTTCGTCTCTTCAAGTATGCGTTCTTCTTTAGCTCTGGCCAACTGTTTCCGAAGATCCACGATTTCGTGCTTCTGAGCCTCAGCTTGAGCTTTAGAAGTAGCTTCGTCTTCCTTTATCTTATCCACCAATGTAAGCAGAATTTTATCTTTTTCCAAAGCTTCGTTGCTCAGCTTAATAACCTCTGTTCGTAGGTTGTTGAAAGCAATATTATAGCTCTCGTCTTGAGCATTCTTTTGCGCTCTCAAAGCGTTGCTAAGTATTAAACCCTATATGAAAAGAATTAGTATAAGAATAAAAGAATAATTCAAAATTTATAAATTTCCAAATATACAATTTTCATACCTTTAGACTATTATATGCGAGGCTATCTGCAAGATCGTCCTTTGTCATAGCGCAGAGGCCAGCTTCAAGCTTCGGGAACCCCATACTTCTAGCCATCTCCCGGCAAACAGATAATTCTTTGTTGTCTGGGAGGCAGTATAAGAAGTCATCTTCGTTTGTGCCATTGAATACTAAGGCCTCCTTTGGATACTTCAGTTCTCGGGCATAGTGATTAGCTTCAAAAATCCCTTCTTTAGATAATCTTTTTCCCGAAGCATGTCGTACAATATAATCGAGGGCTTTGGAGGATGCTTCGGGGGCAGCAGTGCCAGTTTCTTCAACCAAAATTGGTTCTGCCATTTTTGTTTCTTCGGCTTCCAAGGATTTTACCTTGGTGGGCTCTGAAGGCCCAGCTTCAGTTTTAGATTGTTGCTTTGAAGCTTCGGCAACAAAGGCTTCAGTATGTACTTCGGAAGTTTCAACAATTTTCTTCGGAGTTGTGCTTGATGACTTAATTGTCTCCAAAACATCCAGCACATTAACCATCCTTTTTCTTTTTGGGGTCACTGCTGGACCCTTTTGGCTTTTTGCTGCCTCAATTTTTGCTGAAGGACTTAAAACTTCTGATGTCTTTGTTTCTTCAGTCCTCAGTTCTTCTGTTTTTTCTGTTGCTAGCACTTCGGCCAGCTCTTCGATTTTTGGCAGCGGAGTTGGTTCTTTAGTTTCGGTGGTCGAAGAGGTCTCACTGACAAATTCAGGCACTGTGGCCGGTTCAATATAACATGGCCGGTGTGTGAGAACCTTTACCCTTTTCCTCTTCGGCGCCGGCTCACTAGGAGCGGCTGAAGCAGTTTCCTTCACAGAAGATGTATTCTTTCTTTTTTGACCCCGCGTTGGATAACGGTAGTCAGGGTAGACAAATCCAATTGCATCAAATACTCGGTTGAGTCTCTTCTTCTTTCGGCCTCCGAAGGCCGCTGATAATGCAGTATCTTCGGCCTTTGAGTATACCCCAAGCAATTCATCACTGATGGCCTCAATACTTTTCAACTAGTCATCATCTGGCTCAACGAACTTATCTCCGTATTTGAATGCGTATTTTAGCCTGACTAGTCCACCTTCGTCAGTTTCTTTAATGGTCTCCTTCGGCATTTCCCATTTTTCCACAAGTGGCCATACTCTGAAGGCAATGTGTTCTTGGACCAAATCCCTTGTCCCAATAAAAGAGCAAACAACACCGAAGGCTCTCTGGCATTATTCGGCTACTTCATTCATTTCCACCTTCAGCCTCTTGAGGCCGAAGCGTTGCCAGATAGGGCGCATAATGATACCTTTAATATCTTCCCATGATTTCAAGTCATTCTTCACATAAAATTATTCAGTCATCCAGTCGTCGGGCCACCTCTTTCGAAAGGTTGGCACGGGGCAGCTTGACCCAGACCGGGCGCCGAAGCTGTAGCAGCCAAAATTGTTGTGATACTGCTCTTTACCCCAGGGTTTTGTCTCATACAATAGCTCATGTATGTTGCAGAAACTTTTTGCATTAGGTTCCAAACCTTGGCTCCTCACGGCCCACACAAAGATGCCCATCCTTATGATTGCTTCGGGGGTAAGTTGGTGAAGGTAGATTTCAAATATCTTCAGTATTTCCACGACAAAACTGCTCAAGGGAAATCGCAGTCCAGCCTTCAAGAAGCTTCGGAATATCACGACTTCATTTTCCTCAGGAGTCGGACAAGTCTTCTCTCCTTCGTCAGCCCTCACAACAGACAAGTCCCGAAAATATCTGCCCCTCATATTGACAAGATGATTTTCTTTAATACTAGATTTACCAAAAACCGCATGGCTTGGTCGCCAAGGTCGATCTTGGAGTCTTCACCACCACTATCCACATCATAACTGTCACTGTCACCAGTATCTTCAGATAAACCCTCCAAAATCTCCCTAGTAATCTTCTCTGTATTAGTCTTTGATATTGATTGAAGAAAGCCCAGATGCATCTCCTCAGAAAGGCTTAGCTTCGAATCATCAACAACTTTCTTATCTTCAGACATCTTTGCAAACGCTGAGAAAGTGCTCTCGAAACCGAAGCTTAAAAATTTAAAAAGCCAAGCAAGTGTTGTTGCGCGCAGGCTAAAAGTTGGGTGAGTAAAAGCAGATGGCATGAGAGCGTGCCAAATAAACTCGTGGTGAGCTCTTATTTATACACCTAGTGCGTTGAAAATTGGAGGGTCCCGCTTGTCAAAGACTGTTGCTATTCTAGCAAAGGGAAGGTGTTTTTTGGACCTTCGGCTTAAAGCCTTTGTCCATGTCGCAATATGAATTTATCATTCCAGCAAATTAATATTGCGAGGGGCTACTGTTGGGGGCCTTCGGCTTCCGAAGGTCCTCAAAAACATGATTTGACAATGTTTTCCAAGTGAAATGTGTGAACAAGTATCTTCGGAATCGGGTCACGAGTATACAAGAGTATGGTCAAGACGAAGCTTGAGTAGGATGGAAGGCGATCATGACGAAGGATAAGATGATCACGAAGCTATACGCAGAAAAGCTTCGGCATGACAGCAGAAAAGGGGAACCGACTTAAAGATGAAAAGCCAAATTAGACCTCGAAGAATTACTATAGAGTTCTTGATAAATGTAAAGGGCATTAATGTAATTCTACACGGGCTGTGTCCCGTGCCTATAAATAGATGAACAGTACTCCCGTACTGTTCACGCTGACTTGGCATTCGCTTTTCGCATCACGCCTTTACCTTTACTTTTCGTTAATCCGAAGGTACATTTATAATTCATTATTATGAATATGATAATGCAAAATAAAAATAAGTTGATGATAATACCTGTATTATTATTCGTATTTCATACATGCATTCTTCTCCATCATCTATCGGGCTTACGAAGGTCTTTTCCTTCATAACCTTCGTCCGGAATTCATTATATCCGAAGGGACATAATGTCTTTAAGGACGAAGGACTTTAACATTTAACACTTTTTATGTTGCCTTGTTCTTAACTCTTAGCATTTGAGAACAAGTCCCCAACAACGACCGGGAGGAATATCCGCCTGGACTGCGCGCTCGGGCTTGTCACCATCGTGCGATGCCTGTAACTCTGTCGCGGTGGGCCCCACTCATCATGCTTATCCCCCTCCTCAACAACCCGCTCGGCGTCCCGGGATTTTCGAGCTCCATGGCTCAACCACCCACGCGAAGTTCGTGCACCAGTAGGGTCGGATTTCCGTTGCAACTAACGCGTGGAGCCATTGCGCCAACTCCCGGATAAAGAGACCTCGCTCCCCCTTTACCTATTCATCCCCTGGTCATCCCACTCATACCGTGGTCATGGGCAAAAGCAAGGGCGCCATTGCTGCAGGACAAGGTTCCGCCGCCATGGAACTCGCCCACGCTATCGCTTGGGAACCCAACAACAAGTCTGGGTGCTTGGTAGAGTCGCTGGGGAGCCGTGCATCCACTCGGGCGAAGGGATTTTGCACCAGGGTCACCAGAATTCTTTGCCGGAGGTCTTGTCACGCCACGGAACCAACATCGCCGGGTTCTGCGCATTGTCACCTCCAAACGCCGGTATGTGGCCTCGACCGAGATCCCCTCTTGATTCACATCGTGTAGCGCACGCAGTAGAAGGAAATAGGGCTCTCTGGGCGAAGAACACGCGTTCTCCGGCGGTGCGCCACCACATGTCGGGCGGCGGCGCCGCACGGGGTGCTGGCCAATGGGGGGGCGCTCATCCGTTGGATCGGTCCCCTACGGCTGGGATCAGATGCCTCCTGTCGCGTTGACCGAGCAATCGATGGCCATGGATGTTAGATCCAACGGTGGGAGGCGAGCCTGGGTGTCATTAAATTCTAGCCGATGGATCTAGATCCAATAGTCCGTGTAGCATACCGATTCGTGAGATCTGGAATCTAATCTAAGGCATCGGCTGTTGATCCAACGGCCGTAATCGGCCGATACCTCTTCGCCAGGCCACTTTGCAGAAAACCCCTTATAGATTTTAGAAAATAACCTGTCGTCCACCCTGACTGTGCTCAGAGTTTGTGGAAATATTGCGCCAAACCCCCCTGCGCTTTACAGAAAATGAGGCCCAGTCCAGAGAGTTATGAAATTAAGAAAATGAATTAGAAAATGAGTTTTTAATATAAAAACAATTCCTATAACTTGTATAAATCATAAAAAATCCATTCTTACTCCAAATTGGTCCATTCCAATTTCTAAAATTTTGTAAATTTAATGTCCATCACCTAGAGTCTCTATTTTTAACATGAAAACAGTAAGGAAATTTATTTCGCATTTAATCCTATTTCAAACACATTAAACCTTTGGAAATTCATAACTTAAAATCCATAACTCCAAAATTATTAAATCCTGTTTCTAGGTTCATATTTTAATGTGTAGATTATTATTATGTATTTTATTTACATGTTTGGTGTGATGTTAATTTTTGCTATACTATGTATGTATTGTGTTGATGCGAGTAGACGAGCAAGCCACTGTGGATCCTGAGGTTCAGCAGATAGAAGTAGCTGAGCAGGAGCTCATTGAAGGAAAGTTGTGCCCTTGATTCACTTTTGTTACCCAATAATGTTCTTTGTAATCATTTACCCTGCATAGGCTTAATTTTGATGGGACCCGATAGGTCACCCTAGATTGTTTATCTCGTTACCTTGTTATCCCTGAATCACTTGGGTAGTTTTGCTATTGCTTTACATGGTTTTGGGATAAATATTTCATTATATCCATGTTCCAGTTATTTTGTTATTCTATTTACGTTCATGTCAAGTTCATTAATGTTAATTGGAACATGGAGCTTAACTTGAGAAACACGTGCCACCACAAGGGTTTAATGGGACGCCCTTGGCCAACTAACTAGGAAAGCTAGTGGAAGACTACCTTACTCGAAAGGGGCAAGGGCAGTAGGGGATTGCATGCAAGGAGGTTCTCGGGTTGATTTTGCTGGGATGGCGGTCAGACAGGGGATTCTTGCAAGTGCTCTTCCCATAAACTGTAGCGAGTTTTCGGAAGCTAGTGGAACTTTGTAAAGGCCTCATAGTGGATCCCTAGCCATTCACCTCGGTAGTGTCTAAGGGTCTAGCTAACCTTGGCGACATGGGATACACGACTTGTGGGTACAGGGTACAACCTCTGCAGAGTGTAAAACTGGTATACTAGCCGAGCTCACGGTCATGAGCAGCTCAGAACTCTCTGATGATTAATTTATGGAACTTAAATTCAATTTGTCATTTGCATTGCATGGGCTTATTTATTAATTTTGTTTTATTACTTTATTTAAGGTTTGGTATTTACTTACATCTAGTAACTGCTAATAAAATTTTGACCAACTAATTAAAAGCAATGCTCAGCTTTAACCCCTTTTGTTGATTAGCCTTACACATCTCGTGAACTCCCACCTTTGGTGAGTTCATGCCACTGGTTCCCCACAACTTGTTGAGCTATGATCATGTGTGAGCTCACCCTTGTTGTCTCACACCCCCCATAGGAGAAGAGCAGGTGGTTCAGGAGGAGCCACACATCGAGGAATTTGATCTGATCTAGGTGGCGTTTCCCCAGTTGATTCTTGCGCCAAGGATGATCCTTAGTTCATTTTATATTTATCTTTTATTTTGTAATAAGACTTCTACTATGTAATAAATACTCTAATGTCATTGTGACATTTATCTCTATACACTCTGTTATTATATATATTGTCTTCTTGGTGCATGTATGAGATGCACCCGGCTTTGTTCCTTAAAGCCCAGGTGTAACACTTTAATACTGTGTGCACCTTTATTGGCACAAGAGAATTAGTTCAAGAGCACATTGCTTATAGAGTATGGCCTCTTGGGAGTGACTGGTAGATGCTGAAGGAAGCTGCTGCCAGGTCTAGTCAAGGTGGCTTGGTTTATCTAAAATATACCTTCAGATACAGAGATCAGTTTGATGAGCCGAATGATGACTGGCTAAACTGTGTTGAGGCAACTAGTGACGAGTTGCTTGGGGCCTACACAAGAGCCGAAGATGATGACATGACCTTAGCCTTCGGAGGACGAGGCAAGAAAAGGTTAAACAGAGTTTTCGATGTTATCGGTTTTGTATACCTAGATTATTGCTATCCCTCGCGAAAGTAGGAAAGAAGAGAAAAGCTGCTACTTTGGCCATCTCTGCTGCGTCGAAGGGTAAAAAGATTAAGGTTTTGATGCATTGGCCTAGATACATTGAAACAGCAAGGGTGCCAAAGCTTGCTGAGGGGACGTCTTCCACCGCTGAGCCAGGATACCTCGCTCCTGTCAGTTCCAAGGGAGAATCGTCTAAAGTGCCGAGAGTAATGGGACAGGAGAAAGTCGAGTCGGCCAGAGTGCCGAAGCATCCTGCCAAAGCCAAAGAAAAAGCGGCCGAAGAGCCAGCGCTAGAGGAATCGGTAGGATTGCCAAAAATCCTGAGCCCGCCACCAGAGCCGGACTTGCCGAAGGTGTCCAAAGCTCCTACAATAACTCCCAAGAGGAGGAGGATGGCTAGCGTGCTGGACACTATCTTGGAGTCGATAAGGGCTGCAACTCCTGCCTCTGCAAAGGAGGCCGAAGCCGAAACTGGGCCCTCAGTGTCCATCGAAACAGGGCCTGTTGAAACCTGGCAGAATATTGAGCAAGGTCCTTCGGATGCAGTTCTAGTCTTGGGAAAAGAAGATGCACCCAAGAAGGTTGAATTTCCTAGTCCCGAAGCGTTTACCGAAGAATTAGACTTTATCATTCGACACACTTCAGGTAAAAAATGTCGGAAGAGGAAATTGCTGAGGTTAAACACTATGCCAAGGAATTAAAGTACCCGAAGGGATCTTTGGTGTACAATGGCACTGATGAAGATGACTTTTTGTACTATCTTTCGAACAACAAGGAGATATCTGTTTGCCGGGAGATGGCAAGAAATATAGGGTTTCCGAAGCTCGAGGTTGGCCTCTCTGCCATGTTGAAGGATGACCATGCAGACAGCCTCGATTATATCAATCTGAAGGTAAAGGTGTTTTGACATAATCAGATTATTTTTTTATCTTTTACCGTTGTGTTGATCCCCCCTTTTTGCAGGGCTTAATCCTGAGCAATGCCTTAAGTGCACAAAAGAACGCTGAGGACGAAAGCTGCCAGATAGCCCATGGAAACCTTCGTTCGGAGGTTATCAGATTGAGGAATGAAGCTATAGAAAAGGACAAAATTCTGCTTTCCTTGGTAGACAGAGTGAAGGTTAGCAAAGCCAATCTTGCTGCACAGTCCGAAGCTCATAAAGCTGAAATTGAAAACTTAAAGAAAAATCTTGCGAAAAAGAATGAGGATTTTGAAGTGGCTAAAGCAAAACAAGAAATAAGCGAATGGTCTAGCGCAAGACAACAAAAGAATGTAGATGAGCTTCGGGAATCGAAGGAGAGGTACTATGAAAAATCATTGGATTGTGCTAAGAAGTTGAAAGATAGTTTTGCAAAGGTGGGTGCATACTCATATGAGCAAAACTTTATTAGAGGCGATCCCGAAGGAATCATCGAATGGATCGGCGAAGAAGCTGAAACCTTTGACGAGATACTCAGCGATCGTGGTGATTTCAGCGCCTTCGCCGGTGCCAGGGGGTTGCAGCAATTTTAGAAAAAGCTGGTTGTGATCATGTTAAAGCTGCAACCTAGACGGAGACCGTCTTCACTATAGACAACATGAAGGATCCTTCGGCTAAGGCTACTCTGATGGGCAGGAAATTTTATTCCAACGTTTGGATGAAAGGCGGCCGAGAGATAGCCGCCAAAGCTATAAAGAAGAACGAAAAAGAAACCCATGAAGCCCGAGAAGAAGCCAAGCGAGCCGAAGAAGCTGCCGAGCGTGCAAGGCGCATAGGTATTTTTAATTGTTTCTTAGCTTCGTTAATTTTTCTGGCTTCAGACTAACAACTTGTTATTTTTACTGTAGCTAAACTTTCACCACCACCTGAGCCATATGATCTCGAAGCCGATCCAGCCATGAAAGCGGCACTAGAAACAATAAGAATTGCCGAAGAAGCTGTTGACGAAGCTGTCAACAAATTTCTGAACGAAGCTGCGAGAAAATCTTAAAGGAAGACTAGATTTTCGTGTAGTTAAGAAATGTAACATTTGGGAAATGTAATATTCGTACATGAGTTAAACATTGTATATCTATGTGTATATTAATGTAATATATTTCTTTGCGATGCATGAAATTTGCGTACATACCTTTTTTGAGTCTTCGGCGAAAAAACATCTTCCCTTCTTTTCATGTGTCGTAAAGAAAGAACCCTTCTTTAGCATAGCTATTGCATAATATTGTTGTCGTCAAAAACTTTCTTGGGGCATGTAAGATTATAATTGCCGAAGGTGCACTTTGTGCTCCAGCACATTGTCTCATTCGCCACGTGTTTTTGAAAGGAGCAACTTTCTTTCTGCAAAATCTTGCTGCTGATGCGATGATGTATGATGTAATGCTATGCGAAGTGATGTGATGATATGATGCAACATGATGTCTATGCTGAAGTCACATACCCACATGAGAACACTCCCCACTACAGGAAACGCCTAAATTTTCGTGGGCCTAGATATTTTCGTCGGTCGGCCCACGAAAATACATAGTTATTTTCGTCGGCCTTCGGAACCGACGAAAATACACCTTATTTTCGTGGGCCAGTACCTATTTTCGTCGGCCTGCCCACGAAAATAGGAACGATATTTTCGTGGGCCCTGAGACCGACGAAAATAAGTTTTATTTTCGTCGGTCATAGCCAGACCGACGAACATAAGTCAATTATTTTCGTCGGCCTTCTCCCGGCCGACGAAAATAAGGCATTAACTGACCACTATTTTCGTCGGCCTCACTGAGGCCGACGAAAATAGAGGCCCGTTAATCGGCCTCAGCGCGCAGTTTCTCTCTCTCTCGCTCGGCAATCTCTCTTCGCGCCGCCGCCCGCCCGACCTCCGTCGCCGCGCCGCCGTCGTAGCCCGCCCCCCCGTCCTCCCTCGCCGCAACGCCGCCCGTCCTCACGCGCCCTCGCCCGCTGCGCGCCCGCCGCGCCGCCCTCGCCTCGCGCCCATCGCGCCCCGGCCCCCTGCAGCTCCGACGGCGCCCGCCCCATTGCGCCCCCACCACCGCCCTCACCACCGCCCCATTGCGCTCGCCCACACCACCGCCCTCGGCCCGAGAGCCTCGGGCACCGGCTCTCTCCACCGCACCGAGCTTCGCCTCGCCTCCTAGTCCGACAGGTAAAATTTTAAATTTTTTAGTTACTTAGCACATGGTAAAGTATATTGTTTAACATAGCATTATGTTAAACTAACCATATAGTGATTATATAGTTAGGAAATTGTTAGTATATTTGATGAAGGAAAGTTAGTGAGTATATAGTTAGCATATACTTGTAGCATATTGTTTAGCATATACTGGTCAGCATATTGTTTATTATGTAGCTATCGTGTAGTTTTCTGTGTTGGCAACCATCGTGTTGTCGTTTATTTGCAGGTTTTAGAAACATCAGTTTATAGGGGAGGTGCTGCCGAATTTTTTATTGACAATAATATTTTTTGTACATAGGTGTTCTTCCGACTTGACCTTCTCCACCATTAGCTAGACTCGTACATTATTCTCAGGTATACATTGTTTTCGTAATTTCTCATGTATACATTATTCTCAGTTTTAATCGTTAACCGTAGCGAACCGTATGCGTCACCCGTTCGGGAACGGCGAACGTCACATTGGCTTGTGAGGTTCGCTGTTTCGGAATTGTCCACGTATTTTGGACAGCCTGAGAGTGTAAGCCGATGCTTGTGATTTGTGACATGTGCATTACGATTGACGCGGAATTTCGGTTGTGTAACCCAGTTGTTCTCCAACACACCATGTTCAGGCGTGTGCTTGGAGAGCAGTGGGGTTATGCTGCCGAAATTTAGCGACAATCGTAGGCTACACGTCATAAATCACAAGCATCAGCCTACACTCTTGGGTGGGTTTAGGGCCTTTACCTAATAGGGAGTTCACCTAATTAAGCCACGGACGATCGTTGATGTTCTTTGACTTTTGTTTAGCCTTTAAAATGGACGGTGATTGGAGGGTGATGTATGACGGGTGGAGAAAGGATGGGGCACATTCGAATGAATGGATGGGTGTAACAAAGGCTTTTCTTGAGCACGCTTTCAAAGATGCAACTGGTCGTCTAGTGAAGTGTCCTTGCAATCGCTGCGAGAACAAGTGGCCTCAGAAGAAGGAAGAAATGGAGAAACACCTTTGCAAAGGTGGGTTTATGCCAAACTACCTTGTATGGTACCGGCATGGAGAGTCTATTAGACACGTTGACGCGGAGGTGGAGCTTGATGACGATCATGATAGGATGGACGATATGTTGCATGATCTTGGTAGGGAGGTTGAAATGAACGCTGAGGAGCCGGGGCAGCTTCCACGCGATGCTCAAGAATTCTTCTGGCTACTCGCCGCGGGAGAAGAGAGACTGCACGAGCACACTCAGATGTCAGTTCTTGGGACTCTCACAAGACTAATGGCGATAAAGTCGAAGCACAACATTTCAAACAGTGCTTACAACGACATCGTCCAACTTATGGGCGAGGTTCTCCCGGAGAATCATAAGTTGCCAAAGAATATGTACTTCGCAAAGAAGATGTTGGCTGGTCTTGGGATGACATATGAGAAGATCGACGTGTGTCCCAACAGTTGCATGCTATTCTTTGAGGAGGATGACAAACTGGACCGTTGTAAGCATTGTGAAGCTTCTAGATATGTCGAGGTGACAAATGATGAGGGTGAATTGGTAGTTACGAAGGTTGCAGCTAAGCAACATCGTCGGTTGCCCATCATTCCTCGGCTTTCAAGGTTGTTCCTCAACAAGGAAATAGCTCTGCATATGACGTGGCCAAAGAATGGTGTACGTCTTGTCACTGATCCAGACATAATGGTCCATCCGTCGGACGGTGATGCGTGGAAGGCATTTGACGAGTTTGATCCCGAATTTGCAAACGACCCTAGGAGTGTACGGCTTGGTCTATCGACGGACGGATTCACACCTTTCAATACCAGTGCAAGCCCTTACTCGTGTTGGCCTGTCTTCATTGTGCCATATAATCTTCCTCCTGAGTTGGTCAATAAAGAAGAGTTCATGTTCCTTGCACTAGTCATCCTAGGCCCCGAGCATCCAGGGCCAAAGCTGAATATGTTTGTTCGCCCTTTAATTGAAGAGCTGAAACAATTGTGGACAGGTGTGAAGGCTTATGACAGCCATACTGAAAAGGAGTTTACGATGCGCGCTGCTTATTTGTGGTCAGTGCATGATCTGCTGGCGTATGGAGATTGGTCTAGATGGTGTGTCCATGGTCGGTTGTGCTGTCCCATATGTATGAATGATACGGATGCATTCAGATTGAAGCATGGTGGGAAAGTGTCATTCTTTGATGCTCATCGACGTTGGACTCCATTCAAGCATGATTTCAGGAATTCGCTTACTGCATTCAGAGGTGGAGCCAAAATCAGAAATGGGCCACCAAAGAGGCAAACTGCACCGCAGATAATGGCATGGCATGCTTGTCTGAAGCAAGGAGAAAATGATAGGTTCCAAGGCTACGGGGAGGACCATAACTGGACCCATATTTCATCAATATGGGAGCTTCCGTATGCAAAAGCCTTGATCATGCCGCACAACATAGACTTGATGCACCAAGAGCGTAACATTGCTGAAAGCATCATAAGCACATGTTTCGATGTGACTGATAAAACGAAAGATAATATGAAGGCAAGAAAAGACATGGCTGAAATTTGTAAGAGGCCGATGCTCGAGTTGAAAGTAAGCGATAAAGGGCATGAAAGTAGGCCGCGAGCGGATTACTGCCTCAAGCCGGATGAAAGGAAAGAAATATTTAAGTGGTTGAAGAATCTGAAATTTCCAGATCGGTATGCGGCAAATCTGAAACGGGCAGTCAATCTGAAGACCGGTAAATTGATCGGTTTGAAAAGCCATGACTCCAGAGAGTGCTGACTACGTGAGTACGAGCAGGGACAACGATGATGTTGTTTTTCAACCAGAAGCGGCGTCGAATCAAGACATAGCTCACCGATTCCATGTGACCAATGGAGAAGGACTTGAAAATCTCGGTTGCAATTCAAGCGACTTAATTGAAGAACCTAGGTCAAAGCGCAAAAGACCTGTCGTCGTTAGAAGATCAGTAAGGATCCAACGAAATCAAGAGCGTATGAATAAACAACGAGCCGAAGAAGCATCATCGGATGCGGATGACTTTTGATTAGTATGTTTCTTTTAGTTAATCAATTAAGCTATGTATTCCAATTTCCACATTATTAATTTTCATATTATTTGTTTCATATACTGTGGTTTGACATTAATTTATCTACAGTTGAACATGTTCAAGCATAGGAGATCGAGGAGGAGTGGGGGCAGCGCGGCCAGCGAGGACAGCTCGGGCAGTGGGCTTTTTCAGGGCACCTCACAGAGCCAACAGAGGCAGCAGCAACTTCTCGACTGTCTAGACGAAGTGCAGGGTGAGGAGGGTGAGCAGGAGACTCCTCAGCAAGATGCTCATGTGCAGGGTGAGGAGGGTGAGCAGGATGAGGAGGGTGAGCAGGATGAGGAGGTTGACCCAATGGGGGCAGGCAGCGCGGGCGACGCGTCAGATGGTTCTACGTCCTTCAGGTATTATTATGCATATTAGTTTAATTGATATTAGTTTCTAATCATTTCATCATATTGAATATACTTGTATACTTAGGTATAAGAAGAGCAATGCGCTTGGTCCGAGACCTGCAGAGAGGAGGCTCATCCGACCGCATGGAGAATGGTGGGGCTTATTTCTGTTGTGTTAATTTTTTAATGTGAACGTGATTGCACTAGTTTACTTGTTTTATTAATTTTTGTAGGTCATGGGAAGACTTGACTTGGGACGGTACAGGCAGACGTCCCAAGGTGAACGCGGTGTTGGGTAGCCTCTGTCGCTTCTACTACCCTGGCATGGTGGAGCTGAATGGCGAGAGGTTCGCGGCTATGCAGTGGGCTGACTGGGGTCTAAAGGACTATGTCGAGCCAGGGGAGTCAGGGGAAAGCAGTAGCGGAGGGGGAAGTTCGGAAAAAAACGAAGGACTTGTCAGGTGGCTGTGTGGGACGAGTTCTGGGTGAGTTTACTTTCGTATATAAGCAATTCATTGAATTATTGCTTCTCCTAATCTTACTTTAACTTAACTTCTACATTGATATGTAGGGGAGGTTCCAATTGCCGGATGACATCGAGGAGGATCAGGCTCAGTGGACACGTGTGAAGAGGCACTTTCGGAAGTGCGCTGATAAGATAATCAAGGATGCCATGTACAATGCTCGCATCGCGGCCGTCAACTACTACTACAAGAAGATAAAGGGGCAGAAAATGAGCAAAGCATTAGGGGCCAATGAGATCTACCTCACAGAGGAGCAGTACCTGGAGAGCGTTGTGGATTGGCTGGCGAAGGACATGGAAGCCTGGAGGTGGTTGGCTAAGAGATGGGCGTCGCCTGAGTGGATTGCAGAGTCCAACAAGCACCGTGCCAACCGTGGCACTGAAGGACCGGGGCACAGGTACGGCGCCGATGGACACCTTGGTACCGCACGCCGCATGGTAAGTATATAAATCAAACTTGTATGTTACATCTATGAAAATTATAGGTTTAACTCTTCTTTTTCATGCAGGAAGCTGAAAGTGGAGTTGCTCCAAGTTTTATGGAGGTTTACGTCCGTGGTCACCGTGGCCCTGATCCGGCGAACCCTGATGTGCTATGCAGCGAGGCGGCAAGGGAGAAAATGGTAAACAAGTTTGTATTTACGAATTAAATTGCATGTTTTGTGTCTAACTCCAACTTTCTTTGAAGAATGCATATGGGGAGGAAATGACTCAATGCCATGGGCCTGACTTCGACTGGATGCATTCAGACTTAGATGCCTCGGCGTTGTACCACAGTGGTGGGGGTAGAAAGCATGTCAGGTGTGGTGTTTGTGTTTGATTCGACGATTTCATTAACAAAAATGTGTCCACTTAATGGCTCAACTACGTGTATCATGCAGGTTTGCCTTTGGCACCGGCGTTGTGGAATATAACAGGACAATAGGTCAAGGGAAGGCATCGTCTTCGGGAGGGAGTTCTCGCTCCTCCAGGTCTGCTCGAGAGGCTCAGCTGGAGGAGGAGACTCGGGCAGCACAGGAGCAGGCTCGAGCAGCGCAGGAGCAGGTTGGACAGCTGACACAATATATGTCTTCTTATTTTCAGGTAATCCGTCTATCTCATCACGTGTCGTCATTGAATTCAAAGTACAATGTTGTGATTCTAACGTTGCATCCATTTGCAGAAAATGACTACTCGACTCGGCCCTGATATGAACTTGCCCGCTTTTCGCCCTCCCCAGGTAACACTATCTGAACACTTCAATTCCATAGCAACTCTTTCTTTATTATAAAAAATGGCTCGCAGGCACAAGGATGGGGATAGTGGTCAGGACAAGCTCCAGCGTCGCAGCCACAGTGGACCGGTGTTGGGTGGACGCAGGCACCTCCAGGCACTTGGACGCCTCCACCCCAAGGATCGCAGCCAGTCCCGGGATGGGTGTCACCGGTCTCCCAGCCACCGGCGGGCTCTCAGCCATTTCAAGCGTGGATGGCACCGCCACCGACGGGGTGGGTGCCACCACCTCTGGGGTGGCCACCACAACAGTACCCGTGGATGCATGCACAACCTCCTCCTCACCATGGATCACAGGTGACGTTCCATGTTTAGTTTTATGCAAATATTGACCAAACACAGCAATGTATATGTATACAACCTTATTTGAATGATTGATGAATTGCAGGGTTCGGCGTCACATGCACATGGATCGGAGGGTGGTGTCAACGTCCAAGACTTCCTCGTCCATGGTGCTGGAGGGAGTGTCCACCTTCCTGGTGGCGGAGGAGGGAGTGGCCAAAACTCCCACAGCCCACCGGAGTGATCAGTGAGGAGTGAGTAGTGAGTAGCTTATGGACTTATGGACTCTAGACTTATGGACTAGAGTTTTGTGAATTGTGTATTTGAATGGACAATAGACTTTTGGACTTATGGATACTCTAGACTTATTTGAATGGACTATGGACTATTTATGTATATGTGAATGTGTTTTGTGAATTATGTATTAGGCTTGTGAATCTGTATATGTGAATTGTGATATTGTGTATATTGCTGTGAATTATTAATAGGTGCAGAAAAATCTGTTTTGGGGGGGAACCATCAATTTTCGTCGGCCTCGGTGGTTGCCGACGAAAATATGTTCCCAGGCTATTTTCGTCGGCCACCACCGAGGCCGACGAAAATAGCCTGGCACGTATTTTCGTCGGCCATCACCCAGGCCGACGAAAATAGCCTGGCACTTATTTTCGTCGGCCATCACCGGGCCGACGAAAATAGTCAGCCGACCATTGATTTTCATCGGCCTTAAGAAAGCTGACGAAAATAGGTTATTTTCGTCGGTACCAACGAAAATAGGTGCCTATTTTCGTCGAACTTATTTTCGGCGGCTATTTTCGTCGGTTTAGGCTTATTTTCGTGGGTTTTTGGCCCACGAAAATTTAGGCGTTTCCTGTAGTGCCCAGACTCTGCATCCCCTTAGGAATGTCTTTTGAGTCTCTTCACCTTATATTTCAATGGCATTTAAGCTCTGCAACCCCTTAGGAACAACTTTGAAGCTTCTTCACCTTCTATTTCGGTGGCATTTAAGCTCTGCATCCCCTTAGGAACGACTTTGGAGCTTCTTCACCTTCTATTTTGGTGGTATTTTAGCTATGCATTCCCTTAGGAACGACTTTTGAGCTTTAGGACTTACTCTGCGCTCCCTTAGGAACGACTTTTGTAGCTTTGGAACTTACTCTGCGCTCCCTTAGGAACGACTTTTGTAGCTTCAGAATCTTGTTAAGGGGATGCACCCCAGTCAATGATGTGACCACAATATTATTACATCAAATTGGAATTTAATCCTTCGTGAATTGTTTTTCATACAAGAAAATAAAATGACGGAAAAAACAAAAATGCGCCAGGGTAGTATATTCTTTAGTAAATGTGCTTGGATTCAGGCGCAGTGCTATTGACTGTGCAAGCTTCAGACTCCTCTCGAAAATCTCGCTGCTGCTGAGCATGTTGATGCCCTTCTGGCTGCTGGCTCCGAACCAGAGTAGGTGCTAGCGGTGGTGGTGGTGGCAGCTGGGCCCAGGAAGCTTGAGAATGGCTTGTCGAAGCGATAGAGGATGTAGGCTATTGATTGCCTACGTACTCTGGGACGTAGGGAGAATAGCATGAAGCGGTATGTCGTGCTGATTCTGGGACGTAGGGAGAATAGCATGAAACGACAGTGGACGTCGGCTGATTCTGTCGTGCTTCAGCTTCGGCAATCTCTTTCTGCTTCTGAATCGTGATTTGGCACGTTCTTGTGGTGTGGCCTTTGTCTTCACCACAGAACAAACAAAACAGTCTCCTAGGCTGATCTCCAAATTTTCCTCCAAAGCATCTGCCCCCTCTGCCTCTTGGAGCTGGTGGCCTGAAGGAACTTTGTTACGCCCCTGATGATTGGGAGCTATGCTGCTGCCTTTGGGTTTGGTTTCCCCTTTCGTCACTTGGGCTAGCATTATGGATTGACCTGACATGCCTGGGGTGGAATCTTCCTCCGAAGCCCCTGGCCATTTCAGAGTATCTGTAAGCTTCTTCGCTTCTTTGCCGAAAATCATTGTCGGCTCTGATGTATTCATCCATTTTCTAGAGAAGCTTCTCCAAAGTTTGCAGTGGCTTCCGCAAAGTATTTCGTTGTAGGTCCTGGCCGTAGCCCCTTGATCATGGCCTCAATGACGATCTCATTGGGGATTGTAGGTGCCTGAGCTCTCAGCCGCAAGAACCTTCAAACATAGGCCTGTAAATACTCCTCCTGGTCCTGTGTACACTGAAAAAGAGCCTAGGCTATGACCGGCTTCGTTTGGAAACCCTGAAAGCTGTTCACTAACATATCCTTTAGCTTCGGCCATGACGTAATTATCCCAGGCCGAAGAGAAGAGTAGTGTCGGCGTTTCGAGACCGGGGGGGTCCCTGGACCGACGAGTAAACTGTCGCTGCGTGCCCCAGCCCAGATGGGTCGGCGCGAGACGGAGCGCGAAGGGGAGAAGGCAGCCGGAGAGGATACGGGCGTGAGAGGTGGAAATCCCGCGGCCTTCGTGTTTGTCCCGCGCCCAGGTCGGGTGCGCTTGCAGTAGGGGGTTACAAGCGTCCACGCGGGAGGGGAGCGAGCGGCCTCACGCGAGCGCCTGTCCCATCCTTTCCCCGCGCGGCCAACCCTCTGTAAGAGGGCCCTGGTCCTTCCTTTTATAGGCGCAAGGAGAGGATCCAGGTGTACAATGGGGGTGTAGCAGTGTGCTAACGTGTCTAGCGGAGGAGAGCTAGCGCCCTAAGTACATGCCATCGTGGCAGCCGGAGAGGTTTTGGCACCCGGTTCGTGTGGTGTCATGGCCGTCGGAGGAGCGCTGGAGCCTGACAGAAGGACAGCTGTCGAGGCTGTTGAGTCCTTGCTGACGTCCTCTTGCTTCCGTAAGGGGGCTGAGAGCCGCCGTCGTCATAGAGCGTGCGGGGCGCCATCATTACTTGTCTGGCGGAGCGAGCCAGATGGGACACCGGTCTTGTTCCCCGTAGCCTGAGTCAGCTTGGGGTAGGATAATGATGGCGCCTCCTGTTGACGTGGTCGGTCCGTGCCCTGGGTTGGGTGATGTGGAGGCTCCTCCGAGGTCGAGGTCGAGTCTGTCTTCCGAGGCCGAGCTCGAGTCCGAGCCCCTGGGTCGGGCGAGGCGGAGACCGTCGGCTGAGGCCAGGGCTGAGTCCGAGCCCTGGGGTCGGGCGAAGCGGAGTTCGTCGTCTTCCGGGGCTGAGCCCGAGTCCGAGCCCTGGGGTCGGGCGAAGCGGAGTTCGTCGTCTTCCGGGGCTGAGCCCGAGTTCGAGCCCTGGGGTCGGGCGAAGCAGAGTTCGTCGTCTTCCGGGGCTAAGCCCGAGTCCGAGCCCTGGGGTCGAGCGGATCGGAGTTTGTCGTCCTCAGGGGCTGAGCCCGAGTCCGAGCCCTGGGGTCGGGCGGATCGGAGTTCGTCGTCTTCAGGGGCTGAGCCCGAGTCCGAGCCCTGGGGTCGGGCGAATCGGAGTTCGTCGTCTTCAGGGGCTGAGCCCGAGTCCGAGCCCTGGGGTCGGGTGGAGCGGAGTCCGTCGTCTTCCGGGGCTGAGCCCGAGTCCGAGCCCTAGGGTCGGGTGAAGCGGAGTTTCCTATGGCGCCTGAGGCCGGACCTGGCTGCTTGTCAGCCTCACTCTGTCGAGTGGCACAACAGTCGAAGCGGCGCAGGCGGCGCTGTCCTCTTGTCAGACCAAAAGTCGTGCTTGACGGCGCCTTGAGCTGTTCCATATGTAGCATGTGGAGCTAGTGCGAAGTGCGACCAGCTAGTGCAAGGAACCACCACACCTTTCGGGTCGGTGACAATTCCTGGGTTATGTAGACGACAGAGGTTACCTAAGACTTGATTAACCTGTCTATGGTGACCTCGACCGTCAAATGACGTGTCTTCCCATTGGCTGCATGACAAAAAACAAGAAAGTCATGTCATATATATAGTGTAAAATAAACAAATAAGTAAGAACAAAGTGGCCAAACGTGAGTACCTATCACCAACCGGGATGATCAGTACTCGAGCTTCAGATTGTGCAGGCGCTGACGGAGGTAGGACAAAGTGGCCCTTCCGAGTGCCCCTTCGTCGAACGACAGGAGCCTCGGTGGTATCGTCATCCGCCTCAACATCTATGCCCTCATGGGCCTGCTCGTCCTCCTCGTCATCCTCCTCATGGGCCTGCTCGTCCTCATCCTCCTCCTCATGGTGTTGCACCTCCTCCTCATCGTCCTCCTCTTCCTATGCACATGAAATAGAGACACGTAAAAATTTACATAAACATTTACATAAGATCAATTACATAAGTGACTGACAAATAAGATCAATTACATAAACATTTACATCGGTACTCCATTGTAGAGCGATAGGTGTATCACGTAGTTCTGGCCGAGCGTGTCTCAGCAACGCCTCCTGTCTGCTCTGGCTAGAAGAACTCCCTTGGAAAAGGGAACGTGCACCAGGGAGTATCCTGCTAGCCGCATTAAGAAACCCCCTAGCAGTGCGCTTTGGTTTATTCCTACCACTCATCCTGTTCAATAGAAAAACATTAAACGTATTAGCTTCATAAAATTAAGTGAACTAATAAAAAATCAAATAATACATCACATAATATGAAATTTTGCATTACACATCAAAATTCATCAGAATCACGATAAAGGAGTCTTCTTCGATCCAAAGCTCGCAATGTGGCTTTTTTGTTCCTTGGATTTCGTTTTCGTTTCGGTGCAACACACTCATCAGTAGTGACATCGTTATGGTCTCCGACTAGTGAGTTCAGTGCAACACCCTCATCGATAGTAAAAGTAGTTGGCAATTCTCCTTCTTGATAAACATCATCGGCCTGTTCGTCTTCGAATTGATAACCAGCAGTGCAAGGAGTATGTAAACGTTCCCTAGGGTTCACCTTATGAACTACCCACCATGCTTCAAACTTCAGATTTGGGTACGACAAATAGTAGACCTGCTCGCACTGGTGTGCAAGGATAAAATTATCATGGCCTCGAAGTCGTTCCTTGTGCTTTACTTCAGTTATACCATATTGACTTTGCCTAATCCCATTAGTGCTGTCAAACCAATCACATAGAAAGAATACTAATTTCAAAGGTTTGTTCCCTGCAAAATTAAACTCTAGGATGTTTTGAATGATGCCATAATAATTAGTTTCTCTGCCGAGTGCATCGAGTGCCCTAGTCAGAACTCCAGTGTTACGTGTGGCTGCACGAGGACAAGACTTTTCAAATTGGTCTGAACGAAAACGAAAGCCATTCACATCGTATCGACCAAATGTTCTGCAAGTGACCGTCCCATAAGATAGCTGTCTCAAGTCCTCGTGTATGTTAGGAGTCTTTGTGCACTGCAAATAATATACAGTTAAAATGACTACCTCGCGTAAAAGGCTAAATGACATGAAAGTAAGGAATATAGAGAGTTTACATGCTCGCGAAACCAGTCAACAAAATTAGGTCTTCCTTGCCTCCCATGTCGTCGCATAGTATCTAGTTGTTTGCTTGTAGGCTGATGGGAATAAGTCCAATTTTCCTCGTCGAACTTACTGTACGACAAATAAGTAATTAAATATGGCTCCTTTGGTAAAGAAATTAAGGGGTAAAATAAAGACTTACATGAAATATGGCTCCATCTCTTCCATATTAGAGTACATGTATAGCAATGCGGACATTCTTTCATCCATGCTAAGGTGGTAGAACGTGCCCTTACTAGTACTTGTGCCTCTCCATTGGAAAATGTTGAGATCACTGACAGGAGGTTCCTCATCGACATTGTATCGCATGGTAGCAGCATAGACATTATGTTCCTCTGCGAAATACACACTCGTGAAGTATGAAACCTCCTTTAGCAAAAAAGCTTCAGCGATGCATCCTTCTACTCTAGCCTTATTTCGAACCATGCCTCGCAGGTTTTTGAGTGCACGTTCAATGTGATACATCCACCTGTATTGTACAGGTCCACCAACCTTTGCCTCATATGGAATGTGAATAAGTAGATGCTCCATCGGATTGAAGAATCCAGGTGGGAATATTTTTTCTAGCTTGCATAACAACACTGGTATTTGTTTCTCCAACTTCTCCATCATATTTTTACTTATTTCTTTGGCACAGATCTGCCTGTAGAAATAACTTAGCTCAGCTATTGCTTGCCACATGGCGTCGGGCATATAACCACGAAACATGACAGGGATAATCCTCTCCATTAATATATGAAAGTCATGGCTCTTTAACCCAGTTAGTTTTCCCGTTTTCAAATTCACAGCTCTTTTCAAGCCCGCAGCATAACCATCGGGAAATTTAATTTTTTTCATCCATCTCATTACCTCGATCTTGTCTTTAGAGGTAAGACAGAACAAGGCACGGGGCAGCCTACCGTTGTCATTGAGCACTTGGGTTGGTCGGTCACAAAGCATTGCTAGATCTCTTCGAGCTTTCAGATTGTCCTTTGTTTTGTCAAAATGCATGCAGGTGTGTATGAGGGCTTCAGCAACATTACTTTCTTGGTGCATGACATCAATGTTGTGCACAAGAATCAATGACGACATATAAGGGAGCTCCCAGAGACCACATATATGTGTCCAGTTGTGGTCCACTCCGAATCCTTCGTACTTGTCCCCCTTTTCATTTAGGACAAGGTTGTTCAGCTGAGCATATATTTCTGCCGCGTTAAGACGTTTAGGCGGACCTTTGGTGACCACAGTGTTCTTTATAAAGTTTTTCTTATCGCTCCTAAAGGGGTGTTTCCTGGGCAACCAGCGTCGATGACAATCGAAGTAAGTGATCTTTCCACCATGAGCAAGACGGAAGCAATCTGTATCTGAACCGCAATATGGACATGTCAATCTACCATGTGTACTCCAACCGGTAAAAATAGCATACGCCATGAAGTCATGCACCGACCACAAATACGCAACTCGAAGTTTGAATATCTGTTTTGTAAAAACATCGTATGCTTCAACACCTTTCCAAAGCTCCTTCAACTCTTCAATCAAGGGTTTTAACATGACATTGAGGTTCTTTCCAGGATAGTCTGGGCCAGGAATGATTAAGCAAAGAAATATAAATTCATATTTCATACAAAGAGAAGGTGGAAGGTTGTATGGAATAACAAAGACGGGCCAACATGAGTATGATGATGCCATTTGACCAAAAGGTGTGAAGCCATCGGTCGCGAGGCCGATTCGAACATTCCTCGGATCAGCTGCAAACTCGGGATCAAACGTGTCGAGAGCCTTCCATGCATCCCCATCTGAAGGGTGCACGATTAGGTCATCGTTATCACGGACACCTTCTTTGTGCCATCGCATGTGCATAGCGGTTTTTTTAGATAGAAACATCCGTTTCACTCGAGGAGTTAGTGGCAAGTAGCGGAGCTGCTTATGTGCAACATCTGTCATCACCTTCTCACCCTCATCATTAACAACTTCCACAAATCTAGATTGTCCACATTTCAGACATTTTTTCTCTTCCGCATGCTCCTTCATGAAAAGCATACAATTATTTTTGCACACATCAATCTTCTCATAATCCATACCGAGACCTTTGATAATTGTCTTTGATTGGTACATGTCTTTAGGCAACTTATTGGGCTTTGGGAGCACATCTCCTAATAACTTTAAAATCTCATTGTAACAATTGTTCGAGAAAAAGTACTTGGACTTAATGGCCATGAGCCGAGTCACAAAAGCGAGTATACTCACATCTGTGTGTTCATGCAACGGCTCTTCAGAGTCTTTTAGTAGTTTAAAAAATCTAGAAACCTCTGGTGTGGCAGGATCCTCGGAGCTTAGGTTGAATTCTGGACGTAGCGAATCTAGCATCTCATGCATCGCATCATCGCCAGCCCAATCATTGTTCTCCTCATCTTCTACATTCCGGTTGGGTACTACCTCACCATGATGTTCCCACACCTCATATCCGGGCATAAATCCAAACTGACAAAGATCTAGGCTAACTCTTTCCTTATTAAGAAATATACTGTTTTCGTGACGCCTACAAGGGCATCTGACAGTGCCGGTTAAGGACAAGGCGAATACGTGGTCCACAAAATCTTTGGTCTTGGCTACCCACTCATCAGAATGACGTCCATTTCTACTCCAGCCATTGTACATCCATGCACGATCTTCAGCCATGCCTGAGACTGTTAAACCGAACCATATCGTGAAAACATTATTCAACTACGTTAATGGTTTCGGTCCTATATATATGTACAGGCAAGAATAGGTTCTAAACCCACAGCAAGCTAGCAGGACCAAAAAAAATTCGGCAGCATGACATCGCTGCCACTAAACAATATAAGAATGAACCACATATAACACATATACCACATATGTCTTTACTAAACCAAATATACCACATATATACAATATGTCTCGAACTAAACAATAACACTAATCACACGCACTAATCAACAAACACATATACCACTAATACATTCCACATATACCACATATGCCTTCCCTAAACATATAACACATATACAAACGCACTAATCAATAATATTAATCAAACACACAAATCAACAAACACAAATACAAAAATATACTAATTTCGACGGCAATTAAATAAAAGGCCGCCGAAAATACAAAATAAAATACGCAAAATAAAATACCTTAATGAAGGCGAGGTTGACGGGAGTCGAGGTCGACGGGACGGGGCAGAGCGCGGCGTGGTGGACGGCGCGTCGGTGGCGTCGGCTGGCAAGGCGTCGGGCTTGGCGGCGGCACGTCGAGGGCACGGGCGGGCGGTGCTGCAGGCGCGTCGAACGGCGTGGTGGGCGGGGGCCGGCGCTGCTGGGCGAGGGCCGGCGCTGCGGGGGCTTGGGCGGCGCGGCGGGGACTTGGGGCGGCGCGGCGGGCCGGGGGCGCCGCTGCGCGGTGGGGCGGCACGACGGGCGCGGCGCTGCGGGGGGCGGCGCGACGAGCGGGGCAGCGCGACGGGCCGGGGGCGGCGCGGCGGGGCGAGGGGCGGCGCGGCTCGGCGAGTGGCGGCATGGTGGGGCGAGCGACGACAGCGCACGAGTGGCCAGGACGAGCGGCAGCGAAAAAATGCGACGGAGAAGAAACAGAACAGAGGAAGAAGGAACCGGCTATTTTTAAATACCTAATTTTCGGTGGCAAGGACGTTGGCCGCCGAAAATAAGACTATTTTCGGCGGCCGTGTCAGAAGCCGCCGAAAATAACCTTATTTTCGGCGGTCTGCTCCTGCCGCCGAAATTCTTTACTTATTTTTGGCGGCCGCCTCCTGGCCGCCGAAAATAACAACAGCCGCCGAAAATGATATACAGTGTTGTTGTGTCGGCGAGCTCCAAAGAGCCGAGCAGGGAGGAAGCGTGGCCATGGCTAGGACGATGAGATCTAGGAGTAGGGCGTAGTCCGAGCTAGGTGCCATGGGAGATGGGGAGGAGCGTAGCAGGGGGAGTAGGGGCAACTGGGCGCCGTAGGTGACAGAGGAGGAGCTCGGCTGGGCGAGATCCGAGCACCAGGGAGCAGCGACGAGCGGTGGCCATGGAGATGAGCTGGGCACGAGTGAGCAGAGAGGGGCGCGATGCTGGAGAGGGCGCACAACCAGCCAGGAGGAGCAGGGAGCGCGCCATAGGAGGGAGAGGAAGGAGCTCCGACCAGGCGCGGCGCGATTGAAGCAAGCGCGACAGGGAAGACGGAGCGCGCGCGTCCAGGGAGAGAAGACTGGAGACATCACAGGAAGATGGGCAGGGCCGAGCTCGGAACAGAGGCCGAGAAGGGAGAGAGGAGGCAGGCACGGTGGCTAGGAGATCTAGGGCGCGGCGAGCAGAGGGCTTCGCACGCTGCCAACAAACAGCTTGCGCGCAGGGACTTCACGGCGCTCGGCGTGGCGAGGACACACGCGCAGGGGCGCAGCACAGGGAGCCGGGAGCCGAGCAGGAACGCGGCCAGGAAGAGGCGGTCGAGCTGGAAGAAGAGGGCTGGAAGCCGACCATGGAAGAAATCCGAGCAGGGAGGGAAGGATGTGCGAGCAGAGCAGGGCGCCGTGGGAGAGAAGCCGTGGCACCGGAGCTTGCCAGAGAGGGGTGCGGTTGAGCAAGAAGCAGGGTGGAAGACGCCAGGGAGGGAGGAGGAGTGGTTGTGCGCTTAGAAGATGAGCACGGCTGGGGAAGAAGACAAGTCTTTGCGACTGTATTTTTCAGGCCGTGAGCGGCGGCAAAAATCAGGGAGAAGGGGATAGAGATGGAGAGTGGCGACAGTTGAAGATCTTTTTATTTTTTTAGTTTTCCTTTTTTTAACAGAGAATCGCAGATATTTTGGATCGGGGTTTTTAGCGATGATTAAAAGGTCGACGCACTATACAACTACGCATATTATTTTCTCGGATTTTAAAATAGGAAACCGAATTGGTTAGCAATTGTTCCGGTTTCGGTCTATTCAAACAACCTACCCCAAGTAGCGCATTTACCGAGTTACGAAACGGAAAATTCCGAGGTTTACGGTTCGGACTACATTTCGTTTAGATAGTTTTCGAGACTATTTTGGACAACACGAAACCGAACTAAATATCAGATACATTATTTGAGAGAACACTGGTTTAGTCGAACTCGGATAAAAAATTTACCCGATGTCTAAACACAGTTGATTTTATTATTTTCCAAAGTGCGCTAAAGAATAATTTGGATCATATCCTCGCGCACGATTTTTCTCGGACAATGCGTGATTTAGATTATTTTGCCCCGAACAATTTAGTTGTCGAGTTCTACTTAAATGTATTTGGGGATAAAATCATCCGAGTGAGTCGGGCTTCCGAATTCGTATTCGCGCGAGCGATAAATTTTTAAATAATCACCGGACGCACCGATGTTTGGAACGACCATGTTCTGAACAACACGAAAATTTAGGACGAGCGCGGATAGATTAAAATAAAAACGATGTTGCACTCGCGACAGACGAAACATATGCGGAGATGATTAAAATTTAGCATCCGTTTTATCCACTGATATTACGTGCTTAAATCCATACTCATTGTCGAGCGGAATATAAACACCAGGGGTGTTACAGCCCCCCCCCTTAAAAGAATCTCGTCCCAAGATTCGGAGCGAAAGACTTTTAAGAGTAGAGAAGCATGTAATTCATGCCCATATCAGCGATAACCATAAGACAGTTCCAAGCAAAGGAAAGTGCCTCAGAATGTTGTTTCTCTAGTGGACATATCATGTATCGCCTTAGGATAATTTAGAAATGTCCACCACTAGAGACGATGCCTGCCAGGGGAACACATAAGGTTCCATGTGTGCAGTTTGCATTTTCTGATGACACTGTACTATTTGAGTCTGTTGAGCGAGTGGCGAATACGCAATTTTACCCAACAGAATCAGATTCAACCTCTTGGGTAAAACACACAGAAAGAGGTTTACCAACAAGTGGTCACGGTAAGTTCATAGCACACGAGACAGGTGTGGATGTCGAATACTGTCATGGTTAACATGTGGCTAACCAGAGAATTCAGGTCCACGAAAAATGATGGAGATTTGAGAAAATATCAATGAAGATATCCGTTGAGGTTGACTTCACGATCAATCCATTTTTTTAAAAGATTAATCATGGCTCGACTTGATCACACATGCTGGAAAAGCATACGTGAGGCGATCGAGGCACAACTAGAACGATGACCGGATGGTTACTGGTCGACTTAATCTCGATTCTGATAAACACTTCCTTAAGATGGTTTGAACCAAAGCGAGTTTAGATAACTCGATGAAACGATCTCCAAACTCGACCTTTTATCACAAAGCAGTTACAAGTTAGAAAAATCAACTTGTGGAACTACTTTTGACATTGAGCAAGTCCTCTCAGTACCATCCGTAAGCCAAGGGTTGAGAGTTCCTTTTTGTTAGCAAAAGGTCATGCATTTGGGTAGAAATCCATTTGGTCAGGTTGTTCATCCGTTTCTTCATGCGAGATGAATTATCCACTTGGTTAAGGAATATAGGGATTAATAAGAGAGTGAATGAACAAACTCCTTGTCACACCCGGTTTTAGAAGGCAAACCGAATGCGAACCATGTACGTGCCAGGATCAGTTATTCACGTACACAGCAGTTACATAACATGGACATCATCACACAGTGCTCAAAATAGTATTAAGAAGGGAAATAGTCGATTACATCATACGTCTGAGACGTCCATATAGTCCTTACAATAAATCAAAGTGCGGAAAAAAAATGTAGATAACCGCGGCCTTCACAGGCAGCCGACTGGGGGTTGCCGCTAACCCACACCTAGAACTCGTCGTAGTCTTGGAACTCCTGGAAGTCTCCTTCCACAGCTTCATCTTCGCCTGAGCAGTGGTTGCAATGCTGACAACCTAGGGATGGGGGGGTTTGGTGTGTAGAGCAAGGGTGAGTACACATCAACATACTCAGCAAGTATCCTGTTTGGCTGTAGTGGACTAGCTTTATGTGGGGATAAGTCAAGCAGTTGCTTTTAGTTGGTCAGATTATTACTTACTAGTAGAAAGCCAGGTTTTAGCATTAACCCAAGTTATTAACCCGATGTACCCTTTCCAAACGGAAAGAATACCACTTACCAGCACCATAGTCATAACCAAAACCATCAATCTCATAACCACCTGTACCAAAGTATCTCTGATCAAGTACCACTAATCACTGGAGCTCCCTTGGCCGCTCATAACCGCGAGCACGGCTGATATATCAGTTTTCAAACACTCTGCAGAGGTTGTGCACTTTACCCACAAGCCGTGATTCCCTTTCTGCCCGGAGAGAGCTACTCCCCATTGACCACTACCTAGGTGGCCTAGCAGGGCATCACTACGTAGCCTTTACAAAGATTCCCCGGGGCTGTAGCCACCCGTTAGGTTTCCAAAATGCACCGCACTCCTCCCCAAGGGGCGAACCCAAACTTGGCAGAGCGAGCCGCATACACCGAGCCCCATTGACGGCACGACGGCTAAGTGAACTACACCCCGGATCCTCGAATTATTCAGCTAAGGGCATCCCATTCCACCCTCATGGTTGCACTGTTTTCCCGGGCGGTCATCCATAGAACAGGTCCTTACGGAGAGGCACTCGAGAAACCGCTCGAGCCCCCTTGATGACCACAAGTACAACATCATAATAAGAGAAGGGAAAACAGCGTATCATAGATAATCTCATCATGTTCATTGATTAGAGTTTGAGCAATAGCATAAAGCTAAATAATAATCCAACCCAGATAGGTAAACAAGGACATGGATCACAAAAGCTAGTCAATCCTTAGGCATAAATGTGTAAAGCGGGAGGTGAATTAAATAATGAATAGGACAGAGATAGGTCAAAGGACACTTGCCTCCACCAACCGACTGCTGCTCAGGGGCTTCTTCTGCGAGTTCCTCGGGCTCTTCGACCGGATCGTTCTCTATGCGATTGCAAGCATACATACATTCATCCATTCAAATTGGGAAACAAACAGTACATCATACAAGGGAACAAATAAAGTGAATATGCATCAAGTATGACATTCGATATCGCATTCATTATGGTTAGAAAGAAACGGGAAAAGGTCTCGCGGGGGGGTTAAAGCTTATGCACTAATGATTAGTTACAATTGGTTCTAACAAAAGAGTTTAGTTATATGCACTAATGGAAACCTAGTCATTTTTAGTTGATCAACATTGAATTGGATAAACAATTGATTATATGAATTAACTAGCGTAACGGAATTCTAAATTAAGTTTCCTATTTCAATAACATGAACAATGATTAACCTGCCTAAAATAAATAACAGTAATGAAATAAAATAAATAAATAAATAAAAAAATATAAAATAAAATAAAAAAGGGGGGGCGGTTGAACCGGCCTAGGCAGGGGCGGGGGCGGCCAAACCGGCGGGGGCGGCCGAGCTGGCGGGGGCGCAGGGGCAGGGGGCGCGGGGGCGGCCGAGCTGGCCAGGGGGCGGCCGAGCCGGGTAGGGGGAAGGGGAGGGGAGATGGGGGAGGGAGGAGAGGGGGAGGGGGACCTCACCGGGGACGGGGACGGGTGGCCGAACCGGCGACGAGCAGGGACGGCGGCTAGGGCAGGGGGCGGCGGCTGGGGTGGGGAAGAGAGAGAATGAGAGGGAGGGAGAGGGATTGGGGGAATTGGGGGGGAAAGGGAGGGGGCGGCTGGGCCAATGGGCCCAAAGGGGGCGCGCGGGGGGCGGCTGGGCCGGCCAGGGGCGGCTGGGTCGGCCCACGGCGCGGGAGAGAGAAAAAAAAGGAGAGAGAGAAAGAAAAAGAAAAAGAAAGAAAAGGCTTTTCTCCTTTTCGAAATCCGATCTTTCTAGATGAATGCACTTACATCTCTAAGCAATTAAAGAATGCATAGTTCGGCATGGTGCATCAAACAACATAAAGTAATTTAGGGTTTTTTCTTTACACGGGGATTCCAAGCCGAACCCCGCTATAACTTTGGAAAAGATCAAGGTTTAGCGAGGGAACGAGAAAAGAAAAGGGTAACGCCTGAATTTGGTGAGAGAAAAGAAGAAAAAATTCTACCCCCAAATTCAGGTCGTTACAAACCTATCCCCCTTAAAAGAATCTCGCCCTCGAGATTCAGGGTTGGCTAGCAAAGAGCTCAGGGTATTTAGCCATCAGATCATCTTCACGCTCCCAGGTTGCTTCTTCTTCTGAATGGTGATTCCATCTGACTTTGCATATTCTGATGGTCTTCCTTCGGGTGACTCTGTCTGCAACCTCAAGGATCTGCACTGGCTTCTCAACGTAGGTCAAGTCCTCCTGGACTTCAAGACCTTCCACTGGCAACTGCTCTTCTGGCACACGCAAGCACTTCTTCAACTGAGACACATGAAAGACATCATGCACAGCAGACAAATTCTCTGGCAAACTGAGCTGATAGGCCACTTCTCCACGTCTTGCAAGAATCTGATACGGACCAATGTAGCGGGGTGCTAGCTTGCCTTTCACTCCGAACCTTCTGACTCCTCTGATCGGTGACACTTTCAGATAGACAAAGTCTCCGACTTCGAAACTCAGCTCTCTTCTTCTTGTGTCTGCATAGCTTCGCTGTCTCGATTGCGCTATCTTCAGATTCTCTCGGACCATCTTGATGTTCTCTTCGGCTTCAAGCAAAATGTCTGGCCCAAACACTTGCTTTTCTCCAGGCTAATCCCATTGCAACGGAGTTCTACAACTCCTTCCATAAAGCGCCTGAAATGGTGACATCTTCAAACTGGCCTGGTAACTGTTGTTATAGGAAAACTCCGCATAAGGCAATCTCTTGTCCCATCCGGACTGATCTTGCAACGCACAGACTCTCAGCATATCTTCAAGAATTTGATTGGTTCTTTCGGTCTGGCCATCTGTCTGCGGGTGATAGGCTGAACTGAAATTCAGATGCGTGCCCAAAGCTCCATGCAACTGCTGCTAGAAATGAGAGGTGAACTGCGTTCCTCTGTCTGACACTATCTTCTTTGGCACACCATGAAGACAAACGATCCGAGACATATACAATTCTGTCAATACTGCACTGCTGTAGTTGGTCTTGACAGGTATGAAGTGGGCTGACTTGGTCAAGCGGTCCACTACTACCCAAATGGAATCGTAGCCGGCTCGAGTGCGAGGCAATCCGACTATGAAATCCATACCAATTTCATCCCATTTCCACTGAGGGATCTGCAACGGTTGCAACAATCCAGCAGGTCTCTGGTGCTCTGCCTTAATTCTTCGGCAACTATCGCACATAGCCACATGCTCTGCGATTTCTCTCTTCATTCCGTACCACCAGAATTTCTTCTTCAGATCCTGATACATCTTCTCACTGCCAGGGTGAATCGAATAGGCTGTCTCATGAGCTTCCTTGAGAATCAACTCCCGAATGGACTGGACATTGGGAACACACAAGCGATCTTTGAACCATATCACGCCTTCTGCATCTTCTCGAAAATCTTTGCCTCTGCCATCTAGAATCAGTCGCCGGATCTCACTGATTTTCTCATCATTCTTCTGCGCTTCTTTGATTTCGCGCTCTAAGGTAGGTTCCAACTCAACTGTGACTCCTCGAGAATTGTTCAGAAACCCGAGACTCAACCTGTCAAACTCCTTGGCCAACTCATAAGGCATCGGACGAGCGCCCATCAGGTTGACCTGACTCTTTCTGCTCAAAGCATCTGCCACTACGTTTGCTTTGCCTGGATGGTAATGAGTCTCCAACTCATAGTCTTTGATCAACTCTAACCATCTTCGTTGCCTCATGTTCAACTCTGACTGGGTGAATATGTACTTCAGACTCTTGTGGTCTGTGTAAACATCGCATTTCTGTCCATACAGGTAGTGCCTCCATGTCTTCAGTGCGTGAACCACTGCTGCCAACTCTAGATCATGGATTGGGTAATTCTTCTCATGAACCTTCAACTGTCGGGACGAGTAAGCCACAACTCTTCCCTCTTGCATCAACACGCATCCCAAACCTGTGTAACAAGCATCACAATACACCGAGAAAGACTTGTGCACATCAGGCAAGACTAGGACAGGCGCTGTAGTCAACTTCTCTTTCAGCGCTTCAAAGGCCTCTTGGAATTTCTGGGTCCACTTGAACTCAACTTTGTTGCCTAGCAACGCTGTCATTGGTTTCGCGATCTTCGAAAACCCTTCAATGAATCGCCGATAATATCCGGCCATTCCAATGAAACTCTTGATTCCTCGGGCATCTGTTGGCGCTTTCTAGTTCAGAATGTCTGCCACTTTCTTCGGATCCACAGCCAATCCTTCTTTGTTGATTATATGACCCAAGAACAGGACTTCACTGATCCAGAACTCACATTTGCTCAACTTTGCATACAACTGGTGCTCTCGCAATCTCTGCAATACCACCTTCAAATGATCTGCGTGCTCTTCTTCGCTTTGAGAATAAACCAGAATGTCATCAATGAATACCACCACAAACTTATCAAGGTAATCCATGAATATACTGTTCATCAAGTTCATGAAGAAGGCTGGTGCATTGGTCAAACCAAAAGACATCACTGTGAACTCATACAAACCATACTTGGAAATGAATGCCGTCTTCGGAATGTCCGAAGGTCGGATCCTGAGCTGATGATAACCTGACCTCAGATCAATCTTGGAGAACACACTGGCTCCTCTCAACTGGTCGAACAGATCTTCTATTCTGGGCAAAGGATACTTGTTCTTGATTGTGACTTCATTCAAAGCTCGATAATCGATACACATCCTTTTGGTGCCATCTTTCTTTTCCACAAACAAGACAGGGGCGGCCCAAGGCGAGGTGCTTGGCCGAATGTAACCTTTCTCTGATAGCTCATCAATTTGCTTCTTAAGCTCAACCAACTCTGGTCCAGATATTCTGTAAGCTCTCTTGAAGATAGGGGCGGTTCCGGGAAGAAGCTCTATGGCAAACTCAACTTTCCGCTCTGGTGGCATACCTGGTAGGTCCTTTGGAAACACATCTGGGAACTCGGACACAACCTTGATCCTCTCAATTGGGTCTGCTTCACTGCTATCAACAGCTATCTGATAACAACTTCCTTTCTTTGGCTCAGGCGGGACTAACTCGGTCACCGCTTCCTCTCCTAGTGGGGACACCAACTTGATTGTCCTCTTATCACAACTGATAACTGCCTGATACTTATCTAGCCAATTCATCCCTAGGATGACATCTATTCCCTGAGTACCCATTACTATAAGGTTGGCGGGAAACGCTATCCCCCTTATTTCCACACTTATATTCAAACAAATGCTATCGGCTCGAATTCTACCACCGGCTGAGTCAATTTGAATGGGGGTTGACATGGTAGTAATTGGAAGATTATGTGCTTCTACCCATGATGCAGTAATGAAAGAATGCGTTGCTCCAGTATCAAATAACACTTCTGCAATATGGGAGTCGACTGGGAACATACCTACTATCATGCCGGGGGTCTCCTGAACTGCTTCAGCCTCCAAGTGGTTCAGTCTTCCATGATTATAGCGCGGCTGAGAGCGATTGCCTGCTCCAGGCTGAGGCACATTCTGCTTTGCTGGGGCATTGGGGCCTGACTGCTGCTGGGCTGCCTTCTTCGGACATTGCATCACCCAGTGGCCTTGCTCTCCACAGTGGAAACATGCTCTGTTTCCAACCTGAGCTGGTGCTGCTTGACTGTTCTGCTGGTTTGCTGGGGCAGGAAGACGAGGTGCCTGCTGATTCTGCCTCTGAAACTGACCTCCTGACTGATTGCTCTGACGGTTCTGGTACTGGTGCTGAGGATACTGCCTTTGGAACTGCTGATGCTGCTGAGGTGGACGCTGGTTCTGCCTGAACTGCTGAGGTTGATTGCTTGAGAAACGAGGACGATTGCTGCTTCCAGGCTGGGGTCCACTGATCTTGCGCTTATGATCTTCCATCTCCTTACGCTTCCTCTCTGTCATGATTGCTCTGTCAATCAGGTGCTGGAATGTCGGGAAGGTGTGATTCATCAGTTGGTACTGCAGAGGGTCAACCAAGCCTCTCAGAAAACGGTACTGCCGCTTGGCGTCGGTGTTGACATCTTCAGGAGCATAGCGAGACAATTGCAGAAACTTGTCCCGGTACTCACTGACAGACAATGGCCCTTGCTTGAGAGCCAGGAACTCCTCCTTCTTCACTGTCATCAGACCTGCAGGGACATGGTACTGACGAAAGCTACCTCTGAACTCTTCCCAGGTGATGGCGTCAGGGTGGGTATGGGTGGCGAGGTAAGACTCCCACCATGACTGGGCTGCTCCTCTCAACAGACGGGGACCATACAGGACTTTCTCCCTATCATCACACTGAGCGGTATGCAACTTCCGCTCCACAGTGTGCAGCCAGTCTTCAGCATCCATGGGGTCAGAAGAATGAGCGAACGTTGGTGGATGACCTCTCATGAATTAAGCACGCTTGTCTCTGGGCATCTGAGGCATCTGAGGCTGCGGTGGGGCCTGTTGCTGCTGCTGCTGCTGCTGAATGGCGGCCAAAGTCTGACCAATGGCTTGAACTGCCTGAGTCTGCATCAGAAACATTTGCTCGATCGACATCGGGGGCGGGGGCGGCAGGTGCTGCTGCTGGGGCACCTCCTCCTGTTGAGCGGCTCGCTCCTGCTGAGCACGCCTTCCTCCTCTGCGCCTATTCTCTGACATCTGCAGAATGCAACCACACATCAGAACTGATCTGGCAAATCTTGCAGCATAAGAAAAGAGTATAGAATTCTTCAACAGCACTGAACAGATGAGCATCTTCACTGATCTCCAACACAGACCACACAACTTCTCAGAATAAGAGGAAAGTGGAATAAAAGGTTTCCCAACTATATAGCTAACTCCATTAACATAATAGGTAAACCAAAATGCAGGGGATACCCACATTCTGGTGACAGTCATTACAAAGATCCAAACCAAACATAGTTCATCATGACAAACATAAATGCACAGGATATAGCAAACTACCCTGTCTAACTAAGACTAACTAAGACTGAGACTAACGCTAAGACTGTAGCTTCTATGTATATATTTCGTATTAATTACAAGATCCAACTCTAACGAGCTATGGTTCTAGAGTTATCTTGGTCTTGCAGTCGGGATTGCCATAAGACTGGTGTCCACGCTGAGGTGAGCGGTACGGGTGCTGAGTCCCGACGGGAGCGGGGGAACCACCATCCAGGTGACGACGTTCCACGCGCTCAGCCCGCAGCAGGGCGATCTCAGCACGAGCCCTACTCAGCTCGTCTAATGCATGGTCCAGCTCCGTGTTTAGCACGGCGGCTAGGTTGACTGTGCTGCTCAACCTAGGATTGCCCTCACCGACAGGTGAGACAATCGCGCCTCCTGTGCTGCCAGATGGACGGCGGGGGTAATACTTCAGGTCAAGACCGTCAGCTGCCCCACCGAAAACCGAGCAGTAGTGCGAAAGCGCACGCCGTGCAGCATCTTGCATGGCTGCCTCAGCTGAGTCCCGCTCAGAGATAGAATAGTGCTCTGAGCAGGCCTCCGCACCCTGGAGACTGTTCTCCGGGCAGCGCACCAAGCAGGTTGCCTCCCAGCGGTCCGGGTAGACCCCGCGACTATGCTGGTAGACCACACAGCGATACTCGACGGACCAAGTATGCCGGTTAAATGCCCGACGTAGCAGGGTGTCGAGCGCATCGTGGAAGTGACACCCGCGAGCAGCGTCGCGAGTGATGGGTCGAGCAACCCATCCTTCCGGCTCAAGGTTAGCAGAGAAGTCGGTGTCGTGGCTCGAGCTGTCGTCGCCACCTCCGTCGTCTGGGTCTCCTCCAGCAGCTACTCCAGAAGCTGGGGCGCCCAGTGGTGGTGCAGGGGGCGCCTCCAAAGGAAGCACAGGGGAGCAGCTCCTCACAGACTCTATCTCCTGGTGGAGCGAGAAAGAAGAGCCCTGCTGCTCCTGTCGTCGACGTTCCTGCTCCTCATGCAGGCGGTGGTGCAGTCTCTCCAAGTGGCTGGACTGTCCGGCCACGGGACGGCGAAGCGGACGCTCAGCAAGGCGGGAGGGTAAGAAGGGGATGACTGACTTTCGTGCAGTGTGTCTAAGTCGAGCCATCTACAAAAGACATCGCAAGCAAAAGGGTGAGAACAGAATTAATATGACCAGCAAATAATGAACCATAAGTAAATGAAGGATTAGAATAAAACATGATTTTCAGCAAGGTATAATATATAGTAGAACATAGGTTTGGTCGGTATGACCAACTTTTGAAGGGATATCAAAGTCAAGGCAGAGACAGAGGTCTATAGTCCTTAGAACGACCATTCTATCCTAGGTTAGCGGTCCTACAGTCAGCACGGTTCTGATACCACTTATGTCACACCCGGTTTTAGAAGGCAAACCGAATGCGAACCATGTACGTGCCAGGATCAGTTATTCACGTACACAGCAGTTACATAACATGGACATCATCACACAGTGCTCAAAAGAGTATTAAGAAGGGAAATAGTCGATTACATCATATGTCTGAGACGTCCATATAGTCCTTACAATAAATCAAAGTGCGGAAAAGAAACGTAGATAACCGCGGCCTTCACAAGCAGCCGACTGGGGGTTGCCGCTAACCCACACCTAGAACTCGTCGTAGTCTTGGAACTCCTGTAAGTCTCCTTCCACAACTTCATCTTCGCCTGAGTAGTGGTTGCAATGCTGACAACCTGGGGATGGGGGGGTTTGGTGTGTAGAGCAAGGGTGAGTACACATCAACATACTCAGCAAGTATCCTGTTTGGCTGTAGTGGACTAGCTTTATGTGGGGATAAGTCAAGCAGTTGCTTTTAGTTGGTCAGATTATTACTTACTAGTAGAAAGCCAGGTTTTAGCATTAACCCAAGTTATTAACCCGATGTACCCTTTCCAAACGGAAAGAATACCACTTACCAGCACCATAGTCATAACCAAAACCATCAATCTCATAACCACCTGTACCAAAGTATCTCTGATCAAGTACCACTAATCACTGGAGCTCCCTTGGCCGCTCATAACCGCGAGCACGGCTGATATATCAGTTTTCAAACACTCTGCAGAGGTTGTGCACTTTACCCACAAGCCGTGATTCCCTTTTTGCCCGGAGAGAGCTACTCCCCATTGACCACTACCTAGGTGGCCTAGCAGGGCATCACTACGTAGCCTTTACAAAGATTCCCCGGGGCTGTAGCCACCCGTTAGGTTTCCTAAATGCACCGCACTCCTCCCCAAGGGGCGAACCCAAACTTGGCAGAGCGAGCCGCATACACCGAGCCCCATTGACGGCACGACGGCTAAGTGAACTACACCCCGGATCCTCGAATTATTCAGCTAAGGGCATCCCATTCCACCCTCATGGTTGCACTGTTTTCCCGGGCGGTCATCCATAGAACAGGTCCTTACGGAGAGGCACTCGAGAAACCGCTCGAGCCCCCTTGATGACCACAAGTACAACATCATAATAAGAGAAGGGAAAACAGCGTATCATAGATAATCTCATCATGTTCATTGATTAGAGTTTGAGCAATAGCATAAAGCTAAATAATAATCCAACCCAGATAGGTAAACAAGGACATGGATCACAAAAGCTAGTCAATCCTTAGGCATAAATGTGTAAAGTGGGAGGTGAATTAAATAATGAATAGGACAGAGATAGGTCAAAGGACACTTGCCTCCACCAACTGACTGCTGCTCATGGGCTTCTTCTGCGAGTTCCTCGGGCTCTTCGACCGGATCGTTCTCTATGCGATTGCAAGCATACATACATTCATCCATTCAAATTGGGAAACAAACAGTACATCATACAAGGGAACAAATAAAGTGAATATGCATCAAGTATGACATTCGATATCGCATTCATTATGGTTAGAAAGAAACGGGAAAAGGTCTCGCGGGGGGGTTAAAGCTTATGCACTAATGATTAGTTACAATTGGTTCTAACAAAAGAGTTTAGTTATATGCACTAATGGAAACCTAGTCATTTTTAGTTGATCAACATTGAACTGGATAAACAATTGATTATATGAATTAACTAGCGTAACGGAATTCTAAATTAAGTTTCCTATTTCAATAACATGAACAATGATTAACCTGCCTAAAATAAATAACAGTAATGAAATAAAATAAAATAAATAAATAAAAAAATATAAAATAAAATAAAAAAGGGGGGCGGTTGAACCGGCCAGGGGGCGGTTGAACCGGCCTGGGCAGGGGCGGGGGCGGCCAAACCGGCGGGGGCGGCCGAACCGGCGGGGGTGGCCGAGCTGGCGGGGGCGCAGGGGCAGGGGGTGCGGGGGCGGCCGAGCCGGCCAGGGGGCGGCCGAGCCGGGTAGGGGAGATGGGGGAGGGAGGAGAGGGGGAGGGGGACCTCACCGGGGACGGGGACGGGCGGCCGAACCGGCGACGAGCAGGGGCGGCGGCTAGGGCAGGGGGCGGCGGCTGGGGTGGGGAAGAGAGAGAATGAGAGGGAGGGAGAGGGATTGGGGGAATTGGGGGGGGGGAAGGGAGGGGGCGGCTGGGCCAATGGGCCCAAAGGGGGCGCGCGGGGGGCGGCTGGGCCGGCCAGGGGCGGCTGGGTCGGCCGGGGCGGCCCACGGCGCGGGAGAGAGAAAAAAAAAGGAGAGATAGAAAGAAAAAGAAAAAGAAAGAAAAGGCTTTTCTCCTTTTCGAAATCCGATCTTTCTAGATGAATGCACTTACATCTCTAAGCAATTAAAGAATGCATAGTTCGGCATGGTGCATCAAACAACATAAAGTAATTTAGGGTTTTTTCTTTACACGGGGATTCCAAGCCGAACCCCGCTATAACTTTGGAAAAGATCAAGGTTTAGCGAGGGAACGAGAAAAGAAAACGGTAACGCCTGAATTTGGTGAGAGAAAAGAAGAAAAAATTCTACCCCCAAATTCGGGGCGTTACACTACTGCATCTCAACATCAGGGGAAACAAATCTCCATTTTGAGAGCTAATTAGTTGTCTCTTAACACTAAAAAGCTCGAACGCTTCACCTTTACACAAAGGATGTAAAGGGAACTTCTATAAGTAGTCACTACCAAGATCAAAAGAAAAGAGACCACACCTAAAAGTGATATGACCCTTTTGATCCAATAGAGATGATGGACGTTGCTTGATCACTTGACAAACAACATAGAAATTGTTTCAAGGAAGAGATCTACAAAAGATAACACATCAGTGTAGTTCCACAATGGATCATGACCAGAGACCTTGGTACCGGCATGCGCCAAGCAGCAAAATCCTGTGTGCGCATTCATAGGAGGCCCTCAGTTTCGCCGTGGTACCATAAGTCCTTAACCATGACACCATTATAAAACTGGCACCAATAATGAATCTCACACGGTAAGAACAATTCGTGCAGAGATAACATATTGATATAATCTCATAATGGATTATGACTACCAACTGTGATACTAGCGTGTGCCGAGCAGCACAACCGTGTGTGCGCACACACACAAGGCCCCCGGTTTCGTCGCGGTATCATCAATTTTAGTCATAACACCAATACCAGACATAATCAATAAGAAATCTCACACGACACCAATAGACTGAGCAAGGATGGCAATATACAAAAAGACTCTACATGTCGAAACAGTTACAAGTAGAGAGTCAAATAGATCATGGCCCGATGAAACGAACAAGGTATGGCCATAACCTAGACTTGTTAATGAAGGGAGTATGATGGGAGACTGTTAATTCAGCCCCAAGCATATTTCTATGCCCATCACAGAGATCACAAGGTCAAGGATCAGTATCTGATTAGATACGGAGGGAAAACAATCATAAGATGAAGTTGGTATGCCTTCGATAGATATGGGGAAACCAAAGGCATCAAATTCAAGAAAATGATGAGACATGTCTATTCTAGATTAGGTTGATTAAGCAACATGGCGATCCTTAAAAATAGGCAAACTGGATAAGATACATCAGCTTGCACCAACCGAACAAAAGTATGTTTTAGGATGAAAATATGACCATAAGAGCCACAAGTTGGCTGTTAAGATCAGGGACTCAAGATTATTTTTTTAAATTTGAATGCATCTTAGGTCCAATTAGGGGATTACCTAAGGGGACATATCTGGTGCACATAGAAGACTGGTGCACATGGTGCACATATTAAATCATCACCACTCATTTTAGATCTAACGTCTCTAGTTGATTATTCAATTTACAAATAACACCTTCCACCACTACACACCACCACGTTGAAGGGTGTCCTTAGTAAAATGTACCAAACAACTAGAGACGTTAGATCTAAAATGAGTGGTGACGATTTAATATGTGCACCATGTGCACCAATGTTCCATGTGCACCAGATATGTTGTCATTACCTAAACATCTATTTGCATGAGCTTGGTCATGGAGTGATAATGGAAAAATCAACTTTGGGTCACAGTTCGCTATATAAGAACATGACCTAGTTTTGGGTTTAGGCAAACAAGTCGCCAACATTCTATTGGCACATCCATACAAGAGCAAACACGTATAACACCTAAATAGATTACCTAAAGAATGGAGGACAACTATTTCATCGAAATTCATAATTCAACATTACACCACATTATCTACAATCACTGGTTACTGGAATAGAGATGAGAGAAGCATTTTGGGTGTATAGGTGACAAACACAATGAACAATCAGGATGCATGCTCGTCTTATTTGTCCTCACTGATTTTGCCAACATAATGTCGCAATAATGTCCTATATCGGTGGCATACTTACGACTCTCACGGTATTTTGCTAGTCGTCAGCTACATATACGTTTTCGAGGTTAGTGTACCTGCAGAAAAGTCCATCACATCCCAATTTCCCATGATGTAGTTCACACATGACAGTTTATCACAGGTTATACTCCATATATTGCTATACGGAGGCCAGCTCATCATTAAGTGCCGAGCCACGCATAGGCGCCGTTGCCACACTTTTACCATAGGGTAACTCATTATGGTAACTCACCTTCTTACCTGAGTGTAGGTGTGTCGCTACAAGTACATTACACTTCTCAGTATTCCCATGTCTGTATACCCATACACATCCATGGGGTACTGAATTCCTAGAAAAGTAAATACTCCACATCGTAGCCTTCATATATACATATGTGTAACATGTATATAATCAAGCGCTTTTTATACTCTTCAGTAGACTGGCGTTTGTTCGGTCATGCTCTCGCATCTCACCTTACCTGAGCATCGATCCATTCAAAACTGAATGGCCTCAAAATAACAATACACATGTATGCAATACCCCCGGTTGTGGGTTAGTGGTTTTGAACTAAGCCACCTGATAGTCCTTAGTTTTAGGGCTTGTCGGGTACCGTAATTAGGGGTACCCCCAATACTCCTTAACATGGCTGGAAAACATCTTCAAAACAAACCGTAAAGACTGATAGGCACGGTTCAAGTCAAGGCCTCGTCTACCAAGGGACGTGATCTCGTCTCGCCCGAGCCCGGCCTCGGGCAAGAACTGCAGTCCCGGATGGATTCACGCCTCGCCCGAAGGCCTCCTCAGGCAGTGGGCGCACCCTCGGCTTGCCCAAAGCCAAGCTCGGCCGAACTTTGTCGTGTAGCAACCTCAGCCAAATCGCCTTACCAACCGACCGTATCGCATGCACATTTAATGCGGGGATCGCCTGGCACCTTATCCTGACATGCACGCCTCAGTCGGCAAGGTCGAAACGACCGCAGTCACTTCACCCCTTTACTGATCGTTCTGATAGGAAAACAGCACTATTCACCCTGTTCCGACTACTGTGCCAACCACCAGGGTAAAACTAACGACAGTAAGTCACGACCTCCCCCGAGTTTAGGCTCGGGCGCAACAGGGAGCTCCGCCTCGCCCGACCTCGAGCCTCGGCCTCAGCCTCGGCCTCGGGAGGAGTCACAACCTCACCCGACCTCATCCTCGGCCTCAGGAGAAGTCTCCGCCTCGCCCGACCTCGGCCTCGGACCGACCACGCCACAGGGGATACATCATTACCCTACCCCTAGCTAGCTGCCTCAGGCTACGAAGGAACAAGACAGGTGTCCCATCCAGATTACTCCGGTAACAGGTAATGATGGTTCCCTGCGCGCGTCCATGACGTTGGTTGTTCTCAAGTCTCTATGAAAGCAAAGAAACGTCAGCAGGACCCTGGGCCGCAACACTAGCTGCGCTTCTACAGGGCTCAAGTACTTCTCCGCCGGCCACGTTAGCACATAGCTACACCCCCATTGTACAATTGGACCATCTCCTTGTACCTATAAAAGGGGATGTCTAGGGCCTTCCTAAAGGAGGCAGGCAGAGTGGGAGAGACGCGGAGGAGGCTAACTCAGACACCTCACCTCAAGACCAAACCCTCTCCCTCTCTCTCTCACGATGCTTGTAACCCCTACTACGAGCACCCATCTGCAAGATAATACGAGCCTCATCCCCCCTCTTGTGTTCCATCTTGCATCAACCCATCTGGGCAGGGACACGCAGCGACAAATTCACTAGTTAGTTGAGGGTCCTCGTGGGTCCGAAACACCGACAGTTAGTGCGCCAGGTAGGGGCCTGCTGCGTGTTAACAAATAATTTCCCGTTGAGTTCCAGATGGACAATCTTCGGCAGCCTCTTCAGCCCAGGACGGTGCTCCGCTTTGGGAGTCTCGAGTTCATGTCTCGCAATGGCAGCTATGACATGGTACTCCTCCTCCAGCACGACAACAACGACGGTCGTCGGCTCGCCCGACGGAGGCAAACTCGACGACGACTCCCCCCCGTGGCGGAAGAGGAACACCCCGGTTTGCCCCGCCACCCTCCTCGCTGGAGGAGGAGGAGACGGGGCAACCGTGGCTAGGCCGGAGGCGGCACTTCGTCGGATGTCAGGCCAGAGCGAGCCGACGATGCGGGCACCCCTGCGGGGGACATGTCGGGTGTTGTCCTCGCACCTGAGACAACGACGGGTGTCGCTTCCCAGCAACGTGCTAACCCCAAGCGGACTGATGATGTCGGCACCCTTGCGAGGGACTTGTCGGACATTTGTCTCCCACCTGAGATAACGACACACTCCGTCCTCTATGCAACTTCACCACTGTCCATCAACCAGGAGGTACCATCAGTTTTCCATCATGTTCCCTTTAGATTCAGCTTCGATCCACCAAGCGACCCCGCTTTGGTGAGCGCTTTCGCAAGGGCATATCCTGACCTTCCAGGGTACCATATGTGGTCAACTTGGGACTGACTGACGACCGTCTCAACCTTCGGACCCGCGGGTTCCGAGGAAGAATACGACCCCGACTTCGGTTAGGATTTCTCCGGACTCCGTGATCCCAGTGCCATGCGAGACTTCATGTCCGCATGTGACTACTGCCTCTCCGGTTACTCTGACGATGACCATAGCCTTGATGACGAGGGTTACGACCCAAGTCGCGAGTGTTTCCACATCGATCAGGGGGATCACGACGAAGACAACCACCTCGGCATGCCAGGAGATGACGACGCCCCTGTGCTTGTGTCTCGCGTTGAGATCCCGTGGGAGCTAGCTGTGGTCCGAGTCCCTACGGGGGGTCAGGACACACAGCTTGAGCAACTTCGCGAGATGCAGGCCAAGCTCGACGAAGAAACGGGGTGGCTTGTGCAGCTCCGACAAAACATCGAGCAGGAGTGCGCAGGCCGAGCACTCGCCGGAGGAGCGCGTCATCGGGCCCGGGACGTCCAACGTCGTATCATTGACGATGCCAGGGCAGGGCTGCCCCCAGCCTTCAGTGGTACCGGCCAGAACCTAGTTGCAGCGGCGATGTTACTTCAAACGATGCCGGAGCCATCCACCACCGAGGGGCGACGTATCCAGGGCGAACTCAAGGATCTCCTGGAAAATGCCGCCGTCCGACGAGCCGAGAGCTCTGCCTCCCAAGGGCGGGGAGGCCCCTCAGAGCATCATGCAGCGTCCTCTCAACGCATGTGTGAGGCCTCGGTCCACACCGAGCACACAGGAGACAGGACACCTGCCGCCCGGGATCGCCTCGGCAACGAGCAACACCGCCGCGACCGTCGAGCCCTCCTCGAGGAGAAGGTGCACCGTGGCTACCACCCCAGGCACGGGGGACGCTACGACAGTGAGGAGGATCGGAGCCCCTCGCCCGAACCACCAGGTCCGCGAGTCTTCAGTCGGGCCATAAGACGGACGTCGTTCTCGGCCCGGTTCCGAGCCCCGACCACCATTACCAAGTACTCAGGAGAGACGAGGCCGGAGTTGTGGCTCGCGGATTACCGGCTGGCGTGCCAGTTGGGAGGGACGGACGACGACAACCTCATCATCCGCAACCTTCCCCTTTTCCTCTCCGATGCTGCCCGGGCCTGGCTGGAGCATCTGCCTCCTGCGCAGATCTTCGGCTGGGACGACCTAGTCAAGGCCTTCGCTGGAAATTTCCAAGGTACGTACGTGCGCCCTGGGAATTCGTGGGATCTCCGGAGCTGCCGCCAGCACCTAGGGGAATCCCTGCGAGAGTACATCCGGCGGTTTTCCAAGCAGTGCACCGAGTTGCCCAACATCATCGACTTGGATGTCATCGGAGCATTCCTCGCCGACACCACTTGCCGGGACCTGGTGAGCAAACTGGGACGCAAGACTCCCACCAAGGCGAGCGAATTGATGGACATAGCCACCAAGTTCGCCTCTGGTCAGGAGGCGGTCGAAGCCATCTTCCAGAAGGACAAGCAGCCTCAGGGAAGACAGAAGGAAGACGCCCCCGAGGCATCCGTCCCGCGTGGCACGAAGAAGAAGACCGCGAAGAAGGCGCAAGCAAAATGCGACGCCATTGACATGGATCACGTCGCTGCTGCCGAGCACAGGAATCCTCGGAAGCCTCCCGGAGGGGCCAACATGTTCGACAAGATGCTCAATGTAGTACCCAAAATTTATAAAGACTTCTCTTTAAATTATGAAATTATGTTTTCCATGTTTATTTGAATTCATATTTATAAGTATTATGTGCTTAAAAAAATTAATTAAAATAGAACTTGAATTCATGTTTTTTTTGCTGCAATTAATTAAATTCAAGAAAAAGAAAAAAAACTAGAATTTGAATCATGTTGAAACGTGGAAGAAGCATGAGATAATAGAAATAGAATGGAAGAAATAAAACCAAGCATCATTTGGGACTTCGATCCTTGCCTCCGATATGAATTTAAAAATAAAACTTAGATTCAAAATTAATTGGAAGAATAAAACTGAGATTTAAAACAAAAGAAATGAAGCCTCACCACTATCATAAATGACAACGCATGTCTATTCATGTCCCCTTCGCGTGTATATGTATTTTTGTCAAAACCGTATAGTATATAAAGATGATATCTCCATGTTTTCAATCGGCAAAATATTGAACCACATGTGGGAGCCTGGCATGTGGGACAATTGACCGGCTAGCCTACAAAACCACCGGCCCAGCTTTTATTCAAGCCCAAAGCCCATGCCGTTTCCTTGATGTTTTCTTTTTTTATTCCCTTGCCGGAGATTACATCACCATGAGGTCATGGGTGATGTCAACAAGCTAGCTTGCAAACCGCATCAGCTGGAGCCAAATCGAGTCGTGCAGGTGAGTAGTCACTGGCATGCGGGCCCCTTCACCTAGAAGCTTCTTCCACTAGCAATCAAAGCGGACCCGACCTCGTGTAAAATAACCAAACCGTAACCATCGAAGACACCGGATCCGTAACAATTTGATACAAGATCACAACAAACTACAAAAAAACAGCCGTGATTTTCTCCCTGCCAGCCGAGCACCCTTGCCATAGTATTTATGCATGCCCACGCACCCGAAAGGCCGTCAAGTAGAGCTAGCGCTCGCCATTGCCAATAGCAGGAGAGAGAACTGTGAGCACCATACCAGGATCCGATCCTTGAGAACAGAGAGTAGGGGTAGTCACCACCGAAGAATTACGATTGTTGGGTGCGCCGGGAGCCTACGTCGCGGAATCAGGGGTCGAAAGCAGTATCCTGTTGATTCGCATGTCGGTGACCGTGTCGAAGCCATTGCCGGTGACGGACGCCACGCCAGTACATGCCCCGTCAACGCCGTTTCTCACCTATGCCGGTGGTCAGGGTCCATGGAATAGTGGTGAAGATGAAGTCGGTGTCCCCGTGAATCACTCGCTGATGAATCGAGGAACTGTGGAGCCGCCACCGTTGGCGCACCCGTGGGACGACCCCGACGCGGCAACCAGTGTCGCCGTGGGAGGGGGGCATCTGTGTCGACGTCCGACCTATGTGAAGGAAGAAGAAAGCAATCCGACCATCGATCCTGGGATTGAGGGCTGGGAGATAGAAAGCGCGCTGACCGTTTGATCTGATCTGCTCGGTGTGGATTAGGTTGGCCCATACCTGTTCGCTGAGCGGATCTGGGTGGTTGATCTTCAAATCGACGGGTCTGGTTGAGTCATGCCTTAATAAAACCTGAGCCGTGGATCGTAGATCAGTGGTACCAGATCGGATATCGGATCATAAGTGATCTGGTCTAATCTGTGCCGGTCGACTTGGATTGGACGGCCGAGATTAACTCGTACCCCTTCGCTATGCCGTTTTGCTAATGAGCCCCTCGGCTTGTTCAGAATCAACCCGCCATCCTACCTAAGGTAAAGATCTTTACCGCTGGGTCCTGTTATTTACATCGGAGACCTTGAACTCCTAGTAAATTGTGGGCGCAGTCTGTAGAATTGAAAATAAATCTGGGAAATAGTTTTAGGTGCAAAAAAAGTATAAAATCTTAGGAAATTCATATCTTCTCTATTTTAACTCTAAATTGACCCGTTTGAGTTGCGCTAGCCTCGTAATAAAATTGTCCACGCTTTAGTAATATTATTTTATCATATAACATGTTCTCAAAAATAGTTAACTAAATTGTTCACCCTATGTTTATTAGGTTAACATGTTAATATAGTATTTCAATTCGGAGTATCTACAATTTTACTGGAACATGATTATGTTATAACTTAGCCTAAAATTGAATCAGTTATTTTTATATATGTTTCTCCCATGATTTATAGCACAAAATATATTATTATCATTCAATCACCTAAAACTTCAGAAAATCATATCGTTATAACCATAGCTCCGATTTTAGTCGTTTTCGTTCCCACGATCTCGTAGCAACGCGTAGATTAATATTACGTAGTTTATTCTTATGTTTGGTGCGATGTTAATTCTGCCTATATCATGTTTGTTTGTATTGCTACGACTAGTGCGAGGTAACGAGCCACCTGAAGAGCAAGTTGGTACCTGGAATCTCAAGTCCCAGGCAAGTTGTGCCCTTGATCACTTCTTTTTACCCACTCATGTTCTAATTAATCATAATGATCTGCATAGGTTAATTTTGATGGGACCCAATAGGTTACCCTAGTTTGATTATCTTTATACCTTGTTTACCACTGAACTTTTTGGGTAGTACTTGCTAGTGCTTTATGTGGTTTTGGGTATGAAGATACATTATTCATGATCACACTTTTATTATCTGTTTATTATCGCTGTTCATGATAAGATCATTATGTTAATTGGAACATGGAGCGACCACCCGGGAAAACAGTGCTACCACAAGGGTTTATGGACGCCCTTGGATGATTAATTAGGAAAGCTAGTGGAAGACTACCTTACCCGAAAGGGGCAAGGGCAGTAGGGGAGTGGTCAGTGTAGGGAGGTCCTTGGTTGATTTTGCTGCGATGGCGGTCAGACAAAAACCCTGCATTGGAGCTTCCTATAAACTGTAGCGGGTTTTCTGAAGCTAGTGGAACTTTGTAAAGGCCTCGTAGTGTTACCCTGCCTCGCCTCCTCGGTAGAGGTGTATGGGAAGTCGCGATCCCTTGGCGGATGGGTAACATGACTTGTGGGTAAAGATGCACAACCTCTGCAGAGTGTAAAACTGGTATACTAGCCGTGCTCACGGTCATGAGCAGCTCGGACCCTCACATGATTAATCTATGGAACTTAAATTCAATTTGTCATATGCATTGCATCGCAGGTGATGTGTTACTTCTGTACTACTATTTAATTGGGTTGGTATTTACTTATACTTAGTATAACTGCTAATAAAATTTTGACCAACTTTAAAAGCAATGCTCAGCTCTAACCATCCTCTTTGGTAAGCCTTACACTTCACGTGAGCTCCCACCTTTGGCGAGTTCATGCACATTATTCCCCACAACTTGTTCAGCGATGAACGTATGTGAGCTCACTCTTGCTGTCTCACACCCCCCCAACAGGTCAAGAGCAGGTAGCACAGGATGAGGCGCATCGAGGATGCTGTGCGAGTTCGTGAGAGGTCTAGGTCGTCGTCTCCCAGTCAACTTTGGGTTGCTGGACCGTTGTCTCCTTATAATGTAATTATTTATTTATTTTGTATAGAACTCCTATTATATAGTAAAGTTGTGACATTCGATCCTGTGCCATGATTCATCATATGTGTGAGACTTGGTCCCAGCACACCTGGTGATTATGTTCGCGCCCGGGTTTTGGACCCCTAAAACCCGGGTGTGACACTCAAGGAGCCGTGCCCCTATCACAGGGGTCCCGTCAAGCACACCCTTGAAGAGTGCGACATGCTCCGGCGTTACTTCAACAAGGCAGGGCCTCTGGCAGAAGGTGGCAAGGACCAAGGCAACAACAAGAAGGGGGGCGACAAGGAAGAAGAGTTCCCGGAGGTCCACAACTGCTTCATGATCTACGGCGGGCAAGCGGTGAATGCTTCGGCTCGACACCGCAAACAGGAGCGTCGGGAGGTCTGCTCGGTGAAGGTAGCAGCGCCGGTCTACCTAGACTGGTCCAATAAGCCCATCACCTTCGACCAAGGTGACCACCCCAATTGTGTACCAAGCCCAGGAAGGTACCCGCTCGTCGTCGACCCTGTCATCGGCAACGCTAGGCTCTCCAAGGTCCTCATGGATGGAGGCAGCAGCCTCAACATCATCTACGCCGAGACCCTAGGGCTCTTGGGGGTCGATCTGTCCGCGATCCGGGCCGGTGCGGCACCTTTTCATGGGATTGTCCCCAGCAAGTGTGTCCTGCCCCTTGGGCAACTTGATTTGCCCATCTGCTTCGGAACTCCCTCCAACTTCCGAAAGGAAACCCTCACTTTCGAGGTAGTCGGGTTCCGAGGGACCTATCACGCGGTGCTGGGAAGACCGTGCTATGCCAAGTTCATGGTTGTCCCCAACTACACATACCTCAAGCTCAAGATGCCAGGCCCCAAGGGAACCATCACCGTCGGATCCACATACCGCCACGCTTACGAGTGCGACGTGAAATGCGTGGAGTACGCCGACCTGGATTGCCTCTCCAAAGATGCGCCCGACGCGAAGCGGCACACCGGCAACTTCGAACCAGCTGAGGCGGTTAAGTCCGTCTCTCTCGACCCCAGCAACGACACCGGTAAGAAAGTCAGGATCGGCTCCGAGCTCGACCCCAAATAGGAAGCAGTGCTCGTCGACTTTCTCCGCGCAAACGCCGAAATTTTTGCGAAGAGTCCCTCGGACATGCCCGGCATACCGAGGAATGTCGCCGAGCACTCACTGGACATCCGAGCCGGTGCCCGACCCGTGAAGCAGCCCCTACGCCGTTTTGATGAAGAAAAGTGCAGGGCCATAGGCGAGGAGGTCCACAAGCTAATGGCTGCAGGGTTCATCAAAGAGGTATTCCATCCAGAATGGTTAGCTAACCATGTGCTTGTAAAGAAAAAAGGTGGGAAATGGAGGATGTGCATAGACTACACTGGGTTAAATAAAGCATGTCCAAAGGTTCCCTACCCTCTGCCTCGCATCGATCAAATTGTGGACTCCACTGCTGGGTGCGAAACCCTGTCTTTCCTTGATGCCTATTCATGCTATCACCAAATCAAGATGAAAGAATCCAACCAGCTCGTGACTTCTTTTATCACACCTTTTGGCATGTATTGTTATACTACTATGCCATTTGGCTTGAGAAATGCAGGTGCAACATACCAAAGGTGCATGAACCACGTGTTCGGAGAGCACATCGGTAGAACGGTCAAGGCTTACGTCGATGACATCATTGTCAAAACGAGGAAAGCCTCCAACCTCCTCTCTGACCTTGAGATAACATTCAGGTGTCTAAGAGCGAAGGGCGTAAAACTCAATCCCGAGAAGTGTGTCTTCGGAGTCCCTTGAGGCATGCTCCTAGGGTTCATCGTCTCCGAACGAGGCATTGAGGCCAACCCGGAGAAAATCGCGGCCATCACCAACATGGGACCCATCAAAGATTTAAAAGGAGTACAAAGGGTCATGGGATGTCTTGCGGCTCTGAGCCGCTTCATCTCGCGCCTTGGCGAGAAAGGATTGCCCTTGTACCGCCTCTTAAGGAAGGCCGAGCGCTTCACTTGGACTCCCGAGGCTGAAGAAGCCATCGGAAACCTTAAAGCACTCCTTACTAACGCGCCAATCTTGGTGCCCCCCGCTGCGGGAGAAGCCCTCTTGATTTACATAGCCGCAACCACTCAGGTGGTCAGCGCCGCGGTTGTAGTCGAGAGACGAGAAGAGGGGAATGCACTGCTCATCCAGAGGCCAGTCTACTTCATCAGCGAGGTGTTGTCCGAGACCAAGATCCGCTACCCACAAATCCAGAAGCTACTGTACGCGGTAATTCTAACACGGTGAAAGCTGCGACACTACTTCGAGTCTCATCATGTGACTGTGGTGTCATCCTTCCCCCTGGGAGAGATCATCCAGTGCCGAGAGGCCTCGGGTAGGATAGCAAAATGGGCAGTGGAACTCATGGGCGAAACACTTTCATTCGCCCCTTAGAAGGCCATAAAATCTCAAGTCTTGGCAGACTTCCTGGATGAATGGGTCGACACCCAATTGCCAACAGCTCCAATTCAGGCCGAACTTTGGACCATGTACTTTGATGGGTCGCTTATGAAAACCAGAGCGGGTGCTAGCTTGCTCTTCATTTCACCCCTCGGGAAACATGTGCGCTACGTTGTACGCCTCCATTTTCCGGCGTCAAACAACATGGTCGAATACGAGGCCTTGGTTAATGGGTTGCGCATCGCCATCGAGCTAGGGGTTTGGCGCCTCGACGCTCGTGGCGACTCGCAGTTCGTTATTGACCAAGTCATGAAGAACTCCCACGGTCGCGATCGAAAAATGGAGCCTACTGCGACGAAGTTCGGCGCTTGGAAGATAAGTTCTATGGGCTGGAACTCAACCATGTTGCTCGACGGTACAACGAAACTGCGGATGAGCTGGCTAAAATAGCCTCGGGATGGACGACGGTTCCCCCGAACGTCTTCTCCAGGGACATATATCAACCATCCGTCAAAATCGACGACGCGCCCGAACCCGAGGAGACCTCAGCCCAGCCCGAGGTACCCTCGGCCGCCGAGGGTGAGGCCCTACGCGTCGAGGGGGAGCAGAATGGGGTTACACCAAACCCGAACTGGCAGACCCCGTACCTAGAATATCTCCTCTGGGGAGAGCTGCCCCTCAACAAGGCCGAAGCTCGGCGACTGGCTCGACGCGCCAAGTCATTCGTTTTACTGGGTGATGAAAAAGAGTTGTACCACCGCAGCCCCTCAGGCATTCTCCAACGATGCATATCCGTTGCCCAAGGACAAGAGCTGTTACAAGAAATACACTCGGGGGCTTGCGGTCACCATGCAGCACCTCGGGCCCTCGTGGGAAACGCTTTCCGACAAGGTTTCTACTAGCCGACCGCGGTGGCCGACGCCTCTAGAATTGTACGGTCCTGCCGAGGGTGTCAATTCTACACGAGACAGACGCACCTGCCCGCTCAGACCCTACAAACAATACCTATCACTTGGTCGTTTGCCGTATGGGGTCTGGACCTCGTCGGTCCCTTGCAGAAGGCACCAGGGGGCTTCACGCACCTGCTGGTCGCCATCGACAAATTCTCCAAGTGGATCGAAGTCCGACCCTTAACCAGAATCGGGTCCGAGCAGGCGGTGGCGTTCTTCACAAATATCATCCATCGCTTTGGGGTCCCAAACTCCATCATCACTGACAATGGCACGCAATTCACTGGGAAAAAGTTCTTGGACTTCTGCGAAGACCACCACATCCGTGTGGACTGGGCCTCCGTAGCTCACCCAATGACAAATGGGCAGTTGGAGCGCGCCAATGGCATGATTTTGTAGGGACTAAACCCGAGGATCTACAACGACCTCAACAAGTTTGGCAAGTGGTGGATAAAAGAACTACCCTCGGTAGTTTGGAGTCTGAGGACGACACCGAGCCGGGCCACGGGTTTCTCGCCATTTTTCCTAGTCTATGGGGTCGAGGCCATCTTACCCACGGACTTGGAATACGGTTCACCGAGGACAAAGGCATACGACGACCAAAACAACCAGACCAGCCGAGAGGATTCATTGGACCAGCTGGAAGAGGCTCGGGACGTAGCCTTACTACACTCGGCGCGGTATCAGCAGTCTCTGCGACACTACCACGCCCGAAGGGTTCGGCCCCAAGGCTTCCAAGTGGGAGACTTGGTACTTCAGCTGCGACAAGACACCCGAGAGCGCCACAAGCTTACTCCTCCCTAGGAAGGGCCGTTCATCATCGCCAAGATTTTGAAGCCCGGGACATACAAGCTGGCCAACGATCGAGGCAAAGTCTACAACAACGCTTGGAACATCCAACAGCTACGTCGCTTCTACCCTTAAAACGTTTCAAGTCGTTCATGTATCTCGCTTTCTTTCCATGTATAAATAAAGTCTAACCATCAAGGAAGGATCAGCCTTGCCTCGGCAAAGCCAGACCCTCCCTCGAGGGCTAGAAGGGGGGAACCCCCTCAACGTCAAAAATTTCCTCAGAAAAGTTTTCCGCCAAAATGACTTTCGTGCTTTTCGACTATATCGATAACAGAATCCTAAAAACAACGAGGGGAACCTTAAACGGCAAGGCCGACCGAGCCGAGGGACTCCTACACCTCCGGGATACGGATACCTCACTCATCACCTTCCGCGAAAAGTAACTCAAGCTCGGATAAGCGATTCTGCTACCGAACAAGTCCTAACGCTCGAAACAAGAGGAAAGAAAACACAGCTTTATACTCTGATGCTAAAAATGTTTAGGCCTCAGCAGCCGCAAGAAACATACACATACTTAAAACAAACTGTTCCAATAGGCCCAGGTATCGGCAGGGGGAGGAGCAGCACCCTCGGCGTCGTTTCCACCCTCGGCAGAATCTGGCCCGGCCTCAGACGGCGACACGGGCGGAAGGATCTCCATCTCAAAGGAGGAAGCCAGCGCCGCTCTTGGGCCCTCGACAGCCGCGTCAAGCCTCTGGACCTCGGCTAAGGCGACCTCCTCTTCGTTGGGTAAGCAGTACCCCTCGCTGACCTGCTCTAGATCCACGTCGTAGTGGGAAGCGAGGACGGCGAAGGCCCGCTTAACGCCGTGGTGCAGCGCCCTGCGGAGTCTGTTGCGCACATGGCCGCCCAAGGCCCGCAGGTGACTCTGGGGGGAGGTACCCAAGGGGACATCGTCGAGGCCAAAGGCCCAGCAAAAAGCCGAGATAGCCTCGGACATGGCCATGCGGTCGGCCTCCTTCTGCTCAGCTGGCTGGGCAAGCGCCTTACAGTTCTTGACGGACTCGTTAAGAGCCGTCTCGAACCCTGCAGATAGCCGGGCAATGTTCTTCAGACACGAGGAGAAGAATGAAGACAAAAAACAAAGTAACAAAGCGGACAAAACAGACCTTCGGCCCGGGCGCGCTACTGTGAGGCCATGGCTTGGGCGGACTGGGCAGACCCGACGGCCACAGCCAGGCCCTCCACAAGGGTCCCGGCCTGAGCGGACGCCTCGGCTAGCCGCTCCGTAGCCTCAGCCAACTGACCCCTAAGGGCCTCAGCCCGGCTCACGGCCTCGGCAGCTTGGCTCTGAGATTGGTCCCGCTTGCCGATGACCTGGCCAAGCTCCAGCTGCCACTGCCGCATCTCCTCGGCCTGGGAAGCCACCTGCTCCTGGGTCGACGAAGCCTCCGCTCGTGCCAACGCCACCTCTGTCCGCGCCGCCGCTGCCTCCGACTTCAGCTCATCACAGAGCAACCGAAGGTCCGTTACCTCGGCGCTTCGTTGGGCAAGGCGCTCATTGGCTTCGGTAAGCGCAGCCCACTAGGACCGCAGCAACTCCCAAACGTCGCTTTCACGGTGGATGAACAACGACTTGGTGGTGCTCACGTCTGCAAGATCCTGAGGAAGGAAAACAGGATATCACAAAGAATGCCCTGATCACGTAAAGTGCACATCAAAATCCTAACATGGAAGACCCTGGGGATGTCCCTGGAAAGGATTTCCATGGTCGACTGAAGCGACCTCATCGCCGCCTCGGTATATTCACGGAAATTATTCTAAGACTGCTCCTCCAACTCATCGTTGAGGGAGAGGAGGGGCTCCAAGGTGTCGTGGCTCTAGAACAGGAGCGGCTGCCCGCACCACTCATTGGGATTGAGCTGTGCGGGGATAAGGCTATTGCTCCCCAAGACGGGCCACGGTTCTGCATGCCCCTCCACCGAGGCGTCGGGTCCCCCTGCAGTCGATGCATCAGGTACCACCACAGTCGACGAACCGGGCCTCTCCTCGGCTAAGGTGACAGGCCTCCGCTCCCCGACCTCGGCAACGATGGCCGCCCTCTCCTCACGGTCGAGAACGGGAAGGTCGGGGATGACCCTGGGCGGGGGCGCCTCAGCCATCCCGACATCGACGGCAACGGGCGGCTCCGCGGGCAAATCAGCGACGGCCCCGGCGGGAATCGATGCCGGCGCCGGCGACAAGACAGGCAGGCTAGGAGCCGTGGCCGCGTCAACGGCCTCCCCGGCATGATGGCCGCTCCAACAGGGGGGTCAACCTGGGAGACTTGCCCCAGGGCAACCCGTGCCGCTTGGGCCCCTCGCCGGAGGGCGCCTTGTGCGGAGGCCAGCCAACCGGCGTGGCGCGCCGCAGCACCGGCTGCAGAGGCCGGCCTCATCTTAAGGGCCTTAGTGGGGGCCAGACCAGCCGAGCCCTGCCTTCGCTTGCTGAAAGAGAGAGAAGGCAAGTTCAAGACACACAACGAAAAAACTGAAGCAGAGGTATCCTCAGATACTTACCCGCTCCGGGGCAAGGCCAATCGTGCCTGCGGGGAGACCCCTTGGGCCCGGTCTCCGCAGGCACTACAGAAGGTTGCCCCGCAGCCGGCTTCGACGCCGCTTCCACCTTGGACGCCCGAGGTGTCGAGGGTGCGACCTGCCCAGACGTCGTCACGACGGCCGAGGGACCAACCTCCTGTACGGCCGGCGCGGGCGCTTGCTCTTGGGGGATATGTGGCTCGGCCTGACCCCCCGGAGTCACCCCAATTATCTCGGCCAAGGGGTCAAGTACCCCCTCGGCCCACCTCCGCTCCTCGGACCGGAACCCTGATGTCCCGGCCCCAAACACTAGCGGTGCCAGCCCACCTGGAGGCTGGCTTGGCGACCCCTGGCCCAGCCTCAGGTCCGGGCTGAGGCCAAGCCGGGCCGCCATGTCCTCATCTTCATCATCATCATCATCATCATTGTCGTCATCAGGCGTGTCCAGCGACGACTCCAACGGGATGCCGTCCCTTGCTTGCCTCCGACGACGCTTCTCCAAGGCTTCCCGAGCTCGCATCCTCTCACGAGCTCGGGCCTTTTCCGCGTCCTTCTTCTCCTTGTCCGTCTCCGCGGCGAGCCTACGCGCGGTTCGGTCCGCCGTGTCCTCTAGGACCGATGGAAGGGAGAGTTTAAAACTCCTCAACCCCTAGGGACGAATGAAAATCCCAACAGTAAGAGCTAAAGACGTAAAAAACTCGGCGCAAAGCAGGAGGAGGACCGGACACTTAACATCGATACATACCCACGGTCGGGACGCATCGGGGGCTGGCTGAGGGCGCCAGCATCCAGCCTCCCTACTGTACCCGCTACTCGCCTGAGGAGGTCGTCGACGGAGATGGAGGTCGAGGACATCCGTGAACCCTCCAGATCGACCCCCTGCTTCATCTCTGAAAGCCGCAACCGCCGCTCTGCCAAGGGGAGCACCCTCCAGCGATGTATAGCGGCGACGACCCCTGCAGCGGTAAGGCCCGCGGCTTGTAGCTTCTGCAAGGCACGGAGAATAGGTTGGAGCTTCTCCTGGTTCTCGCGTGTGGCCCCCCAGCGCCAGTTATCACCGGCGGCGGTCACCACTTGTTGAGAAAATGGCGGAAGCATCCCGTCGTCGTTCCGAAGATAAAACCACCGGTTCTGCCACCCCTTGTTCGAAGATACAAGGGAGGCGGGGATGTACTGTGCTACCCGCCCCGACCTCAGTTGGAGGGTGCAGCCGCCAGCCCGCCGCATCGCCATACGGACCTTCTTCACGTCCGTCGACGTGGCAAAGAACTCCGCGGAGAAGAGATGGGTGCACAGGTCCCAGTGGGGGTCAATCCCCAGAAACCCCTCGCAAACCGCCGCGAAAATGGCCGCTTGCGCTATGGAGTTGGGGTTGAAGTTATGCAGCTCCACCCCGTAGTAATGCGGGAGCACCCGCATGAAGTGGCTCGCCGGCATCCCAAACCCCCGCTCATGGAAAGGGGTGAAACTGACCACGTACCCCGGCGGCGGGGTCGTGTCGGCCTCACTCCCAGGGGCCATCCACTCAGGCTACGGCCCGCCGGAGAGAGGACGGAGCAAACCATCGGCGACAAGGGCCTCCAGATCCTCCACAGAAACGGTGGAGAAAGGCCACGGGTCGCGCGGCGGAATGACGGTCGCCTTGTCAGCCATCGTCGAGCAGGAGCAGTGGAGGCGAAGGGGATGAGGTGCGCGGTTTTCTCTTCTTTGTCTACTCTCTTGAGTTGCAAAAACAAACGCAGAAGGCAAGCGCAGATGGCAGGGTAAAGAACCACCGTCGGCCCCTCTTCTGGGTATATAAAGGACCAGGCGAGATCCACCCAAAACTTCGCTCGAACCCTTCGTGAAATTCAAACTTGAAGGTAAAACGGCTTTTTCGTTCATCAAACGACTCGCGCACGCGCAACGGATGTCCCGCGAATCGCCCGTCCCGTCGCATTAACTTTCTGGCAGGGCACGTGACACCTCTGGCAGGCGAAGCGGGCACCGTTTCGTCTCCGTCATGATGACCGCCTCAAAAAAGGTGCGCCACATTGTTTAAATTTATATCATGTCTTCCTTTTCCCTCTCTCTCTTGCCACAGGGATTGGAAAAGGGGATATTTTGGAAGGATCCTTCTCAGCGAAGGAAATGAGCCCTCAGCCCTTTACTGATCAAGGGTTCGAAGGTTGCGCCCTGCGGGGTTCTGCAACCGCCCCAGAGCACCCGGGCTTCGAGCCCTTTACTGATCAGGGGATCGAAGGCTGGCCCCTTGGAAGGGTTCGACAGCCGCCCCAGAGCATGCAGAGTCAGGGATGACCCTGGGTACGTCTGTTACATGGCCGAGGCTCGGGCTATGCTCCCGAGGTAACCTAGGACATTTCTGAGACCAGCGGGAACGATTTGTAATGGAATCCCACCGGAGGGAGGCACCGAGCCCTCGGACCCTATCAAATGGGTCCGGGTCTAGCAAATCACCTGCAGGTACTTTTGGAGTGTGCCTCTAGGCCACTAGCCGACCCTTATCAAACGGGGCTCGAGCGTCCACTCGGATCACCCGATAGCAACTCACTGGAAACACCATGTTCGGCACCCACCGAGGGTAACATGGCGTGTTCCCCCCTCCTCCTTGCGGAAAGGTGATGAAGGGGCGTACAATAAAAAGCTGAGACAGTCCTCGATCGTCCTCTCGCTCCGTGCAGAGGCTCAGATGCTGCTCTCGCACCAGGCTACGGCCAAATTGTCGACCACGTCGACAAAACGACTTGAAAACTCGGAGCCTGACCATGCGCCCGGGCTGTGGCCAGGCCGCATGAGGGAACAACAAGGCCGACCGAGGCATCACAAAAAGAATTAAGACCTCGGAGGAGTCAAACCACTCCTCCCAAGGCCTCGGGGGCTACACCCGATGGGTGCGCTCGTGCGCACCCATCGGAACAAAATATGACCGAGAAAGGCTGGTCCCCTTGCAAAAAATCCGGCAGAACCTCCAAGCGAGTACCTACACTCCCTTCGAGGCTCGGGGGCTACTGTCGGGTACCATAATTAGGGGTACCCGCAATACTCCTTAACATGGCTAGAAAACATCTTCAGAACAAACCGTAAAGACTGATAGGCACGGTTCAAGTCAAGGCCTTGTCTACCAAGGGACGCGATCTCGTCTCGCCCGAGCCCGGCCTCGGGCAAGAACTGCAGTCCCGGACGGATTCACGCCTCGCCTGAGGGCCTCCTTAGGCAGTGGGCGCACCCTCGGCTCGCCCAAAGCCAAGCTCGGGCGAACTTTGTCGTGCAGCAACCTTAGCCAAATCGCCTTACCAACCGACCGTATCACATGCACATTTAATGCGGGGATCGCCTGACACCTTATCCTGACACGCGCGCCTCAGTCAGCAAGGTCGAAACGACCGCAGTCACTTCGCCCCTTTACTGATCGTTCTGACAGGAAAACAGCACTATTCACCCTATTCCGACTACTGTGCCAACCACCAGGGTAAAACTAACGACAGTAAGTCATGACCTCCCCCGAGTTCAGCCTCAGGCGCAACAGGGAGATCCGCCTCGCCCGACCCTAGGCCTCGGCCTCAGCCTTGGCCTCGGGAGAAGGTCTTCGCCGCGCCCGACCTCGGGCCTCGGCCTCAGCCTCGGCCTCGGGAGGAGTCACAACCTCGCCCGACCTCAGCCTCGGCCTCAGGAGAAGTCTCCGCCTCGCCCGACCTCGGCCTCGGACCGACCATGCCACAAGGGATACATCATTACCCTACCCCTAGCTAGCTGCCTCAGGCTACGAAGGAACAAGACCGATGTCCCATCCAGATTACTCTGGTAACAGGTAATGATGGTTCCCTGCGTGCGTCCATGACGTCGGTTGTTCTCAACTCTCTACGAAAGCAAAGAAACGTCAGCAGGACCCCAGGCCTCAATGCCAGCTGCGCTTCTAGAGGGCTCAAGTACTTCTCCGTCGGCCATGTTAGCACATAGCTACACCCCCATTATACAGCTAGACCATCTCCTTGTACCTATTAAAGGGGATGTCCAGGGCCTTCCTAAAGGAGGCAGGCAGAGTGGGAGAGACGCGGAGGAGGCTAACTCAGACACCTCACCTCAAGGCCAAACCCTCTCCCTCTCTCTCTCACGACGCTTGTAACCCCTACTACGAGCACCCCGGTGCAAGATAATACAAGCCTCATCCCCCCTCTTGTGTTCCATCTTGCATCAACCCATCTGGGCAGGGACACGCAACGACAAATTCAATGGTCGGTTGAGGGTCCTCGCGGGTCCAAAACGCCGACAGGGCTTAACAGAGGATGTCGCTAGCATTATAGTTTTTCAAAACTGTTTTTCAAAGCCAAACAATGTGTTTAGTTGAAAATAAGTTTTTCGAAACCAAAACTTTTGTTTTGAAAATACGTATGTGACTGTATATACTTAACCTTGCTCCAATACCAGCTGTGGCAGAACCTCCCAAGTTATTGGGCCCACATGCACCTGCCCTTGTCTCAAAGACCTCAGACGGCTATGCATGTGCACCAGATAACTTAACAGGATCTATCCGAGTGCCCCAAGGACCTCGGATAAACCACTTACAACCAGAACCGCAAGATTAAGTAAACACAAATCACACACCAACATTTTGCAGCGGAATTTCTTTATTACAAAAGGTTACAAGTTACATCAAATTTACATTATGTTTATCGGAGTGATTACAAAGTGATTCAAAAAAATAAACTTTGAAATGTTATAAATTACTTGTAAGTTTGAAATATGCTAGCTTAAGTGAACATCCTCAATAAGAAGTATAGAAGAGGTACTTAGACTTATAAGAAGGCCGAGCCCACCAGCACTTAGCACCATCCACAGCAACACACTGCGATTTTCGGTTCTTCCTCCTGCTTGGGAACCACCTTTGCACAAAAGTAGCAAAGCTCCATAGGCTCTTCACCTAAAACAACATGGGACAAAGACCTGAGTACGAAGTGTACTTTCGCAAGTCTTACCCGACTAAGGAAAAAGACTCTCAAGGATATGCTGGATTTAGGAATCAAGGAGAGGCTCTTAGCAAGAATCAACTTAGATACTTTTGCAGAAATAGCTTACTAAAGCGAGTCCTTACTTTCAATATTTTAACGCCAGATTAAATATTAATAGACTCTGGTTGCACCTAGTCTAATTTCACCATCTCATCAATACAACATAATTTTTGCTCATAATGTTTACATCCTGACTTAGGATGCAGGTCAGTGATCAAGTCTCCACTGTCCAGGATATAACGGCGATCCGAATTGATTTACTCAGCTGAGGATCTCTAACCACACGGCATATGTAGCACTTAACCCTTGCATATGTCAACCGTTCCCACAGATCATCCACAACGTGAACCGGTCCGCTCTACCCGGGAGCACAGTACTCCTCCATCCAGCCTCTAGCCAGGAGGGTACACGCTACTCCCACCATCTCCCACGCCCAGTGCGAGGTTGTCTTTTCACATATGGAATAGCCGGGTTCAAGCTTACCCTGTCCCATATCCAGGGCATGTGGCCAGTTAAGATAGTCCTTGATCATACAGGCCTACATACGCATCCAATCCTTAATTAACCTGGGTGGAGCATCACCTGTTCCTAGCCCAAGTCCTGATTTAAGTACTTCCATCCTTAGGATTGTTTGTGTTCCTAGGATGAAAAGAGCATTATAGGGAACTTTGCAATAAGATCCCACCATGCTCCCAATGAAAATATTCTTGCAGGTAGAAGCCATCCTTCCTCAGGATAAACCTGAGCTAGGCATAAGTGCAAAGGACAAACTCTATCTACCTATAAGCAGGGCTAAGCATTTTTCGTAAATCATATTTTCATACTTCACCAGAAGTATCTATAAAAGGAATGGATTTCAAGGTAGCCAATGCATCAAAGGGTTTCCAAGCAACTCCTATAAACCTAATGCACATTCACTAGACTTAAAGTGTGTAAAAATAATTTAAAAACATAAGGAAGGGGTTGCATGCACCGGGGCTTGCCTGGGTAACACTAGGTTAGTGTTGTTAGACGACGACCACTTGATGATCATCCCTCGGCCGAGCACTTGCTTGATTTAACCATCTTCAGTTCCGTTCATCAGCACATCTTGTGGTCAACTCAATTCTGGTTCTCCGCATCACGTAGTCAATAAACGTACCTAAATGATTTGCATAATGCACATGAATGCATAGCACTGACTTTACTGTACAACTAAAATTCTTCGCATAAAATGCCAATAGCGCCTACCGGCAAGGCACTAAAATTACTAAGCAAATAAATTCAGCTTACCAGCATCAAACGTGACTCACTACTCGTGAGAATGCTGATAAATCCTGGCTCGAGCTTGTCGTTGAACATCTGACGGTGTGGTGCGGCTTCACTTTCTTCTCCATACCTTCCGGTGATTTCTCTCAAACCAGCGACGATCGACGAGGATTGCGAACATGACGAGAGGGCAAAAACCATCTATCACAACAACTCTCTCTACCCCGCAAACAGCATCTAAAACAGCCATATGAAGCAGTGTTGAGATCTTCCGCCCACATGGCCCAGATGGGGCTGATCACGAGGAGGCGAAGCTGGCGAGACGCGTATCGAAAGAGCTATTGAGATTAAAGACGACGACACGCGTCATGACGAGGCGGCATATGGCGGGGAAAAATAGGAATGAATGACGACGAGAGACAGCACAACTGTGTGGGACATGGCGATAACGGCAAGCTGGAGCGTTGGTCAGCTCAGCAGACACGACCAAGAAAATTTACGAGCACAGGCGGGGCGAGCAGTTGAGTGACGGTGGTAGAGCTTGCTGGTTTGACACGGAAAGGACCAACAAGGTCGACAGCAGTGCGACCAGATAAAGGAGCGTAGTCCAGCACCATAATGACGATGGCCAACAGAAGGGCAAAGACGAGGTCGAGCGAGGGAAAACGGGTTCAACGGCTCGACGACAAACGCGAGCACGCACGAAACCCGATGTACGAGAGCGGGTGCACCGCAGAGACGACGAGCAGGCACGCGACCGTCGATGCGAGCCGAGGGTAAGCACGAGCGCTGAGGTACAATAGATGACACTCGGCGAGCACGCAGCGAGGAGCAAAGCGAGGTCGCGGCCAGGCAGACTCGGACACAAGCACACGTAGCGTTATCATCGTGTCCATCGCGCGCGCGTCACAGACTCGATGTCGCATAGTACACGCAAGCAGCTGGCCGAGAGGAGCAGGGATGGCGTCAAGGAAGCAAGGACGGCTAGCCCAAGCGGCATCGGCGAGCTCCAAAGAGCCGAGCAGGGAGAAAGCGCGGCCATGGCTGGGACGACGAGATCTGGGAGTAGGGCACAGTCCGAGCTAGGCGTCATGGGAGATGGGGAGGAGCGTAGCATGGGAGAAGGGGCGACCGGGCGCCGTAGGAGATAAAGGAGGAGCTCGGCTGGGCGAGGTCCGAGCACCAGGGGGCAGCGACGAGCGGTGGCCATGGAGATGAGCTGGGCACGAGTGAGCATAGAGGGGCACGACGCTGGAGAGGGCGCACAACCAGCCAGGAGGAGCAGGGGAGCACGCCATAGGAGGGAGAGAAAGGAGCTCCGACCGTGCGCGGCGTGATGGAAGCGAGCGCGACAAGGAAGACAGAGCGCGCGCGTCCAGGGAGAGAAGGCTAGAGACGACACAGGGAGATGGGCAGGGCCGAGCTTGGAACAGAGGCCGAGAAGGGAGAGAGGTGGCAGGCACGGCGGCCAGGAGATCCAGGGCGCGGCGAGCAAAGGGCTTCGCGCGCGGCCAACAGACAGCTTGCGCGCAGGGACTTCACAACGCTCGGCGCGGCGAGGACGCACGCGCAGGGAGCCGGGCGCCGAGCAGGAACGTGGCCAGGAAGAGGCGGCCGAGCTAGAAGCAGAGGGCTGGAAGCCGACCATGGGAGAGAGAGAACTCGGTGATCTCGAAGCTGCGTGCCGGACATGGAAGAAATCTGAGCAGTGAGGGAAGGATGGGCGAGCAGAGCAGGGCGCTGTGGGAGAGAAGCCGTGGCACCGGAGCTTGCCAGGGAGAGGGGTGCGGTTGAGCAGGAAGCAGGGAGGAAGACGCCAGGGAGGGAGGAGGAGTGGCTGTGCGCGTAGAAGATGAGCACCGCTGGGGGAAGAAGACAAGTCTTTGCGACGGGATTTTTTAGGCCGTGAGCAGCGGCAAAAATCAGGGAGAAGGGGAGAGAGATGGAGAGAGGCGGTAGCTGAAGATCTTTTTATTTTTTTAGTTTTTCTTTTTTTAAACAGAGAATCGCAGATATTTTGGATCGGGGTTTTTAGCGATGATTAAAAGGTCGACGCACTATACAACTATGCATATTATTTTCTCGGATTTTAAAATAGGAGACCGAATTGGCTAGCAATTGTTCCGGTTTCGGTCTATTTAAACAGCCTACCCCAAGTAGCGCATTTACCAAGTTATGAAACAGAAAAATCCGAGATTTACGGTTCGGACTACATTTCGTTTAGATAGTTTTCGAGACTATTTTGGGCAACACGAAACCGGACTAAATATCGGATACATTATTTGAGACAACACTGGTTTAGTCGAACTCGGATAAAAAATTTACCCGATCTCTAAACACAGTTGATTTTATTATTTTCCAAAGTGCGCTGAAGAATAATTTGGATCATATCCTCGCGCACGATTTTTCTCGGACAGTGCGCGATTTAGATTATTTTGCCCCAAACAATTTGGTCGTCGAGTTCTACTTAAATGTATTTGGGGATAAAATCATCCGAGTGAGTCGGGCTTCCGAATTTGTATTCGCGCGATCGATGAATTTTTAAATAATCACCGAACGCACCGATGATTGGAACGACTATGTTCCGAACAACACGAAAATTTAGGACGAGCCCGGATAGATTAAAATAAAAACGATGTTGCACTCGCGACAGACGAAACAAATGCGAAGATGATTAAAATTTAGCATCTGTTTTATCCACTGATATTACGTGCTTAAATCCATTCTCGTTGTCGAGCGGAATATAAACACCAGGGGTGTTACATTACATCTATATATTATGTATAAACCGTTTAAAACTACTTAATATGCCTCAAACAAGTTAAATAAATAACTCAGCGACACATGCACCACTATTCATGAAATGTTTACCACTCACTAAGCATCACACCAAGAGTCTACTGTAAAAATTTGAATCCATTTGGAGCACTATAGCTATAGATACAAAAATAACAAGCAAATCAATCTTCTTTTCTCTATTTAACATGTTTTAATTAACACATCGAGAAAACAGTGAACAATATGTAAGTTTTATATTTTTCTTAGATGGAGTATGACAACATCTAACTAAAAAACAACTTTCATCATTTTTGGATTTTTATAATTAAAACTATGGAGAGAAGCAAGTTCATTTATTTTCAAAACCTGTTTTAAATATGAATTTCTACATAAAATCTTTTCCACTAAAATATACCAACATATAGATCCAATAGTTAGAGCATTTCATAAGGAAGCCAACAAAACAAATTTCACGATTTTAGGAGCTCTAAAACTCGAGATATGAATATTTGAAGGAAGAGCAAAAATCTGCAACTTTTGTGCATTCTTATTCATGGCCTTGGGCCCACTTGTCATTGGCTCAAAGTGGCTTCTTCAACCTCACGAACAGGGAGGCTGCCTGGGCGCCATGGGGGCAAGCATAGGGGAGCTCGGCCATGGAAACGGTGAGGCCGAGCAGGGAGGGGAAGTTGTGCGTCCATGGAGGGCCCTGCTCCAGCGCTGAACCAGAGAGGAGAAGGAAAGTGGCATGGGGAGAGGAGAAGGGGGGCCGGTGCTACCATTTATAGAGCAGAGCTCCAGAGCCATGCGACCACGTTTCTCCATTGCTGCAATTCGTCGAACACGTGGCGAGTGCTAAATTTGCGACATTGGGCGACCATTTTTGGCATCTTCTGCTTGGCTTCGGACATAGGTCGCTGTAGCAAAGATATTTCCCACGCAATACACTACAAGTTTGATTAAGGGTTCTTAACCATTTGCCAACTAGATTAAGAGATAATTAAGTCCAAAGTTGCTACTGTCAGAGTGTTAATTTCACCTAAAGAATGGATGTCAAACCTTGACAAAATAGTTCGCATGAATGCCATCTTTTGGTATGATGTGCCTCCATTAGTTACTAACAACTTTTATATTTGGTGAAACTCATGTTGTTTAACAAATTTTAGGGAACGCGAGACGTCGACCTGAATGACACTGATTCCAAACTTAGAAGAATTCGAATCCTGAAATCAGATTTTTATTCTGTCTTGATGGCACTGTTTGACATACTTAGAGATTGAATCAAGGCTGGGTTTAAATATAAATTTGTTGTATAACACAGGTTCTACAACTTCTATTAAAGGTCAAACCTCATATCTTGAATATAAATTAAAGTTTCACTTTGGTCAAGGTGATACCGGGTGTGAGGAGTCTACTACTCTACCTCTAGACCATGAAGCTGTTTGGCTGAGGGGTTTGGTTTGCCAAAAGCACTATCTGAGTCTAAAATCAAGTTTTAGCTTTTCAAGTTCTAGAATAATAATTTAGACTAGATGAGCACCTAACTATCCATACATGGTATCAAGCAATTTAGTCAATCAACATCTTTTGCCAGTATCCTCATTTCCACTTATTACTCAATGCAGTACAATGGATCAAGCAGTCTCATTAGCTACGAGAAGCAGATGATTCGAATCGAGTTTTAACCTTGCAAGGTAAACCTAAACACACGACATGTAGGGGCATTCCGTCCCCACACACGTCAACTGTCCCCATCGATCCCCCGTTCGTGGCCAGGGCTCACCGTCTTGGCATACAATGCTCCACTGACCTCGGCTGCCGCCGTGCAGTGGCCGCACTTGTACCCACCATATCTGGACTGGGAGACCACGTCTTAGGACAAGTGAGGGGGAAAGTCTGCGCCCGGCTTCACTCAGGTACTAGGCTTACCGGTTACCATATTTTCGACATGTGTTTAGTACGTTCAAACGCTTGACACAGGTATCTGCACGTTAATCCTTATTCCAATTTCGTCTCGTAGACAGTGCATCCCCATGGATCCGTGTCCATAGACCATCATCATTCTGTTATCAAAATGGATACAACCAATTCCAGACCTCGCGCGAGTGCTAGAATGCGTTTGCTTCAAGAAACAAAAAGTTTTAACAGGCTCCAAATTTGGCTGTTCTTGAGATCGAATAATTCCAAACTTGGTGAAACTTTCATGAGTAACTTGATAAATGAAGATAAATGTGATAAAGAGATAGAAATTTTCACTGAGCATCCGAGATTAGGATTAATCTCCCGACATAACGCGAAATAGACACGTGGGGTGTCACAGCCTTCCCCCTTAAAAGAATCTCGTCCTGAGATTCGAATGAGGATCTTTAAGGGTGGAGAAGCATGTAACTCCTAGACTGAAGATAGATGCAAATTCATGAGAGGGTATCTAACAAGATGCATAAGATAAATTTGGATAGAACATTGCGGCATATTTAGACAAAATGCACTGATCACTTTGAGAGAATCTTTACAAAAGATAGCACATCGGTATAGTTAGGGAAGAAAATGGTTTCAGAACTTTCGGAATTCCGGAAACCAGTTCCGATTTTTTCCGATCAGAATTGTCGGTATCGGTATTTCCCGGAATCGGAATCGGTCATCGGAATTTTAGATCGAAATCGGTATAAAAATCGGTACAGTCCTTTACCGACCGTTTTCTTCGGTTACCGTTTTGGGTCAGAATTTTCCGAATTCAAAATTCGAAATTTACCAAAACTCACAGCCTATGTTCCACATCGGCCCACCACATCGGTACTACAAGCGCACACAGAGACAGAGCAGACCACACATAGCACACCACACAGACACAGTCGTGAAGCCGCCACTTCTCTGCTCAGCGCTCCAAATCATGCTGCGGTGGTGGCGGCACGCCGGCACCCACCCGGTAAGTAATCTACTAATCTACGAGATGGTGGCTAGGAGGGATGTTGTGCTCGCGGGGAAGCTGCTTGCAGGGGAGCGCGCGGAAGATGCCCTCGTTGGCCGAGGGATGTTGTGCTCGAGGAGAAGCTGCTCGCACGGGAGATCGCGGCAAGGCGCCACTTCGCTAGGGGAAGAGAGGTCGTGTAACCGAGTAGCCGAGCAGCTATAGAGCGTTGTGGGGAACTGGCCAGTGAGTTTGTTGTAGGAAAGGTCGAGATACTAACGCTATGGGGATTGAGTAGCCGAGCAGCTGTAGACTGACGCTGTTCATGCACTGACCCCTGCCCAGTTGCAGTAGCCAGAAGGACGCTGTCCATGAGCTAAGCCCAGATGGACTGCCCCAGCCTTTCTTGATTGCTAGAAGTGTTGCTAGCTCGCTTGCGTCAGTCTGCGCCATGGATTGTGAGTTGGAGTTGGAGCTATAAGATTTAGGAATACTGACATTTCTACTTGTGATTGGTGTTACGTTGTTCTCAGATTGAATTCTTGTAATGTTGCTAGCTAGACCCAAGAGGAGTTCTGAAAGAAAGAAAGAAAGAAATGAGGTATGCAGGTAATGGAACTGGTCTTGCTGATGGGATTATGCTGCAAGCCTTCAATTCAGTCAGACTACAAAAACTAGTAATCTCTAATTCAACTCAGGCCACACAAAATTACGATGGGGAAAGTTATTTACAAACACACACACACACACATGATGTATGTTGTACCTGTACCTGTCCATCCAGAGAGTAGACGAAAGGGCCAACTAACCCTGAGGCTAGGCCAAGCCAAGCCAGGTGAACAGAATGGAACGCTCTAGAACAACGGTGGAATTAAGACCTATATTTTTAGCTTAGTTCTGATTTAGACATGATCTATTGACTGAGAAAACGTCATTTTCCCGAGAACATTGGAAAATGAGGACACGCTAGCTAGCTACTAATCTAGTACTAGTTAATACCTGGCCAGTTCCTCAACTCCATATGTTGTACTACTGAAGTGTTATCTAGCACTAAATTTGTTATCTATGGGAGAAGCAGCTAGCTTCATATCTCAGTGTTGGCTATTGGTTTTCCTAGTGCAAAGCTTGTTTAGTCATGTGACTTATCGCAATTTTTATTCAATGTCACAATTTTTATTTGCAGGTAGAAACTGTGATCTGCTCTAATTGCTAGTGAAGGTGAAGCTTCACCTCCACGGAAGCGTATGTTGTTGGAGTTGCCTTGTGATGAAGAAGGTGTTAATGTGAGTCAAATTGTTGGTGTGTCCGCATCATCAGCCACACCTACCAGAGCTTCTCATGAACAAGGTGAAAATCCAGAAGGTGGAAGTAATGTTGATGGGGATGATTCTTCAAAGGAAAAGCAGTCAAAGAAGTCCACTTCAGATGTTTGGCAGTATTTTGAGAAGTATGAAGTTGTGATAGAGGAGAATGGCAAATCAGTGAAGCAAATTTGGGCCAAATGCAAGTATCCTGGCTCTTGCAAATTTGGGGATGATTCCTAGTATGGTTTATGAAATGGATGAACTTGAGGCTCTTGCAAGAAATATTTCATTTGAGGTTAATTTACCTTCATTTTCTATTCTATTTTGGTGCATAAAACATTAGCTATGATTTAATTGTATATTTCTTTAACAAAAATGTAGGATGAATACCTAGATGATGATGATCATGATGATGGACCAGAGGCATCGTTGTAAGCTTGTTGATGAAGATCTAGATGATAATAATGTACCATGAATGCTTTGAATGTTTCTTATTGTACTTGCTCTGTAATGTTTTGTGACCTTGAGAACTTGGGACTTGTGGACTTGTGGCTTTGTGAACTTTATGATGAACTTGTTATATTGTGTACTTGTGTTCTTTGTGATCAACTTATCATATTGTGAACTTGTGATCTATGTTATCAATTTATAATATTGTGAACTTGTGATCTTTGTGATCAAACTGTTATATTGTGAACTTGTGGTCTTTGTGATCAACTTGTTATATTGTGAATTGTGAACTTGTGGTCTTTGTGATATTTGTAAACTTTGTTGTGTTATGAACTTGTTATATTGACATATTTTCATATTGATATGGTTACCGATTGTATTTAAGGTTCCGACCGGTACCGATGTATTTTTTGTACCAAACTTTCGATTTTAATGTTTTCGAAATACAAATATCGTTTTCGTTTCCGAAGTTACCGTTTCTGATTTCGTTTCCGATAAAAAAATGGAAACGGTAACTGTTTTAGTGTTTTTCGATCGTTTCCGACCGTTTTCACCCCTAGGTATAGTTTCATAATGGTTCACGACCATTAACCGCGATACCAGCGCGTGTCGAGTAGCTCAACCATGTGTGCACGCCCGCAAGAGGCTCTCGGTTTCGTCGCAACACCATCGGTCGTTTAGTCATAACACCATTACCAAACGTAACCAATGAGAATGCATGGGGCATAGATAGATGGATCCCTTGAGAATATGGCTCGGGGAAAAAGAGAACATGACAGGAGCTGGAACATCGATTTCTGGCAACAAGAGCAACACATGAGAATCCTTCAACTCCATATACTCTTTTATGATCATCATAGAGATTATCAGGCTGGAGATTAGTACGAGATTTGATATGAGAAGGAACCAACCATGAGATCAAGATTGGCAACTTGCTGAGACATGAGAGAACTAAAGACAACAACATAATCCATTGAACCAAAGGGATACACTACTTAGATATAAAATCGATAAAACATCATCATGATCCTCAGAGAAGGGTGTATGAGAATGACCAGAAATGAGAGATTTAGGCAAGATCAACATCCGATACTTGAGAACAGGTTATAGCAGATAACCAGATAACGAGGAAGAATCAATGAAGGATCCAGAGATTCGAATGATAAAGCCACAACACGATTCACAAAGGTAAAGATTTACTAGATCTAGGTGAAAAGAGAGGTCATCAACCCAGATGGCTTCTAGGTTGAGCAGAGGAGAATTTAATGAGGATTTTGGACAAGGTTTCCAAAAAACGAATTTGAGGATAGACATGGTTTGCGTGAATAGACAATAAACCTTTTTTTGACATAAACAAGTGCACAAGGAAGCTTTAGTCGATTTAGGGGTCAAACCATGGGGTCTATAAGCTATGCAAGTTTAACTTCAAGGGTAAAACACTCAAGGGCTAGAAAATACCAACACAAGCATGAATTTTTTAAGAGGTTTCACTTGCTAAACTCATGGTTGTTTGGGGGGTCTTTTCATGAGCGAAACAAACAACATTATATATATATATATATATATATATATATATATATATATTGCTGGTTAGGGGGGCAAAAAGAGTTGAACAACTAAAACATTTCCTATATAGCAAGACAAGAGAAGCACATAACACAAACTAGTCAAGACTATCATGACACACAGGATAAGACTTTTTTTTGCAGTTCATAGCAATACATCACATTATTCACAATTTCTTATTATTGGAATAAAGATGAGAGAAGCATGTTGGTGCACAAGCGACAATGATGCGACAATCATGATGCATGCTCAATCTAGACGTCTTCTCAGACCTAACTACTTTTTCAGGTGCTTCTACAACATCCTTCCTAATAGTAGTAGTATCCTTTATGGCCTATATAAATAGCCACCTAGCTACCCATCTATTTTCTAAGGCTTCACGTCCTAGGTCTAACTTATCGTCCTGACGATCTATCCAATATTGGTTTCTAAGCAAATTTTACTTTACAAAAGGTTGGAAATTATGACTTATTGACTTCTCTGTAATGGTATTCGCTCTGATACCAGCTGTGGTAGAACCAACCAGATTATTCTAGCTTAAGTGCACACGTCGCACCTTAAAGGCAGCAACGCACTTAAATCGGAATAACCCGTCAGTTCCTCGAATCTAGTCCGATAAAGCCACTTACCAAGGATCGAATACCACTAGCTCACTCGAAGGTGAGGCAAAGAGAAATTCAATAAAGCATAATACCATAAATTTAATAAGTATCAGTAGTGATTACATTATCAGAGTTTCAGAAACAGTAACCATAATTTTTAATGCAACGAAAATAACTAACGGAGAAAACCGAGTAACATGGCGAAGCCTGGCCACGCTACTCCTCTTGGTCCTCTCCTGCAGAAGCAGTAACCCACTCGACCATCTATCCCGGTGGCAGGGATGAAGGCCAAGTCACACTAGCAACCAAATCATCCAAGGAGGTACATGCAAAAATTATGCCACAAGCAAGGCTGAGTATACTAATACTCAGCTAGACTTACCCGGTTGAGGAGTCTGCTCCTCTACCTCTAGACCATGAAGCTGTTTGGCTGAGGGGTTTGGTTTGCCAAAAGCACTAGCTGAGTCTAAAATCAAGTTTTAGCTTTTCAAGATCTAGAATAACAATTTAGACTAGATGAGCACCTAACTATCCATACATTGTATCAAGCAATTTAGTCAATCAACATCTTTTGTCAGTATCCTCATTTCCACTTATTACTCAATGCAGTACAATGGATCAAGCAGTATCATTAGCTGCGAGAAGCAGACGATTCGAATCGAGTTTTAACATTGCAAGGTAAACCTAAACACACGACATGTAGGGCACTCTGTCCCCACACACGTCAACCGTCCCCATAGATCCCCTGTTCGCGGCCAGGGCTCACCGCCTTGGCATACAATGCTCCACTGATCCCGGCTGCCGCCGTGCAGTGGCCGCATTTGTACCCACCATATCCGAAATGGGAGACCACGTCTCAGGACAAGTGAGGGGGAAAGTCCGCGCCCGGCTTCACTCAGGTACTAGGCTTACCGGTTACCATATTTCCTGACATGTGTTTAGTACGTTCAAACGCTTGACACAGGTATCCGCACGTTAATCCTTATTCCAATTTCGTCTCGTAGATAGCGCATCCCCATGGATCCGTGTCCACAGACCATCATCATTCTGTTATCAAAATGGATACAACCAATTCCTGACCTCGCGCGAGTGCTAGAAAAATCACTCGACTTCTACCGAGATCCCTAATTAGCAAAGCAGCTACTCGACCTAGCATGCTATTATCCATCTCAAAAGGAATCCTGAGTTCATGCAACTAGGGTTTCAGGCAACTCCTACATTTAAGTGCACAGTACAAGCCTACAAACATTAAGTGCAGTATAATAGCATATATAAACGGTTATGCATAAAACTGGGGCTTGCCTGGAATCCACACTAGATAGTGTCTGCTAGAGGGTACTCGTTTGGCTAGCATCCACTGGTTATGTCCATCCTTCCTTAGGGTCGTCCGCCAACTGTATCTTGTGGTTGGCACCACGTCACTTGCACGATCATCATCTCTCGGTCCTAAATGAGATGCAAAGTGCATATGTATGAATATAATGAAAAATATCATAAGATATACAAAGACACACGGTAGCGAGCTAGATATAAGGCGCAAGACACGGTACCGCCAACGATCATAAGTAGGTGCTAATTAGCCATACGTTATCGACCTACGAATTTAACACTACTAAGAAATCGACAAACACTATCATATACATAGCCACCACAAACACGACATCACGAGTACAAGCATTTACTATGCTCATTTTAATCGTTCATTGGCTACTTATTATTAAACTACTTAAGTACACATAAGTTCTCTATGACTTATATATTTAGCCAGACTTAGATAGAAAGGGATAGTCATTCAATCAGGGTTTTACAATTATTCACAATATTCTCATGCAAGCATACCCCAAGAAAACACACATGAGGAGATAGTTTAATCGTCATTACATGTTATACTACTCTAATGACGTTGGTTACTTAGTAGTATTAGCAGAAAGCCAAAGACAAGATATTATTCATTTTGTTCCCCTAATATATAAGTGCACTTGCTAACTGTTGATTAAGCTAAGTTACTTATTAGACCTTAACCAATTTAGTTCACTAACTTAGTAAGATGTGTACTACTAACTTATATATATAAACACAATTATACTAGTCACTATTATTACTACTCATGTTCAGTCAAAACCCAAAACAAACAAGCAGTCGACTCAGACAGCTACAACAGAGTAGAGCAATCAATCACATTTAACATGTTTAGAACAACAGCAAAGCAGTTGCTTGTTTCGGTCATAACTCACAAGATATTTATCCAAAGATAGTGATCAAATACCTTTTGGAAAGCATAAGAAACTCTCTACAACTTTGGTATTGTCATCTCAATCTAATCAGACACTTAACAAGGTTAAATAATGACAAACAACAGCTCTGTCCAGATTTGGACAGATTCGGACTTGTGACTTCGAAAATTCATAACTAGATACTCAGGCATCCAAATAAATTTATCCTAGACTTTATGGAAAGCTAATTAATTATTTTACAAATTATTTATAAACATCTCTGGTTGATTTAACATATATCAAGAGTAAAAGACACTAGAAGGCTTTGCTGTCCAGAATTGGACAGATTCAGACTTCACACTTCAAATGCCTATAACTTAACATTCAGACCACCAAAAAGAGTGATCTAAGACTTTTTGGAAAGTTTAGAAAAATCACTATATAACTTTTATATTCACCAAGAAGTGATTCTATGTTTAATCAAATAAAACAATACAATTTTCGAAATCTGTTCAGGTAGTGGACAGAACACAGCAACCATTTTGTAAAATTCATAACTCTTAAACTATCAGACCTATGGTTATGAAATTTTAACACAAGCAAGACAAGAAAAGTATCTACAACTTTTGTATAATTGATAAGGACTGATTCTAAACTGAATTTAAGTAAACAATACGATCTCTGAAATCTGTACCGAAAATGGACAGTTTCAGTTACTGAACTTGTGAAAACCATAACTTCTAAACGATCAGGTTTATGGCTATCAGATTTTAACACAAGTAAGGTACTAAAGTTATCTACAACTCTCTTGTAACCACCAAACTGATTGCAACATTAACTTAAGCAACCATTGCAATCTCTGAAATATGTTCAGAATTTGGACAGATTGAGGTGTTGTACTTGTGAAAAGCATAACTCCTAAACAATCAGACTTATGGCTGTCAAATTTTAGCACAAGCAAGATAATAAAGTTATCTACAACTTTTCTATATGCCTTTTCTACAGAAGACATAATTTAGTTTATTAAACAGACAGCACAGCAAAAATAGTGCGTGCAGCCCAAAACAGCAACTAATAATTTCAGCTCCTAGTTACTTCAAGACTTACCATGTTCTAGAGACTAGAATTACTCTTAATACTTTTACAATTTGTTAGAGTTAAAATAATCAAATGATGACCAAAAAGTCGACTTATTAATTTTTATCCAAGTCATTTCGTGCGCTAGAATTACCACACAATTAACAAACGCATTCACCAAATAAAGCATTTTGGCACATATGTCCGACATCACACAAAACTATGATGAAGCACTACTAATATTTAGCTTTAGACCACCATGATATAACCATTTAACCTCTAATTGGTTTTAAGGTATAACTCAAGCATTCCATGAACATGCATGATTTTGTTTACTTCTAATTTTTCACTAAGTCTTGTAATTATAAAATGGGTGTTATTTTAGCACCATATGAAACTATATAATTTGGGGCTGAAATTTTTTGAGGCATAGGTAATGACAAATTATAAATAATGTATAAATTTTAAGTGCTCAGATTTTATATTGTATTTACTACAAAAATAACAAATTGTTAATGCAATAAAGCATGTGAGAGCAAGTTAAATCTAAAACTAATTATTTTCTGTGGATGTATGACTATATTAAGTTTTTTTGGGCTACTATAATATCACTCAAGGACAGTGGGAGACCATTTTCCATTTTTACATATATATATTATTTATAAACCATTTAAAACTACTTAATATGCCTCAAACAAGTTAAATCACTAACTCAGCGACACATGCACCACTATTCATGAAAGTTTACCAGTCCCTAAGCATCACACCAAGAGTCTACGGTAAAATTTTGAATCCATTTGGAGGTCTAGAGCTACAGATACAAAAATAACAAGCAAATCAACCTTCTTTTCTCTATTTAACATGTTTTAATTAACACACCAAGAAAACAGTGAACAACATGTAAGTTTTATATTTTTCCTAGATGGAGTATGACAACATCAAAGTAACAAAATAAGTTTCATCATTTTTAGTTTTTTATAATTAAAACTATGGAAAGAAGAAAGTTCATTTATTTTCTAAACTAGTTTTAAATACGAATTTATACAGAAAAACTTTTCCACTAAAACATACCAACATATAGATCCAATAGTTAGAGCATTTCATAAGGAATCCAACAAAACAAATTTCACGATTTTAGGAGCTCTAAAACTCGAGATATGAATATTTGAAGGAAGAGCAAAAATCTGCAACTTTTGTGCATTCTTACCCATTGCCTTGGGCCCACTTGTCATTGGCTCAAAGTGGCTTCTTAAACCTCACGAATGAACTGGGAGGCTGCCTGGGCGCCATGGGGGCAAGCAGATGGGAGCTCGACCATGGAAACAGCGAGGCCGAGCAGGGAGGAGGGGAAGTTGTCCGTCCATGGAGGGCCCTGCTCCAACGCTGAACCAGAGAGGAGGAAAGTGGCGTGGGGAGAGGAGAAGGGGGAACTGGTGCTGCCATTTATAGAGCAGAGCTCCAGAGCACGGCGGCCACGTTTCTCCATTGCAGCAATCCGTCGAACACGTGGCGAGTGCTATAGTAGCGACATTGGGCGGCCATTTTTGGCGTCTTCTGCTTGGATTCAGACATGGGTCGTTGTAGCAAAGATATTTCCTACGCAATACACTACAAGTTTGATTAAGGGTTCTCAGCCATTGGCCAACCAGATTAAGAGATAATTAAGTCCAAAGTTGCTAATGTCAGAGGGTTAATTTCACCTAAAGAATGGATGTCAAACCTTGTCAAAATGGTTCGGATGAATGCCATATTTTGATATGATGTGCCTCCATTAGTTACTAACAACTTTTATATTTGGTGAAAATCAAGTTGTTTAACAAATTTTAGGGAACGCGAGACGTCGACCCGAATGACACTGATTCCAGACTTAGAAGAATTCGAATTCTGAAATCAGATTTTTATCCTGTCTTGATGGCACTGTTTGAGATACTTAGAGATTGAATCAAGGCTGGGTTTAAATATAAAATTTGTTGTATAACACAGGTTCTACAACTTCTGTTAAAGGTCAAACCTCATATCTTGAATATAAATTAAAGTTTCACTTTGGTCAAGGTCGCATCATTATAAAGCTTCAAATAATATTTTTAATGCAATCGGGGTATTTTCTCTATATTTTCTTGGCATGGACCCTCAATAATTTTTGTTGTAAAGTTTATATAGAGTGTTTTGGAAAGGTTGGCATAACTTGGTTGAATTTATAAATTAGCTTTACTTAGTCGAGCAGTCTCAAGCAATCGTAGGATTTATAATTTCACACGAATATTTGGTTCGAACTTTAAGAAATCTTTAGAATACAATCGGTAGATAGAGATGAATTATGATATAGAGAAAACAAGTCAATTTGCATAAGAATTAATTAGAGGTTCACACAACTGAGATTCCGCTAGAGAATGCGGATTCGGACTACGTATTTGGACATAGACCGACCATTGAGAAAACGGATTCGGACATAGATCGGATAACATCACCACTGTCGAGAGTCCGAATAAATGAGTCTAGACGGGAGTTGCGAGACGAGATTGACTATAGAATTTGCGTTTGCTTCAAGAAACAAAAAGTTTTAACAGGCTCCAAATTTGGTTGTTCTTGAGATCGAATAATTCCAAACTTGGTGAAACTTTCATGAGTAACTTGATAAATGGAGATAAATGTGCAAAGAGATAGAAATTTTCACTGAGCATCCGAGATTAGGATAAATCTCCCGATATAACGCGAAATAGACACCTAGGGTCTCACAGGTATCAGAGGAATGTTGACTGTATGACGAAACCTAGATAGAACTGGACAACCCTTATTTACTTACCTTTGCTACTCTGATTCTTTTCTAAACTTTTCTTAATCTTTTCTCATCTATTTCCCCTTTACTCTAATTATTCTTACCTTTTCTCTTCTAAAGACAAAAGTGGATTTCACACTTTGAAATCATGTGCCTGAAGTGACCTTTAGGAATAGGAGGAGACCTACTCTTAGGAACAAAATCAAAACTATTTTTGTAAATATTTGTTTGCTTGAGTGTTTGTTCTTGTAATAACTCCTTGATTCGATTCTTTGATTGAGTGTGATGAGTTGTGGAGTAATGCCCACAATTGCATCTGCATATACACATTGTTGGGGGTCTTCTTCGCCGAAGGTCCTTAAGGAAAAAACACCTTCGGAAAGATAATACAAAAGGCATATGCGACATGATGACACAAATGGAAGCCGAAGCTATGACTGAAGAAGCTTCGGCTTAGCATTGTGACAAAGCCGAAGGCCATCACCGACTCAAGGGAAAAGACTGTTTAGTCCTTGATCACCTGCATTATCATTGTATGTAAATGTCAGGGGCATAAATGTAATTGTGTCTGGGCTGCATCCCGCGCCTATAAATAGATGAACAGTACCCCCGTACTGTTCACACTGGATTGTAATCTCTCTCTCGTGTCATCGTTTCATTCGTATCTCCTAGCGAACTGAAGGTACAATTGTATTATAAATATCACTGACATTGATTCTTATATGTGAATATGAATATAAAATAAATGGAGAGGGTATGATCATTATCTTTCATCTTTAGTGTCCTCTCACATTCTTATTCATATTTACATTTATATTCATATTTTCATATTGAGATGATGAAGCTACGTCCTTCATGACCTTCGTTTGAAGATCATTGTATTCGAAAGGAAATAATGCTTCGAAGGACGAAGGTCTTATACCATTAACAATTGTGTTGCCTTATTCTTGATCTGTAGCATTTGAGAACAAGTGACTAACATTGGCGCGCACCTTCGCTGAACTCACTTCCACAACTGTGACGATGGCTCTGCAAAGCAACCAACCTTCGGTTATGAAGCTAGTGCTCCCGATCACAGGCGGTTCAACTTCTGAACCAAATAACAAAAGGAAGAAGAAAGAAGCATAGAGAAGGGTACAACATGTTGGGGTGCAGGGACCCTTCATCAAGTCCAAATGGTCTCATATTCCAATCACCTTCTCCCAGGAAGACCTTTAGCTTAAGGATTATCCCCACAACGATGCAATGGTCATAGCTTGTGTTATTAAGAGATTTCGGGTCCACAATGTCCTGGTGGACACAGGTAGTGCAGCGGATATCATCTTTGCAAAGGCTTTCAGGCAAATGCAAGAGCCAGATGACAAGATACATGATGCAACACATCCTCTATGTGGCTTCGGAGGGAGACAGATAGTGGCACTTGGCAAGATAACAATGCCAGTCACCTTCGGCAACATTCACAACACAAGGACAGAGCAAGTTGTCTTTGATATTGTTGAAATGGAGTATCCATACAATGCAATCATTGCTCGAGGGATGCTCAATGCCTTCGAAGCTGTCCTCCACCCAGCATACCTTTGCATGAAGATACCATCGGAACAAGGGCCCATTATTGTGCATGGGAGTCAAGAAGCTACTCGGAGAGCCGAAGGAAGTTGGACGGATTCGAAGGCTATTCATAACATAGATGAAACCAATGCTTATCAGCAGTATAAGCACAAAAGAGAAAAAGCTGCTTCGGCGGATTAGCCAAAGCCTATGCTTTTGTGTGAAGATATAGTAGAGCAAAAAAGTGCTACTAGGGTCTCAGTTATCCAATGAGCAAGAAAAGACTTCGCTAAGGTTCTTTTTTAACAACAAAGATGTTTTTGCTTGGACAACCAATGATCTCTATGGTGTTAATAGGGACATCATCGAGCACTCACTCAATGTAGACTCGTCCTTCAGGCCTAGGAAGCAGAGACTTCGGAAAATGTCTGATGACAAGGCCGAAGGTGCACGAAATGAAGTGAAAAGACTTCTAAGTGCCGGTGTAATCAGAGAAGTAACATACCCAGAGTGGCTAGCCAATACAGTAATGGTAAAAAAGCAAATGGAAAATGGAGGATGTGTATTGACTTTACAGATCTCAACAAGGCATGTCCGAAGGATGAATTTCCATTGCCAAGGATAGATTCCCTTGTAAATGCAGCAGCTACTTCGGAACTCATGAGCTTATTGGATTGCTACTCAGGCTATCACCAAATCTGAATGAAAAAGATGAGCCGAAGACGAGCTTCATTACTCCAAGTGGCACCTATTGCTAACTTCGGATGCCTAAGGGGCTCAAAAATGTTGGAGGAAGCTTCAGCAAAATGATTGCCAAAGTTCTCCATTCTCAAATTAGCAGAAATATGCTGACATATGTTGATGATATTATAGTAAAAAGAATAAAGCAAGAAGATCATGTCGCTGATTTACAATAAACATTCGCCAATTTCAGACAAGCTGGCCTTAAGTTGAATACAGAAAAATGTGTCTTCGGAGTGAAGAAGGGCAAGTTTCTCGGTTGGCTGGTATCGACAAAGGGCATCAAATCCAACCCAAGTAAGATCGAAGCCATCCTTCGGATGGAGCCGCCAAATTCAAAAAAGGGGGCTCAACGGTTAGGAGGAAGGGTAGCATCATTAAATAGATTCATTTCAAGATCAGCAGAAAGGAATCTACCTTTCTTTGAAATATTGAAACCAAACGAAGTTTTCCAATGGGGCCCAGCTCAACAGAAAGCCTTCGAGGAACTGAAGCAGTATTTGATAGATTTAACAACTCTAACCCCACCTTTATCAGGGGCCCCATTACTTCTGTATGTGGCTCCTTCCCATGCTGCGGTTAGTGCGGCACTTGTACAAGCGAAACAAGATGGCCAAATAAAAAGGCAAGCACCGATATACTTCGTCTCCGAAGTACTCAGCCCATTAAAGAAAAATTACACAAAATTGGAGAAGGTATTGTATGCTGTATTGTTGGCCTCCAGGAAGCTTTGGCATTACTTTCAAGCATATCATATAATAGTGCCTTCATCGCAACCCTTAAAGGACATAATGAGGAATAGAGAAGCAACAGGAAGGGTCGGGAAATGAGCCGTAGAACTCAATGAATTCACCATTGATTATGTCCATCTATCTTCAATACAATCTCGGGCATTAGCAGACTTCATTGCTGATTGGACACCAGGGGCTCAGGATGAAGAAACAATAAAGGATGTCGAAGCTTGGATGGTATTTTGTGATGGGTTGTGGGGAACCTTCGGTGCAGGGGCAGCTGCTATCCTGGTTGCACCCTCCAAAGTCAGAACATTTTATGCAATAAAATTGGACTTCAGCTGTACAAATAATATTGCCGAATGCGAAGCTTTTCTCTTGGGGCTTCGGAAGCTAAAGGCAATGGGAATAAGAAGAGCAATCCTCAAGACTGATTCACAAGTTATCTCGGGTCATGTGGATAAAAGTTGTAAGGCAAGAGACCCAAAGCTTGAAAAGCATCTAGATGCAGTCCGAAGGTTGGAAGCCTCTTTTGATGGATTTTCTGTAAAAATTATCCCAATGGGAGAGAACGAGCATGCAGACTTATTAGCTAAATCAGCGGCATAGGGGCTCCCTTTACCTTCAGAAGTATTTTTTGAAACAGTAAAAGCACCTTCGGTTGAGCTCATGGAAAGAGTAGTGCTCACAATTTCACCAGTACATAGTGAAGATTGGAGGACTGAAATTGTATCCTTCCTCCAGGGCAACTATCTTTCAGATAACGATGGTTATAATAAAAGAATGGAGGCAAGGAAAAGACCATATGTAATAATAGAAGGGGAGTTATACAAGCACGGTGTTTTCTCTCCATTGCTCAAGTGTTTATCCAGAACCGAAGGACAAGAATTAATGAAAGAGATACATGCAGGATTATGTGGGGCTCACATTGGGTCTAGACCTCTGCAGGGGAAGGTTTTCAGACAAGGCTTCTACTAGCGGAAGGCAGCTTCGGATGCAGCAGAATTAGTACAGAAGTGTGAAAATTGCCAAAGATATGCCAGAGATTAGAAGCAACCTCCGTCTTTGACTCAAGTAATACAACCAACTTGGCCACTGCAAAGATAGGGTTTGGATTTGGCAACCTAAAATATGTTGTGGTGGTGGTGGAATACTTTTCCAACTGAATTGAGGCAAAGCCTCTGGCTACAATAACTTCGGCTACGATACAAAAATTCTTTTGGCAAAGTATCGTTTATCGATTCGAAGTGCCGAAGGCTATCACCGTTGGTAACGGAACTCAGTTCGATGCTGAAACTTTCAAAACTTTTTGTAGCCAAATTGGCACAAAAATACACTTCGCGTTAGTGAGGCATCCTGAGTCAAATGGGCTGGTAGAAAGGGCAAATGGAATCATAATGACAGGAATAATGAAGTCAATTTTCAATCAGCCTAAAGGGAAGTGGCCAGATGAATTAATAAAGGTAGTTTGGAGCCACAACACTGCTGTATCAAGGTCAACAGGGTTCACTCCGTTCAAGCTTCTATTCGGTGACGATGCAATAACACCGGAAGAAGCAAGAATGGGTTCAATAAGAACCTTAGCTTCGACAAAGGATGAAACTGACTTCCAAGTAACAAAAGATACCATAGAAGGGACTAGGCTTCAAGCCATAGAGCACATCAACAAATACCAGGCCGAAACAATAAAGTGGCATGATAGAAAAGTTAGATTGAAAAACATCAAGCCAGGTCATTTAGTGCTCTGTAGGGTGGCTAACCCCGATACAGTAGGAAAGCTTCAGCTGAAATGGGAAGGCCCTTTCTTGGTTGTATCTTTGTCAAGACTCGGTTCTTACAGGCTGAAGGATATGAACGACAATGACGTACCTAGATCTTGGAATGCGGATGAGCTTCGGCGATATTATGTGTAATTGATGTAATTTTCTTATTTTTTCCTATGGCACCTGTTGGGGGCCTTCGTCTTCCGAAGGTCCTCAAAAACATGATTAACAATGTTTCCCAAGTGTAATATATGTACAGGAACCTTCGGACTTGGAATGAAGCTGTAGACAATATAAGGAGCATGGTTGGACGAAGGTTGAGCCAGCTATGAAGCTACGCGCAAGGAAGCTTCGGCTCAGTAGCAGAAAAAGGAACCGACTTAAGGAGGAAAAGGCTATCTAGTCCTCGGTAGATTGTCCCTAAGTCAATAGTAAACATAAAGGGCATGAATGTAATTTTACACAGGCTACACACTGTGCCTATAAATAAATGAACAGTACCCCCGTACTGTTCACACGGGTTTGGTATTCATTCGTGCGTCACGCTTGGATTCTTGCCTTCTGTCAAACCGAAGGTACAAATGTAATCTAATATTGTTCTTGTTTATCCATGATAATATAATAAAGATATATTAATGCTGTCGTATAATTATTGATGTTCTCTCTTATATTTCATATGCTTCTTTCATTAACACACACTGCAATGATGAAGGTTCATCCTTCAAGACCTTCGTCTGAAGATCATTATATCCTAAGGGAGATAATGCTTCGAAGGACGAAGGGCATTAACCTTTAACATTCTATGTTGCCTTGTTCTTAACTCATAGCATTTGAGAACAAGTCCCCAACAACCTTCGGCAAAGCATCAACCTTTGTCATGCCACTGAAGAAGATAACAGCGCCAGGGGCTGCACTGCAGCCACTGGAAACAAACCAGGACACTCTCTCTCTCTCTGAGAGGCCAGGAGCCAAAAGAAAAAGGCCACCAGTCCAACACTTCAGGAGGAGGAGTTGAACCAGGAGATCAGGGACCTAGAAATCATTCACCAGTAGGTGCAAAGGAAAAAGGAGAAGATGGCTCGGCTAGTTGACCTTCAGAAGAAGATCGACGAAGCTACTGAGGAAGTGCGTCATCTTTCTCAAGATGACCATGACCAAAGGCCCCAACACAGGGAGCTTCGTCAAGAGGGCTCATTCAACGAAGAAGAATGGTACGATGATTTTAATCATGGTAGCTTTACTTTTGATGATGCTTCTCCTCTAGCAGCAAAATTGCAGGCTATCCCATGGCCACAATCCTACAAGCCACCTCAGCAACCCATGTACGATGGGCATTCAGACCCAAAGCAATTCTTGATGAGCTATGAGGCAACAATATCCTCATATGGAGGCAACACAGCTGTCATGTCAAACTCCTTTGTCATGGCAGTCCGAAATGTGGCCCAAACATGGTACTCTTCTCTTCGACCAGGGACAATCACATCATGGCAGAAGCTCAAGGACATGCTGGTCACCAGTTTTCAAGGCTTTTAGACGAAGGCAGTCATAGCTCAAGCCTTGTTCCAGTGCACACAAGACCATGAGGAATACCTTCAGGCGTATGTCCGAAGGTTCTTGCGACTGAGAGCACAAGTGCCCAGAGTGCCTAATGAAATTGTCGTTGAGACCATGATCAAGGGTCTTCGGCTAGGACCTACAGTCCAATACTTTGCCAGGAAACCCCCACAAACTTTGGAGAAGCTGCTACAGAAAATGGATGAGTACATCCGGGCTGACAATGACTTTCGACAAAGAAGGGAGGAAGCTTACAGATTTTCTGAGTTGACTAGGGGCTTCGGAGGGAGAATCCACCCTAGGCATGTCAGATCAATCCACAGCTCCAACCAGAATGATGACAAAGGAAGCCAGCTTCAGAGGCCACAGCACACCTCACAGTCTTCGGGACAATAGCAAAGGTTCTTCTGGCCACCAGCTCCAAGGGGCAGAGGCGGCAGGGGCTTCGGAGGAAGATATGGGGATCAGCCCAGAAAAAAATTATTGTTTATTCTGTGGTGAGGACAAAGGCCACACTACAAGAACGTGCCAGATTACTATTCTGAAGCAAAAAGAGATTGCCGAAGCAGAAGCTCGGCAGAATCAGCCGAAGCAAGTCCTACATACTGCTTCGTGCCACTCTCCCTATATACCAGAATAGGTGGGCAACCAACCTGCAGCTTCTGTTGCTTCGGCAAGCCATTCACAAGCTTCTTGGCCTCAGCTCCCACCGCCACCACTACTGCAACCTACTTATTCCCGAAGCCAGCAGCCAGAAGGGCGCCAACACTCACACAACAATGTGACTTCAGGGAGGAGTCTGAAGCTCGTACAGTCAATAGTACTGTACCAGAATCAAAGCACATATACTGAGCAATATCCTACTTCTGAAATACTTCTATTTTCTAGTCTATTTTGTTTTTGAATTATTTTGCTTTTTGAATAAGGAACAAGCAAGGAAAACTTAGTTTTTAATTTCTTGTAATGATTTTGCTTCTATCAGAATGAAATATATCTTCTTCACAGATTTACCAAGCTCAAAAATCGTTCCTAAGGGAATGCAGAGCCAAATTTGCCGAAACTACAAAAAGTCGTTCCTAAGGGAGCGCAGCGTAAGTTTTATGTTCAAAAGTAGTTCCTAAAGGATGCTGAGCCAAAATTTCCGAAGCTACAAAAAGTCATTCCTAAGGGAGCACAGCGTAAGTTTTCTTCTCAAAAGTCGTTCCAAAGGGAATGCAGAGCCAAATACCGCCGAAATATAAAGCGAAGAAGTTCAAAAGTCGTTCCTAAGGGGATGCAAAACTTATACCACCGAAATAGAAGGCGAAGAAGTTCAAAAGACGTTCCTAAGGGGATGCAGAACTTATATCATCGAAATAGAAGGTGAAGAAGCTCAAAAGTCATTCCTAAGGGGATGCAGAGCTTGTGTGTTACAGTGTGGGTGTGTGGGTGTGTGTCTTTGACATCCTCATCATTTTGCATCATACCATCACATCATTTCGCATAACATTACACCATACATCATATTGCATCAATGGCACAAGAATCAAATACGAAGCCAATCTTAGGCAAATGCTTCCTCAAAATGAAAATGTGCTAAGGCACGAAGTAAGCTTCGGGAAATACAGTTTTATCAGCCTTGTCATAAGAAGGGGTCTCTCTCTTGACGAAGCATGGATCTTTTTCTTTATGAAGCATGAAAAGAAGGGAAGTTATTTTTTCGCCGAAGGCTCAAAAACGGTATGTGTGTAAATTTCATGCATCGCAAAGAAATAAACTGCAATAATAATTTACATATTCAATTCAACATTACACACTCCAAATATTACATAGTTTTGTTACAGTAGAAACCTAATCTTCCTTCATTTGTTATATACATCAATCTTTTCAAAATGTTTATTACAATAAAATCTATTCCTCTTTAAGGACTTTCTCTGCAACTTTGTTCAGCAATTTGTTGACGACTTCGTCGACAATGGATTCAGCCATGTTTATGATGTCCAGCGCTTCCTTCATTTTTGGATCAGCTAGGGGATCGTACGGTTCCGGCGGCGGAGGTAGTTCAGCTGAAGTAGGCAAAAATTGATTAATTTGAAGCCACAAAGCAAGAACCAAAGCTAAAAAGCCAAAAAATAATACCTATACGCTTTTCGCGCTCCGTAGCCTCTTCAGCTCGTCTTGCTTCCGCTCGGGCGTCATGGATGTCTTTTTCACTCTTTCTTATAATTTCATGGGTCATCTCTCGGCCACCATTCACCCAAACATCATTGTAAAACTTCCCGCCTATCAAGGTTGCTTCAGCTGATGGATCCTTCGTATCATCCACGGAGAAGGCAGCTTCGGCCTGGGCCATGGTCTTAACGTGATCACACCCGGCCTTCTCCAAGATGGCTGAAATCCCCCGCGCACCGAAAAACGCACAAACATCCCCCTGATCACTCAAAATTTCTTCGAAGGCTTCGGCTTCTCCACTTATCCATTCAATAACGCCTTCGGGGTTGCCTCGTACGAAGTTTTCTTCGACATAGTAGGCACCCACTTTGGCGAAGCTAGTTTTCAATTTTTTCACACAATCCAAGGATTTCTTGAAACACCTTTCCTAGGATTGGCGAAGTTCTTCAACATTTTTCTCTAGATAATTTTTCCAGTACTCGCTGATCTCTCGGTTGGCCTGTGAGAGCGCACAATTCTCTTTAGCTTCGGCCAACTGTCTCCGAAGATCTTCAATTTCCATTTTCTGGGCTTCGTCCTGAGCTTTATAGTTAGCTTCGTCTTCCTTTACTTTATTTACCAAAGAAACAAAAATTTTATCTTTCTCTAGACCTTCGTTTCTTAGTTCAAACACTTCTGAATGAAGGTTACTAAGGGCCATTGTATAGCTTTCGTCTTCAATATTCTTCTGCGCCCTAAGGGTATTACTAAGAATTAAGCCCTGCAAAGAGGAGGAAAGAATTGAGCATGGCAAATAAAATACTTCATTCTCAAATTCAAAGTTAACTTCTATACCTTTATACTGTTGTATGCTAGGCTGTTGGCAAGATCATCCTTCGAAAAAATTGAAAGGCCATCTTCCAGCTTCGGGAATCCCATGCTTTTACCTATCTCCCGGCAAACATATATTTCTTTATTGTCCGGGAGATAGTACAAGAAGTTGTCATCGTTAGTGCCATTAAACACTAAAGCTCCCTTCGGATATTTCAACTTTTGCGCATAGTGTCTGGCTTCCAGAATTTCTTCTTCGAACAATTTCTTCCCCGAAGCGTGTCGAATGATGTAGTCAACATTTTCGATCAGAGCTTCGGGAGCAGGAGTCTCGATCTTTTCAGGTGCAATCTACCCTACCGTTTTTTCCTTAGGCGCGGCAGGCTTCACCGCGGCGGGCGCTGAAGGCCCAGCTTCGGCCTCAGCCTGAGTTTTCGTAGCTTCGGCTTCTGCTTGCCCAGATTCGGCTTCGGTTTGCGCTTTGGCAGCTTCAACAATTTTATTTGTAGGAGCAGGGCTCAAGGCCTTTGTAGTCTCTAGCACAACATCCAACATGTTGGCCATCCTCCTTCTCTTGGGAGTCGCGGCAGAAGCCTTTTGCACCTTCGGCAGTTTCGTCTCTGTTGGAGGGCTCAGAATTTCTAGCATTTTCATTATTTCTTCAATCTCTGGCTCTTCAGCGTTATCATCTTTAGGTTTGGTTGGCCCAACTGTAGGCGTCTTCAGCATTACAGTTGTTTCCTCAACACTCTTGCAATTGGAGCAGCCTGTCTTGCTTCGGCAGTTGAAGAGGCTCCTTCGCCAAATTTAGGCACTACGACCGGTTCAATATAACGCGGCCGGTGGGTCTGAACCTTCACCTTTTTGCTCTTCGGCTCAGCGGGTAAATTTCCACTTTTTCTCTTGCCCTCGCAGCGGGTAACGGTAATCAGGGTATACGAAGCCAATAGCATCAAATACCCTGTTTAATATTTTCTTGCCCCGACCTCCAAAGGCTGCGTTCAGAGCATTATCTTCGGCCTTGGAGTATGCTCCAAGTAGCTCATCGCTGCTAGCTTTGATACACTTCAGCCAGTCGTCGTTCGGCTCATCAAACTTCTCCCTAAATCTGAAGGTATACTTCAGTCGGACCAGACCACCCTCATTAGAATCGGCGGTGGTCTCCTTCGGCATATCCCAACTTTCCACAAGTGGCCCTACCCTGAAGGATATATGCTCTTGAATCAAGTCCCTTGTGCTAATGAAGTCACACACAGTGCTAAAAGCCCTTTGACATGCTTCGACATCGCCATCAATTTCTACCTTTGGTCTTCGGAGGCCGAAGCGAGACCAGATGGGTCACTGAATGATTTCTTTAATGTCTTCCCTTGCCTTTAAATCATTTTTAACATAAAACCACTCCCCCATCCAGGACCTAGGCCATCTTTTTCGAAATGATGGGACCGGGTGGCTTGCATTGGGGCGAGCAATAAATCCAAAACAACCGAAGTTGTTGTGGTACTGTTCTTTGCCAGTAGCCTTCGTCTCATACAAGAGCTCGTGCATGCTGCAGAAGCACTTTGCGCTCGGCTCCAGCCCTGGACTCCTTACAGCCCAGACAAAAATCTCATCCTAATTATAGCTTCGAGGGTGATCTGATGAAGGAAGATCTAGTATATCTTCAGCACTTCAACCACAAACTTGCTTAAAGGGAACCGAAGACCAGCATTGAAAAAGCTTCGGTAGATAACAACTTCATTTTCTTCAGGGGCAGGGACGATGTGGTCTCCGCCAGCTCTCACGATAGACTTGTCACAAAAGTACCTTCCTCTCATGCTGTCAAGATGACTCTGTTTAATAGTTGATTTTCCGAAGACAGTATGGCTTGGTCGCCAAGGCCGATCTTTAGAATCTTCATCTCCACTCTCTACATCATAGCTATCACTGTCATCAGTATATTCAGACAAACCTTCCAGTATCTCTTTAGTAATCTTCTCTGTGTTTGTTTTTGACATAGATTCAATAAACCTGGTGATAAAAGGATCCGTAGATTTCTTTTCTTCAAATAACTTTGTTTCCTCAATTAGCTTCGTCTCCACAGTCATCTTCTTTTCCTCAGTCATCTTTTCCCCAGACATGTCGAAATTATCTATGAACCGAAGCTCGAAAGGCTCAAGAATCAGGCAAGAGCTAGTGAGCAAGAGCTAAAAATTTGACACAATAACACAAATGACAGAAATGGCGTGCCAAATGCTGCTGGTGTGGGGTTCATATTTATACGCTCAGTGCGTTGCAACTTGAAGGGCCCCATCTGCCATTGACTATTGCTATTCTAGCAAAGGAAAGGTATTTTTTCGGACCTTCGGCTTAAGGCCTTCGTTCATGTCACAGTTTGAATTCGTTGTTATAACAAATTAATACTGCGAGGGGCTACTGTTGGGGGCCTTTGTCTTCCAAAGGTCCTCAAAAACATGATTAACAATGTTTCCCAAGTGTAATATATGTACAGGAACCTTCAGACTCGGAATGAAGATGTACACACTATAAGGAGCATGGTTGGACGAAGGTTGAGCCAGCTACGAAGCTACGCGCAAGGAAGCTTCGGCTCAGTAGCAGAAAAAGGAACCGACTTAAGGAGGAAAAGGCTATCTAGTCCTCGGTAGATTGTCCCTAAGTCAATAGTAAACATAAAGGGCATGAATGTAATTTTACATAGGTTGCGCTCTGTGCCTATAAATAGATGAATAGTATCCCCGTACTGTTCACGCGGGTTTGGTATTCATTCGTGCGTCATACTTGGATTCTTGCCTTCTGTCAAGCTGAAGGTACAAATGTAATTTAATATCGTTCTTGTTTATCCATGATAATATAATAAAGATATATTAATGTTGTCGTATAATTATTCATGTTCTCTCTTATATTTCATATGCTTCTTCTTTCATTAACACACACTGCGATGATGAAGGTTCGTCCTTCAAGGCCTTCGACTGAAGATCATTATATCCTAAGGGAGATAATGCTTCGAAGGACGAAGGGCATTAACCTTTAACATTCTATGTTGCCTTGTTCTTAACTCATAGCATTTGAGAACAACTCCCCAACGGCACCCTTTTCATTTCACGAGGGGGAAAGATTTTTAATGGGGCCATAGGTTGTAATTTTCAATTTTTCTTGTTTAGCCCTATGTAATACAAGGGCCAAATTCCCCCACATGTAAAATGTAACACCAGGAGCCGCACCATTTGGAAAAGCTTCGATGTGAACGAAAAGAAGGGAAGCTGTTTTTCGCCTTTGGCTCAAAAAAATTGAAAGTGTGGGTTTCGTCCACAGCAAAGCAATTCACACATAGACGAAGAGATAAAATTATATTACAAGGTATAGACAAAAATGTACAATTTTTTGTTCAACTAATAATTACAAACTTTTGCCAAATAATGCGAAAAGATCCTAAGTTTTTTTACAGATAATTACAATACGAAGCTACAAGAGTCTTCAGCCCTCTGGAACAAGCTTCGGCTCAACAACCTTCGGTGCCACCATCCTGCACACAAATAAAAGTATAAGGTAATCAGAAATAAAGAAAACAATGGTAAAAGACAGGTAAAAGTCTGATACTGAATCAAGCAATTTTCGAGCTTCGTCCCCAGCCAGCTCGCGCCCGCCCTTAGCCCAAATTTGAGTAATAAATCTGTTCCCGATGCTTCGGGCTTCGGCCGGGATATCAATTATATCTGACGCCGAAAGATTAAAAGTTGGCTTGTTAACCACCTTGGCATGAGTACATCCCGCCTTCATAAACGCATCAGCCGTCCCGCGAGAAGCTACCAAGGCACAGAAATCTTTGTGCCCGCTTATAACTTCGACGAGGGCGTCAACTTCGTTTTCAATATGTTCGAAAGCCCTAGGGATGTCTTCGGCTGAACGGGTAATCTCTTCGGCAGCAGCTCCAACTGAGTTGAAAATTCCCTTCAGTCGGTTTACGCACCGGGTGGCAAAATCCGCGCACTTGTTCCGGTGGTCTTTCAAAGACTCATGCAGCTTCGTATTCTTCTCGGCCTCAGCTTCAGCCTTTGCTCGAAATTCTTTTGTTTCATGGTCAAATCGCTTGGATTTTTTCTTCAAAATTGTTTGAACACTGTCAAGTTCCTCGCTTAATTTAGTGTTCTGAGATTGTGCTTCCGCGAGGGAGCCTTCGACTGCTTGCAGCAGGAAATCTTTCTTCTCTAGAGAAGCTTCAAGATATTTTATCTTATTTTCCAAGCCTTCAATTATAATCTCGTTTTTCCTATCTTTGTTATCCTGCTGCATTTTCAGCGCTTTGCTTAGCAGCATGCTCTGCAACAACAAGTTATAGTCAGAACATTCAATTCATCACGAGGATAATAATAGTAACTTAGTCAAAAGTCTCACCTTGAAGTTGGAGTAGAATAAGCTATCGACAATATGTTGTCGTCGGTATATCAGTCTCTAGCTTCAGAAAGCCGACACTCTTTGATAAAGTGTCAACTATCTTCGCTCTGGCGCGATCATGGATACATCCCAAGACCTCCTCATCAACCCCGCCGAAGACCAAAGCTCCCGGTTGGTATCCACACAACATGGCATATTCTTTTAGCTCCAACTTTACTTCTTCGAAAAGCTCCTGACTGCCCAGGTGCCGAAGGTCAAAATTTTCTTCGCCTGAAGGACCGAATCAATTTCTCTTTCTTTAACTGGCGCTGTGGCCACGTCCTCCTCTGCAGTAGCATCTTTAACTACCTCTGATATAATTTTGTCATTACCCGACATTGTAGCTTCGGCTTCACCGGCGTCCTTGGCTTCGATAGCAGCAGCAGCTTTAGCTTCGGCAACCGTAGCAGTCACGGTATTAGCTGTCGAAGCTGAAGGCGGTGCCTGTTCAATGGCTTGCATCACATTTACTGTTCGTCGTTTCTTTGGTTCTTTCACTTTCTCCTTTGCAGCCGAAGGTTGTCTTTTCTTCTGTAAAAATTATGTCTCTGATCCCAATGGACTTAGCAGCTTGAAGGGTGGGGAGTCAGTCATTACCTTTAGAATTTCTGCTACTTCGGCAGAAGAGGGCGTCGAAGGAGTTTCTTTTTCTGCCTCTGGCTCAGAAGAAGGCACTATGTTAAGCTTTCACTTCTTAGAAATCGCTATGTTTGGCTCTTTAGCTGTTCTTGGTTTCTTCAAAGCTTTTTCATCTTCCTTTACCAATCGGGTAGCTTGTCTATTCAGAATGTTGACTATTCTTTTCCTTTTTATCCCTTCGGCTCCTCCGTCGAGCTTCTCATAGTCAGGATAATCAAAGTTTAAGGCATCCATAATGCGGTTTTGGCCTTTGTTTTGGTCGGGAGCCGAAGGCGGCAGTCATCAATTGATCTTCTTTCTTGGTGTAATTACCAAGTATTTCATTGCATATGGTCTCAATCATCTCTAGCCATTCGTTGCAAGGTTCCTTAAATTGTTTCTCAAACTTAAAACGATAGGGGAGCCGTACAAGCTCATGTTTCCTCCTCCCTTCTTTCTTCTTCGGCATTCCCCAACCGCTAGAAGTTGGAAATGTCTTGTTTGCCAAATATTCTTGTACTAGATCCATAGTACTATTTTTGACAGCAACCACCCTAAACTCAACTTCGGCTACCTGGCATGGAGAGCCAAGTTGCATATGGCACAAGGGCCTGGTCATCCCGAAGCTTAGTCTCATAGGCTTCATGACCATAGTCATCAGCTTCTCCCATCTCTTCTCATCTTCTTTCACATAAAACCATTCATTCATCCACTCGGTTGTCCATTTGGTGCGATAGCCAATCACTGGAGCCTTTGTATCTTTTCTATAAGCAAAGTTGTAGCAGCGGAAGTTCTTATGAAGACCATCTGCCCTAGCCTTCGTCTGATAATTCAGTTCATGTACCCGGCAAAGAGCTTCGGCATTAGCATCCATACCTTGCCTTCGCAGAGCCCATATAAAAACTCTAAGCCTAACGATAGCATTAGGTGTCAATTGATGAAGGTATAACTCGAAGTTCTTCAAAACCTCCCCTATCTTGTCATTCAAGGCAAACCGAAGTCCTGCTCTAAAGAAGCTCTTGAAAACGACAACTTCGTCTTCTTTTGGTTTCGGAATAATTTCCTCCCCAGCAAACCGAACAAGCTTGCTTTCAGCCTCCCCGAAACAACCAAGTTTCCTCATCATAACCATGTCATCCTCCGTTACAGTAGACTTCCCAAACTCAATGTGACTAGGCTTTGTTGGGTTCAGGATGCTATTATATTCTTCACTTTCATTGTCACTTTCACCTCCAGCTACAATTTGTTCAGCTTCGGTATTGGAGGCACCTTCGACAGCAATTTTCTCTGACACAACCAGACCTGATCGCTTCATCACTTCTGAAATTGGTGTTGTCTCGGCGGTTTCGGTCTCCTTTCCTTCATGACATACCCTAGTAGTGGATCTCACCCTGGCCATTTGTGTTTTCAAGTTCTTTGAGCCGAAACTGATCTCAGGTGACGAAGCGCTTGCTTGGAAATGCATCAAGCTTCGGCTATGGTTAAAAATTTTAACAGCACAACAGCGCGGTAGCAATGAATGCTCTGTGGTAACTTCTCACCAACCCGTCTGTTTATATAGTGCTACAGGGGGAGAAGGCGAACTACCATACCGCTCACACTGGCTGAGCGGTGGACCGACCGATGATCAGAATATTTTAATCATTCCCCGCCAACGAGCTCAGGGAAGGTGTTTTTCGAACCTTTGGCATTCTGAAGCCTTTGTATTTTTCGCGGATCGAGCTCGTTACGAAAAACAATCTAGCACCGTGAAGGGGCTACTGTTGGGGGTCTTCTTCTTCGCCGAAGGTTGTCAAGGCAAAAACACCTTCGGCAAGATAATACAAAAGGCATATGCGACATGATGACACGAATGGAAGCCAAAGCTATGACTGAAGAAGCTTCGGCTTAGCATTGTGACGAAGCTAAAGGTCGTCACCGACTCAAGGGAAAAAGACTATTTAGTCCTTGATCACCCGCATTATGATTGTATGTAAATGTCGGGGGCATAAATGTAATTGTGTCTGGGCCGTGTCCCGCGCCTATAAATAGATGAACAGTACCCCCGTACTGTTCACACTGGATTGTAATCTTTCTCTCGTGTCATCCTTTCATTCGTATCTTCTAGCGAACCGAAGGTACAATTGTATTATAAATATCACTGACGTTGATTCTTATATGTGAATATGAACATAAAATAAAAAGAGAGGGTATGATCATTATCTTTCATTCTTTAGTGTCCTCTCACATTCTTATTCATATTTACATTTATATTCATATTTTCATATTGAGATGATGAAGCTATGTCCTTCATGACCTTCGTTTGAAGATCATTGTATCCGAAATGAAATAATGCTTCGAAAGATGAAGGTCTTTTACCATTAACAATTGTGTTGCCTTGTTCTTGATCTGTAGCATTTGAGAACAAGTGACCAACACCCATGTATAAAAAAAGTTTATAAAATAGCTAGACCAACTAAGAATATTCCCTATTAAAATATATCTAGCTTCATAAGATCCATATAATCTTAAAAGATTCTCTCTTATCTTAATAGATCCATCCTATCTTGAAAAGATTTTATCTTATCCTAATAGATCTAACTGATCTCAAAAGATTCTACTTTATCCTTATGGATTCACCTTGCCCTAATAAGCACATTTATCCCACACTAGTGTAACAACCAGGATCTAATCCAAAATGAAATAATGCTTCGAAAGATGAAGGTCTTTTACCATTAACAATTGTGTTGCCTTGTTCTTGATCTGTAGCATTTGAGAACAAGTGACCAACACCCATGTATAAAAAAAGTTTATAAAATAGCTAGACCAACTAAGAATATTCCCTATTAAAATATATCTAGCTTCATAAGATCCATATAATCTTAAAAGATTCTCTCTTATCTTAATAGATCCATCCTATCTTGAAAAGATTTTATCTTATCCTAATAGATCTAACTGATCTCAAAAGATTCTACTTTATCCTTATGGATTCACCTTGCCCTAATAAGCACATTTATCCCACACTAGTGTAACAACCAGGATCTAATCCAAAATAATGAGATCTTATCTAGTCTAATCTAGTCACACAAATTTAACTTAGATCTGATCTAATGTGACAGATTAATCTAACCTAACAAAGGCTAACCTCAAGTTAAGCTAATCTAATGTAGGTTGCTTAACAAGAAGGATAATACTGATGAAATAAATGAGACTCTACTCCTATAAAATACGTTTTAACTTAATTTACTCTGAACTAAGTTAAGAATGACCGACCAACTTGGCCTCATGCAACTACTTTAACCATTCGATAGTTGCATAACCCCTCTGTTTTAACCTAACAGAGATTCTGACCTACCTGCACCATATAATCCATTCTATCTCAGAAGATTCTAACATATATTAATAATAAATATCCTACCATGGTAGATCTGTCTAACTTAAACTAGTCTAATCTAGTTATATCCAATCTATTCTAGACCCTACCTAATCTAATATGATCCAATCTAAAGGGAGTTAATACTGGTAACATAGATTAGACCATATTCCTATAAATGGGTTTTAAACCTAAACTGGTGTCTTAGACCATCCCGTTTGTGAAACCACGACCTAGCCTATGTTATAGGTTGCCCAACCCATTTATCTCAAAAGCAGAGTAAAATTATGTTTAATGTACCTACACCATGTACCCGCAATTGTTATCCCAACTCAGATAATAGCCTATAACACCACAACCGATGGTCCCTAAATCAGACCCAAGAAGAAGGTTAACCTCGACAATGAAGAATATGAGTAGAAACAGATCTTCAGATGAATCAAGATCCACCACCCGGAATAAAAGTATCCCTTACCTAACTTTCCCTTACCCCCAAATCTTCTCTACACTCACCTAATAGCTAAAATCTAATGTACCCTGGTTTCCTATGCCACACCTGCTAATGGCATGAAAATTTTAGGTGTATAATTTTTTTTCTAATTGGATCAGAAGTTCCACTTAGAAAAAAAGATACTAGAATTTCATAAACATATAGCCAACTTGATATGCTCAACTAAATGGTATTCTTAAATAGGATTAGAGAACCTAATGTGATCTAATCTAATGTCGTCTACTTAAACAGATTAGTGATACTGGTAGAAGAGATTGGACCCTACTAGCCAGGTGTTAACTTAGCACATCAGACCAACTCAACCATGAGCAGAGGAGCTAACCCAACCAATAGAGTCATGATGGATTGTATAATCTATCTGTCCCCGCCAAATATCAAACAAGATTTTGACCTACATCATGTAGTCTATCTCACCCATAACTATTTCAACCATATTTCCCCAACTCCTATGATATACACTAACCTCGAATCCATGAGACCAAGACCGAAGAAGAAAAGATCAACATCGACAAGGAAGGATATAACAGTCAAAGTGAATCTCGAGATAAATCAGGATTTAAACATTTCAGATGAAGTCTTTTCCTTGCCATAATCGTTCTTACCTCAACCTGTCCAGCTTATATCCTGCACCATAAGTAGCTGGATACCTATGCTCTCCTAATCACCCACTATCGACTATAAAAAAGTGAGACTCTGGATTTTTGAACAAGTTATAGACTGAAAGCCGAATTACAGACCAATCCTTCTGTATCCCTTTTCTTACAAATCTCAGGGACGAGATTTCTGTTAAGGGGGTAGTATTTGTAATACCCAAAATTGGTATAAGAGTAAGATAATAGGATAAGTAAATTAATATACTTCTATGCCAGAATTTTGGAGGACTTGTTGATCTTCTTTCCTTTATGCATATTCAACTAAAGGAATTAAAGTAGTCAAATGGCAAATAAACAAATATGTGAATGTGCATTCCATGTTGGAGTTCTTGTATGATTGCAAGTGTACTAAAATTTTAGAGACAAGTTAAGTTTGAAAGTAGAATTTGTAACACCCAAAATCCTATTTTGGGATTTTCTCCCAAAGAAAATGAGTTAAAGTTATATTAAGAATAAATTCCTTTCTTTGCAAAATATATTTCCTAAAGAACATAAATTGTAATATTAAACTTGTGGGTAACTCGAAGCTTAGAATTAAAATTTGAAAACCAGAGAAAACATCATCCAATATTGAACTCGTGGACTATTCTTAAAATAATCCCTTGTGTTTAGGAACCCTATTTTAGTAAAGACCAAATTAAAGACTCTTATACAAATTGATTTCTTTTAGGATGATATAATATTTATAAACATCCACTAAGACATTAAGATGATTATTTTCTAGAATAGTATACATTTTGCACATACAAGTGTTCAAATTTAAAAGAAATGGACTACTAGATAAAGTAAGATAATAAATAAAATGGATAAAACTAAACATACATTTCATATTGTGGTTTTAAGTGCACATTTAAAACTGAGTCAAAGTTTGAACTGGTTTTGAATATAGTTTAAAATATATGAATTGAAATAGAAAACAGTATAATAAAAACAAAAGAAAAAGAGAAACCTCCAACTGGGCCAAATCCCTTGCTTCGACCCATTCCCCTTGGATCCGCGCGTCCAGGCGCTGACTGGGTGGGCCACTCGGCACTTGCGCCAGACTCCTCATGGGCCCCACACACCAGCCCACTGCCACTGCCACATGGGCCCCACGCACCAGCTGGAAGCCGCGCTTGCGCGTTTGGACACTCTCACTGACTTCTAGGACCCACATGTCATATTTATCCCAAACCTTGCCGTGAACCTCGCTGATGGTTGCAACTAACCCCACTCGGGAGCTCGGCCGAATTTGTGGGCGTCAGTTGTTATTTGGTGGGCCCCACGCCGGAGAGATCGTTCGCAGTCCTGGTCCGCCTGCGTGTATAAAAGCGGGGGCCATTCTTGCGAACCTGGGCGCCGGTGCAGCCGGTCCTGCTCGCCGCGGAAACGCCGCGGAGATCTATCCAATCTCTCGCCACCCATATGTCCTCTATGCATGGTCCTGGGCATTCAGATGATCGTGTCGCACGTAGGAGGCGCATAGCAGGGTGAAGACGGCAACCACAGTATCGGCAATTTCTCACCAATGGTCGGACGAAGCAGCCGATCCGCCACTCACCGCGGAGTGTATCCCTGACGACCAAAACCACAGTATGAATGCTTCCCCGTGCTTCGCAATGCTCTATTTGGCGCGTAGCGAACCTTGTCTAATCAATTTGGGGCCGGAATCACTGGTTGGCCGCACCTCGGCCATGGTGCCACCGTGTGTGAGCCGGCGCCGCCTGGACTCTGTTCGAGGGTAGAAGAACATACATGGATCGTGGATCCATATGTGGTCGGCCGAGATTAGACCAAAGCATACCTCCTTAGTCGATGGAATCAGGACCATAGATCTGGTAGCGTACGTGTAGGATTAGATCGTGCCTTAATAAAATCCATACCTTTGGATCTTGATCCGTGGGCTGTGATCGCATACCGATTCATATTAAAATCCAACTGATCTGGGTCGTAGGATTAAATCTATGCGGCTGAAGATCATGCATACCCCTTCGGCCTGGGTTCTTACAAAAGAACCCTCGAGAAATTAGGAATTTAACCTGCGGTTCATCACTGTTGCAAACTGAGTCTGGGTGAATCTTGCGAGTTAGCCCCTGGCCTTTTATGTATTAATGCGCGCAGTCCAGAGATCAGTAAACAATGAAAAAGAAATTAGAAAATAGTTTTTTAGCTCAAAAATAATTCCAGAAACTTGTGAAGTTCATATTTAATTCATTCTAGCTCCAAATTGATTCATTCTAGTGGCATTAATTTTGTTTTAATATTGTTTATCATCTAGTAACTTTATTTTAGTATGAAACATATGATTAAATTTATGCGCTAGATTTGTTTTGTATCTACCACATAAACTTCGGAAAATCATAACTAATCATTTTAACTCCGATTCGATCCATTCAAATTGTGTTAGCTTCATAAAAACATTCTCTATGCAGTAACAGTATTAATTATACCATAACACATACTTTTATAATTAGATATTTATTTATCCTTTGTCTCCTAGATTAACTCTGCTAATCTAGGTTAATCTCTCTATAAATATAATCCGGGTAAAAGGTAATCCCTAATCATGTTTTAATCTCGATTAAAGTTGGATTAGTTATTCAGAATATATTTCCTCATATACTGTATAATAATCAATTTATAATATAGTTTAGTGTTGGGACCACATAGATCTTCCATAAATCATAACTCCTTAACCGTAACTCCGATTTTAGTGGTTCTCGAACCCATGATCTTGTAGCAATGCATAGGTTATTATTATGCAACTTAATATTATGTTTGGTGGGATGTTAATTTTGTCTATACCATGTTTGTTTGTATTGCTACGACTAGCGCGAGGTTACGAGTCATATGGAATCTCAAGTCCCAGGCAAGTTGTGCCCTTGATCACTTTTATTTACCCAATAATGTTCTTTATAATCATTTATTCATGCATAGGTTTAATTTTGATGGGACCCAATAGGTCACCCTAGTCTAGTTATCTTTTTACCTTGTTCACCCCTGAATCATTTGGGTAATTTTGCTTTTGCTCTACATGGTTTTGGGATTAATATTACATTATGTCCATGTTCTAATTATTTTGTTATTTTATTTATTATTCATGTCAAGATCATTATTTTTAATTGGAACATGGAGCTTAACTTGCGAAACACGTGCCACCACAAGGGTGGAATGGGACGCCCTTGGCTGACTAATTAGGAAAGCTAGTGAAAGACTACCTTACCTGAAAGGGGCAAGGGCAGTAGGGGAGTAGGCGTGTAGGGAGGTTCTCGGGTTGATTTTGCTACGATGGCGGTCAGACGGGGGATTCCTACATTGCTCTTCCTAGAAACTGTAGCGGGTTTTCAGAAGCTAGTGGAACTTTGTAAATGCTTCGTAGTGGATCCCTAGCCATTCACCTGGGAAGTGTCTAAGGGCCTTGCAAACCCTAGCGACATGGGATACACGACTTGTGGGTACGTGGTACAACCTCTGTAGAGTGTAAAACTGGTATACTATCCGTGCTCGCGGTCATGAGCAGCTTAGGACTCTCGCATGATTAAAATATGGAACTAAATTCAATTTGTCATTTGCATTGCATGGGATTTATTATTAATTTTGTTCTATTATTATTCTGGTATGGTATTTACTTACATCTAGTAACTGCTAATAAAATTTGACCAACTTATTAAAAGCAATGCTCAACTTTAACCCATATTGTTGATCAGCCTTACACTTCACATGAACTCCCACCTTTGGCGAGTTCATGCACATTATTCCCCACAACTTGTTGAGCGATGAACATATGTGAGCTCACCCTTGCTGTCTCACACCCCTCAGGTCAAGAACAGGTACCACAGGATGAGGCGCATGGAGGATGCTGCGATGTGTTCGTGAGAAGTCTAGGTCGTTGTCTCCCAGTCAACTTTGGGTTGCTGGATCGTTGTCTCCTTATGATGTAATTATTTATTTTTTGTACAGAACTCCTATTATATAGTAAATATGTGACATTCGTTTCCGTACCATGATTCATCATATGTGTGAGACTTTGTCCAAGCACACCTGGTGATTGTGTTCGCGCCCAGGTCCCTAAAACCCAGGTGTGACAATCTCTTTTCATCCCATACCAAAAGTACTTTTGTTTCAGATCCTGATAGATCTTGGTGCTACCAGGATGAATAAAGTAATTAGAGTCATGGGCTTCCTTCAGAGGTTGTCGATCTCAGGTACACATATCTGGTTCTTGAACTATATTGTGCCTTGCTCATCCTCCGTGAAGTCTAGACCTCTACCTTCTGCCATTAGATCTTTGATTTCTTGAATTTTAGCATCACCGATCTAACCCTTGTTTATTTCTTGCTCCAAGGTAGGTTCCACTTCGATAGTGATCCCTTCAGTATGTGCAACTATTCCTAGGTTGAGTCGTTTAAAATCTTCTACCAACTCATCGTGTAACTGGGCTACAATAGCTGCATGAACATGCTCCTTCCGGCTTAAGGCATCCGCCACTAGATTTGCCTTGCCCGGATGATAGTGAATCTCCAATTCATAATCTTTGATGAGCTCCAACCAACGGCGTTGCCTAAGGTTGAGATCTTTCTGAGTGAAGATATACTTTAAGCTCTTATTGTAACACCCCAGGTGTTTACCTCCTGTTAAGCAGTGACTATGGATTTAAGCATGTAAAATCAGTGGATACAACATATGCTAAATTCTAAACATCTTCGCCTATCGCAATTTTAATATCGCATCTGTTTCGTCTGTCGCGAGTTCGACATTGTTTTTATTTTATCTGGGCTCTTCCTAAATTTTCGTGATGTTCGGAAACTAGTTGTTCCGAAAATCGGTGCGTCCGATGATTACTTAAAATTCATCGCTCGCACGAATACAAATTCGGAAGCTCGACCTACTCTTACGATTTTTATCCTGGGCAAATTAATTTGAACTCGGCGACAAAAGTTAATACAAAAACGTTATATCGGACCGAGATAACTTTATCTGAACTGAGTATTCGTGATTAATATGTTCCACTGTTTACAACTATGAAAATTTGTTTGATTCCTATGTAAACAAAAGTGGACTAAAATCTCAGTCCCGATCTCGTTTGGTTCGATTCGTGTGTATCTCGTCTCAATCTAAATCTTTAAATATAAATAACAGATATGAATTCATCTAGTTCCAAAGTATTCGCCAAATCAAAACCGTGTCACAAGTACCGTTAATCCTTTGCTTATCGCTAAAAATCTTGCTTCAAAAATATCTGTGATTTTCGGTAAAAAAAAAGAAAGAAAAGGAAAAAATATCGCGCCACCCCTGTTGATTTTTCCTGACCGCCCTCTCTCCGATTTTTTCACCGCCGCGCTGCTTCCTTATCTTCTGGCCACAGCTATCTCCCACACGCGCCGATCGCTCCTCTTCTCCAATGTGATGCGCGCTTTGTCTTCTTCGAGCTCACTGCGCGCCCTGCCTCTCTCTCTCACTCGTGGCTTCCCTTCCCCCAAGTTATCCCTGCCATGGCGGCGCTTCTCCCTATGTTGCGCGCCGTGCTCCTCTGCTGAGCCCCTTCCCCAGCCGCGTCTCCCTCTCTCTCCCTCGTCTTCTTCTTCCTGCGCGCGATTCTCTCTGCCCCAGCTCGGCATTTTTCTCCTGGCCGTCGAGCTCCCTCAAGCTTCCTAGTTCGCCCGGCCGCGGATGTCCATGGTCCTCCTCTGCTCGTCCGTCTCTGCAACTGTGTTCCCGGCGCCAGATTTTTTTTCTGCGGGCTCTCTCTCTCCCATGGTCGAGTTCCTATGTCCCTACTCCAACTCGAGCTCCCATCTCCCATGGCTGTCTGCTCCATCTCGCTCTCCAGCCGTTCCTCCCTGTGCTCACCCCATCTCTCTCCATGGCGAGCGCCGCGACTCCTCTTCCCCGCGCGCGAGCTCCTTCGCTGGCCACTGCACGCGCCCTCTGCTCCATCGTCTCCAGCTCGCACAGGACGACGTTCTTCTCCCCGCGCACAGGCCGTGAAGTTCCTCCAGCGCTGTGGCTTCCCAGTTCCTTCCAGCCACGCGTGCGAATTTTCTCTGCTCGGCTTTAATCCCCATCGCGTCGTCGACCTCATTGGTTGTCGTCGTTCATCGTCGCGTCGTGTGTGCAGCAGCCCCGACCTTGTTGTCGACCTCACTCGCAACCGATGTCGCGGCTTGCGCATCTCGTGTTCGACGAGAGCCCTGAGTGATGGACATGCTTGTGCGATTTTAGTCGATCCCAACGATCTATCCTCCAGATGTGAGTCACTTGTGCTGAGCTCTGAAGCCCATGTCGTGCTCGACACTGGAGGCCTCCAACTCGTCGACATTCCTTGCATCGTCAAACGGTCCCGAGAATTCGGATAAAGCAATAAATCCCACGTGGTTCTCACCACGTGCTTGACGTAATGGCAGAATCGGATAATCATTATCGATCTCGCAGATTCGTGACAGCTATTGGAACCGTAAGTTGATTTGCTATTCTTATTAACTGGTCTGATGAATGGATTGGTTGAATTAGTTGTTCGTGAAGAGTGTTTTATTTTTAGCACGAGTGCGTTGTCGAGGTATTAGATGTATGTCGTGATGCTTCGCTTCATGCATCAATGGAGGGTGTACATAAGTATGAAGTGGTCGTGTCGCGCGAAACTCAAGTTTAAAATGACTATTATGTAAGGAGAATTAATATCGTAAAGAATTGATTTAGTAATCCAAACGATTATCCAATAAGACTGTCATCGTTGATTTTATAGGATATTTTGGTAGTCAAACCTGAAATGTTGGATTAATTGTTGACATGTAAAATATGCGAGGTGTGGTGGTTTAGTCGCGTCATATCGAATCGACAGTTCGTAGAATATGTGAATAATGCTCCGGTGGGGGTATATGATGAATATAGGTAAAAAGGTCCTATGTGCGTGAAAAGTGGTGGTATTAAATGTTTGCAAAATGTTTCTTTCATTCAGTAATGGGGTGGAGTTAATATTATGAAGAGTGCTCTGGTTCTATTTAGGTTATGTCTAATTATGTTGATACATGCGTACAATAGGTGATGTCAAGGTTGCAAGGGAAAATTAATTGTGCTTCTGTGTTGAAGTCAATGATTTGCTTTAGGAGTCTTATAATAGTAAGCCTAAGTTCATTAATCTTTGGGTGTATTCTTTAGCTAAGAAAAATATAGTCTTTATACATAATTGTAGTTTCTTGTTCAAGTTAACTTCGGTTAAGCTAGAGGAACTTGATTATTGTGTTTAATTGTTTAGCTGCATCTAGCGTGTGCTTATGAGTGATGTATTGTGCTTCGCCATTAAGTAATTAATTATCTATTACATAGCATTATTTAAGTTTGTGATATTCCTATTTTTATGCATTCATGTGCATAATGCATTTCATTCAGGTACGTGAATTAACCACGTGATGCGAAGAACCAGAATTGAGTCGACCACAAGATGGTGCTGATGAATGGAACTGAAGATGGACAGACAAAACAAGTATCAGAACAAAAGATGGTCGTCAAGTGATCGACGTCTAACAACACTAACGTAGTGTTATCCAGGCAAGCCCCGGTGCATTTGCCATCTCCTTGCTGTTTTAAAATCTTTATCACCTTGTTTGATGCATTAGGTGATAGGAGTTGTGTGCTAAACCGTTGATGCATTTCCTTCCTTGGAAAATTGATTACCCTTCCTTGATACCCTTTTATGAAAAGAATTTTATGATGCTTAGCCTTGCTTTAGAAAAACAAATTGTTTTGTTTTTGAACAAAAGATGATGCTTCAGAGTGGATGGGATGTTTTCAAAAATAAAACTTAATGGTGGATCCATCATGGCCATGATGGGTTCAACCTCGGAAAAGATGTACCTCGGCCAGGTACCAAACTTTGGGTTTAAATAATAAAGCTGGGACCGGGCGGTTGACTTGCACGAGAAGGGAGTCTCGGTGTAGTGTCTCCGTCTGAGTCGATTAAGGACCGTCTCGATGTAGGCCTGATGATCGAGGACCTTTTGACTGGTCACATGCCTCATCATGGGTAAGCTTTGCCTCGGGCAGACTAATACCAAAATAGGACAACACACAATGGGAGTGGAGAGATGGCGACAGTAGCGTGTACCCTCGATGGCAAGAGGCTGGACGGTGGTGTATCTGTGCTCTCGGTTGGCGTGAACCCGATCTGGTCTTAAGAACCCTGGTGGCGAGTTGACATATGCAAGGGTTAAGTGCTACATATGTCGTGTGATTGGAGATCCCCAGCTTGGTATTAATCGATTCAGATCACCGTTACTTCTCGAACATGAAGACTTGGTCACTGACTTACACGTAGCAATCCAGTAAACTGATGGGATGATAAAAGACGGCTAGTGCAGGCCAAGTGCTTGAACTAGGGTAGAAATAACTCTAGATGCAGGTAACTTTACTTAACCTGACAAGTAAAAATGGATTTTTAAGGATCCACTCATAGTAAGCTTTTCTGAAAAGGGTCTTTGATTCTTGATAAACCATACCTTGAATCACTTTTAAAACCAGCATACCCTTGAGAGTCTTTTCTTTAGTCGGGTAAGTCTTGCTGAGTACTTGCGTACTTAGGGTTTTATTACCATTGTTGCTGCAGGTTATGGGTCACTTGATTGTGATTGGTGTTAAACGCCAGTGGGCACGACCTTCTTATAAGTCTATGTACTTCTTCTATACTTCTTATTGAGGATGGTCACTTGAGCTAGCATATATTTCAAACTTATAAATAATTTATAACATTTCAAAGTTTATCACTTTGAACCACTTGTGTAATCACTCTGATAAACAATGTAAATTTTTTGTAACTTGTAACTTTGAAATAAAGAAATTCCACTGCAAAATGTTGGTGTGTGTGATTTGTGTTTACTTAATCTTGCGGTCCTGGTTGTAAGTGGTTTATCCGGGGTCCTTGGGACACTCGGACAGATCCTGTTAAGTTATCTGGTGTACATGCATAACCGTCTGAGGTCTTTGAGACAAGGGCAGGTGTATGTGGGCCCAATAACTTGGGAGGTTCTTCCACAGCTGGTATCGGAGCAGGATTAAGTATAATAAGATCACATACTTATTTTCAAAACAAAGTTTTGGTCTTGGAAAACCTATTTTCAACTAAACACATTGTTTGGTTTTGAAAAACATATTTGAAAAACTATAATGCTAGCGACATCCTCTGTTAAGCCCTAAGTTAAGGACTATCAGGTGGCTTATTTAAAAACCATTAACCCACAACCGGGGGTATTGCATACATGTGTATTGTTATTTTTGAGGCCATTCATTTTTGAATGGATCGACGCTCAAGGTAAGGTGAGATGTGAGAGCATGGCCGAACAAACGTCGGTCTAGGGAATAGTGTAAAAAGCGCTTGATTACATACATGTTCCACATGTGTATATATGAAGGCTGCGATGTGGAGTATTTACTTTTCTGGGAATTCAGTACCCCATGGATGTGTATGGGCATACAGACATGGGAATACTGAGAAGTGTAATGTACTTGTAACGACGCACCTATGCTCAGGTAAGAAGGTGAGTTACCATAATGAGCTGCCCTATGGTTAAAGTGTGGCAGCGGCGCCTATGCGTGGCTCGGCGCTTAATGATGAGCTGGCCTCCATATAGCAATATATGGAGTATAAACTGTGATAAACTGTCATGTGTGAACTGCATCATGGGAAAAATTGGGCTGTGATGGATTTGTCTACAGGTACACTAACCTCGAAAACGTATGTGTAGTTGACGACTAGCAAAATACCGAGAGAGAACGTATGCCACCGATATATAACGCTATGGCCACATTATGTTGGCAAAATCAGTGAGGACGAATAAGATGAGCATGCATCCTGATTGTTGCATCATGTTTGTCACCTATACATCCAAAATGCTTCTCTCATATTTGTTCGAGTAAACAATGATTGTAGATAATGTGGTGTAATGCGGTATTATGAACGTCAGTGAAATAGCTATTCTTAGTTTCTTTAGGTAACATGTTGAGGTGTTATATGTGTTTGCTCTTGTGCTTAATGTGCCGATAGAATATTGGTGATTTTATTGCCTAAACACAAAATTAGGCTATGTTCTTATTTAGTGAACCATGACCCAAAGTTGAATTTTCCATTATCACTCCATAACCAAGCCCATGCAAATAAATGTTTAGATAACTTCTTCGTTGGACATAAAGTGTACCTGGGCTTAAAACAAGAATCTCGAGTCATATTTCCATCCTAGATCATGCCCCAGTTCGATTGGCGCAAGCTGATGTCCCTTATCCGGTTTACCTATTCTTAAAAACCGCCATGTTGCTTTATCAACCTAACCTAGGAAAGGCATGTCCAACCATTTTCTTGAGTTTGGTGCCTTTGGTTTCCTCATATCTATCGAAGGCATACCAACTTAATCTTATGTGTGTTTTCCCTCTGTATCTAATCAAATACTAATCCTTGACCTTGTGATCTCTGTGATGGGCATAGAAATATGCTCAGTGCTGAATCCACAGTCTCCCATCGTACTCCTTTCATCAAGTTTAGGTTATGGCCATGTCTTGTTCATTTCATCGGGCCATGATCTATTTGGCTCTCTACATGTAGCCATTCTGACAGGTAGAGTCTCTTTGTATATTGTAACCCTTGCTTAATCTATTTGTGTTGTGTGAGATTTCTTATTGATTACATCTGGTAATGGCATTATGGCTAAAACTGACGGTGTCGTAACGATACCGAGGGCCTCCTGTGAATGTACACACATGGTTGCGCTACTTGGCACGCGCTAGTATCACAGTTAGTAGTCATAATCCATTATGAGACTATATCAATGTGTTATCTTGGCACAATCTGTTTTTGCTACGTGAGATTCTTTATTGGTGCTAGTTCGGTAATGATGTCATGATTAAGGACTTATGGTGCCGCAGCGAAACTGAGAGCCCCTTGTGAATGTACACGCAAGGTTATGATGCTTGGTGCATGCTGGTATCGAGGTCTCTAGTCACGATCCATTATGGAACTACACTAATATGTTATCTTCCATGGACGTTCCCTTGAAACAATTTCTATGTTGTTTGTCAAGTGATCAAGCAACATCTATCATTTTTGTTGGATCAAACGGGCATACCACTTTCATGTGTAGTCTCTTTTCTTTTGATCTTGGTAGGGACTACTCATACACGTTCCCTTTACATCCTTTGTATAAAGGTGAAGCCTTGGAGCTTTTTAGTGTCGAGAGACAACTAATTAGCTCTCAAAATGGAGATTGGCTTTCCCTGCTGTTGAGATGCAAGAATTTGTTCATTCGCCCCATTGTTTAATCCATGTATTCCTGAACCAAGTCAGTTCATCTTGCATGCAGAAACAGATGAACAATATGACCAAATGGATTTCTACCCAAATGCATGACCTTTTGCTAGTAAATGTGAACTCTCAACCCTTGGCTTACCGATCGTACTAAAAGGACCTACTCAATGTCATAAGTACTTTAACAAGTTGGTTTTACTAACTTGTAACTGCATTGGGAACAATGGTTGAGTTTAGAGATCGATTTGTCGAGTTGTCTAAGCTCACTTTTGTACAACCCCTCTTAAGGAAGTGTTTATAAGAATCGAGATTAAGTCGGCCAGTAGCCACCTAATCATCGCTCTAATCGTGCCTCGATCGCCTCACGTGTGTTTTTCCAACATGAGTGATCAGGTCGAACCATGATTAGTGCTCGATAAAATGGATGGGTTGCAAAGTCCACATCTACAGATCCCTCCGCTTGTGATTTTCTCGAATCTATAACCTTTCATGGATTTGGATTTTCTAGCTAACCACGGGTCAACTGTGATGTTATTCGACATTCAAACCCATCTCGTGTGCTATGAACTTATCGTGACCACTTGTTGGTAAACCTCTTTCTGTGTGCTTTACCCAAGAGGTTGCATCTAATTCTGTTTGGGTAAAATCGTGTATTTGCCACTTGCCCAACAGACTCAGATAGTACAGTGTTATCAGAAAAAGCAAACTGCACACATGGAACCGTATGTGTCCTTCTGGCAGACATCGTCTCTATCATTGGACATCTCTAAATTAGCCTAAGGCGATATATGATATGTCCACTAGAGAAACAACATCCTGAGACACTCGCCTCTATTTGGAACTGTCTCATGATTACCGCTGATATGGACATGGGTTACATGCTTTTCTACTCTTAAAAGTCTTTCGCTCCGAATCTCGGGACGAGATTCTTTTAAGGGGGGAGGGTTGTAACACCCCAGGTCTTTACCTCCTGTTAAGCAGTAACTATGTATTTAAGCACATAAAATCACTGGATAAAACAGATGCTAAATTCTAATCATCTTCGCCTATCGCGATTTTAATATCGCATCTGTTTCGTCTGTCGCGAGTTCGACATCGTTTTTATTTTATCCGGGTTGTTCCTAAATTTTCGTAATGTTCAGAACATAGTTGTTCCGAAAATCGGTGCGTCCTGTGATTACTTAAAATTCATCGCTCGCGCGAATACAAATTCGGATGCTCGACCTACTCTTACGATTTTTATCCCGAGCAAATTAACTTGAACTCGGCGACAAAAGTTAATGCAAAAACGTTATATCGGACCGAGATAACTTGATCCGAACTAAGTATTCGTGATTAATCTGTTCCACTGTTTACAATTATGGAAATTTGTCTGATTCCAATGTAAACAAAAGCGAACTAAAATCTCAGTCCCGATCTCGTTTGGTTTGATTCGTGTGTATCTCGTCTCAATCTAAATCTTTAAATATAAATAACAGATATGAATTCATCTGGTTCCAAAGTATTCGCCAAATCAAAACCGTGTCACAAGTACCATTGATCCTTTGCTTATCGCTAAAAATCTTGCTTCAAAAATATCTGTGATTTTCGGTAAAAAAAAGAAAGAAAGAAAAGGAAAAATATCTCGCCGCCCCTGTTGATTTTTCCTGACCGCCCTCTCTCCGATTTTTTCACCGCCGCGCTGCTTCCTTATCTTCTGGCCGCAACTTCTTTATCTCCCACAGGCGTCGATCGCTCATCTTCTCCAATGTGCTGCACACTTTGTCTTCCTCGAGCTCACTGTGTGCCCTGCCTTTCACTCTCCTTCGCGGCTTCCCTTCCCCAAGTTCTCCCTGCCATGGCGGCGCTTCTCCCTGTGTTGCGCGTCGTGCTCCTCTGCTGAGCCCCTTCCCCAGCCGCGTCTCCCTCTCTCTCCCTCGTCTTCTTCTTCCGCGCGCGATTCTCTCTGCCCCAGCTCGGCGTTTTTCTCCTGGCCATCGAGCTCCCTCAAGCTTCCTAGTTCACCCGGTCGCGGACGTCCATGGTCCTCCTCTGCTCGTCCATCTCTGCAACTGTGTTCCCGACGCTGGATTTTTTTTTCTGCGGGCTCTCTCTCTCCCATGGCCGAGTTCCTATGTCCCTGCTCCAACTCGAGCTCCCATCTCCCATGGTTGTCTGCTCTAGCTCGCTCTCCAGCTGTTCCTCCCTGTGCTCGCCCCATCTCTCTCCATGGCGCGTGCCGCGACTCCTCTTCCCCGCGCGCGAGCTTCTTCGCTAGCCACTACACATGCCCTCTGCTCCATCGTCTCTAGCTCGCCCAGGACGACGTTCTTCTCGCTGCACACGCGCCGCCGTCTTGTTCTCTTGTGTCTGCGCGCCATGAAGTTCCTCCAGCGCCGTGGCTTCCCAGTTCCTTCTAGTTGCGCACGCGAATTTTCTCTGCTCGGCTTTAATCCCCATCACGTCGTCGACCTCACCAGTTGTCGTCGTTCGTCGTCGCGTTGTGTGTGCAGCAGCCCCGGCCTTGTTGTCGACCTCACTCGCTACCGATGTCGCGGCTTGCACATCTCGTGTTCGACGAGAGCCCTGAGTGATGGACATGCTTGCGTGATTTGAGTCGATCCCGATGATCTATCCTCCAGATGTGTGTCACTTGTGCTGAGCTCCAAAGCCCCTGTCGTGCTCGACCCTGGAGGCCTCCAACTCGTCGACATTCCTTGCATCGTCAAACGGTCCCGAGAATTCGGATAAAGCAATAAATCCCACTTGGTGCTCACCACGTGCTTGATGTAATGGCAGAATCAGAGAATCATTATCGATCTTGCAGATTCGTGTCTACTATTGGAACGGTAAGTTGATTTGCTATTCTTATTAACTGGTCTGATGAATGGATTGGTTGAATTAGTTGTTCTTGAAGAGTGTTTTATTTTTGGCACGAGTGCGTTGTCGAGGTATTAGATGTATGTCGTGATGCCTCGCTTCATGCATCAATGGAGGGTGTACATAAGTATGAAGTGGTCGTGTCGCGCGAAACTCAAGCTTAAAATGATTATTGTGTAAGGAGAATTAATATCGTAAAGAAATGATTTAGTAATCCAAACGATTATCCGATAAGGCTGTCATCGTTGATTTTGTAGGATATTTTGATAGTCAAACCTGAAATGTTTGATTAATTGTTGACATGTAAAATATGCGAGGTGTGGTGGTTTAGTCGTGTCATATCGAATCGACAGTTCGTAGAATATGTGAATAATGCTCCGGTGGGGGTATAAGTTGAATATAGGTAAAAAGGTCCTATGTGCGTGAAAAGTGGTGGTATTAAATGTGTGCAAAATGTTTCTTTCATTCAGTAATGGGGTGGAGTTAATATTATGAAGAGTGCTCTGGTTCTATTTAGGTTATGTCTAATTATGTTGATACATGCGTACAATAGGTGATGTCAAGGTTGCAAGGGAAAATTAATTGTGCTTCTGTGTTGAAGTCAATGATTTGCTTTAGGAGTCTTATAATAGTAAGCCTAAGTTCATTAATCTTTGGGTGTATTCTTTAGCTAAGAAAAATATAGTCTTTATACAGAATTGTAGTTTCTTGTTCAAGTTAACTTCGGTTAAGCTAGACAAACTTGATTATTGTGTTTAGTTGTTTAGTTGCATCTAGCGTGTGCTTATGAGTGATGTATTGTGCTTCGCCATTCAGTAATTAATTATCTATTATATAGCATTATTTAAGTTTGTGATATTCATGTTTTTATGCATTCATGTGCATAATGCATTTCATTCAAGTGCGTTAATTAACCATGTGATGCGAAGAACCAGAATTGAGTCGGCCACAAGATGATGCTGATGAACGGAACTGAAGATGGACAGACAAAACAAGTATCAGAACAAAAGATGGTCGTCAAGTGATCGACGTCTAACAACACTAACGTAGTGTTATCCAGGCAAGCCCCGGTGCATTTGCCACCTCCTTGCTGTTTTAAAATCTTTATCACCTTGTTTGATGCATTAGGTGATAGGAGTTGTGTGCTAAACCGTTGATGCATTTCCTTCCTTGGAAAATTGATTACCCTTCCTTGATACCCTTTTATGAAAAGAATTTTATGATGCTTAGCCTTGCTTAAGAAAAACAAATTGTTTTGTTTTTGAACAAAAGATGATGCTTCATAGTGGATGGGATGTTTTCAAAAATAAAACTTGATGGTGGATCCATCATGGCCATGATGGGTTCAACATCGGAAAAGATGTACCTCTGCTAGGTACCAAACTTTGGGTTTAAATAATAAAGCTGAGACTGGGCGGTTGACTTGCACGAGAAGTGTGTCTCGGTGTAGTGTCTCCGTCTGAGTCGATTAAGGACCGTCTCGATGTAGGCCTGATGATTGAGGACCTTTTAACTGGTCACATGCCTCATCATGGGTAAGCTTTGCCTCGGGCAGACTAATACCAGAATAGGACAACACGCAATGGGAATGGAGAGATGGCAAGAGTAGCGTGTACCCTCCGTGGCAAGAGGTTGGATGGTGGTGTATCTGTGCTCTCGGTTGGCGTGAACCCGATCTGGTCTTAAGAACCCTAGTGGCGAGTTGACATATGCAAGGGTTAAGTGCTACATATGTCATGTGATTGGAGATCCCTAGCTGGGTATTAATCGATTCAGATTGCCGTTACTTCTCGGACATGAAGACTTGGTCACTGACTTACACGTAGCAATCCAGTAAACTGATGGGATGATAAAAGACGGCTAGTGTAGGCCAAGTGCTTGAACTAGGGTAGAAAGACCTCTAGATGCAGGTACCTTTACTTAACCTGACAAGTAAGCTTTTCTGCAAAAGAGTCTTTGATTCTTGATAAACCATACCTTGAATCCCTTTTAAAACCAGCATACCCTTGAGAGTCTTTTCTTTAGTCGGGTAAGTCTTGCTGAGTACCTGCGTACTTAGGGTTTTATTCCCATTGTTGCTGTAGGTTACGAGTCACTTGATTGTGATTGGTGTTAAACGCTAGTGGGCACGACCTTCTTATAAGTCTAAGTACTTCTTCTATACTTCTTATTGAGGATGGTCACTTGAGCTAGCATATATTTCAAACTTATAAATAATTTATAACATTTCAAAGTTTATCACTTTGAACCACTTTTGTAATCACTCCAATAAACAATGTAAATTTGTTGTAACTTGTAACTTTGAAATAAAGAAATTCCGCTACAAAATGTTGGTGTGTGTGATTTGTGTTTACATAATCTTGCGGTCCTGGTTGTGAGTGGTTTATCCGGGGTCCTTGGGACGCTCGGACAGATCCTGTTAAGTTATCTGGTGTACATGCATAGTCGTCCGAGGTCTTTGAGACAAGGGCAGGTGCATGTGGGCCCAATAACTTGGGAGGTTCTACCACACTTATGATCAGTATAGACTTGGCACTTAGTCCCCATTATACAATGCCTCCAAATCTTGAGACCATGCACTATGGCTGCTAGTTCTAAGTCATGAGTGCGGTAGTTCAACTCATGTTTCCGCAACTGGCGGGACGTGTAGGCAATGCCATGTCCTTCTTGCATAAGACCACACCCCAAGCCCTAGCGGCACACATCACAATATATGTCAAATTTCTTCTGTAGGTCTGGCATAACCAACACTAGAGGTGACATCAATCTTAACTTCAATTGATTGAAATTATCTTGACATTCACGAGACCACTTAAACTCCTTTCCCTTCTCTAATAGTGAGGTCATATGCTTAGCAATCTTGGAGAATCCTTCAATAAATCGGCGGTAATACCCTGCGATTCCCAAGAAACTCCGGATCTCAGTAACTGAACTCGGTATCTTCCATCCTACTATCTCTCTCACTTTAGCAGGATCCACTGAGATTCCTCCATTTGAGATGATGTGTCCAAGGAATAGCACTTCGTCAATCCAGAACTCATAGTTGCTATACTTGGTATAGAGTTGATTATCCCGTAACTTCTGTAGCACCATTCACAGATGTTCCTCATGATCACTATCATTCTTGGAATAAATCAGAATGTCATCGATGAATACCACGACAAACTTATCAAGGTACTCCATGAACACCTTGTTCATCAGATTCATGAAGTAGGCTGGTGCATTAGTTAAGCCAAATGACATGACTGTGCACTCATATAGACCATATCGGGTAGAGAAAGCCGTCTTGGGAATATCAGAAGGCCTAATCTTCATTTGGTGATAACCCGATCTGAGATCAATCTTAGAGAAAACCCTGGCACCTCTCATCTGATCAAACAAGTCTTCGATACAAGGTAAAGGATACTTGTTCTTAATTGTGACATCATTAAGTGATCTATAATCAACACACATCCTTTATGAACTATCCTTCTTCTGTACAAACAGAACTGATGCTCCCCAAGGTGAGGAACTCAAACGAATGTTCCCCACTGTAACACCCTGAATTTTTGGGTATAAAATTTCTTTCTAAAATTTACCAAATTCAGGTGTTACCCTTTACCTCACTCTAGTCTCTCTCTCTCTCTTTTTCTTTTCAGTAGATGTAGCTTAATTAGTGAAGGATTAATTATTTATTTTTGCCAAAACTATGTGAGTTATGAATTGTTGCATTATGTTGAGCCCAAATATTCTTTGAATTGATGCACAAGTTTGGTTTGGTTTGAATTTGAAACTTGGTTTGAATTTGAATTGATAACCCTAGAGAAAATAAAATGGAAAAGCAATAAGAAATTCTAGAAAAATAGAAAACCCCAATTTGGCCCAATCAGCCTAGCCGGCCCATCCTCGCGTGCACGCCCGCGCGCCAGCCTTCCCTAAAAGGCGGACCCCGCCTGTCAGCGCCTTCTCGCGCCCACTCCCTCTCGCTGCCAGTGGGGCCAACTTGTCGGCGCCGATCTCCTTCGTGTGCGCGCCCTTTCCCTCGGTGTCCCGATGGCCCCACTCGTCAGCCCAGCCGCCCGTTTACTCGCTCGCTCTTGCTGACCAGTGGGTCCCGTCTATCGGACCTTTCCCCTCCGAACCACCCGCGCTCCTCGCCGTGGACGCGCCCACGTCCGTGTGTTTCCTGTGACGGAACCTCCCAAGGTATTAGGCCCACCTACAGTTGTCTTTGTCCTAAAGACCTTGGACAACCCTGTAGATGCACCTAATCACTCGACAAGTTTGGTAACTGTATCCTCATCATTTTGCCAAAGAGTGCTTCACCCGTCATGCAGATATTACATCACATCGGAAGAAAGAATAAGCGGAAGGAAATTACAATAACTTAATTTACATTCATCCAATATATAGAGAGAGTATTATTATTTTTACAATACCAGGGTACTATGAGTGCATACAATATTATTATTACAGACCCGAGAGGCAAAACACCCTCCCGCACAAAAAGATTATTGTTTTTAAAGTGGGAGGCCAACATCCTCCCCCGACTAACTTCACTGCTGGGGCTCATCCTTGGGTACCACCTTTGAACAAAAACAGCAAAAGTCTAATGTTTCCTCACCTACAACAACATGGGTTCGAAAACGCTGAGTACGGAGTGTACTTTCGCAAGTCTTACCCGACAAAAGAAAAGACTCTCAAGGATATGTTGGCTTGAGGGAGTCAAGGTAAGGCTTATTCAAGAATCAAAGACTATTTGCCAAAATGCTTACTAACAGTGGATCCTTAAAAATCCAGTTTTATTGTCAAATTAAGTCATTACCTGTAGCTAGAGTTCTCTCTACACTAGTTCAAGCACTTGGCCTACACTAGCCATCTTTTATCATCCCTTTTTACTTTACTGGATTGCTACGTGTAAGTCAGTGACCAAGTCTTCATATCCGAGAAGTAACGGCGATCCGAATCGATTTATACCCAACTGGGGATCTCCAACCACACGACATATGTAGCACTTAACCCTTGCATATGTCAACTCGCCACCGGGTTTCTTAAGACCAGACCGGGTTCACGCTAACCGAGAGCACAAATACACCACCGTCCAGCCCCTTGCCACGGAGGGTACACGCTACTCACGCCATCTCTCCACTCCCATTGCGTGTTGGCCTTTCTGGTATTAGTCTGCCCGAGGCAAAGCTTACCCATGACGAGGCATGTGGCCAGTTAAAAGGTCCTCGATCATCAAGCCTACATCGGTACGGTCCTTAATCGACTCAGACGGAGACACTACACCAAGACTCTCTTCTCGTGCAAGTCTCCCGCCCGGTCTAAGCTTTATCATTTAAATTCCCAAAGTTTGGTACCTGGCAGAGGTACATCTTGTCTGATGTTGAACCCATCACGGCCATGATGGATCCAACATCAAGTTTTATTTTTGAAAACATCCCATTCCATCTGAAGCATCATCTTTTGTTAAAACCAAAACATTTTTGTTTTCTAAAGCAATACTAAGCATCAGAATACCTTTTAATAAAACAGGTAATCAAGGAATGGTAAACAGTTCCAAGGAAGGAAATGCAACAATTGGTTTAGCACCCAACTCCTATAACCTAATGCATCATTCAAGTGATAAAGAGTTTAAAATCACAAGGAAAAGATAAATGCACCGAGTCTTGCCTTGTGTTGTAGGGGATTCGGGATCTGTTCCATAGATATCAAAATAAAAATAGTTCCCAGCAGGTGGAGTTTCGGTTGGTGGTGCAGTCTCTTCTTCTTCGACACTTACTTCTTCTTCATTTTCTATACATAACCATACATATATTCTAAGAAACTATGAATATGCAATTATAATAGAGATACATCAAGTTATGAATATGCAATTATAATAGAGATACATCAAGTTATATCTTGAATACAACTTTCCTTCACGGTACACCTAAGTCACTAGGGTTTTCTAAGTTAACATCCTAGTAGGGTTAGGCAGTTCTATTCTAAGAAACTAGGGGTTTGGGGTTTTGGGATCAAACAATGTCCAAAGCATACCAAATTTTACCCAAGGACTTTAATTATCAAATTAAACGTACCTAAAAGTTTCATTATTTTTGGAATTATCAAATAATTTCTAAAATTATAAAAGACTAGGTTTAGGTCTTCTTAAATGCTACATAATTCATGGCTGGGGCTAAAAATCTTGGAACTATTTTTATTAAATACTAGGGGATTTTAGAAGTCTAGTAAAATTGGTCTTATATTTTCACCATTTTTTTAGATTTTTCTATAAATTCTCTAAGCCTGGCAGAAAAAGAAAAGGAAAAAGGAGGAATAGTACTGGGCTCAATCTAACCCAGCCTGACCCATCACCAGGCAAACGCGCCCGCACACACGCCTGCGTTGGTGTGTTTACACAGAGGACCCTAGCTGTTTGAATAACCCGTAAAGAGTCGTTAGCACTATTCTTCTGTGTCTCTGACATTCGCATAGAGGCCCCTCCCTTTTCTTTTCTTCGCAAGATCAGGTCCCCGAGCACGGACGACGGAGCAGCTACTCGGGCGAGCTTGTACCGGCCACAATACCCAATGATTCGCGCTTGACTTCAGTTTACGCCTAATTCTACCCTTGGCGCTCCACTGGGAATCACTAATTTGATCGGAACACCATCCTAGAGCTCGGTTCACGCACACCACGGAACTTGAGACAACACCGACGTGTTCCCGGTGACACAGTACAGCAACACCCAAATTGGGAGCATGGTGATCTTTAGCAACGTACTGGGACTCAAGAACAACAGCCAGGATGTAATGCACAAAATATGTATAAGAAAAAAAATAATAAAATAAATATATGAAGAAATAAAATAGTAAATTCAGATATCTCAAGTTATACTTGAGCATTGAAAATTGAGGACTAAATTTTGAAAACCAAGAATTCTTTTCGAAATGAGGTAATACAAAAGTTTTCTATTCATCTAAATAATTATGCATATCATTAAATGTGCACCATAAACATTTATTTACATGAAGATCTAATTTTGAAGTAACTTTTACTTCTTATCCCACATTCAAAATACTATTCTTTCTAAAAAGAAAGAAAACAATATGAATGTTTTTCATATTTCAAACATCTACCAAATAAATAAATTAATTAAAATAAATATATATCTATTGCATCATAATTGTTTTTGGGTAAGCATTAAAAATTTGAATACTTAAACTTTATTTTGGATTTGAACTTGAAATTTGTAAATCAAATGAAAATATAAATTAGAAAATGATAAATGAAGGAAAGAAAAATAAACACTATGGAAAGGAAAATAATATTGATGCAAATAGTAGATGTTATATCTTCATGTGGGATAAGTTTTATATTTGAGAATTGAAACTTGAATTTGAAATTCAAATTGAAGATATACCAATCTAAATAAAAATAACAAAAGAAAAGAAACAATCCTGGGTTTGGGCCGTTTCCATCCCGCCAGACCTCACCACTCGGCCCAGTACGCCCGCCAGCCCAGCGCTCGACGCTTTCCCTGTGTCTACGCCACTGGCAAGTGGGGCCCGACCGTTTGCCGATCGTTACAACCGAAGTGGGGCCATCCCTCTAGCTGTTTTGTGGGGCCGGCTAGTCAGCTGTGTCTTCAATGGATGACCGATTCGTCCGGGCGGGGATCATTGGGATGGCTCGTAGCTTGCGACCGTGGTATCCCAAACCTTCCCCTGCGGCTACATAAACCGAGCATCGCCCCAGGATATAAGAGCAGGACCACGCGACCATCTTGCCCATTCCATCGGTGCCCCGAGATCGGTGTTGAGGCATCCATCCCTGAGTGCACCACCATGGACCCAGCCACATCCTCCATCGACAAACTCCGGGCCCTCGGCCATACTAAGCCTCGATGGGTGCCAATGGTTATTCGGCCGGGCACCTGGAACCTGTACGCGGAATCTTTGAGCCAAAAGAAGGACTAAAGTTTGGAGGATTACTCGGCAGAGTTCGGATTCGCGGGCAAACCACCGTGTGCTGCGGCTAGCTTTCCTCTCTGCCTTCCGTCAATGGTATGTACCTCCCTCGAGTTCGGAATAAGCCTATATACGTATAGCGTCCGTTGGATTGGGGATTCGGGTAGTGGGGCCTAGCTTGGAGGGTGGCTGACCATGGCGCCACCGCGTCTATACTCGCGCGCCGCCGTCTGTGCGGTCTGGAGGTGGAGGACGCCGTGGCTACCATCGCTCGGTAGATGAACGGTTCAGATTAGATAAACCACGTACCGCTTCGAGGAATGGATCTGGACCGTGGGTTTGGATCGAGCGGTCCCTGGTCAATCTCGACCACTTAAAAATCTCACCCGTAGATTCAAGATCGGGCGGCTCTGGGCGCGTACCGATTCACTTATATGGCGATCTAATCTAGACCGCCCACTCATGATCGGACGTCCATAGTCCTCTCGTATCCCTTCGTGGGTGCGTTTTACTAAAGAGCCCCTGTAGTTTTACGTAATTAACCCGCCGTCCCCTCGGGGTGTGTTACTGAGTCTGGGGATTTATTGCACCTAGGCCCCTGGACTTTCTGGTAATGGTCCGCTCGGTCCAGATAATTAGAAAATCAAATAAATTCATTAGGAAAATACTTTTTAGTGTAAAAATAAATGCTAGAACTTGTTTAATTTATATAAAATGCATACTTGGTTCAAATTGACCCATTTCAGTCTCTATAATTTTGTAATAATAGTATCTATCACTTAGTACCACTATTTTGACATGAATGTCACAATAAAATTTATATCCTATTTAAACTCACATAGAATCTCTGGAAATTCATAACTTCCCCATTTAAACTCCGATTTGATCCGTTCAAGTTGCGTTAGTCTCGTATAAATATTTACAATGCAATAACAACATTTCTTATACCATGTCTCATTATTTAATGACTAGATCTTTACTTAACTTATGTGGGTTAGTCTTGTTAATGTGCTCATCATTATCTACTAAAATATGATATATAGTCAATTTATAATTTGGATTAAAGTTGAATTAATTACTAATTTAGGTTATCTTTTTCTAGAATTATAAAATAAAACCTAGTTTTAATCATTTAATCACATCATAACTTGATGACCGTAACTCCGATCTTAGTAGTTCTCGATCCCACGATTTCGTAGCTTCCGTAGAATATTATTATTCAGTTTGTACTTATGTTTGGTGTGATGTTAATTTTATCCATACCATGTTTGTTTGTATTGCTACGACTAGTAGTGCGGTCACGAGGATCTGAAGAATCACCCTGGTAACTAGAATCTCAAGTGCCAGGCAAGTTGTGCCCTTGATCCACTTTTGTGACCCAATAATATTCTTTATCATCATTATTCATGCATAGGTTTAATTTGATGGGACCCAATAGGTCACCCTAGACTGATTATCTTTTTACCTTGTTTACCCCTGAATCATTGGGTAGTTATGCTATTGCTCTACACGGTTTTTGGGTTAATATTTCATTATATCCATGTTCCTATTATTCTGTTATGTTATTTATGTCATGATAAGATCATTATGTTAATGGGAACATGGAGAACCACCCAAGAAAACAGTGCTACCACAAGGGTAGTATGGGATGCCCTTGGCTGACTAATTAGGAAAGCTAGTGGATGACTACCTTACCCGAGAGGGGCAAGGGCAGTAGGGGAGTGTTCAGTGTAGGGAGGTCCTTGGGTTGATTTTGCTGCGATGGCGGTCAGGCGAGGGATCCCTGCATTGAAGCTTCCTAGAAACTGTAGCGGGTTTTCTGAAACTAGTGGAACTTTGTAAAGGCCTCGTAGTGTTACCCTGCCTCGCTTCCTTGGTAGAGGTGTATGGGATTCATGACCCCTTAGCAGATGGGTAACATGACTTGTGGGTAAAGATGCACAACCTCTGCAGAGTGTAAAACTGGTATACTAGCCGTGCTCACGGTCATGAGCAGCTCGGACACTGACATGATTAATTTATGTAACTTAAATTCATATTGTCATTTTCATTTGCATGGGATTATTTATTAATTTTGTTCTATTATTTATTGTGCTTTGGTATTTACATACACTTAGTAACTGCTAATAAAATTTTGACCAACTTATAAAAGCAATGCTCAGTTTAAACCTTTATTTTATTGATCAGCCTTACACATCACATGAACTCCCACCTTTGGTGAGTTCATGCCACATTATTCCCCACAACTTGTTGAGCGATGAACACGTGTGAGCTCACCCTTGCTATCTCACACCCCCACAGGACAAGAACAGGTGGTTTAAGAGGAGCCACACAACGAGGAGTTCGATTCAATCTTGGTGGCGTCTCCCAGTTGACTTTCTGGCTCTAAGGATGGATTTTAGATCCTTTTATATTTATCTTTTATTTTGTAAGACTTCCGCTAGGTAATAAATACTCTGATTATTGTGACATTTATCTCTATACACTATGTTATTCTATATGTGGTCTTTTTTGGCGCATGTATGAGATGCACCCGACTTTGCCCCTTAAAACCGGGTGTGACAGAAGTGGTATCAGAGGAATGTTGACTGTAGGACGAAACCTAGATAGAAATGGACAAACCCTTACCTACTTACCTTACTCTGATTCTTACTATACTTATGTTGATTCTGTCTCACCTCCTACTGTTCTACTATGATTAACCTTACCTTTGCTACTCTGATTCTTTTCTAAACTTATCTTAATCTTTTCTCATCTAGTTTCGCTTTACTCTGATTACTCTTACCTTTTCACTCTAAAGACAAAGGTGGATTTCACACTTTGAAATCCTATGCCTAAAGTGACTTTTAGGAATATGAGACCTACTCCTAGGAACAAAAACAAAACTATTTTTATAGGTATCTATACGCTTGAGTGTTTGTACTTATGGTACCTGTCTGATTTGGATCTTTGATTGAGCGTGATTAGTTATGGAGTAATGTCCACAATTACATCCGCATATACGTATAGGCATAAATAGAATTCATAAGATAACTAAACAACTTAGATTATCCTCCATTAAAATATATCTATTATATATATGTTCCTCTTATCTTAAAAGAATCTCTCTTATCTTAAAAGACTCGCTCTTATCTTAATAGATCTATCTTATCTTAAAAGATTCTCTCTCACCTTAATAAATTCATCTTATTTGGAAGAGATTTTATCTTCTCTGAATAGATCTAACTAACCTCCAAAGGTTCTACCTTATCCTTATGGATTCATCTTTTCTTGAAAGAATTGCCTTATCCTAACCATCCTACTTATCTCATCCTAAAGTAACCACCGTGATCTAATCCAAGTCAATGAGATCTTATGTAGTCTATCTAGTCATAACAATCTAACCTAGATCTAATCTAATGTGATGGATTAATCTAATCTAACGAAGTCTAACCTTAAGTTGAGCTAACCTAAGGTTAGTCACTTAACCAGTTAATAGTGGTAAAATAAATGAGACTCTACTCCTATAAGATATGTTTTAACTTTATTCACTCCGCACTAAATTAAGAACGACAGACCAACTCCGCCTCATGCAACTACCTTAATCATCCGATGGTGGCATAACCCCTCTGTTTTAACCTAACAAAGATTCTGACTTACCTACATCATATGATCTATCATATCTCAAAAGATTCTAACATATAAATAACATTCATTCTACCCTAGTAGATTTATCTAACTTTAACTAGTCTAATCTAGTTATATCTAGTCTAATCTAGACCCTACATAATCTGATATGATATAATCTAAATGAACTTACTTAAACAAGTTTGTTAATACGGGTAACATAGATATACCACATCCCTATAGATAGGTGTTAAACCTAAATAGGTATATTTGACCCACTCATCAGTGAAACCACGATCTAGCCTATGTGATAGGTTGCCCAACTCATTCATTCCAAAAGCAAAGCAAAACTTTGTTTAATTTACCTACCCCATATACCGCAATTGTTATCCCAACTCAGATAATGGCATCTAACACCACGACCGATGGTCCCTAATTCAGACCCCACAGGAAGCTCGATTATGCCATAGTACACTCATTCTATGTCAACACTCACCTAATAGTTAAAACATGATTGTTGGGGTATGCTTCGTAGCCGAAGATCCTAAAGAAATAGAACACCTTCGGCAGATCCTCTCAGGAGCAAGCGCCGAAGCTATTACCTATAGAGCTTCGGCATAATGACAGATCTCAAGACGAAGGGCCTTTAGCTCAAGACGAAGGGCCTTCAGCTTCGGAAGATTCTCTCAAGAGGACCTTCATCTCAAGGATTACCCTCACAATGATGCTATGGTTATTTCTTATGTCATCAAAGGATTTCTGGTCCACAATGTTCTGGTTGACACAGGCAGTGCAGCGGATATTATATTTGCTAAGGCCTTTAGACAGATGCAAGAGCCCGAAGATAAGATCCATGATGCTACACATTCCCTTTGTGGCTTCGGAGGAAGGCAGATTGTAGCACTTGGCAAGATCACGATGCCAGTGACCTTTGGATTTATCAACAATACAAGGACTGAACAAGTTGTGTTTGATATTGTTGACATGGAATACCCTTACAACGCAATCATTGGTCGTGGGACACTCAATGCTTTTGAAGCAATTCTTCACCCAACATATCTTTGCATGAAGATACCTTCGGATCAAGGGCCTATTGCTATTCATGGAAGTCAAGACACTGCCAGAAAGGCCGAAGGAAACTGGACAGATTCAAAAGCAATCCATAATATAGATGGAGCTGAAGCTTGTGAGCAATACAAGTACAGAAGGGAGAAGGCTGCTTTAGCTGATTAGCCGAAGCCCATGCTTTTATGTGAAGATATCGCAGAGCAGAAGGTGTTGCTGGGGTCTCAATTGTCTGAGGAGCGGGAGAAAACCTTGACAAGGTTTCTGTTCAACAACAAAGATGTCTTCGCTGTAACACCCCACATGTTACTTAGGGTTTTCACTCAAGACTACATAAGCCAAGCCCATCATCCCATGTGACTTAACTTGAGTAAAGGAATTCAAACTTGGAAATCAAGATCCTAGATAAGTGCAACCTAGCTTAGGTGTCATGCCTTGGCTTGTTATGCACATATAAGGGGGAGAACTGCCCAAACCCTAATTCAAACCCCTTTGGACAAGTGGAGCACTAGAAGTAAGTATGAACAAAAGGGTATGAAAACCACATGATCTTGACTTGGGCCAATTATAAAAGATGTAGTACACTTAATACCCTACAAATGATAGTAAGAAAGTGACCCAAAAAGAATTCAGAAAAACCCCAAAAGGTTCACCAAAGGGTTGAGCACAAAAGAAGAATTAAAAATTTCTCTAAGTCCAAAACCAACCCTTGGCCAAAGATCAAACATGTTCACCCTCATTCAAACTTCAAAACGATTTGACCTAATTGACAAAGTGGCGCCAAAATACCTCTAGAATACCCTGGAGAAAGTTGAACCCCACCCCAAGTCGTTTGACATGACTTGGCATAGCTTTTGTCCCGGTTTGGACAACTAGGACAGAGGCAAATTCTCACCTCTATATCTCCCTACCCCGACCGTATCTTGGCTTGGGACTCACATCAAAAAGGTAGGATATGGTGCAGGGAAGAAACCGTACACAATGGTTTTGCCAAGATCTACATGCTAAGGTGCTCCAATCGGCTGTTGAACCATGGCAGAAGCAAACACACACGTGTTCGACGCGGGCTGACACTCAGGGGCGCGCTCAGAGCACGCCCGTGCGCGAACCCCCGCGCATCCGCGGCCGACTGTGACCACGCCCGCGCCACGGCTATAAAGCCCGCCCCAGTGCCCGGCCATCTTCCCCGTTGCATCCCCTGTCCCGTGCCCAACTCCCTGGAGCTCGCCCATAGCTCTGGCGACCTCTCCGCGACCCGCCAGAGCCGCCCGAGGACAACCACCGTGGTCAAACCGTTTCCCGCCCTCCTCCGCTCGATCCAAGCCCCTAGGTAGCTTCCCTAGGAGGCCGTGAAGCTTGCCAGAGCTTGAACCAAGGACCCCCGCCACCGGAAAGGCGCAATCGCGCTCTCTGGAGTTAGGAACCCCGCCGACGCACGTGGACCGGGTGAGTCTCTGCGCCATTTTCCAATTCACTGCACACATAGCCTCTACATCATCCCGTGGAGCTCATCGTGCCGTTTAATTGAACTAGATCACCGTGGTTAAGCCGGAGCACCCGCCGCCGACGAGTTCACCCGCCTGCGCGCGTGGACCGGTCGATTCCGGCCACCCCCGCCGTCAAGCCGTACCTCGCTGTGACCGCCAGGACCTCCCGAAGCCAACCCCACCCCTCGCCAGACCTCTCTCGCTGCCGGTAAGCCGCGCCACCCTTTTCCTTTCCGCGGTTACTGTTTACATAAGGGGAAGGACCTCGGGGGAGAAGAAGAAAAGGCCAGGGGGTTTTGTGCGTTGTCAGTGACTCAGGGGAATAGTAGCGCAGGGGTATAAATGAAGGGATCGATTTAGAAAGAACCTAGGGTCTTCGGTGCAAAGTGGATTTCCAGGAAACCTTTTTAAATAATCTGAATTAAATCCAAACAGAACTTGAAAAATTGATAACTTCAGTTTGGTTTACCCAAATCAAGTCAAACCAATTTTGCCAGATCCTAAAAAATGTAAACTACTTAGGAAAAATATAAAATTCCTAAGTGTTACAGAAAACTTTAAAGTTTTGATTTAAATGATTAATTGGTCAAAAGCTAAAAGAAATAAGGAAAAATAGCTACACTATTTGACTGGGGTTAAGAAAATTTAGAGAGGTACTTAATCATTTCCTAACCTGTTTAAAAATAATAAACCCCTCTGTACACCCAAATAAGATAGAGTTTGCCATTTAAAACACTTTTTGCTTAAAGTTGAAGAAAATATAAAAGGTGGTATAAAATAAGAACCACGGAGCACCCACATTTTTGTTAGCTTCCTTATTCAGTGTAGTTCACTAGAAAAAATTATTATACCATTGTTTAGTGCAAAAGAAAGGAGATACCTTTAATTTAGAAAAACAAGGAAACATTAGAAAAACCCTAGAAAAATAACCCTGAGGAGAAAAAACCCAAAACCTTGGCATAACTAATATTTTGTTATTATGAACATAGGAAAAATATGGAATCTGTTGTTTGATATTTTTCAATAACAAGTTAGTTATAAGCATCTTTTTGGCATAAAACTTTAGAAATTCACAACTAAATATCCAGTAGGCCTTTTTCTGTGGTTTTTAACACAGAGGCCTAATATTACCTATGTATCTGGACAAAAATAAAATTTGGTACAGAAACCTCAATTAAATCACAGCTATAGTGTAAAATGCCCTTTTAAAACTTATCTTTGATAATTTTGCACAAGTAGTATCTGAGTCAGGATCCACCTCAAATTTATAGGACAGATTACAGTGACAACTAGTAACCCCCTGTAATTTTTACAGAATTTTTGGAAAAAGTTAAATCACTGTTGTAGTTCAAACCAACACTAGAATTCATAAATAGAAAATGAAAAAGGGGAATTAATAGTGGAGATTAATGTTACCCTAACCCAACCAGCAAAACCCCTTAAATGCCTACTAAAACATCTAAGGGAAATCCAAGTTCCAATCCACTGTGCTTATCCCTAGACAAAACCTAAACCTAAATTGGTAAGCATAAACCACTAAGAGCCCGTATGACCAGGAAACCCTAAGTTACTAACTAACTTAGTTTTTCTTCACTTAGCATAATGATTACTAGATCCTGCATCATCATGACATACATATTCTTATTCTTTGCATTCGATAGATTGCAACCTCGCTGATGGAGAGTACGTCCTCGTGCCGGAGCAAGGAGTTGCTCAGGAGGTAGCCCCGGATCCAGCACAAGAGCCTGCCTAGAGGATCTGCCTGCCCCAGCCTTTGAAGCCAAGCCCCGGTTTTATGCATAACCAATTATATTATGCTATTTTACTACACTTATTGTTTGTAGGATTGTACTGTGCACTTAAGTGTAGGAGTTGAATGAAACCTTAGTTGCATGACTCAGGATACCTTTGAGATGGATACAAGTATGCTAGGTCGAGTAGCTGCTTTGCTAATTAGGGATCTCGGTAGAAGTCGAGTGATTTTTCTAGCACTCGCGCGAGGTCAGGAATTTGGTTGTATCTACTTTCATATCATACTGATATTGGTTGGTAGACACGGATCCATGGGGATGCGTAGGCTACAAGATGGAATTGGAATAAGGATTAATGTGCGGATACCTGTGTCAAGCATTTGAACGTACTAAGCACATGCCGAGAAATATGGTAAATCGGTAAGCCTAGTACCTGATTGAACCTGGCAGTGGACTTTACCCCTCACGCGACCTGAGACATGGTCTCCCATTCCGGTTATGGTGGGTACAAGTGCGGTCACTGCACGACGGCAGTCGGGGTCAGTGAGGCATTGTACGCCAAGGCGGTGAGCCCTGATCTGCTTACGGGGAATCGATGGGGACGGTTGATGTGTGTGGGGACGGAGTGCCTCGCCATGTCGTGTGTTTAGGTTTACCTTGCAAGGATAAAAACTCGATTCGAATCGTCTGCTTCTCGCAGCTAATGAGACTGCTTGATCCATTATACTGCATTGAGTAACAAGTGGAAATGTGATGATGTGACAAAAGATGTTGATTGCTAAATTGCTTGATACCATGAATGAGTAGATAGTACACATTTAGTCTTAAGAGAGTCACACTAAAACTTGACAAAGCTAAAACTTGATTTTTAGACTCAGCTAGTGCTTTTGGCAACCAAACCCCTCAGCCAACCTGCTGCATGTCTAGAGGTAGAGGAGTAGACTCCTCACACCAGGTAAGTCTAGCTGAGTATTAGTATACTCAGCCTTGCTTGTGGCATAATTTTACAGGTTCTCTAGAGGACATGGTTGCTGGAGTGACTTGGCCGTTCATCTTGCCACCGGGTTGAACAGTCGAGTGGGACCCTGCCTCGGCTGAGGAGGAGCATGAGGAGTGATGGGATAGGCTTCCCCATCTCTCTATTTATCTATCGTTAGTTTTATTCCGCTGCATTTCGAACAATGATGACTACTTTTGCTAAAACTCCGATGATGATGTAATAAGTTTAATACTCCTTAATGTATGGTTTTATGCTTTATTGTATTTTCTCTATGACTCACCATCGAGTGAGACTATGGTACTTGATCCTGTCAGTGGCCTCGTCGGACTAAATCCGAGGGATTGACGGGTTATTCCCATTTAAGTGTGGTCTAGCCTCTAAGGCGGGACTTAGGCACTTAAGTTGGAATAATTCGGGCAGTTCCGCCACAGCTGGTATCGGAGCTCGTACCACCACAGAGGAATCAATAAACTATAAATACCATCCTTTTTCAAGTAAAACTTGGTAGAAACAAATGTTGGATAGACCGTAGGACGATCAGGATAGACCTAGGACGTGGAGCCTTAGGACGATAGAGGGGTAGCTAGGTGGCTAATTGAGTAAGCCCTACAGGCTACTATAAGGGATGGGAGTTCCTTCCTATTCCCTCTAAGTTGATGTGAGGTCGTTTAGGACGAGCATGCATGCATTCTTAATTAAACTAGTTCATAATCGGGTAAGAACTTAAATATACAATGATGACAAATTAAGTACCCCCTACCATTGTCGTAGTTATGTTATAGAGAGGCTGAGTTGCGATCCCTTTTCATTTTATACTTCTTTTTCTTTTACTTACGCTTAACCGTACACAGATGACTTCTCACGGATCCTCAGACGAAGGGAATGCACAGTCCTACACTGACGGGCTTGCACGAGAGGGTTTCCCCCGTATTTTGTGGGAGGTACTTCAGGGAGCTGGTTACACGACGCCTCCCCAGTACGCGGTGCAGTTGTTCGAGAAGCACCGAGTGCCCCGCTGTAGGGTGAGGATGACCCTGGAGCCTCATCCCCTGCAGCCAGGCTGGCGTTCGCTGGACTCTGAGTCTTTTGGATATAGGACTGAGGACACTTTGGAAGCCATTGCTCTTCACGGACTGACCACCTTCTGTAGATTCCACCCCTTGGAGCCGTCCACTCACCCCATTGGCTTGTTCCCCATGGAGAAGGAGGACGGCCCAATGTGGAAGGATCAAGTGGAGCATGCCAAGGATATCTGGGCTATCTACCTAGGGCAGACTGCTCACTTGACGGTGCGGTGCATGAATGCCCTGTATCGTCTGCAAGTGATGCGTGGAGAGGCAATGTTGTCCCATCTGATGGCACTATTGGAGGCTACCAAAATTACCTTGGATAACAGAGAGGAACTTGTGGTAGACTTGTCCACTGAGATGGTGGAAAAGACTTACAAGTGGAGCAACTGTCAAATGAGATCCAAGAGCTTGAGGAGTTAGTGGGAACCAGGGAGAACACCATCGAGGTTCTCAAGGATTAGTTGATCAACACCCAGCAGCAGCTTGCGGAGGCTAACCAGCATCCGGATATGCACCACCAGGAGATCGAGGACATGGAGGCCAACGAGGATGTCGACATCGAGGGAGGAGAGGAGCCTGCCTCTAGCTTGGACACTGCTGGCTCAGGGAGACCACCTTCCCCCGAGTCGAGCGTTGCCTCGTTTGCCCACTAGGTCGCAGGGATAGAGTTAGAAGTCGGTGATGGTAGAACTCCTCGAAGCTAGCTTAGTTTTTGCACCCTTGGGGTACTAGGCTAGATAGAGTTGAGTCTTTTGAGTTATTGATGTAATCATGACAAACTCTTTTGGAAGCATGGTTGATGAATGATGTCAGTCTTAATTTAAGAAGAAAAGTTTATGCCATGTGGAATCTTTTATAATTATGCAAGAATATATTGGTTTACCCTTTTGACTCTTTCACCACGATTGAACCTTGAACCTCAGAAATGTGATGTTGAGAATATACATGATTTTTCAGATGGCAGGAAGAGCGTGTCGTGGACAGAATGAGCGCATTCCTCCACCACCGCCACCACCTCCTACTCTGCAGGAGTTGATGGCTCAACAGAACGAGATCTTGCGACAGCTAGCTCAGCGTCAGCCACCACCTCAGCGCTATGGTGGTGGTGATCATCAGTGTCACCCCGCAGCAGCCACTTATCAGGAGTTCCTCAGTACCTAGCCACCGTTGTTCACCAGGGCAGAGGACCCACTTGATGCTGATGTTTGGCTGAGAGTAGTGGAATCCAAATTCCCGCTACTCCATGGAGTTTGCTCAGAGGTGACTAAGGTCAGGTTCGCCACCCAGCAGCTTCGTGAACCCGCGCGGACATGGTGGGACCATTTTCTTGCTATGCAGCCATCTGACTATGAGGTGGAATGGAGAGAGTTCAAGGCCGCTTTCAGGGGGCACCATATACCAGCAGGCATTATGGACCGCAAGCTCAATGAGTTTCTGGCACTCACTCAGGGAAACTGGACGGTTTTACAGCATGCTCAGGCCTTCAATGACCTGTGCTAGTATACCGGATATCATGCAGACACCGATGAGAAGAAGAGGGACAGGTTCAGGAGGGGGCTCAGCACTAAGCTCCGTGACCTTCTCAACACAGTCAGGGCCAACAGCTACAATGAGTTAGTCAACATGGCCATTTCTCAGGAGGACTGTATCACAGCTCGTCAGGCAGAAAAGAAGAGGAAGACCCCTGTGGCAGGACCTTCAGCTCAGCCACATCACTTCAGGATCGTATCTGACACGCAGAGCAGAGGACCTCAGCAACAGCAAGGACGTTGGGTGATCCGACCACAGCAGCAGCAGCAGGCACCCAACCGCACCTAGTTCCCAGTGCAGAGGAACAATCAGCCACAGCAGCAGCAGTACCGCCAGGCCAATGACAACAAGTGTTTCACTTGTGGTAACACCGGACATTATGCCAAGAATTGCCCTAGAAACCAGCAGAGGCAGGGACAGAATGCCAACCAGAATCAAGGCAAGAGACAGAAGGTGCAAGTGAGGCAAGGCAGACTGAACTTCACCACCATGGCTGACATTCCAGAGGGAGCACCCGTCATGACTGGTATCTTTTCAGTTTTGAATTATCCTGCTATTATTCTTTTTGATTCTGGTGCATCACATAGTTTTATCAGTGCCAAATTTAGTGTCAAGTGCCAATTACCTTTTCACCACACCAATGGGGGTATTACAATTTCAACACCAGGAGGCAGGGTTGCCACCTATCAAATCAACATACATGTGCCTATAAGGTTTGGTAGTCTGATAATTAAAACCACCCTCCTCATATTGGGTTTGGATAGCGTGGATATCATATTGGGAACTGACTGGTTAACAAGACATCAGGCAATAATTGATATTGCAGCTAGGGCCATTGAGGTGCACTCGCCAACTTGTGGCGAAACCACATTATATTTGCCCGATCAGGGTTGCACTCGCTCCTGTGCATTCACTATGATAGAGTCCCCAGTTGAGAGAATCTCTGTGGTCTGTGACTACCCAGACGTTTTTCCGGATGAAATGCCAGGGATGCCACCCGATAGAGACATAGAGTTCGCGATTGAATTGCAGCCTAGGACTGTTCCTATATCCAAGAGACCTTATAGGATGCCTCCAGCAGAATTGGCAGAATTGAAAAAGCAACTACAAGAGTTGTTGGACAAAGGGTTCATTCGCCCGAGTACTTCACCGTGGGGATGTTCGGCCTTATTTGTGAAGAAAAAGGATGAGAGTTTGAGAATGTGTGTTGATTACCGCCCTCTCAATGCGGTAACCATCAAGAACAAATACCCACTGCCCCGCATTGATGTTTTGTTTGATCAGTTGGTGGGAGCCAAAGTGTTCTCCAAGATAGACCTTCGCTCGGGCTACCATCAAATCAAGATCCGTGCCAGTGATATTCCGAAGACGGCTTTCTCTACCAGATATGGGCTATATGAGTTTTTGGTGATGTCTTTTGGGCTGACCAATGCTCCGGCCTATTTCATGTACCTGATGAACTCAGTATTCATGCCAGAGCTGGACAAATTCGTGGTGGTTTTCATTGATGATATCCTGGTCTATTCCAAAAATGAAGACGAGCATACTGAGCATCTACACATCGTGCTTCAGTGACTGCGCGATCATCGTCTTTATGCTAAGTTGTCTAAGTGTGATTTCTGGCTAAGGGAAATTAAATTCTTGGGTCACACAATTTCTCAGGATGGGATATCGGTTGATCCTGAGAAGGTACAAGAAGTAATGGATTGGAAACCTCCTACCACAGTGAGACAGATTCGGAGTTTTCTGGGATTGGCACGGTATTATCGACGATTTATTCTGGATTTCTCTAGAATTGCCAAGCCAATGACTGAACTGTTGAAGAAAGGAGTCAAATATGATTGGAGCCAGAAGTGTGAGGATGCCTTTCATACACTGACACAACACTTGACAACAGCACCAGTGCTAGCTCAACCTGACAACACCAAGCCCTTTGAAGTTTATTGCGATGCTTCCGGTACGGGATTGGGATGTGTCTTAATGCAGGACCACCGAGTCATTGCTTATGCCTCCCGAGCACTCAGACCCCATGAGCAGAACTACCCCACACATGATCTGGAGCTAGCAGCTGTCGTTCATGCTCTCAAGATATGGAGACATTACTTGATGGGATCTCACTGTAACATTTACACTAATCATAAGAGTCTCAAATATATCTTCACCCAGGCCGATCTTAATATGAGGCAGAGGAGATGGTTAGAGCTAATCAAGGACTATGATTTGGAGGTGCATTACCACCCTGGTAAAGCCAATGTTGTGGCAGATGCTTTAAGCAGGAAGGCCCAGTGCAATTGTATGAATATGGATGCAAAAATCACCACCCTATGTGATGAGTTGTGCAAGTTGAAAATAGAAGTTGTTTCCTATAGTCATGGCACAGATGGGTGACAAGGGTGTTCAGGTTATCAAGGAAATGGTCGAACAGAAAGCAGAAAAATACAAATGCTTCCGTCAGGACAGCAAAGGAATTCTATGGTTTGGAGACCGACTGGTTGTCCCCAAGAACCCTGAGCTCAGAAAGAAAATATTGGATGAAGCTCACCTTTCAAAATTCTCGATGCACCCCGGCAGTAACAAGATGTATCATGATCTCAGATCCTTATACTAGTGAACCAGAATGAAGAGGGAAATTGCTAAGTATATCTCTGAATGTGACACCTTCCAGAGAGTCAAGGCCAACCATCTGAAGGTAGCAGGCACCTTGCAACCCCTTCCCATACCATCTTGGAAGTGGGAGGATATTTGCATGGATTTTATCGTGGGATTGCCCAAGACCTCCCGGCACCATGATTCTATTTGGGTCATTGTGGATAGGTTGACCAAGACCGCTCATTTCTTGCCAGTGCATACCACCCACAAGACAGAGAAATATGCAGAAATCTATGTTGATCAAATAGTGCGTTTGCATGGCATTCCGAAGACCATTGTATCTGACAGAGGAGCACTGTTTGTGGCACGCTTTTGGGAGCAGCTACAAGAATCACTTGGGACCCATGCAATAAGAAGCTCCGCATATCATCCGCAGACAGATGGCCAGACAAAAAGAGTAAATCAAATCCTCGAAGACATGTTGCGAGCCTGTGTGCTACACTATGGTAAAAATTGGGACAAGTGTCTTTCTTTGGCAGAGTTCTCCTATAATAACAGCTACCAATCCAGTCTAAAGATGGCACCTTTTAAAGCCTTGTATGGGAGAAGGTGCAAGACACCGCTCAATTGGTCTCAAGAGGGAGAGAGGGAAATATTTGGACCAGACTTGGTGCTTGAAGCAGAGGAAAAGGTCAGAGTTATTATGAAGAACCTAGAAGCTGCTCAGGCTAGGCAAAAGAGCTATCATGACAAGAGAAGGAAGCTGTTGGGGGCCTTCAGCTTCCGAAGGTCCTCAAAAACATGATTTAACAATGTTTCTGGAGTAAAGTACATTAACAGGTATCTTCGGACTCGGATCAGAGCCACGGTACGAAGAAGCACAAAGAACACGAAGGTTGGCGCAGAGCCGAAGCTGTGTGTAGAAGAGCTTCGGAATAGCGGCGGAAAAGGAAACCGACTTAAAGATGAAAAACCAGATTAGACCTCGAAGAGTTATCATAGAGTTATTGATAAATGTAAAGGGCATTAATATAATTTTGCGTGGGCTGCGACCCATGCCTATAAATAGGTGAACAGTATCCCCGTATCGCTCACGCTGATTTGGCATTGGCTTTTGCGTCACACTTGTACTTTTACCTTCTCACGAGCTGAAGGTACACTTATAATTTGATATCATTTTTGTCTTTCCATCATAAAAAAATGGAAATGAGTCGACAATAATACACAACTGTTTATGTTATTTTAATGTTTCATATGATTCTTTCTTCATTATTATATTTTATGCTGATGAAGGTATGTCCTTCATAACCTTCGTCCGAAAATCATTATATCCTTAGGGAAATAATGCTTTGAAGGACGAAGGATATTAACATTTAACATTTTGTGTTGCCTTGTTCTTGATTCATAGCATTTGAGAACAAGTCCCCAACATTGGCGCCCACCTCCGGTGAACTCACTTCCATTTTTTGAGTCTTGAACACTTTCGGCAAGCATCACCTTCGTCATGCCGCCGAAAAAAGCTTCAGCGACAGGGGCTGGTACTTTACAGCCGCTGGATCCCAATCAGGATGTCCTTTCTCTTAGAGAGGCTCAAAGCCAGAAGAGGAAGGCTGTTAGTCCAACACCTCCGGAGGATGACCTGGATCAGGAGATCCAAAACCTGGAGATCCATCAGCAACAGGTGCAACGCAAGAAGGAGAAGATGGCTCGTCTAGCTGATCTTCAGAGACAGATAGACGAAGCTTCTGAAGAGGTTCGTCATCTTGTTCAAGATGATCAAAGCCGAAGGCCTCCACGCAGAGAGCTTCATCAGGAAGGCTTCCACAATGAGGATGACTGGTATGAAGATTTCCATCATGGAAACTTTGCTTTTGATGATGCTTCTCCTCTCTCAACAGAATTGCAGGCTACACCATGGCCACAGTCTTACAAGCCACCCCAGCTCCCCATGTATGACGGTCACACAGACCCGAAGCAATTCCTAATGAGCTATGAAGCAACCATATCTTCGTATGGTGGCAATACGGCAGTCATGGCAAAATCTTTTGTCATGGCCGTCAGGAGCGTTGCTCAGACTTGGTACTCTTCTCTTCGGCCAGGGACAATCACTTCTTGGCAGAAATTGAAGGATATGCTGATAACTAGCTTCCAAGGGTTTCAGACGAAGCCAGTCACCGCTCAGGCTCTCTTCCAGTGTACCCAGGACCATGAAGAGTACCTTCAGGCGTATGTCCGGAGGTTTCTGCGCCTGAGGGCACAAGCGCCAACAGTGCCCAATGAAATTGTCATTGAGGCCATGATTAAGGGGCTTCGGCCGGGACCATCAGCGTAGTACTTTGCCAGGAAGCCACCACAAACGTTGGAGAAGCTGCTCCAGAAGATGGACGAATACATTCGAGCTGACAATGACTTCCGCCAAAGAAGGGAGGAAGCATTCAGGTTCTCTGAAATGACCAGGGGCTTCGGAGGAAGATTTCACCCGAGGCATGTTAGGTCAATCCATAACTCTGCTCAAACTGATGATCGAGGGAGCCAGCAGCAAAGGCCACAACACTCTTCACAAGCTTCGGCCCAACAGCAGAGTTCTTTTCGGCCGCCAGCGCCAAGGGGCAGAGGTGCCAGGGGCTTCGGGGGAAGGTTTGGAGACCAGCCAAGAAAAATATATTGCCTATTCTGTGGTGAAGACAAGGGCCATACTACTAGGATGTGCCATGTTACCATCCAGAAGCAGAAGGAAATAGTGGAAGCAGCAGCGCAACAGAGTCAGCCGAAGCAGGTCATGCATACTGCTTCGTATCACTCACCTTATATTCTAGAATATGTAGGCAATCACCCTGCAGCTTCTGTTGCTTCGGCGAGCCAACCCCAAGCATCTTGGCAGCAACCTCCACCGCCACCGCCGATCCAGCGAGGACAACAGCCAGAAGGGAGTCAGCACAATCATCTTCAGAGGGATTTCAGAGAGGAGTCCGAAGCTCGCACAGTCAACAGCACTGTGCCAGAGTCGAAGCACATTTATTGACAAATATCCTACCTCCACAGCAGTTCTTTTGCATTTTCTACATTTGCTATTACCCTTTTGTTAATAAGGAACAATTATGAAGAATTTAAATGTCTTTAATTGAATTTCAATTCCTTGTAATACTTTCGTCTTTTACCATAATAAAAATATGTTTTTTCCATAGGCTTGAGTTGCCGAAGCATACGAACTCATACTGATTTGAAGGACCTTTGTATTATCAAAAATTTGATTTAACGGACACATTACAAATTGTTCGAAGCAGTAAAAAGTCGTTCCTAAGGGAGCGCAGTGTAAGTTTTCTAAACATACAGCGAAAAATAAACGCTGATTCCGCTGAAAGTAAAAGGCGAAGAAGCTCCTAAGGGAGGCTTACAGCGAAAAATAAATGTGGCGGAACTGCCCGAATTATTCCAGCTTAAGTGCCGAAGCCCCGCCTTAGAGGCTAGACCACACTTAAATGGGAATAACCCGTCAATCCCTCGGATCTAGTCCGACACGGCCACTGACAGGATCAAGTACCACAATCTCACTCGATGGTGAGTCACAGAGCAAATACAATAAAGCATAAGACCATGCATGTCAGAGTATTAAATTATTACATCATCATCATCATCATCATTGGAGTTTTTGCAAAAGTGACCATCATTGTTCGAAGTGCAGCGGAAATAAACTAGCGGTAAATAAATAGAGAGATGGGGAAGCCTGTCCCATCACTCCTCATGCTCCTCCTCAGCCGAGGCAGGGTCCCACTCGACAGTCCAACCCGGTGGCAAGGTGGACGGCCAAGTAATTCCAGCAACCATTTCCTCCAGGGAACCTGTAAAAAAAATTATGCCACAAGCAAGGCTGAGTATACTAATACTCAGCTAGACTTACCCGGTGTGAGGAGTCTACTCCTCTACCTCTAGACATGCAGCTGTTTGGCTGTGGGGTTTGGTTGCCAAAACCACTAGCTGAGTTTCTAAATCAAGTTTTTAACTTTGTCAAAATTAAGTGTGACTCTCTTAAGGCTAAAGATGTACTATCTATTCATACATAGTAGCAAACATTTTTAACAATCAACATCTTGTATCATCCCAGCACAATTCCACTTGTTACTCAATGTAGCAGCATGGATCAAGCAGTCTCATTAGCTGCGAGAAGCAGACGATTCGAATCGAGTTTTTAAACCTTGCAAGGTAAACCTAAACACACGACATGTAGGGGCACTCCGTCCCCACACATATCAACCGTCCCCATCGATTCCCTGGCAACAGAAAGGGGCTCACCGCCTTGGCGTACAATGCCTCACTGACCCCGACTGGCCGTCGTAAAGTGACCGCACTTGTACCCACCATAACCGGAATGGGAGACCTCGTCTCAGGTCGCGTGAGGAGGGCAATCTGCGGGCAGGTTCACTCAGGTACTAGGCTTACCGATTTACCATATTTCTCGGTATGTGTTTAGTACGTTCAAACGCTTGACTCACGGTACCACACCTTAATCCTTATTCAAAATTTTTATCCCGTGGACAACCAATCCCCATGGATTGTTGTCCACAAACCAGCATCATTCTGATAAGAAAGTGGATACAATCAATTTCCTGACCTCGCGCGAGTGCTAGAAAAATCACTCGTCTTCTACCGAGATCTTACTTAATAAAGCAACTACTCGACCTATCATACTAGTATTCATCTCAAAAGGATTCCTGAGATCATGCAACTAGGGTTTCAAACAATTCCTACACCTAAGTGCACAATCAATCCTACAATCATTAAGTGAAGTAAAGTAGCATAAATAACAGGTTATGCATAAAACCGGGGCTTGCCTTCCAAAGCAGTGGCCGACAGGTCCTCTGGTGCAGGCTCGGGTGCTGGATCCGGGGCTACCTCCTGAGCAGCTCCTTGCTCCGGCACGAGGATGTACTCTCCGTCAGCAAGGTTACAGTCTATCGAAATGCAATGAACATGTATGTCATGATTATGCAGGATTTAATAACATTATGCTAAAGAGAACTAAGTTAAGAAGTAACTTAGGGTTTCTTAGTCATGCGGGGCTTCCAGTGGTTTAGGCTTATTACTCTTTAGGCTTGGGTTTTCAGTGAAGATAACATAGTGGATGGGTGTTGTCTTGATATAATTCAGTGGAAAGATTACAAGGGTTTTAGGATGACATTAATTTACATTATTCATTTTCCTTTCTTTAATTTCCATTTAGGGTTTCTTGTGTAGGTTTGAGCTACGACAGTGTTTTAATAATTTCCAAAAATTCTGTAAAAATTACAGTGGGTTGTCATTTGCTATTCTAGCTTGTTTTAAGAATTTGAGGCTTAAAGTACAAAGGCTAGGCTTTCAACAAAAATAACAAGAGTTATGCAAAATGGGCCACTTTACACTACATCTCTTAGTTAGGGGTAGGTTCTGTCCTAAAGGTTATTTTTGCTGGCATCCCATAGTAATAATAGGCTTCTGTGCTAAAAATCACAGAAAACTAAGGGGTGGTTATTTAGTTATGATTTTCTTAAGTTTAATGTCAAAAAGGCACTTTCTACTACAATATTATTTGAAAAATGTCAAACAGCAGATCTCATATTTTTCCTAAGTTCTTATTAATAAAACATTGGTTATCCCAAGGGTGGGGGTGTTTTTACCTTGGGGTTATTTTTGTAGAGTTTTTCTAAGTTTCACTTGTTTTATTAAAACAAAAGGGATCCTACTTATTTTATACTAAAACAGGGTATGATATATTTTTCCAGTGAACTACCTTAAATAAGTATCCTAACAAAAATAGAGGTGCTCTCTGGTTCATTGTTTAAATTGCATTTTCTATTTTTCTTACCCTTAAGCATATTATAGAATAAGGGGTAAAAACTAACTTAATGAAGTGGACAGAGAGGTTTAACATTTTTATTTGGGTTAGTAGGTAGATATAAATTTCTCCAAATTTTTCCAACCCTAGTCAATTAGTGCAACTAATTTTTGCCCTATTATTGAGCTTTTGGCCAAAACTATAATTAAATTAGAGCTTTAAAGTTTTCTATAGTACACAGGGGGTTTTATATTTTTCTTAAGTAGGTTACATTATTTAGAGTCTGACAAAATTGGTTTGACCAAAATTGGATGAGCTAAACCGAAGTTATGGATTTTCAAAGTTTCTGTTCAAATTAAAAACAGATTTAATAAAGGTTTTCTGGAGAAACAGTTTACACCGAGGTCCCTGGGTTTAAACTAAATCAACCTTCGCAAATCTACCCTCGTGCCACTATTCCCCTCTGTCTCTGACATCTCACAAAACCCCCTGACCTTCTCTCCCTCTCACCCGCAGTCCTTCCCCCTACGCAAACAGTAACCGTGGGAAAGAAAAGGGTGGCGCGGCTTACCGGCGGCGAGGGAGGTCCGACGAAGGGCGGGGTTGGCTCGGGGAGACTCTGGCGGTCACGTCGAGGTACGGCTTGATGTCGGGGATGGCCGGAATCGCCCGGTCCACGCGCGCAGGCGGGTGTCCTCGTCGGCGGCGAGTGTACCGGCCAAACCACGGCGAACTGGTTCAATCCGAAGGCACGGTGAGCTTCACGGGGTAACGTAGCGACCGTGTGCACAAGGAATTGAAGGATGGTTGAGTGGATTACCCGGTCCACGTACTCCGGCGGGGTTGAGAGCTCCGGCGAGCGGGGACTGGCCTCTCCGGCGAAGCAAACTCCGATTCCTCGCTCGGGGAGCTTCACGGAGGGGTGCGCAGTCTTCTCCGAGGGCTGGACGGGGTTAGGAATGGCTTTATTGGCCGGTCTACGGTGACAGAGGGATTGGGCGGCCGCAGACACACTGCGCACGGGCAAACGGCGGCGAGCTAGACTCCGGTGAGGTTCGAGGGTGCACGGAAGAGTACAGTCGAAGTCTGGGAGGGTTTTATAGGCGCGGGCGCGGGCCATGGCGCTGGCTTGGCTCGGGCGCGACGCTGGGCGTGCGGGGGCGCGCGTGAGCGTGCTCTAGCGCGGGCAGGAAGCGTCGAACACGTGGAGGTGTGTTTCTTCCATTGTTCAAACGTCTCCAGAGATCGCAAACGTGCGAATCTTGCCATGAATCCGGCGCAGACCTCTTCCTGGCACCTAGGGCTATCTCACATGTGTGAGTTCCAAAGGAGGATACGCCCTAGATCAGGAGATAGACGTGCGCCAAATCTGGCTTGTCTCACTGTCCACCCCGCGACAAAACTGATGCCAAATCCTATCAAACGTCCAAGTCTCGGTGTCCACTTTTTCCAGGGGGTGACTTAGGTGGTATACCACATTTTTGGTATAGAACCTAAGTGGTTTTGGCGCCATCTTCAAGGTGAACACGGTTGGTCTTTGGATTAGGGTTAGAATTTGACTTAGGGGGAACTAGAGAGTTCTAGCTCTCTCTCCACTTGGAGATTTGAATTGGGGTTTCTCCAGGGGTCTTTTTGCAATCTCCCCCCCTAATTGATGGTTATAAGGTTAGTTAAGGTTTGGGGTAAAAATTACTCATACTTTGCACACTTGCTCACTCTCTTTCCCCTCTTACCTAGGGTTTTGAGAGATAGGGTTTAAGAGAGTCTAGGGTTCTTCTCCCCTCTTATCCAAGGTAGTAAGTGAGCAAGGATTAGAGTAATGCTTCTTATGTCATTGGCAACATGATTAGCACATGACCTCCAAGTTCTTATGTGTTGCCCTAAGCCTTTACCTCATATAATCCACAGTCCTTAGTGACAAGGTGTGCTCTAGCCATGGCAACACCTGGGGTGTTACAGCCCTCCCCCCTTAAAGGAATCTCGTCCCGAGATTTTAGGTAGAGTCCCTTGGAGGGTGCTTGAAGGTGTGTTGGTGTTATTTTTCCTTTATACTTAAGTTGCTCTTATTAACTGCTCTTCGAATGTCATCCTCTTTGCAACTTCAGAAGGAAGCCCTTCTTAAGTTAAATCCACAACTTAGACTATCCTTGTTATCTAAGTTTTTCTTATAATTGAATTCAAAGGGCAGGTGGGGGTGGGGTTTTGGGGCTACGTATTGACTCCTTTGGGCAGAAAGTCGGGGAAGCGAGAGCGTAGAAAATCCTCGGTCTCCCATGTAGCTTCTTCTACTGAATGGTGACTCCACTGAACCTTGTACATTCTGACCGACCTTGCCCGAGTTGATCTCTCCTTTTGGTCTAATACCTTGACGGGGTACTCTTGGTAGGACAAGTCTGGTTCTATCTCAAGGTCTGGTTCCGGTAGCACTTCAGTGGGTAGGCGAACACATTTCCGCAGCTGAGATACATGGAACACATTATGAACTGCTGACATGTGAGGTGGTAGTTCCAATTGGTAGGCTACGGGTCCACAACTTGCCTTGATCTCATAGGGTCCAATGTAGCGAGGGGCTAACTTGCCCTTGATCCCGAATCTCTGGACACCCTTGGTGGGTGATACCTTAAGATAGACATGATCTCCCACCTCAAACTGTAGAGGCTTCCGCCTCTTATCATGATAGCTCCTTTGCCTGGCCTGAGCAGCTTCTAAGTTCTTGGTAATAACCTTGACCTTTGCCTCTGCCTCGAGTACCAAGTCTGGCCCAAAAATTTCCCTTTCTCCTGCTTGAGACCAATTTAGTGGGGTCCTACACCTTCTCCCATATAATGCCTCAAAAGGTGCCATCTTCAGACTGGACTGATAGCTGTTATTGTAAGAAAACTCTGCTAAAGACAGACACTTGTCCCATTCCTTTCCATAGTGTAGTGCACATGCTCGCAACATGTCTTCCAAAATCTGATTCACCCTTTCTGTCTGGCCATCTGTTTGGGGGTGGTATGCTGAGCTTCGGATGATATGGGTCCCAAGTGATTCTTGCAATTGTTCCCAAAATCGTGCCACGAATGGTGCTCCTCTGTCCGAGACTATAGTCTTAGGTATCCCATGCAGACGAATTATTTGATCAATGTAGATCTCTGCATATTTCTCTGTCCTGTGGGTGGTGTGCACTGGCAAGAAATGCGCAGCCTTTGTCAACCTGTCCACGATAACCCAAATAGAATCATGGTGCCTGGAGGTATTGGGTAATCCCACTATGAAGTCCATGCAAATGTCCTCCCATTTCCAAGATGGTATGGGAAGGGGTTGCAAAGGGCCTGCTGCCTTCAAATGACTAGCTTTGATTCTCTGGCAGGTGTCACACTCGGATATGTACTTGGCAATTTCCCTTTTCATTCTAGTCCACCAATATAAGGATCTGAGATCATGGTACATCTTGTTGCTACCAGGGTGCATGGAGAATTTGGATAGGTGAGCTTCATCCAGTATCTTCTTTCTGAGCTTAGGGTCCTTGGGAACGACCAATCGATCTCCAAACCATAGAATTCCCTTGCTGTCCTATCGGAAACACTTGTATTTTTCTGCCTTTTGCTTGATCATATCTTTGATAACCTGAACACCCTTATCCTCAACCTGTGCCCTGACTATCTGTTCTTGCAATGTGGGCTCCACCGAGATATAACTTAGGTCACCCGAAGAAATAACTTCCAGGTTTAGCTTGCACAACTCATCACACAGGGTGGTGACTCTTGCATCCATGCTCATACAATTGCACTGGGCCTTTCTGCTCAAAGCATCTGCCACAACATTGGCCTTACCAGGGTGGTAATGCACCTCCAAATCATAGTCCTTGATTAACTCTAACCATCTCCTCTGCCTCATGTTCAGATCTGCCTAAGTGAAGATGTATTTGAGACTCTTGTGATCAGTGTAGATGTTACAGTGGGCTCCCATCAAGTAGTGTCTCCATATCTTAAGAGCATGAACCACAGCTGCCAATTCTAAATCATGGGTAGGGTAGTTCTGCTCATGGGGCCTGAGTGCTCGGGAAGCATAAGCAATGACCCTGTTCTCTTGCATCAAGACACATCCCAATCCTGTACCAGAAGCATCACAATAAACTTAAAATGGCTTGGTGTTGTTAGGTTGAGCCAACACTGGGGCTGTTGTCAAATGTTGCCTCAAGGTATGAAAGGCATCTTCGCACTTTTGGCTCCAGTCAAATTTGACTCCCTTCTTCAATAGTTCAGTCATTGGTTTGGCAATTCTGGAGAAATCCGGAATAAATCGTCGATAATACCCTGCCAATCCCAGAAAACTCCGAATTTGCTTCACTGTAGTCGGGGGTTTCCAATCCATCACCTCCTGCACCTTCTCAGGATCAACGGATACCCCATCCTGAGAAATTGTGTGACCCAAGAATTTAATCTCCTTCAGCCAGAATTCACACTTAGACAACTTAGCATACAACCGGTGGTCACGCAGTCTCTGAAGTACAGTATGCAAATGTTTGGTGTGCTCGGCTTCATTCTTGGAATAAACCAGAATGTCATCAATGAAAACGACCATGAACTTGTCTAACTCTGGCATGAATACCGAGTTCATCAAATACATAAAATAAGCCGGGGCATTGGTCAGCCCAAAAGACATCACCAAAAACTCATAGAGCCCATATCTGGTAGAGAAAGCCGTCTTGGGAATATCGCTGGCACGGATCTTGATTTGATGGTATCCTGAGCGAAGATCTATCTTGGAGAACACTTTGGCCCCTACCAACTGATCAAACAAAACATCAATACGGGGCAGTGGGTATTTGTTCTTGATAGTCACCTCGTTAAGAGGGCGGTAGTCAACACACATCCTCAAACTCTCATCCTTTTTCTTCACAAATAATGCTGGACATCCCCATGGTGAAGTGCTTGGACGAATAAACCCCTAGTCCAACAGTTCTTGCAGTTGCTTCTTCAATTCTGCCAATTCCGCGGGAGGCATCTTATAGGGTCTCTTAGAGATAGGAGCAGTCCCGGGTTGCAATTCGATTGCGAACTCAATGCCTCGATCAGGTGGCATCCCTGGTAACTCATCCGGAAACACATCCGGGTAGTCACGGACCACTGGGATCTTTTCCACTGGGGAATCTATCATGACGAAGGCACAAGAACGGGTGCATCCCTGGTCAGGTAAATATAATACGGTCTCGCCATAAGCAGGGGAATGAATTTCAATGGCCCTGGCTGCAATATCCAATACTGCCTGATGCCTGGTCAACCAGTCAGCTCCCAATATAATATCCACGCTATCCAATCCTAAGATGAGAAGGGTGGTTCTAATTACCAGACTACCAAATTTTATAGGCACTTGTCTGTTGATTTGATAAGTGGCAACTCTGCCTCCTGGTGTTGAAATTGTAATGCCCCCATCGGTGTGGTGAAAGGGCAACTGGCACTTTGCACTAAATTTGGCACTGGTAAAACTATGCGATGCACCAGAATCAAATAGAATAATAGCAGGATAATTCAAAACTGTAAAGATACCAGTCATGACGGGTGCTCCCTCTGGAATATCAGCCATGGTGGTGAAGTTCAGCCTGCCTTGCCTCACTTGCACCTTCTGTCTCTTGCCTTGGTTCTGATTGACATTCTGCCCCTGCCTCTGCTGGTTCCTTGGGCAATTCTTGGCATAGTGCCCGGTGTTGCCACATGTGAAGCACCTGTTGTCATTCATCTGGCGGTACTGCTGCTACTGCTGATTGCTCCTCTGAGCTGGAAACTGGGTGCGGTTGGGTGCCTGCTGCTGCTGCTGCTGCGGTCGGATCACCCATCGCCCTTGCTGCTGCTGGGGTCCCCTACCCTGGGTGTCGGACACAATCCTGAAGCGCTGTGGCTGAGCTGAGGGTCCTGCCACAAGGGTCTTCCTCTTCTTCTCTGCCTGTCGAGCTGTAATGCAGTCCTCTTGGGAGATAGCCATGTTGACCAACTCATTGTAACTGTTGGCCCTGACGGTGTTGAGACGATCACGGAGCTTAGTGCTGAGCCCCCTCCTGAACCTATCTCTCTTCTTCTCATCCGTATCTGCGTGATATCCCGCATACTGGCACAAGTCATTAAAAGCCTGGGCATACTGCAACACTGTCCTGTTGCCCTGAGTGAGTGCCAAAAACTCATTGAGCTTCCGGTCCATAATCCCGGCTGGTATATGGTGTCCTCTGAAAGCTGCCTTGAACTCCCTCCACTCCACCTCTCGGTCCTCTGGCTGCATAGCAAGAAAATGATCCCACCAAGTCCTTGCGGGTCCGCGAAGCTGCTGGGTGGCGAACCTGACTTTGGTGACCTCTGAGCAAGCTCCATGGAGCAGTGGGAATTTGGATTCCACCACTCGCAGCCACACATCTGCATCAAGCGGGTCCTCTGCCCTTGTGAACAATGGAGGCTGGGTGCTGAGGAACTCCTGATAGGTAGCCGCCGCAGGGTGACGCTGATGGTCTCCACCACCATAATGCTGAGGTGGTGGCTGACGTTGAGCCAGCTGCCTCAGGATCTCATTCTGCTGAGCCATGAGCTCCTGCAGAGTGGGAGGTGGTGGCGACGATGGAGGAACGCGCTCATTCTGGCCACGACACTGCCTCCCGGCCATCTGAAAAACCATATACATGCTTAACACCACTTCTCCAAATTCAAGATTTTATCGCGTAGAAAAAGTTAAAACAACATGATAGATTCCGACTTCAACAAAAGGATTTGAAAAGGCACAAATTCTTCCTTCCAAATTTAAACTGATGATAGCATCCATCAAACAAGCTTCCAAGAGAGCTTAGCACGATTACATCAAATTGTTCCAAAATGACTCAACTCTATCTAGCATAGTACCCCAAAGGTGCAAAAGCTAAGCTAGCGGCGAGGAGTCCGACTATCCAACTTCTAAGCCTATCCTGAACACCTAGTGAGCGAACGAAGCAACACTCGACTCGGGGGAAGGTGGTCTTCCCGAGCCAGCAGTGTCCACACTGGAGGCAGGCTCATCTCCTACCTCGATGTCGACGTCCTCGTTGACCTCCAGGTCCTGGATCTCCTGGTGATGCATATCCAGGTGCTCGTTAGCCTCAGCAAGCTGCTGATGAGTGTTAATGAGCTGATCCTCTAGAACCTCGATGGTGTTCTCCCTGGTGCCCACTAGCTCCTCCAACTCTTGGATAGCTCCTCTACCTGCAAGTCCTTCTCCACCATCTCTTGGGACAAGTCAACCACGAGTTCCTCTCTGTTGTCCAACGTAATCTTTGTTGCCTCCAGCAGTGCCATCAGATGGGAGATCGCCTCACCGCGCATTACCTGCAGACGGTACAGAGCATTCATGCACCGTACGGTCAAGTGCGCAGTCTGTCCTGGGTAGATGGCCCAGATGTCCTTGGCATGCTCCACCCGATCCTTCCACATTGGGTCGTCCTCCCTCTCAGCGGGGAACAAGCCAATGGGGTGGGTAGCCAGCTCCAAAGGATGGAACCCGCAGAAAGTAGTCAATCCATGCAGAGCGATCGCCTCGATCGTATCCTCCGCTCGGTATCCGAAAGACTCGGAGTCCAAAGAGCGCCAGCCCGGCTGCAGGGGATGAGGCTCCAAGGTCATCCTCACCCTACAGCGGGGCACTCGGTGCTTCTCGAACTGCTGCACCGCGTACTGAGGGGGTGTCGCGTATCCGCCCCCCTGAAGTACCTCCCACAAAATGCGGGGAAAGCCCTCTCGTGCAAGTCCGTCAGTGTGGGTCAGTGCATTTCCGTCATCGGAGGATCCGTGGGAAGTCATCTGTGTACGGTTAAGCGTATGTAAAAGAAAAAGAATTATAAAAGAACAAGGAAAAATAAAATAAAACTCAGCCTTTCTCTAGTTAAATGAAAAGGCACTGGGGACCTAGTTGGTTGTTATCTTGTTTTTAAGTCCTCTACTCAGTTATCCATTTGCTTAATTAAGAATGCATGCATGCTCGTCCTGAACGACCTCACAACAAGATAAAAGGAATAGGGAAGAACTCCCATCTTGTAAAAGTGGCATGTAGGGCCTAGTTACTTAGCCACCTAGCTACCCTTCTATCATCCTAAGGCTTCACGTCCTAGGTCTATCCTGCTCGTCCTACTATCTATCCAACATTGTTTCTATCAAGTTTTACTTTGAAAAAGGATGATATTCATGTTTTATTGATTCCTCTATGGTGGTACAAGCTCCGATACCAGCTGTGGCGGAACTGCCCGAATTATTCCAACTTAAGTGTCGAAGCCCCGCCTTAGAGGCTAGACCACACTTAAATGGGAATAACCCGTCAATCCCTCGGATCTAGTCCGACACGGCCACTGACAGGATCAAGTACCACAATCTCACTCGATGGTGAGTCACAGAGCAAATACAATAAAGCATAAGACCATGCATGTCAGAGTATTAAATTATTACATCATCATCATAATCATCATCGGAGTTTTTGCAAAAGTGACCATCATTGTTCGAAGTGCAGCGGAAATAAACTAGCGGTAAATAAATAGAGAGATGGGGAAGCCTGTCCCATCACTCCTCATGCTCCTCCTCAGCCGAGGCAGGGTCCCACTCGACAGTCCAACCCGGTGGCAAGGTGGACGGCCAAGTAATTCCAGCAACCATTTCCTCCAGGGAACCTGTAAAAAAAATTATGCCACAAGCAAGGCTGAGTATACTAATACTCAGCTAGACTTACCCGGTGTGAGGAGTCTACTCCTCTACCTCTAGACATGCAGCTGTTTGGCTGTGGGGTTTGGTTGCCAAAAGCACTAGCTGAGTTTCTAAATCAAGTTTTTAACTTTGTCAAAATTAAGTGTGACTCTCTTAACGCTAAAGATGTACTATCTATTCATACATAGTAGCAAACATTTTTAACAATCAACATCTTGTATCATCCCAGCACAATTCCACTTGTTACTCAATGTAGCAGCATGGATCAAGCAGTCTCATTAGCTGCGAGAAGCAGACGATTCGAATCGAGTTTTTAAACCTTGCAAGGTAAACCTAAACACACGACATGTAGGGGCACTCCGTCCCCACACATATCAACCGTCCCCATCGATTCCCTAGCAACAGAAAGGGGCTCACCGCCTTGGCGTACAATGCCTCACTGACCCCGACTGGCCGTCGTGCAGTGACCGCACTTGTACCCACCATAACCGGAATGGGAGACCTCGTCTCAGGTCGCGTGAGGAGGGCAATCTGCGGGCAGGTTCACTCAGGTACTAGGCTTACCGATTTACCATATTTCTCGGTATGTGTTTAGTACGTTCAAACGCTTGACTCACGGTACCACACCTTAATCCTTATTCAAAATTTTTATCCCATGGACAACCAATCCCCATGGATTGTTGTCCACAAACCAGCATCATTCTGATAAGAAAGTGGATACAATCAATTTCCTGACCTCGCGCGAGTGCTAGAAAAATCACTCGTCTTCTACCGAGATCTTACTTAATAAAGCAACTACTCGACCTATCATACTAGTATTCATCTCAAAAGGATTCCTGAGATCATGCAACTAGGGTTTCAAACAATTCCTACATCTAAGTGCACAATCAATCCTACAATCATTAAGTGAAGTAAAGTAGCATAAATAACAGGTTATGCATAAAACCGGGGCTTGCCTTCCAAAGCAGTGGCCGACAGGTCCTCTGGTGCAGGCTCGGGTGCTGGATCCGGGGCTACCTCCTGAGCAGCTCCTTGCTCCGGCACGAGGATGTACTCTCCGTCAGCAAGGTTACAGTCTATCGAAATGCAATGAACATGTATGTCATGATTATGTAGGATTTAATAACATTATGCTAAAGAGAACTAAGTTAAGAAGTAACTTAGGGTTTCTTAGTCATGCGGGGCTTCCAGTGGTTTAGGCTTATTACTCTTTAGGCTTGGGTTTTCAGTGAAGATAACATAGTGGATGGGTGTTGTCTTGATATAATTCAGTGGAAAGATTACAAGGGTTTTAGGATGACATTAATTTACATTATTCATTTTCCTTTCTTTAATTTCCATTTAGGGTTTCTTGTGTAGGTTTGAGCTACGACAGTGTTTTAATAATTTCCAAAAATTCTGTAAAAATTACAGTGGGTTGTCATTTGCTATTCTAGCTTGTTTTAAGAATTTGAGGCTTAAAGTACAAAGGCTAGGCTTTCAACAAAAATAACAAGAGTTATGCAAAATGGGCCACTTTACACTACATCTCTTAGTTAGGGGTAGGTTCTGTCCTAAAGGTTATTTTTGCTGGCATCCCATAGTAATAATAGGCTTCTGTGCTAAAAATCACAGAAAACTAAGGGGTGGTTATTTAGTTATGATTTTCTTAAGTTTAATGTCAAAAAGGCACTTTCTACTACATTATTATTTGAAAAATGTCAAACAGCAGATCTCATATTTTTCCTAAGTTCTTATTAATAAAACATTGGTTATCCCAAGGGTGGGGGTGTTTTTACCTTGGGGTTATTTTTGTAGAGTTTTTCTAAGTTTCACATGTTTTATTAAAACAAAAGGGATCCTACTTATTTTATACTAAAACAGGGTATGATATATTTTTCCAGTGAACTACCTTAAATAAGTATCCTAACAAAAATAGAGGTGCTCTAGTTCATTGTTTAAATTGCATTTTCTATTTTTCTTACCCTTAAGCATATTATAGAATAAGGGGTAAAAACTAACTTAATGAAGTGGACAGAGAGGTTTAACATTTTTATTTGGGTTAGTAGGTAGATATAAATTTATCCAAATTTTTCCAACCCTAGTCAATTAGTGCAACTAATTTTTGCCCTATTATTGAGCTTTTGGCCAAAACTATAATTAAATCAGAGCTTTAAAGTTTTCTATAGTACACAGGGGGTTTTATATTTTTCTTAAGTAGGTTACATTATTTAGAGTCCGACAAAATTGGTTTGACCAAAATTGGATGAGCTAAACCGAAGTTATGGATTTTCAAAGTTTCTGTTCAAATTAAAAACAGATTTAATAAAGGTTTTCTGGAGAAACAGTTTACACCGAGGTCCCTGGGTTTAAACTAAATCAACCTTCGCAAATCTACCCTCGTGCCACTATTCTCCTGTGTCTCTGACATCTCACAAAACCCCCTGACCTTCTCTCCCTCTCACCCGCAGTCCTTCCCCCTACGCAAACAGTAACCGCGGGAAAGAAAAGGGTGGCGCGGCTTACCGGCGGCGAGGGAGGTCCGGCGAAGGGCGGGGTTGGCTCGGGGAGACTCTGGCGGTCACGTCGAGGTACGGCTTGACGTCGGGGATGGCCGGAATCGCCCGGTCCACGCGCGCAGGCGGGTGTCCTCGTCGGCGGCGAGTGTACCGGCCAAACCACGGCGAACTGGTTCAATCCGAAGGCACGGTGAGCTTCACGGGGTAACGTAGCGACCGTGTGCACAAGGAATCGAAGGATGGTTGAGTGGATTACCCGGTCCACGTACTCCGGCGGGGTTGAGAGCTCCGGCGAGCGGGGACTGGCCTCTCCGGCGAAGCAAACTCCGATTCCTCGCTCGGGGAGCTTCACGGAGGGGTGCACAGTCTTCTCCGAGGGCTGGACGGGGTTAGGAATGGCTATATTGGCCGGTCTACGGTGACAGAGGGATTGGGCGGCCGCGGACACGCTGCGCACGGGCAAACGGCGGCGAGCTAGACTCCAGTGAGGTGCGAGGTTGCGCGGAAGAGTACAGTCGAAGTCTGGGAGGGTTTTATAGGCGCGGGCGCGGGCCATGGTGCTGGCTTGGCTCGGGCGCGGCGCTAGGCGTGCGGGGGCGCGCGTGAGCGTTCTCTGGCGCGGGCAGGAAGCGTCGAACACGTGGAGGTGTGTTTCTTCCATTGTTCAAACGTCTCCAGAGATCGCAAACGTGCGAATCTTGCCATGAATCCAGCGCAGACCTCTTCCTGGCACCTAGGGCTATCTCACATGTGTGAGTTCCAAAGGAGGATACGCCCTAGATCAGGAGATAGACGGGCGCCAAATCTGGCTTGTCTCACTGTCCACCCCGCGACAAAACTGATGCCAAATCCTATCAAACGTCCAAGTCTCGGTGTCCACTTTTTCCAGGGGGTGCCTTAGGTGGTATACCACATTTTTGGTATAGAACCTAAGTGGTTTTGGCGCCATCTTCAAGGTGAACACGGTTGGTCTTTGGATTAGGGTTAGAATTTGACTTAGGGGGAACTAGAGAGTTCTAGCTCTCTCTCCACTTGGAGATTTGAATTGGGGTTTCTCCAGGGGTCTTTTTGCAATCTCCCCCCCCTAATTGATGGTTATAAGGTTAGTTAAGGTTTGGGGTAAAAATTACTCATACTTTGCACACTTGCTCACTCTCTTTCCCCTCTTACCTAGGGTTTTGAGAGATAGGGTTTAAGAGAGTCTAGGGTTCTTCTCCCCTCTTATCCAAGGTAGTAAGTGAGCAAGGATTAGAGTAATGCTTCTTATGTCATTGGCAACTTGATTAGCACATGACCTCCAAGTTCTTATGTGTTGCCCTAAGCCTTTACCTCATATAATCCACAGTCCTTAGTGACAAGGTGTGCTCTAGCCATGGCAACACCTGGGGTGTTACAATAAACGCTGATTCCGCTGAAAGTAAAAGGCGAAGAAGCTCCTAAGGGAGGCTTACAGCGAAAAATAAACGCTGATTCCGCTGAAAGTAAAAGGCGAAGAAGCTCCTAAGGGAGGCTTACAGCGAAAAGTCAGCGCTGATATAAAAAGTGTGTGTGCTTTATTACAGGGATATGTATCTGTGGCACAAATATCATTTTGCATAACATAGTGCCCGTTTGGTTGAGCTTTTGGGGGGATTCTGGCCGCCAGAAGCTGAAGCGGCTACCAAACGCCCAGCTTCTGCTGCCGCTTCTCCGCGCCGCGCTTGGATGAGAAGTCGCCCGCCCACGCGAAGCCAGAAGCGGGGCTCAGATCGCTTCCGCGGAAAGCCAAACCTCATTTCGCTAGGGTTTCGCAATCGCGCCCGTGACGCGTCCCCGTCCCAACTCGCCGCCGCAGGTCTCCTCCCCTTCGCATCTCCCGCAACCGCCATCATTCGCGACGCCCGCGGCGGAGTTCGTGTCCCCCATCGCATCTCCCGCCGCCGCGCTCGTCGTCTTCGCAGAGGTAAGCTTTGTTCCTCTCATCCATGGCGAACTTGACTTGTAGCTCCTCCGCCGTGTCAGTGATTCGATGCATTCGTGACCCTTCCGTTCTCTAGGGGTGTGACCGCGGCTCCGCAACCTCTTGGAGAAATCCCACAGGCATCTTGAAGTCGCGACTCGTCCCGCCATCTCATCTTTCGTCTTCGCAGGTATGTTCGTCTCCTCCAACCCGACCCTCTCCTCGTTTGTATATCTCTCGTATGTCCTGATTACGGCCCCTGTATTGACTCGTAGCAACGTGATGAACACATGGTGTTCAACGAATGTTGGTTACGGTTTAGGGATTGAACTCTGCGTTCACTTATAATTTTGTTTCTTAGCAGCCGACCCAATATACATTTCAATAAGACCAGTGTAGTTCATTCAGACCATGTCAAGTTTTTTTTGGTACATCATAACGGATTACCATTGACGTAGTAACGTATTTGTTCTTCAGATTTCCGCATCAACTCGGGTTATTCGTCTGAGGATCGAAAATCAACTTCCGGCAAGGTAATAATGTGAATCTCACAATTCTTGTCCAAGGGCATATATGTGTTATAGCAGCAGTGTATTTGGTCATGCTTTATTTGAACGCTTGTCCATGTACTGATTAAGGATTACGTTCACGTTATTGGGTCATCCGTGCAGTGTGTTAGTACTCTTATTACTACACATGTGCCTATTAAATTGTGGTACTTGTCCCCTCCTTTGTTAGCAGCCAAGGCAGAAGACATGTGTCCACGCCAAATTTTTGTACATACTCCCCATGTCTGGTATACTAACGACCTAATAAATCCACATCAGATGGATTCAGCAGACTCCATAGCCGACAAGGCAATTGGAAGGATGCAAGAGATTTCGGACAAGATATTTTCCGTAGCGAGGGAAACAATCCGTCCTGGACGCGGGTTGACCTCATTTGATGCTACCAAACTTCGTGTAGCTTTGGAGGAGATAGCTTGCATGCTGGAGCAAGACTCTCTGGTGTTGCAAGACCAATTGGATATCGTGAACAACGTAAACATCCCGGTTGACAGCAGCTATGAACCTTCTACCTTGTCGTCACCACCACCATCTGACGACGACCTTACTCCACATTGGGACTTTGCGGAGCATTTCCAAAACTTTTGGGGTGTTGAATATGACTCTGATCAGATGCCTTCGTTTAGTGACAATGATGTTTAAGGTAGAAGGGACTGAACCTTGGAGTTAGGTGTTTCAATAACAGGGATGAAGTCCCTATGCTTTTGTGTACTAGGGGCGTAGGGAAACAGGGAAGCTGTAAATGTGTTCCCTATCATTTTGTTTCCAGTACCAGTTTATTTAGGTTGTCGTTGTGTAATTAAGCAAATTGCAATCTTAGTACTTATGGTATTATCTTAACATAACATTAGTATATATGGCCAGTATTTTGTTCATCTTATTTGTTGTTTTTAACCCGATAGCACTACTACGTATGTTCAAAACTATATACTTGTTATGCACTAGATGGAGAAGTCCGGCAAAGTGATTGCAAAGTGGGATACTAGAGCAACAAAAATTTACACAGAAATTTGTGTAGAAGAGGTCAATGCTCGGAACAGGCCACAACAATTTCTAAATGCAGAAGGGTATGCTAACCTCATAAGGAAGTTTAAGGAACGCACTAGTCGCACTTACACCAGGGAGCAAATGAAGAATAGGTGGGATTCGTTGAAGAAAATGTTCACCCAGTGGAAAACTCTTAATGAGAGGGCTACAGGTCTTGGTCGAGACCCTCATACTGGTTCTATCAGTGCGCCAGATGAGTGGTGGGCCAAGCAAAATGAAGTAAGTTCTTATTTTGTTTCGTAGACTAACTTTAGTATTGGCCATCTAAAAGTAGGAACTACGAATTGGTGCAGGCAATGCCAGGTTGTATTATGTTCAAAACAGCCCCCCTAGAGAATGAGGACGAGCTAAAGGTTATGTTTGGACCCATTGTCTGCACAAATGAAAGAACCCTGGTTCCTGGCGTGGAGGATGCTAATTCATCTTCTGATGATCATTTGGAATACACTTTAGGTGGGGGTGAAAACAGCACACCTGACCCTTGCACAAATGCTACTGGGAAGCGTAAGATGCGCCATGATTCCCCAAAACCAAAGAAGAAAAAAAAAGATTCGAGGGAAGAGTACATGAAAAGACTTGTCGAGGCTTTTGAGTCCCGCTCATTGACCACAAACAAGTCCATTACTTCTTCTGACAATGACCCGGTTCGATTAGAAATTAAAAACCAGTTGCTACAAGTCAAGGAAGATGGATCACCTGAAGGGAGCGAACTACATTTGTTTGCGACGCATCTTCTGATTCATAAGAAGTATAGAGATGTTTTTGCAAACTTGGAGACAAAAGAAGGAAGAATCGCTTGGCTTCGCAATGCTTACGAGTTAGAAACTAAAAAGAGCTCTTAGCTGGTGGCCGTCCGACAACAGAGTCGTACATGTTTGCTGCTAGTTGTGTCTGCTTAATGAGTCCACCTACATGTTGCTGGTCTGACAACTCAGGCTTATATGTTCAGTATGTTAGTTGTGTCTGCTTAATGAGTCATGTTGTCTCAGTTTTCGTTACTATCATTTTCGCTTGAAAACAATTTTCCACAAATTCGAGTTGAACATGTATGAGAATAATCAGAGTTGTAATCGCTTGTGCCCTATGTCAATCTGTGAAATTTTAATATGCCTGTAAACTGTTAGTCTTCTTTAATATGTGTTTTTTAAACTGTGGTTGCATATGAAATTGTGGCTCTTGCTTGTCTGCATGCAGATGTGTGACCCTTATGAACACACATCTGATGATGAAATGGATGCACACACATTTGATGATCAAATGGATGCACACACATCTAATGACGAAACAGATGCAGAAATGCTTGTTGCTCTTTATGCTGTTGACATTTGGGACAGGCATTTTAGTCGGGCTCCTAGAAGAACATTGGTCGAATCTGGTATTCAATGGGTTCAAAGAACGTTGGAGATTAGTAACGACTGTTTTGACATGTTTCGGATGCGAAGAACTGTTTTTCGTCGATTGCATGACACGTTGGTACAAAATTATGGGCTGCTTCCAAGCAGGGGTGTGAGTACTATGGAAGCTCTTGGCATATTCTTGTGGGCATGCGGGGGACCACAATCGTTTAGGCAGATCAGAAATAAATTTGGTCACTCATTGGAAACAATTAGCCGCAAGTATACTGATGTCCTTAATGCACTTTATAAGATGTCATCTGACACAATCAAGCCAAAAGACCCACAGTTTGTCGAGATTCATCATCGTTTGCGAGAGCCTAGGTTTTGGCCACACTTCAAGGATTGCATAGGCGCAATAGATGGTAGTCACTTCCCAGCGGCAGTCCCGGCTTCAGAACAAGCGAAATATATTGGCCGACACAGTTACACGTCGCAGAATGTAATGGCCGTATGTGACTTCGATATGAGGTTCACATTTGTGGTGACAGGATGGCCAGGTTCCGTACATGACACAAGAGTACTACATGATACTTTAATAACTTATGCGGACAGGTTCCCCCATCCACCGGAAGGTATATAAATATTTTGTTCATTAGTATGATACAATACTATTTAATGTCATATGTACGTAACATTTGTATTTTGAGTTTGTGCAGGTAAATACTATCTTGTCGATTCGGGTTATCCAAATAGAAAGGGGTACCTTGCACCTTATAAGGGTCAGAAGTACCACATTACGGAATGGCAAAATGCGAGGCAACCTATTGGGAGTAAAGAAGTTTTCAACTATGCGCACTCATCCCTACGAAATGTTATTGAGCGATCATTTGGGGTGCTAAAAATGAAATGGAGAATTCTATTAAGTCTCCCTTCATTTTCGCTTGAGAAACAATCGAAGATAATTATTGCATGTATGACACTGCATAACTTCATTAGAGATAGTGCTCTACACGATAGAGATTTTGATGAAGTAGGACCTAATAGCCTAAGTCATGATGTACCTTCAGGTGAGAGTAGTACTAGCACATCTGATGAGTTAGACATGAGTGCTTTTCGAGATGCAATTGCAAATGCATTAGTGTCGTAGTTACCTTAGTGCAATTAACGGTACTTATGATGTAATGAACTCCACTAATTAGTTTGTAATGATCTTTATCTGCGTTATGGGTTTCATTGTATCGTTTGTTTGAACAGAATCTGCAACATGAGAATCTGTATCCAAACACGTAGATTCTGACGAACAGCTTTTCTGCACAACTGGCGAACCAAACACCTAAATTCTAACCACCAGCTTTTCCCAACAGCCAGCTTTTCCCCACAGCCAGCTTTTCAGATAAGCTGGCCAGAAAAAAGCCGAACCAAACACGCCCATAACATCATCACATCATTTTTGCATAACATAAGCATCATACAGCATAATGCATCTGGAACAAGAAGGGGATACAGTGTTGACCTTTGGAACATATTTTGGAAAAGAGAAAATCGTGCTAAGGCACAAGACAAATCGAGATGAAGTGTAGCCTCATCGGAAACGCAACACAAAGCCTTTTTACAGCTTCGAAGAATATTTCACGAAGCTTGGACATTTTTCATCAGAGAAGTAAGCAAATTCTTATGGTATAGAAAGGATTTTCTTCACGACGCATGAAAAGAAGGGAAGGTGTTTTTTCGCCGAAGGCTCAAAAAATGGTATGTATGTAAAGTTTCATGTATCGTAAAGAATTAAACTATAAATAGATTGTATATTACATTTAAAGTTACAATATATTACACATTTTTACGTTTCAAATGTTTCTACAATGGCATTAAATCCTCTTTAAGCACTATCTCTGCAGCTTCGTTCAATAGTTGGTTGACAACCTTGTCCATAATGACTTCGGCCATTTTTCTAATTTCATCGTCCCCCTTCGGGTGGGGGCCCGGAGATGCCTCAGCAGCTTCTGAGGGAAGAAAAGATACGGCTATATTACTATTACAAACCGAGAACAGAGTCTGGAATTAAAAATTACAGCATGATAAAAACCACTAATTAATACCTATGTGCCCTTCGGGCTCTGTACTTTTCTCGGCAGCTTCCGCTACTTTTCTAGCATCGTGGATGCCTTTTTCACTCCTTTGAATAATTTCTTGCGCCAATTATCGGCCGCCGTTATCCCAGATATCGGTGAAGAATTTCCCACCGACCATGCTTGCTTCGGGTGAGGGGTCTTTAATGTCTTCAGTAGACAAAGTAGCTTCGGACTGCGATAAGGATTTTACATGCTCGCAGCCTTTCTTCTCCAAAACAGTAGCAATCCCTCTAGCACCCGAAAAAGCGCAGATGTCGCCGCAGCTGTTCAGAATTTCCTCGAAGGCCTCTGCTTCGTGACTGATCCATTCCATTGGACCTTTAGGATTGCCTCTTGAAAAATTCTCTTCGCTAGAGAATGCACCAACGCTGGCGAAGCTGGATTTGATTTTCTTGACGCACTCTATGGATTTAACATAGCATTTTCTCTGGGATGCACGAAGCTCCTTAACACTTATCTCCAAATGATTGGCCAATTGGTCACTAAGCTCTCGTTTTGTCTCTTCAAGTATACGTTCTTCTTTAGCTCTAGCTAGCTGTTTCTGAAGATCTTTAATTTCACGTTTTTGAGCTTCGGCCTGGGCCTTTGAAGCAGCTTCGTCCTTTTTTACCTTGTCTACCAATGTAAGCAGAATTTTATCTTTTTCCAGAGCTTCGTTTCTCAGTTTAATAACTTCTGATCGTAGATTGTTGAACGCAATTTCATAGCTCTCGTCTTCGGCACTCTTTTGTGCTCTCAATGCGTTGCTTAGAATTAAACCCTATATGAAAAAGAGTTCGTATAAGAATAAAAGAATGAGTTACGAATTATAAAATTTCCAAACATCTAATTCCCATACCTTCAGGCTATTATACGCAAGACTATCCGCGAGATCTTCTTTCGTCATAGCACATAAGCCAGCTTCGAGCTTCGGAAACCCCATACTTCTAGCCATCTCCCGACAGACGGATAATTCTTTGTTGTCTGGGAGGCAGTATAGGAAATCTTCTTCGTTCGTCCCATTGAACACTAGTGCCCCCTTCGGATATTTCAATTCTTTGGCATAGTGGTTAGCTTCAAAAATTTCTTCTTCCGATAACTTTTTCCCCGAAGCTTGTCGCACGATATAGTCATATATTTTGGAAGATGCTTCGGGGATGGCGGTATCAATTTCTTCGACCGAAGCTGGCTCTGACATTTTCATTTCTTCGGTTGCCTTTGCAATTTTTACTTCTTCTGCTTCCGAAGGTATTACCTTGGTTGGTTCTAAAGGCCCGGTTTCAACTCCAGTCTGTTGCTTCGGAGCTTCAGCAACGGACACTTCAGCAGGTGCCTCAGAGGTTTCAGCAGTCTTCTTTGGGGTTGTGCTTGGAAGTTTAATTGTTTCCAAAACATCTAACACATTAACCATTCTTTTCCTTTTTGGGGTCACTGTCGGCCCCTTCTTAATTTTTGATGCTTCAATTTCTTCTGAAGGACTTAAAATTTCTGATACCTTCACTCCCTCAGCTGATGCTTTCGCTTCTTCTGTCTCTGGTTCTTTTATCTTTTCTGTCGCTGGCACTTCGGCCATTTCTGCGACTTCTGGCAGCAGGGTTGGCTCTTCAGCCTCGGTGGCCGAAGAGGTCCCTCCGGTGAACTCAGGCACCGTGGCTGGTTCAATATAGCGTGGCCGATGTGTGAGAACTTTTACCCTTTTTCTCTTCGGTGCTGGCTCACTAGGAGCAGCTGCAGCTTTTTCTTTCGCATAAGTTGTGCCTTTTCTTTTTTGCCCTTGTATTGGATAGCGATAGTCGGGGTAGACGAACCCGATTACATCAAATACCCGGTTGAGTCTTTTCCTTTTTCGGCCTCCGAAGGCCGCTGACAATGCAGTGTCTTCGGCCTTCGAATATACCCCAAGCAATTCATCGCTTACAGTCTCAATGCTCTTTAACCAATCATCATCTGGTTCAATGAACTTGTCTCCGTACTTGAATGTATATTTCAGCCTGACTAGCCCACCTTCGTCAGTTTCTTTAACAGTTTCTTTCGGCATTTCCCAATTATCCGCAAGAGGCCACACTCTGAAGGCAATGTGTTCTTGTATTAAATCCCTTGTCCCGATAAAAGAGCAAACTACGCCGAAGGCCCGTTGGCATTCTTCGGCTACTTCATCCATTTCTACCTTCGGTTTCCGGAGTCCGAAGCGCTGCCAGATGGGGCACATGATGATATCCTTAATATCTTCTCGAACCTTCAAATCATTTTTCACATAGAACCATTCTTTCATCCATTCTCCGGGCCATCTCTTCCGAAAGGTGGGCACGGGACAGCTTGATCCAGAGCGAGCACCGAAGTTGTAGCAACCAAAGTTGTTATGATATTGCTCTTTACCCAGGGCTTCGTTTCATACAACAATTCATGTATATTGCAAAAGCTTTTCGCACTTGGCTCTAGACCCTGACTCTTCACAGCCCAGACGAAGATTCCCATTCTTATTATTACTTCAGGGGTAAGTTGATGAAGGTAAACCTGATATATTTTCAGAACTTCTACCACGAATCTGCTTAAAGGGAATCGTAGCCCAGCTTTTAAAAAGCTTCGGAAGATAACGACTTCATCATCTTCGGGAGTCGGCACAGTTCTTTCTCCGGCATCTGCTCTCACAATGGACATATCTCGAAAGTATCTCCCCTTCATGTTTTCAAGGTGACTTTGCCCAATAGTTGACTTTCCGAAGACTGAATGGCTTGGTCGCCATGGTCGATCTTCGGAATCTTCACCCCCGCTATCTGCATCGTAACTGTCACTCTCACCAGTATCTTCAGATAAACCTTCTAAAATCTCCCTTGTAATCTTCTCCGTGTTCGTCTTTGCCATTGACTCAAGAAAACCCAGATGCATCTCTTCAGAAAGGCTCAGCTTCATTTCGGTAGCAACTTTCTTTTCCTCAGACATTCCTTCGGAATTCTTGCCTCTCGCTTCCGAAGCTTAAAACTAGGGAGGCAACCAAATATTTATAGGCAGAAAACTATTTGAGCAGGTAAAACAGATGGCAAGAGAGCGTGCCGAATAAATTGTGGCGAGCCCGTATTTATAAACCCATTATGTCGGAGACTGGAGGGCCCCATTTGCCAATGACTGTTGCTATTCTAGCAAAAGGAAGGTGTTTTTTCGGACCTTCGGCTCATAGCCTTCGTCCATTTCGCAATCTGAATTTATCATTCTAACAAATTAATATTGCAAGGGGCTACTATTGGGGGCCTTCGGCTTCCGAAGGTCCTCAAAAACATGATTTAACAATGTTTCTGGAGTAAAGTACATTAACAGGTATCTTCGGACTCGGATCAGAGCCACGGTACGAAGAAGCACAAAGAACACGAAGGTTGGCGCAGAGCCAAAGCTGTGTGTAGAAGAGCTTCGGAATAGCGGCGGAAAAGGAAACCGACTTAAAGATGAAAAACCAGATTAGACCTCGAAGAGTTATCCTAGAGTTATTGATAAATGTAAAGGGCATTAATGTAATTTTGCGTGGGTTGCGACCCATGCCTATAAATAGGTGAACATTATCCCCGTATCGCTCACGCTGATTTGGCATTGGCTTTTGCGTCACACTTGTACTTTTACCTTCTCACGAGCTGAAGGTACACTTATAATTTGATATCATTTTTGTCTTTCCATCATAAAAAAATGGAAATGAGTCGACAATAATACACAACTGTTTATGTTATTTTTATGTTTCATATGATTCTTTCTTCATTATTATATTTTATGCTGATGAAGGTATGTCCTTCATAACCTTCGTCCGAAAATCATTATATCCTTAGGGAAATAATGCTTTGAAGGAGGAAGGATATTAACATTTAACATTTTGTGTTGCCTTGTTCTTGATTCATAGCATTTGAGAACAAGTCCCCAACAGAAGCCTCTACAGTTTGAAGTGGGAGATCATGTTTATCTTAAGGTGTCACCCACCAAAGGTGTCCAGAGATTTGGAATCAAGGGCAAGTTAGCTCCTCGCTACATTGGACCCTATGAGATCAAAGCCACTTGTGGACCCGTAGCCTATCAGTTGGAATTGCCATCCCACATGTCAGCAGTTCACAGTGTGTTCCATGTATCTCAGCTACAGAAGTGTGTCCGCTTACCCACTGAAGTATTACCTGAACCAGAAATTGAGATAGAACCAGACTTGTCTTATCAGGAACACCCCATCCAAGTGCTGGATCAAAAGGAGAGATCAACGCGGGCCAAGTTGATCAGAATGTATAAGGTGCAGTGGAGTCATCATTCAGTAGAAGAAGCTACGTGGGAGACTGAGGATTTTCTACGTTCTCGCTTCCCCGACTTTCTGCCCAAAGAAGTCGGTACGTAATCCAAAACCCCACCCCACTTGCCCTTTGTGTGACGGAACCTCCCAAGTAATTAGGCCCACCTACAGTTGTCCTTGTCCAACGGACATCAGACAACCCTGTAGGTGCCCCTGAACTACTTGACAAGTTCGGTATCTTTCCTTACCTCACCAGGAATGTCTCACCCATCTTGTAGACATTACAGAACATCGGAGATGAAGAAATGCGGAAGCGAATTACATAGGGCCTGTTTGGTTCGTGGCTAACTATGCCACACTTTGCCTAAGGTTAGTCGTTCGAATTGAAGAACTAACCTTAGGCAGAAAAGTTAGGCAAAGTGTGGCAAGTGAGGCTGCGATCCAAACATGCCCATAATCTTACATTTATTTCAAAAGCAAGCTTGAGTTAGGTTATTACAGACCAGTCTAAAAGTGAGTGCATAGGAGTAATATTATACAAACCAGGGAGGCACAAACTCCTCCCGAGAAGCTAAAAGCAAAAGATCTTAAGTGGAGGACCGAGTCCTCCCGCACTTCAGTCTTGATTTTCTTCTTTTGGAACCACCTTGGCACAGAAGCAGCAAAAGTCTGCTACTTCCTCACCTAAAAACAACGAAGGGATAAACCCTGAGTATGGAATTACTCAGCAAGTCTTACCCGACTAAAGAAAAGACTCTCAAGGGTATGCTGGTTATGTGGGAGTCAAGGTAAGGCTTTTCAATATTCAAAGACTCTGTTTTGCAGAAATGCTTACTAAAGTGGATCCTTAAAAATCCAATTTTATTTGTCAAGTTAAGTACAATTACCTGTAACTAGAGTTCTTTCTACCCTAGTTCAATCACTGGTCCTGCACTAGCCAATTTCTTAACAAAAACCCATTATCTTTAGTGGAATGCTACGTGTAGGGCAGTGACCAAGTCTTCATAACCGCGAAGGTACGGCGATCCGAATCGATTATACTCAGCTGAGGATCTCCAATCACACGACATATGTAGCACTTAACCCTTGCATATGTCAACCCACCACCGGGGTTCTTAAGACCGGATCAGGTTCACGCAAACCGAGAGCACAGCTACACCACCGTCCAGCCTCTTGCCACGGAGGGTACACGCTACTCTCGCCACCGCTCCACGCCCATTTCGTGTTATCTTATTCCGGCCTTAGTCTGCCCGAGGCAAGGCTTACCCATGACGAGGCATGTGACCAGTTAAAGGGTCCTCGGTCATCAAGCCTACATCGAGACGGTCCTTAATCGACTCAGACGGAGACACTACACCGAGACTCTCTTCTCGTGCAAGTCACCCGCCCGGTCTCAGCTTAATCATTTCAAACCCAAAGTTGGTACCTGGCAGAGGTACATCTTTTCCGATGTTGTACCTATCAAGGCCTTTGATAGATCCATCATCAAGTTTTATTTTCGAAAAACATCCCACCCTCTTTTGCCACATCATATTTTGTAAAAACAAAACCTTTTGTTTTTCTAAAGCAAAGCTAAGCATCAAAAAGCTTTTGTAAAACAGGTGATCAAGGAAGGTAATCAAATTCAAGGAAGGTAATGCAGGAATGGTTTTATCAAGCAACTCCTATCACCTAATGCAGTAATCAAGTGAGAAAGATTTTGAAATAGCAAGGGAGGTGGCAAATGCACCGGGGCTTGCCTTCGTTTACAGGTGATTCAGGCTTGGATCCACAAATGTCGAAGTAGAAACTATTCCCGGCCTGAGTGTCCAAAGGTGGTTGTACTTGCTCTTCAGTTACTTCTATCTCTTCTTCTCGTTCTAATCATAACCATACGTATGTATAAGAATGGATGCCATGGGATGCTCATGAGGATGCAAAGACAACATAAACTTATTATTTATGTCTTGAATACAACTTGCCTTCACGGAGTTCCGGGAACTTAGGGTTTCCGGAGTCGGTAAAGGAGTTCATAGGGCAGGGGGGGGGGTGTTTTGGGGTTTGGTGATCAAACAAGGTCCAAATCAATTCAAACTTTACCCAAGGCTTCTAAATAATGTATCACACTCATATAAAAATTTTGGGCATTTTAGGACTTATCAATTATTTTCTAAAAATCTATAACCAAGACTTTTAGCTACTTTAAATACCCTAAAATTTCTTACTTCCACTAAAAATCACAAACTTATTTTTATTAAATACTATGGAAAATAACAAACCTAGGAAAATTAGTTTCACAATTTTATCATTTCTTTACATTTTTCTACACATTTCTAAAGTTTTTCCTTAAAAAGAAAAAGAAAAAGGGATAAACAGAACTCGGCCGATTCTGGCCCAGACGGCCCAAGCCTCAGAGAAAACGGGGCGCGCCCGCGCCCGCGAGGGAGGCTTTGCGCAGAGGCCCTCGGCGTTTTGACTAAACCAGAACAGGGTCGTTCACTGTTTTCGCAAGTCACTGACAAATCACAGAAAGACCCTCAGGTTTCTATTTCTTCCCCGCGATTGCCCCTGACCGCGCCGCGCACTTGGATCCTTCCAGACGTGACCCGTACCGGACATGGCCGGCGAGGACTGCTCGGAATAACTAACGGGGAAGCTCAACTGACCTAAAATAGCCTCGGAACACACATCGATTTAACCCGAACACACCGAGAACGACCGGTCCATGTGCATGGCGGAAACCGAGCACGGGAGCACACGTTCCCGCCAAACCATGGTCGATCAGAGCAAACGGACGCCACTGTGAGCAACACAAGCATGGAGAGGTTCGGAAACAACACATGAATTGAATGGCGACTCACCCGAATCGGCTGGCCACGGGAGGGCTATTCTTGACGGTGCGGCGGACTGATTTGGGGAGAAATCGTGCCGCGGCGTTCACGAGTGAAATTGAGGGCTAGGCTTGGGGCTATATGGGCCTAAGGGGTTCTAGTTTTACTGCGCACAATCAATTTGGGTCGAGGGGGAAGAGAGCAGTGGGAATTTCTAGTTGAGCGCGAGCTAACTTGAAGAACAGCGCACACCTCACCGTGAACCCAACGGCTATTTATAACCGTGGCGGTCCGGCGATCACCACGCTGCCACGGATAACATTGCTATGGCATGTTGACCACGCCGGTAGGAGGTACAGTAAGGGAGAACTACGGCATGTGCGCCACCGCGGCAGAAACTTACTGAGTCATGGCGGCCGACGGTGAGTAACTCCGGCCGAGTTCAAGGGATGGTGCCACGTACGAGCGACCCCTCCCCGACGCTATCCACTCCCTACTGCCCTCGAATCAGAACGGCGGCGGCACTAATTTTGGCGCAAAAAGGGTCGCCGGCGGTGAGATTCTTTGCCGCGGCCGAGCTGATCCATTTGGTCACTGTACCACGGGGGCCATCAATTAGAGCACCTGACAGCCGATGTTCAACTTGAATTTTCTCCAAATTTGCTGTGGTAACCGATTCAATTCTCTGCATCAAGTTTATAGACCTATAGTCCATCTTCAACTTTGCCATGGAGCTTACCATAAAATAGTTACCAAATTCTATTCAAAATCGGGCTCAAAGTTTACCCTATCACATTGTTACTGAAAATTCAGTCCAGCGATTACCTGACAGCCTGACTTTGAGCTTAATTATCTCCAATTTACTATTAACAACTATGCTTACACTCTTAAGCAAAGTTGTTCTCCTATGATTGAGCTACAAACTTGATGTGGTGACCTAGGGCAAAAACCCTATGCTTTGCAAGTTACAAAGCCCTAAAGTGGAGCCTTTAACACTGAATTTCAGACTTAGTGTAGAACTCAAATGAGGTCCATTTTGCATTTAAGTCCAAAACTTAGGGTTTGGCTTTCAAGTCCACATATTTGTGAACCAAAGGACTTAAGACACTTATTTGGCTTGGTTTTTGCACTTTAGTCCAAAAGTGGACTAATTTTGCATATAAGCCCCTAGGGTTTGGTTTTAGGGGTTTCCAGGGTTCCAATTAGGGTTTCTGGTATCTCAGGGGTATAAAAGTGATTCAAGCTTATTCTTAGGGTCATTTTATGACTTTTACCCTAAAGTATTTAGGTTTTCTTAACTTGGGTTAAGTTCTACCCCTTTAACCACTATTTAGGGTTAAGTCCATTAACCAGGGTTCCATTTGCAAAAACAGTAAAACAATACAGCTTGTTTGAAATTTTTGCCTAGTGAATGCACTCTAGGTGTGTCACACATATGCAATGCCAATGCTCATGATGCCATGCTCAAGTTTTAGTTATAGTAACACCAGGGGTGTTACATCCTTCCCCCCATAAAAGAATCTCGTCCCGAGATTAAAAATCCTAGGGTAGGGAATGGTAAAGGAAACGCATCACATTTTTATTTCCTTATTTTTGGTACAAGACAGGGGTGATGTGTGGGTTACTTCTTCATTACAACCGCTATACAGACTTTACAATTTACATGAGGCTAGGAAGCCTGGGAAATTCTTATTTAAAAAGTCTTGGGTTGCCCATGTAGCCTCATCTTCCAAATGCTGGTTCCACTGTATCTTGTAGAACTTGAGAGTCTTTCTTCGGGTGACCCTGTCCTTTTGATCCAGAACTCGAATAGGATGTTCCGAGTATGTTAAGTCTGGTTCCAGGACAACATCAGTCACTTCAACGGTTCGATCAGGAACCCGAAGACACTTCTTCAATTGTGACACGTGGAACACATTGTGCACAACAGACAATGTTTCGGGGAGCTGAAGTCGATACGCCACTGGCCCATATCTTTCCAGAATAAGAAAAGGACCAATATATCGTGGTGCAAGTTTTCCTTTAACTCCGAAACGCGATACACCCTTCATTGGTGAGACCTTCAAGTAGACATAGTCTCCTTCCAGGAAATATAAGGGCATTCGCCGTTTGTCTGCATAACTCTTTTGCCGTGCTTGAGCTTTCTTCATATTATGGATAATTCTCTGAACCTTTTCTTCCACCTCTTTCACCATATCAGGTCTAAAGAAGTATCTTTCTCCAGGTTCAGACCAATTTAGCGGAGTCCGACACCGTCGTCCATATAAAGCTTCAAAGGGTGCCATCTTGATACTTTCTTGGTAGCTATTATTATATGAAAACTCTGCTAAAGGTAAACATTCATCCCATTTCAGTGAGAAATCCAGGACACATGCCCGCAGCATATCTTCAAGTATTTGGTTCACTCTCTCAGTTTGTCCACTGGTTTGAGGATGATAGGCCGAACTGTGGAGCAGTTTAGTACCCAGGAATTTATGAAGTTCTTCCCAAAACTTGGATACGAATTGAGGTCCACGATCCGACACTATGGTCTTTGGAACACCATGCAAACTGAGAATACGGGCAATGTATAACTCCGCATAGGTAATGACGGGATATTTAACTTTGACAGGGAGAAAGTGGGCGATCTTTGTAAGTCGATCGATGATAACCCAGATGGAGTCAAAGCCTTTTGCGGTTCTGGGCAATCCCACAATGAAGTCCATGCTAATGTCTTCCCATTTCCATGTTGGGATTGGCAAAGATTGTAATGGACCAGCAGTTTTCATGTGTATGGCCTTGACACGTCTACAAGTGTCACACTTAGCCACATAGCGTGCAATTTCAATCTTCATCTTAGTCCACCAGTAGTGTTGCTTTAAGTCTTGATACATCTTAGTGCTTCCGGGATGAATAGAATAGCGACTAAGATGTGCTTCATCCAAAATTTGCTAGCGGAGTTCTTCGTTCTTTGGCACTACTATGCGGTTTTTAAACCATATCACACCTTGATCGTCTTCCTTGAAACACTTGGCTACTCCAGCCTTTATCTTCTCTCGAATGTGCTTCATACCCAGATTATCCCTTTGAGCATCAATTATCCTTTGCAAAATGATTGACTCAAGCTTTAACTGATTTAGAGTCCCTTGTTGGATGATCCCCAGGTTTAGCTTTTCCATTTCCTGACACAAAGTGTTCTCGGAAGTCTTCGCCATAAGACAGTGGCAGGAAGTCTTACGACTCAATGCATCTGCCACCACATTGGCCTTGCCTGGGTGATAATGGATCTCCAGTTCATAGTCTTTAATGAGCTCAAGCCATCGTCTTTGCCTCATATTTAACTCTAACTGGGTGAAGATGTACTTCAAACTTTTATGATCTGTATATATGTGACAGATATTTCCCAGCAGATAGTGACGCCAAATCTTTAGGGCATGAACCACAGCAGCTAGCTCCAGATCATGAGTTGGATAGTGCTCCTCATGCCGGCGCAACTGCCTTGAAGCATACGCAATCACTCGGCCCTCTTGCATCAGTACACAGCCGAGCCCACTGCCGGAGGCATCACAATATACGTCAAAAGGTTTAGTGATGTCCGGTTGAGCTAATACCGGAGCAGTGGTCAACAGTGTCTTCAGTTGCTCAAAGGCTTCATTGCACTTAGAAGACCAATTGAACTTAATGTCATTCTTCAACAAACTTGTGATTGGCTTCACAAGCTTAGAGAAATCTGGTATGAATCTGCGATAATACCCAGCTAGTCCAAGAAAACTCCGGACTTGGTGAACAGTTGTTGGGGGTTTCCACTCCAGAATATCTTTGACCTTGCTAGGATCTACCGCAATTCCTTTAGCTGATAACACGTGCCCCAAAAATTGAATTTCTTCCAGCCAGAACGCGCACTTGCTGAACTTGGCATATAGCTGATGTTCCCTTAGGCGCGTCAATACAATCCGTAGATGCTGAGCATGGTCTTCTTCATTCTTGGAATATATCAAGATATCGTCGATGAAGACTACCACGAACTTGTCCAATTCGGGCATGAATACCGAGTTCATCAAATAAGTGAAATGGGCAGGAGCATTTGTGAGCCCGAAAGACATTACCAAGTATTCAAACAATCCATATCGCGTAGTAAACGCGGTCTTCGGTATATCCTCGGGCCGAATACGGATTTGATGATAGCCCGACCTGAGATCAATCTTGGAAAATACCCTCGCCCCAGTCAGTTGATCAAATAAGATGTCGATCCTTGGAAGAGGGTACTTATTCTTAATAGTGACCTCATTTAGGGGTCGATAATCCACGCACATTCTCAAGGTTTGATCCTTCTTCTTAACAAAAATGGCGGGACAACCCCACGGGGACGAGCTTAGCCGGATGAATCCCTTATTCAGTAGATCTTGTAATTGAATCTTCAGTTCCGCCAATTCATTAGGGGGCATACGGTACGATCTTCGGGAGATGGGAGCCGTACCGGGCTTTAGCTCAATTACGAATTCTACATCTCTTTCAGGGGGCAGTCCAGGCAAATCTTCCGGAAATACATCTGGAAACTCACATACTACCGGAATATTCTTGATCTCCGGTACAATGGCTTCATAGACTCTACCAGAAGTTTTGGCTGGATTGGTTACGGGGAGAGTCAAAACAATCTCTTCTTGGTTATAGCTCAACCTGACGGTTCTGAGTTCAGTGTTGAGGATTGCCTTATGTTGGGTTAACCAATTCATACCCAGAATTACATCTATATCCTGGCCCTTCAGAACAATCATGTTAGCAGGAAAGTTCCGTCCGGCCATTGTTACTGGCACACCATAGGCCACTTCTCTAGTATAAATATGTCCCCCAGGTGAATGAATTTTAAATCCCTCCTTTGATTCATGGTATGCAATATGATGTTGTTCCACAAACTTCTTGCTAATAAATGTATGTGAAGCACCAGAATCAAAAAGAATAATTGCTGGGTGACTGGCCACGGGAAACGTACCCATCATCACCGGTTCTCCTTCCGGTGTAGTAGCCACTTGAGTATAATACACACGCCCCGTTTTCTTCGTATTCTTCCCCATAGCATTTCCTTTTGGCTGAGAGGACTTCCCGGTTCCTTGCTGAGCATTGGATTGATTTTGTTTGGGGTATGGGCAGTCTTTGATAAAATGTCCTGACTTGCCACAGTTAAAACACCTAGTTGAAGAACTAGGCAAGGCAGGGAATCGAGTGCCTGGGGCACCCGGCTGTTTCGGGGTAGTGGGGGTATTGTTGGGGCGGATAATGATTGGCTGTTTGAAGGGAAATGAAGGTGGACGAGAAAAAGGGCGATTTTGGTTTGAGGGTCGAATCACAAACCGTGGTTTCTTCGCCTGGCCCTGATTAGGCCGCTCACCACCGAATCCCTTATTCTTTCCAGAATTTGTGTATTTGGCTTCAACAGATAAGGCTGTGCTGACAGCCTTTCCATACGTGAGGTCTATGCATGTGGCCATTTTCCTTTGTAGCCGATCATTCAATCCCCGCATAAAACAGTTCTTCTTCTTCAAATCTGTATTCACCTGATCGATAGCATACTGCGACAGGTGATTGAATTTGTTGAGATATTGAGTAATGGTATCTCCGCCTTGTTGTAACTTCATAAACTCCTCTTGTTTCATATGCAGCACTCCTTCGGGGATGTAGTGTTCACGGAAAGCTGCCTTAAACTCATTCCAGGTGACTTGATGGTTGTCAGGTTGAATAGCCATAAAATTTCCCCACCAGGTACTGGCAGGACCACGGAGTTGTTGTGCGGCGAACAACGGCTTCTGCGTCTCTGAGCAACGAAGAAGACCAAACTTTTGCTCGATAACCCGAATCCACTCGTCAGCTTCTAGGGGATCTTCTGCCTTGACGAATAGAGGTGGACGAGTTTCCGAGAAATCCAGATAAGTGGTCTCACGGGGACCCTACGGATAACCTCTTGCTGCTTGCTGCTGAAATTGTTGCTGACCTGCCATTTCCCTAAGGAAGCGGGTATTATCGGCGGTGGCATTCACCAAGGCGGCGATGGCCTCGGCTAACGTGGGAGGAACTGGAGGTGGGTTTGGGGTAACATCCCGTCCCCCAGAAGTTCCTGCTGCATCCTGTCCTCGAGTCCTGGTCGGCATCTGTGGCAAAAACATTTGAAGTAAACATAATGTGCCAGAGAAAACCTTCCATTTTACATTACTATAAAAAGTAATGATACAGACTCGATATTACATAACAGGATACAATACCCATTATACAAAGGTTCAACCTATTATACAACAGTACACCCTACAATACCCTACCATACACTACTCTACTTCTATTACACCTTTATTCCTGCTTGCCATCAGTCTTGGCGGCTTCATCGTCAGGTGTGGGAGTCCAGACATCAACCAACCTCAAGGAAGGAGGAGGCTCAAAAAGGTCTAACTCCCCACCCAGCGCACGTCCCGCAACGTGAGATGGTCCAGCTTCTGCCTCAGCAGGTGGTGCAGGCTCACTTGGGTGTAGTTGTGAGTATAATACATGGACTTCCTCGTGCAACGTGTTGCAGTAAACCTGCAGGTCATCGACAGTCGAGCTAAGTTCTTTAATTCGGGCATGAGCCCTTGCTTCCTTAGCACACATTAGCAAACGAGACTGCACGGCCCAGTCAAGTGCTAAGTCTCGATCAGCGAGTTGATCCTGCAGATGTCGGATGTCCCTTCTCAGTTCATTGATTCTATCAACGTCAGCGACCCAAGCATCAGTCCTATGTTGCAGTGCTGCCTGAAGTCGACTCACACGAGCTTCAAGGTCTCCGATGGGGTCGTTGCTTCCACTGCTGCTACTTTCATGTCGGGGAGCCAATTGATGCCGAGGCACCCCAATTGGTCCCGTAGACTTGCGGGCCGTTAGCCTGGTACGTGGCGGCATCTTTTCTAAGGGGGAAATGTTATTAGTATGATTCTTAGCATGATGCATGTATAATTACAGAATCAACCTTAGTCGATTCAACCTTCTATATGTTGCACTCTTCCTATCTGGTCTTTAAGATAGACTTCTTCAGAATACTTAGGTAAGAAGAGAAAAGAATTTTTAGATAAGACTTTTGAAACTCCTTTTGAAGATGCCTCATAATATCTGCCAAGAAGGGCTACGCTCCGATACCAGCTGTGACGGAACCTCCCAAGTAATTAGGCCCACCTACAGTTGTCCTTGTCCAACGGACATCAGACAACCCTGTAGGTGCCCCTGAACTACTTGACAAGTTCGGTATCTTTCCTTACCTCACCAGGAACGTCTCACCCATCTTGTAGACATTACAGAACATCGGAGATGAAGAAATGCGGAAGCGAATTACATAATCTTACATTTATTTCAAAAGCAAGCTTGAGTTAGGTTATTACAGACCAGTCTAAAAGTGAGTGCATAGGAGTAATATTATACAAACCAGGGAGGCACAAACTCCTCCCGAGAAGCTAAAAGCAAAAGATCTTAAGTGGAGGACCGAGTCCTCCCGCACTTCAGTCTTGATTTTCTTCTTTTGGAACCACCTTGGCACAGAAGCAGCAAAAGTCTGCTACTTCCTCACCTAAAAACAACGAAGGGATAAACCCTGAGTATGGAATTACTCAGCAAGTCTTACCCGACTAAAGAAAAGACTCTCAAGGGTATGCTGGTTATGTGGGAGTCAAGGTAAGGCTTTTCAATATTCAAAGACTCTGTTTTGCAGAAATGCTTACTAAAGTGGATCCTTAAAAATCCAATTTTATTTGTCAAGTTAAGTACAATTACCTGTAACTAGAGTTCTTTCTACCCTAGTTCAATCACTGGTCCTGCACTAGCCAATTTCTTAACAAAAACCCATTATCTTTAGTGGAATGCTACGTGTAGGGCAGTGACCAAGTCTTCATAACCGCGAAGGTACGGCGATCCGAATCGATTATACTCAGCTGAGGATCTCCAATCACACGACATATGTAGCACTTAACCCTTGCATATGTCAACCCGCCACCGGGGTTCTTAAGACCGGATCAGGTTCACGCAAACCGAGAGCACAGCTACACCACCGTCCAGTCTCTTGCCACGGAGGGTACACGCTACTCTCGCCACCGCTCCACGCCCATTTCGTGTTATCTTATTCCGGCCTTAGTCTGCCCGAGGCAAGGCTTACCCATGACGAGGCATGTGACCAGTTAAAGGGTCCTCGATCATCAAGCCTACATCGAGACGGTCCTTAATCGACTCAGACGGAGACACTACACCGAGACTCTCTTCTCGTGCAAGTCACCCGCCCGGTCTCAGCTTAATCATTTCAAACCCAAAGTTGGTACCTGGCAGAGGTACATCTTTTCCGATGTTGTACCTATCAAGGCCTTTGATAGATCCATCATCAAGTTTTATTTTCGAAAAACATCCCACCCTCTTTTGCCACATCATATTTTGTAAAAACAAAACCTTTTGTTTTTCTAAAGCAAAGCTAAGCATCAAAAAGCTTTTGTAAAACAGGTGATCAAGGAAGGTAATCAAATTCAAGGAAGGTAATGCAGGAATGGTTTTATCAAGCAACTCCTATCACCTAATGCAGCAATCAAGTGAGAAAGATTTTGAAATAGCAAGGGAGGTGGCAAATGCACCGGGGCTTGCCTTCGTTTACAGGTGATTCAGGCTCGGATCCACAAATGTCGAAGTAGAAACTATTCCCGGCCTGAGTGTCCAAAGGTGGTTGTACTTGCTCTTCAGTTACTTCTATCTCTTCTTCTCGTTCTAATCATAACCATACGTATGTATAAGAATGGATGCCATGGGATGCTCATGAGGATGCAAAGACAACATAAACTTATTATTTATGTCTTGAATACAACTTGCCTTCACGGAGTTCCGGGAACTTAGGGTTTCCGGAGTCGGTAAAGGAGTTCATAGGGCAGGGGGGGTGTTTTGGGGTTTGGTGATCAAACAAGGTCCAAATCAATTCAAACTTTACCCAAGGCTTCTAAATAATGTATCACACTCATATAAAAATTTTGGGCATTTTGGGACTTATCAATTATTTTCTAAAAATCTATAACCAAGACTTTTAGCTACTTTAAATACCCTAAAATTTCTTACTTCCACTAAAAATCACAAACTTATTTTTATTAAATACTATGGAAAATAACAAACCTAGGAAAATTAGTTTCACAATTTTATCATTTCTTTACATTTTTCTACACATTTCTAAAGTTTTTCCTGAAAAAGAAAAAGAAAAAGGGATAAACAGAACTGGGCCGATTCTGGCCCAGACGGCCCAAGCCTCAGAGAAAACGGGGCGCGCCCGCGCCCGCGAGGGAGGCTTTGCGCAGAGGCCCTCGGCGTTTTGACTAAACCAGAACAGGGTCGTTCACTGTTTTCGCAAGTCACTGACAAATCACAGAAAGACCCTCAGGTTTCTATTTCTTCCCCGCGATTGCCCCTGACCGCGCCGCGCACTTGGATCCTTCCAGACGTGACCCGTACCGGACATGGCCGGCGAGGACTGCTCGGAATAACTAACAGGGAAGCTCAACTGACCTAAAATGGCCTCGGAACACACATCGATTTAACCCGAACACACCGAGAACGACCGGTCCATGTGCATGGCGGAAACCGAGCACGGGAGCACACGTTCCCGCCAAACCATGGTCGATCAGAGCAAACGGACGCCACTGTGAGCAACACAAGCATGGAGAGGTTCGGAAACAACACATGAATTGAATGGCGACTCACCCGAATCGGCTGGCCACGGGAGGGCTATTCTTGACGGTGCGGCGGACTGATTTGGGGAGAAATCGTGCCGCGGCGTTCACGAGTGAAATTGAGGGCTGGGCTTGGGGCTATACGGGCCTAAGGGGTTCTAGTTTTACTGCGCACAATCAATTTGGGTCGAGGGGGAAGAGAGCAGTGGGAATTTCTAGTTGAGCGCGAGCTAACTTGAAGAACAGCGCACACCTCACCGTGAACCCAACGGCTATTTATAACCGTGGCGGTCCGGCGATCACCACGCTGCCACGGATAACATTGCTATGGCATGTTGACCACGCCGGTAGGAGGTACAGTAAGGGAGAACTACGGCATGTGCGCCACCGCGGCAGAAACTTACTGAGTCATGGCGGCCGACGGTGAGTAACTCCGGCCGAGTTCAAGGGATGGTGCCACGTACGAGCGACCCCTCCCCGACGCTATCCACTCCCTACTGCCCTCGAATCAGAACGGCGGCGGCACTAATTTTGGCGCAAAAAGGGTCGCCGGCGGTGAGATTCTTTGCCGCGGCCGAGCTGATCCATTTGGTCACTGTACCACGGGGGCCATCAATTAGAGCACCTGACAGCCGATGTTCAACTTGAATTTTCTCCAAATTTGCTGTGGTAACCGATTCAATTCTCTGCATCAAGTTTATAGACCTATAGTCCATCTTCAACTTTGCCATGGAGCTTACCATAAAATAGTTACCAAATTCTATTCAAAATCGGGCTCAAAGTTTACCCTATCACATTGTTACTGAAAATTCAGTCCAGCGATTACCTGACAGCCTGACTTTGAGCTTAATTATCTCCAATTTACTATTAACAACTATGCTTACACTCTTAAGCAAAGTTGTTCTCCTATGATTGAGCTACAAACTTGATGTGGTGACCTAGGGCAAAAACCCTATGCTTTGCAAGTTACAAAGCCCTAAAGTGGAGCCTTTAACACTGAATTTCAGACTTAGTGTAGAACTCAAATGAGGTCCATTTTGCATTTAAGTCCAAAACTTAGGGTTTGGCTTTCAAGTCCACATATTTGTGAACCAAAGGACTTAAGACACTTATTTGGCTTGGTTTTTGCACTTTAGTCCAAAAGTGGACTAATTTTGCATATAAGCCCCTAGGGTTTGGTTTTAGGGGTTTCCAGGGTTCCAATTAGGGTTTCTGGTATCTCAGGGGTATAAAAGTGATTCAAGCTTATTCTTAGGGTCATTTTATGACTTTTACCCTAAAGTATTTAGGTTTTCTTAACTTGGGTTAAGTTCTACCCCTTTAACCACTATTTAGGGTTAAGTCCATTAACCAGGGTTCCATTTGCAAAAACAGTAAAACAATACAGCTTGTTTGAAATTTTTGCCTAGTGAATGCACTCTAGGTGTGTCACACATATGCAATGCCAATGCTCATGATGCCATGCTCAAGTTTTAGTTATAGTAACACCAGGGGTGTTACACTTTGAATTCAAATATAAGGAAAACTTAGATACTAAAGGTGTGGTAAGATTTAGAAATGACTCAAAAAGGACTTCCTTCTGAAGTCGCAAAGAGAATGACATTCGAAGAGTAGTTAACAAGAGAAACTTGGATAAAGGAAGAAACCACACACCAACACACCTTCATGGCACCCCTCCAAAGGACTCTACCTAATCTCGGGACGAGATTCCTTTAAGGGGGGAGGGCTGTAACACCCCAGGTGTTACTTAGGGTTTTCACTCAAGACTACACAAGCCAAGCCCATCATCCCATGTGACTTAACTTGAGTAAAGGAATTCAAACTTGGAAATCAAGATCCTAGGTAAGTGCAACCTAGCTTAGGTGTCATGCCTTGGCTTGTTATGCACATATAAGGGGGAGAATTGCCCAAACCCTAATTCAAACCTCTTTGGACAAGTGGAGCACTAGAAGTAAGTATGAACAAAAGGGTATGAAAACCACATGATCATGACTTGGGCCAATTATAAAAGATGTAGTACACTTGATACCCTACAAATGATAGTAAGAAAGTGACCCCAAAAAGAATTCAGAAAAACCCCAAAAGGTTCACCAAAGGGTTGAGCACAAAAGAAGAATTAAAATTTTCTCTAAGTCCAAAACCAACCATTGGCCAAAGATCAAACATGTTCACCCTCATTCAAACTTCAAAACCATTTGACCTAATTTACAAAGTGGCGCCAAAATACCTCTAGAATACCCTGGAGAATGTTGAACCCCACCCCAAGTCGTTTGACATGACTTGGCATAGCTTTTGTCCCGGTTTGGACAGCTAGGACAGAGGCAAGTTCTCACCTCTATATCTCCCTACCCCGACCGTATCTTGGCTTGGGACTCACATCAAAAAGGTAGGATATGGTGCAGGGAAGAGAATGTACACAGTGGTTTTGCGAAGATCTGCATGCTAAGGTGCTCCAATCGGCCGTTGAACCATGGCAGAAGCAAACACACACGTGTTCGACGCGGGCTGACACTCGGGGGCGCGCTCAGAGCACGCCCGTGCGTGAACCCCCACGCTCCGTGGCCGCCTGTGACCACGCCCACGCCACGGCTATAAAGCCCACCCCAGTGCCCGACCATCTTCCCCGTTGCATCCCCTGTCCCGCGCCCAACTCCCCGGAGCTCGCCCATAGCTCCGGCGACCTCTCCGCGACCCGCCAGAGCCGCCAGAGGACAACCACCATGGTCGAACCGTTTCCCGCCCTCCTCCGCTTGATCCAAGCCCCTAGGTAGCTTCCCTAGGAGGCCGTGAAGCTTGCCAGAGCTTGAACCAAGGACCCCCGCCACCGGAAAGGCGCAATCGCGCTCGCCGGAGTTAGGAACCCCGCCGGCGCACGTGGACCGGGTGAGTCTCTGCGCCATTTTCGAATTCACTGCACACATAGCCTCTATGTCATCCCGTGGAGCTCATCGTGCCGTTTAATTGAACTAGATCGCCGTGGTTAAGCCGGAGCACCCGCCGCCGATGAGTTCACCCACCTGCGCGCGTGGACCGGTCGATTCCAGCCACCCCCGCCGTCGAGCCGCACCTCGCTGTGACCGCCAGGACCTCCCGAAGCCAACCCCACCCCTCGCTGGACCTCTCTCGCCGCCGGTAAGCCGCGCCGCCCTTTTCCTTTCCGCGGTTACTGTTTACATAAGGGGAAGTACCTCGGGGGAGAAGAAGAAAAGGCCAGGGGGTTTTGTGCGTTGTTAGTGACTCAGGGGAATAGTAGCGCAGGGGTATAAATGAAGGGATCGATTTAGAAAGAACCTAGGGTCTTCGGTGCAAAGTGGATTTCCAGGAAATCTTTTTAAATAATCTGAATTAAATCCAAACAGAACTTGAAAAATTCATTAGTTCAGTTTGGTTTACCCAAATGAAGTCAAACCAATTTTGCCAGATCCTAAATAATGTAAACTACTTAGGAAAAATATAAACCCCTAAGTGTTACATAAAACTTTAAAGTTTTGATTTAAATGATTAATTGGTCAAAAGCTAAAAGAAATAAGGAAAAATAGCTACATTATTTGACTGGGGTTAAGAAAATTTAGAGAGGTACTTAATCATTTCCTAACCTCTTTAAAAATAATAAACCCCTCTGTACACCCCATTAAGATAGAGTTTGCCATTTAAAACACTTTTTGCTTAAAGTTGAAGAAAATATAAAAGGTGGTATAAAATAAGAACCAGGGAGCACCCACATTTTTGTTAGCTCCCTTATTCCGTGTAGTTCACTAGAAAAATTTATTATACCATTGTTTAGTGCAAAAGAAAGGAGATACCTTTTAATTTAGAAAAAAACAAGGAAACATTAGAAAAACCCTAGAAAAATAACCCTGAGGAAAAAACACCCAAAACCTTTGGATAACTAATATTGTGTTATTATGAACATAGGAAAATATGGAATCTGTTGTTTGATATTTTTCAAATAACAAGTTAGTTATAAGCACCTTTTTGGCATAAAACTTTAGAAATTCACAACTAAATATCCAGTAGGCCTTTTTCTGTGGTTTTTAACGCAGAGGCCTAATATCACCTATGTATCTGGACAAAAATAAAATTTGGTACAGAAACCTCAATTAAATCACAGCTATAGTGTAAAATGCCCTTTTAAAACTTATCTTTGATAATTTTGCACAAGTAGTATCTGAGTCAGGATCCACCTCAAATTTATAGGACAGATTACAGTGACAACTAGTAACCCCCTGTAATTTTTACAGAATTTTTGGAAAAAGTTAAATCACTGTTGTAGTTTAAACCCACACTAGAATTCATAAATAGAAAATGAAAAAGGGGAATTAATAGTGGAGATTAATGTTACCCTAACCCAACCAGCAAAACCCCTTAAATGCCTACTAAAACATCTAAGGGAAATCCAAGTTTCAATCCACTGTGCTTATCCCTAGACAAAACCTAAACCTAAATTGGTAAGCATAAACCACTAAGAGCCCGTATGATCAGGAAACCCTAAGTTACTAACTAACTTAGTTTTTCTTCACTTAGCATAATGATTACTAGATCCTGCATCATCATGACATACATATTCTTATTCTTTGCATTCGATAGATTGCAACCTCGCTGACGGAGAGTTCGTGCTGGAGCAAGGAGTTGCTCAGGAGGTAGCCCCGGATCCAGCACCAGAGCCTGCCCCATAGGATCTGCCTGCCCCAGCCTTGGAAGGCAAGCCCCGGATGATGAGGACATCAACACCAACACGGGCACATCTACACCAGCAGCACCTTCTCCAGCCCAGGCACCATCTTCCCCAGTCCAGGCGCCACCCCTTCCACCTGGGCCAGTGACTCGGGCCTGTGCAAGAGAATTGAACTACATCATGTTGTTAAAGAACGAAGGCCCGGAAGAATAGACGACCAGCCCAATTGCGGCCCATTATGGACGACCTAGGGTTGGCCGCCCCTAGGGCTGCGCCCCCTCTCTATTTATACAGGAGCTGCGCCTCCTTTATTTTCCGAGTTTTGTTTTACATTAGCTTTAGCTACTCTCGAACACGCGCAAATCTGCGCTGTCTTCGTGTATTCAGAACTCCACCCTCGAGTAATAGATTAGATTGCTCGCATCTTTTTCTTGTTCGTTCTTCGATTGCGCACAGGAAACGATCTTCGTGATCAGGCCGATCTCGCATCAGCAAGGTCGGTAACCACAGGGAGTTGGTTCAGCGATTGCATTGGCGCCTCGGGCTTGCTCGTCGTAGTCGGATCGCAAGGGTCAACTTCCGCCAAATCGGAATTATCTCTACTCGCCGAAAGATCGGGCACCTCAGCTACATCAATTGGTATCAGATTTCCAGGTTGATCGGTGAGTTTATCGAGTGTTTTTTTTCCTACAGTCCACAAAACCACATAAAAATTCAGGTTAGACCTTATCCCAGCACCCTTTTGAGCCTCGCACTTTCTTTCAATAATCTGCATTGTTGAATTTGTGTGCTTTCGCGTCATTTGTTGCTGGTTGCATTGTGTTCTTCCACCATTCAAATCCTAGCGCCGCCACCATCTCCCCTTTGATCACGCCACAAACCGAGTCAACATTGTTTCCTTATTTTTCTCCTTCGGTTACGTCAAAAAAAAAACAGAAAAAACAAACCGAGTCAACGGCCGTTTCCTTGTTTTTCTCCTTCGGTTACAAAAAAAAACAGAAAAAAAACCGAGCAACATCGTTTCCTTGTTTTTCTCCTTCGGTTACGTAAAAAAAACAGAAACAAAAAAAACAACGAAGGAGAAAGGATACGGTTGTTTCATCCCGGTCGTTTGAAAACCTAACTTGAGGTACCTTCCTTAAACCGGGCATAACTTTTCGCTCGGGTGTCCGAAAAATCTGAAATTTTTACAGGAGCTAGTTGACACCATTCTGAGGCCGGCCAAACTCACCTTCGGTCTGTTTGGGTTCGACAAAATTGTCAAAAAAATTCAGGAAAATAAAGAAAAAAATCCTTCAAAGTTCTCGCACGCTTTTCAGAGAACTTTCTGATTTTCTGTAGACCACATTTGAACTCTGTTTTAGGTGAAACTTCGTGTAGCTCCTATTTTGTTGCTTCTTGTGCTGAGAAAAATATCAAAAAAATCATACAAAAAAGAAAAACAAAATCACTTGTGATTCCTACTAGTGGCCTCGCTAGTACAATATTTACGGTACTGCCATTCTGCTAGTTCCATCCGTCCTTTGCACTTGTGGCCAGCAATATAGTTTCGTGTTTTGCACTATAATTCAACTTTGCATTATTGTTTGGTCGTGCTAATCCTTGACTTGAGTGCAGCCTACCCAGAACTCCACATATTTCTACGACGAGTAGGTTTCTGTTTCTCCAGGCAATCGCTCATCCAATCTTTCACCGATTCCACCTGTTGGTTGCAGTTCACCACTGTGGCTTGGTAAGAACGGATAAGAATTTGATAACAGCACTAGTGTGAGCGCCTTGTGAGCAGTACACCCCTGTTTTTGTCATTTTTTTTGGTGTTTTGGTGTTTGCGCTAACTATGGCAGGAGCACATGACACGGTGGATGCCCAGTTGCTGGAAGTAAAGGGACAAGTTGATGGACTTGCTGATGACATTAGGATGATGCATGAACGGCTTGATTCAACGGTCACTTCGACGACCGAGCGTTTCAACCAGCTTGACCTTGCTCAAACGGCGACTCGCACCACACTCGACACCATCCTGGCACGCCTTGATGCGTTGACCACAAAGATGGAGCAGGACTACGGCGGTGACACTGAGTGGGACGATGGAGATCGCCGTGGTCGTGCACGCCGTGTGGTTCGTCATCCCCCTAATGACTTATTTTCTAAGATTAAATTTAAAATTCCACCTTTTAATGGCAAATATGATCCTGCTGCATATCTTGATTGGGAGTTAGATGTTGAACAAAAATTTTCATGCCATGATATTGCTGCACATTCTCAGGTTAAAGCTGCTATTAGTGAATTTACTGATTTTGCTTTAATTTGGTGGCGTGAGTTTAAAATAAAACATCCCACTACCATTCCAACCACTTGGGATCAGTTGAAAGCTGCGATGCGACATCGATTTGTGCCTTCGTATTATGCTCGTGATTTGCTTAATAAAATGCAGCGTTTTCAGCAAGGTTCTCAATCTGTTGAGGACTATTTCCAGGAGTTACAAAAAGGTATGATTCGTTGTGGGATATTGGAGGACAACGACGCTGCTATGGCATGTTTTCGTGGTGGTTTAAACCGCGAAATCCAAGATATACTTGATTATAAGGAATATTATGATATGACTACTTTATTTGAATATGCTTGCAAAGCTGAACGTGAAGTGCAGGGACGCCGCTCGAAGCAATATTCTAACCCTTTTGCAGGACGAAGCTCGACATCCACCTCAGCACCAGTTCCCCCTGCGCCATCCACGTCCACCACTACTCCACGCGAGAAGACGACCAAACCAGCCAGCACTGCCCCACCCACAGGTCGTACACGGGATATTCAGTGTCATCGCTGTAGAGGATTTGGCCATGTGATTCGGGACTGTCCAAACAAGCGCACTTTACTCATTCGTGACGATGGTGAGTACTCTTCCGCTAGTGATTCTGAAGAAATTGAACATGCACTACTTGCCACTGACCATGCAGCTAAGGCGGAGGTACATGTCAACCCGGGCGACGCTGATAGGTATGAAAGTCTTGTTGTGCAGCGTGTTCTCAGTACACAGGTCGCTTTGCCCGAGAAGAATCAGCGACACACTCTGTTCCATACAAAGGGTGTTGTGCAGGAGCGGTCAATTCGCATCATTATCGACAGCGGTAGTTGCAACAATTTGGCGAGTACCATGCTGGTCGAAAAAGTTGTCGTTACCCACTCGTAAGCATCCGAACCCATATCACATTCAATGGCTTAATGATGGTGGTAAAATAAAAATCACGCGTTCCGTGCGAGTTCCTTTCTCCATGGGTGCTTATTCTGATTTTGTTGATTGTGATGTTATTCCCATGGAAGCATGCTCTTTGTTACTTGGTCGACCTTGGCAATATGATACTGATAGCTTGCATCATGGTCGTTCGAATCATTATTCTTTCATTTTTAAGGGTCAGAAAATAATTATACATCCAATGACACCTGAACAAATTGTTAAAAATGATCTTGCCCGAGCTGCTATAACTGCTAAACAACTTGATCCATCGCCCTCTGTTCCTTCTGAAATTAAGTTGAAGGCTCCTGTTTTACTTGCTACACGTGCTGATTTTGATGATCTACACGGTGCTCATTTGCCATGCTATGCACTTGTATGCTCTAGTGTCCTCATTTCACTTGATGATGCACCATCTTTGGCTATTCCCCCTATGGTTGCTAACCTTTTGCAGGAGTACGCTGATGTCTTTCCCAAAGACTTACCACCGGGTCTCCCACCGCTTCGTGGCATTGAGCACCAGATCGACCTCATTCCCGGTGCACAGCTTCCAAACCGCGCACCATACCGTACAAATCCGGATGAGACGAAGGAGATTCAGCGCCAGGTACAGGCGTTGCTTGACAAAGGATACATTCGTGAGTCTCTTAGCCCTTGCTCTGTTCCTGTGTTACTTGTTCCCAAGAAGGATGGGTCATGGCGTATGTGTGTAGACTGTCGTGCTATTAATAATATCACTATTCGTTATCGCTATCCTATACCACGCCTTGATGATATGCTAGATGAGCTTAGTGGTGCCATTATTTTCACTAAGATTGATTTGCGTAGTGGTTACCACCAGATTAGAATGAAACTGGGTGATGAATGGAAAACAGCCTTCAAAACGAAATTTGGTTTATATGAATGGTTGGTTATGCCGTTTGGATTGACTAATGCTCCCAGCACTTTTATGCGAGTGATGAATGAAGTTCTGAGGCCCTTCATAGGATTGTTTGTGGTTGTTTATTTCGATGATATCCTTATTTACAGCAAATCTAAGAAAGAGCATTTGGAACATTTAAGTGCTGTTTTTGATGCATTGCGTGCCGCCCAGTTATTCGCTAACATGGAAAAATGCATCTTTTGCACACGACGTGTCTCGTTTCTTGGTTATGTTGTTACTCCACAGGGCATTGAGGTGGATAGCAGCAAGATTGCTGCCATTCGGGAGTGGCCTACACCGACGACGGTCACACAAATTCGGAGCTTTCTTGGACTTGCCGGTTTCTACCGCAGATTTGTTCGTGATTTTAGCTCCATTGCAGCGCCTCTACATGAGCTTACAAAGAAAGATGTGCCATTTGCTTGGAGTGATTCGCAGGAGGAAGCGTTCAGCACTTTGAAAGATAAGTTAACCCAAGCTCCCCTATTGCAATTGCCTGATTTTAATAAAGTATTTGAGCTTGAATGCGATGCTAGCGGTATTGGGCTAGGTGCTGTTTTATTACAAGAAGGAAAACCAGTTGCTTATTTTAGTGAAAAATTAAGCGGTGCTAGTCTGAAATATTCTACTTATGATAAGGAGCTTTACGCGTTAGTGCGCACGTTACATACATGGCAGCACTATCTTTGGCATCGTGAGTTCATAATTCATTCTGATCATGAGGCTTTAAAACATATTCGTACCCAAACAAATCTGAACCGTCGTCATGCTAAATGGGTAGAATTCATTGAGTCTTTTCCTTACATTATTAAACACAAGAACGGGAAGGACAATGTTATTGCTGATGCTTTGTCTCGTCGCTATACCATGCTGTCACAGTTAGATTTTAAAATCTTTGGTTTGCACACTGTAAAAGATCAATATGTTGACGATGCTGATTTTAAAGATGCTTTCGGCCATTGTATTAATGGGAAACCATGGGGCAAATTTCACATACAGGATGGGTTCCTGTTTCGCGCTAACAAGCTGTGTGTTCCAGCTAGCTCGGTTCGTCTTTTGTTGTTACAGGAAGCACATGGAGGCGGTCTCATGGGGCACTTTGGCGTCTACAAGACACATGAGGTGTTGGCTGCCCACTTCTTTTGGCCTCGGATGCGCGCTGATGTTGAGCGCCTTGTTGCACGCTGCACTACTTGTCAGAAAGCTAAGTCACGGTTGAACAACCATGGTTTGTATATGCCTTTGCCTGTTCCTACTTCCCCTTGGATTGATATTTCGATGGATTTTGTTTTGGGATTGCCTAGAACTAAGAAGGGGAGGGATAGCATTTTTGTGGTTGTTGATCGATTCTCCAAAATGGCTCATTTCATACCTTGTCATAAGACTGATGATGCTAGCAATGTTGCTGAATTGTTTTTTAGAGAGATTATTCGTTTGCACGGTATTCCCAATACAATAGTCTCGGATCGTGATGCCAAGTTTCTGAGTCATTTTTGGAGATCTCTGTGGAATAAATTAGGAACTAAATTGCTGTTTAGCACCACTTGTCACCCTCAGACTGATGGTCAAACTGAGGTAGTTAATCGAACTCTGTCTACCATGCTTAGGGCTGTTTTAGACAAAAATTTGAAACGTTGGGAGGATTGCTTACCTCATGTTGAGTTTGCTTATAATCATGCAACACATTCTTCTACAAAGATGTGCCCTTTTCAAATTGTTTATGGTTACATTCCTAGGGCGCCTATTGCTTTGTTTTCGCTTGATGCTACGGACGCCCCACACATAGATGCTCTTGCACATGTTGAACAAATGATTAATCTCCATGAACAAACTCAACAAAACATTGCTGCTGCTAATGCTAAATATCAGATTACTGGTAGTAAAGGCCGGAAACTAGTTACTTTCGAACCTGGTGATATGGTTTGGTTGCATTTGAGAAAGGATCGTTTTCCTACTTTGCACCGTTCTAAATTGATGCCTCGTGCTGCTGGTCCTTTTAAGGTACTAACCAAGATTAATGATAATGCTTATATCCTTGACCTTCCTGTGGAGTTTGGTGTTTCCACTAGTTTTAATGTTGCAGATTTGAAACCGTATGCGGGAGAAGATGAGGAGTTGCCGTCGAGGACGACTTCAGTTCAAGAAGGGGAGGATGATGAGGACATCAACACCAACACGAGCACATCTACACCAGCAGCACCTTCTCCAGCCCAGGCACCATCTTCCCCAGTCCAGGCGCCACCCCTTCCACCTGGGCCAGTGACTCGGGCCTGTGCAAGAGAATTGAACTACATCATGTTGTTAAAGAACGAAGGCCCGGAAGAATAGACGACCAGCCCAATTGTGGCCCATTATGGACGACCTAGGGTTGGCCGCCCCTAGGGCTGCGCCCCCTCTCTATTTATAAAGGAGCTGCGCCTCCTTTATTTTCCGAGTTTTGTTTTACATTAGCTTTAGCTACTCTCGAACACGCGCAAATCTGCGCTGTCTTCGTGTATTCAGAACTCCACCCTCGAGTAATAGATTAGATTGCTCGCATCTTTTTCTTGTTCGTTCTTCGATTGCGCACAGGAAACGATCTTCGTGATCAGGCCGATCTCGCATCAGCAAGGTCGGTAACCACAGGGAGTTGGTTCAGCGATTGCATTGGCGCCTCGGGCTTGCTCGTCGTAGTCGGATAGCAAGGGTCAACTTCCGCCAAATCGGAATTATCTCTACTCGCCGAAAGATCGGGCACCTCAGCTACATCACCGGTTTTATGCATAACCAATTATATTATGCTATTTTACTGCACTTATTGTTTGTAGGATTGTATTGTGCACTTAAGTGTAGGAGTTGAATGAAACGTTAGTTGCATGACTCAGGATACCTTTGAGATCGATACTAGTATGCTAGGTCGAGTAGCTGCTTTGCTAATTAGGGATCTCGGTATAAGTCGAGTGATTTTTCTAGCACTCGTGCGAGGTCAGGAATTTGGTTGTATCTACTTTCATATCATACTGATATTGGTCGGTAGACACGGATCCATGGGAATGCGTGGGCTACAAGATGGAATTGGAATAAGGATTAACGTGCGGATACCTGTGTCAAGCGTTTGAACGTACTAAGCACATGCCAAGAAATATGGTACATCGATAAGCCTAGTACCTGATTGAACCTGGCAGTGGACTTTACCCCTCACGCGACCTGAGACGTGGTCTCCCATTCCTGTTATGGTGGGTACAAGTGCGGTCACTGCACGACGGCAGTCAGGGTCAGTGAGGCATTGTACGCCAAGGCGGTGAGCCCTGATCTGTTGACGGGGAATCAATGGGGACGGTTGATGTGTGTGGGGACGGGGTGCCTCGCCATGTCGTGTGTTTAGGTTTACCTTGCAAGGATAAAAAATCGATTCGAATCGTCTGCTTCTCGCAGCTAATGAGACTGCTTGATCCATTGTACTGAATTGAGTAACAAGTGGAAATGTGATGATGTGACAAAAGATGTTGATTGCTAAATTGCTTGATACCATGAATGAGTAGATAGTACATATTTAGTCTTAAGAGAGTCACACTAAAACTTGACAAAGCTTAAACTTGATTTTTAAACTCAGCTAGTGCTTTTGGCAACCAAACCCCTCAGCCAAACAATTGCATGTCTAGAGGTAGAGGAGTAGACTCCTCACACCGGGTAAGTCTAGCTGAGTATTAGTATACTCAGCCTTGCTTGTGGCATAATTTTACAGGTTCTTTGGAGGACATGGTTGCTGGAGTGACTTGGCCGTCCATCTTGCCACTGGGTTGGACAGTCGAGTGGGACCCTGCCTCGGCTGAGGAGGAGCATGAGGAGTGATGGGATAGGCTTCCCCATCTCTCTGTTTATCTATCGTTAGTCTTATTCCGCTGCATTTCGAACAATGATGACTACTTTTGCTAAAACTCCGATGATGATGTAATAAGTTTAATACTCCTTAATGTATGGTTTTATGCTTTATTGTATTTGCTCTGTGACTCACCATCGAGTGAGACTGTGGTACTTGATCCTGTCAGTGGCCTCGTCAGACTAAATCTGAGGGATTGACGGGTTATTCCCATTTAAGTGTGGTCTAGCCTCTAAGGCGGGACTTAGGCACTTAAGTTGGAATAATTCGGGCAGTTCCACCACAGCATGGTCGGCCAATGATCTCTGTGGTGTGAACAGGGATGTCATCGAGCACTCACTCAATGTTGATCCATCCTTCAGACCTAGGAAGCAGAGACTTCGGAAGATGTTTGATGATAAAGCTGAAGGTGCTCGGAACGAAGTGAAAAGACCTCTTAGTGCTGGCGTCATTAGAGAAGTAAAGTACCCAGAATGGTTAGCCAACACTGTCATGGTGAAGAAGGCCAATGGTAAATGGAGAATGTGCATTGACTTTACTGATCTTAATAAGGCTTGTCCGAAGGATGAATTTCCATAACCAAGAATAGATTCTCTAGTAGACGCAGCAGCTTCATCAGAGCTCATGAGTCTACTAGATTGTTATTCAGGCTACCATCAAATCTGGATGAAGAAAGAAGATGAGCCAAAAACCAGCTTCATAACCCCCAGTGGTACATATTGTTATATTCGGATGCCTTAGGGGCTCAAGAACGCTGGAGGAAGCTTCAGCAGAATGACAGCGAAGGTCCTTCATTTTCATATAGGCAGAAACGTGCTAACATATGTTGATGATATCATAGTAAAAAGCACGAAGCAAGAAAATCACATTGCTAATCTGCAGGAGACATTCGCAAATTTTAGGCAAGCTGGTCTGAAGCTGAATCCAGAAAAATGTGTCTTCGGAGTAAAGAAGGGGAAATTCCTTGGTTGTTTGGTTTCAACAAAAGGGATCGAAGCTAATCCAAATAAAATCGAAGCTATCCTTCGGATGGAGCCGCCAAGCACAAACAAAGGGGCTCAACGGCTAATAGGAAGACTGGCATCTTTGAATCGATTTATATCCAGATCAGCAGAGAGAAATTTACCATTCTTTGAAGTGCTGAAGTCGGTCGAAGTTTTTCAATGGGGATCAGCTCAGCAAAAAGCCTTCGAAGAGCTGAAGCAGTATCTGATAGATTTAACAACCCTAACCCCAGCAGCGCCAGGGGCTCCTCTACTGCTGTATGTGGCAGCTTCGCACTCTGCAGTAAGTGTGACGCTTGTCCAGGGGAAGCTTGAAGGACAATTGAAAAAGCAGGCTCCAGTATACTTTGTCTCCGAAGTTCTCAGTTTATCAAAGAAAAACTATACAGAATTGGAGAAGGTGCTGTATGCCGTCTTAATGGCCTCCAGGAAGCTTCGACATTATTTTCAAGCATACCATATAATTGTTCCTTCATCACAGCCTTTGAAGGATATTATGAGAAATAGAGAAGCTACTGGAAGGATTGGAAAGTGGGCTGCGGAACTCAACGAGTTCAGCATTGATTATGTGCATAGATCTTCGATTTAGTCCCAGGCGCTAGCAGACTTCATCGCTGACTGGACGCCAGGGTCTCAGGAGGAAGAAGCAAGTAAAGATGCCGAAGCTTGGACAATGTTCTGCGATGGTTCCTGGGGAACCTTCGGGGCAGGTGCAGCCGCCGTTTTAATTGCACCTTCCAAAGTCAGAACATGCTATGCAGTGAAACTTGATTTCAGCTACACAAATAATATTGCTGAATACGAAGCTTTGCTTTTGGGGCTTCGGAAGTTGAAGGCAATGGGGATAAGAAGGGCGGTTCTCAAAACTGATTCCCAAGTTATTTCTGGTCATGTTGACAAGAGTGCAAAGCAAGAGATCCGAAGCTTGAGAAATATTTGGATAAAGTTCAAAGGCTTGAAGCTTCCTTTGAAGGGTTTTCTGTCAAGAATATTCCATGAGGAGAAAATGAGCACGCTGATCTGCTAGCCAAGTCAGCGGCACAGGGGCTGCCTTTACCTTCGGAAGTATTCTTTGAAACAATAAAAGCACCTTCGGTCGACCTTCTTGAAAGAGCAGTGCTCAATATATCTCCTGTTTATAGCGAAGATTGGAGAACTGAGATCATGTCTTTTCTCCAGGGCAATTTCCTTTCAGATGACGAAGCTTATCATAAGAGAATAGCGGCAAGAGCCCGTCCATATGTAATAATAGAAGGGGAGTTATACAAGCATGGAGTTTGTTCTCCATTACTCAAATGTTTATCCAGAGCTGAAGGTATAGAGCTGATGAAAGAAATACATGCAGGGCTATGTGGATCTCACATCGGATCTAGGCCCTTGCTGGGTAAAGTTTTTCGTCAAGGATTTTATTGGCCGAAGGCAGCTTCGGATGCAGCAGAATTAGTCCAAAAATACGAAGGTTGTCAAAAATGTGCAAGAGATCAGAGACAACCTTCGTCTCTAACTCAATTAATACAGCCCACTTGGCCATTGCAAAGGTGGGGCCTTGATTTGCTAGGCCCACTTCCACCAGCACAAGGGAATTTAAGATATGTTGTGGTGGCAGTAGAATATTTTTCTAAGTGGATTGAGGCGAAGCCCTTAGCCACAATAACTTCGGTCACTTTTCAAAAGTTTTTCTGGCAAAATATTGTGTGTCGCTTCGGAGTGCCAAAGCCTATCACAGTGGACAACGGAACACAGTTTGATGCCGAAACTTTCAAAGAGTTTTGTGAACAAATTGGCACGAAGATCCATTTTGCATTGGTTCGACATCCGGAGTCAAATGGACTTGTCGAAAGAGCTAATGTCATTATAATGATAGGAATAATGAAGTTAATCTTCAACCAGCCCAGGGGGAAGTGGCTATACGAATTAATCAAAGTGGCGTGGATCCACAACATAACAATGTCAAGGTCAACAGGTTTTACACCATTCAAATTGCTGTTTGGTGACGAAGCAATAACCGCAGAAGAAGCTAAAGCAGGATCAATAAGAACATTGGCTTCGGCAGAGGACAAAGCTGATTATTCTGTGGCAAAAGATGCTATAGAAGGGATCCGGCTTCAGGCTGTGGAGAATATCAATAAATATCAAGCCGAAACAATAAAATGGCATGACAGAAAAGTTCGGTTAAAAAATATTAAGCCAGGACACTTGGTACTTCAGAGAGTTGCCAACCCAGATACAGTAGGCAAGCTACAGTTGAAGTGGGAAGGACCTTTTCTGGTAGTATCTTCGTCAAGACCCAGTTCCTACAGATTGAAGGATATGGACGGCAACGACATTCCTAGATCTTGGAATGCGGATGAGCTTCGGCGGTATTATGTGTAGACTGATGTAATCTTTTTTATTCTTTCCTATGGCACCCTTTTCCTTTCCAAAGGGGAGAAAGGTTTTTAATGGGGCCATAGCATGTAATTTCTCTTTTTCTTATATCAGCTCTACAAGAGCAATATCCCCCAAAGATGTAAATGTAAAAACCGAGCGTGCACCATCGAGTGCAAAGAGAAAAGGAAAAACAGGGAGAAGCTCGAAAGACATCCCTAAGGGGATGCAGAGCACGGCGAAGCTACAAAAAGCCGTTCCTAAGGGAGCGCAGCGTAAGTTTTCTGCTCAAAAGACGTTCCTAAGGGAATTCAGAGCTTACAGCGAAAAGTCAACGCTGATTCTGCCAAAGTATAAGGCGAAGCGCGAAAAGTCAACGCGATACCGCCAAAAGTAAAAGGCGAAGAAGTTCAAAAGACGTTCCTAAGGGAATGCAGAACTTACAGCGAAAAGTCAGCGCTGATACACCAAAAAATAAGCGGTGAAGCCGAAAAATAAACGACAAAGATTTGTTATTCCTAAGGGAATAAGAGTTTTGATTGTGGTTTCGAACATTCATTTGCACGATACATTACATCATACATTTGCATTCATAAACATTCACTTAGTCATACATAGGATCATCATCATCATAACATACACACTTGCTCCGGCTTTAAAAGAGAAGGCTTCGGAAAAAAGGGGAAAGAGGCAATTTTATGCTTCGCTGTGTACGAAAAGAAGGGAAGGTGTTTTTCACCTTCGGCTCAAAAATATTAATTTCGTCCACACTAAAGCACTTTATACATTGATGAAAGGTAAGACTATATTACACGGTATGGTTAAAGTCCATGAAGTGAAATTTAATTACATCATACTTTATACAAGCTATTACAAGAGTTTTTTGAGCTATTTCTACAGACTACTCGAGCTTCGTCAGCATTCATGGAGCTTCGTCTTTTTACTCCGTAGCTTCAGCTTCGGCTTCGTCATCCTGTATGTAAGTATTATAAGCTAAAATTCAATTTCAAAGGAAAAGGTAAGCATAAGGTTTGATTTTGTTACCAGCTTAAGGTGGCTTCGAGCTTCGTCACCAGCTTTGCTTCGTCCACCCTTTGTCCATACTAATTTTATAAATCTATTCACAATACTTCGGGCAAGGTTGGGAATGTTATCTAAGTCTGCTGGTGACAAGCTGAAGTTGGGTCTATTGATAACTTTTCCGTGTTCACAGCTAGACTTCAGAAAGGCAACAACTGTGCCCCGAGAAGCTACCAGGGCACAGAAGTCACCATGCCCAGCTATAACTTCGTCAAGATCATTAATTTCACCTTCAATGTGCTCGAAGGCACCAGGCAGGTCTTCAGTCGAAGGAGTAAACTTCTCGCTGCTGGCTCCAACAAAATAGAACACCTGCTTCAGCCGTTGAACGCATCGATTGCTGAACTCCAGACATTTATTCTGAAGGCTTGTCAAAGATTCTTTCAGCTCTGAACTTTTTTGGACTTCGGCCTCAAGTTTTGCATCAAGCTTCAGCTTTCCTTGTTCGAAGTTTTCTGATTGAGAGAGAAGCTTCGAATTCAATTCTGTTATTTTAGCTTCAGCATCAGCTAATAAGCCTTCGGTTGTTTGAAGCTCGAAGTCTTTCTTTTCGATAGCAACTGATTGCTCTTTTATCTTGTTCTCTAAGTTCTCAATTATAACTTCGTGATTTTTATCCTCTAAGTCCTACTGCATTTTTAAAGCCTTGCTCAACAGCATACTCTGCGGACAAATAACCTTCGTTAGAAAACATCTATGTTATTACAAATAATAAAAGTTAGACAAAAGTTGTTTACCTTGAAATTGGAATAAAATAAACTACCGACAATGTGTTGTCGTCGGTAGCGGCTGATATCTGTTTCGAGCTTCGGGAAACCGATACTCTTTGATAGAGTACCGATAACCTTCGCGCCGGTCTGATCTCGTACGCAGCCCAACCTTTCATCATCAATGCCACCAAAGAGAAGCGCTCCTGGCCGGTATCCGCAAGATATAGCATATTCTTTTAGTTCTTCTTTTTCAGCTTTTGTCAGCTCTTGGCCAACTAAGTTTCGAAAGTTAAATGCTTCATATTCCGAGGTATCTTCCTTCTCGAGGTTGGCAGCCGTAGTCTCTTCGGTGGCTGCGGCAGCCTCTTCTGCGGCAGCTTCTTCCGCGGCCATGTTTAGTAATATTTTGTCTATATCAGCAACCATGCTTTCTAAATTAATATCTTCGAATTTGGCATCTTCGGCTCTGGCCTCCTTTGCGGTAGCCTCCGAAGGCACAACTTCAGTAGCTGTCATGCTTTCAGTAGCCGGCATCTTTGGAGCTAAAGCTCCTGGTGGTGTTGCTTCAATGACTTCTATCACAATAACGATTCTTTGCCTTTTTGGCTTAGGTGCCTTCGTTTTCGCGGGCTCCTTTTCCTTCTGAAAAAGCTTCGTCAGATGTAGTCCCAATGGACTTAGTTTGACAGGCAAAGTTTCAGTCATTACCTTTAAGATTTCCTCTACTTCAGTAGCAGAGGATGTCGCATAAGTCCTTTCTTTTTCATCAATTGATTTTTGCTTCGGAGTCGAAGCCTTTCTTTTCTTCGGAGCAACTATTTTCGCCTCAGACTCTTGTTTTTTCTTCTTCGGTTGATCTTCATCATCCTTATTCAGAGCGCTAGCTACTCTCTTCCTTTTTTGGCCTTCGGCACCCTTGTCCAGCCGCTCGTAGTCAGGATATTCAAAACCTATAGCATCCATCACTCGGTTTAGCCTTCGCTTCGGATGGGTGCCGAAGGCCGCAATCATCAATTGGTCTTCTTTTTTAGAATAATTTCCAAGTACTTCATTGCACATTACTTCGATTGTATCCAGCCATTCTTGGCAAGGCACTTTGAAATGTCTCTTGAATTTGTAATGATAGGGCAACCGAATAAGTTCTCCTTCCTTCTTTTTTCCTTCAAGCTTCGGCATGGCTCACTCTTTCATAGTTGGAAACACTTTGAAAGCCAAAAATTCCTGCACTAAGTCCCTAATGCCGATGTGCTCTGCGACAACTCTAAATTCAGCCAGCGCAATTTGGGTTGGACCCTCTGGTGTCATATTGCACGGGGGTCTGGTCTCTCCGAAGATCAGCTCTAACGGACTCTGGACCAGCTTCTCCTTATCATCGTCAACTTTGACGTAGAACCATTCAGATTTCCTGCCAGCTGGCCACTTGCTTCGGTAACTGATCATTGGAAATTTTGTAGTCTTGCGATAGGCAAAATTGTAACAGCCAAAGTTTTCATGTAATCCATCTCCTCTAGCCTTGGTCTGATAATGCAGCTCGTGCACTCGGCAGAAACCTTCGGCAAATGGTTCCACCCCTTGGCTTTGGAGAGCCCAGATGTAAACACTAAGCCTAACGATAGCGTTAGGAGTAAGCTGATGAAGGTGGATCCCAAACTTCTTCAGCACATCAGCAATCATCTTATTCAAAGGGAATCTCAAACCAGCTTTGAAAAAACTTTTAAAAACTACTACTTCATCTTTTCCTGGCTTCGGAATAGTTTCCTCCCCACCAAAGCGAACCAGCTCTTTCTTTTCTTCATTAAAATAGCCCAATTTCAACATCTTAGGTAGGTCACCTTCGGAGATGGTGGATTTTCCAAAATCTAGATGGCTGGGTTTGCTCGGCACCGCGCTGCTATAATCATCTTCAGACTCGGTCTCCTCAACATCAGCTTGCTCTACTTCAGCGGCAGGGACGTCCTCCGATGTTACCAGCCTAGACCGCTTCATTGCTTCAGAAATCGGAACAGTCTCAGTAGCTTCGGTCTCATCTCCCTCATGATCAACCCTAGCAGCGGAGCGAACTCTGGCCATTTGATTATGACTTTCTTGAAATTTTTGTTGTTGACTTTTTTTTCCCGAAGCTCTTCCTCTTGTGACGAAGCAGAATCAAAAGAGAAGTTTCGTCTGAGCACGATGATTAAGCTTCGGCTATGACTAAAATTTTGGCAGCAAAACAGTGCAATAGCAATGAATGCTGTGGTAACTTCACACCTACCCGTCTGTTTATATAGTGCCGCAGGTGGAAAGGTGAATCGTCAAGGTCTCCCGCACCGAACAAACAGTCACCCGCACTCGCTGAACGGTGGGCCACAGGGTCCGAGAAGGTGAATCGCTGGGGCGCGCGTAACTGCTGCAAGATGGGGCCACCGCGCGCGCGACGATTATTTTAATCGTTTCTCGCCAACGAGCTCAGGGAAGGTGTTTTTCGGATCTTCAGCGTCCCGAAGCCTAGAAGATTTTTTCACAGATCAAGCTCGGTACGAAAAACGATCTAGCACCGCGAAGGGGCTTGTTGGGGACTTGTTCTCAAATGCTATGAGTTAAGAACAAGGCAACACAGAAAATGTTAAACGATAAGGTCCTTCGTCCATTGAGGCATTATTTCCCTTAGGATATAACGATCATCGGACGAAGGTCATGAAGGACGAACCTTCATCATCACAGTATGCATTAATGAAAGACGAAGCATATGAAACATAAAAGATAGCATGAATAATCATATAACATTATTCATTTAACTTTATTATATCATTAAAAAGAAATAGGAACAATATCGAATTATAAATGCACCTTCGGCTTGGAAGGAAATGACAGTACAAGTGTGACGCAAAAAGTGAATGCCAAGTCAGCGTGCCCAGTACGGGGATACTGTTCACCTATTTATAGACACGGGACACAGCCCTTACAAAATTACATTCATGCCCTTTACATTTGATAATAACTTTATAGTAATCTATCGAGGTCTGAATAGCCTTTTCATCTTTAAGTCGGTTCCACTCTTTGCCGTTACGCCGAAGCTTTCCTGCCCAACACCTTCGGCTCTGTATCAAGCTTCGTATTATTCCGGTCTGCTGCAATGCCGACTTTAGTCTGAGGGTACCTGTTCACACATTGTGCTACACAAATACTGTTAAATTCTGTTTTTGAGGACCTTCGGACGCCGAAGGTCCCCAACAGTAGCCCCTCGCAATATTAATTTGTTTGGAGTAATAAATTTAGATTGCGATATGGACGAAGGCTTTACGCCGAAGGTCCGAAAAAACACCTTCCCTTTGCTAGAATAGCAACATTCAATGACAAGTGGGGTCTTTTAGCTTTCAACGTACCGAGCATATAAATACGGCCATACCGCAAACTCATTTTGCACGCTTTCTGGCCAACCACTCCTGCTTACTCAATTTTTAGCTCTTGTGCACTGTGATTTGCTAAGGTTTTAGCTTTGAAGCTTCGGATTTGAAAACAGTTTTTTAGCATTTCCGAAGATGTCTGAAGCTGCTAAGAAGGCTGCTGCTGAGATGAAGCTGAGTCTTGATGAAGAGAAGAACTTGGGGTTTCTTATAGCAATGTCGAAAACCAACACAGAAAAAATCACCAAGGAGATTTTGGAAGGCCTGTCTGAAGATACTGGTGACAGTGAGAGTTATGATGTGGACAGCGGTGGCGAAGACTCCGAAGATCGTCCCTGGCGACCAAGCCATTCAGTTTATGGTAGATCAACTATCAAAGAAAATCATCTTGTTAACATGAGAGGAAGGTATTTCCGAGATCTGTCCGTTGTGAGGGCCGACGAAGGGGAGAAGACTTGTCCACACCCTGAAGAGAATGAAGTTGTAGTGTTCCGAAGCTTTTTGAAGGCTGGGCTGCGATTGCCCTTGAGCAGCTTCGTCGTGGAAGTGCTGAAGATTTTTGAAGTCTATCTTCACCAACTTACCCCCGAGGCCATCATAAGGCTGAACATCTTCGTGTGGGCCGTGCGAAGCCAAGGTCTGAAGCCTGATGCAAAAAGTTTCTGCAATATGCACGAATTATCATACGAGACAATACCTTGGGGTAAGGAACAGTATCACAATAACTTTGGCTGCTACAGTTTTGTTTCTCGGTCTGGGTCAAGCTGTCCCGTGCCAACTTTTCGGAAGAGGTGGCCTAGCGGCTGGATGACAGAATGGTTTTATGTAAAAAATGATCTGAAAGCACAGGAAGACATCAAAGGTATAATCATGCGACCTATTTGGCAAAGCTTCGGCCTTCGGAGGCCGAAGGTTGAAATGAATGAAGCCGCCGAAGAGTGCCAAAGAGCCTTCGGCGTTGTCTGCTCTTTTATAGGAACAAGGGACTTAGTACAAGAGCATATCGCCTTCAGGGTGTGGCCGCTTGCGGAGAAATGGGAAATGCCACAAGAAACCATTAAAGAGGCCGACGAAGGTGGACTTATCAGATTTAAGTACACTTTTAAATTTGGAGATAAATTTATTGAGCCAGATGATGAGTGGTTAAAAAGCATTGACAATTTAAGTGATGATCTGCTCGGGACCTACTCGAAGGCCGAAGATAATGCAATGTCAGCAGCCTTCGGAGGCCGAAAAAAGAAGAGACTGAATCGGGTATTTGATGCCATTGGGTTTGTCTACCCTGACTATTGCTATCCCATTCGAAGGCAGAAGAGAAAAAACACAACCTCTGCAAAAGAAGAAGCTGCAGCTGCTCCTAGCGAGCCAGAACCGAAAAGGAAAAAGATAAAGGTTCTTACGCATCGTCCGCGTTATATTGAACCAGCTTCGGTGCCCGAGTTTACCGGAAAAACTTCTTCGGCCACCGAAGCCGAAAAACCAACCGAGCCAGCCCTGTTGCCAGAGATCGCAGAAACGGCCGAAGTGCCACCAAAGATAGAATCAGAACAATCAAACATTTTGTTGTCAGAAACAAAAGAGAAAGCCGAAGCGCCGTCCACAGAAAAAATTGAAGAGGTAAAAGAAGCAACTGAGGGCTCCAAAACATCAGAAGTTTTGAGTCCTACAGCCATCATTGGTACAGCAAAAAATGAAAAAGTGCCAGCCGCAACTCCGAAGAGAAAGAGAATGGCTAATGTGCTAGATGTACTGGAAACAATCAAATCTTCGAGCACACCTCCGAAGAAGACTGCTGTTACTGCTGAAACAACAGCTGAAATTTCTGGTTCTACAGCTCCAGAGCAAGAAATTGAAGCCGAAGCTGGGCCCTCAGAGCCCGCAAAAACCTTAGAAAGTGAGGCAGAAAAAATAACAAAGCCAACTTTTGTTGAAGAAACTAGTGTTGTTACCCCCGAAGCATCCCCCAAAATTCGTGATTATATTTTTCGTCATGCTTCGGGGAAAAATTTATCAGAAAAAGAAGAACAAGAGGCCCAGCATTATGCTCAAAAGTTGAAATATCCAAAGGGAGCATTGATATTTAATGGCAGTGGAGAAGAAGATTTCTTGTATTGTCTCCCCGATAGCAAGGAAATTTCTGTCTGTCGGGAGATGAGCAGAAGCTTCGGATTCCCAACTTTAGAAGACGGACTTTCGGTGCTGTCCAAGAACGATCTGGCTGACAGCCTAGCTTACAACAGTTTAAAGGTGCGACAAATGGAATTCTCGTACTTTTTTGTTGAGTCCAAAATTTTTCGTTTGTTTAAAACTATTGACACAGACATATTCCTACTTGCAGGGCCTGATACTCAGCAATGCCCTCAGGGCACAGAAAGATGCTGAGGACGAAGGATGTACTATAGCCCTGAGCAACCTTCGTTCCGAAGTAATTGAACTGAGGAACGAAGGTCTCGAAAAAGACAAAATATTATACTCATTGATAGATAAAATAAAGGAGGACGAAGCTGCTTTTAAAAGTCAAGCTGAAGCTCAGAAACGCGAAATTGAAGACCTTCGGAAACAACTGGCCAGAGCCAAAGAAGAACGTATACTTGAAGAAACAAAGCGTGAACTCAGCGATCAATGGGCAGATCACCTAGAAGTGACTGTTGAAGAGCTTCATTCATCCAAAAAGAGATGCTACAACAAGTCTATAGATTGTGTTAAAAAATTAAAGGCTAGCTTCGCCAAGGTCGGCGCATTCTCAAGTGAGGAAAACTTTTCGAGAGGCAATCCCGAAGGTGTCATTGAATGGATTGACCACGAAGCTGAAGCCTTCGAAGAAATTTTAAATAGTCGAGGAGATATATGTGCCTTCTCTGGCGCCAGAGGGATTGCCACCATCTTAGAGAAGAAGGGCTGTGAACATGTAAAAATTCTAGCACAGTCCGAAGCTGCCTTGTCCTTTGAAGATACAAGAGATCCTACGACCGAAGCTAGCATAATTGGTGGAAAGTTTTTTACCGATATCTGGGATAATGGTGGCCGAGAAATGGCCAGAGAAATTATTCGAAGAAGTGAGAAGGGCATTCACGATGCTAGAGCAGTAGCTGAGGCTGCTGACAAGAGCACAGAAGCCGAAGATCAACTAGGTACTAAATAATGGTTTTTATCGTGTTGTAATCTTTAGGCTTTAAGATCTACTTGCGATTTGTAATAGCAATGTAGCCGTGTCCTGCTTCAGATCCGACTAAAGCGCCTTCGGACCCCCAGCCGAAGGGGGACGACGAAATTAAAAAGATGGCCGAAGATATTATGGATAAAGTCGTGAATCGGCTCCTGAATGAGGCTGCAGAAGTCGTTTTGAGAGAGGATTAAGCATTTTTGTAAAAGACTTCTGAAATGTAATATAATGTAACATTTTGTAACCCTGAATGTAATATATCTATTTTTGTCATTCAATTCTTTACGATGCATGAAACTTTACATACATACCGTTTTTGAGTCTTTGGCGAAAAAACACCTTCCCTTCTTTTCATGCTTCGTGAAGAAGAATTACCATTTATCACAACAATATCCGAAGTATCATGGAAAAGTGCTGAAGCTTCGTAGAAACAATCTTCAAGGCTATACTTCAGAAATCAATATTGTTTCTCCTTGTGACTTGGCATGATTTGCCCCTTTTTCAAAGCGTTTTTCCGAAGATTAATGTCATATCTCTTTCTTATGCCACATGCATTATGATGTATGATGCTTATGCTATGCAAGGATGATGTGATGATGTTATGCTATGTAAGGTGATATTCCGAAGATACACGCATATTTGCGCGATAAAACACAATCTTTTTGTGAATCAGCATTGTCTTTTCGCTATAAGCCTCCCTTAGGAGCTTCTTCGCCTTTTACTTCAGCGGAATCAGCGTTGACTTTTCGCTGTAAGCTCTGCATTCCCTTAGGAACGTCTTTGGAGCTTCTTCGCCTTTTACTTAGGCGGTATAAGCTCTGCATTCCCTTAGGAACGTCTTTGGAGCTTCTTCGCCTTTTACTTAGGCGGTATCAGCGTTGACTTTTTGCTGTATGCTCTGCATTCCTTTTGGAACGACTTTGGAGCAGAAAACTTACACTGCGCTCCCTTCGGAACGACTTTTTGTGACTTTCATCAAACTTACTCTGCGTTCCTTAGAACGACTTTTTGTTGCTTCGGAGAATTTTCGATAGTCCGAAAGTCCTTTTTATTACCACAAGCCTGTGAAGAAAACATATTTTTCTTGTAGAAATCAACGAAACTAATTACATGAAACCTAATCAATGTCCTTTATTACAGGAAATAAAACTGAATGAAAAAGATTGCTATTAAGGTAGGATATTTGTCAATAGATGTGCTTTGATTCTGGCACAGTGCTGTTGACCGTGCGAGCTTCGGACTGTTCTCTGAAGTCCCTTTGATGCGGAGCATATTGGCTCCCTTCTGGCTGCTGGCCTTGCTGCAACGGAGGTGGAGGTGGAGGCTGTTGCCACGAAGCTTGAGGCTGACTCGCCGAAGCAACAGAGACTGCCGGATGGTTGCCCACATATTCTGGGATGTAAGGCGAATGATACGAAGCTGTATGCATGACCTGCTTCGGCTGAGCTTGTTGTGCTGCTGCTTCAGCTATTTCCTTTTGCTTCTGAATAGTGACATGGCACATCCTGGTAGTATGGCCTTTGTTCTCACCGCAGAATAAGCAAAAGATTCTTCTCTGTTGATCGCCAAATCTTCCTCCGAAGCCCCTGGCGCCCCTGCCTCTTGGAGCTGGAGGTCGGAAGGAACTTTGTTGCTGCCCTGAAGCCTGTGAGGAGTATTGTGGCCTTTGTTGCTGACTTCCTTTATCATCATTCTGAGTGGAATTGTGGATTGACCTGACATGCCTCGGGTAAAACCTTCCTCCGAAGCCCCTGGTCATTTCAGAAAACCTGAAAGCTTCCTCCCTTCTTTGACGAAAATCATTGTCAGCTCGAATGTATTCGTCCATCTTCTGGAGCAGCTTTTCCAGCGTTTGTGGTGGCTTTCTGGTGAAATACTGTGCTGACGGCCCTGGCCGAAGCCCCTTGATCATAGCCTCAATGACAATCTCATTGGGCACTGTTGGCGCCTGTGCCCTCAGTCGTAGAAACCTTCGGACATATGCCTGAAGGTACTCTTCATGGTCCTGAGTGCATTGGAAGAGAGCCTGAGCTGTGACCGGCTTCGTCTGAAACCCTTGAAAGCTAGTTAACAGCAAGTCCTTCAGCTTCTGCCATGAGGTGATCGTTCCTGGTCGAAGAGAGGAATACCAGGTTTGAGCAACGCTTCTGACAGCCATAACGAAAGATTTGGCCATGACTGAAGCATTGCCGCCGTATGAAGACACTGTTGCTTCGTAGCTCATCAAAAACTGCTTCGGGTCTGAGTGGCCATCAAATATGGGGAGCTGAGGCGGCTTGTAGGACGGGGGCCAGGGTGTAGCCTGCAGCTCAGCGGACAGGGGAGAAGCATCATCAAAAACAAAGTTCCCATGATGGAAATTGTCATACCAGTCATCTTCGTTGGGAAAGCCCTCCTGATGAAGGTCTTGATGCTGAGGCCTTCGGTATTGCTCATCCTGAGCAAGATGACGAACTTCTTCAGAGGCTTCGTCTATTTGCCTCTGCAGTTCAGCTAGCCTGGCCATCTTCTCCTTCTTGCGTTGAACCTGCTGCTGAAGGATTTCCAGATTTTGAATCTCCTGATCCAGATCATCCTCCTGAGGTGTTGGACTGGTAGCCTTCCTCTTCTGGCTTCGTGCCTCTCTAAGAGAAAGGACGTCTTGATTGGGGTCCAGCGGCTGCAGCGTGCCAGCCCCTGGTGCTGAAGCCTTCTTCGGCGGCATGACGAAGGTGATGCTTGCCGAAGATGTTGAAAAGCTCAAGAAATGGAAGTGAGTTCACCGGAGGTGGGCGCCAATGTTGGGGACTTGTTCTCAAATGCTATGAGTTAAGAACAAGGCAACACAGAAAATGTTAAACGATAAGGTCCTTCGTCCATTGAGGCATTATTTCCCTTAGGATATAACGATCATCAGACGAAGGTCATGAAGGACGAACCTTCATCATCACAGTATGCATTAATGAAAGACGAAGCATATGAAACATAAAAGATAGCATGAATAATCATATAACATTATTCATTTAACTTTATTATATCATTAAAAAGAAATAGGAACAATATCGAATTATAAATGCACCTTCGGCTTGGAAGGAAATGACAGTACAAGTGTGACGCAAAAAGTGAATGCCAAGTCAGCGTGCCCAGTACGGGGATACTGTTCACCTATTTATAGACACGGGACACAGCCCTTACAAAATTACATTCATGCCCTTTACATTTGATAATAACTTTATAGTAATCTATCGAGGTCTGAATAGCCTTTTCATCTTTAAGTCGGTTCCACTCTTTGCCGTTACGCCGAAGCTTTCCTGCCCAACACCTTCGGCTCTGTATCAAGCTTCGTATTATTCCGGTCTGCTGCAATGCCGACTTTAGTCTGAGGGTACCTGTTCACACATTGTGCTACACAAATACTGTTAAATCCTGTTTTTGAGGACCTTCGGACGCCGAAGGTCCCCAACAGGGCTACTGTTGGGGGTATGGTTCGTAGACGAAGATCCTAAAGAAAGAGAACACCTTCGGAAGATCCTCTCAGGAGCAAGCGTCGAAGCTATTACCTATAGAGCTTCGGCATAATGACAGATCTCAAGACAAAGGGCCAAATCGACTTAAAGTTGGATTGACTTAAAGACCCATGATGTTTTGTGTCATTATTGTAGTCGATTGTAAAGGACATAAATGTAATTTTACACAGGCTGCACCCTGTGCCTATAAATAGGTGAACAGTACCCCGACACTGTTCACTCAATCCTGTAATTGCTAACACATTACGCTGGAATTATTTTCTGTCAGAGGCGAAGGTATAAACGTACCTAAATATTATGTTTTGACATTTAAGTTCATATTATGAAATATATGAATAATGTAATTTGTTTTTCCTATAATGTTTAATATTTTATATTTTATTTCGCATTGATGAATTGACCACGAAGGTATGACCTTCGTGGTATTCTGTTTGTGGCCTTCGTTCGAAGTTCATTAAATCCATGGGGAAAATAATGCTTCAGCGAACGAAGTGCATTATTATTTAACATTTTCTGTGTTGCCTTGTTCTTAATTCATAGCATTTGAGAACAAGTCCCCAACAATGATGTACCCTTGTTTCTATACCACACCTATTAATGGCATGAAAATTTTAGGTGTAAAAAATGTATTGGAAGTTCTACTTAGATAAAAAAAATATAATACTAGAACTTCGTAAAGATAAAGTCAGCTGGATATGCTCAATTAAATGATATTCTTAATAGGATTATAGAATCTAATGTGATCCGAACTAATGTGGTCTACTCAGACAGATTAATGGTACTTGAATCCTTCTAGCCAGGTGTTAACTTAACTGAGTACATTAGGTCAACTCAACCATGAGCACAAGAATTAACCCAACCTTAGAGTCATGATGGATTGTATAATCTATCTATCCCCACCTAACATCAAACAAATTTTTTGACCTACATCATGTAGTCTATCTCATCTTGATAAACTCTATCTTACCTTTGGATATTCACCTTATACGACTAGTGATCCCAATCTGGACATAAAACAACAGATTAAGCTAGGTCAAAGAATGTTTAGTTCATAACGAGCTACTAGCCTATTCGTTCTGCCTTGCAAAACTATTTTTACCATATGTCTCTAACTTCGATGGTCAATACCAGGAAGAGAAAATTATCAGGCCACAACAAGCAAGAAATGAATCCTCCAGATCCTCCACCGGTTGGAATCGATCAAGTGGTTGCCACCCAAATGATGATAATACAACAAATGGCAAACATGGTTACCGAATTGCAAAATCAGATAAGACAAGAACGCGAGGAAATACGTCAGGACCGGCTAGAGATACGTCGAGAAATAAGGCAAGCACAGTTGGAAAGACAACAACAACAACACCCACTACCTCCACCACCACCACCAGCTTCACCAAGCTACATAAACATAAATATATATATCTACTACTATTTGTAAGACCTAAATGTTACTTTAGTTAGTATTTGGTATGATACTATGTTAGGAAGAATAATAAGGTCTATTTGACCCCATGTGTTGCCAATAAATTATGCATCATGGTGAGATTTTGCTTGTGCATATGTTTGAGATAACTTGGTTATATATCCTTTCCTTACAAATCTCGAGGACGAGATTTCTGTTAAGGGGGTAGGATTTGTAATGCCCAAAATGTGTGTAAGAAAATAATAATAATAAAATAAATATATGAATAAATGAAATAGTAAATTCAGATATCTCAAGTTATACTTGAGCATTGAAAATTGAGGACTGAATTTTGAAAACCAAGAATTATTTTCGAGAAGAGGTAATACAAAAGTTTTCTATTCAACTAAATAATTATGCATATGATTAAATGATGCAACATAAGCATTTATTTACATGAAGATCTATTTTTGAAGTAACTTTTACTTCTTATCCCACATTCAAAATACTATTCTTTCTAAAAAGAAAGAAAACAATACGAGTGTTTTTTCATATTTCAAACATCTACCAAACAAATAAATTAATTAAAATAAATATATATCTATTGTATCATAATTGTTTTTGGGTATGCATTAAAAATTCGAATACTTAAACTTTATTTTGGATTTGAACTTGAAATTTGTAAAGCAAATGAAAATATAAAATAGAAAATGAGAAATGAAGGAAAGAAAAATAAACACTATGGAAAGGAAAATAATATTGATGCAAATAGTAGATGTTATATCTTCATGTGGTATGAGTTTTATATTTGGGAATTGAAACTTGAATTTGAAATTCAAATTGAGGATATACCAATCTAAATAAAAATAACAAAAGAAAAGAAACAAACCTGGGTTTGGGCCGTTTCCATCCCGCCAGACCTCACCACTCGGCCCAATACGCCCGCCAGCCCAGCGCTCGACGCTTCCCCCCCACCCCCTCGTGTCTACGCCACTAGCAAGTGGGGCCCGACCGTTTGCCGATCGTTACAACCTGTGCTTGGCCGTCCCTCTGGCTGTTTTGTGGGGTCGGCTAGTCAGCTGTGTCTTCAACGGATGACTGATTCGTCGGGGCGGGGATCGTTGGGATGACGCGTAGCTTGCGGCCGTGGTATCCTAGACCTTCCCCTGCGGCTACGTAAATCGAGCATCACCTTGGGATATAAAAGCAGGACCCCGCGACCCTCTTGCTCATTCCATCGGCGCCCCGAGATCGGTGTTGAGGCATCCATCCTTGAGTGCACCGCCATGGACCCAGCCACATCCGCCATCGACAAACTCTGGGCCCTCGGCCATACTAAGCCTCGATTGGTGCTAGTGGTGATTCCTCGCCGGAGTTCGGATTCGCGGGCAAACCGCCGTGTGCTGCGGCTAGCTTTCCTCTCTACCTTCCGTCAATGGTATGTACCTCCCTCAAGTTCACAATCAGCCTCTATACGTATAGCGTCTGTCGGATTGGGGATTCGGGCAGTGGGGCCTAGCTTGGGGGGTAGCTGACCATGGCGCCACCACGTCTATACTCGCACGCCGCCGTCTGTGCGGTCTGGAGGTGGAGGACGCCATGGCTACCGTCGCTCGGTAGATGAACGGTTCAGATTAGATAAACCATGTACCGCTTCGAGGAATGGTTCTAGGCCGTGGGTTTGGATCGAGCGGTCCCTGGTCAATCTCGCCCACTTAAAAATCTCACTCGTATATTCTGGATCGGGCGACTCTGGGCGCATACCGATTCACTTATATGGCGATCTAATCTAGACCACCCACTCATGATCGGATGGCCGTAGTCCTCGCGTACCCCTTCGTGGGTGCATTTTACTAAAGAGCCCCTGTAGTTTTATGGAATTAACTCGCCGTCCCCTCGGGGTGTTTACTGAGTCTGGGGATTTATTGCACCTAGGCCCCTGGACTTTCTCGTAAGGGTGCGCTCGGTCCAGATAATTAGAAAATCAAATAAATTCATTAGGAAAATACTTTCTAGTGTAAAAATAAATGCTAGAACTTGTTTAATTTATATAAAATGCATACTTGGTCCAAATTGACCCATTTCAGTCTCTATAATTTTGTAATAATAGTATCTATCACTTAGTACAACTGTTTTTGACATGAATGTCACAATAAAATTTATATCCTATTTAAACTCACATAGAATCTCTAGAAATTCATAACTTCCCCATTTAAACTCCGAGTTGATCCGTTCAAGTTGCGTTAGTCTCGTATAAATATTTACAATGCAATAACAACATTTCTTATACCATGTCTCATTATTTTATGACTAGATATTTACTTAACTTATGTGGGTTAGTCTTGTTAATGTGTTCATCCTTATCTACTAAAATATGATATATAGTCAATTTATAATTTGGATTAAAGTTGAATTAATTACTAATTTAGGTTATCTTTTCTCTGGAATAATAAAATAAAACCTAATTTTAATCATTTAATCACATCATAACTTGATGACCGTAACTCCAATCTTAGTAGTTCTCGATCCCACGATTTCGTAGCTTCGCATAGAATATTATTATTCAGTTTGTACTTATGCTTGGTCTGATGTTAATTTTATCCATACCATGTTTGTTTGTATTGCTACGACTAGCAGTGCGGTCACGAGGATCTGAAGAATCACCCTGGTAACTGGAATCTCAAGTGCCAGACAAGTTCTGCCCTTGATCCACTTTTGTTACCCAATAATATTCTTTATCATCATTATTCATGCATAGGTTTAATTTTGATGGGACCCAATAGGTCACCCTAGACTGATTATCTTTTTACCTTGTTTACCCCTGAATCATTGGGTAGTTATGCTATTGCTCTACACGGTTTTTCTGTTAATATTTCATTATATCCATGTTCCTATTATTCTGTTATGTTATTTATGTCATGATAAGATCATTATGTTAATGGGAACATGGAGAACCACCCAGGAAAATAGTGCTACCACAAGGGTAGTATGGGATGCCCTTGGCTGACTAATTAGGAAAGCTAGTGGATGACTACCTTACCCGAGAGGGGCAAGGGTAGTAGGGGAGTGGTCAGTGTAGGGAGGTCCTTGGGTTGATTTTGCTGCGATGGCGGTCAGGCGAGGGATCCCTGCATTGGAGCTTCCTAGAAACTGTAGCGGGTTTTCTGAAGCTAGTGAAACTTTGTAAAGGCCTCGTAGTGTTACCCTGCCTCGCTTCCTTGGTAGAGGTGTATGGGATTCATGACCCCTTGGCAGATGGGTAACATGACTTGTGGGTAAAGATGTGCAACCTCTACAGAGTGTAAAACTGGTATACTAGACGTGCTCACGGTCATGAGCAGCTCGGACACTCACATGATTAATTTATGTAACTTAAGTTCAAATTGTCATTTGCATTTGCATGGGATTATTTATTAATTTTGTTCTATTATTTATTGTGGTTTGGTATTTACATACACTTAGTAACTGTTAATAAAACTTTGACCAACTTATAAAAGCAATGCTCAGTTTAAACCTTTATTTTATTGATCAGCCTTACACACCACATGAACTCCCACCTTTGGTGAGTTCATGCCACATTATTCCCCACAACTTGTTGAGCGATGAACATGTGTGAGCTCAACCTTGCTATCTCACACCCCCATAGGAGAAGAATAGGTGGTTTAAGAGGAGCCACACAACGAGGAGTTCGGTTCGATCTAGGTGGCCTCTCCCAGTTGACTTTCTGGCACTAAGGATGGATTTTAGATCCTTTTATATTTATCTTTTATTTTGTAAGACTTGCACTATGTAATAAATACTCTGATTATTGTGACATTTATGTCTATACAATCTGTTATTATATATGTGGTCTTCTTTGGCGCATGTAAGAGATGCACCCAGCTTTGTCCCTTAAAACCGGGTGTGACACAGGAAGGCGGGTGGAAGGCCAGGACAGCGGGTCGACGGAGGGGGTGTTCACAGAGGCGCAGAGAGTGGATTTGGGGGGAATTCCAAATTAGAGCGCTACGGTGGACGATCGGAGACAAGGGCGGGTGCTCTGGCTTTGTGACAATCTAACGGAGCTAGCGACACACTCAATTTATAGTGTCCTACGGCGGTGGCGTCTAATTTTGAGAAGGCGCGCTGGCGGCTGGAGAGACGGGAGGTTTACTGGCGCGGGTGATCGTGGCTGTCACCGTGGCAAGGCCTCCATCGATGGACAGACTTACTTCAACGGTTTACTGCGACGTGTTAAAGCCCCTAGGCACGTGGAGCACGGTCGGTAAGCGGCCAACGCCGGTGAGGGCCATCTCGGCCGGCCGCAGGTCAAGTGGGTACAATGAACCCACCAGTGACTGGGTCCGAGCCTATCCGGTGCCAAGATCTTTACTCTGTCGCGATTATCTCCTCACCAGAGAGCACGTATCGTAGAACCGGCGCGGATCGCGGCGCGAGGGTCACCGGCGGCGAGGGGTGATGCATCTGAAGATGTTTTCAATCTACTGTACAATGGGAAACCCCATTTAGAGTGCCTGACAGAGCAATTTGCAAAGCATTGATCTCCGATTTCTATGTGGCAACTTGTTAATCCTTCTGTAACAAAGTTGTTGTCCTATAATCCCACTTTAACTTTGTTATAGTAACCATACCCAAACAATCACTGGATCCTACTCGAATTCGTCCTCAAAGTCCTGCCAAGTTCACTGGTAGCCATAATTCAGTCATTAGTGTTGACTGATAGCTCATCTTCAGGCCAGCTTATCTTCAATTTTTATATAACATCAGGCTTAGTCACTTAAGCAAAGTTGTACTCCTATCATAGCTCTACCCATTTGATGTGTTGACCTAGGGCAAAATCCTTATGAATTTAGAGATATAGAGCTCCAAAGTTGACCCCATTCAACTGAAATTCAGACTTAACCATATAGTGTTCATGGGGTACTTTTGCAAATAAGTCCAAATTCCTCCACATTACTTGATAATACTTCAATATGAAAGTTACTTGGTTTGTGAGGTTTTATCACTTTGTTAATTGCTTTTGGTCCAAAAGTGCCTAGAATTTACATTTACCCCCTAGGGTTCCAATTAGGGTTTTCTAGGGTTTCTTTTTAGGGTTTTGAGTACTTTAGGGTTTTTGTGCCACTAAAGCCCATCAAATGTGATACCTTGTGAACATTTCTCATGGCCTATGAGATTTTTACTCATTTTGGCTTCACTTTAATCCATAGGCACTAATTCCAGGGTCAAGTACCCTACCCTAAGGTTAAGCAGTCTTCAAGTCCCATCATCACAACTTGTTCGAAAATTTTACCTAGTGAATGCATTCTAGGTGTGACAAACAACATGAAATGTCAATGCACATGATGTTATGCTCAAGTTTTAGTGGTAGTAACACCAGGGGTGTTACATTTCCCAGCCACGACCCACGCGCCCGAGCCTTTTCTGGACCCTGCCCTCATTCACTCGCCCTTCCCCGCTCAATTGCGCCCTCAACCGAGCACCCTCACCCTCTCTCTCGCTATGTGCGTGCCCAGGGAGTTTCGTTGCTGCTCGCCGTGGTCTCGCACCCGTTCTACGGTCACCGTTGAGCCCCCTCCGTGTCCGTTGCCTCGATAGGCTCCAACTTATCACCCGCAACCCGGGACACCCCTCGGTTTGCCCCCAACTCCTCTGGTTTGCCCGGTCTGCGCTCACCGGCGTCCTCTCCGTGCAGCCGAAGCCCAACCGCCGTCGACCCAATATCTCCATGCGTCCCCACCACGCTCAAGCGCTCTTGAGTCTGTACTCAATGTGAGCAACCCTACCATGCTCTTATTTCCCTAGTTACTCCCTTTTGAGTTTATACTTTTTCTTTTTGAGATGTGTTCCATTGTTTGTACATGATTGGTGTGTTATTCATTTGTCGTTTACCAAATGTATGGAATGTATGATCGCTTTATTTAGACGACGAGCAGCTCGTGGTTCCTGAGCGTGTTGCCGAAGATCTTCCTGAGCAACAACCTGGTGAAGGAAAGTATCCTCTAACCTATTATGTCCTACTTACCTTATAATTCACCGTCCCACATTACATCATTGAAACCTAAAGATTGACTAGTCTGTATTTACCTTGTCCTTGCTTACCTTTTGGGTTATCATAGTTAACTTTATGCTATTGATTTAACTTAATCAATGAACACAATGTGAACATTTATGATACGATGATGTTATCCCGATGATGATCTTGTGATATTTTAGGGGACTCGAGCCATTTTCCTGAGTACCTCTCCGTAAGGACCTGTTCGTTGAGTGACCACCCGGGATAACAATGCAACCATGAGGGTGGAATGGGACACCCTTAGCTGAATAATTAGATGAACCTGGGGTGTAGTTGGCTTTGCCTGAGGGCCGTCAATGGGGGCCGGGATGTAGTGCTCGCTCTGCCAAGGGGGGGGGGTGCAGAGGTTCATTGGATTTGGTTTTGTTAGTCACCCACCTTGGGGAGGTGTACTGCGTTTGTATGACTGGCGAAACCTAACGAGCAACTATGCACCAGGGGAGTCTTTGTAAAGGCTACGTAGTGAAACCTTGCCGACTCACCTTGGTAGTGTTTGAGGGTTTGATCTGTTGGGACGAAGGCGAACACGCCACCCTTCGCTCGTCGACTTCGTCCTTGCCTTGCGCAGGCGAAGGCTGGATCCGCAGAACCCGCCAGGATAGGCCAAGGGTGCTAACCGGATGGAGGCTTGTTCGAACCCCTTCGCTCACACGAGATAAGACGAAGGCCCCACCGAAGTCTGTAACCTCCCACTCCCTCACGACCAAGAGAGGCCGATGTGCAGTTCAACCCACGGGGTTGGGCCCCGCGTGGGCATGTGTGATTAGGGCCGTGTCTATAGTAAAGTTTACCATAATGACTGCATGTAACCCCCCCCCCCCCCCCCGTGGGAATATTCTAGTGATAAACCAGGTACTCGAGGGTCTAAATGTCTTTGGCAGCGACAAGCGGCCCCTCGAGTGCCTATAAATACCCCCGTATTGTGCCCGGCACGAGGAGGCTAATGAGGCTTTTGACATCCCGTGTTAAGCTTTGCAAACTCTCTCCCTAATTTCCTATTGGATCAACCTGTCTTGAAAGGCAGGTTAAAACATTTGGTGCCCACCGTTCATGCGACGAAGAACAACCCGTGATGGCCCCCAAGAGAGCAACGTCCAAGGCCGCCGCATCCATCGACGACACGGCGAAGGCAGCAATACTCACAGAGAAGAAAGGCAAGGCCCTCGCGGACACCACCCCGCAAGAGGCATTTGAAGACGACGCTGTCAACAGCAAGAGACAGCGCCAGGATCACCCCACCCCCGACGGCACTGTATGCACCTGCAGTTCCGAGGGCGCACCACAAGCACCACCACCAGGCTTCGCTTTGCCAGAGGGCAAAGACACCATAGAGGACAGACAAGTTATTGACATCTCAGTCGAAGACCAGCTAAATCTGCGAGCTCTATGCATAAAAAACAACCACCTGCAGAAGCAGAAAGAAATCCTCGAAGCCAAGCACCAACATGTCACCATGCAAGCCAAGGTGCGTCATATGATACAAGATGAAGAGCAGAGAGCTCGGGAGCTAGAGCAAGAGATCACGCTCATACAAGGCGAAGGCCAATACAATCTGCAGTGCAGACCCCTCGCACTGCCAACACCTCTCTAGCAGTACATTCAAGCCGGAGACCCATTCCAACCACAGCACGACCCCTTCATTCCACCAGCTGCCGCTTTCTAGGGGATCAACTATCTCGACGAGCAAAGTCCTCTGGCTCCGCAACTCTAGGCATCACCCTGGCCCTCTAACTTCAGGGCTGGCACCTACCCTAAATACAAAGGCAGCACCGACCCAGCTCAGTACATCATGAGCTACCAGGTCGCAGTCGCATCATCCGGAGGGGACGGTGCCACCATGGCCAAGTCCTTCATCATCGCCCTCGAAGGCCCTGCCTTGACTTGGTACACCAGGCTACCGCCACTGTCCATCGAGTCCTGGAAAGGCCTTCACGACAAATTCCTGCTCAACTTCCAAGGGTACCGTGATACACCCAACGCAGGTGGGGTTGGTCGAGGCCCAACAAATTAGGGTTGCCCAGAGCCCAATAGTTCATTAAGCACACCCAACTCAAGGAAAGGCCCAACTGCCCCAAAATACTAGTCCAATGGGGGAAGGGTGGCTCTCCCTTTTAAAGTGGCTTCCTCCTCCCAAGTTAAGCGAGGTGGGATAATTCTGAGGCTCACACGGTCACCGTCCGACTACAATTGCGCCAACTGGGCCAATTACGTCTTTGCCAACGGGTAATAGTGGAAGATGTCCTCATCATTCCCACCTTCTTAAAATGGGCCCTAGCTCCAATATGAGATGATACACCCAGCCCAGGTGGGGTTGGCGAGGCCCAACAAATTAGGGTTACCCGGAGCCCAACAGTTCATTAAGCACACCAACTCAGGGAAAGGCCCAATCGCCCCAAAAGACTAGTCCAATGGGGGAAGGGTGGCTCTCCCTTTTAAAGTGGCTTCCTCCTCCCAAGTTAAGCGAGGTGGGATAATTCTGAGGCTTACACGGTCACCGTCCGACTACAATTGGGCCAACTAGGCCAATTGCGTCTTTGCCAACGGATGTCCTCATCATACCGACCCGACATAGACACCTTGGCTATCCCTTTGTAAGCAGCAAGAAAATGAAACCCTTCACGAATACTACAAGAAATTCCTGACGCTCAAATCGCAACTGCCATCAGTTGATGACCACATAGCGATCCACTACGCCATCAGTGGTCTTTGGGCAGGCGTCCTGTACAGTCATTGCATCAGAGACCCACCCAAGAACCTACAGGAGCTATACCAAGTATTGGAGAAGCATGCCAGGTTTGAGGAGCTCCATCAACGCAAGGTGGAATCTCAAAGGAAGCCCAAGGACCCTTCGGAGTCCAACAAAACCTGGACCAGACCGGCGCAGCTAGACTCCGACCGGGACAACCGCAATCATCAGCAAGTGCACACCATAGCCAATCAGCACCCAGCTGGAGAGCTCACCCGTCGTCAGGAATACGCCCAAGGCCACGGCAACGGCGCAAGAGGAAGGGGCCACAGACGGACACAACAGTCGCGAAGATTCTATTGCTTGTTTCACGGCGAAGACTGCGCGCACCCAACAAGGGACTATCCGAAGACCAAGGCCACCAGGGGTTGAATGTCCAAAGCTCAACCAACCGACAACCAGCGGGTCATCGCGCACACTTACCATCACCAACAGCCCTACCACAACGAGCAAATCCAGCATCCACCCAACCATGTTTACCAGCACCATCAAGAGGTGCAAGTTCGACCACCACCGCCTCCGCATCACCCAAATCCTCCACACCACAACCACCCACCGCAAGCACCCAAAAAAGAAGACTTCGCTGACTCACCATATCATGGAGTCATCCACATGATCACTAGGGGATCAAGCGTGGACATCGACACAAAGCGGCAAAAAAGGGACCACTATCGAAGTGTGAACCATGTCGCTCTCACTAGCCCAGTGGTGCAAACAAAGTGGTCCCATGTACCGCTCACTTTCGATGCCAGGGACGTTGACTTGCGCAACGCTCCACACGTAGATGCCATGGTGATCAACTGCAGGGTAGCAGGCTGGGATCTATATAAAGTGCTGGTCGACAATGGCAGTCAGGCTGATATCATTTTTCTGCACGCATTCGATCGTATGGGAATCAGCCACAGCCTCCTCAAGCCCGTAGATAATCCCCTCTACGGATTCGGCGGCAAAGGCACTTTCCCTGTCGGCAAGATAGTGCTCCCCTGTCATTTGGTGTAGCACCCAGCGCGCGGAGTGAGCAGGTCACATTTGACATTGTCGACATGGCTACCCGTACAATGCCATAATGGGGCGGGGCTCGATCAACAAATTTGAGGCAGCCATTCATGGACTCTACCTCTGTATGAAAATCATAGGCTCACAGGGCGCGATCACTGTCTAAGGTGACCAGCAGACAACACGTAACATCGAAAGAGACTTCGTTCCAGGGCAATGAAACATGCACTGCCTCACGGCAGAGCGTGAAGGCTTCGAAAGCAATCACCCAGTCAAAGACGAAAAGGTCAAAGCCCAGCTCCAAAGCAACGACGGGACGAAGGCAGTACCCCTCGACCCAGCAACGCTGAAGCAAACAGTAATGATCAGCAAAGACCTAACATCGCGAGACGAGGAAAACTCCTTTCCTGTCTCTCCCGTAACAAGGATGTCTTCGCCTGGTCCACCCTCGATCTGGTTGGGGTCAGCCGTTCCGTCATCGAGCACAGCCTGGGCATCGACCCTTTGGTGCGCCCAAAAAAGCAGCGGCTGCGGAAAATGTCTGACGAGAAAACGGAGGCAGTAAAGGCCAAAGTGCATCGCTTGTTGGAAGCCAGATTCATCGAGCCAATCGCTTATCCAACATGGCTAGCCAACGTTGTCATGGTGCAAAAAAAGAGCGGCAAATGGTGTATACCATGTTTGTCTATATTGCTACGACTAGCGCGAGGTCACGAGTCATCTAACAAGCAAGTTGGTGCCTGGAATCTTAAGTCCCAGGCAAGTTGTGCCCTTGATAACTTCTTTTTTTTACCCACTCATATTCTTATTAATCATAATGATCTGCATAGGTTAATTTTGATGGGTCCCAATAGGTTACCCTAGTTTTACTATCTTTATGCCTTGTTTACCACTGAACTTTTGGGTAGTACTTGCTAGTGCTATATGTGGATTTATTGAGATCACATTATTCATACTTTTGTTATTAGTTTTGTTATTTACTGTTCATGATAAGATCATTATGTTAATTGGAACATGGATAACCACCCGAGAAAACAGTGCTACCACAAGGGTGGTATGTGACGCCCTTGGCTGACTAATTAGGAAAGCTAGTGGAGGACTACCTTACCCAAAAGGGGCAAGGGCAGTTGGGGAGTGGTCAGTATAGGGAGGCCCTTGGGTTGATTTTGCTGCGATGGTGGTCAGGCGAGGGGTCCCTGCATTGGAGCATCCTAGAAACTATAGCGGGTTTTCTGAAGCTAGTGGAACTTTGTAAAGGCCTTGTAGTGTTACCCTACCTCGCCTCCTCGGTAGAGGTGTATGGGAAGTCGCGATCCCTTGGCAGATGGGTAACATGACTTGTGGGTAAATATGCGCAACCTCTGTAGAGTGTAAAACTGGTATATCAGCCGTGCTCATGGTCATAAGCAGCTCGGACACTCACATGATTAATTTATGGAACTAAATTCAATTTGTCATATGCATTACATCACAGGTGTTGTTAGCACTTTTTTCTACTACTTAATTGGGTCGGTATTTACTTATACTTAGTAATTGCTAATAAAATTTTGACCAACTTTAAAAGCAATGCTCCGCTTTAACCATCCTCTTTAGTAAGCCTTACACTTCACCTGAGCTCCCAACTTTGGCGAGTTCATGTACATTATTCCCCACAACTTGTTGAGCGATGAACGTATGTGAGCTCACTCTTGCTATCTCACACCCCCCACATGTCAAGAACAGGTACCGCAGGATGAGGCGCATGGAGGATGCTATGACACGTTCGTGAGAGGTCTAGGTCGTCGTCTCCCAGTCAACTTCGGTTTGCTAGATCTGTGACGGAACCTCCCAAGTCATTAGGCCCACCTACAGTTGTCCTTGTCCATCGGACCTCGGACAACCCTGCAGGTGCACCTGATCACTTGACAAGTTCGGTATCTAAATTCTTTACCTTGCCCAAGAGAGTTTCACCCGTCACACATATTGTAACACCCCTGGTGTTACTATAACTAAAACTTGAGCATGGCATCATAAGCATTGGCATTGCATATGTTTGATACACCTAGAGTGCATTCACTAGGCAAAAATTTCAAACAAGTTGTATTGTTTTAATGTTTTTGCAAATAGAACCCTGGTTAAAGGACTTAACCCTAAATAGTGGTTAAGGGGTAAAACCTAAACCAAATTGAGAAAACCTAAAAGCTTTAGGGTAAAAGTCATAAAATATCCCCAAAAATAAAGTTGAATCACATTTATACCCCTGGGATACCAAAAATCTCAATTAGAACCCTAGAAAACCCTAAATCCAAAACCCTAGGGGCATATGTGCAAAATTAGTCCACTTTTGGACTAAAGTGCAAGAACCAAGTTAAATAAGTATATTAAGTCATTTGGGTCATTCATTTGTGAATTTACAAGCCAAACCCTGAGTTTTGGACTTACTTGCAAAAGAGCCACATTTGAACTCTTTTGGCTAAGTCTGAATTTCAGTGTATTGTGCTCACCTTTGTGACCTTGCAACTTTCAAAATATAGGGTTTTTGCCCTAGGCCACCACATAAATTTTGTAAACCTATTATAGGAGAGCAACTTTGATGCAGACATCTCCTGTTGTTGTTATACAAAAATTAGAGAAAAACACACCCAAAGTCAGGCTGTCAGGCAACCCTAGGACTGAATTTCCAGTAACAGTGGACTTAGGCAGGCTTTGAACCTGATTTTGAGTTGGATTCGGTAACTATTTTATGTTGAGCTCCGTGGCAAAGTTGAAGATGAACTATAGGTCTATAACTTTAGTATAGAGACTTAAATCAGTCACCACAGTAAATTTGGAGGAAATTCGAGTTCAACATTGGCTATCAGGTTCATCTGACTGAAACTCGCGATGGTACAGTAGCCTGGATTGGATCAGGCTGCCAGCGCGGAACTCTCACCGTCGACGATACCTCCGCCGTGATTCGTGTCGCTGGTGTTTGGGTTCGTGCGGGTGGCAAGTAGATAACGTCGCGGGGTGAAAGTGCATCACCGTCGGTGAGCTGGACTCCACTCCGGCTAGCCGCCGTGCCCCTCCCCTGCACACTGATCTTTCGGATAGGGTTCTCACCGGCGTCGTGCTGTCACCATCGTCGTGCACCACGTGTCTTAGCACGAGACACCTTCGTGGTGACTCGTTAGCTGCATGTCCGACGATCACCGGAATCACTGCCACGGTGAGAGCTACTTTTTCCCCCGCACCGAGCTCACTGGCCGCTAACACCCCTCGGCCGAATTCGCCACCGACCCTCGATGCGCCTATAAATTGCGGATGCCGCGGGCTCCGTAGGGTAGTAAGCTAACCAGCCACCTCGAATCAGCCTCAATCATTCACTGAGAGCCGCGAATTCGGAGTTCTCCCCAAATCATTTTCCGCCGCCGTGAAACCCACCCCACCGTGGCCAGACCACTCTGGCAAAGTTCCGCGCCTCTCAAGTATTGTTCTAGCATCTATGTAGGCACGTAAAGCTCACCGTAGCAACCGTTTGCCCAATCCGGGCCTGCGTAATTGGGAACATGGGATCAACGCCGCGGTTCCCACCGTGAACGGGGACAGGCCGTTCTCATGGCGTTCTTGTCCAATTGATGCATGTTCCTTGGTCGCCTTAAGTAGGTTATGCTCCCGCTGTCGCTCGACTGAGCATTCGCCGTCGGCCGGGGCCAGTCCGTGCGGCGTCGGTGATGAACGGCAAACGCGACGTGGTCGGGGACTTTAAACTCAGAATAGATAGAAGGGGAAGGACTTTTGTGCAAACTGTCAGCGACTGCGTTAAACAGTGGAAGACCGGATCCCAGTTTGTGAAAGCCCCGAGGACTTTTGAGCAAGACCGCCAGCGCGCGCGGGCGCGCGCGGGCGCTTTCTCCCTCTGTGCTGGGCTACTGGGCTGAAAGCAGCCCAGTACTATTCATCAATTTGTCTTTTTCTTTTATCCCCAGAGCCAAAACAATTATAGAAAATGGTAGGAAAATGATAAAATTGTGAAACCAATTTTCCTAGGCTCCTTATTTTCCCTAGAATTTAATAAAAAATAATTTTATGATTTTTAGTGGAAATAAGAAATTTTAGGGTATTTAAAGTAGTTAAAAGTATTAGTTATGGATTTTTAAAAAATAATTGGTAAGTCCAAAAATGCCCAAACTTTTTATGGGAACTTAAAACAATATTTAGAAGCCTTGGGTAGAGTTTGAATTGATTTGGACCTTGTTTGATCACCAAACCCCAAAAACACCCCCCCTGCCCTTTGAACTCCTTTACCGACTCCGGAAACCCTAAGTTCTCGGAGTTCCGTGAAGGAAAGTTGTATTCAAGACTTAGTTAATAAACCTTTATTATCTATGCACTCTCATGAGCATTACATGGCATTCATTCTTATATATATACCTATATGGTTATATTTAGAAAACGAAGAAGAGAGTGAAGTGACTGAAGAGAAGACACCACCACCACCTTTGGAATCTCGGGCAAGGACTTGGCTCTACTTCGACATCTGCGAGTCCGAGCCTGACTCAACTACTAACGAAGGCAAGCCCCGGTGCATTTGCCACCTCCCTTGATATTTTTAAAATCTTTCTCACTTGCTTGATGCATTAGGTGATAGGAGTTGATTGCTAAAACAATTCCTGCATTACCTTCCTTGAATTTGATTGCCTTCCTTGATCACCCGTTTTACAAAAGATTTTGATGCTTAGCCTTGCTTTAGAAAACAAAATGTTTTGTTTTTACAAAATATGATGTGGCAAAAGTGGGTGGGATGGTTTCGAAAATAAAACTTGATGATGGATCTATCAAAGGCCTTGATAGGTTCAACATCGAAAAAGATGTACCTCTGCCAGGTACCAAACTTTGGGTTTGAAATAATTAAGTTGAGACCGGGCGGGTGACTTGCACGAGAAGAGAGTCTCGGTGTAGTGTCTCCGTCTGAGTCGATTAAGGACCTTGTCGATGTAGGCTTGATGATCGAGGACCCTTTAACTGGTCACATGCCTCGTCATGGGTAAGCCTTGCCTCGGGCAGACTAAGGCCAGAATAAGATAACACGAAATGGGCGTGGAGCGGTGGCGAGAGTAGCGTGTACCCTCCGTGGCAAGAGGCTGGACGGTGGTGTATCTGTGCTCTCGGTTTGCGTGAACCTGATCTGGTCTTAAGAACCCCGGTGGCGGGTTGACATATGCAAGGGTTAAGTGCTACATATGTCGTGTGATTGGAGATCCTCAGCTGAGTATAATCGATTCGGATCGCCGTACCTTCGTGGTTATGAAGACTTGGTCACTGCCCTACACGTAGCATTCCACTAAAGATGATGGGCTTTTGTTAAGAAATTGGCTAGTGCAGGACCAGTGATTGAACTAGGGTAGAAAGAACTCTAGTAGCAGTTAATTGTACTTAACTTGACAAATAAAATTGGATTTTTAAGGATCCACTTTAGTAAGCATTTCTGCAAAACAGAGTCTTTGATTATTGAAAAGCCTTACCTTGACTCCCATATAACCAGCATACCCTTGAGAGTCCTTTCTTTAGTCGGGTAAGACTTGCTGAGTAATTCCATACTCAGGGTTTATCCCTTTGTTGTTTTTAGGTGAGGAAGCGACAAATTTTTGTTGCTTTTGCTCCAAGGTGGTACCAAATGAAGAAAAACAAGACTGAAGTGCGGGAGGACTTGGTCCTCCACATAGGATCTTTTGCTTAAACTTATCGGGAGGAGTTTGTGCCTCCCTTGGTTTGTATAATATTACTACTCTGCACTCGCTTTTAGTTCTGGTTTGTAATAAGTAACTTAATCTTACTTTCTAAATAAATGTAAGTTTATGTAATTGCTTCCGCATTTCTTTACCTCCGATGTTCTGTAATGTCTGCAAGACGGGTGAAACGTTCCTGGTAAGGTAAGGAAAGATACTGTCGGGGACCATAATTAGGGGTACCCTCAAGACGCCTAATTCTCAGCTGGTAACCCCCATCAGCATAAAGCTGCAGAGGCCTGATGGGTGCGATTAAGTCAGGGATCGGTCCATACGAGTGACTCGATCACGCTTCACCCGAGCCTAGCCTCGGACTCGGGCAGCCGACCTCGAGGGACTTCCGTCTCGCCCGAGGCCCCCCTTTTAACGGCGGACACATCTCCGGCTCGCCCGAGGCCTTGGCTTCGCTAAGAAGCAACCCTGACTAAAACGCCACACCGACTAACCAAGTTGCAGGAGCATTTAACACAAAGGTGGCCTGACACCTCTATCCTGACGCGCGCCCCCCGGCAGAGCCGAAGTGACCGCCGTCACTCCGCCGCTCCACTGACCGGTCTGACAGAAGGACAGTGCTGCCTGCGCCACTCCGACTGCAGTGCCACACGACAGAGTGAGCCTGATAGGCAGTCAGGTCTTGCCAAAGGCGCCATAGGAAACTCCGCTCCGCCCGACCCCAGGGCTCGGACTCGGGCTAAGACCCGGAAGACGGCGAACTCCGCTCCGCCCGACCCCAGGGCTCGGACTCGGGCTAAGACCCGGAAGACGGCGAACTCCGCTCCGCCCGACCCCAGGGCTCGGACTCGGGCTAAGACCCGGAAGACGGCGAACTCTGCTCCGCCCGACCCTAGGGCTCGGACTCGGGCTAAGACCTGGAAGACGGCGAACTCCGCTCTGCCCGACCCCAGGGCTCGGACTCGGGCTAAGACCCGGAAGACGGCGCACTCCGCTCCGCCCGACCCCAGGGCTCGGACTCGGGCTCAGCCCAGAAGACGACGAACTCCGCTCCGCCCGACCCCAGGGCTCGGACTCGGGCTAAGACCCGGAAGACGGCGAACTCCGCTCCGCCCGACCCCAGGGCTCGGACTCGGGCTCAGCCCCAGAAGACGACGAACTCCGCTTCGCCCGACCCCAGGGCTCGGACTCCGCCCTGGCCTCTGCCAAACGATCTCTGCCTCGCCCGACCCAGGGGCTCGGGCTCGGCCTCGGCAACAGAAGACAGACTCGACCTCAGCTTCGGAGGAGCCCCCACGTCGCCCGACCTCGGACGCGGGCCCGCCACGTCAACAGGGAGCGCCATCATCATCCTACCCTGAGCCGACTCGGGTCACAGAGAACAAGACCGGTGTCCCATCTGGCTAGCTCCGCCAGATGGGCAATGATGGCGCCCCACAAGCTCTGTGACGACGGCGGCTCTCAGCTCTCTTACGGAAGCAGGGGGACGTCAGCAAGGACTCGACCGCCCCGACAGCTGTCCCTCCACCAGGCTCCGTTGCTCCTCCAACAGCCACGACATCACGCCAGCAGGGTGCCAAGATCTCTCCGGCTGCCACATTGGCATGTACTTAGGGCGCTAGCTCTCTCTCCGCTAGACACGTAGCACTCTGCTACACCCCCATTGTACACCTGGATCCTCTCCTTACGCCTATAAAAGGAAGGACCAGGGCCTTCTCAGGGAAGGTTGGCCGCACGGGACCGAGGACGGGACAGGCGCTCTCTTGGGGCCGCTCGCTTCCCTCACCCGCGTGGACGCTTGTAACCCCCCTACTACAAGCGCACCCGACCTGGGCGCGGGACGAACACGAAGGCCGCGGGATTTCCACCTCTCTCACGCCCGACTCCGGCCACCTCGCCTCTCCCCCCTTCACGCTCGCCCACGCGCTCGACCCATCTGGGCTGGGGCACGCAGCACACTCACTCGTCGGCTTAGGGACCCCCCGGTCTCGAAACGCCGACAGTTGGCGCGCCAGGTAGGGGCCTGCTGCGTGCTGACGAACAGCTTCCCGTCAAGCTCCAGATGGGCAGTCTCCAGCAACCTCTCCGGCCCGGGACGGTGCTCCGTTTCGGGAGTCTTGAGTTCATGTCCTTCGACGGCAGCTACGACATGATACTCCTTCCACCGCCGCGCGACAACGACAACGGCGGCCGACATCCCACCCGCCGGCGGCGGAATCGACGACATCTTCCCCGCATGGTGGAAGAACAACGTTCGAGCTCGCTCCGTCCTCTCCCCCGCCAACGAAGGAGGAGGCGGGGCAACCAAGGCCAAGCGGGAGGCCGCGCTTCGTCGGCTGTCGAGCGAGTCGACATCCCCAGCACCCCGATGGAAGGCACGCCGGGCGTCGACCTCGCGTTCAAGACGAAGGCAAGCGCCGTCCCCCTGCGACATGCCAATCCCGAACAAGTGGACGACGCCGGCGCACTCGCGAAGAGCTTGCAGGACGTCGCCCTCGTACCTGAGATGACGGTGCAACCAGTCCCCGATGTGACTACGTCGCTCCGCGTCGACCAAAAGGTACCGACTAATTCCCATCCTACGTCTTTTCGACTCGGCCTCAACCCGCCAAGCGACCTCGCTTTGGCGGGCGCTCTCATTGAGGCGAGTGCAACCCCACTAGGGTTTCGTATGCGGTCGCCTTGGGACCGGTTGACGGACGTCTCGACCTATGGGCCCTCTGGGTCCGAGGAAGATGTCGATCCCAGCATCTGTTGGGATTTCTCTGGACTTGGCAACCCCAGTGCCATGCGGGACTTCATGACCGCATGTGACTACTGCCTCTCCGACTATTCCGACGGAAGCCGCAGCCTTGACGACGAGGACTGCGGCCCAAGCCGCGAATGTTTCCACATCGAGCTAGGGGATCCATCCGAAGGCAACCATCTTGGCATGCCGGAGGACGGTGATTTTCCTAGGCCGGTGCCTCGCGCCGACATCCCGCGGGAGCTAGCTGTGGTCCCCGTTCTGGTGGGGGGTCACGACCCACAGCTCGAGCAAGTCCGCGGGGCGCAGGCCAGGCTCGACGAGGGAACAGGAGCGCTTGAGACGATCCGCCGGGACGTCGGGCAGGTATGGGCGGGCCAACCCCAGGCCGGAGAAATACGTCACCTGCCCCAGGGTCTCTAGCACCGTGTCGCCAACGATGTTAGGCTCAGGCCGCCGCCCGCATCCAGCGGGGTTGGTCGGAACCTGGCAGCCGCAGCGATGCTCCTCCGCGCGATGCCGGAGCCGTCAACCACCGAGGGTCGGCGAGTCCAGGGAGAGCTCAAGAATCTCCTGGAAGGCCCTGCGGCCCAACGGGCCGAGAGCACTGCCTCCCAAAGGCAGGGATACCCCTCGGAACCTCATGCCGCGACTTCCCGATTCATGCGGGAAGCCTCGGTCTACACCGGGCGCACGCGCAACACCGCGCCTGCGGCCCCGGGTCACCTCGGCAACAAGCACCACCGTCGCGACCGTCGGGCCCACCTCGACGAAAGGGTACGCCGAGGCTACCACCCCAGGCGTGGGGGACGCTACGACAGCGGGGAGGATCGAAGTCCCTCGCCCAAACCACCCGGTCCGCAGGCCTTCAGTCGGGCCATCCGACGGGCGCCGTTCCCGACCCGGTTCCGACCCCCGACTACTATCACAAAGTACTCGGGGGAAACGAGGCCGGAACTGTGGCTCGCGGACTACCGCCTGGCCTGCCAGCTGGGAGGAACGGACGACGACAACCTCATCATCCGCAACCTTCCCCTGTTCCTCTCCGACACTGCTCGCGCCTGGTTGGAGCACCTGCCTCCGGGGCAGATCTCCAACTGGGACGACTTGGTCCAAGCCTTCGCCGGCAATTTCCAGGGCACGTACGTGCGCCCCGGGAATTCCTGGGACCTCCGGAGCTGCCGGCAGCAGCCGGGAGAGTCTCTCCGGGACTACATCCGGCGATTCTCGAAGCAGCGCACCGAGCTGCCCAACATCACCGACTCGGATGTCATCGGCGCGTTCCTTGCCGGCACCACCTGCCGCGACCTGGTGAGTAAGTTGGGACGCAAGACCCCCACCAGGGCGAGCGAGCTGATGGACATCGCCACCAAGTTCGCCTCTGGCCAGGAGGCGGTTGAGGCTATCTTCCGAAAGGACAAGCAGCCCCAGGGCCGCCCATCGGAAGAAGCTCCCAAGGCGTCTACTCCGCGCGGCACCAAGAAGAAGGGCAAGAAGAAGTCGCAATCGAAACGCGACGCCGCTGACGCGGACCTTGTCGCCGCCGCCGAGTACAAGAACCCTCGGAAGCCCCCCGGAGGTGCAAACCTCTTCGACAAGATGCTCAAGGAGCCATGCCCCTACCATCAGGGGCCCGTCAAGCACACTCTCGAGGAGTGCGTCATGCTTCGGCGCCACTTCCACAGGACCGGGCCACCCGCGGAGGGTGGCAGGGCCCACGACGACGACAAGAAAGAAGATCACCAAGCAGGAGAGTTCCCCGAGGTCCGCGACTGCTTCATGATCTACGGTGGGCATGCGGCGAATGCCTCGGCTCGGCATCGCAAGCAAGAGCGCCGGGAGGTCTGCTCGGTGAAGGTGGCGGCACCAGTCTACCTAGACTGGTCCGACAAGCCCATCACCTTTGACCAGGCCGACCACCCCAACCACGTGCCGAGCCCGGGGAAATACCCGCTCGTCGTCGACCCCGTCATCGGTGACGTCAGGCTCACCAAGGTCCTGATTGATGGGGGCAGCTGCCTCAACATCATCTACGCCGAGACCCTCAAGCTCCTGCGCGTCGATCTGTCCTCCGTCCGAGCAGGCGCTGCGCCCTTCCACGGGATCATCCCTGGGAAGCGCGTCCAGCCCCTCGGACGACTCGACCTCCCCGTCTGCTTCGGAACGCCCTCCAACTTCCGAAGGGAGACCTTGGCGTTCGAGGTGGTCGGGTTCCGAGGAACCTACCACGCGGTACTGGGAAGGCCATGCTACGCGAAGTTCATGGCCGTCCCCAACTACACCTATCTGAAGCTCAAGATGCCGGGCCCCAACGGGGTCATCACCGTCGGCCCCACGTACAAACACACGTTCGAATGCGACGTGGAGTGCGTGGAGTACGTCGAGGCCCTCGCCGAGTCCGAGGCCCTCATCGCCGACCTGGAGAACCTCTCCAAAGAGGTGCCAGACGTGAAGCGTCATGCCGGCAACTTCGAGCCAGCGGAGACGGTTAAGGCCGTCCCTCTCGACCCCAGCGGCGACACCTCCAAGCAGATCCGGATTGGTTCCGGGCTCGACCCCAAATAAGAGGCAGTGCTCGTCGACTTTCTCCGTGCAAACGCCGACGTCTTTGCGTGGAGTCCCTCGGACATGCCCAGCATACCGAGGGATGTTGCCGAGCACTCGCTGGATATTCGGGCCGGAGCCCGACCCGTCAGGCAGCCTCTGCGCCGATTCGACGAGGAGAAGCGCAGAGTGATAGGCGAGGAGATCCACAAGCTAATGGCAGCAGGGTTCATCAAAGAGGTATTCCATCCCGAATGGCTTGCCAACCCTGTGCTTGTGAGGAAGAAAGGGGGGAAATGGCGGATGTGTGTAGACTACACTGGTCTCAACAAAGCATGTCCGAAGGTTCCCTACCCTCTGCCTCGCATCGATCAAATTGTGGATTCCACTGCTGGGTGCGAAACCCTGTCCTTCCTCGATGCCTACTCAGGGTATCACCAGATCCGGATGAAAGAGTCCGACCAACTCGCGACTTCTTTCATCACGCCGTTCGGCATGTACTGCTATGTCACCATGCCGTTCGGTTTGAGGAATGCGGGCGCGACGTACCAGCGGTGCATGAACCATGTGTTCGGCGAACACATCGGTCGCACAGTCGAGGCCTACGTCGATGACATCGTAGTCAAGACAAGGAAGGCTTCCGACCTCCTCTCCGACCTTGAAGTGACATTCCGATGTCTCAAGGCGAAAGGAGTCAAGCTCAATCCTGAGAAGTGGTTCTTCGGGTACCCCGGGGCATGCTCCTGGGGTTCATCGTCTCCGAGCGAGGCATCGAAGCCAACCCGGAGAAGATCGCAGCTATCACCAGCATGGGACCCATCAAGGACTTAAAAGGCGTACAGAGGGTCATGGGATGCCTCGCGGCCCTGAGCCGCTTCATCTCACGCCTCGGCGAAAGAGGTCTGCCTCTGTACCGCCTCTTAAGGAAGACTGAGTGTTTCGCTTGGACCCCTGAGGCCGAGGAAGCCCTCGGGAACCTAAAGGCGCTCCTTACAAAGGCGCCTATCTTGGTGCCCCCAGCTGATGGAGAAGCCCTCTTGGTCTACGTCGCCGCTACCACTCAGGTGGTTAGCGCCGCGATTGTGGTCGAGAGGCAAGAGGAAGGGCATGCACTGCCTGTTCAGAGGCCAGTCTACTTCGTCAGCGAAGTACTGTCCGAGACCAAGATTCGCTACCCACAAGTTCAGAAGCTGCTGTATGCTGTGATCCTGACAAGGCGGAAGTTACGACACTACTTCGAGTCTCATCCGGTAACTGTGGTGTCATCCTTCCCCCTGGGGGAGATCATCCAGTGCCGAGAGGCCTCGGGCAGGATCGCAAAGTGGGCGGTGGAAATCATGGGCGAAACAATCTCGTTCGCCCCTCGGAAGGCCATCAAGTCCCAGGTGTTGGCGGACTTCGTGGCCGAATGGGTCGACACCCAGCTGCCGACGGCTCTGATCCAACCGGAGCTCTGGACCATGTTTTTCGACGGGTCGCTGATGAAGACGGGAGCCGGCGCGGTCCTGCTCTTCATCTCGCCCCTCGGAAAACACCTGCGCTACGTGCTACGCCTCCATTTCCCGGCGTCCAACAATGTGGTCGAGTACGAAGCTCTAGTCAACGGGTTGCGGATCGCCATCGAGCTAGGGGTCAGACGCCTCGACGCCCGCGGTGACTCGCAGCTCGTCATCGACCAAGTCATGAAGAACTCCCACTGCCGCGACCCGAAGATGGAGGCCTACTGCGATGAGGTTCGACGCCTGGAAGATAAGTTCTACGGGCTCGAGCTCAACCACATCGCTCGGCGCTACAACGAGACTGTGGACGAGCTGGCTAAAATAGCCTCGGGGCGAACAACGGTTCCCCCGGACGTCTTCTCCCGGGATCTGCATCAACCCTCCGTCAAGATCGACGACGCTCCCGAGCCCGAGGCACCCTCGGCACAGCCCGAGGCACCCTCGGCTCAGCCCGAGGTAACCTCGGCCCCCGAGGGCGAGGCACTGGACGTCGAGGAGGGGCAGAGCGGGGCCACGCCTGATCGAGATTAGCAGGCCCCGTACCTGCAATATCTCCACCGAGGAGAGCTACCCCTCGACCAAGCCGAGGCTCGGCGGGTAGCGCGACGCGCCAAGTCGTTCGTCTTGCTGGGCGATGAGGGGGAGCTCTACCACCGGAGCCCCTCGGGCATCCTCCAGCGATGCATCTCCATCGCCGAAGGTCAGGAACTCCTGCAAGAAATACACTCGGGGGCTTGCGGCCATCATGCAGCACCCCGAGCCCTTGTCGGGAATGCTTTCCGGCAAGGCTTCTACTGGCCAACGGCGGTGGCTGACGCCACTAGAATTGTCCGCACCTGCGAAGGGTGCCAATTCTATGCGAAGCAGACCCACCTGCCCGCTCAGGTTCTGCAGACGATACCCATCACCTGGCCCTTCGCTGTATGGGGTCTAGACCTCGTCGGTCCCTTGCAGAAGGCGCCCGGGGGCTACACGCACCTGCTGGTCGCCATCGACAAATTCTCCAAATGGATCGAGGTCCGACCCCTGAACAGCATCAGGTCCGAGCAGGCGGTGGCGTTCTTCACCAACATCATCCATCGCTTCGGGGTCCCAAACTCCATCATCACCGACAACGGTACCCAGTTCACTGGCAAAAAATTCTTGGATTTTTGCGAGGACCACCACATCCGGGTGGACTGGGCCGCCGTGGCTCATCCCATGTCGAATGGGCAAGTAGAGCATGCCAACGGCATGATTCTACAAGGGCTCAAGCCTCGGATCTACAACGACCTCAACAAGTTCGGCAAGCGATGGATGAAGGAACTCCCCTCGGTGATCTGGAGCCTGAGGACAACGCCAAGCCGGGCCACGGGTTTCACGCCGTTCTTCCTGGTCTACGGGGCCGAGGCCATCTTGCCCACTGACCTGGAACACGGCTCCCCGAGGACGAGGGCCTACAACGACCAAAGCAACCAAGCTAGCCGAGAAGAATCGCTGGACCAGCCGGAGGAGGCTCGGGACAAGGCCTTACTACACTCAGCGCGGTACCAGCAGTCCCTGCGACGCTACCACGCCCGAGGGGTCCGGCCCCGAGACCTCCAGGTGGGCGACCTGGTGCTTCGGCTGCGGCAAGACGCCCGAGGGAGGCACAAACTCACGCCCCCCTGGGAGGGGCCATTCATCATCGCCAAAGTGCTGAAGCCCGGAACATACAAGTTGGCCAACAATCAAGGCGAGATCTACGGCAACGCCTGGAACATCAAACAGCTACGTCGCTTCTACCCTTAAGACGTCGGCTTCATGGACGGTGGCAGGCGGGCGGGAGCAGCAGTCACGTCGTCAGCCAGGCTCACGTCCCATCCAGGGGCAGCAAGAGAGCCTCCTCCCACGGCGTGAAGACGGTGCGCCCGTGATCCGTTCCTCGAACGGCTTGCGCACGCGCAACGGCCGCCCCGCCAACCACTCGCCCCGTCGCATTAACTCCGCGGCGGGACAGGCGGCGCCACTTGCAGGAGAAGCGGGCGACGCTTCGCCTTCGCCATAATAACCGTGCCAAAAAAGGTACGCCACGTCGTTCGATTTCGTATCCTTTTCCTTTTTTCTGCTTTCTCTATCTCTTGCAACAGGGACCGGGAAAGGGGGATACCCCGAAAAGGATCCTTCTCTGTGAAGGAACCGGGCTCCAAGCCCCCCCTACTGATCAGAGGTTACATAACCAGATATTCAAATAATCAAATAATCTGAAAGACATAACCAGATATTCAAATAATCCATACCGCGTAGTGAATGCGGTCTTGGGTATATCTTCGGGTCGGATACAGATCTGATGGTAACACGACCTGAGGTCAATCTTGGAAAATACCCAAGCTCCAGTAAGCTGATCAAATAAGATATCAATTCGGGGAAGAGGGTACTTATTCTTGATTGTGACCTCATTAAGGGGTCTGTAATCCACACACATTTGAAGCATTTGATCCTTCTTCTTGCTAAAGATGGCTGGACAACCCCAAGGTGACGAGCTTGGTCGGATGAATCCCTTTTCTAGTAGATCTTGTAATTGTGTCTTGAGCTCTACCAACTCATTCAGAGGCATTCGGTACGACCTTCTAGAAATAGGAGCCGTATCAGGCTTCAATTCAATCACAAATTCTACATCTCTCTCTGGAGGCAATCCAGGCAGATCTTCCGGAAAGGTGTCCTAGAATTCACATACTACCGGAATATCTTGGATCTCCGGTATGATGGCTTCATAAACTCTGCCCAATGGTTTAACTGGAATAGCTACAGGGATGGACAAGAGAACCTCTTCCTGGCCATAGCTCAACCTGATGGTTCTCAAATCAGTGTTGAGGATAGCTTTATGTTGGGCTAACCAATTCATGCCCAGAATTACATCTATATCTTGGCCTTTCAGAACAATCATATTTGTGGGAAAGTCTCGTTCAGCCAATGTTACGGGCACATGGAAAGCCATTTCTTTAGTGAATATTTGTCCCCCAGGCGAATGAATAACGAACCCTTCCCTTGATTCAATGCATGGAATGCAAATTTCTCCACAAACTTCTTGCTTATGAATGTATGTGAAGCACCGGAATCAAAGAGAACGACTGCAGGGTGATTGGCCATGAGAAACATACCCATCATGACTGGCTCTCCCTCCGGTGTCGTGGCCACTTGTGTATAATAGATTCGCCCAGTTTTCTTCATATTCTTGCCTGCTGCATTTTTTGTCGTGTTTTCCTTGCCTTGGCTGGAACTTCCTGGGTTCTGTTGATTATTGGAGTTGTTCCTCTTCGGATATGGGCAGTCTTTGATGAAATGTCCAGACTTCCCACAATTGAAGCAACCAGAAGATGAACTCAGGAGTGCAGGGAAACGAGTACCAGGTGCACTCGGCTGAGTTGTTGAGGTGGGGGCAGTGGCAGGGCGGATGAATACAGGCTGTTTAAAAGGGTAGGAGGGTGGACGTGGTGAAGAACGGTTTTGATTGAAAGGTCGAATCACCAACCTTTGTCGCTTCTCAGGCCCTTGGTTGGACCTATCACCTCCATAGCCCTTTGACTTTCCTGGGCCTGCATACTTGGCTTCAACTGCCAGCGTCGTGCTGACAGCCCTGTTGTAGGAGAGGTCAAGGCAGGTGGCCATCTTCCGTTGTAGCCGGTCATTGAGGCCTGTCATAAAACAATTTCTCTTCTTCAGGTCAGTGTTGACCTGGTCAATGGCGTACTGGGACAAATGATTGAACTTGTTGAGATATTGTGTAACAGTATCTCCACCTTGTTTAAGCTTCATGAATTCATCTTGCTTCATATGGAGCACTCCTTCTGGAATGTAGTGCTCCCAAAATGCCAATTTAAACTCGTCCCAGGTGAATTGATGGCTGGCAGGCTGGATGGCCACATAATTTCCCCACAAGGTGCTGGCAGGGCCTCTTAACTGCTGCGCCGCAAATAATGGCTTCTGGGTTTCTGTGCATCGGAGGAGTCCAAACTTCTGCTCAATAACTCGAATCCATTCGTCAGCTTCAAGGGGATCTTTAGCCTTGACGAATAGTGGGGGACGTGTTTCCGAGAAATCCAAATATGAAGTTTCGCGGGGTCCTTGCGGATAAGCTCTCCCGCCTTGCTGCTGCAGTTGCTGTCCCGCCATTTCACGAATGAAGCGGGTGTTGTCAGCGGTCGCGGTGACCAAGGCGGCGATAGCCTCGGCCAGCGTGGGCAGAACCGGTGGTGGATTTGGTGCATCATCTTGGCCACGGGATGTTCCCGCGCCATCATGTGAACGAGTTCGGGATAGCATCTGAAGCAAAGAAATATTTGGAAAATATCACATGCTGATACATACCATCATTTTACATTACATAAGAGGTAATGTTACAAACTCGTAGTACAACATGACTACACTACCTATTCTACATTAACACTATTTCTATACTTTACTACTTGCTAGCATTTATTATCCTTAGCAGCTTCGTTGTCGGGTGTAGGAGTCCATTCATCATCTAGGTTCATTGAAGGAGGGGGCTTAAAAAGATCCAGTTCCCTGCCAAATGCTTCACCTGTTGTTCCAGACGGTTCAGCTCCCATTACGATAGGGTCTGCGGGTACATCAGGATTCAGTTGCGAATACAATTCATGAACTTCCTCATGCAATGTATTGCAGTACACCTGCAAGTTATCCACGGCCGTGCTAAGCTCTTCCACACGGGCTCGAGCTTTGGCCTCTCGGTCCCAAGCAATGGAACGCGAGTTGATGGCCCAGTCAAGTGCCAAATCTTGTTCGGCAAGCTCGTCTTGCAGATGTCGGATGTCAGTTCTTAACTCATTTATGCGCTGACCATCCTCGACCCACACACTGTTTCTATGACGTAATTCTGTTTGAAGCTGCTCCACCTGAGCTTCCACATCTCCGATGGGATCATTGCTGCCGCTGCTACTATCCTCATACCTTGGAGCTAGCTGATGGCGAGGCACGCCAATCGGTCTAGTGGACTTGTGTGCGGTTTTCCTTGTGCGTGGCGGCATATCTCCATAAGGGGAAAATCTTATTAGTATAGTTTTTAACATGATGCATGCATAATTACAGAATCAACCTTAGTTGATTCAAAACCTTCTATATATTGCACTCTACTATCTGGTCTTTAATATAAGTATTTTAGAAAGGTAGTTAGATAAGAAGAAAATAAATTTTCTTAGGTAAGTCTTTGAAAATTCTTTTTGAAAATGCCTCATAACATCTACAGAGATGGGCTTTGCTCCGATACCAGCTATGACGGAACCTCCCAAGTCATTAGGCCCACCTATATTTGTCCTTGTCCATTGGACCTCGGACAACCCTGCAGGTGCACCTGATCACTTGACAAGTTCGGTATCTGAATTCTTTACCTTGCCCAAGAGCGTTTCACCCGTCACACAGATATTACAACACATCAGAGGAACGAGAATGCGGAAGCAGTTACAATAACTTACTTTATATTAAAGTATAGAAAGAGTAGTATTATTACAGACCAGAGCAAATATAGGAGTGCTGGAGCAATATTATTACATAACTTGGGAGGAAAAAACCCCTCCCGATAAACAGTAAAAAGTTTTTAAAGGAGGACACTTCCTCCCGAGGCTTCAGTCTTGGTTTTCTTCCTTTGGCACCACCTTGGAACAAAAGCAACAAAAATTTGCTGCTTCCTCACCTAAAACAACATGGGACAAAGCCCTGATTACGAAGTGTACTTTCGCAAGTCTTACCCGTCAAAATAAAAGACTCTCAAGGATATGCTGGCTTTAAGGGAGTCAATGTAAGGCTTAATCAAAAATCAAGACTCTGTTTGCAAAAATGCTTACTAATAGTGGATCCTTAAAAATCCAAATTTATTAGCAGGTTAAGTCATTACCTGAGTTCTAGAGTTCTTTCTACCCTAGTTCAAGCACTTGACTAATACTAGCCACTTTCTTATCAACCCTTCATGTTCACTGGATTGCTACGTGTAAGTCAATGACCAAGTCTTCATGTCCGCGAAGTAACGATGATCCGAATCGATTAATACTCAGCTGAGGATCTCCAATCACACGAATTATGTAGCACTTAACCCTTGCATATGTCAACTGGCCATCGGGGTTCTTAAGACCAGATTAGGTTCACGCCAACCGAGAGCACAGATACACCACCGCCCAGCCTCTTGCCATGGAGGGTACACGCTACTCTCGCCATCTCTCCACTCCCATTGCGTGTTATCTTATTCTGGTATAAGTCTGCCCGAGGCAAAGCCTACCCATGATGAGGCATCTGACCAGTTAAAGGGTCCTCGGTCAGCAGGCCTACATCGACAAGGTCCTTAATCGACTCAGACGGAGACACTACACCGAGACTCTCTTCTCGTGCAATTCACCCGCCCGGTCTCAACTTTATCATTTCAAACCCAAACTTTGGTACCTGGTAGAGGTACATCCTTTCCGATGTGGAACCCATCATGGCCATGATGGATCCACCATCAAGATTTATTTTTGAAAACATCCCACCTACTTGAAGCATCAGCTTTTGCTAAAACAAAACATTTTATTTTTCTAGAGCAAGGCTAAGCATAAGAGAAACCTTTTTGTAAAACAGGGAATTAAGGAAAAGTAATCAAATCTTCAAGGAAGGAAATGCAGCAACTGGCTTAGCACACAACTCCTATCACCTAATGCATTAAGCAAGTGAGAAAGATTTTAAAATAGCAAGGTGGTGGCAAATGCACAGGGGCTTGCCTTGTGTGATAGGTGAGTTAGGCTCTGCTCCACATATGTCAAAATAAAAGCAGTTCCCTACCTGAGGTTCTTCAGGTGGTGGTGGTGTAGTCCTTGCTTCTTCAACTTCTATCTCTTCTTCGTTTTCTATATATAATCATACATAATCATGAATGCTCATGAAAATGCAAAGATAATAAAAGTATATTATCTAATGTCTTGAATATAATTTTCCTTCATGGATCTCCACGAAACTAGGGTTTTTGGAGTCTATAGTGAAGTTCATAGGGCAGGAGACTAGGGTTTTGGGTTCTTGGTACCAAACAAGGTCCAAATCATGCCAAACTTTACCCAAGGCTTCTAAATAATATTTAAAGCTTATCTAAAAAGTTTGGTGATTTTTTGGAATTATTAATTAGCTTTGGCTATTTTAAATACTCTGTAATTTCCTATTTGGACTAAAAATCATGAAACTATTTTTATTAAATACTATGGAAAATTAAGAACCTAGTAAATTGGTCTTGTATTTTTAGCATTTTTCTACAATTTTCTATAAATTCTTTAGTCCTAGTAGAAAAAGAAAAGAAGAAAGACTCTACAGTATTGGGTTGAAACCGACCCGAGCCGACCCATATACAGGCGAAAGCGCGCCCGCGGTGTCCATTTTGCGTAGGAGACCCTGACGGTTTGAAATACCTATAAAGAGCCCTCCCCACTGTTCCTCTGTCTCGCTGACATTTGCACAGAGACCCCAAGGTTCTAATTCTTCACAAGGGAAAGTCTACAACCGTGGACGGCGGAGCAGGAACTCCGGCGAGCCTGCACTGGCCAGGATACGCGATGACTGGTGCTCCAACATGGCTGACACCTAATTCAACCCTTAACAACCGTTTCCCCTCGCTCAATTTCACCATTCGAGCTCCCAATTTCTCTGCTCACGGTGTCCGTGCAATACAAGAACAACACCGAGTGTTCCCGACGATCTAATAGGTTCTAGCTTAATTGGCCGGGTCAGGGAGCATCAGGGACACACAAGGAAACTATAACAAAAGAGCAGGGGGCATGAGCGGAACTAGAGCACGCTGACCACGGCGAGGTCACAAGGCGCGGTGTTTCGGACCAACTTGGGAGAAATCCGAAATTGGCGAGCTCTGGTGAGCAATAGGAGGCACGGTTTGGTGGCTTGGGTACTTGACTACCTTATGGACCCGACTGCATGCTCAATTTATAGACTCTGGGGGCGGTGGCGCATGAATTGGAGTTGGCGCGGTGGCGGTCGGAGAGAAGGAGATGTACTGGCGCAAGAGCTGCGTGTCTTTCATCGTGGCAGACTTACCGGCGATGAGCCAATGATATAGAGCGGCTTACAGTGACTCACTGCGACGTGGTAAGGCTTTGAGGCACGCAGCCGGGTCGGATAACGGTCAACTCTGGTGATGCCATCACGATTAACCGTGGCGGGACACGACGACCGGTGAGAATAGTGGCCGGAGGTTATCTACGGCGTGATATTTCTTACCGAGGAACGTTATCCGTGTTCGACCGGGCGTGAATTGTGACGTCGGCGTGGATCTGGGCGCAAGGTCACCGATGGCAAGGGGGGTGAATCTGCGATCTTATTCAGTTACTATTCAATCAGAACACTATTCAGTTTATCTGACAGGGCCATTTGCAGGGCATTAATCTCCGTTTTTTGTGTGGCAACTTGTCAATCTCTCTGTAACAAAGTTTTAGCCTTATAATCCAGCTACAATCTTGCCATGGTTACCATGCTCAAACATCCACTAGATCATCTTCGAAAGGGCTCCCAAAGTTCATCCTATGTCACTGATAATCAGAATTCAGGCTTTAGGCTGACTGACAGCCCAACTTTGGGCTCATTTTTCTCCAATTTCTATTCAGCACCAGTGCTCAGTTACTTAATCAAACTTGTTCTCCTATGATGGTTCTACAACTTTGCTATATTGACCCTAGGAAAATTCTTTGTATTTCTAGATCTACAAAGCTCTAAAGTCAACTCTGTCCAACTATTTTCACACTTAGTCTTATAAGAGGAGTTGAATGGCTTTTTGCAAATAAGCCCAATTCACATATTTTGACTTGTAAATCTTCAAACATGTGAACCATATGACATGATGTACCCTATTTCCATGATTTTTGCACTTAGGTCCAAAAGTGGGCAACATTTGCATATAACCCCCTAGGGTTTCAGTCCAGGGTTTTCCAGGGGTCTATTTACGGTTTTTAGTACTTCTAGGGTTTGGATGCCACTTAAGTCCATTAATGGTGACATTTTATGATCATTACTAATGAGTTTTTAAGTTTTCTCTTATTTAGGCTTTGTTTACTCTTTTAAGCCCAGTTTAGGGTTAAGTACCCTACCCTAGGGTTTTACCCATGACCAGTCACATCAATACAACTTGTTTGAATTTTTTGCCTAGTGAATGCATTCTAAGTGTAACAATCACATGATATGCTAATGCTTATGATGTTATGCTCAAGTTTTAGTGGTAGTAACATCTGGGGTGTTACAGGATCGTTGTCTCCTTATGATGTCATTATTTATTTATTTTGTATAGAACTCCTATTATATAGTAAAGATGTGACATTCGTTTTGGTATCACTATTCATCATTTGTGTGAGACTTGGTCCCAGCACACCTGGTGTTTAATTCACGCCCGGGTTTTGGGCCCCTGAAACCCGGGTGTGACAATCATCAACATAAAGCTTAGAAGCACTTGAACCAAAATATCATCAACATGATGCTCAACCACTTGAGCGCAGTAGAACACGATTTATTTTCATCTTCAAGTTTAATTATCATGTGAGGGTCCAAGCTGCTCATAACCGTGAGCACGGCTGATATATCAGTTTTACACTCTGCAGATGTGGCACAACTTTACCCATGAGTCGCGATTCCATTCTAGCCCGAGTTTGCAAGTCCCGTATTCACTTTTGAGGTAACTGGCTAGGGTCTCACTACGACGCTTTTCCCTAGAGTCCTCACTATGCAGATGCTAAAAATAGTCATTGCATAGAGTCATCTGACGTAACCTAAACTTATAGACCAATCTGCTGGATAAAGCTTGGGACTATGCCCGTATCCAATCCACCTGAGCCAAAAATATAAGCGCATGGTATATGCCCCGTTCCTATCGACTAAAACCAGCACCCAACATAAGACTCCCTAGTTATTTAGCCAAGGGTGTCCCATATCACCCTCATGGTAGCACTGTTTTTCTGGGTGGTCACTCCATGTTCCAATTAAATCATATGATCTTGTTTAACAATCAAGGCATCCACAATAGCAATGATAACAATAACATGATCTTTGGAACAATAATATCATAAACATGAGTGACTGCATAAAGTTAAAGTTGTAGCAATAGCATAGCTACTAAATAAAGTACAATACCTAAGTTTGATCAAGGAATAAGGTTGGAAAGGTTAGGTGTATTTGAATAGGCAACCCATCAAATTATGCATATCATGAATGTAAACTTTATTAAATGTATTGTATGGGATCAAATAGAAAATGCAGAGGGAGAAGTCCACTTGCCTTGCTTATCAAAAGCTTGATATTATTCTTCCACAAAATTGAATCTTGATCCTCAACTACTTGATCAATCTCTAAACATCACACAAACAAACAAGAAAAAACAAACACCACTCACTAACATACAACAATTATCATAAATCAAGCTAAAAGCAAAACATATCAAACATAATTTACTTTTCAATAACATCACAAGCAATGGTTATAACAAAAAGACACTCTTTTCAAAAAGGTTTGGTCTGCATTCTATAAAATTGCATATAAGCTTGGAAATATTATAAATGTATAAACATTAGCTTCTCCATTTTGATCGTTTTGGAAAGGCTATGTGTGGAATCTAAGATTAAGGTTCCATAAGATGATAAAATACATTATAACATTATTTAACCTTATTAACCTTTTAGAAAACATAAACGTTATATATTTGGTTAATGAGTTATGGAACACATTATTAAACGTTAATTTGTGAAGCATTATGAAACACATTATAAAACTTTATTGAAAAAGCTAATTATGACCTAAATACATTTTAATGCTAAGTTAAGAACAAATGACCAAAATTATAAACTTTATATTTCTACTAGGTGAAATTATCATTCTAAATACAATAAACACTACTAATGCAATTTTAACAATTTTAGAGTACCCTATTGCATTATTAACATGGATGAACTGTGACAGCCCTCCCAAGTTATCGGGCCCATGTGCACCAATCCTTGCCATTAACGGCCTAAGACGGCTATGCACGTGTACCATATAACTTAACAAGGCTATCGAGTTCAACAACTTGAACTCATTATCCCAGAGATCTCCCACAAAACATGTATATTACAGAATCACATTCGATACACACACTTCAAAGATAGAGTGGAAGACTTTACAAAACATTCTTTATTCCAAAACTCAAGTTTTACATGCTAGAAAGATTTATAATTATTACAAGTCCTGATAGAACTCAAAGTGCATAACTTAAATACAAAACCAGGAAGGTAGAACCCTTCCAAAGTTCACACATGAACCTAACTAATCCTCCTTCAAGACTGGAAGCATCTTCCAACCATAGGGGCATCTAGGATACTCCTGATTATGTGCAACAACATGGGTTCGGAAACCCTGAGTGCGAAGTGTACTTTCGCAAGTCTTACCTGACTAAGGAAAAAGACTCTCAAGGATATGCTGGTTAAATAGGAATCAAGGAAAGGCTTTTAGCAAGAATCAACTTTAATAGTTTGCAGAAAAGTTTACTAAAATGAGTCCTTACTTTCAACATTTTAATGTTAGATTAAGTATTAATAGACCTTGTTTGCATCTAGTCTAATTTAACCATCTCATCAATGCATACAACAACATTTTTACACATTATGATTTCATCCATGACTTAGATTGCAGGTCAGTGATCAAGTCTTTATTATCCGAGGATATAACGGCGATCCAAATCGATTTATCCAGTTGGGGATCCCTAACCACACGACATATGTAGCACTTAACCCTTACATATGCCAACCTGCCCCCTGCTATCTCAAGACCAGACCGGGTTCACGCCAACCAAGAGCACAATTACTCCACCATCTAGTTTCTTGCCACGGAGGGTACATGCTACACTCGCCATCTCTCCACTCCAATTGCGTGGTAGCCTTTCTGGTATTGGTCAAGCTGAGATTAGGCTTACCCTGTCCCATATCAGGGCATGTGGCTAGTTAAATAGTCCTCGATCAGCAAGCCTACATTCACTATAATCCTTAATCAACCTAGGCAGAACATCACCTGTTCCTAGCCCAAGTCTTGATTTTAGTACTTTCATCTTTAGGATTGTTTTGTGTTCCAAAGGATGAAAAGAGCATTATGGGGAACTTTGCAGTAAGATCCCACTATGCTTCAGATGAAAATATTCTTGCAGGTAGAAGCCACCCTTCCTTAGGATAACCCCTGAGCTAGGCATTATTGTAAGGACAACTTCTATCCACAAGATCTAAGCAGGGCTAAGCATTTTTGTAAATCATATTTGATACTTCCAAAGAAGTATCTATAACAGGAATGGATATCAAGGTAGTCAATGTATCCAATAGTTTCCAAGCAACTCCTATAAACTGAATGCACATTTCACTAGACTTAAAGTGTGTAAAAGTCTTTTAAAAATACAAGGAAGGGGTTGCATGCACCGGGGCTTGCCTTTGTTGCAGAGAAGAGGTTCTAGATCCCTCTATCAAATACCAGGTTAGATGACTCCTCCACTTGATCAGCTGATATTGGAGTAGACTCCTACTTCACACACCACTTCTTCTAGGTGTTCTACAAGTCAATTACAATTACATGAATGCTTATGCAATGAGATGAAATGCAAACTCTCATAAGGAGAGGTGGGGAACATAGACATCACAAACTAAAACACATGACAAGTATACACATGGTTCTGCACCACCAACACTTGCTAAAAGTGACCAAATTGAATTTACTTAGGGATTAATCTTCCTTTGGTTCCTTCATCCAAAGAACTACTCTCACTGGGTAAACTTATCTCCTTTCCAAAGCATTAACCCACACTTGATTAGGAATTAACCACTCTATTTTGGGGCTTACATGGTTTCCAAAGCAAATAAATTCCAAACAACCTCAAACCTTTACCACACCGTCCACTTTCTAAAACAAGGTTACTCAAAAATTTCTATAATTTTTGGCATTGTACTTTTATTTCTAAAATCCAAATAGTCCTTCCAAAAGTACCTTTAATTCACTTAATATTTTCTAATTACTCTAAAAATCCTAAAACCAACTTTATCAGAGAGCTCATGAATTTATATAGCCAACAAAATTTGTCTTGCTAATTTTGGATTTTTCTACAATTTTTGGCACAATTTATAAGTTCTCTGTTAAAAGAAAAGACCAAATTGTGAACAGTATTGGGCCCAAACTAGCCCACACCGCCCAATCTGGGAAGAGCTGGCCCAAGGCTGACAGCTCGCGCCCACGCCGTGCGCGCTTTGCAAAAAGAACCCCGTTGTCCGGACAAATCCAAAAGAGCCAGAGCCCTGTTAATTGGTGTCACTGACAGTTTTGCTTAAACCCCTGGACTTCATCTCTTTTGCACAAACTCAGCCACGACACCGTCGTGCCCAATCTCGACGGGCTGACGCCCGATCCGCCACGGCGGTGTGACCGAGTCAACGTCGATAGGACCATCACGACCCCCAAGCGACGGTGGACTTAGACCTGTGTTCAATTGACCGCGGGGATGCTAAGACATAATTACCGATGCGTGCAGGCGGCAAACTCAGTCTGGTGGGCTCGATTCCGCGACCACTGTGGGGTATAGCTCTAACTAAGGGCTCAGAGAGCTTCAACGGTCTAACAAACCTACGCTGCGCTTGTGAATTTAACCGGAAATGGTGCAGGTGAACAGGCTGGATTCCGCGACCACCATGGGGTATAGCTCTAACTAATGGCTCAGAGAGCTTTAACGGTCTAACAAACCTACGTTGCGCATGTGAATTTAACCAGAAATGGCGCGGGTGAATGGGTCCACGCGGAGACTTTCCTCGGTGCCAAACCATGGCGGCGCAACCCGTTCCGGCCAACAAATAATGGTAGAATTAAAAAGGAAGATCCAGTGAGCTTTACTGAACTTCCAAAGTCTCGGTGCGCTCACAAAACATCTCGGGGAAGACCTTCGCTGGCCGGTCGATGGTGAGGCATGTTTGCGGCGCCAGTCCGAGACATCGCCCCAATGTTCTGAGCAGCTATCAATGGTAGAGTTCAAGGACTAAACTTCTTGAGCTTCACTGATCACTGTGGAGCATGGAACACACACAACACAGTTGAGGAAGCCCTCGAGGTTACCTAGCTATGGTGAGGTGGGTGATTCGCTATGTGAGGTCACCACCCAAGGGATACTTGTGCTCGTCTCTCGGTCAGGGCAACTTTAGAAGCTGGGGAGAGAGTTATCTCTAGTATGAGCACAAGAACTCTATTCTCCTTGTCGTGGTCTAAAAATAGAGCTTGAGATAGGGAGGGAAACCTCACTGGACCCTGCCCTTTAAGCTTGTTGAAATGGGCAGATGTCCCATGAACCTGTCCAGCATGCAGTGGAGTTGTGTCCTTAGGGTGCCAGCCACACATGCACTTCACTACGTGGCTCACATGCTCACTACCACATAGGTTCATAGCACAGCTCAAAGACACTGAATGTGGTCATCTCCTAATTACAGCACACAAATATCACTTGTGGATAGGTTCCAACAGGTTCAAAGTCTTGATATTTTGTCCAGGAGAGGGTGGTGTCTTAGGCCCTGTTTGTTTCAGATTATAATCTCTCCAGATTATATAATCCAGCACAAATAATCTAATAGTTAAACAAACACATAGATTATAAGTTCAGATTATATAATCTAAACTCCAGATTATGATAATCTCGTAATCTCCTCAAGACTAGCTTATTTGAGATTATTTTGGCAAAAGACCCACTACCCATGGTAATGTAAATAGAAATTACAATATATGTCATCCTTCTTTTCTCACCTCAAATAAACAATAAGGGTATTGTTGTCTTTGTGAATAATCTACATTTGTATAATCTAAACTACCAAACAACTACACATAGATTATAAAATATCTAGATTATAATCTGGATTATATAATTTAGATTATAATCTAGATTATATAATCTATAAGCTGAAACAAACAGGCCCTTAATACCTCGATCCTACACTCCATACTCATCTCAACTACACACACAAATATCCCCTTTGTCCCCAACTGCAGACGACAACCAAAACAATTAAACACCCCACTGCTCACTACTCTAAAACAGCTAAAACTAGTTATTAACAGTGGATAGAAGCCCCTAGCACTTAAGCTATGCCCCTCATCCATATCTCTATTCCTATCTCGAGTAACACTAGCAGAAAGAAACTGATCTTCTTTAGAATCCGTATATCACATTGAACTCAACTGTATCAGCCTGTTGTTTCATCTGCACACCTCCCTGTTGACCCCCTACAAACTCTCAGTTTTCCATGGCAAAAGGGGGAGCAAGTTTAACAAAACTTGTCGACCAAATGACCCTCTACTACTTCTCCATAGGGACCTTAGGCTTAAACCCCTAGGATCAATCACAAACAAGCTCCAAAATCCATAGAAAGACACTAAACCACAACTAGAATCATTGCATCAGACCTGCACTTCACATGTCTGACAAAGGTAGTTCGAACACCTTTTTCTCCCTAATGCAAACAAGGACAGCTCAAGAATTCCTAAACAAACTTATTCACTAACTAAGGCTCTTCAAGTTTGTTTCGGGAATCTAGGATCCAAACTGCATGTACTACAAGTTATAGTGTCCAAAAATCATCCACAATTCACTAAACCTGGTTTCAGTTCTCTGAATCTTGTTCAGAGTTCACACAGACTGTGCCACTTCTTGGGGCACTTACTCCAAATTTTGGGTAGCACCAAACCAACATCACTTAAGGGGATTTGTTCTCCTATATCTGTTCTTTCAGTTTGCTAGAGAATCACTAACCCAAATCTCCTTGGTTTAATTACCATAGAGCTCCAAAGGTGAATAAAAGCGCACTAAATTCCATAGGAACAGTTAACTGAATTCCCCTCCTCCTAAGCCTAACAGCACAACTTGGAGCCACTTTTACTCCTCTTTTTGTGCAGCACCAAGACTATCTTACTTAATAAAACTTGTTCGCAGTACTATGGACTCCAACGTTTTCACACAGTTCTTAATCCAAATCCACATGAATGAGTCACAATTGGGCTCTAAACTCAACAACTTTCACTGAAATTCAGTTTTCAGTAACTGAATACAGTTCAGTTTCAGCCATCTAACAATCCAATCTTTGAGCAGCTGTTACTCCACATTTTATGTGGGATCATGTGCATCACCCTTTAATAATGTTGTTCACCGTTAGGTGGTCTTCACTTCCCCTACAAACACCTTAGTCCAAAACCTTATAGAACAGCCACAAACAATCTCCAAAACTGCTATCAAAACACTGAGTTTAGTTCAGTTGACAGTTCACCATATGAAATTCTAGAAACCTGCCAAGCCCAATTTGGACCACCTTTTCTCCTACTAGCATATAGTTTTAGGGGCAAGTTGCTTACTAAAATTTATACTGCTGTAGTTTTTCTACAGATTTGATATAGTGACCACTAACCAAAACCTCTTGGATTTCAAACTACAATAGCCCAAGTTTGCTCCAATTGCTGAAATTCAGAATCTGAATTTCACTAAGTCTGGAAACTACAATTTCTGACAGCTTTACTTTGGACCAGGTTTTCTCTAAGTTCCAAATCGTGTTAGGGCTAGGTGACTTCACCAAACTTATACTCCTCACATAGCTCTATAATTTTTTTAAAAACCATCTTCAAAATATTTATATATCAGAAGTTATAAAGGACCAAAGTTGCCTGGTTCCTGTTATTTTTAGCAATTCCTATCTGAGCTCAAAGCTAAACTTTTGTGATTTACTCCAATTTTATCCACACAACTTGGAAATCTTCAAATAAGAAAGTTGTTCACTTTTCCATGTACTACAACTTTAATATATGGACTTTTAGCCAATCCTCACTAGATTTTGAATTCCTCTCTTGGGCTAGTTTTAGGGTTTCAAATTTGGCTACTGTTTCTTCCAGTGATTCGTCCACCTAAAGCAAAGTTACTCCTTAGTGTAAAATCCAACTTTGGTATATATAACTCAGGTCCAAAGTGTCCTTGGTTTAGGAGTTTGTTGGTTACTTGTTCTCAAATGTTGAAGATCAAGAACAAGACAACACGATTGTTAATTATTATGGACCTTCGCCTTCTGAAGCATTATCTCCTCATAGGAATAATGCTTATCAGACGAATGTCAAGAAGGACTTACCTTCAACATTTAATACGTGAATGAAAATGTAAAAGGATGAAGACAATAATTGTATTCCATTAATCCATACATATTTGCATTTCATAAAACATGTATGAATATTGACAGTATAAGTATTACATTGATACCTTCGGTTTGCTTGAAGGTCAAGACGTGAGAGAGCGATTACAATTCAGTGTGAACAGTATGGTGCTATTGTTCATCTATTTATAGGCACAAGACACAGCCCGAGTAAAAATACATTTATGCCCTTGACATTCACCTATAGGCATAACACGAATCATTAAGGATTAAATAGTCTTTGTCCATTTTCGGTTATCATCATACTTGGTCTTCGTCATCACATCAAGTCGAAGCTCTTCGGCTATAGCTTCGTCATCCATTCTTAATACCTTCGGGCTATATCTTCACCTTACCATGAGAGGAAACCTTCATCCTTAAGCCGAAGCCCCCCCTATAACGATCCATGTCATACTGAAAACATATAGTTAGTCGTGTTTTTGAGGACCATCGGAACAGGAAGGCCCCCAACAGAGTTGTTTGCTTATACTCAATTCCAAACAAGGTTTTCAACCTAAGTCCTATACTCAACACATGATATCACACTTTTGAAAAGAAAATTTTAACATAGTGAAAGGGAAATAGGGTTAACCTTTTCCTATAATTAATTTTGGTGGTTGATAGTCAACACAAACACATGGACTAACTAGTTTTCTAAAATTCATGTATTACAGGTGCATAAGGTTCAACACAAACCAATAAAAGATTCAAGTTAGGGACACAATTTTAAAGGAGCAAAAGGACTTGAGTGTGCTGAGAATTGGCGCACCGGACTGTCCGGTGTGCCACTGTACAGTGTCTGGTGCACCAGGGCCGTACACTCCGAAGCAGCCACTCTCGGGAATTCTAGGGCGCCTTCCGCTATAATTCACCGGACTGTCCGGTGTGGCACCAGACTGTCTGGTGAGCCAGCGGAGCAACGTCTATCTACGCTAATGGTCAACTCTGACAGCAGGAATAGTGCAGCACAGTACCACGCAAAAGTCAGAGCAGTGGAGTCAGGGGGGCATCGGACTGTCTGGTGCCGCAAGAGGACAAAGCCTCCAACGGTCGACCAGCTCCGAACCCTAACAATTGGGTGACGTGGTAGCGCACCGGACAAGGAACAATGCCTGTCCGATGGCGCACCAGACTGTCAGGTGCGCCCATCGCCAGCAGCCTTGGCCAAACGACTACCAAGTGGTTAGGAGCTATAAATACCCCCGAACCACCACAACCTTTGGAATCCAAGTTTTTCAGAGATTACATTCAATACAAGAGCAAGTGCATTCACTCCAAGACACATTTCCAAAGATCAGAACCTCTCCAAGCCTAGAATTCAACTCAAACATTTAGTGACTTGTGAGAGAGTGTGTTCGTGTTCTTTTGCACTCTTGTCTCTTGGATTGCCTTTCTTCTTTCTCATTCTTGTTCTCAAGTGACTTGTAATCAAAGCAAGAGACACCTAAGTGTGTGGTGGTCCTTGCGGGGTCTTAGTGACCCAATTTATTACGGAGAAGGCTCACTCGGTCTAAGTGACCGTTTGAGAGAGGGAAAGGGTTGAAATAGACACGGTCTTTGTGACCTCCTCAACGGGGACTAGGTTCTTTGGAACCGAAAATCGGTAAAACAAATCACTGTGTTCACTCGCCTTGATTCTTGTTGATTTGTTTTCCCCTCTCTTTCGACTTGAATTTAACTCTAAAGCTAACCCCGACTTGTAGTGTGTGTTTAAAGTTAGAAATTTTAGGTTTTGCCTATTCACCCCCCTCTAGATGACTTTCAATTGGTATCAGAGCCAGTGCTTCATTAAGAGTCTAACCAACTCGAAGTGATGTCTGGAGATCACGCCAAGAGGGAGATCATGACTGGCGACAAGTCTGCAAGCTCGGGGAGGACTCTCTCAAGGGAGTCTGGCAATAAACACAAGGAGGAATCCTCTTCCTCCATCAAGTCGCATCGGAAAGGTGACAAAAAGAAGAAGATGAAAAAGGTGGTCTACTACGAGACCGACTCTTTGTCACCCTCCACATCAAGATCCGAGTCATCCGTCGCTTCTAAGCGCCATGAGCGCAAGAAGTACAGTAAGATGCCTCTTCGTTATCCCCGTATTTCAAAACTCGCTCCATTACTTTCCGTTCCCCTAAGCGAGCCACCATATTTTGATGGTGAAGATTATTGTATGTGGAGTGATAAAATGGAGCGCAGGTACCTAAGGTGGGGGACAAAGACTATGACTCGGACGAGGCCTCCCAAATTAGGCACTTTAACTCCCAAGCCACGTTTATACTCCTTGCCTCCTTGTGTTGAGAGGAGTATAACAAGGTGCAAGGGTTAAAGAGTGCCAAAGAAATTTGGGACGTCCTCAAAACCGCGCACGAAGGGGACGAGGTGACCAAGATCACCAAGCTGAAACGATCGAGGGAGAACTCGGCCGATTCGTCCTCAACAAAGGGGAAGAGCTGCAAGCCATGTACAACCGGCTCAAGACCATGGTGAACCAAGTGTGCAACCTCAGGAGCACCAAATGGGATGACCATGAAATGTTCAAGGTTATTCTTAGATCCCTCGTATTTCGCAATCCTACTCAAGTTCAATTAATACATGGCGATCCTAGATATAAACTAATGTCTCCCAAGGAAGTGATTGGCAAGTTTGTGAGCTTTGAGCTAATGATCAAAGACTCCAAACACATTGTCAACTTGGAGCAAGGCTCCACCTCCACACCCGAGGTGCAACCCATCGTATTCAAAGCGATGCAAGAGAAGAAGGGGGAGTCTACACCAAGTAGGCTTCCAATCGACGTCTCCAAGCTCGACAACGAGGAAATGGCGCTCATCATCAAGAGCTTCTGCCAAATCCTCAAGCAAAGGAGAGGGAAGGACTACAAGTCCTGCTCCAAGAAGGTGTGCTACCGATGTGGTAAGTCTGGTCACTTTATTTCTAAATGTCAAATTTCTAGTGAAAGTGATAGGGACGAGGACAAGAAGGGGAAGAAGAAGGAGAAGAAGAGATACTACAAGAAGAAGGGCGGCGATGCCCACATATGTCAAGAATGGAACTCCGACGAGAGCTCCACCGAGTCCTCCTCCGACGAGAGCTCCGCCAACATCGCCGTCAACAAAGGCCTCCTCTTCCCCAACATCGGCCCCAAGTGTCTCATGGTTAAGGACGGCAAGAAAAAGAAGGTACACACTAAAGCCAACCCCAAATATACAACATCTAGTGATGAGGGAAGCTCTAGCGATAGTGAAGATAATTTAATGTCTCTTATTGCCAACCTTAGCATGGACCAAAACAAAAAATTAAATGAATTAATTGAAGCGATTAATGAGAAGGATGAACTCTTGGATAGCCAAGAGGACTTCCTCATTAAAGAAAACAAAAAATTTGTTAAGTTGAAAAATGCTTATGCTCAGGAAGTAGAAAAATGTGAAAACTTAACTAAGTAGCATAACATTTGTCATGATTCAATTGCTAGTCTTAAAATGAAAATGCTAGTTTAGTTTCTAAGGTTAAAGAATTGAATGTTTGCAATGATTCCATTTCTTGTCTTAGAGATGAGAATGTTAGATTAAAAGCTAAGATAGAGGAATTAAATGCTTGCAAACCATCTACATATACTGTTGAGCATGTTTCTATTTGCACTAGATGTAGAGATATTAATGTTGAATCTATAGATGATCACCTTGCCATGATTAAGAAACAAAATGACCACATAGCTCAATTAAGTGCTAAAATTGTCGAGCATGAGCTCGAAAATGAAAAATTTAAATTTTCTCGTACTATGCTTTATAATGGGAGACGCCCTGGCATTAAGGATGGCATTGGTTTCCAATAGGGGAGCAATGTCAAGCTTAATGCCCCTAAAAGATTGTCTAATTTTGTTAAGGGCAAGGCTCCATGGTTCAGGATAGTGAAGGCTACATTTTATATCCTGCTAATTATCCTTAGCACAAAATTAGGAAGATTCATGCTAGAAAACCTCATACTGTTTCTCATCATGCATTTATGTATAAAAATGAGGCTTCTAGCTCTAGGCATACCACACATGTTAAAATGCCTAGAAAGAAAATTCCTGTTGCATCAAATGAGCATAATGTTTCATTTAAGACTTTTGATGTATCTTATGTTTTAACTAACAAATCAGGCAAAGTAGTTGCCAAATATGTTGGGGGCAAACATAAGAGCTCCAAAACTTGTGTTTGGGTACCCAAGGTGCTTATCTCTAATGTGAAAGGACCCAAGACCGTTTGGGTACCTAAGAACAAGGCCTAAAATTGTTTTGTAGGTTTATGCATCCGGTGGTTCAAGTTGGATAATCGATAGCGGGTGCACAAACCACATGACGGGGGAGAAGAGAATGTTCTCCTCCTATGAGAAAAATGATAATCTCCAATGAGCTATTACATTCGGGGATGGAAATCAAGGATTGGTCAAAGGTTTGGGTAAAATTGCTATATCCCCTGACCATTCAATTTCCAATGTTTTTCTTGTAGATTCTTTAGGCTACAATTTGCTTTCTATTTCTCAATTATGCAAAATGGGCTACAACTGTCTATTTACAGATATAGGTGTTACTGTCTTTAGAAGAAGTGATGATTCAATAGCATTTAAAGGAGTATTAGAGGGTCATCTATATTTAGTTGATTTTAATGATAACCAAGCTGAACTTGATACTAGCTTAATTGCTAAGACTAATATGGGTTGGCTCTAGCATCGCCAACTTGCCCATGTTGGGATGAAGAATCTTCACAAGCTTCTAATGGGAGAGCACATTTTAGGACTAACCAATGTTCATTTTGAGAAAGACAGGGTTTATAGCACTTGCCAAGCAGGAAAGCAAGTTGGAGTCCACCATCCACACAAAAACATCATGACGACTGACAAGCCGCTCGAGCTACTCCACATGGATTTATTCGGCCCGATAGCTTACATAAGCATCGGTGGGAGTAAGTACTGTCTTGTTATTGTGGATGATTATTCTCGCTTCACTTGGGTGTTCTTTTTGCAGGAAAAATCACAAACCCAAGAGACCTTAAAAGGATTCTTAAGACGAGCTCAAAACGAGTTCAGATTAAGGATAAAAAAGATAAGAACTGATAATGGGACGAAGTTCAAGAATTCACAATTTGAAGGTTTTCTTGAGGAAGAGGGCATCAAGCATGAGTTCTCTTCTCCCTACACACCTCAACAAAATGGTGTAGTGGAGAGGAAGAATAGAACTCTAGTGGATATGGCAAGAACAATTCTTGATGAGTACAAGACACCGGACCGGTTTTGGGCCGAGGCGATTAACACCGCTTGCTACTCCATCAACCAGTTATATCTTCACCGAATCCTCAAGAAGACATCATACGAACTCCTCACCGGTAAAAAGCCCAATGATTCATATTTTAGAGTCTTTGGGAGTAAATGTTATATTCTTGTTAAAAGAGTTAGAAAATCTAAATTTGCTCCTAAAGCTGTAGAAGTCTTTTTACTTGGTTATGACTCAAACACAAGGGCATATAGAGTCCTCAACAAATCCATTGGATTGGTTGAGGTTTCTTGTGACATTGTGTTTGATGAGACTAATGGCTCCCAAGTGGAGCAAGTTGATCTTGATGAATTAGATGATGAAGAGGCTCCATGCGTCGCGCTAAGGAACATGTCCATTGGGGATGTGTGTCCTAAGGAATCCGAAGAGCCCACAAAAGCACAAGATCAACTGTCATCTTCCAATCAAGCATCTCCACCTAACCAAGATGAGGAACGGGCTCAAGATGATGAGGATGAAAATCAAGAGGAGCCATCACAAGAGGAGGACATGGATCAAGGGGGAGATGAAGATAATCAAGACAAGGAAGTTGATCAAGAAATTAGGGATCAAAGACCGCCACACCCAAGAGTCCACCAAGCAATTCAAGGAGTTCACCCGTCAACTCCATTCTTGGTGATATTCACAAGGGGGTAACCACTAGATCTCGAGTTGCTCATTTTTGTGAACATTACTCTTTTGTGTCCTCTATTGAGCCATACAGGGTGGAGGATGCACTAAGAGATCTAGATCGGGTGGTGGCTGAGGAGCCCAACAACTTCACGAGGAATGAGGTATGGCATTTAGTTCCACGTCCTAATCAAAATATTGTAGGTACCAAGTGGGTATTCCTCAACAAGCAAGACGAGCATGGTGTGGTGACAAGAAACAAAACCCGACTTGTGGCCAAAGGTTATTAATAAGTCGAAGGTCTGGATTTTGATGAAACTTATGCACCCGTAGCTAGGCTTGAGTCAATTCGTATATTACTTGCATATGCTACCTACCATGGCTTCAAGCTTTATCAAATGGATGTGAAAAGTGCCTTCCTCAATGGCCCTATCAAGGAAGAAGTCTACGTTGAGCAACCTCCCGGCTTTGAAGATAGTGAGTATCCTAACCATGTCTATAAACTCTCAAAGGCGCTTTATGGGCTCAAGCAAGCCCCGAGAGCATGGTATGAATGCCTGCGAGATTTTCTTATCACTAATGGCTTCAAAGTCGGTAAAGTCGATCCTACTCTCTTTACTAAGACTGTTGCAAAAGACTTGTTTGTATGCCAAATTTATGTTGATGATATTATATTTAGGTCTACTAAAAAGTCAACTTGTGAAGAGTTTAGTAGGATCATGATACAGAAATTCGAGATGTCTATGATGGGGGAGTTGAAGTATTTTCTAGGATTTGAAATGAAGCAACTCCAAGATGGCACCTTCATCAGCCAAACAAAGTACATTCAAGACATACATAAGAAGTTTGGAATGAAGGATGGCAAACTCATCAAGACACCCATGAGAACTAATGGGCATCTTGACCTCGACACAGGAGGTAAATCCGTAGATCCAAAGGTATATCGGTAGATGATAGGATCTTAAATCTATTTATGTGCATCTCGACTGGATATTATGCTTTCTATATGTATGTGTGCAAGGTTCCAGGCAAATCCTTAGAAAGTTGACCTTAGGGCCGTGAAAAGAATCATGAGATATTTAGTTTAAACTCCTTAGTTTGCGCTTTGGTACCCCAAGGGATCCACTTTTGATTTAATAGGATATTCCGATGCCAATTGGGCAGGGTGTAAAATTGATAGGAAGAGCACATCAGGGACTTGTCAGTTTCTGGGGAGATCCCTGGTGTCATGGGCTTCAAAGAAACAAAACTCCGTAGCTCTTTCCACCGTCAAAGCTGAGTACATTGCCGCAGGCCATTTTTGTGAGCAATTACTTTGGATGAGTCAAACCCTTAGGGACTATGGCTACAAATTGAGCAAAGTCCCTCTCCTATGTGACAATGAGAGTGCAATCCGCATGGCGGATAATCCCATTGAACACAGCCGCACTAAGCACATAGACATCCGGTATCACTTTCTGAGAGATCACCAACAAAAGGGGGATATCGAAATTGCTTATGCTAACACTCAAAACCAATTAGCTGATATCTTTACCAAGCCACTAGATGAGAAAACTTTTAGCAAACTTAGGAATGAGCTAAATATACTTGATTCTCGGAACTTTGATTCATTCAGGGGGCGTTTTATTTAGTCAAAGGAAAAGCATTTGAAACAGGGGGAGAAATTTCAAATCTTGAAAATGCTTCTAGCAAACTTATTCATATACCTTTGACTATTTGCAAAAGACTTTGAAAAAGATTTTCCAAAAGAATTTGCAAAAACATTCATGTGGTGCAAGAGTGGTCCAAAATGCTAAATAAAAGAAAAAGCAACCCATTCATATTTAGTGAGATTTTCAATTGGTTTAATTCCAAGTAACCTATGCACATTTCAAATGCAAACTAGTTACAATTCTGCACTCTACATTTGCTTTGGTTTGTGTTGGCATCAATCACCAAAAAGAGGGAGATTGAAAGGGAAATAGGGTTAACCTTTTCCTATAATTAATTTTGGTGGTTGATAGTCAACACAAACACATGGACTAACTAGTTGTCTAGAATTCATGTATTACAGGTGCATAAGGTTCAACACAAACCAATAAAAGATTCAAGTTAGGGACACAATTTTAAAGGAGCAAAAGGACTTGAGTGTGCTGAGAATTGTCGCACCGGACTGTCAGGTGTGCCACCGGACAGTGTCCGGTGCACCAGGGCCGTATACTCCGAACCAGCCACCCTCTGGAATTCCAGGGCGCCCTCCGCTATAATTCACCGGACTGTCCGGTGAGCCAGTGGAGCAACGGCTATTTGCGCCAACGGTTGACTCTGACAGCAGGAACAGTGCAGCACAGTACCATGCAAAAGTCAGAGCAGCGGAGTCAGGGGGCACCGTACTGTCCGGTGTGGCACCAGACTGTCCGGTGCCGCAAGAGGACAAAGCCTCCAATGGTCAACCAGCTCTGAACCATAATGGTTGGGTGACGTGGCGGCGCACCGGACAAGGAACAGTGCCTGTCCTGTGTGCCCATCGCCAGCAGCCTTGGCCAAACGGCTACCAAGTTGTTAGGGGCTATAAATACCCCAACCACCACAACCTTTGAAATTCAAATTTTTCAGAGATCACATTCAATACAAGAGCTAGTGCATTCACTCCAAGACACATTTCCAAAGATCAAACCCTCTCCAAGCCAAGAATTCAACTCAAACATTTAGTGACTTGTGAGAGAGTGTGTTCGTGTTCTTTTGCGCTCTTGTCTCTTGGATTGCCTTTCTTCTTTCTCATTCTTGTTCTCAAGTGACTTGTAATCAAAGAAAGAGACACTTAAGTGTGTGGTGGTCCTTGCTGGGTCTTAGTGACCCGATTAATTAAGGAGAAGGCTCATTCGGTCTAATTGACCATTTCAGAGAGGGAAAGGGTTGAAATAAAACCGGTCTTTGTGACCTCCTCAACGGGGACTAAGTTCTTTGGAACTAAACCTCGGTAAAACAAATCACCGTATTCACTCGCCTTGATTCTTGTTGATTTGTTTTCCCCTCTCTTTCGACTTGAATTTAATTCTAACGCTATCCCTGGCTTGTAGTGTGTGTTTAAAGTTATAAATTTCAGGTTTCGCCTATTCACCCCCCTCTAGGCGACTTTTACCTAGTAAATGCATTCTAGGTATAACAAGCAAGTTAATGCAATTGCTTATGATGACATGTCAGAGTTTTAGTTGTCGTGATACCAGGGGTGTTTGCGAGGGGCTACTGTTGGGGGCCTTCGGCTTCCGAAGGTCCTCAAAAACATGATTTAACGATGTTTCTGGAGTATAATGTGTGAACAGGTATCTTCGGACTCAAATCAGTACCACAGTGGGAGAAGCCCAAAGAATACGAAGGTTGACACAGCGCCGAAGCTGTGAGCAGGAAAGCTTCGGCGTGATAGCAGAAAAGGAAACCGACTTAAAGATGAAAAGGCTATTCAGACCTCGGTGGATTACTATAGAATTACTACCAAATGTAAAGGGCATGGATGTAATTTTATATGAGCTATGTCTCGTGCCTATAAATAGGTGAACAGTGCCCCCGTACTGTTCACGCGGACTTGGCAATTACTTTTGCGTCACGCTTGTATTTTTACCTTCTTTCAAGCCGAAGGTACATTTGTAATTTGATACCAATTCTATTTTTCCATAATAATAATATAGAAATGAGTTGATAATTATACATAATTGTTTACGTTATATTCCATATGATTCCTTCTTCATTATTATATGTTGTGTTGATGAAGGTATGTCCTTCATAACCTTCGTCCGAAAATCATTATATCCCAAGGGAAATAATGTTCCGAAGGACGGAGGACTTTAACGTTTAACATTTTTTGTGTTGCCTTGTTCTTAACTTATAGCATTTGAGAACAAGTCCCCAACATTGGCGCCCACCTCCGGTGAACTCACTTCCACTCTTTGAGTTTGAACACCTTTGGCAATCATACACCTTCGCTATGGCGCCGAAGAAAGCTTCAGCAACTGGGGCTGCAGCTCTGCAACCGCTGAACCCCAATCAGGATACTCTCTCCCTTCGGGAGGCCCGAAGCCAGAAGAGGAAGGCTGTCAGCCCGACACTGCAAGAGGATGAGCTAGACCAAGAAATCAGAGACATGGAGATGCTTCATCAACAGGTGCAGAGGAAGAAGGAAAAGATGGCCAGGCTAGCTGAACTGCAAAGGCAGATAGACGAAGCCTCTGAAGAAGTTCGTCATCTTACTCAGGATGAGCAGAATCGAAGACCTCAGCACAAAGACCTTCATCAGGAGGATTTCTTCAACGAAGATGACTGGTATGAGAATTTCCACCATGGAAATTTTGCTTTTGATGATGCTTCTCCTCTGTCCGCTGAGCTGCAGGCTACACCTTGGCCTCCGTCCTACAAGCCGCCCCAGCTTCCTATATTTGACGGCCATTCAGACCCGAAGCAGTTTTTGATGAGCTACGAAGCAACAGTATCTTCGTATGGTGGCAATACTGCAATCATGGCAAAATCTTTTGTTATGGCTGTCAGGATTGTTGCTCAAACCTGGTATTCCTCCCTTCGACCAGGAACGATCACTTCATGGCAAAAGCTGAAGGACATGTTGTTAACCAGCTTCCAAGGGTTTCAGACGAAGCCGGTCACTGCTCAAGCTCTATTCCAGTGCACCCAGGATCACGAAGAATACCTTCAGGCGTATGTCCGGAGGTTCTTGCGTTTGAGGGCACAGGCGCCAACAGTGCGCAACGAAATTGTCATTGAGGCGATGATCAAGGGACTTCGGCCAGGACCTTCAGCTCAGTACTTTTCTAGGAAGCCTCCTCAAACTTTGGAGAAGCTGCTCCAGAAGATGGACGAGTATATTTGGGCCGACAATGATTTTCGTCAAAGAAGGGAGGAGGCTTTCAGGTTTTCCGAAATGACCAGGGGCTTCGGAGGAAGATTTTATCCGAGGCACGTCAGGTCAATTCACAACTCTACTCAAAATGATGATAAGGGGAGTCAGCAGCAAAGGCCACAGTGCTCTTCACAGGCTTCGGGGCAACAGCAAAGCTCCTTCCGGCCGCCAGCTCCAAGAGGCAGAGGCGCCAGGGGCTTTGGCGGAAGATTTGGAGATCAACCAAGGAGAACATTTTGCTTGTTCTGTGGTGAAAACAAGGGCCATACCACCAGGATGTGCCATGTTACCATCCAGAAGCAAAAGGAGATAGCCGAAGCTGCAGCACAACAGGGTCAGCCGAAGCAGATCATGCACACTGCTTCGTATCATTCGCCTTATATCCCAGAATATGTAGGCAACCACCCTGCAGTTTCTGTAGCTTCGGCGAGTCAACCTCAAGCTTCCTGGCAACAGCCTCCGCCTCCACCACCGCTGCAACAAGGCCAGCAGCCAGAAGGGGGCCAATATGCTCAACACCAAAGGGACTTCAGAGAACAGTCCGAAGCTCGCACAGTCAATAGCACTGTTCCAGAGTCAAAGCACATTTATTGACAAATATCCTACCTTGATAGTAGTCTTTTCCATTCAGTTTTATTTTCTGTGTAATAAAGGACACTTTTTAAATCTCACGTAATGGTTTCGTTGTCTGCCACAAGGAAAATATATCTCCTCTACAGGCTTAAGTTGTTGAAGCTTAAAGATTTGCGATAGCAAGAAGGACCTTCGAATTATCAAGAGTTTATTTTAAAAGGCACGACATGAATTCTTCGAAGCAACAAAAAGTCGTTCCAAGGAACGCAGAGTAATTTTGCTGAAGTTACAAAAACCGTTCCAAAGGGAGCGCAGTGTAAGTTTTCTGCTCAAAAGTCGTTCCAAAGGGAATGCAGAGCTTACAGCGAAAAATAAACGCTGATACCGCCTAAGTAAAAGGCGAAGCGCGAAAAGTCAACGCGAATACCGCCGAAAGTAAAAGGCGAAGAAGCTCCTAAGGGAGGCTTACAGCGAAAAATAAACGCTGATTCCGCTGAAGTAAAAGGCGAAGAAGCTCCTAAGGGAGGCTTACAGCGAAAAGTCAACGCTGATTTAAAAAGATTATGTGTTTTATTGCAGGGATGTGCGTGTATCTTCGGAATAAATACCATTTTACATAGCATAACATCATCATATCATTTCGCATAGCATAAGCATCATACATCATGCTGCATATGGCACAAGAAGGGGACACAATATTGATCTTCGGAAGAATGCTTTGAAAAAGGGAAAATCATGCTAAGTCACAAGGAGATACAATATTGATCTTCGGAGTGTAGCTTCGGAAAATATTTTCACGAAGCTTGGATATTCTTCATCAGAACACTATGGATATCGTTGTGATAAATGAAAATTCTTCTTCACGAAGCATGAAAAGAAGGGAAGGTGTTTTTTCGTCAAAGACTCAAAAACGGTACGTATATAAATTTCATGCATCGTAAAGAATTGAACCATAAAAAACAAGTATATTACATTCAGGGTTACAAGATATTACGCATATTACATTTCAGATGTTTTTACAATAGCACCTAGTCTTCCCTAAGTACTACTTCCGCAGCTTCGTTCAGGAGTTGATTGACAACTTGATCCATGATAGCTTCAGCCATCTTTTTAATTTCATCATCATCTTTCGGGCGAGGGCCCGGAGGCGCTTCAGTAGGATCTGAGGGAGGACAGGATACGGCTACATTGCTATTACAAATTGCGAACGAAGTTTAAAATCAAAAATTATAACACAATAAAAACCATTAGTTAATACCTATTTGCCCTTCGGGCTCTGCGCTTTTCTCAACAGCCTCTGCTACTTTTCTAGCGTCATGGATGCCTTTTTCGCTTTTTTGGATAATTTCTCGGGCCGTTTCTCGACCACCATTGTCCCAGATATCGGTGAAAAATTTTCCACCAGCCATGCTAGCTTCGGCTGAAGGATCTTTTGCATCTTCGAAGGACAAAGTAGCTTCGGATTGCGCTAAAATCTTTATATGCTCACAGCCCTTTCTCTCCAAAATGGTGGCAATCCCCCTGGCACCCGAAAAAGCGCATATGTCTCCGCGGCTATTTAAAATTTCCTCAAAGGCCTCAGCTTCGTGATTAATCCATTCGATGGGACCTTCGGGGTTGCTTCTTGTAAAGTTTTCTTCGCTCGAGAATGCGCCAACGCTGGCGAAGCTAGCTTTCATTTTCTTAACACACTCCATAGACTTGTCATAGCATCTTTTCTTGGACGAACGAAGCTCTTCAACAGTTCCTTCTAAATGATTTGCCCATTGGTCGCTAAGTTCTCGCTTCGTTTCTTCAAGTATGCGTTCTTCTTTAGCTCGGGCTAATTGCTTCCGAAGATCGTCAATCTCGTGCTTTTGAGCTACAGCTTGTGCTTTAGAGGCAGCTTCGTCCTCCTTTATTTTATCCACCAATGTAACTAGAATTTTGTCCTTTTCCAAGGCTTCGTTTCTTAGTTTGATAACCTCTGTTCGAAGGTTGTTGAAAGCAATTTCATAGCTCTCGTCTTCGGCATTCTTTTGCGCTCTCAGCGCGTTGCTTAGTATTAAACCCTATATATATAAAAGAGTTAGTATAAGAATAAAAGAATAGATTTCAAATCATAAAGTTTCCAAATGCGCAGATCTCGTACCTTCAGGCTATTATATGCAAGGCTGCCCGCAAGATCGTCCTTTGTCATCGCGCAGAGGCCAGCCTCCAGTTTCGGAAACCCCATGCTTCGGGCCATTTCCCGGTAGACGAGTAATTCTTTGTTATCCGGGAGGCAGTATAGGAAATCTTCTTCATTTGTACCATTGAACACTAGTGCCCCCTTCGGATATTTCAATTCTTTGGCATAGTGATTAGCTTCAAAAACTTCTTCTTCTGATAACTTTTTTCCCGAAGCATGTCGAACAATATAATCAAGGACTTTGGGGGATGCTTCGGGGGCAACAGCACTGATTTCTTCAACAAGAATTGGCTCTGTCATTTTTTCTTCCTCGGTTTCCAAGGATTTTACCTTCATGGGCTCTGAAGGCCCAGCTTCAGTCTCAGCTTGTTGCTTTGGAGCTTTAGTATCAAAGATTTCAGTTTCCGCTTCGGAAGTTTCAACAGTCTTCTTCGGAGTCGTGCTTGAGGATTTAATTGTCTCCAGTACATCTAGCACATTGACCATTCTTTTTCTTTTCGGGGTCACTGCTGGGCCCTTTTGGTTTTTTATTGTCTCAACACTTGCTGAAGGACTTAAAATTTCCAATATTTTCGTTCCTTCAGTTCTCGGTTTTTCTGCTTTCTCTGCAGAGGGTGCTTCAGTTTTTTCTTCGATCTTCAACACTGAAGTTGGTTCTTTAATATCGGTGGCCGAAGAGGTTTCACCTGCGAACTCAGGCACTATAGCTGGTTCAATGTAGCGTGGCCGGTGTGTGAGAACCTTTACCCTTTGTCTCTTCGGCGCTGGCTCGCTGGGAGCGGCTGAAGCAGTTTCCTGTGCAGAAGTTGCGCTTTTTCTTTTTTGGCCCCGCGCTGGATAGTGGTAGTCGGGGTACACGAACCCAATTGCGTCAAACACTCGGTTCAGTCTTTTCTTTTTCCGGCCTCCGAAGGCTGCTGACAATGCAGTATCTTCGGCCTTTGAATAAACCCCAAGTAGTTCATCACTTAATTTTTCAATGCTTTTTAGCCAGTCATCATCTGGCTCAACGAATTTATCTCCGAACTTGAAAGCATACTTCAGCCTGATAAGTCCACCTTCGTCAGCCTCTTTTATGGTCTCTTGCGACATTTCCCATTTTTCCGCAAGCGGCCATACTCTGAAGGCAATATGCTCTTGGACCAGATCCCTCGTTCCAATAAAAGAGCAAATAACTCCGAAGGCTCTCCGGCATTCTTCGACAGCTTCATTCATTTCAACCTTCGGCCTCCGTAGGACGAAGCGTTGCCAAATAGGGCACATAATTTTACCTTTAATATCTTCCCGTGTTTTCAGGTCATTCTTCACATAAAACCATTATGTCATCCAGTCGCCGGGCCATCTCTTCCGAAACGTTGGCACAGGACAGCTTGACCCAGACCGAGAGACGAAACTGTAGCAGCCAAAATTATTGTGATATTGCTCCTTACCCCAGGGTTTTGTCTCGTATAACAATTCGTGTATGTTGCAGAAACTTTTCGCATCAGGTTCTAGACCTTGGCTTCTCACGGCCCACACGAAGATATTCATCCTTATGATTGCTTCGGGGGTAAGTTGGTGAAGATAGATTTCAAATATTTTCAGCACCTCTACGACAAAGCTGCTCAGGGGAAATCGTAATCCAGCTTTCAAAAAGCTTCGGAACACTACGACTTCATTTTCCTCAGGGGTCGGACAAGTCTTCTCTCCTTCGTCGGCCCTCACAACGGACAAGTCCCGGAAATATCTTCCCCTCATATTGACAAGATGATTTTCTTTGATACTTGATTTGCATAAAACCGCATGGCTTGGTCGCCAAGGGCTATCTTCGGAGTCTTCATCACCGCTATCCGCATCATAACTGTCGCTGTCATCAGTATCTTCAGATAAACCTTCTAAAATCTCTTTGGTGATCTTTTCTGTGTTGGTTTTCGACATTGCTTCAAGAAACCCCAGGTTTTTCTCTTCAGAGAGACTTTCAGGATCTTTTCTGTGTTGGGGGCCTTCGGCTTCCGAAGGTCCTCAAAAACATGATTTAACGATGTTTCTGGAGTATAATGTGTGAACAGGTATCTTCGGACTCGAATCGGTACCACAGTGGGAGAAGCCCAAAGAATACGAAGGTTGACACAGTGCCGAAGCTGTGAGCAGGAAAGCTTCGGCGTGATAGCAGAAAAGGAAACCGACTTAAAGATGAAAAGGCTATTCAGACCTCGGTGGATTACTATAGAATTACTACCAAATGTAAAGGGCATGGATGTAATTTTATATGAGCTATGTCCCGTGCCTATAAATAGGTGAACAGTGCCCCCGTACTGTTCACGCGGACTTGGCAATTACTTTTGCGTCATGCTTGTATTTTTACCTTCTTTCAAGCCGAAGGTACATTTGTAATTTGATATCATTTCTATTTTTCCATAATAATAATATAGAAATGAGTCGATAATTATACATAATTGTTTACGTTATATTCCATATGATTCCTTCTTCATTATTATATGTTGTGTTGATGAAGGTATGTCCTTCATAACCTTTGTCCGAAAATCATTATATCCCAAGGGAAATAATGTTCCGAAGGACAGAGGACTTTAACGTTTAACATTTTTTGTGTTGCCTTGTTCTTAACTTATAGCATTTGAGAACAAGTCCCCAACATTGGCGCCCACCTCCGGTGAACTCACTTCCACTCTTTGAGTTTGAACACCTTTGGCAATCATAAACCTTCGCTATGGCGCCGAAGAAAGCTTCAGCAACTGGGGCTGCAGCTCTGCAACCGCTGGACCCCAATCAGGAGACTCTCTCCCTTCGGGAGGCCCGAAGCCAGAAGAGGAAGGCTGTCAGCCCGACACTGCAAGAGGATGAGCTAGACCAAGAAATCAAAGACATGGAGATGCTTCATCAACAGGTGCAGAGGAAGAAGGAAAAGATGGCCAGGCTAGCTGAACTGCAAAGGCAGATAGACGAAGCCTCTGAAGAAGTTCGTCATCTTACTCAGGATGAGCAGAATCGAAGACCTCAGCACAAAGACCTTCATCAGGAGGATTTCTTCAACGAAGATGACTGGTATGAGAATTTCCACCATGGAAATTTTGCTTTTGATGATGCTTCTCCTCTGTCCGCTAAGCTGCAGGCTACACCTTGGCCTCCGTCCTACAAGCCGCCCCAGCTTCCTATATTTGACGGCCATTCAGACCCAAAGCAGTTTTTGATGAGCTACGAAGCAACAGTATCTTCGTATGGTGGCAATACTGCAGTCATGGCAAAATCTTTTGTTATGGCTGTCAGGAGTGTTGCTCAAACCTGGTATTCCTCCCTTCGACCAGGAACGATCACTTCATGGCAAAAGCTGAAGGACATGTTGTTAACCAGCTTCCAAGGGTTTCAGACGAAGCCGGTCACGGCTCAAGCTCTATTCCAGTGCACCCAGGATCACGAAGAATACCTTCAGGCGTATGTCCGGAGGTTCTTGCGTTTGAGGGCACAGGCGCCAACAGTGCCCAACGAAATTGTCATTGAGGCCATGATCAAGGGACTTCGGCCAGGACCTTCAGCTCAGTACTTTGCTAGGAAGCCTCCTCAAACTTTGGAGAAGCTGCTCCCGAAGATGGACGAGTATATTCGGGCCGACAATGATTTTCGTCAAAGAAGGGAGGAGGCTTTCAGGTTTTCCGAAATGACCAGGGGCTTCGGAGGAAGATTTTATCCGAGGCACGTCAGGTCAATTCACAACTCTACTCAAAATGATGATAAGGGGAGTCAGCAGCAAAGGCCACAGTGCTCTTCACAGGCTTTGGGGCAACAGCAAAGCTCCTTCCGGCCGCCAGCTCCAAGAGGCAGAGGCGCCAGGGGCTTTGGCGGAAGATTTGGAGATCAACCAAGGAGAACATTTTGCTTGTTCTTTGGTGAAAACAAGGGCCATACCACCAGGATGTGCCATGTTACCATCCAGAAGCAAAAGGAGATAGCCGAAGCTGCAGCACAACAGGGTCAGCCGAAGCAGATCATGCACACTGCTTCGTATCATTCGCCTTATATCCCAGAATATGTAGGCAACCACCCTGCAGTTTCTGTAGCTTCGGCGAGTCAACCTCAAGCTTCGTGGCAACAGCCTCCGCCTCCACCACCGCTGCAACAAGGCCAGCAGCCAGAAGGGGGCCAATATGCTCAACACCAAAGGGACTTCAGAGAACAGTCCGAAGCTCGCACAGTCAATAGCACTGTTCCAGAGTCGAAGCACATTTATTGACAAATATCCTACCTTGATAGTAGTCTTTTCCATTCAGTTTTATTTTCTGTGTAATAAAGGACACTTTTTAAATCTCACGTAATGGTTTCGTTGTCTGCCACAAGGAAAATATATCTCCTCTACAGGCTTAAGTTGTTGAAGCTTAAAGATTTGCGATAGCAAGAAGGACCTTCGAATTATCAAGAGTTTATTTTAAAAGGCACGACATGAATTCTTCGAAGCAACAAAAAGTCGTTCCAAGGAACGCAGAGTAAGTTTGCTGAAGTTACAAAAAGCCGTTTCAAAGGGAGCGCAGTGTAAGTTTTCTGCTCAAAAGTCGTTCCAAAGGGAATGCAGAGCTTACAGCGAAAAATAAACGCTGATACCGCCTAAGTAAAAGGCGAAGCGCAAAAAGTCAACGCGAATACCGCCGAAAGTAAAAGGCGAAGAAGCTCCTAAGGGAGGCTTACAGCGAAAAATAAACGCTGATTCCGCTTGAGTAAAAGGCGAAGAAGCTCCTAAGGGAGGCTTACAGCGAAAAGTCAACGCTGATTTAAAAAGATTATGTGTTTTATTGCAGGGATGTGCGTGTATCTTCGGAATAAATACCATTTTACATAGCATAACATCATCATATCATTTCGCATAGCATAAGCATCATACATCATGCTGCATATGGCACAAGAAGGGGACAAAATATTGATCTTCGGAAGAATGCTTTGAAAAAGGGAAAATCATGCTAAGTCACAAGGAGATACAATATTGATCTTCGGAGTGTAGCTTCGGAAAATATTTTCACGAAGCTTGGATATTCTTCATCAGAACACTATGGATATCGTTGTGATAAATGAAAATTCTTCTTCACGAAGCATGAAAAGAAGGGAAGGTGTTTTTTCGTCAAAGACTCAAAAACGGTACGTATATAAATTTCATGCATCGTAAAGAATTGAACCATAAAAAACAAGTATATTACATTCAGGGTTACAAGATATTACGCATATTACATTTCAGATGTTTTTACAATAGCACCTAGTCTTCCCTAAGTACTACTTCCGCAGCTTCGTTCAGGAGTTGATTGACAACTTGATCCATGATAGCTTCAGCCATCTTTTTAATTTCATCATCATCTTTCGGGCGAGGGCCCGGAGGCGCTTCAGTAGGATCTGAGGGAGGACAGGATACGGCTACATTGCTATTACAAATTGCGAACGAAGTTTAAAATCAAAAATTATAACACAATAAAAACCATTAGTTAATACCTATTTGCCCTTCGGGCTCTGCGCTTTTCTCAACAGCCTCTGCTACTTTTCTAGCGTCATGGATGCCTTTTTCGCTTTTTTGGATAATTTCTCGGGCCGTTTCTCGACCATCATTGTCCCAGATATCAGTGAAAAATTTTCCACCAGCCATGCTAGCTTCGGCTGAAGGATCTTTTGCATCTTCGAAGGACAAAGTAGCTTCGGATTGCGCTAAAATCTTTATATGCTCACAGCCCTTTCTCTCCAAAATGGTGGCAATCCCCCTGGCACCCGAAAAAGCGCATATGTCACCGCGGCTATTTAAAATTTCCTCAAAGGCCTCAGCTTCGTGATTAATCCATTCGATGGGACCTTCGGGGTTGCCTCTTGTAAAGTTTTCTTCGCTCGAGAATGCGCCAACGCTGGCGAAGCTAGCTTTCATTTTCTTAACACACTCCATAGACTTGTCATAGCATCTTTTCTTGGACGAACGAAGCTCTTCAACAGTTCCTTCTAAATGATTTGCCCATTGGTCGCTAAGTTCTCGCTTCGTTTCTTCAAGTATGTGTTCTTCTTTAGCTCGGGCTAATTGCTTCCGAAGATCGTCAATCTCGTGCTTTTGAGCTGCAGCTTGTGCTTTAGAGCCAGCTTCGTCCTCCTTTATTTTATCCACCAATGTAACTAGAATTTTGTCCTTTTCCAAGGCTTCGTTTCTTAGTTTGATAACCTCTGTTCGAAGGTTGTTGAAAGCAATTTCATAGCTCTCATCTTCGGCATTCTTTTGCGCTCTCAAAGCGTTGCTTAGTATTAAACCCTATATATATAAAAGAGTTAGTATAAGAATAAAAGAATAGATTTCAAATCATAAAGTTTCCAAATGCGCAGATCTCGTACCTTCAGGCTATTATACGCAAGGCTGTCCGCAAGATCGTCCTTTGTCATCGCGTAGAGGCCAGCCTCCAGTTTCGGAAACCCCATGCTTCGGGCCATTTCTCGGCAGACGAGTAATTCTTTGTTATCTGGGAGGCAGTATAGGAAATCTTCTTCATTTGTACCATTGAACACTAGTGCCCCCTTCGGATATTTCAATTCTTTGGCATAGTGATTAGCTTCAAAAACTTCTTCTTCTGATAACTTTTTCCCCGAAGCATGTCGAACAATATAATCAAGGACTTTGGGGGATGCTTCGGGGGCAACAGCACTGATTTCTTCAACAAGAATTGGCTTTGTCATTTTTTCTTCATCGATTTCCAAGGATTTTACCTTCATGGGCTCTGAAGGCCCAGCTTCAGTCTCAGCTTGTTGCTTTAGAGCTTTAGTATCAAAGATTTCAGTTTCCGCTTCGGAAGTTTCAACAGTCTTCTTCAGAGTCGTGCTTGAGGATTTAATTGTCTCCAGTACATCTAGCACATTGACCATTCTTTTTCTTTTCGGGGTCACTGCTGGGCCCTTTTGGTTTTTTATTGTCTCAACACTTGCTGAAGGACTTAAAATTTCCAATATTTTCGTTCCTTCAGTTCTCGGTTTTTCTGCTTTCTCTGCTGAGGGTGCTTCAGTTTTTTCTTCGATCTTCGACACTGAAGTTGGTTCTTTAATATCGGTGGCCGAAGAGGTTTCACCGGCGAACTCAGGCACTATAGCTGGTTCAATGTAGCGTGGCCGGTGTGTGAGAACCTTTACCCTTTGTCTCTTCGGCGCTGGCTCGCTGGGAGCGGCTGAAGCAGTTTCCTGTGCAGAAGTTGCGCTTTTTCTTTTTTGGCCCCGCGCTGGATAGTGGTAGTCGGGGTACACGAACCCAATTGCGTCAAACACTCGGTTCAGTCTTTTCTTTTTCCGGCCTCCGAAGGCTGCTGACAATGCAGTATCTTCGGCCTTTGAATAAACCCCAAGTAGTTCATCACTTAAATTTTCAATGCTTTTTAGCCAGTCATCATCTGGCTCAACGAATTTATCTCCGAACTTGAAAGCATACTTCAGCCTGATAAGTCCACCTTCGTCAGCCTCTTTTATGGTCTCTTGTGGCATTTCCCATTTTTCCGCAAGCGGCCATACTCTGAAGGCAATATGCTCTTGGACCAGATCCCTCGTTCCAATAAAAGAGCAAATAACTCCGAAGGCTCTCTGGCATTCTTCGGCAGCTTCATTCATTTCAACCTTCGGCCTCCGTAGGCCGAAGCGTTGCCAAATAGGGCACATAATTATACATTTAATATCTTCCCGTGTTTTCAGGTCACTCTTCACATAAAACCATTCTGTCATCCAGTCGCCGGGCCATCTCTTCCGAAACGTTGGCACAGGACAGCTTGACCCAGACCGAGAGACGAAACTGTAGCAGCCGAAATTATTGTGATATTGCTCCTTACCCCAGGGTTTTGTCTTGTATAACAATTCGTGTATGTTGCAGAAACTTTTCGCATCAGGTTCCAGACCTTGGCTTCTCACGGCCCACACGAAGATATTCATCCTTATGATTGCTTCGGGGGTAAGTTGGTGAAGATAGATTTCAAATATTTTCAGCACCTCTACGACAAAGCTGCTCAGGGGAAATCGTAATCCAGCTTTCAAAAAGCTTCGGAACACTACGACTTCATTTTCCTCAGGGGTCGGACAAGTCTTCTCTCCTTCGTCGGCCCTCACAACGGACAAGTCCCGGAAATATCTTCCCCTCATATTGACAAGATGATTTTCTTTGATACTTGATTTGCCGAAAACCGCATGGCTTGGTCGCCAAGGGCGATCTTCGGAGTCTTCATCACCGCTATCCGCATCATAACTGTCGCTGTCATCAGTATCTTCAGATAAACCTTCTAAAATCTCTTTGGTGATCTTTTCTGTGTTGGTTTTCGACATTGCTTCAAGAAACCCCAGGTTTTTCTCTTCAGAGAGACTCAGCTTCATCTTGATAGCAGCCTTTTTGTCTTCAGACATCTTCGAAAATGCTAAAAAACTGTTTTCAAAACCGAAGCTTAAAAACTTAAAAAGCCAAGCAAGTGTTGGTGCGCAAGAGCTCAAAATTGAGTAAGCAAGAGCAGATGGCAAGAAAGCGTACCAAGTGAGCTCGTGGTATGCTCTTATTTATACGCCCAGTGCATTCAAAATTGGAAAACCCCGCTTGTCAGTGAATGTTGCTATTCTAGCAAAGGAAAGGTGTTTTTTCGGACCTTAGGCTTAAGGCCTTCGTCCATGTCGCAATCTAAATTTATTATTCTAACAAATTAATATTGCGAGGGGCTACTGTTAGGGGCCTTCGGCTTCCGAAGGTCCTCAAAAACATGATTTAACGATGTTTCTGGAGTATAATGTGTGAACAGGTATCTTCGGACTCGAATCGGTACCACAGTGGGAGAAGCCCAAAGAATACGAAGGTTGACACAGCGCCGAAGCTGTGAGCAGGAAAGCTTCGGCGTGATAGCAGAAAAGGAAACCGACTTAAAGATGAAAAGGCTATTCAGACCTCGGTGGATTACTATAGAATTACTACCAAATGTAAAGGGCATGGATGTAATTTTATATGAGCTATGTCCCGTGCCTATAAATAGGTGAACAGTGCCCCCGTACTGTTCACGCGGACTTGGCAATTACTTTTGCGTCACGCTTGTATTTTTACCTTCTTTCAAGCCGAAGGTACATTTGTAATTTGATATCATTTCTATTTTTCCATAATAATAATATAGAAATGAGTTGATAATTATACATAATTGTTTACGTTATATTCCATATGATTCCTTCTTCATTATTATATGTTGTGTTGATGAAGGTATGTCCTTAATAACCTTCGTCCGAAAATCATTATATCCCAAGGGAAATAATGTTCCGAAGGACGGAGGACTTTAACGTTTAACATTTTTTGTGTTGCCTTGTTCTTAACTTATAGCATTTGAGAACAAGTCCCCAACAATTACACATGCATAAAACATGAGTACTAAATTAAATCATACTTTATAATACTTATCTTTTATTTTTATTAAGAAACATATGGTCTACATTTTGTTTTTAAATTTCTATTTAAGAAGACTATAATTAAACATCTATAATGAACATTGTTATATTATGAAAACATGATATCTGTTGAAAACACCATTTTAATATTTCTTGTATAACAACCGTAATTAAAATTGAACTATGAAAATACGTGAACTGTTGGAAACACTAATTAAGATGCTTATCACATATATATGAAACTAACAAAGCCATTTCTACTTATTTTGATTCCTAATATAGTTTTTCATTAGTTTCTTTATTATTATACTAGTTATGTATAAATACATTCCTTATGACTCCTAAACGCCACGTAGACCGACTTAGTTAAAATGGAATAATCCTTTAACCATGCTCTAACAACTATTCACCGGATTCTAAAAGATGCTCGCACCCAAGAGGAAAAACAAGAGGTGATAACCTAATCACAATTACCTACGTACTATTCTAAACGACATTGGTTATTAGGGATATTCGTATTAGCAACACAAGCAGTCGAAAGTAGTGACATATTATCCGATTCGTTTCTTCGATCACTTAACTATACTTGCTAAATACATATTAACTGAAGCTACCTTACCCATTAGACCTCATTAATTTATTTTACTAACTTAGTGAGAAGTGCACCAAATTTAGGGAAATAAAATTCGACAGCAACATCAAACAAACAGTTCACTAATTAATAATTCAATTAGTTGGAGCATTAAAGCTACAGACGTAACAATAGCTCGCACAATAATCACGTTTTTCCAATTTATAGGATTTAACCCACATGTTTAGAAGTTACTAAATAAGATGCAAGTCGTATATTTTGCGGCGGCCACACGACACCATGAGAACCACAACTAGACTCGTCATTACTAGACGCTAGAACACAAGTGTAGGCGAAAGCGAGTTATTTAGCGTTTATATAATACTTTTTCTACGTTAATTTGTATAGTACATAGAACCAATTAAACCACACATTTTATTTGACTTAACGAGTAGAACACTCAACACATTCGAGAGTTCGACGAGGCTGCTATTGGGAACTAGACTCACACACTCGTAGGTATCTATTTCAGTTTTTCTAAACCCGACTTGTCGACGCTAGTCGCTTTTAAATAAATTTTAGGTAATGACAAAATCAAGGTTATTATGGCGTCGCCTAGGCGTAGCGACGCCTAGGCGTCCAGGCGATTCTATGTTCTAGGTGTCGATCTCGCCGCGTCTTGGATGGGTATGGCGTCGCCCGGCGCGGCTAGGCATCACCATGGCGTCCAATTTCGCCACGGACGCCACGAACGTGGGAGGTTTTTAGGTTCGCGGCTTTGCACGCGTATAGGGCAGGGTTTTAGTTTTAGGGTTTGCAGCCCCGCCTCTCCTCCATCTGGCGCGCCGCCACTCCTCCATCTGATGCACCGCGCCGTTGCCTCCTCCATCTAGTGGCCGACCTCCTCCATCCGACGCACCGCCGCTGCCAAGCGGCAAGCTGCTCCATCTAGTGCTTTCCTCTGTTGTCTGCTCCATCTGGTGCTTTACTCTGCTCTTCCTCTTCCTCTAATCTTCCTCTTCCTCTGCTCTTCCTCAGTTCATCTGTCGCTGCTCGCCTGCTCTCCCTCTGTCCCTCATCTCCTATTTTGTATGCAGCAAGCCAGCAACACTGTAACAACACCCTCATCAATCAATAGCCAGCCCATCTTCAGTCAACAATGTCAACTATGATCCAAAGATAAACAAAGTAAGGAAGGCTAGCTCAAATGATCTAGGTTCGAAGTATGGTTATTGGGCAAATTTGGCAAATAGAGATCAAGTGACATGCACCCTTTGTGACACCATAGATTCTGGAGGGATAAAAAGGCTAAAGCAGCATCTAGCACCTGGCTATGGAGACAAAGAAATGTTCAAAGACCACTACTGCAATTAGAAAGGAGATGAGGGATTACTTGGAAACGAAAAGAAGGAAAAGAGCTATTTTCCTAGATGATAATGAGGAGCAAGAGGAGGAAGAGGATGTAATAGTGGTGGATGCAGCAGCTGAATCTGTTCAAGTTCAACAAGATGCACCTATAGAATCCCAAGGCTCTAAGGTACAACCAAGTTTAGGGACTGCAGCCAAACACAGGCGTGCAACCTATCTATACAAGGATACAACATCAATCAAGACCAAGGCAAATCAAGCAAGCAAGCAAAAGTCAATTGTAGAGATGCTTCGGAAATCACCTGAAGATGTAGTTGATGAAAGGCGTAAAGGGTGTTCTCAACCCACAATTCCATCCAAGATGAAGTCCAAAGAGGAGAAGAATTATGTGGATATGCAATGGGCTTTGTGGTTTTATGAATGTGGTGTGCCATTTAATGCAGCAGCATCAAGACAATTTCAGGTTGCAGTTGAGGCAACTGCCCAGTTTGGTTCAGGCTATAAGCCTCCATCTCCATATCAACTTGGGCAGCCATTGCTTAAGGATGCTGTGAAATTGACAAGTATTATGAGGGAGGAACATGAGAGGGCATGGAAGCATTATAGTTGCAAGCTTATGTTGGATGGATGGTCTGATAGGAGGGACAAGCATTTGATCAACTTCCTTGTGAATAATCTAGAGGGGACATACTTCTTAGAGTATGTGGATGCATAAGTGAAGTTCATGATGCATTTATGCTATCTGATTTATTAGGGAAGAAAATTGAAGAGATTGGGAAAGAAAAAGTGGTTCAAGTTATCACTGATAATGGGGCTAACTACAAGGCAGCAGGTAGGATACTTATGGAGAGGTTTCCTTCACTTTTTTGGAGCCCATGCGCTGCACATTGCTTAGACCTTATGCTAGAAGACATAGGGAACTTGAAGGAATTTAAGAAACCCATTGTACGTGCAAGACATGTCACAACTTTCATCTATAGGCACTGTAGAATTCTTAGTTTAATGAGAGAGAAGACAGGTGGGCAGATCTTGTGAGAGCTGCAACCACTAGATTTGCCCTGCTTTCCTTACTTTGAAAAGTTTGTACAAGCACAAGGATCCTTTGAAGGCCCTATTTCTTAGTGAAGAATGGAATGGAAACAAATTGGCAAAAACTGCTGCAGGTAAGGAGGCTTGTGATATTGTGCTCTCTGTGGAGTTTTGGAATAAAGTTGAAGAATGTCTTAGAGCTTCAGCCCCTCACCTCATTGTACTTAGAGTGGTTGATGGTGATGAGAAAGCTACAATGCCAGAGGTCGCAGCACTAATGAAACATGCAAAAGAGAAGATAAAGCTAAGCTTTGCTATTGATAGCAAGAAAAGCTTACTTAAGAGAATCATAGACATAATTGAGAAACGGTGGATGAAACAAATGGACCATCCTTTGTATGGGGCTGCTCTTTATTTGTGTAAAGCCCAAAATTGAAAAAAAATAAATAAACAAAATGAAATAATAAAATAAAGAAATTAAAGAATCAATAATAGTGTTTCTAGAATTTTTGAAATCCTTTGGAGAATTTATTAGAACCTTTCCTATTCATAATCAATTAAATAATGTTAACTTAGTAAAATAGCCACAAAATAAATAATGTGGTTGTTGGGAACCTTTTCGTCTGGGCAGGTGTTGGGGGCCTTCGTCTTCCGAAGGTCCTCAAAAACATGATTTAACAATGTTTCCGGAGTGTAATACATGAACAGGTACCTTCGGATTCGGATCAGAGCCACAGTGTGAGAAGCACAAACAATACGAAGGTCGACACAGCGCCGAAGCTACGCGCAAGGGAGCTTCGGCATGACAGCTGGAAAGGGAACCGACTTAAAGGGGAAAAGACTATTTAGACCTAGGTAGATTACCTTAGAGTCATTAGCAAATGTAAAGGGCATGGATGTAATTTCACATGGGCTGCGTCCCGTACCTATAAGTAGATGAACATTACTCCTGTACTGTTCACGCTGACTTGTATTTGCTCGTGCGTCACGCTTGTACTTTTACCTTCCATCAAGCCGAAGGTACATTTGTAATTTGATATCATTTCTATTTTTCCATGATAATAAAATAGAAATGAGCTGATAATGTTATATAATTGTTCATGTTATCTCTTACATTCCATATGATTCTCCTTTTATTAACATATACTTCAATGATGAAGGTATGTCCTTCATGACCTTCGTCTGAAGATCATTATATCCTAAGGGAAATAATGTCTCGATGGACGAAGGGCATTAACATTTAACATTTTTTGTGTTGCCTTGTTCTTAACTCATAGCACTTGAGAACAAGTCCCCAACATTGGCGCCCACCTCCGGTGAACTCTTTTCGACCACCTTCGGCAAGCACTGACCTTCGTCATGCCACCGAAGAAACTTTCAACGCTAGGGGCTGCCGCTCTGCAGCCACTAGACCCAAACCAGGAGACCCTTTCTCTTCGAGAGGCCTGAAGCCAGAAGAGGAAGGCCACTAGTCCGACACTCCAAGAGGAAGAGTTGGACCAAGAGATCAGAAACATGGAGATAATCCATCGGCAAGTACAAAGGAAGAAGGAGAAGATGGCCCGACTGGCTGATCTTCAAAGACAAATCGACGAAGCCACTGAAGAAGTACGCCATCTTGCTCAAGACGAGCAAGATCGAAGGCCCCAACACAGGGAGCTTCATCAAGAGGGCCTGTTCAATGACGACGAATGGTATGATGATTTTAATCATGATACCTTTACTTTTGACGATGCTTCACCCTTGGCAGCAGAACTGCAGGCTATCCCATGGCCCCCATCATACAAGCCACCTCCGCTTCCCATGTATGATGGGCATTCAGACCCGAAGCAGTTTTTGATGAGTTATGAAGAAACTATATCTTCATATGGGGGCAATGCGGCTGTCATGGCCAAGTCCTTCGTCATGGCAGTTTGGAATGTGGCCCAAACATGGTATTCTTCTCTTCGGCCAGGCACCATCACTTCGTGGCAGAAGCTCAAGGATATGCTGGTGACAAGTTTCCAAGGCTTCCAGACGAAGCCAGTCACAGCTCAGGCCTTGTTTCTATGCACACAAGATCATGAAGAGTACCTCTAGGCATATGTCCGAAGGTTCTTGTGTCTTAGAGCACAAGCGCCTACAGTGCCCAATGAAATTGTCATTGAGGCCATGATCAAGGGGCTTCGTCCAAGACCAACTGCCCAGTATTTTGCTAGAAAGCCCCCACAGACTCTGGAGAAGCTGCTCCAGAAGATGGATGAGTACATCCAAGCTGACAATGACTTCCGCCAAAGAAGGGAGGAAGCATACAGGTTCTCTGAAATGACCAGGGGCTTCGGAGGAAGAATCCATCCGAGGCACGTCAGGTCAATTCACAACTCTACTCAGAGTGATGACAGAGGAAGTCAACAACAGAGGCCACAGTATTCCTCGCAAGCTTCGGGGCAGCAACAAAGCTCTTTTCGGCCGCCTTCTCCAAGAGGCAAAGGCGCTAGGGGCTTTAGAGGAAGGTTTGGGATCAGCCTAGAAAAATTTATTGCTTATTCTGTGGTGAGGACAAGGGCCATACTACAAGGATGTGCCATGTCACCATTCAGAAACAAAAGGAAATAGCAGAAGCCGTAGCTCGGTAGAACCAACGAAGCAGGTCATGCACACTGCTTCGTATCACTCACCCTACATACCAGAGTATGTGGGTAACCATCCTGCAGCTTCTGTTGCTTCGGCTAGCCAGCCACAGCCTCCACCTCCGCCACCACTACAACCTGCATATTCACGAGGCCAGCAGCCAGAAGGGAGCCAACAAACTCATCATCAGTGAGATTTCAGGGAGGAGTCCGAAGCTCGCACAGTCAACAACACTGTGCCAGAATCGAAACATATCTATTGAGAGATATCCTACCCCTGAAACAGTTTTTACATTCATTGTCATTTTCTTTTTTAATAAGGAACAATTATTGTAAACCTAGTTTTCTTGCCATTTTCAATTTCTTGTAATAGCTTCGTTCTTGCCATAGTGAAATATATCTTCTCCACAGACTCACGAAGTCCAAAAATTGCTGAAGCACAAAAAGTCGTTCCTATGGGAATGCGGAGCTAAAATCACATTGCAAGTATCGCCGAAGCTACCAAAAGTCGTTCCTAAGGAACACAGTGTAAGTTTGACGAAGCTACAAAAAGTCGTTCCTAAGGGAGCGCAGTGTAAGTTTTCTGCTCAAAAGTCGTTCCAAAGGGAATGCAGAGCCAAATGCCGCCGAAATATAAGGTGAAGCGCGAAAAGTCAACGCGAATACCGCCGAAATAGAAGGCGAAGAAGTTCAAAAGACGTTCCTAAGGGAATGTAGAACTTACACCGAAAAGTCAGCGCTGATACACCAAAAAATAAGCGGTGAAGCCGAAAAATAAGCGGCAAAGAGATTGTGTATTCCACTATGGGGGTATGAGTGTGTGTCTTCGGCATAAATATCATTTCACATAACATAACATCATCACATCATTTCGCATAACATAACATCATACATCATATTGCATCAATGGCACAAGAAGGGGATACAATGTTGACCTTTGGAGAATGCTTCGAAAAAGTGAAATTGTGCTAAGACACAAAATAAGTTTTGAAGAAGTACAACTTCATCAGCTCTGATGTGGAGGAAGAAATCTATTATTGATGAAGCATTAATGTTTTTACGACGCTTGGAGGATTTTTTACGAAGCATAAAAGCTCTTCTTTACGAAGCATGAAAAGAAGGGAAGGTGTTTTTTCACCGAAGGCTCAAAAATGGTATGTAAAAGTTTCATGCATCACAAAGAACTGAATTACAAACCATTCATATATTACATTCAAAACCTATAAGCACCAAATATTACAAGCATAGTTCAGCAAATGTTACATTAATATTCTAGAAATGTTTTTACAAATAGCTATTCTTCTTCCTTCAGGACTTTTTCTGCAGCTTCGGTTAGTAATTTGGTGACAACTTTGTCTACAATAGCTTCGGCCATATTAATAATTTCTATTGTTTCCTTTGTCTCTAGATCGGCCAGTGGGTCGAATGGCTCTAGGGGAGGAGATAGTTCAGCTGCGGTAGAAGACATGAATTAGTTCGAAGTCACTAAAATAAACAACAATAAAGTTAAAAGACATTAAGTAATACCTATCCGTCTTTCAAGTTCCGCAGCTTTTTTAGCTTCTTTCGCTGCTTCTCGAGTGTCATGAATATCTTTTTCGCTCTTTTTCATTATTTGATGGGCCATCCCACGGCCGCCATTTTCCCATATATCAGTGAAAATTTTTCCGCCTATTAAGCTTGCTTCGGTCGAGGGGTCCTTTGTATCGTCAATAGAGAAAGCAGCTTCAGCCTGGGCCAAAGTTTTAACATGTTCGCACCCTGCCTTCTCCAAAATAGCTGCAACTCCCCTCGCACCACATAACGCACACACGTCCCCGCGGTCACTCAAAATTTCTTCAAAAGCTTCGGCTTCACCGCTGATCCACTCAATTACGCCCTCAGGATCGCCCCTTTTGAAGTTGTCTTCGCTCGAGTACGTGCCCACATTGGTGAAGCTAGTCTTTATCTTTTTCACACATTCCACAGATTTTTCAAAACATCTTTCTTTTGATGAGCGAAGTTCTACAACTGTTTTTCACAATAATTTTTCCAGTAATCACTGGCATCTCATTCAGCTTTGGCAACAGCTCATTTTAATTTAGCTTCAGCCAGTTGCTTTTGAAGGTTTTCAATCTCATTTCTTTGGATTTCAGATTGGGCCATGAAGTTAGCTTCATCTCCCTTTACTTTGTCAACCAATGTAAGTAGGATTTTGTCTTTTTCCAAGGCTTCGTTTCTCAGCCTGATAACCTCTGTTCGAAGGTTGTTGAGAGCAATAGTGTAGCTCTCGTCTTCAACATTCTTTTGCGCCCTTAAAGCGTTGCTAAGTATTAAGCCCTACAAAAAAATGAATGGATTAACATGAGAACAAAAGAATCTAATATAGAATCCACAAACTTCAAAATTCACAATTTTTGTACCTTCGGGTTGTTGTATGCAAGGCTATCCGCGAGATCGTCCTTTGTCATGGCATAGAGGCCAGCTTCGAGCTTCAGAAACCCCATACTTCTGGCAATTTCCCGGCAGATGGATAATTCTTTGTTGTCTGGGAGGCAATACAAGAAATCATCTTCATTTCTACCATTAAAGACTAAGGCCCCTTTCGGGTACTTCAGTTCTCGGGCATAGTGTTTAGCTTCAAAAATTTCTTCTTCAGATAATCTTTTTCTCGAAGCATGTCGAATAATATAACCAAGGTCTTCGGAGGGTGCTTCGGGAGTAGAAGTGGCAGCTTTTTCAGGCAAAATATGTTCTATAGCTTCTTCCTCCACTGCCTTTTCTCCAATTTCCGAGGGTTTCTCCTTGGCAGGCTCTGAAGGCCCAGCTTCGGTGCTTGCCTGGCTCATTGTAGCTTTGGCTTCGGTCATTTTTGTTTCGGTTTCAATTTGCACTTTCGAAGCCTCGGCAATTTTCCCTGGAGTAGAGCTTGAAGCCTTTACTGTCTCCAGCACATCTAGTACACTGGCCATCCTTTTTCTCTTAGGGGTCGCCGCAAGACCTTTTTGTGCCTTCGGCATTGTCACCTCTGTCGAAGGGCTTAAAACTTCTAATGTTTTTGTTCCCTCGATTCCTGGTTCCTCAGCTTTATCAGTCTTCGGCTCAGCTAACGTGGCTGAGGGTGCCTTCGGCAAGGTGGCCGGTTCCTCAGCTTTCTGTATAGAAGGAATTGGTTCCTTTGGAGTAGCAGCTGAAGAAGTTTCCCCGCCAAACTCGGGCACTGTGGCCGGTTCAATGTAGCGCGGCCGATGGGTAAGGACCTTTAACTTTTTCCTCTTCGGCGCAGGCTCGTGTGGAGCAGCCGAAGCAGCAACCTTTCCAGAAGCTGCACCCTTTCTTTTCTGCCCCCGTGGCGGGTAACCATAGTCGGGGTACACAAATCCAATAGCATCAAAAACCCTATTTAATCTTTTCTTTTTTCAGCTCCTGAAGGCCGCAGATAGTGCATTATCTTTAGACTTGGAATATGCTCCAAGTAGCTCATCACTTGTATTTTCAACACACTTCAGCCAGTCATCATCTGGCTCGACAAAATGGTCTCCAAACCTGAAGGTATATTTCAATCGAATCAGACCAACTTCGCTAGGGTTAGTAATGGTTTCTTTTGGCATTTCCCAGCTGTCTATCAGTGGCCATATCCTGTAGGCTACATGTTCTTGGACTAAGTCTCTTGTCCCAATAAAAGCGCAAACTGTGCTGAAGGCCCTTTGGCATGCTTCGGCTGCCTCATCAATATCTACCTTAGGCATTCGGAGGCTGAAGCAGGACCAGATGGGGCGCATGATGATCTCTTTAATATTTTCTCTCGCCTTCAAATCATTTTTCACATAAAACCACTCTTCCATCTAGGCCTCGGGCCATCTCTTCCGAAAAGTTGGCACTGGGTAGCTTGAGCCAGAGCGAGCAACGAAGCTATAGCAACCAAAATTATTATGATGCTGTTCTTTACCCCAGGGCTTCGTCTCATACGAAAGTTCATGCATACTGCAAAAACATTTTGCACTTGGCTTTAGACCTTGACTTCTCACAGCCCAGACGAAGATCCCCATTCTAATAATTGCTTCGGGAGTAATCTGGTGAAGGAAAATCTGTATGTCTTTAAAACTTCAACAACAAATCTGCTCAGCGGGAACCGAAGCCCAGCTTTGAAGAAGCTTTGGTAGATCACAACTTCATTTTCTTTGGGAGAAGGAACGACCCTGTCTGCGTCAGCCCTCACAATAGACATATCTCAAAAATAGCTTCCTCTCATATTATCAAGATGACTCCGTTTGATAGTTGATTTCTCGAAGACTACATGACTTGGTCGCCAGGGCCGATCTTCAGAATCTTCGCCTCCACTTTCTACATCATAGCTGTCGCTGTCATCAGTATCTTCAGATAAGCCTTCTAGAATCTCTTTAGTAATCTTCTCTGTATTTGTTTTTGCCATTGACTCAACAAATCCAGCAGTCTTCTCCTCAAGGAGCTTCTCCTCTTCGCTCAACTTCGTCAGCAACCTTTTTGTCTTGAGACATATTTCCTTCGGGAATGGCGAAAATGTGTCCTTAAAACCGAAGCTTAGGAAGTCTAAGAAACTAAGCAAGCATTGGTAAGCAAGAACTAAAAAATCGAGCAAACAAAGCAGGCGCCAAGTAGCGTACCAAATGTGCTCGGGGTGAGTTCTTATTTATACGCCCAGTGCGCTCCAAATTGGAGGGCCCCGTCTGTCATTGACTGTTGCTATTGTAGCAAAGGGAAGGTGTTTTTTCGGACCTTCGGCTTAGGCCTTCGTCCATATCGCAATCTGAATTCGTTATTCTAACAAATTAATATTGCGAGGGGCTACTGTTGGGGGCCTTCGTCTTCCGAAGGTCCTCAAAAACATGATTTAATAATGTTTCTGGAGTGTAATACATGAACAGGTACCTTCAGATTCGGATCAGAGCCACAATGTGAGAAGCACAAACAATACGAAGGTCGACGTAGCGCCGAAGCTATGCGCAAGGGAGCTTCGGCATGACAGCTGGAAAGGGAACCGACTTAAAGGGGAAAAGACTATTTAGACCTCGGTAGATTACCTTAGAGTCATTAGCAAAAGTAAAGGGCATGGATGTAATTTCACATGGGCTGCGTCCTATGCCTATAAATAGATGAACAGTACTCCGTACTGTTCACACTGACTTGTGTTTGCTCGTGCGTCACGCTTGTACTTTTAGCTTCCATCAAGCCAAAGGTACATTTGTAATTTGATATTATTTCTATTTTTCCATGATAATAAAATAGAAATGAGCTGATAATGTTATATAATTGTTCATGTTATCTCTTACATTCCATATGATTCTCCTTTTATTAACATATACTGCAATGATGAAGGTATGTCCTTCATAACCTTCGTCTGAAGATCATTATATCCTAAGGAAAATAATGTGGTCGATGGACGAAGGGCATTAAAATTTAACATTTTTTGTGTTGCCTTGTTCTTAACTCATAGCACTTGAGAACAAGTCCCCAACAACAGGTTAATCCAATGGGGAAACATGAAGTGTGTTTGTAAGGTTTAGTATGGAATGCCAAAAGCTTTTTTCCTCCTTGTTACAGGCATTGTACAGGGGTATTTATAGACACTCGAGCGGCTGTCTGTCCCTTGACAAAGACGTTTATGCTCTCGAGTACCTGGTTTATCCCAAGAATATTCCCACGAGGGGAGGTTATAGGCAGTCATTACGGTAAGGCTATTACAGACACGACCCTTAACACACTTATCCTCGCGGGGCCTATTACAATGGGCCGAATCCCACATGGGCCTCCCGTGGTGGTGACAACGTGGGAGACCTGTAGACTTCGACAAAGCCTTCTCTTGCGACCCGTCCACGAAGGGAACCACGCAGGTCTCCGTCTGGTCGACGCCTTCGGCATGTTCGGACGCATTGTAGATGTGACCATCTGCACAATGGGCAGGCGAAGTCATAGAGCGAAGGGTAGCATGTTTGCCTTCGCCCCAACATTTGCCCTCCGAGGGACCAGTTCGACCAAGTCAGTTGGTGCTGAAGACGCCGCTAGATGGTGAAGACGCTGCCCTCGCTCGAAGTGGTCCCGCAGGGTTTTTGAAATGATCATTGATGGATGTGTTACTATTGGACTGCGTGTTTTCCAAGGCGTCGCGTCCTGCCTATAAAAAGGCAATCGCGACCAGCCAGGTCTCGTCTTCTGCTCGCGCTGTAGAAACCCTAGCTTTCCTGAACTACTCGCTTGCCCTCCTTGGTCTCCCGCTTCAGAATTCTAGCCCGCATCAAGCAGACTGCACGCTGCCATCGACGGTATGTTCCGATGCCTTCTTCTTTGTCTGCTGCGAGTGCATCATTGGCCGCGCCATCGTCCGAGGATACTTTGAGCAATTTGGCGGTGATGGAGTTGCTGCCTGGCCATACCATAGAGTTCGACACCTTGAGGATTTCCTCGGTTCACGTGCTGGAGATGTAGCGGCTTGGGTACTTTGGTGACGGCGTCGGGCGGGTGCCGGGGGCAGAGGAGATCCCCGAGCCAGAAGGCGAGTTGGTTGTTTTTTAGTCCTTTTTATCGCCGGTCTTTGCCTCTCGGCACATCGCTTCGTGGCGGAGGTGTTTTAGAAGTTTGAAGTGCAGGTTCATCAGTTGACGCTAAACGTCATGGTTGCACTGGCGAAGTATGTTTGGGCGGTTACTTCTTACGGCGGGCGGCCGTCTGTGGAGGTCTTCGCCAAGAATTATTGCCTGCATTGGCAGAAGAGGAAGATAGGGAATAAGATTGCTCAATTTGGATCGTGCACCTTCACGCTGAGGACTGGAAAGACTTCGACGGAGGTTGTTGAGATAGTTCCTTGCGCAAGGAACAAGTGGGGCAATTGGTGGGATTACTGGTTCTATGTTTCTCCTAGTCATGTCGAAGACCTCCCTGGCCTACCTCTAGCCATTCTTTGTTCACATTGTTATGTGGCGTTCCCTCGATTCAAGGTGGTGGAAGATGACGAGGATGAGGGGGCCCTTCGATATGCTTCCCGCTTGAGTAGCGAGCGCGATTTGGTTGAGGAGTTTATCGGGTATGGTGTGTGGCCCTTGGCACATGGCTGGGTGCTGGGCGAAGCATGCCTCTAGCGGATGCCGACCCTGGGCGACCGGTTGGTGCGAAGTCCTGCCTTCGCTGTGGATTTGCATGGTCTAAACTTGGCCGCATTTGTGCGCGAAGTGGAGGCCGAGGCAGTGAAGATTGTGGGGAAGTATGTGTTGAGGATGGAGACCCTGAGGAGTTGGGATATCTGTGGGTCAAACGTTCGGTTGAACTGCGTCTTTGAATTGAAAAATTTGCCTTATGCTGGCTACCCTGGGGACGACCACACCGATGCTGTTATTCGCCGGGGGAAAAAGGTGATGGCGATGGTTGACGAAGGCCCGTCGTGGGGAATAGCGCCGAGCGTGCCCGCCAGTAAGAGGAAATTAGGTACAACGGCTGAAGGGTTGTGGGCTTCCGAACATTTTGATGTGGAATTTTTGGAGACCTACGCAGCTCCTGGGGAGACGATGTCTTTGCCCGAGCTCCAGCAGTCTTCTGCGTGAATGCTGAAGGTCACCGGAGGTCGCTGGCCTAGGAATGTTCCGATTCCCCTAGCGGTTGGCGAGGACATTTTTACATCTCGATTAGCTCATGAGATGAAAATTTTTCCTTACGGACGGAATGTTGGTACTCTTGTGACGGCAGTGATGGAGAGGGATCGCCAAGACGCGCCATGGAAATGTCGGGCTTTTGCGAGGATTGGTGACCCGCTGCGCGAGGTCAAAATGGTGCGAGCGAGCGCGAAGCCTGCCGCCCCTGGCACCAACATGCCTTCGCCTGGCATGCTGGGCCCCAACGCGTCGCTGCCTACCCTGCCCAAGCAAGAACGAAGGCTTGCATCGCCAACGCATGCTACCGAGGCGGCAGTGAGCGGCGCCAAAGTCTCCCTGGATATTTCCGTGGGAGACTACACGATGGGCGGGGTCGCGATATTCGACGCCCACATAGGATGGGGGCTTGCCGATGAGTTTTTTTATTGTTTGTTTTTTGGACGAAGTCTTACTTGACCGTGGTGCAGAAGCGGAGACTGGGCAGCTGGCTGTTGTCCCGGCACCGACGGCGGCTAGAGCTGTGGCTGTGGGTGCGAAGGGTCCTATGCAGGATCCTTGGGCCAGGTTTTGTGCCAGCGGAGAGATTGCCTCGGCCACCGCCGCGAAGGATTTGGCCAGCTCAGCTATGCAGCAGCTGAAGCACATGAGTAATCTTTGCCTCTGGGAATGTTTTTTATATTGTGACTTCGAATTTGACAGTCCTTTGTGCTAGGTTACCGCCTTCGCCGAGCGTATTGCGTCGGGGGCGCTGACCTAGGAGTTTGCTGCCGAGAGGCGGCGACTCGAGGGGAGGATTGAGTTCCTCCGAACGCAGCATACTGAGGTGGTGCGAGATAAATCAGTAGCGAAGAACAAGAGCCGCAACCTGCTTGAGAAGCTGTCGGCGGCGGAGGCTGAGAAGGAAGACCTCGGCCGCCAGCTTGCCGCGGAAAAGGAGAACGCGGAGAGGGCCCGTGCGGAGGCCAAGGCCGCCCGTGATAGGGCCCACGTGGAGACCCAGGCTGCTCGTGCCGTGGCCAACCTCGCTCTCCAGCACGCTGCCGACGCGGAGTCGGGGCACAGGAGTCTTCACGGCTATCTGGACAGGGCGGAGACCTCCACTCGCACAAGCGTCGATCGAGCACATAAATTGCTTGTGGACGCGTACCGCGAGCTTGGTGCGCGTACCGCCCCTTTTGACTCGTCTGGCGAGGAGGTGGGCCTTTGCTTCGTCACGTGGTTGCAGGAGGAACTGGAGATCCTCCCAGCTATCATGATGGGTCTCATGTCCTTTGCCTCGCTCATCACCTGTGAAGGTGCTGCGAATGCCTTGTCCCGCGAGGGGTGCAGGCATTTCGAAGTGTTTGACCGATCAAACGAGGACTTCGACCGTGGGATATTCCAGGTTGAAGACGAGGTGTTAAAGCGGTCCGCTGGGGCTCTTTACGACATGATGTGGGGCCAGCATGGCCGCGATACTGTTTGGGAGAGGTCGGACTGGGCGCTTGAGCAGGTGCGTGATGTGTGTATGTGCATGGTTTTTTTATGGATATTTATATTTGATGATGTTTCTGTAGATGGCGAATGATGAAGAAGTCGACGACTTCAGAGGCCTGGAGAGCTCAGAGACCCAGGCAGAAGATGTGAAGACGGAGGCTAGGGAACAACCGGCGCCGCCGACCGGCCCTCGCGAGGATCCTGCGGCGGAGACCATCCTGCCTAGCGAAGACGCTCCAGCTACGGCTGCGATGACCACCGAAGACCCTTCGGTGCCGACCGCTCCTTCGCAGGTGGCGGGGTCGTGTTAGGGGTATTGTGTTTAGGGCCTTTTTGTGTATAACTGAAAGTCGGTTGCTGCGCAGGTTCCGACGTCTAGGCCTGCGCTAGCAACCCCTACTGACAATACTAATTTTGTGGTGGCCGCAAATGCGGTGCCTACTAATGATAGTTTGTCTGGTTCTGAATCTGGGTCTTGGTCATCTGATGGTGGTGAGTTTGGGAGCCCATTTTCCTGGACTGAGTCGTCGGATGAAGATTTGGATTATTTTGCTGCGTTAGATGTGGCTGCGGCAGAGTCCTCGCCGCGGCTGGAGGTGTGCGAAGCGTTTGATCCCCCGGCTGGCGTGAGGATCGATCATCGACGACGAAAAGTAGTGTCGAAGCATAGCGTTGGTGAGATGTCGCCAAGTGGTAGGCGTTGTCCGATGGGGATGGAGCGAACCCGCCTTCGCGTAGATCGGGGTGGCCAACGAGATTTGCTGTCCTCGTCGTTCAGGACGAGTATTGGTGAGGGGGATTTGCATAATCTTTTTGAGGGTGAGGAGTTGAAAATGATGTTGTTTAATTTTTGGGAGGCAGGCCTTATCTCGAAGGCTGATCCGATGTAGTATGTTTGCTGCCTGTTGGAACTTGCTCTCTGTAGCAAGGGAATCCAACGGGGGTGAGTAGTGACATTAATAGGGTTCTCGCGCAAGATGGCAATAGCTCTGTTAATCTAGCCTCTCAAGGGCACTGTGCGGGGGTATTTATAGGTATCTGAGTGCCCAACGTCTTGTGTTAAGGACGCATGTGCCCTCAGACACCTAGGTTATCCCCAGAATATTCCCATAAAGCGGGGTTACAGACTGTAATTACAAAGATGCCTTTACAAATTAGGCCCGTAACACGCAGCGGCCACTCAGGGCCTGTTACAATGGGCCGGATCACACGTGGGCCTCCATGCTGGACGAGGCCGCACGGTGGGATGACCTCGTCACAGGTCTTCGTCCGATGTCGTATGGGGCGAAGGGTGTCCCTGCCCGTTGTCTTGTCTCCATTGGACCAACGACCACGGTGAAGGCCTCGAGCGAAGGGTGGCGTCTTCGCCTTCGCCCCAACATTTGCCCTACGAGGGACCAGTTCGACTAAGTCATCTGGTGCCGAAGACGTCGCTAGATGGCGGAGACGCTGCCCTCGCTCGAAGTGGTTCCGCGGGGGTTTTTGACATGACCGTTGATTGACACCGTACTGTTGGACTGCGGGTTTCCCGAAGCGCCGCGCCCTGTGTATAAAAGGGGGCGGGGGCAGCGCGTTTTGAACTTTATCTTTCCGTGCTCTATGAAAACCCTAGCCGCCTTTTCCACCGTCTTGCTGCTCGTCTGCCCTCCTTGCTCTTGTTCGCCGGAGATCTGGCTCGAGTGAAGCAGACCGCCCGCCGCCGCCGACGGTACGTAGCGATGCCGACCTCTTCTTCTTCTGCTGCCGCTACGCCGCCGGCCGACGCGTCGTCTGAGGAAACGCTGAGTACTGTGGCGGCGGAGGAGTTGTGCGCCGGCGATACGGTGGATTTTGGTGTGTCGCGGATGTCGTCGGTCCGCGTGCAAGATATGCAGCGGCTGGGTTACTTTGGCGGCGGAGTCGCTCGTGTCCCGGGGACGGAGGAAGTCCCTGAGCCGTAGGGCGAGTTGGTTGTGTTCGAGGCGTTCTTCGCCTGTCACACCCGGGTTTTAGGGGTCCAAAGCCCGGGTGCGAACATAATCACCAGGTGTGCTGGGACCAAGTCTCACACATATGATGAATCATGGCACAGGATCGAATGTCACATCTTTACTATATAATCGGAGTTCTGTACAAAGTAAATAAATTATTACATTATATGGAGACAACGGTCCAGCAACCCAAAGTTGACTGGGAGACGACGACCTAGACCTCTCACGAACACATCGCAGCATCCTCCAAGCGCCTCATCCTGCGGTACCTGTTCTTGACCTGTGGGGGGGTGTGAGACAGCAAGAGTGAGCTCACATACGTTCATCGCTCAACAAGTTGTGGGGAATAATGTGCCTGAACTCGCCAAAGATGGGAGCTCATGTGAAGTGTAAGGCTTACCAAAGAGGATGGTTAGAGCTGAGCATTGCTTTTAAAGTTGGTCAAAATTTTATTAGCAATTACTAAGTATAAGTAAATTCCAACCCAATTAAGTAGTAGAACAAAAGTAACAACCTCACCTGCGATGCAATGCATATGACAAATTGAGTTTAAGTTATATAATTTAATCATGTGAGTGTCCGAGCTGCTCATGACCGTGAGCACGGCTAGTATACCAGTTTTACACTCTGCAGAGGTTGCGCATCTTTACCCACAAGTCATGTTACCCATCTGCCAAGGGATCGCGACTTCCCATACACCTCTACCGAGGAGGCGAGGCAGGGTAACACTACGAGGCCTTTACAAAGTTCCACTAGCTTCAGAAAACCCGCTACAGTTTATAGGAAGCTCCAATGCAGGAATCCCTTGCAGGACCGCCATCACAGCAAAATCCTCCCGAGGGCCTCCCCAGGAATCCCTTGCAGGACCGCCATCACAGCAAAATCCTCCCGAGGGCCTTCCCAGGAATCCCTTGCAGGACCGCCATCACAGCAAAATCCTCCCGAGGGCCTCCCTACACTGACCACTCCCCTACTGCCCTTGCCCCTTTCGGGTAAGGTAGTCCTCCACTAGCTTTCCTAATTAGTCAGCCAAGGGCGTCCATAAACCCTTGTGGTAGCACTGTTTTCCCGGGTGGTTCTCCATGTTCCAATTAACATAATGATCTTTAACATGAACAATAAATAACAACTGATAACAAAAGTATAACCATGAATAGTGTAATCTTCATACCCAAAACCACATAAAGCAATAGCAAGTACTACCCAAAAAGTCCAGTGGTAATCAAGGTATAAAGATAGTCAAACTAGGGTAACCTATTGGGTCCCATCAAAATTAACCTATGCAGATCATTATGATTAATTAGAACATGAGTGGGTAAAAGAAGTGATCAAGGGCACAACTTGCCTGGGACTTGAGATTCCAGCTACCAACTTGTTCTTCAGGTGGCTCGTAACCTCACGCTAGTCGTAGCAATACAAACAAATATGGTATAGGCAAAATTAACATTACACCAAATAAAAGAAAACATTATAAAACATATATAAAATAGAGCTCGCTTCCATGGTCATACGGGGAATAGAAACGAGATAGTCGGGGCTACGGTCGAGAAGGTACCACGTTTACGTTAAGTGAGTATTGGTTAGCACACTTAGTTCGGTATAGTCATATTAACATGCATTTATAAAATAAAAATTAAAAATAATAAATTTGAGTCGATTGAATTGTTATTTTAATAGTTGACAATTAAGCAAGTAATTAATTATCCAACATGAACAATATGGTGAGACGATTTAATATTAGGCTCGGACAGCATGCGATACGTGTGAATGGTGCGTGGCAACATGCGCGAACAGCGCGACGACGGCGAGCGCAATCACACAAGAATCACTAACAGATATCACATTTACACTAAACAAGTTTTAAAACAAAAACATTAGAGTAGACATTAACCACATTAACATGTATTTATAAAAGCGTAAATTAAAACTATAACTTAGTTTTAACTAAATCGCCATTTTAATAATCCTCGGATGAACAATTAATTAATTAATTAATCAAAACACGTGTCGTGACAAAACAATGTTTCTAACATGTAGACGATACTATTACAAACTCAACGCAATTGGGACAGGTTGAAATGGTTCTACAACGCAAATATTTTGAGTAAATAACATTTCACGGATTATAGGCGACGTGTCATGATCTCGTTGGCTAGAGTCCGGCCACACGATTGGCTACATGGCTGCGGGGGCAGAAGATCTGTGGGGATGTGGGGCCGTTTTGCATTTGCTGGTCGTATGGAGAAAAAGAAATTGTGCCGCATGCAACAACTTGGTTTTAGTGGGATCGTGATGCATGCAGGTGGGCCTAGCAGATTACATTTCCTACGGTTGTCCACTTTCCAATCCCACGAAGACGCATGATATTTCTTCTTCATTGAGTACATGCATGGCGGCATGCAGGCAAAAGTGAGGGCAGGCGTCTTCGTGGTAATGGCTGGGGCATGCGCCTAGGCAGCGCGACGCCGGCCGGAGACAGGGGTTCGCACACATCGGAGTGGGCGATGCGGCGCACGGCAGGGCATTGTTCTTACCGTTGGTCGAGACGTAGACGACGGCGGATTGCATTTGTGTAGGAGCCCATGACTTCTCTCAATGCTGACGACGCATTCTGAGCAGCTCGTCCTCCAGACTTGACCGGCGAGAGCGCGACCTTCTCGGTGTACGCTCGGCACTGCCCAGCGAGGAACTGGGCACCCACATCAAGGCCGGAGCGAAGGTCGCCGGCGAGGCCCTCTCTCCTCCCTTCTGTTCTCTCTCTCAGCTGCGCTATGGCGTTCTGTTTGAGGCCGAAGACGAGGCTGGGTGGATTTGTTTTATAGGAGAGACACATGGCTTTAGGATAGCGTCGGCCAAATTTATCGGATCACAACAAACCTAGCTACCCGCAGATACGGGCGTATATGGTAACAACCCATGGCTGTTGCAACAGATATGGCTAGAACCTGGGAAAGGATACATGCAAGATGCATGTCGATCCTAAGCAGGGGCCACATGGCGAGTGATTATGTGTTGAAGCCGATCGATTGTCCCAAATGATGCTTGGTTTTATTTCTTCTATTCTATTTCTATTATCTCATGTTTCTTCCACGTTTCAACATGATTCGTATTCTAGTTTTTCTTTTTCTTGAATTTAATTTAATTGCAGCATAAAAAAAACAGCATGAATTCAAGATTAAAGTTCATATGCAAAAGTACAATAAAATTCCAGCATGCAAATTCAAGTTTATTATATATATATATTAATTATTCATTTAAGTGAATGCTCAACATACACAATATATACATTATTTGTTTTAACAGTTCGTCCAAACGTTAGTATTCATTTTTTTTTGTTTGTATTTTCCTCAATATCCAATACTTTCACCCCTTTTTTTAATATGTATAATAATTTAATTAAAAGGACAATTACTTAGTTTATTTTTATATAATTAGGTTTTAAACTAAATTCTAGTCTTTCTTAGAACACATATTTATTCTAGGGAATGTAAATTTAGTGGTAAAAAAATTCTTTAAATTATATTCGAATTCAAAATTTTGTGGAGTATTTTACCAAAAATCTTATCATAGGATTTTTCAGTGTTACAAATTCTACCCCCCTTAAAATTAATCTCGTCCTCGAGATTTGTAAGAAAAGGATGTATAAAAAAAACTTATTTATAGTTTACTTTTAGTTTCTAATTAATTTATGATTAAGAAGTTTCTCGTTAATTATAAAGTGATTAGGAAAGCATGGGTGTTTATATGTGTAGACATTTTATTATGTAGGATAATAGATAGGAAGGTTAGGGCAAGAATAGCCTAGGGTAAGATAGTTTTTTTTTTGTGAGAGGAACTCCGTGTTGGATGGTAATGCATCTGATGATCGAGTTTGACTTCTCTCCTTCCTTGACAGGGTTGATCTTTCCTACTCCAGTCTTGGTCTTATTGATTCGAGGTTAGTTAGATCTATTAGGGTGACATAAGATCTTTTCAAGGTAAGATGAGTACCTTTTAAGATAAGATGGATCTATGAGTGTAGGATAGATTTTTTTTTTTAAAGATGAGATGGATTTTGTTAGGCTAGATACTTTAATGAGGGATAATCTAGTTTGTCTAGTTATTTTTATAAGCATTATATATATGTAGATGTAATTGTGGACATTACTCCACAACCCATCACACTCAATCAAAGATCCAAATCATACATGTATCATAAGAACAAGCATTCAAGCATATAGAAAAAAAATAGTTTTGTTTTTGTTCCTAAGAGTAGGTCTCCTATTCCTAAAGTCACTTTAGGCATAGGATTTCAAAGTGTGAAATCCAAGTTTGTCTTTAGAAGGAAAAGGTAAGAATAATCAGAGTAAGCGGAAATAGATGAGAAAGATTAAGAGAAGTTTAGAAAAGAATCAGAGTAGCAGAGGTAAGTAAGTATTGGTTGTCCAGTTCTATCTAGGTTTAGTCCTACAGTCAACATTCCTCTGATACCACTTCTGTCACACCCGGGTTTTAGGGGTCCAAAGCCCGGGTGCGAACATAATCACCAGGTGTGCTGGGACCAAGTCTCACACATATGATGAATCATGGCACAGGATCGAATGTCACATCTTTACTATATAATCGGAGTTCTGTACAAAGTAAATAAATTATTACATTATATGGAGACAACGGTCCAGCAACCCAAAGTTGACTGGGAGACGACGACCTAGACCTCTCACGAACACATCGCAGCATCCTCCAAGCGCCTCATCCTGCGGTACCTGTTCTTGACCTGTGGGGGGGGTGTGAGACAGCAAGAGTGAGCTCACATACGTTCATCGCTCAACAAGTTGTGGGGAATAATGTGCCTGAACTCGCCAAAGATGGGAGCTCATGTGAAGTGTAAGGCTTACCAAAGAGGATGGTTAGAGCTGAGCATTGCTTTTAAAGTTGGTCAAAATTTTATTAGCAATTACTAAGTATAAGTAAATTCCAACCCAATTAAGTAGTAGAACAAAAGTAACAACCTCACCTGCGATGCAATGCATATGACAAATTGAGTTTAAGTTATATAATTTAATCATGTGAGTGTCCGAGCTGCTCATGACCGTGAGCACGGCTAGTATACCAGTTTTACACTCTGCAGAGGTTGCGCATCTTTACCCACAAGTCATGTTACCCATCTGCCAAGGGATCGCGACTTCCCATACACCTCTACCGAGGAGGCGAGGCAGGGTAACACTACGAGGCCTTTACAAAGTTCCACTAGCTTCAGAAAACCCGCTACAGTTTATAGGAAGCTCCAATGCAGGAATCCCTTGCAGGACCGCCATCACAGCAAAATCCTCCCGAGGGCCTCCCCAGGAATCCCTTGCAGGACCGCCATCACAGCAAAATCCTCCCGAGGGCCTTCCCAGGAATCCCTTGCAGGACCGCCATCACAGCAAAATCCTCCCGAGGGCCTCCCTACACTGACCACTCCCCTACTGCCCTTGCCCCTTTCGGGTAAGATAGTCCTCCACTAGCTTTCCTAATTAGTCAGCCAAGGGCGTCCATAAACCCTTGTGGTAGCACTGTTTTCCCGGGTGGTTCTCCATGTTCCAATTAACATAATGATCTTTAACATGAACAATAAATAACAACTGATAACAAAAGTATAACCATGAATAGTGTAATCTTCATACCCAAAACCACATAAAGCAATAGCAAGTACTACCCAAAAAGTCCAGTGGTAATCAAGGTATAAAGATAGTCAAACTAGGGTAACCTATTGGGTCCCATCAAAATTAACCTATGCAGATCATTATGATTAATTAGAACATGAGTGGGTAAAAGAAGTGATCAAGGGCACAACTTGCCTGGGACTTGAGATTCCAGCTACCAACTTGTTCTTCAGGTGGCTCGTAACCTCACGCTAGTCGTAGCAATACAAACAAATATGGTATAGGCAAAATTAACATTACACCAAATAAAAGAAAACATTATAAAACATATATAAAATAGAGCTCGCTTCCATGGTCATACGGGGAATAGAAACGAGATAGTCGGGGCTACGGTCGAGAAGGTACCACGTTTACGTTAAGTGAGTATTGATTAGCACACTTAGTTCGGTATAGTCATATTAACATGCATTTATAAAATAAAAATTAAAAATAATAAATTTGAGTCGATTGAATTGTTATTTTAATAGTTGACAATTAAGCAAGTAATTAATTATCCAACATGAACAATATGGTGAGACGATTTAATATTAGGCTCGGACAGCATGCGATACGTGTGAATGGTGCGTGGCAACATGCGCGAACAGCGCGACGACGGCGAGCGCAATCACACAAGAATCACTAACAGATATCACATTTACACTAAACAAGTTTTAAAACAAAAACATTAGAGTAGACATTAACCACATTAACATGTATTTATAAAAGCGTAAATTAAAACTATAACTTAGTTTTAACTAAATCGCCATTTTAATAATCCTCGGATGAACAATTAATTAATTAATTAATCAAAACACGTGTCGTGACAAAACAATGTTTCTAACATGTAGACGATACTATTACAAACTCAACGCAATTGGGACAGGTTGAAATGGTTCTACAACGCAAATATTTTGAGTAAATAACATTTCACGGATTATAGGCGACGTGTCATGATCTCGTTGGCTAGAGTCCGGCCACACGATTGGCTACATGGCTGCGGGGGCAGAAGATCTGTGGGGATGTGGGGGCCGTTTTGCATTTGCTGGTCGTATGGAGAAAAAGAAATTGTGCCGCATGCAACAACTTGGTTTTAGTGGGATCGTGATGCATGCTGGTGGGCCTAGCAGATTACATTTCCTACGGTTGTCCACTTTCCAATCCCACGAAGACGCATGATATTTCTTCTTCATTGAGTACATGCATGGCGGCATGCAGGCAAAAGTGAGGGCAGGCGTCTTCGTGGTAATGGCTGGGGCATGCGCCTAGGCAGCGCGACGCCGGCCGGAGACAGGGGTTCGCACACATCGGAGTGGGCGATGCGGCGCACGGCAGGGCATTGTTCTTACCGTTGGTCGAGACGTAGACGACGGCGGATTGCATTTGTGTAGGAGCCCATGACTTCTCTCAATGCTGACGACGCATTCTGAGCAGCTCGTCCTCCAGACTTGACCGGCGAGAGCGCGACCTTCTCGGTGTACGCTCGGCACTGCCCAGCGAGGAACTGGGCACCCACATCAAGGCCGGAGCGAAGGTCGCCGGCGAGGCCCTCTCTCCTCCCTTCTGTTCTCTCTCTCAGCTGCGCTATGGCGTTCTGTTTGAGGCCGAAGACGAGGCTGGGTGGATTTGTTTTATAGGAGAGACACATGGCTTTAGGATAGCGTCGGCCAAATTTATCGGATCACAACAAACCTAGCTACCCGCAGATACGGGCGTATATGGTAACAACCCATGGCTGTTGCAACAGATATGGCTAGAACCTGGGAAAGGATACATGCAAGATGCATGTCGATCCTAAGCAGGGGCCACATGGCGAGTGATTATGTGTTGAAGCCGATCGATTGTCCCAAATGATGCTTGGTTTTATTTCTTCTATTCTATTTCTATTATCTCATGTTTCTTCCACGTTTCAACATGATTCGTATTCTAGTTTTTCTTTTTCTTGAATTTAATTTAATTGCAGCATAAAAAAACAGCATGAATTCAAGATTAAAGTTCATATGCAAAAGTACAATAAAATTCCAGCATGCAAATTCAAGTTTATTATATATATATATTAATTATTCATTTAAGTGAATGCTCAACATACACAATATATACATTATTTGTTTTAACAGTTCGTCCAAACGTTAGTATTCATTTTTTTTTGTTTGTATTTTCCTCAATATCCAATACTTTCACCCCTTTTTTTAATATGTATAATAATTTAATTAAAAGGACAATTACTTAGTTTATTTTTATATAATTAGGTTTTAAACTAAATTCTAGTCTTTCTTAGAACACATATTTATTCTAGGGAATGTAAATTTAGTGGTAAAAAAATTCTTTAAATTATATTCGAATTCAAAATTTTGTGGAGTATTTTACCAAAAATCTTATCATAGGATTTTTCAGTGTTACATCGCCGCTGGTCTCCGCCTGCCTACGCACCGATTTGTCAGAGAAGTCCTGCGCAGATTTAACGTTCAGATCCATCAGCTGACTCCGAATGCCGTGGTGGCTCTGTCGAAGTATGTCTGGGCGACGACTTCGTACGGCGGACAGCCATCAGTCGAAGTCTTCGCGAAGTACTATTGCCTGCACTGGCAGAAGAGGATGATTGGAGATGAAGTTGCCCAGTTTGGATCCTGTACATTTACGCCGAAGACCGGCAAGACCACGATGGAGGTAGTTGAGTTGGTTCCTTGTGCCCGCAACAAGTGGGGCAATTGGCATGAGTTTTGGTTTTACGTCGCGGAGGGTACAGTCGAAGACCATCCGGGGCTCCCCGCGTCCGAGATGTGCTCGCATTTTTACTCAGCATACCCGCCTTTTGAAGTGGCGGAGGAGGATGCGGACGAAGGGGCCCTTCGGTGCGCCGCCGGTCTGAGCAGCGGGCGTGATTTGGTTGAGGAATTTGTGGCGTACGGGGTATGGCCTTTGGCGCATGGCTGGGCGTTGGGCGAAGTGTGCCCTCGCCAGATGCCTTCCCATGGTGGGAAGCTGGTGTGAAGTCCTGCCTTCGCGCTTGATCTGCATAGCCGCGATCCGGCCGCCTTTGTGCGTGAGGCGGAGGATGGGGCGATGCGGATCGTTGGTCGGTACGTGCCGAGGACAGAGGGCCAGCGTAGCTGGGATATTCGCGGGTCGAATGACCGCTTGAACATGGTTTTTGAGTTGAATCGTCTGTCGTATGGCGGTTATCCCGGCCAAGACGATGTGGATCGTCGCGGGAAGAAACCGGTGGTAGAGTCTGGAGACGACCCCGCGCCGGCGGCCGCCCCGTCCTCTAAGAAGAGGAAACTAGGTACTGCTATGGGAGGACTTGGGGTTTCCGATGGTTTTGCTAGAGAATTGATGAGGACATGCGCGGCCCCGGGGGAAGGATGTCTTCGCCCGAGCTCCGGGAGTCTTCGGCGCGGATGCTGAGGGTTACTGGGGGTTGGTGGCCTAAGAATGTTCCTATCCCCCGCGCGGCCGGCGAAGACTTTTTTACATCTCGCATGGTTCGTGAATGGAAAGTGTTTCCTTACGGGCGGAATATTGCTGCTGTTGTGTCGGCAGTCATGGACAAGGATCGCCAGGGAGCTGCACAGAAGCGCCAGGCGGTCGTCAGGCTTCATGAAGCCAGGCCGAAGAGGCAGCGGGGGGCTGCGAAGACTGCTGCCCCCGGCGGAGGCAAACCGCCGCTGGCGGCGAAGTCGGCCGTCCCTGCATCCAGCAAGGCGCCGGAGGCTGCGGCTGCCGCCGGTGGTTCCAAGTCTGCGAAGGCTGCACCGGCGTCCAGCAGGGTGCCGGAGGCCGCGAAGGCGGCCCGAGAGTTGCCGCCGTCGGGCAAGCGCGTCGCCAACTTCGCCACCGACATTAGTGTGGACAATTATCTTGTTGGTAAGTCGTTGGCTTGATGATTTTTTGTTTTTTTTAAATTTGTTGATACGTCGCAGGGTCGGACGAAGGCCAACTTGTTGTTGTTCCGCCTGCCGCGGCGACCACCGGGGCTGCCGTGTTGCCAAGGGCGAAGGGCGGTGCTCTTAGTGCCGGCGGCGAGATGCCGGCACTCACTGCCGTCAGGGACGAGGCGGGTGCTGTGTCCCGCCGGCTGAAGGAGATGAAGGAGGCACTGAGTCAGGTACGTTGAGCTAGACTTCGGTTTTTTTTTAACCGGCTTCGCCGGGGCTGTGGTCTTATGTGTGTCTTGTAGGCGGCTGACTTCGCAGACCGCGTGGCGTTGGGGGCCCTGACGACAGTTGTGTCTGCCGAAGTCGAGAGACTTCGGACGCAACATGCTGACGCTGTCCGGGAGAAGTCGGCCACCGACAGTAAGTGCCGCAAGTTGGCGGACAAGGTGGCCGCGCTGGAGGGGGAGAAGACTGACCTTCGGCGCCAACTGGCGGAGGAGAGGAAGGAGGCCAATGAGGCCCTCGCCAAGGCGCATGTTGCGCAGGCGGAGGCCAATTTGGCGCGGGTGGAGGGCAGCCTTGCCAGGGAGCGCGCCGAGCAGTTGGAGGAGCGGCTCAACGCTCTGCAGAGCCGTGTCGAGAGGGCCGAGGCCGCGACGCGCACGGAGGCCGAGCGGACACGCAAACAGCTTATGGATTCATACCATGAGCTGGGCGCGTGGACCGCTGACTTCGAAGTGCCAGACCGAGAGCCCGGACTTCGCTGCCTGGAGTGGGTACAGGAGGAGTTGCAGGCGCTCCCCACCATCGTGGAGGGGTTTATGTCTTATGCTTCCCTGGTCACCTGCGAGGGGGCGATGAACGCGCTCTCTCGTGAAGGGTGCCGGCACTATGAGGTCTTCGACCAAGCTGATGAGGATTTCGAGCGTGATATCTACAAGGTTGAGGACCATATAGTGAAGGAATCCGCCGGAGCCCTCTACGACCGGATGTGGGGCCCCTACGGTCGAGAGGTGGTCAGGGAGCGGGCCGAGACGGCGAGGGGTCAGGTAATGTTTGGCTTTTGTTTGGTGTTTGTTGAATGTGGGCTATGTATGGGTTTGCTGAATTTGTGTGCTGTGTCTCAGGCGGCGCGTGGCGAGAGGGTGGATGACTTCGGGGCTTTGAACAGTGTGCTGCCTGACCCGGAGCCGAACTCGACTGAGGCTATGCCCGAGGCCGCCCTGCAGCCGCCTCCGGAAACCGCCGAAGGCGCTCCTGATGCCCCCGCAGCCACTGCAGCCGGCGGAGGTCCGTCGCCAACTGCCGCGCCAAGGGCTGAGGATCCTGTGAAGGTGGCGGCGGAGTCAACAGCGGAGGAGCCCGCGACGGCTGGGTCTTCGCAGGTGGCGTAGTGGGTGTGGGTAGTTAGGGAATTTTGGATATGTTGCTGAATCTTGGTTGCTGCGCAGGTTCAAGATTTTGGGCCTACGCACGCAACCGCTACTACTAATTTTTTGGCGGCTTCGACCGTGGATGGTGGTAATAAATCAGATGGGTCTGCATCTGAGTTTTCTGATTTTGGTGACTCTGGGAGCTCGGTTGAGTGGACTGAGGAGTCGTCGGATGAGGACTTGGACTACTTTGCGGCCTTGGATGTGGCAGCGGCGGAGGCTTCGCCGCACGCTGCGGATGCTGAAGTTGTGCCTGGTCCGAGTACTGGGCGTTGCGAAGCGTAGAGTGAGTGGGGCGGACAGCGGTCGGCTTCGTGTGAGTAGGGCTGGCCGGCATGAACTGTTGTCCTTGCCGGCCGCCGTGAGTGCAGGTGAGGGGGAATTGCGAAGTCTTTTTGCGGGTGAGGAGCTTAGGATAATGTTATTTAACTATAGGGAGATGGGAATTATTCCGAAGGTTGAGCCGATGTAGAGTGTGATGCCCTCGCTTGTACATGTGTAATGTCTTGTATGATGAAGTTGTGTGCCCTCGCACATTCGGCTATGCTCGCGAAGGCATTACGTATTTGGTCAGGTGTATTTGTTATGCTGGACTGGTGCGCATGTAGTCGGTCTTTGCGCGGACAGTTTGGTGTAGACGTTTTCGCTTTCGTTACGCTTCGTCCGGCTGCGCCTTTGGGTAACTGTTGCACGGATAGTCTTCGCGGAGGGCTTTGATTTTTCGCACTTGTTGCGCTAGCCCGGCTGCACCCGTAGGCGACTTCTGCACGGATAGTCTCCGCGGTAGACTTCGGTTTTTCGTACTTGTTGTGCTAGTCCGGCTGCACCCTTAGGCGACTTCTGCCCGGATAGTCTTCGCGGAGGACTTCGATTTTTCGCACTTGTTGTGCTAGTCTGGCTGCTCCCTTAGGCGACTTCTGCACGGATAGTCTTCGCGGTAGACTTTGGTTTTTCGCACTTGTTGTGCTAGTCCGGTTGTACCCTTAGGCGACTTCTGTACGGATAGTCTTCGCGGTAGACTTCGATTTTTCGCACTTGTTGTGCTAGTCCGGCTGCACCCTTAGGCGACTTCTGCACGGAGTTGTCGCACGCGAGGGTGGCTAGCGCTGAGCCTCGCGGTGACTTTGTATTGGTCGAATGTCGAAGACCGTCGTCGCGGTCTTTTATCGACGCATGTTTTTGCGGGGGATTTTTCGCTTGTATATTACATGACTCCGCCTCGTTAAAAACCTCACCCCCCGGGAGGAAAAGAGTGCGGGCCAGAATAACATTGTTTTTGCGAATTACCAGGGCGAATCGGCCCTGATGAGTCAAACAAAAAATTTGCGGAGATTGTCGATGTTCCAGGAGTGCTCCAGGTCTTCGCCGTTTGGCGTTGCGAGCCTGTAAGCGCTGGGGGAAGCCTTCGTCTTGACAATGAAAGGGCCCTCCCACTTTGGCTCCAGCTTGCCCCTGGACTCTGTCCGAGCTATTCGAACGAGTACGAGGTCCCCTTCGCTGAACTCTCTCGGGATGACTGCGTGGTCGCTCCATGCTTTTGTTTGGGCTTGGTATTTGTTCAGAGCCTATAGAGCGAAGACTCGGTCTCCATCGATGAGATCCTTCGAAGTGGGCTCGTCCACGTCGGGGACGGCTGACGAAACTGTTCACGGGGACCCATGTTTTATTTCTTGTGGGGTCATGGCCTCCGATCCATATAGAAGGCGGAAAGGGGTGAACCCGGTCGCCCTGCACTCAGTCGTGTTTAGCGCCCAGACCGCCTCAGGTAGCAAATCGGCCCACTTGCCCTTTTTTCGTCGAGGAGCATCTTTTTGACAGCTGTGAAAATTTTTCCATTGGCTCGTTCCACAACTCCGTTGGACTGCGGGTGATATACCGAGGCGAAGGCAAGCTTGGTGCCAATGGAGAAGCAAAAATCCTTGAAGTCTTGGCTGTCGAACTGCTTGCCGTTGTCGACTGTTAGTTCGGACGGTACTCCGAAGCGGCAAACAATGTTTTGCCAAAAGAATTTTTGTGCAGTCTTTGATGTTATTGTGGAAACGGCCCTCGCCTCGATCCATTTGGTAAAGTATTCGACAGCGACGAAGGCGAACTTAAGGTTCCCCTGAGCCGTGGGCAAGGGCCCGACGATGTCCAGGCCCCAGCGCTGGAGAGGCCAAGTGTGGGCGATCAGTTTTGTGAATTGCGAGGGGCTGCCTGATCGAGGAGAAAACTTCTGGCAGGCTTCGCAGGACCTTGCAACCCGATTTGCAGCGCAGATCATTGCGGGCCAGTAGAAGCCTTGGCGGATCACTTTTGCGGCTAGGGCCCTTGGCCCTGCGTGAGAGCCGCAAGTACCACTGTGGACTTCGCGCAGGATGTGGACGCCTTCGGTCTCGGTGACACATTTAAGCATTGGCTGACTGACCCCTTTCTTGTAGAGTTGGCCCTCAATCAGTGCGAAGTCCCGACTTCGATGTTTGAGGCGCTTGGCCTCGTTGATGTCAGTTGGGTGGTAGTACCCTTGAAGGAACAGGGTTATTGGTGCCCGCCAGTCTTCGGTCATAATAAGGTTGACTATGTGGTGGCCCTCGCTGTCATTGGTTATTTGGAGCCCTTCGGGGCTCCGGACGGCTGGCGTGCCGATGACATGGTAAAACACGTCGGAGGGCAGAGACTCGCCTCTGGCGGCAGCTTTGGCCAGTGCGTCGGCCTCTTCATTCTTGGCTCGGTCCACATGCTGCAAGGTGAATCCCTTGAATTGTCTCTCGAGATTTCGGATGGCCGCGAGGTATTGCATGAGTGCGGGGTCCTTTGCTGCATAGTCTTTCTCGACTTGGCCGGCAACTACCTTGGAGTCTGTTCTGATGATGCAGGTGGTGACCTCAAGGGCCCTCAGCTTGCGGAGGCCGAGGATGACTGCTTCGTATTCTGCTATGTTATTTGTGCATCTGTCAGATTCTAGAGCGAAGCTGAGGCATGCTGCATATCTGTGCTTGACCCCGGCTGGTGAGGTGATGACTGCAGCGGCGCCTGCCCCCGCATGGCACCATGCACCGTCGCAGTGGATCGTCCAAACCTTCTCTGCGGATGGGTCCGGCTGTGTTATTGGCCCAGTCCAGTCGACGACGAAGTCTGCCAGGACTTGTGACTTGATGGCTGTCCTGGGCTCGAAATTTATGTGGTAGCCGGAGAGTTCGGCCGCCCACTTGGCAATCCTCACCGATGCTTCCGGGTTTCTGAACAATTCGCTGAGTCCCCTGTCTGAGGTGACTCGGACCTTGAATGCTTCAAAATAATGGCGCAATTTGCGCGAAGACATAACGACTGCGTAGGCAATCTTCTCCAGTTCTGTCATGTTACATTTGGACGGTGTCAGCACTTCGGAGACGTAATAAACTGGGCACTGCCTGATCACGCCCTCAACTGTCTGCTCCTGCACCAGTGCCGCGCTGACCGCATGCGGCGAAGCCGCAACATAGAGCAACATGGGTAGCGAAGAGTCGGGGCTTGTAAGGACTGCCAACTCTGACAGGTACTGTTTTAATGAGGCAAAGGCCGCTGCCTGCTCTGGTCCCCAAGCGAAGTCTTTTGCGCCACGGAGAGTTTTGAGGAAAGGAAGACTTCGCTCAGCGGAACTGGAGATGAATCTGTTGAGGGCGGCCAATCTGCCCGTCAAGCGCTGGACGTCTCTGGCGGACTGCAGAGGCGTCATGTTTATGATGGCCTGAATTTTGGTTGGGTTGGCCTCGATGCCGCGGTGTGATACCAGGTAGCCCAATATTTTGCCTTGGCGAACGCCGAAGACACACTTTTCCGGGTTTAGGCGGAGTCGTGCGTCTCGCATGTTCGTGAATGTCTCGGCGAGGTCGGCGAGATGATCCTCCTTGCTCTTGCTGGCGACGACGATGTCGTCCACATATGTGAATATATTTCTGCCAACTTGCCCTTCGAGCACTGTTTTGGTAAGCCTGGAGAAGGTGGACCCGGCGTTCTTGAGTCCCTCCGGCATTCTGATGAAGCAATATGTGCCGAAGGGTGTTACAAAGCTGGTGCTAGCCTTGTCTTCCTCCTTCATGTATATCTGGTGGTAGCCGGAGAAGCAGTCAAGGAGTGACATGACTTCGCATCCGGCCGCGCTATCGACTATTTTGTCAATCCGTGGCAACGGGAAGTTGTCCTTTGGGCAGGCCTTGTTGAGACTGGTGAAGTCGATGCACATTCGCCACTTGCCGCTCTTTTTCTGCACCATCACAACGTTGGAGAGCCACGTGGGGTAAGCCACCGGCTCGATGAATTTGGCTTCCAGGAGGCGGTGCACCTTTGCCTTGGCGGCCTCTGTCTTCTCGTCGTACATTTTGCGAAGCCGCTGTTTTTTCGGTCTCACCGAAGGGTCGATTCTCAAGCTATGCTCAATTATGGATCGGCTGACCCCGACCAGGTCGAGGGCTGACCAGGCGAAGACATCTTTGTTCTTGGACAGGCAGCAGAAGAGTTTCTCCTCTTCATGCGAAGTGAGGTCTTCGCTGATAGTGACTGTCTGCTTGGGCGTGGCCTGGTCGAGGGGGACAGTCTTGGTCCCGTCGTTGCTCTGCAGCTATGCCTTGTCGTGCTCTTTGTCGGTTGGGCTGACGGACGCAGGGACCTCGCGCTGGGCTGTGAGGCAGTGCACGTTTCTTTGTCTGGGGACGAAGTACCGCTCTATGTTGCGCGCGGTCTGTTGATTGTCGTAGACCGCAATGGCGCCTAACGGACCTAGTATCTTCATGCACAGGTACAGTCCGTGAATAGCTGCCTCAAACTTGTTGATGGAGCCCCGACCCATGATGGCGTTGTACGGATATACCATATCCACAATATCAAAGGTCACTTGCTCACTTCGGGCATTGGGTGCTACACCGAAGGAGAGAGGCAGCTCTATTTTGCCGACAGGAAAAGTGCCCTTGCCACCGAAGCCATACAACGGGTTGTCCGAAGGCTTGAGCAGGCTGTGGCTTATGCCCATGCGGTCGAAGGCATGGAGGAAAATGATGTCTGCTTGACTGCCATTGTCGACTAGGACTTTGTGCAGATCCCAGCCTGCCACGCTGCAGTTGATAACCATGGCGTCGATGTGGGGGGCGCTGCGCAGGTCGACGTCTCGTGCGTCGAAGGTTAGCGGTACGTGGGACCACTTCGTCTGCACGACTGGGCCGGTGATGGCGACGTGGTTGATGCTGCGGTAGTGGTCCCGCTTCTGCCGCTTTGTGTCGAAGTCGGTGCTGGACCCCCCAGTGATCATATGAATGACTCCACGACACGGCTGATCGGCGAAATCTTCTTGTTTTGGGGCGTGGGGGTGGGGGATGTTCTGATGTTGCTGGTGTGGAGGTAGCGGTGGAGGAGGTACGATTTGTACTTCCTGGTGGTGTTGGTATGCGTGGTGCGGTGGATGCGGAGCGGGGGCGTGGATGTAGGGTGGCGGGGGTTGCTGATAAGTGTGCGCGACAACTCTGGGGTTGTCGGCTGGCTGCGCCCGTGCCATCCTGTCTTCGGTGGCCTTCGTTTCTGGGCAGTCTTTGGTTTGGTGGGCGCAGTCTTCGCCATGGAAGAGACAGTAGAATAGGCGTGGCGGCTGCGCACGCCCCCGGCCCCTACCGCGAGTTCCATTTCCGCGGCCCTGGGGGGATATTCCTGGCGGCGAGGGGCGTCAGCAATGGGGTGCTGGTTGGCTATGTTGTGCACTTGCTGTTGATTGCGGCCGTCTCGACCGGAGTCTTGCTGTGGAGTCCTCGTCCACGTGCGGCTGGACTGTGGAGCCTCTTTGGGCTTCCTTTGAGACTCAACCTTGCGCTGGTGGAGCTCTTCGGATTTGGCATATTTTTCAAATAGCTGATATAATTCTTGGAGGTTCTTGGGCGGATCTCTGATGCAGTGGCTACAGAGGACGCCGGCGCGAAGGCCACTGATGGTGTAGTGGATGGCGATCTGGTCATCGACTGAGGGCAGCTGTGACTTGAGTGTTAGAAATTTGCGGTAATACTCCCGCAGAGTCTCCTTTTCCAGCTGCTTGCAGAGTGAGAGTTCGGCCAAGGCGTCGGTGTCTAGGCGGTACCCTTGGAAGTTGAGCAGGAACTTGTCCCGGAGGCTTCTTCAGGAATCAATGGACAGCGGAGGCAACCTGGTGAACCAGGTGAGAGCTGGGCCTTCGAGGGCGATGATAAAAGACTTGGCCATCGTGGCGTCGTCCCCTCCGGAAGATGCAACGGCGACCTGATAACTCATTATGTATTGTGCTGGGTCAGTGCTGCCGTTGTACTTGGGATAGGTCCCTGCCCGGAAGTTGGCGGGCCAAGGCATCACTTGCAGATGTGGCACCAGGGGACTTTGCTCGTCGAGGTAGTTGACCCCTTGGAATGGCGCGGCGTGTGGGAAGGTGTGGTCGCGCTGGTGGAAGCGCGAGTCTTCCAGTTGTGCGCGCTGTTGCAGGGGTGGCCCGTGCTGCAGGCCGAGGTGGCCTTCGCGCTGCATCAGCGTGATCTCCCGCTCGAGGTCCTGGGCCTTCTGCTCTTCGTCGCGTATCATTTGCCGCACCTTGGCTAGTGCGGACACGCGCTGGCGCTTGGCCTCCAGTATCTCCTTTTGCCTCTGGAGATTGCGGTTCTTGAGGCACAGGGCGCGCAGCTGTAGCTGTTCTTCCGCTGAGACGCCGAGGACGTCACCGTCCTCGGTGAGGTCCGCGCCCTCCGGTGGGGCGAAGCCTAGGGGAGGCTGCGATTGTCCTTCAGGGCCGCAGGTGCGGAGAGTGTCGTCTTCGCAGGTGCGGAGAACGTCGTCTTCAGTAGCCTCTTGGTGGGTGGAGTGGGTGAGGGCGAGGGCCTTGCCCTTTTTTGCGGCAAGCAGTGCTGCCTTCGTAGCCTCGTCAGCCTTCGAGTTAGCTTTCTTGGGTGCCATCGCGGGTGATTTTTTCGTAGCCTGAACGGTGGGCGCCAAATGTTGGAACTTGCTCTCTGTTGCAAGGGAATCCAACGGGGGTGAGTAGTGACGCTAACAGGGTTCTCGCGCAAGATGGCAATAGCTCTGTTAATCTAGCCTCTCAAGGGCACTGTGCGGGGGTATTTATAGGTATCTGAGTGCCCAGCGTCTTGTGTTAAGGACGCATGTGCCCTCAGACACCTAGGTTATCCCCAGAATATTACCATAAAGCGGGGTTACAGACTGTAATTACAGAGATGCCTTTACAAATTAGGCCTGTAACACGCAACGGCCACGTAGGGCCTGTTACAATGGGCTGGATCACACGTGGGCCTCCATGCTGGACGAGGCCGCACTGTGGGATGACCTCGTCATAGGTCTTCGTCCGATGTCGTATGGGGCGAAGGGTGTCCCTGCCTGTTGTCTTGTCTCCGTTGGACCAACGACCACGGCGAAGGCCTCGAGCGAAGGGTGGCGTCTTCGCCTTCGCCCCAACACTGCCCTCACTCTTGTCTTGCGGTAGTGAGTAAAAACGCTGCCCTCCCTGGCTCAGAATAAAGAGGTAAGGGCGATGAAATGCGATTTGTACTTATTCATGTGGTGTGGTTGGTGACCCTTCGCTATGTGTATGTAATTTGTGACAACATTGTTGTTTGTGTAATATGGCCGGTGACCCTTCGCTTGTCCATGCGATGTTGTTGAATGAGATGGGGACTTCGTGCTTGCTATGATTGTCTGGCTGCACCCTTGGGTGACTTTTGCACGGATTTGTATTTTATTAAATACTTCGCATCGTGCACTTATTGTGCTTTTCCGGCTGCACCCTTAGGCGACTTTTGCGCGGATTTGTGTTTTGGTAAAGACTTCGTATCATGCACTTATTATGCTCGTCCGACTGCAACCTTAGGCGACTTTTACGCGGATTTGTCTTTTAGTAAATACTTCATATCATGCACTTATTGTGCTCGTCCGGCTGCACCCTTAGGCGACTTTTGCGCGGATTTTGTCGCACGCGAGGGTAGTCTACGCTACCTGTCGACTTCGAATCGGTCGAATGCTGAAGGCCGTCGGCGCGGTCTTTTTTGACATGGAGGTGATTCTTGAAATTTTTTGCGGGGGCTTTTCACTGGTATATTACATGGCGCCACCTCGTTAAAAACCTCACCCCCTGGGAGAAAAGAGTGCGGGCCTGAATAGCATTGTTTGCAGAATTACAAAGGCGCGTAGGCCCTGGGACTTAAACAAAAAATTCTCGGAGATTATCGATGTTCCAGGAATGTTCTAAGTCTTCGCCAGATGACGTTGCCAACCTATAAGCACTAGGGGATGCCTTCGTCTTGACTATGAATGGACCTTCCCACTTCGGCTCTAGCTTGCCCCATGACTCTGTCTGGGTGGTTCTTACGAGTATGAGGTCCCCTTCGTTGAATTCTCTTGGGATGACTGTGTTGTCGCGCCAGGCCTTGGTCTGAACCTGATATTTGTCGAGGGCCTGCAGGGCGAGGACATGGTCTCCGTCGAAGAGATCTTTGAAAGTTGGTTCATCGACATCAGGTACATTTGATTTGTTTGTTCGGGGGGACCCATGCTTTAACTCTTGCGGCGTCATGGCCTCAGATCCATACATTATGCAGAAGGGTGTGAACCCGGTTGCCCGACACTCTATCATGTTCAAGGCCCATACAACTTTGGGTAATTGGTCGGCCCATTTGCCCTTTTTGTCATCAAGGAACCTTTTCTTGATGGCGCTAAAAATCTTGCCATTGGTGCGCTCGACCACACCGTTGGATTGTGGGTGGTACACAGAGGCGAAGACAGGCTTGGTGCCGATGGAACAGCAGAATTGCCTGAAGTCTTGGCTGTCGAACTGTTTGTTGTTGTCGATTGTGAATTCGGACGGGACTCCAAAGCGGCAAACAATGTTTTGCTAGAAGAATTTTTGGGCGGTCTTCGATGTTATTGTGGAGACTGCCCTAGCCTCAATCCACTTGGTGAAATATTCAACAGCGACGAAGGTGAACTTGAGATTCCCTTGAGCTATTGGCAGTGGTCCGACGATGTCCAACCCCCAGCGTTGAAGTGGCCATGTATGGGCGATGAGCTTGGTGAATTGCAAAGGGTGGCCTGAGCGAGGGGAGAACTTCTGGCATGCTTCGCATGACCTTGTGACTCGATTGGCAGTGCAAATTATTGCGGGCCAGTAAAATCCCTGACGAATCACTTTGGCAGCGAGGGCCCTGGGTCCTGAATGGGAGCCACAGGTTCCGCTGTGGACCTCGCGGAGGATTTCTATGCCTTCGGTCTCGGTTATGCATTTCAGCATGGGCTAACTGATCCCCTTCTTGTACATTTGACTCTCGACTAGTGCGAAGTCCCTGCTCCTATGCTTTAGTCGTTTGGCCTCATTGCGATCGGTTGGATGGTAGTGGCCTTGCAGGTATACTATTATTGGGGCCCGCCAGTCTTTGGCCATGATGAGGTTGACAATGCGGTGGCCTTTGGTGTTCTGAATTATTTGTAGACCTTCGGGGTTGCTGACAAATGGCGTGCCAATGACGTGGTAGAACACGTCGGAGGGCAAGGCCTTGGCCTTGGCCGCTGCCTTGGCCAACGCGTCAACCTCTTCGTTTTTGTTGCGGTCAACATGTTGTAGGGTGAAACCCTTGAATTGTTTCTCGAGGCTGCGGACAACGGTGAGATATTGCATGAGTACGGGCTCTTTTGCTGAGTACTCCTTCTCAACCTGGCCGGCGACGACTTTGGAGTCTGTCCTGATTATGCATGTGGTGACACCCTCGTAATTTGCGAAGTCCTAGGATGACGGCTTCGTACTCTGTTATGTTCTTAGTGCACCTGTCAGACTCTAAGGCAAAGCTGAGGCGTGGTGCGTATTTGTACTTAACGCCTGTGGGTGATGTGACGATCGCCGCGGCCCCTGCCCCCGCATGGCACCATGCGCCATCGCAGTGGATGATCCAAACTTTCTCTGGGGACTCTTATTGTGGCCATGCTGGTCCTATCTAGTCGATGATGAAGTCTGCCAGGACTTGTGATTTGATCGTTGTTCGGGGTTCGAAGGTGATGTGATACCCGGAGAGTTCGGCTGCCCATTTGGTGATTCTGGCGGATGCCTCCGGGTTCCTGAACAATTCTCCCAGACCCCAGTTCGAAGTGACTCATAGTTTGAATTCCTCGAAGTAGTGTCGCAGTTTGCACGATGCCAGGACAACTGCGTATGAATTTTTTTCTAGTTCAGTCATGTTGCACTTAGAAGCCATGAGGACTTTGGAGACATAATACACTGGACACTGCCAACTTGTGCCCTCTCTGTCCTGCTCTTGGACTAACGTTGCACTGACTGCACATGGTGAAGCTGCAATGTATAGAAGAAGAGGCAGCGAAGGGTCGGGACTTGTGAGGGTTGCTAAGTCGGACATCTGTTGTTTGAGCGTCTCGAAGGCCGCCGCCTGCTCTGGTCCCCAAGAGAAGTCTTTTGCACCATGCAATGTCTTGACGAAAGGTAGACTATGCTCTGCGGATTTGGAGATGAATCTGTTCAGGGTGGTCAATCTGCCTATCAGTCGCTGGACATCCCTGGTGGACTGCGGAGGTGCCATGTTGATCATCGCTTGGATCTTAGTTAGGTTGGCCTCGATCCCTCGGTGCGACACTAGGTAACCAAGTATCTTCTCTTGGCGAACTCCGAAGGCACACTTCTCAGGGTTGAGCCGAAGTCGTGCATCGCGCATGTTGGCGAATGTTTCTGCGAGGTCGGCTAGGTGATCCTCTTTGTTTTTGCTTGCGACGACGATGTCGTCTACATAGGTGAAAATGTTGCGGCCTACTTGACTTTTGAGGACCCTCTTGGTGAGGTCAGAAAAGGTTGACCCGACATTTTTGAGTCCTTCAGGCATTCGGACGAAGTAGTACATGCCGAAGGGTGTCATAAAGCTTGTGCTTGCCTTGTCCTCCTCTTTCATGTAAATCTGGTGGTACCCGGAAAAGCAATCGAGGAGGGACATGACCTCGCAACTTGCTGCACTATCGACTATTTTGTCGTTTCGTGGCAAGGGGACGTTATCCTTGGGACAAGCCTTGATGAGGCTCGTGAAGTCTATGCACATGCGCCACTTGCCACTCTTCTTTTGTACCATGACCATGTTGGCAAGCCAAGTGGGATAAGCGATTGGTTTGATGAACCTGGCTTCCAATAGGCGGTGCACCTCGGCCTTGGCTGCTTCAGTTTTCTCATCTAACATTTTCTGCAGTCGTTGCTTTTTCGGGCGCACTGACGAGTCGATGCCTAGGCTGTGCTCGATGATAGAGCGGCTGCCCCCAACCAGATCGAGGGCAGACCAAGCGAAGACGTCCTTGTTTCTGGATAGACAGGAAAGGAGTTTTTCCTCGTCTCAAGAGGTTAGGTCTTCGCTTATTACTACTGTTTGTGTAGGCGTTGCCGGGTCGAGGGTTACGGCCTTCGTTCTATCATTGCTCTAGAGTTGTGCTTTAGCTTTTTCTTCTTTGATCGGGCGACTGCATTCAAAGCCTTCGCGCTCTGCCGTTAGGCAGTGGACGTTCCGCTACCCTGGAACGAAATCCCTTTCAATGTTGCGCGCTATCTGCTGGTCACCGTAGACGTTGATCACGCCTTGAGGGCCTAGGACTTTCATGCAGAGGTAGAGTCCATGAATGGCCACCTCAAAGTTGTTGATCGAGCCCCGACCCATTATAGCATTATACGAGTAAACCATGTCGACAATGTCAAAGGTGACATGCTCACTTCGCGCATTGGGTGCTGTACCAAATGATGGGGGAGCTCTATTTTGCCGACGGGGAAGGTGCCCTTGCCGCCGAAGCCGTATAGTGAATTGTCTGCAGGTTTGAGTAGGTTGTGGATTATTCCCATGCGATCGAAGGCGTGCAGAAAAATGATGTCAGGCTAGCTGCTGTTGTCGACCAGCACCTTGTGTAGGTCCTAGCCTGCTACCCTATAGGTGATCACCATGGCATCTGCGTGAGGGGCGCTGCGTAAGTCGACATCTCTGGCATCGAAGGTGAGCGGGACATGGGACCACTTTGTTTGCACTACTGGGCCAGTGAGAGCGACATGGCTCACACATCGGTAGTGGTCCCGTTTCTGCCGTTTTGTTTCGAAGTCCATGCTGGACCCTCCGGTGATCATGTGGATGACTCCACGATATGGTGGTTCGGTGAAGTCTTCCTGCTTGGGTGCTTGTGGGGGTGGTTATGGTGTGGTGGATTTGGGTGATGGGGAGGCGGTGGTGGTAGAACCTGCACTTCTTGACGGTGCTAGTACGCGTGGTTGGGTGGATGCTGGATTTACTCATTGTGGTAGGGTTGCTAGTGGTGGTATGTGTGCGCGACGACCCTCTGGTTGTCGACTGGTTGTGTTATGCACATTCTGTCCTTGGTGGCCTTGGTTTCTGGACAATCCCTTGTTGGGTGCGCGCACTCCTTGCCATGAAACATACAGTAGAATCTGTGCGGCTGCTGCGTCCGTCTTCGACCTCTCACTCTGGTGCCATTGTCGCGCCCTTGGGGGGGGTATTCCTGATGACGAGCGGTCTCTCCGGCTGGGTGCTAATTGGTTATGTTGTGCACCTATTGCTGACTGCGGCTGTCCCGTCCGGAGTATGGCTACGATGGCCTGGTCCAGGTTCTGCTGGACTGCGGAGGGTCCTTAGGCTTCCTCTGAGATTAAACCTTGCGTTGATGCAGCTCTTTGAACCTGGCATACTTCTCGAATAGTTGATATAGCTCCTGTAGATTTTGGGTGGGTCCCTGATGCAATGACTGTACAGGACACCAGCCCGAAGACCGCTGATGGCGTGATGGATCACGATGTGGTCGTCAACTGATGGTAGTTGCGACTTGAGCATCATGAATTTTCTGTAGTACTCGCGAAGGGTTTCCTTCTCTTGCTGCTTGTAGAGGGATAACTCGGCTAGGGCGTCGGTATCAGGTCGGTACCCTTGAAAGTTGAGCAGGAACTTGTCGCGAAGTCCTTTCCAGGAGTCAATGGACAGTGGCGGTAACCTGGTGTACCAACGCAAGGCCGGGTCTTCGAGCGCGATGATGAAGGATTTGGTCATTGTGGCGTTGTCCCCTTCGGACAATGCGATGACAACCTGGTAGCTCATGATGTATTGTGTCAGGTCGATACTGTCGTTGTATTTGGGTACGTGCCAGCCCTGAAGTTGGTGGGCCAAGGCGATGCTTGGAGTTGCGGAGCCAAGGGGTTTCGCTCGTCGAGGTAGTTGATCCCCTGGAAAGCTACAACGGGTGGAATGAAGAGGCCACGCTGCGATATGAATGGGTCCTTGGCTTGGACGCGCTGCTGGAGAGGCGCTAGCGGTGCAAGCGGTCCACGCTGCAGATTGTATTGGCCCTCGCCCTGCATGAGCGCGATCTCTTGCTCTAGATCCCGAGCTCTCTGCTCCTCATCTTGTATAATCTGACGCACCTTGGCTTGCATGGTGACATGCTGGCGCTTGGCCTCGAGGGTTTCTTTTTGCTTATGGAGGTTGTGGTTCTTGATGCACAGGGCCCACAGCTTTAGCTGGTCTTCGGCTGAGATGCTGATGACTTCTCCGTCTTCTATTGTATCTTCGCCCTCTAGTAGAGCGAAGCCTGGCGGTGGTGCTTGCGGTGCGCCTTTGGAGCTGCAGGTGCGTGCGGGGCCTTCGGAGGTGGGATGGTCTTGGCGCTGTCTTTTGCTGACAGCGTCATCTTCAAAGGCCTCTTGGGGGTGTTGTCTGCGAGGGCCTTGCTTTTTTTCTTCGCCAGTAGCGCTGCCTTCGCCGCTACGTCGATGGATGGGGCAGCCTTCGAACTAGCTCGCTTGGGGGCCATCGCGGGTTGTTTTTCATAGCACGAACAGTGGGCGCCAAATGTTGGGAACCTTTCCGTCCGGGCAGGTTAATCCAATGGGGAAACGTAAAGTGTGTTTGTAAGGTTTAGTATGGAATGCCAAAAGCTTTTTTCCTCCTTGTTGTGGGCACTGTACAGGGGTATTTATTGGCACTCGAGCAGCCGCCTGTCCCTTGACAAAGACGTTTATGCCCTCGAGTACCTGGTTTATCCCAAGAATATTCCCACGAGGGGAGGTTACAGGCAATCATTACAGTAAGGCTATTACAGACATGACCCTTAACGCGCTTATCCTCGCGGGGCCCATTACAATGGGTCGAATCCCACATGGGCCTCCCATGCCAGTGACGACATGGGAGACCTGTAGACTTCGACAAAGCCTTCGTCTTGCGACCCGTCCGCGAAGGGGACCGCGTAGGTCTCCGTCTGGTCGGCGCCTTCGGCATGTTCAGACAAGTTGTGGATGTGACCATCTCCACAATGGGTAGGCGAAGTCATAGAGCGAAGGGTAGCGTGTTCGCCTTCGCCCCAACATTGGTGATACATCCTATTAAAATGAGGTATCATAATTTAAATTTGACCTCAAAATTTTAAATGAAATCATAAAATAGAAAATCAGAAAAGAAATTGTAATAATCATTTATTACTTCTAGAAATTGAAAAAAGGAAGGTGAATAAATAATAATAGTAAAAAATTATTAGGATTAATATCTGTATTGGGATGATATTTAGTATTTTGAAATCTAAAATTTTAAACCAGGGATTTAAAAGTTAGTTGAATCTTTAATTTTGGAACTTGAAAAGAAGTGGAAAAGAAAGAAAAAAAAAGAAAAAGGAAGCCATACCTGCTCTGGGCCGAATCCTCCCAACTCGGCCCAGGGAATAACTCCTCTGAGCAGCCCACTCTCTCCACATGGCCCACGCGTGCGCCAGCCCACCTCCTGCCGCTTCCACGAGGGACCCGCTTGTCAGCCATTTTCTCCTCTGCGTTGCACGCTTGGGCCACTGTAGTCGGGCCCCTTCTATCATGTCTTTCATCTTCCTCTTGTCCACTCCAGTAAAACGGAACCTGGAGTCTTCGGCGCCCTCCGCGGTGCACGCTCTGTTCCAACCGGATGCCCTGGGTGCATATGTAGCACTCAACTCCTATCACCTAATGCATCATTTCAGGTGATAAAGAATTTAAAACAACAAGGAAGGGGTAAATGCACCGGGGCTTGCCTTGTGTTGTAGGGGATTCAGGATCTATTCCACAGATATCAAAATAAAAACTATTCCCGGCAGGTGGAGTCTCAGCTGGTGGTGTAGTTTCTTCTTCTTCGATAATTACTTTTTCTTCGTTTTCTATACATAACCTTACATATACATGAATGCTCATGTGATGCTATGAATATGCAGTCATAATAGAGATACATCAAGTTGTATCTTGAATACAACTTTCCTTCACGGTACACCTGGGGAACTAGGGTTTTCTGAGTCAGTACTCCATTAGGATAAGGCAAATATTACCTTAGAAAGCTAGGGTTTTGGGTTTGGGAATCAAACAATGTCCAAAACATGTCAAACATCACCCAAGGGCTCTAATTATCATATTAAGCTTGCCCAAAAAGTTTTATGATTTTTGGAGCAATCAAGTAATTGCTAAAATTCCAAAAGACTAGGTTTAGGCCTTCTAAAATGCTAAATAATTCATGGTTGGGGCTAAAAATCCTGGAATTATTTTTATTAAATACTAGGGGAATTTAAAAGTCTAGTAAAATTAGTCTCATGAATTTATCATTTTTCTAGAATTTTCTATAAATTCCTAAGTCTAGCAAAAAAATAAGAAAAGGAAAAAGGTTAAACAGTAATGGGCTCAAACCAGCCCAACTCAGCCCACAGACGGGGGGAAACGCGCCCGTGCGCGCGCCGGCGATGTCAACTTTGCGAAAAGGCCCTCGGTCTTTCAAATAACCGATGAAGAACCCTTGGCCCCTATTCACTGTCTCTCTGACATTTGCACAAAGACCCTCTGACTTCTGTTTCTTCGCAACGACAGGTTCCCGATGGCGAACGCTGGTGAGCACGCCCTTCGGCGAACCCGTACCGGCCGAGATACTTAATGACCAAAGCCCTAACTCGGCCGACACCTAATCCCAACCTCGGCGACCCTAAGCCCTCCGTTAATTGCACAAATCCAGCCCTGAATTCGTCTGTTCATGACGATGGTGAGAACCGGCGATAAACCGAGGTGTTCCCGGCGATCTAGCATGGTCTAGTTCAATTGGTTGGGTCAACCAGCATCCTGAGCGTGCAAGGGTAGGGGAAACGAGAACGGACCTAGAGACAGCGGTTCACGGTGTAGTGCTCACGGCGGCGCGGAGATCCGATTTTGGGGAAATGGGAAATTGGGACGCTATGGTGAATGATCTGGGACGAGAGCTAGTGCACTGGGTGCGTAATAACCTAGCGGAGCTCACGGGGGCATCAATTTATAGAGAGCAATGGCGGTGGCGTCTAATTTGGAGAAGGCGCGCTATCGACCGGAGAGAGGGGAAATCACCGAGAAGCGCTAACGTGGCTTTTACTGAGGCAAGGCTCCCGACGATGGACAAACTCCCTATTACGGTTCACTGCGACGTGGTAATGCTCCTAGGCACGTGGCGCAGGTACGAAGACGGCGAACTCCAGTGAGGACACCGCGGTTAGTCGTACAACAAGTGGGTACAGTGAATAGTTTAGTGGTCGGGTCCAAGCTCATCCAGCGCTAAGATCTTTTATCAAACATCGTTATCCTCACGCTACCGGGCACAAATCGTAGCACCAGCGAGGATCGCGGCGCGGGGTCATCGACGGCGAGATACACTGCATCTACTGATCTTTGTGAGGCACTGTACCATTAGAACCCCCATGAGAGCACCTGACAGAGCGATTTGCAGGGCGTTGATCTTTGATTTTCATGTGGCAACTACTTAATCTATCTGTAACAAAGTTGGTGTCCTATAGTCCAGCTTTGATTTTGTTATAGCAATCATACACAAATATTTACTGGATCATACTCAAAATAGCTCCCAAAATCAGCCCTAGATCACTGTCAGACCTGATTCAGTGTCAAAGTCGACTGACAGGCCAGTTTCATGTCTATTTTTATCCCATTTCCATGCAGCACTAGGGCTTAATCACTTAATCAAATTTGTACCTCTAACATAGCTTACAAGTTTGATGTATTGACTTAGGGCAAAATCTTCCTGAATTGAGGAATACATAGCTCCAAAGTTGACTCCAACACACTGAATTTCAGACTTAGCCATATAGTGTTCATGGGTCCATTTGCAAATAAGTCCAATTTCCTCCACACTACATGAAAATCCTTCAATGTGAAAGTTACTTGGTTTGTGGTGTTCTATCACTTGGATATTTGCACTTTGGTAAAAAAGTGCATAGAATTTGCATTTACCCTCCTAGGGTTCCAATTAGGGTTTTCTAGGGTTCGTTTTTAGGGTTTGGGCACACTAGGGTTTTTGTGCCACTACAGTTCATCAAATTTGATATCTTGTGAACATTTCTCATTGCTTTTGAGATTTTACTCATTTTTGGCTACTACTACCCTCATGCCCTAATCCTAGGGTAAGTACCCTACCCTAAGGTTAAGCACTCTTCAAGTCACCACATCACAACTTGTTTTGAAATTTTACCTAGTGAATGCAATCTAGGTGTAACAAACAACATGAAATGTCAATGCACATGATGTTATGCTCAAGTTTTAGTGCCAGTAACACCAGGGGTGTTACATCCTTCCCACCATAAAAGAATCTCATCCCGAGATTTAAGGTCCCAGGGTAAGTAATGGAAAAGGAAACACGTCACATCTTTATTTCCTTATTTGTCTTAGAGAGCAGGGGTGGTATGGGGTTTATTCCACTTTACAATCAAATGTACATATTTTACAGGTTACATGAAGCTAAAAACCTAGGAAAATTGTTCTCCAAGAATTCTTGAGTCTCCGAGGTAGTTTCATCTTCAGTGTGCTGGTTCCACTGTACCTTATAGAATTTAAGAGTCGTTTTTCGGGTGATTCAGTCCTTCTGATCCAAAACTCGAATGGGATGTTCTGAATAAGTCAAATCTAGTTCCAAAGCAACATCCACTATATCGATGGTTCGATCAGGAATCCGAAGGCACTTCTTTAATTGTGATACATAGAACACATTATGTACTGCAGACAATGTTTCTGGCAGTTGAAGTCTATAAGCCACTGGTCTGTATCATTCAAGAATAAGGAACGGGCCAATATATCGGGGTGCCAATTTCCCTTTTACCCCGAAATGGTTCACACCCTTCATTGGTGATACTTTCATGTATACATGATCATTAACTTGAAAGACCAAAGGTTGGTGTCGCTTATCCGGATAATTCTTTTGTCGAACTTGTGCCTCTTTCAAGTTGTGTCTTATTCGTTGAACTTTCTTCTCTGTTTCTTTGACTAAGTCGGGCCTGAAATACCATCATTCTCCATGTTCTGACCAATTTAAGGGTGTCCATCATCGTCGCCCGTATAGTGCTTCAAATGGTGCCATCTTAATGCTTTCTTGATAGCTATTGTTATATGAAAATTCTGCCAATGGCAGACAATCATCCCATTTCTGTGGGAACTCCAGGACACATGCCCGTAACATATCTTCAAGTATTTGATTTACTCTTTCAGTTTGTCCACTTGTTTGAGGATGATATGCCAAACTGTGGAGCAGTTTAGTACCCGAGGATTTATGCAGTTCACTCCAAAATTTGGAAACAAATTGTGGACCACGGTCTGACACTATCGTTTTTGGAACTCGATGTAAATTGAGAATACGGGCAATATAAAGTTCCGCGTATGCGACCACTGGATATTTTGTCTTGACGGGCAGAAAATGAGCAATCTTCGTAAGCCGATCAATTATGACCCATATAGAGTCAAAGCCTTTGGCTGTTTTGGGCAATCCCACAATGAAATCCATACTAATATCTTCCCATTTCCAAGTTGGGATGGGCAAAGATTGCAGTGGTCCAGCAACCTTCATATGTACGGCCTTAACTCATCTGCAGGTGTCACATCTTGCCACATAGCCTGCAATTACAATTTTCATTTTTGTCCACCAATAGTGTTGCTTTAAATCTTGATACATCTTAGTACTTCCAGGATGAATGGAATACCGACTAAGATGAGCTTCATCCAAAATTTGTTGGCGGACTTCAGCATCTTTGGGCACCATTATGCGATCAATAAACCATATTATTCCTTGGTCATCTTTTCTAAAGCAATTTGCTTTGCTGACCTATATTTTCTCATTAATATGCTTCATACCCTTGTCGGTTCTTTGGGCATCAATGATTCTTTGCAGAAGAATGGACTCAAGCTTCATGTAACACCCCAGGTGTTACCTTGGCTAGAGCCACTTTGGCACTAGAAGCTATGTTCACAAGGGTAAAGACTTAGGGCACCACATAAGAACCTTGGAGCTCATGTGCTAAGCAAGTTGCCAATGACATGAGAAGCATTACTCTAATCCTTGCACACTTACTACCTTGGATAAAGGGGGGAGAAGAACCCTAGACCTCTCCAAAGCCCTACCTTCCAAAACCCTAAGTAAGGGGGGAAAGAGAGTGGCAAGTGGGCAAAGCATGTGTAACTTTTACCCAAACTCTAAGAAACATTATAACCATCAATTAAGGGGGGGGGGGAATATTGCAAAAAGGCCCCTGGAGAAACCCCATTTCAAATCTCCAAGTGGAGAGAGAGCTAGAGCTCTCAATTTCCCTCTAAGTCACATTTTAGCCCTAATTCAAAGACCAGCCGTGTTCACTTTGAAGATGGCGCCAAAACCACTTGGGTTCTATACCAAAAATGTGCTATACCACTTAAGGCACCCCCTGGAAAAATTTGAGACCGAGACTCGGACGTTTGACAACACTTGACATCAGTTTTGTCGCTGAGCGGGCAGGGAGACAAGCCAGATTTGGCGCCCGTCTATCTCCCTATCTAGGGCGTATCATCCCTTGGAACTCACACATGTGAGATAGCCCTAGGTGCCAGGAGGAGGTCTGCGCCGGATTCATGGCGAGATTCGCACGTTTGCGATCTCTGGAAGCGTTTGAACATTGGAAGAAACTCACTGCCACGTGTTCGACGCCTTATGCCCGCGCCAGAGCACGCTCGCGCGCGCCCTCGCACGCCCCGCGCCGCGCTCGAGCCAAACACGCGCCGTGGCCCACGCCCGAGCTTATAAATCCCTCCCAGGCTTCGGCTACACCCTTCCGCACACCCTCCATACCTCACCGGAGTTAGCTCGTCGCCGTTTGCCCGTGCGCAGCGAGCCCGCGGCCGCTCAACCCCTCTGCCACCGTAGACCGGCTAGCAGAGCCATCCCCGACCCCGTCCTGCCCTCGGAGAAGCTTGTGCACACCTCTGTGAAGCTCCCCGAGCAAGGAATCGGAGTTGCCTTCGCCGGAGAAGCCAGTCCGCGCTCGCCGGAGTTCTCACCCCCGCCGGAGCACGTGGACTGGGTAAGCCACTCCACCATCCTTCGATTCCTTGTGCACACAGTCGTTGCGTGACCCCGTGATGCTCACCGTGCCCTCGGATTGCGCCAGTTCGCCGTAGTTAGGCCGGTACACTCGCCGCCGACGAGGACACCCGCCTGCACGCGTGGACTGGGCGATTCCGGCCACCTCCGACGCCGAGCCGTACCTCGACGTGACCCCCAGAGTCTCCCCGAGCCGACCCCACCCTTCGCCGGACCTCCCTCGCCGCCGGTAAGCCGCGCCGCCCTTTTCTTTCCCGTGGTTACTGTTTCAGTGAAGGGAAGGACTGTGGGTGAGAGGGAAGAAAGGTCAGGGGGTTTTGTGTAATGTCAGTGACACAGGGGAATAGTGGCGTGGGGGTAGATCTGTGAAGGTGGATTTCGTTTAAACCCAGGGACCCCAGTGTAAACTGTTTTTCCAGAAACCCTTAATTAAATCTGTTTTAAATTGAACAGCAACTTTAAAAATGCATAACTTCTGCTTAAATCATCCAAATTTGGTCAAACCAATTTTGTCAGACTCAAATTAATGTAACCTATTTAAGAAAAAATATAAAACTCCTTGGTACTGTGGAAAACTTAAAAGTTCTGATTTAATGTTAGTTTTGGCCAAAAGCTAAATAATAGTAAGAAAAATAGTTAGGGTATTTGACTAGGGTTAGGAAAATTTGGAGAAGTTTATATTTACCTACTAACCTGTTTAAAAATGTTAAACCTCTCTGTCCACTCCCTTTTAGTTAGTTTTACCCCTTACTCTATAATATGCTTAAGGATAAGGAAAATAGAAAATGTAATTAAATTAATGAACCAGAGGGTACCTCTACTTTTGTTAGGTTATTTATTCAACATAGTTCACTGGAAAAATATATCATACCCTGTTTTAGTGTAAAATAAGTAAGATCCCTTTTGTTTAAATAAAACAAGTGAAACTTAGAAAAACTCTACAAAAATAACCCCAAGGTGAAAACACCCCCACCCTTGGGATAACTATTGTTTTATTAGAAAGAACCTAAGAAAAATATGAAATCTGCTGTTTGACATTTTTCAAATACTAAGGTAGTAGAAAGTGCCTTTTTGACATTAAACTTAAGAAAATCATAACTAAATAACCACCCCTTAGTTTTCTGTGATTTTTAGCACAGAGGTCTATTATTACCAAAGGATGCCAACAAAAATAACCTTTAGGACAGAACCTACCCCTAACTAGGAGGTGTAGTGTAAAGTGGCCCTTTTGCCTAACTTTTGTTATTTTTGTTTAAAGCCTAACTTTTATACTCTAAGCCTCAAATTCTTAAAACAAGCTAGAATAGCCAGTGACAACCCACTGTAGTTATTACATAATTTTTGGAAATTATTAAAACCCTGTTGTAGTTCAAACCTACACTAGAAACCCTAAATGGAAATTAAAGAAAGGAAAATGAATAATGGAACTTAGTGTCATCCTAAACCCTTTATAAAATTGTCCACTGAAATCTATGAAGATAATCCCAATCCACTATGTTATCCTCACTGAAAACCCAAGCCTAAGTAGTATTAAGCCTAACCCACTGGAAGCCCCGCATGACTAAGGAAACCCTAAGTTAATTCTTGACTCAGTATTCTTTCGCTTAATGTTCTTAAATCTTGCATAATCATGACATACATGTTCATTGCATTTCGATAGACTGTAATCTTGCTGACGGAGAGTACATCCTCGTGCCGGAGCAAGGAGCTGCTCAGGAGGTAGCCCCAGATCCAGCACCCGAGCCTGCACCAGAGGACCTGCCTGCCACTGCTTTGGAAGGCAAGCCCCGGTTTTATGCATAACCTGTTATTATGCTATTTTACTTCACTTAATGTTTGTAGGATTGATTGTGCACTTAAGTGTAGGAATTGTTTGAAACCCTAGTTGCATGATCTCAGGAATCCTATTGAGATGAATACTAGTATGCTAGGTCGAGTAGCTGCTTTATTAAGTAGGATCTCGGTAGAAGACGAGTGATTTTTCTAGCACTCGCGCGAGATCAGGACATTGTTTGTACCCACTTTCATATCGTACTGATGTTGGTTGTGGGCAACAATCCATGGGGATTGGTTGTCCATGGGATAAAAATTTGAATAAGGATTAAGGTGTGGTACCGTGAGTCAAGCGTTTGAACGTACTAAGCACATGCCGAGAAATATGGTAAATCGGTAAGCCTAGTACCTGAGTGAACCTGGCAGTGGACATATCCCCTCACGCGTCCTGAGACGAGGTCTCCCATTCCGGTTATGGTGGGTACAAGTGCGGTCACTGCACGACGGCCAGTCGGGGTCAGTGGGGCATTGTACGCCAAGGCGGTGAGCCCTGATCTGCTGATGGGGAATCGATGGGGACGGTTGATGTGTGTGGGGACGGAGTGCCCCTACATGTCGTGTGTTTAGGTTTACCTTGCAAGGATAAAAACTCGATTCGAATCGTCTGCTTCTCGCAGCTAATGAGACTGCTTGATCCATGCTGCTACATTGAGTAACAAGTGGAATGATGCGGAGATGATATAAGATGTTGATTGCTAAAATGTTTGCTACTTTGTATGAATAGATAGTACACTTTTAGCCTTAAGAGAGTCACACTTAACTTTGACTAAGTTAAAATCTTGATTTAGAAACTCAGCTAGTGCTTTTGGCAACCAAACCCCACAGCCAAACAGCTGCATGTCTAGAGGTAGAGGAGTAGACTCCTCACACCGGGTAAGTCTAGCTGAGTATTAGTATACTCAGCCTTGCTTGTGGCATAATTTTTACAGGTTCTCTGGAGGAGATGGTTGCTGGGATAACTTGGTCGTCCACCTTGCCACCGGGTTGGACTGTTGAGTGGGACCCTGCCTCGGCCGAGGAGGAGCATGAGGAGTGATGGGACAGGCTTCCCCATCCCTCTGTTTTATTTACCGTTAGTTTTATTCCGCTGCACTTCGAACAATGATGGTTACTTTTGCAAAAACTCCGATGATGATGATGGTGATGTAATAATTTAACATTATGGCATGTATGGTTTTATGCTTTATTGTATTTGCTCTGTGACTCACCTTCGAGTGAGATTGTGGTACTTGATCCTGTCAGTGGCCGTGTCGGACTAGATCCGAGGGATTGACGGGTTATTCCCATTTAAGTGTGGTCTAGCCTCTAAGGCGGGACTTGGACACTTAAGTTGGAATAATTCGGGCAGTTCCGCCACAGCTGGTATCGGAGCTTGTACCACCACAGAGGAATCAATAAAATGTAAATACCATCAATTTTCTAAATAAAACTTGATAGAAACAAGGTTGGATAGATAGTAGGACGAGCAGGATAAACCTAGGACGTGAAGCCTTAGGGTAATAGAAGGGTAGCCAGGTGGCTAAGTAACTAGGCCCTACAGGCCACTTTTACAGGATGGGAGTTCCTCCCTATTCCTTTTGTCTTGTTGTGAGGCCGTTCAGGACGAGCATGCATGCATTCATAATTAAGCAAATGGATAACTAAGTAAAGGACTTAAAAACAAGATAACAACCAACTAGGTCCCTAGTGCCTTTTTTACTTAACTAGAGGAAGGCTGATTTTTTTTTACTTTTCCTTGTTCTTTTTATAATTCTTTTTCTTTTACTTACGCTTAACCGTACACAGATGACTTCCCACGGATCCTCCGATGACGGAAATGCACTGACCCACACTGACGGACTTGCACGAGAGGGCTTTCCCCGCATTTTGTGGGAAGTACTTCAGGGGGCTGGATATACGACACCCCCTCAGTACGCGGTGCAACAGTTCGAGAAGCACCGGGTGCCCCGCTGTAGGGTGAGGATGACTTTGGAGCCTCATCCCCTGCAGCCAGGCTGGCGCTCCTTGGACTCAGAATCTTTCGGGTACCGGGCAGAGGACACGATCGAGGCAATTGCTCTGCATGGATTGACTACCTTCTGCAGATTCCATCCCTTAGAGTTGGCTACCCACCCCATTGGCTTGTTCCCCGCTGAGAAGGAGGACGACCCAATGTGGAAGGATCGGGTGGAGCATGCCAAGGACATCTGGGCCATCTACCCAGGTCAGACGGCGCACTTGACAGTACGGTGCATGAATGCTCTGTACCGTCTGCAGGTGATGCGCGGTGAGGCAATGTCCCACCTGATGGCACTGCTGGAGGCAACAAAGATCACGCTGGATAACAGAGAGGAGCTCGTGGTTGACCTATCTCAGGAAATGGTGGAGAAGGACTTGCAAGTGGAGCAGCTATCCACCGACATTCAGGAGTTGGAGGAGCTGGTAGGTACCAGGGAGAACACCATCGAGGTCCTCGAGGATCAGCTCCTTAACACTCAGCAGCAGCTTGCTGAGGCTAACGAGCACCTGGACATGCACCACCAGGAGATCCAGGACCAGGAGGCCAACGAGGACGTCGACATTGAGGGAGGAGATGAGCCTGCCTCCAGTGTGGAAACTGCTGGCTCGGGAAGACCACCTTCCCCCGAGTCCAGTGTTGCTTCGTTCGCTCACTAGGTGTCCAGGGTAGGTTTAGAAGTTGGACAGTCGGACTCCTCGCAGCTAGCTTAGCTTTTGCACCCTTGGGGTACTAGGCGAGGTAGAGTTGAGTCATTGTGGAACAATTTGATGTAATCATGTTAAACTCTCTTGGGGGCTTGTTTGATGGATGCTTTTATCAGTTTAATTTTTTGGAAGGAAGAAATTATGCCTCTTGAAATCCCTTTTGTTGAAGTCAGAGTCTATCATGCTGTTTTAACTTTTCCCCGTGATAAAATCTTGAAATTTTGAACTATGGTGTTAAGTGAGTATGTGGTTTTTCAGATGGCCGGGAGGCAGCGTCGTGGCCAGAACGAGCACGTTCCACCGCCGCCCCCACCTCCCACTCTACAGGAGCTCATGGCTCAGCAGAATGAGATCCTGAGGCAGCTGGCTCAACGCCAGCCACCACCTCAGCATTATGGTGGTGGGGACCACCAACGTCACCCCGCGGCGGCCACCTATCAGGAATTCCTCAGCACCCAGCCTCCACTGTTCACAAGGGCGGAGGACCCACTTGACGCAGATGTGTGGCTGCGAGTGGTGGAATCCAAATTCCCACTACTCCATGGAGTTTGCTCAGAGGTCACCAAAGTCAGGTTCGCCACCCAGCAGCTTCGCGGACCTGCACGGACTTGGTGGGATCACTTTCTTGCTATGCAGCCAGAGGACCGAGAGGTGGAGTGGAGGGAGTTTAAGGCAGCTTTTAGAGGACACCATATACCAGCCGGGATCATGGACAGGAAGCTCAATGAGTTCTTGGCACTCGCTCAGGGCAGCAGGACAGTGTTGCAGTATGCCCAGGCCTTTAATGACTTGTGCCAGTATGCGGGATATCATGCGGATACAGATGAGAAGAAGAGGGACAGATTCAGAAGGGGGCTCAGCACTAAGCTCCGGGATCGTCTCAACACCGTCAGGGCCAACAGCTACAATGAGTTGGTCAACATGGCTATCTCCCAAGAGGACTGCATTACCGCTAGGCAGGCAGAGAAGAAGAGGAAGACCCCCGTGGCAGGACCCTCAGCTCAGCCACAGCGTTTCCGGATTGTGTCCGACACCCAGGGCAGGGGACCCCAGCAGCAGCAAGGGCGATGGGTAATCCGACCTCATCAGCAGCAGCAGCAGGCACCCAACCGCAACCAGTTCCTAGCTCAGAGGAATAATCAGCAGCAGCAGTACCGCCAAGCCAATGACAACAGGTGCTTCACTTGTGGCAACACTGGGCATTATGCCAAGAATTGCCCCAGGAACTAGCAGAGGCAGGGGCAGAATGTCAATCAGAACCAAGGCAAGAGACAGAAGGTGCAAGTGAGGCAGGGCCGGCTGAACTTCACCACCATGGCTGACATTCCAGAGGGAGCACCCGTCATGAGTGGTATCTTTACAGTTTTGAATTATCCTGCTATTATTCTATTTGATTCGGGTGCATCGCATAGTTTTATCAGTGCAAAATTTAGTGCCAAGTGCCAATTGCCTTTTCACCACACCAATGGAGGTATCACAATTTCAACCCCAGGAGGCAGGGTTGCCACCTACCAAATTAACAAGAATGTGCCTATAAAGTTTGGTAGTCTGATAATTAAAGCCAACCTTCTCATTTTGGGTTTGGAGAGTGTGGATATTATATTGGGAACTGACTGGTTAACCAGAAACCAGGCTGTGATGGATATTGCGGCTAGAGCCATTGAGGTGCACTCACCAACCTGTGGTGAGACCACACTATATTTGCCTGACCAGGGTTGTACCCGATCTTGTGCCTTTGTTATGTTAGAATCCCCAGTGGAAAAGATCCCAGTGGTCTGTGACTATCCGGATGTTTTTCCGGATGAATTGCCAGGGATGCCACCTGACCGAGATATTGAGTTCGCCATCGAGTTGCAACCCGGGACCGCTCCTATCTCCAAGAGACCCTATAGGATGCCTCCCGCAGAATTGGCAGAATTGAAGAAACAATTGCAAGAGTTGTTGGACAAGGGGTTTATTCGTCCAAGCACTTCACCATGGGGATGTCAAGCGTTATTTGTGAAGAAAAAGGATGAGAGTTTGAGGATGTGTGTTGACTACCGTCCTCTCAATGCGGTGACTATAAAGAACAAATACCCGCTGCCCCGCATTGATGTTCTGTTTGATCAGTTGGTTGGAGCCAAGGTATTCTCCAAGATAGACCTTCGCTCAGGATACCATCAGATCAAGATCCGTGCTAGCGATATTCCCAAGACGGCTTTCTCTACCAGATATGGACTGTATGAGTTTCTGGTGATGTCTTTTGGGCTGACCAACGCCCCGGCTTATTTTATGTACCTGATGAACTCAGTGTTTATGCCAGAATTAGACAAGTTCGTGGTCGTTTTCATTGATGACATTCTGGTCTATTCCAAGAATGAAGATGAACATACTGAGCACCTGCACATCGTGCTTCAACGGCTGTGCGATCATCATCTTTATGCTAAGTTGTCTAAGTGTGAGTTTTGGCTGAAGGAGATCAAATTCTTGGGTCACACAATTTCTCAAGATGGGATATCAGTTGATCCTGAGAAGGTACAAGAGGTAATGGATTGGAAACCCCCGACTACAGTGAAGCAAATTCGGAGTTTTCTGGGATTGGCAGGGTATTATCGACGATTTATTCCGGACTTCTCCAGAATTGCCAAGCCAATGACTGAACTATTGAAGAAGGGAGTCAAATTTGAGTGGAGCCAAAAGTGTGAAGGTGCCTTCCATACCTTGAGGCAGCATTTGACCACAGCCCCAGTGCTAGCTCAACCTGACAACACCAAGCCATTTGAAGTTTACTGTGATGCTTCTGGTACTGGTTTGGGATGTGTCTTGATGCAAGAAAATAGAGTGATTGCTTATGCTTCCCGGGCACTCAGGCCCCATGAGCAGAACTACCCCACTCATGATCTAGAATTGGCAGTTGTAGTTCATGCTCTTAAGATATGGAGACACTACCTGATGGGAGCTCACTGTAACATCTACACTGATCACAAGAGTCTCAAATACATCTTCACTCAGGCAGATCTGAACATGAGGCAAAGAAGATGGTTGGAGTTAATCAAGGACTATGATTTGGAGGTGCATTACCACCCTGGTAAGGCCAATGTTGTGGCAGATGCCTTGAGCAGAAAGGCCCAGTGTAATTGTATGAGCATGGATGTGGGAGTGACCACCCTGTGTGATGAGTTGTGTAAGCTGAACCTGGAAGTTGTCTCTTCGGGTAACCTAAGCTATATCTCGGTGGAACCCACGTTGCAAGAGCAGATCGTCAGGGCACAGGTTGAGGATAAGGGTGTTCAGGTTATCAAGGATATGATCAAGCAAAAGGCAGAGAAATACAAGTGTTTCCGACAGGACAGCAAGGGAATTCTATGGTTTGGAGATCGATTGGTTGTTCCCAAAGACCCTGAGCTCAGAAAGAAGATACTAGATGAAGCTCACCTTTCCAAATTCTCCATGCACCCTGGTAGCAACAAGATGTACCATGACCTCAGATCTTTATATTGGTGGACTAGAATGAAAAGAGAAATTGCCAAGTACATATCCGAGTGCGATACCTGTCGGAGAGTTAAAGCTAGTCATTTGAAGGCAGCAGGCCCTTTGCAACCCCTTCCCATACCATCTTGGAAATGGGAGGACATTTGCATGGACTTTATAGTGGGATTGCCCAATACCTCCAGGCACCATGATTCTATTTGGGTTATCGTGGACAGGTTGACCAAGACTGCTCATTTCTTGCCAGTGCATACCACCCACAGGGCAGAGAAGTACGCTGAAATTTATGTTGATCAGATAGTAAGGTTGCATGGTATTCCCAAGACCATTGTATCTGACAGAGGAGCACCATTTGTGGCACGATTTTGGGAGCAATTGCAAGAGTCACTTGGGACCCATGTCATCCGAAGCTCAGCATATCACCCCCAAACAGATGGCCAGACAGAAAGGGTGAATCAAATTTTGGAAGACATGTTGCGAGCATGTGCACTGCATTATGGAAAGGATTGGGACAAGTGTCTGTCGTTGGCGGAGTTTTCTTACAATAACAGCTATCAGTCCAGTTTGAAGATGGCACCTTTTGAAGCCTTGTATGGGAGAAGGTGTAGAACCCCACTAAACTGGTCTCAAGCAGGAGAAAGGGAAATTTTTGGGCCAGACTTGGTACTCGAGGCAGAGGCAAAGGTCAGGGTTATTACCAAGAACTTAGAAGCTGCTCAGGCCAGGCAAAGGAGCTATCATGATAAGAGGCGGAAGCCTCTACAGTTTGAGGTGGGAGATCATGTCTACCTTAAGGTATCACCCACCAAGGGTGTCCAGAGATTCGGAATCAAGGGCAAATTAGCTCCTCGCTACATTGGACCCTATGAGATCAAGGCAGGTTGTGGACCAGTGGCCTATCAAGTGGAATTGCCACCTCACATGTCAGCGGTTCATAATGTGTTCCATGTATCTCAGCTACGGAAATGCGTTCGTCTACCCACTGAAGTGCTACCGGAGCCAGACATTGAGATAGAACCAGACTTATCCTACCAAGAATACCCCGTCAAGGTACTAGATCAAAAAGAGAGATCAACTCGGGCAAGGTCGGTCAGGATGTATAAGGTTCAATGGAGTCACCATTCAGCAGAAGAAGCTACATGGGAGACTGAGGATTTTCTACGCTCTCGCTTCCCCGACTTTCTACCCAAAGGAGTCGGTATGTAACCCCGAACCCCACCCCCACCTGCCCTTTGAATTCAATTATAAGAAAAACTTAGATAACAAGGATAGTCTAAGTTGTGGATTTAACTTAAGAAGGGCTTCCTTCTGAAGTTGCAAAGAGGATGACATTCGAAGAGCAGTTAACAAGAGAAACTTAAGTGTAAGCAACACCAGCACACCTTCAAGCACCCCTCTAAGGGACTCTACCTAAATCTCGGGACGAGATTCCTTTAAGGGGGGAGGGCTGTAACACCCCAGGTGTTACCTTGGCTAGAGCCACTTTGGCACTAGAAGCTATGTTCACAAGGGTAAAGACTTAGGGCACCACATAAGAACCTTGGAGCTCATGTGCTAAGCAAGTTGCCAATGACATGAGAAGCATTACTCTAATCCTTGCACACTTACTACCTTGGATAAAGGGGGGAGAAGAACCCTAGACCTCTCCAAAGCCCTACCTTCCAAAACCCTAAGTAAGGGGGGAAAGAGAGTGGCAAGTGGGCAAAGCATGTGTAACTTTTACCCAAACTCTAAGCAACATTATAACCATCAATTAAGGGGGGGGGAATATTGCAAAAAGGCCCCTGGAGAAACCCCATTTCAAATCTCCAAGTGGAGAGAGAGCTAGAGCTCTCAATTTCCCTCTAAGTCACATTTTAGCCCTAATTCAAAGACCAGCCGTGTTCACTTTGAAGATGGCGCCAAAACCACTTGGGTTCTATACCAAAAATGTGCTATACCACTTAAGGCACCCCCTGGAAAAATTTGAGACCGAGACTCGGACGTTTGACAACACTTGACATCAGTTTTGTCGCTGAGCGGGCAGGGAGACAAGCCAGATTTGGCGCCCGTCTATCTCCCTATCTAGGGCGTATCATCCCTTGGAACTCACACATGTGAGATAGCCCTAGGTGCCAGGAGGAGGTCTGCGCCGGATTCATGGCGAGATTCGCACGTTTGCGATCTCTGGAAGCGTTTGAACATTGGAAGAAACTCACTGCCACGTGTTCGACGCCTTCTGCCCGCGCCAGAGCACGCTCGCGCGCGCCCTCGCACGCCCCGCGCCGCGCCCGAGCTTATAAATCCCTCCCAGGCTTCGGCTACACCCTTCCGCACACCCTCCATACCTCACCGGAGTTAGCTCGTCGCCGTTTGCCCGTGCGCAGCGAGCCCGCGGCCGCTCAACCCCTCTGCCACCGTAGACCGGCTAGCAGAGCCATCCCCGACCCCGTCATGCCCTCGGAGAAGCTTGTGCACACCTCTGTGAAGCTCCCCGAGCAAGGAATCGGAGTTCCCTTCGCCGGAGAAGCCAGTCCGCGCTCGCTGGAGTTCTCACCCCCGCCGGAGCACGTGGACCAGGTAAGCCACTCCACCATCCTTCGATTCCTTGTGCACACAGTCGTTGCGTGACCCCGTGATGCTCACCGTGCCCTCGGATTGCGCCAGTTCGCCGTAGTTTGGCCGGTACACTCGCCGCCGACGAGGACACCCGCCTGCACGCGTGGACCGGGCGATTCCGGCCACCTCCGATGCCGAGCCGTACCTCGACGTGACCCCCAGAGTCTCCCCGAGCCGACCCCACCCTTCGCCGGACCTCCCTCGCCGCCGGTAAGCCGCGCCGCCCTTTTCTTTCCCGCGGTTACTGTTTCAGTGAAGGGAAGGACTGTGGGTGAGAGGGAAGAAAGGTCAGGGGGTTTTGTGTAATGTCAGTGACACAGGGGAATAGTGGCGTGGGGGTAGATCTGTGAAGGTGGATTTCGTTTAAACCTAGGGACCCCAGTGTAAACTGTTTTTCCAGAAACCCTTAATTAAATCTGTTTTAAATTGAACAGCAACTTTAAAAATGCATAACTTCTGCTTAAATCATCCAAATTTGGTCAAACCAATTTTGTCAGACTCAAATTAATGTAACCTATTTAAGAAAAATATAAAACCCCTTGGTACTGTGGAAAACTTAAAAGTTCTGATTTAATGTTAGTTTTGGCCAAAAGCTAAATAATAGTAAGAAAAATAGTTAGGGTATTTGACTAGGGTTAGGAAAATTTGGAGAAGTTTATATTTACCTACTAACCTGTTTAAAAATGTTAAACCTCTCTGTCCACTCCCTTTTAGTTAGTTTTACCCCTTATTCTATAATATGCTTAAGGATAAGGAAAATAGAAAATGTAATTAAATTAATGAACCAGAGGGTACCTCTACTTTTGTTAGGTTATTTATTCAACATAGTTCACTGGAAAAATATATCATACCCTGTTTTAGTGTAAAATAAGTAAGATCCCTTTTGTTTAAATAAAACAAGTGAAACTTAGAAAAACTCTACAAAAATAACCCCAAGGTGAAAACACCCCCACCCTTGGGATAACTATTGTTTTATTAGAAAGAACCTAAGAAAAATATGAAATCTGCTGTTTGACATTTTTCAAATACTAAGGTAGTAGAAAGTGCCTTTTTGACATTAAACTTAAGAAAATCATAACTAAATAACCACCCCTTAGTTTTCTGTGATTTTTAGCACAGAGGTCTATTATTACCAAAGGATGCCAACAAAAATAACCTTTAGGACAGAACCTACCCCTAACTAGGAGGTGTAGTGTAAAGTGGCCCTTTTGCCTAACTTTTGTTATTTTTGTTTAAAGCCTAACTTTTATACTCTAAGCCTCAAATTCTTAAAACAAGCTAGAATAGCCAGTGACAACCCACTGTAGTTATTACAGAATTTTTGGAAATTATTAAAACCCTGTTGTAGTTCAAACCTACACTAGAAACCCTAAATGGAAATTAAAGAAAGGAAAATGAATAATGGAACTTAGTGTCATCCTAAACCCTTTATAAAATTGTCCACTGAAATCTATGAAGATAATCCCAATCCACTATGTTATCCTCACTGAAAACCCAAGCCTAAGTAGTATTAAGCCTAACCCACTGGAAGCCCCGCATGACTAAGGAAACCCTAAGTTAATTCTTGACTCAGTATTCTTTCGCTTAATGTTCTTAAATCTTGCATAATCATGACATACATGTTCATTGCATTTCGATAGACTGTAATCTTGCTGACGGAGAGTACATCCTCGTGCCGGAGCAAGGAGCTGCTCAGGAGGTAGCCCCAGATCCAGCACCCGAGCCTGCACCAGAGGACCTGCCTGCCACTGCTTTGGAAGGCAAGCCCCGGTTTTATGCATAACCTGTTATTATGCTATTTTACTTCACTTAATGTTTGTAGGATTGATTGTGCACTTAAGTGTAGGAATTGTTTGAAACCCTAGTTGCATGATCTCAGGAATCCTATTGAGATGAATACTAGTATGCTAGGTCGAGTAGCTGCTTTATTAAGTAGGATCTCGGTAGAAGACGAGTGATTTTTCTAGCACTCGCGCGAGATCAGGACATTGTTTGTACCCACTTTCATATCGTACTGATGTTGGTTGTGGGCAACAATCCATGGGGATTGGTTGTCCATGGGATAAAAATTTGAATAAGGATTAAGGTGTGGTACCGTGAGTCAAGCGTTTGAATGTACTAAGCACATGCCGAGAAATATGGTAAATCGGTAAGCCTAGTACCTGAGTGAACCTGGCAGTGGACATATCCCCTCACGCGTCCTGAGACGAGGTCTCCCATTCCGGTTATGGTGGGTACAAGTGCGGTCACTGCACGGCGGCCAGTCGGGGTCAGTGGGGCATTGTACGCCAAGGCGGTGAGCCCTGATCTGCTGACGGGGAATCGATGGGGACGGTTGATGTGTGTGGGGACGGAGTGCCCCTACATGTCGTGTGTTTAGGTTTACCTTGCAAGGATAAAAACTCGATTCGAATCGTCTGCTTCTCGCAGCTAATGAGACTGCTTGATCCATGCTGCTACATTGAGTAACAAGTGGAATGATGCGGAGATGATATAAGATGTTGATTGCTAAAATGTTTGCTACTTTGTATGAATAGATAGTACACTTTTAGCCTTAAGAGAGTCACACTTAACTTTGACTAAGTTAAAATCTTGATTTAGAAACTCAGCTAGTGCTTTTGGCAACCAAACCCCACAGCCAAACAGCTGCATGTCTAGAGGTAGAGGAGTAGACTCCTCACACCGGGTAAGTCTAGCTGAGTATTAGTATACTCAGCCTTGCTTGTGGCATAATTTTTACAGGTTCTCTGGAGGAGATGGTTGCTGGGATAACTTGGCCGTCCACCTTGCCACCGGGTTGGACTGTTGAGTGGGACCCTGCCTCGGCCGAGGAGGAGCATGAGGAGTGATGGGACAGGCTTCCCCATCCCTCTGTTTTATTTACCGTTAGTTTTATTCCGCTGCACTTCGAACAATGATGGTTACTTTTGCAAAAACTCCGATGATGATGATGGTGATGTAATAATTTAACATTATGGCATGTATGGTTTTATGCTTTATTGTATTTGCTCTGTGACTCACCTTCGAGTGAGATTGTGGTACTTGATCCTGTCAGTGGCCGTGTCGGACTAGATCCGAGGGATTGACGGGTTATTCCCATTTAAGTGTGGTCTAGCCTCTAAGGCGGGACTTGGACACTTAAGTTGGAATAATTCGGGCAGTTCCGCCACACTTCAATTGTGTCAAGGTTCCATGTTGTATCATCCCGAGATTTAAATTTTCCATTTCTTGACATAGTGTGGTGTCAGGGGTCCATACTTTAAGACAATGACAGGAAACTTTGTGACTTAAAGCATCTACCACCACATTGGCTTTTCCTGGGTGATAGTTGATCTCCAAATCATAATCTTTAATTAGCTCAAGCCATCTTCATTGTCTCATATTCAGTTCTGACTGGGTAAAGATATATTTCAGACTTTTGTGATCTGTATATAAATGACAAGTATTTCCTAGAAGATACTGATGCCATATCTTGAGGTCCTGAACAATTGCAGCTAATTCCAAATCATGAGTTGGATAGTGCTCCTCATGCCGTTGTAGTTGTCTTGAAGCATACGCTATGACTCGGCCCTCTTGCATTAGGACACATCCGAGTACACTGTCTGATGCGTCACAATACACATCAAAAGGCTTTTCTATATCCGGTTGAGCCAATACTGGAGTAGTGGTCAATAACACCTTCAGCTGCTCGAAGGCTTCATTGCATTTGGAGGACCAATCAAACTTTGTATCATTCTTCAATAAACCCATAATAGGTTTAACAATCTTGGAGAAATCCGGAATGAACCTATGATAATATCCAGCCAGTCCAAGGAAACTTCGAACTTGATGTACTGTAGTAGGCGGTTTCCATTCTAGAATATCCTTGACCTCGCTGGGATCGACCGCAATCCCTTTTGCTGATAATACATGTCCAAGAAATTGGATTTCCTCCAACCAGAATGCACATGTTGGGGACTTGTTCTCAAGTGCTATGAGTTAAGAACAAGGCAACACAAAATGTTAATGATTAAAGCCCTTCGTCCTTCGAAGCATTATCTCCCTTAGGATATAATGATCTTCAGACGAAGGTCATGTAGGATGTACCTTCATCATCACAATATATGTTAATGAAAGAAGAAGCATATGAAATATGAGAGACAACATGAATAATCATACAACATCTTTAATATTTCTTTATGAAATCATTATAACTGAATATGAACAATATTGAATTACATTTGTACCTTTGGCTTGATAGAAGGCGAAAGTACAAGCGTGATGCACGAGTGAATACCAGTCAGCGTGAACAGTACGGGGGTATTGTTCATCTATTTATAGGCACAGGGCGTAACCTGTATAGAATTACATTCATGCCCTTTATGTTTACTATTGACTTAAGGACAATCCAACGAGGACTAGATAGCCTTTTCCCCTTTAAGTCGGTTCCTTTTTCGGCCGCTGAGCCGAAGCTCCCTTGCGCGTAGCTTCGGAGCTGCATCATCCTTCGTCTCGACCATGCTTTTCATATTGTGTACAGTTTTATTCCGAGTCCGAAGGTACCTATGCATATTACACTTGGGAAACATTGTTAAATCATGTTATTGAGGATCTTCGGAAGACAAAGGCCCCCAACAGCGCATTTGCTGAACTTAGCATACAACTGGTGCTCCCTTAAGCGCGTTAACACGATCCGTAAGTGCTTAGCATGCTCCTCTTCATTTTTGGAATAGATCAGGATGTCATCAATGAAGACCACCACAAATTTATCTAACTCGGGCATAAATACCGAGTTCATTAAGTATGTGAAGTGGGCTAGAGCATTTGTTAATCCGAAGGACATAACCAAATATTCAAATAATCCATACCACGTAGTGAATGCGGTCTTGGGTATATCTTCGGGTCGAATACAGATCTGATAATAGCTTGACCGGAGGTCAATCTTGGAGAATACCCGAGCTCCAGTAAGTTGATCGAACAAGATATCGATCCGGGGAAGAGGGTACTTGTTCTTGATGGTAACCTCATTAAGGGGTTTGTAGTCCACGCACATTCAAAGCGTCTGATCCTTCTTCTTGACGAAAATTGCGGGACATCTTCAAGGTGATGAACTAGGCCTAATGAACCCTTTCTCGAGCAAGTCTTGTAGTTGAGTCTTGAGTTCTGCCAGTTCATTAGGTGGCATTCGGTACGACCTTCTGGAAATAGGAGTCATACCGGGCTTCAGTTCAATCACAAATTCCACATCCCGTTCTGGAGGCAACCCAGGCAGGTCTTCAGGAAAGACATCCAGGAATTCACATACCACCGAAATATCCTGGATTTCTGGTACGATAGCTTCATAAACTCGTCCAGATGGTTTGGCTGGGGTAGCTATAGGGATGGACAACTGAATCTCTTCATGGCCATGGCTTAATTTGATGGTCCTTACGTCGGTATTGATGATGGCCTTATGCTGGGCTAACCAGTTCATGCCTAGAATTACATCTATGTCTTGACCTTTTAAAACAATCATGTTGGTAGGAAATTCTCGTCCAGCCAACGTTACTGGTATGTGGAAGGCTACTTCCTTAGTAAATATTCGCCCCAAGGTGAGTGGATAAGAAATCCCTCCCTTGATTCAGTGCAAGGAATGCAATGTTTTTCCACAAAATTCTTGCTTATGAAGGTATGTGATGCACCAAAATCGAAGAGGATAACTATTGGGCGATTGGCAACAAGGAACGTACCCATCATTACCGGCTCGCCTTCCGGTGTTGTAGCCACCTGGGTATAATAAATCCGTCCGGTTTTCTTGAAATTCTTGCCCGTTGAAGTATTGGCTGTGTTCCCCTTTCCTTGGTTGGAGTTCCCAGAATTCTACTGAAAATTGGTTTTATTTTGCTTCGGGTATGGGCAGTCCTTGATGAAGTGTCCGGACTTTCCACAATTGAAGCAACTAGTGGAAGAACTGGGAAGAGCAGGGAAACGAGTACTAGGGGCACTCAGCTGATTGGTAGGAGCGGGGGCAGTAGTGGGACGAATAAAGACATGTTATTTGAATGGATATGAAGGTGGGCGAGGCGAAGAACGATTTTGATTAAAGGTCGGATCACCAACCTGGTTCTCTTCTCAGGTCCCTGATTAGACCTGTCACCTCCAAACCCCTTTGATTTTCCATGTCCTACATTTTTGGCTTCCACTGCCAGTGTTGTACTGACAACCCTATTGTAGGTAAGGTCCAAGCATGTTGCCATTTTCCGCTGAAGCCTATCATTGAGTCCCCTCATAAAACAATTCTTCTTTTTTCAGATCTGTATTCACCTGGTCAATGGCATACTGGAGAGGTGGTTAAATTTATTAAGATACTGTATTACAGTATCTCCTCCTTGCTTTAACTGGATAAACTCTTCTTGTTTAATATGGAGCACTCCCTCTGGAACATAATGCTCCCGGAATGCTATCTTAAATTCCTCCCAGGTAATCTGATGCCCAGCAGGTTGGATTGTTGAAACATTTGCCCACCAGGTGCGCATGTCCTCTTAGCTGTTGTGCGGCAAATAGTGGCTTTTGCGTCTCTGTGCATCGAATTAACCCAAATTTCTGTTCCATAACTCTCACCCATTCATCGACTTCTAAAGGTTCTTCTACTTTAATGAAAAGTGGTGGTCGAGTCTCAGAGAATTCCAAATAAGTAGTATCATGTAGTCTTTGAGGAGGAACTCTTCCTCCGTGATGTTGGAACTGATTGCCCGCCATTTCGCGCAAGAAGCGCGTATTATCAGCGGTGGCATTGACCAGGGCAGCGATAGCCTCGGCCAAAGTTGGTGGTACTGGTGGCGGGTTGGGAGTATCCTCCCTACCGTAGGAAGTCCCCGCACCATCATGTGCGCGAGTCCGTGATGCCATCTGAGGCAAAGAAACATTTGGAAAAAATATAACATGCCAACATACACCATCATATTACATTACCAAAATGTAAACAAACTCTCGTGTAGAACTTGACTTCATTACTTATTTTACATAAGTATAATATCTAAACTATACTATTCTAGTATTCTTCATTCTTTGTTGCTCCATTTCCTGCGGTAGGAGACCGTTCGTCAGCAAGGTTCATGGAACGAGGGGGCCTAAAAAGGTCCATCTCCCCATCAGGTCCTTCATTTGATGTTCTCAATGGTCCGACTCCTATTGCAGCACCATCTGGAGGCACGTCCGGGTGCAGTCGAGCATACAATACATGCACCTTTTCATGTAAATTATTACAGTACACTTGCAGGCTTTCGAAGGATGCACTAAGCTCTGCCACACGAGCTAGAGCTTTTGCTTCGTAGTCCCAAGCGAAAGATCGCGAGTTAATGGTTCAATCAATGGTCGTATCCTGTTCCGAGATTTCGTACTATAGGCGACTGACTTCGGCTAACAATTCCGCTATACGTGTGGCAGAACCGGCCGAATTATTCCAGCTTAAGTGCCTAAGTCACGCCTCAGGGGCCGTAACACACTTAAATCGGAATAACCCGTCAGTCCCTCAGATCTAGTCTGATAAAGCCACTTAACCAGGATCAAATACCACACACTCACTCGAAGGTGAGTCACAGAAGAAATACAATAAAATAGGAAACCTCAAATTAAAGTACTAGAGTTATTACATAAATCGAAGTTTTTAAAGTAGCTGATATAAGTTCACAAAATAAAATGCAGTGGATAATCGATATCGTCGATAGCGAGAAATTGGACAAGGCCTAGCCCACTACTCCTCCTGCTCCTCTTTTACCGAAGCAGCATCCCACTCGACCGTCCAACCTAGTGGCAGGGTGGTAGGCCAAGTTACACCATCAATCATATCCTGAAGCGTACCTGCAAAAATTATGCCACAAGCAAGGCTGCGTATACTAATACTCAACTAGACTTACCCGGTGTGAGAAATCTACTCCTCTACCTCTAGACCATGCAGCTGTTTGGTTGAGGGGTTTGGTTTGCCAAAAGCACTAGCTGAGTCTAAAATCAATTTTTAGCTTTCCAAATTCTAGCATCATTATTGTCGTAGACCATAATTAGGGGTACCCTCAAGGCTCCTAATTCTCAGCTGGTAACCCCCATCAGCATAAAGCTGCAAAGGTCTGATGGGTGCGATTAAGTCAGGGATCAGTCCATTCGAGGGACTCGATCACGTCTCGCCCGAGCCTAGCCTTGGACAAGGGCAGCCGACCCCGGAGGATTTCCGTCTCGCCCGAGGCCCCCCTCCAGCGGCGAATATATTTCCGGCTCGCCCGAGGCCCTGTCTTCGCCAAGAAGCAACCCTGACCAAATCGCCGCACCGGCCGACCAAATCACAGGAGCATTTAATGCAAAGGTGGCCTGACACCTTTATCCTAACGCGCGCCCCCCAGCCGACAGAGCCGAAGTGACCGCCGTCACTTCGCCGCTCCACGGACCGGCCTGACAGAAAGACAGCGCCGCCTGCGCCACTCCGACTGCGGTGCCACTTGACAGAGTGAGGCTGACAGGCAGTCAGGCCCGGCCGGAGGCACCATAGGGAACTCCGCTCCGCGCGACCCAGGGCTCGGACTCGGGCTAAGCCCCGGAAGACGGCGAACTTCGCTTCGCCCAACCCAGGGCTCGGACTCGGGCTAAGCCCTGGAAGACGGCGAACTCCGCTCCGCCCGACCCAGGGCTCAGACTCGGGCTAAGCCCCAGAAGACGGCGAACTCCGCTCCGCCCGACTCAGGGCTCGGACTCGGGCTAAGCCCCAGAAGACGGCGAACTCCACTCCGCCCGACCCAAGGCTCGGACTCGGGCTAAGCCATGGAAGACGACGAACTCCGCTCCGCCCGACCTAGGGCTCGGACTCGGGCTCAACCCCAGAAGACGACGAACTCCGCTTCGCCCGACCCCAGGGCTCGGACTCGGGCTCAGCCCCTAGAAGACGACGAACTCCACTTCGCCCGACCCCAGGGCTCGGACTCCGCCCTGGCCTCAGCCGACGGTCTCCGCTTCGCCCGAACCAGGGGCTCGGACTTGACCTCGGCCACGGAAGACAGATTCGACCTCGGCTTCGGAGGAGCTTCCACATCGCCCAACCTAGGGCGCAGACCAGTCACGTCAATAGGAGGCGCCATCATCACCCTACCCCGAGCTGACTCGGGCCAAGGGGAACAAGACCGGCGTTCCATCTGGCTCGCTCCGCCAGATAGGCAATGATGGCGCCCCGCATACTCTGTGACGACGGTGGCACTCAGCCCCCTTACGGAAGCAAGAGGACGTCAGCAAGGACTCAACAGCTCCGACAGCTGTCCCTCCGCCAGGCTCCAGCGCTCCTCCGACGGCCACGACATCACACTAGCTGGGTGCTAAAATCTCTCCGGCTGCCACGACGGCATGTACTTAGGGGCTAGCTCTCCTCTGCTAGACACGTAGCACTCTGCTATACCCCCATTGTATATCTGAATCCTCTCCTTACGCCTATAAAAGGAAGGACCAGGGCCCTCTTAGGGGGGTTGGCCGCGCGGGGACGAGGACGAGACAGGCGCTCGCGTGAGGCCGCTCGCTCCCTCTCCCGCGTGGACGCTTGTAAACCCCTACTGCAAGCTTACCTGTGACACCCCAGTGTCACCTAGGGTTTCTCTCAAATGCCAAACCAAGAACCATTATTTTATGTGAACCAAACTAAGCATGAGCATCAAAATAACTTAAGTAATAAAGAACTCACCAAGTATATACTTAAAAGTATCATGATCAAAACAATTGAGTCCTTGAGAAGGTTAGAATGTGCAACCCAAATTAAAAACCCTAAGTGAGCCCCATGAGCAAAATTCAAGAAAATAAGAAAAAGGGGATGAAAAGTTTAAAATTATGACTTGAGCAAATTATAAAAATTGAAGTATATTTAATGAGCAACAAGAAATGTTGAGAAAGCTTAGCCAAAATAACTCAAATAAAACCCCAAATCAAGCTTCTCATGTGGGGACTTAATGGGAATTCTGAATTTCAGAATTCTGAAATTCAGACCTTGAGCCAAAGATCAAGGATGTTCACCTTGATCCCTAACTCGTATCCTAATGGCCCCATTGACAAAATTGTGTCTAACTAACCCCTCTGTCGTGTGCCAGAAGATGGCATTGGGACGCGAGCCCTAGACACGACAAAACCTTGGATTTGCCTCGGGTTTGAGCAGGGAGACAGACCGGATTTCCTGGCTCCATATCTCTGCAACCAGTAGGCAAAATCCTATGACCTCCACACAAGAATGGTAGCTTGTAGGGAGGAGAAGAGGTTTTGTGCACTGACCAAGGCGAGAGCAGGCTCGGATGAGCGACCACACGCGCCAGAACTTTATTTACTACGCAAAAACTCTGATTTATGTAATAACTTCATACTTAATTTGAGGTTTCCTGTTTTATTGTATTTCTTCTGTGACTCACCTTCGAGTGAGATTGTGGAATTTGATCCTGGTTAAGTGGCTCTATCAGACTAGATCTGAAGGACTAACGGGTTATTCCGATTTAAGTGTGTTACGGCCCCTGAGGCGTGACATGGGCACTTAAGCTGGAATAATTCGGGTGGTTCTGCCACAGCACCCGACCCGGGCGCGGGACAAACACGAAGGCCGCGGGATTCCCACCTCTCTCACGCCGGTCTCCGGCCGCCTCACTTCCCCCCTTCGCGCTCGGCCTCGTGTCGACCCATCTGGGCTGGGGCACGCGGCGACATTCACTCGTCGGCTTAGGGACCCCCCGGTCTCGAAACGCCGACAGTTGGCGCGCCAGGTAGGGGCCTGCTGCGTGTTGACGAACAGCTTCCCGTCAAGCTCCAGATGGGCAGTCTTCAGCAACCTCTACAACCCGGGACGGTGCTCCGTTTCGGGAGTCTTGAGTTCATGTCCCTCGACGGCAGCTACGACATGATACTCATTCCACCGCCGGGCGGCAGCGGCAACGCCGGCCGACAACCCGCCCGCCGGCGGCGGAATCGACGACGTCTTCCCCACGTGGTGGAAGAACAACCTTCGAGCTCATCCCGCCCTCTTCCCCGCCGACGGAGGGGAAGGCGGGGCAACCAAGGCCAAGCGGGAGGCAGCGCCTCGTCGGCTGTCGAGCGAGTCGACAGCGCCGGCACCCCAACGGGGGGCGCACCGGGCATCGACCTCGCGCTTGAGACAAAGGCGAGCGCCGTCTCCCTGCAACACGCCAATCCCGAGCAAACGGACGACACCAGCACACTCGCGGAAGGCTTGCTGGGTGTCACCCTCGTACCTGAGACGACGGTGCAGTCAGTCCCCGACGTGACTTTATCGCCGCTTGTCGACAAAGAGGTACCGACCGATTCCCATCCCACATCATTTGGATTCAGCCTCAACCCGCCTAGCGACTTCGCTTTGGCGGGCGCTCTCGTAGAGGCGAGTCCAAACCCTCTGGGGTTTCGTATGCGGTCACCTTGGGACCGGCTGACAGACGTCTCGACCTACGGGCCCTCTGGGTCCGAGGAAGACGACGAGCCCAGCTTCTGTTGGGATTTCTCTGGACTTGGCAACCCCAGTGCCATGCGAGACTTCATGACCGCATGCGACTACTGCCTTTCCGACTGTTCCGACGGTAGCCATAGCCTCGGCGATGAGGACTGCGGCCCAAGCCGCGAAGGTTTCCACGTTGATCTAGGGGTCCCTCCGAAGGCAACCATCTCGGCATGCCGGGGGATGGTGATCTCCCTAGGCCGGTACCTCGCGTTGACATCCCACGGGAGCTAGCTGTGGTCCCCGTTCAGGCGGGGGGCCATGACCCACAGCTCGAACAAATCCGCGGGGTGCAGGCCAGGCTCGACGAGGGAGCAGGAGCGCTTGAGCCGATCAGCCGGGACGTCGGGCAGGCATGGGCGGCCCAGCCTCCGGCCGGAGAAATACGTCATCTACCCCAGGGCTTCCAGCACCGCGTCGCCGACGACGCCAGGGTCAGGCCGCCACCCGCATCTAGTGGGGTCGGCCAGAACCTGGCTGCAGCAGCAATGCTCCTCCGCGCGATGCCGGAGCCATCAACCACCGAGGGGCGGCAAATCCAGGGAGAGCTCAAGAATCTCCTGGAAGGCGCCACGGTCCGTCGGGCCGAGAGCTCCGCCTCCCGAAGGCAGGGGTACCCCTCGGAACCTCATGCCGCGACTTCCCGATTCATGCGGGAAGCCTCGGTCTACACCGGGCGCACGCGCAACACAGCGCCTGCTGCCCCGGGTCGCCTCGGCAACGAGCACCATCACCGCGACCGTCGAGCCCACCTCGACAAGAGGGTGCGCCGAGGCTACCACCCCAGGCGTGGGGGACGCTACGACAGCGGGGAGGATCAGAGTCCCTCGCCCGAGACACCCGGTCCGCAGGCCTTCAGCCGGGCCATACGACGGGCGCCGTTCCCGACCCGGTTCCGACCCCCGACTACTATCACAAAGTACTCGGGGGAGACGAGACCGGAACTGTGGCTCGCGGACTACCGTCTGGCCTGCCAGCTGGGTGGAACGGACGATGACAACCTCATCATCCGCAACCTCCCCCTGTTTCTCTCCGACACCGCCCGCGCCTGGATGGAGCACCTGCCTCCGGGGCAGATCTCCAACTGGGACGACCTAGTCCAAGCTTTCGCCGGCAATTTCCAGGGCACGTACGTGCGCCCCGAAAATTCCTGGGACCTCCGAAGCTGCCGACAGCAGTCGGGAGAGTCCCTCCAGGACTACATCCAGCGATTCTCGAAGCAGCGCACCGAGCTGCCCAACATCACCGACTCGGATGTCATCGGCGCGTTCCTCGCTGGCACCACCTGCCGCGGCCTGGTGAGCAAGCTGGGTCGCAAGACCCCCACCAGGGCGAGCGAGTTGATGGACATCGCCACCAAGTTCGCCTCCGGTCAGGAGGCGGTCGAGGCTATCTTCCGAAAGGACAAGCAGCCCCAGGGCCGCCCATCGGAAGATGCCTCCGAGGCATCAACTCAGCGCGGCGCCAAGAAGAAGGGCAAGAAGAAGTCGCAAGCGAAACGCGACGCCGCCGACGCGGACCTTGTCGCCGCCGCCGAGTACCAAAACCCTCGGAAACCCCCCGGAGGTGCCAACCTCTTCGACAAGATGCTCAAGGAGCCGTGCCCCTATCACCAGGGGCCCGTCAAGCACACCCTTGAGGAGTGCGTCATGCTTCGGCGCCACTTCCACAGGGCCGGGCCACCCGCGGAGGGTGGCAGGGCCCGCGACGACGACAAGAAGGAAGATCACCAGGCAGGAGAGTTCCCCGAGGTCTGCGACTGCTTCATGATCTACGGTGGGCAAGCGGCGAACGCAACGGCTCGGCACCGCAAGCAAGAGCGCCGGGAGGTCTGCTCGGTGAAGGTGGCGGCGCCAGTCTATCTAGACTGGTCCGACAAGCCCATCACCTTCGACCGAGCCAACCACCCCGACCATGTGCCGAGCCCGGGGAAATACCCGCTCGTCGTCAACCCCGTCATCGGCGACGTCAGGCTCACCAAGGTCCGCATGGACGGAGGCAGCAGCCTCAACATCATCTACGCCGAGACCCTCGGGCTCCTGCGTGTCGATCTGTCCTCCGTCCGGGCAGGCGCTGCGCCTTTCCATGGGATCATTCCCGGGAAGCGCGTCCAGCCCCTCGGACAACTCGACCTTCCCGTCTGCTTTGGAACACCCTCCAACTTCCGAAGGGAGACCCTGACGTTCGAGGTGGTCGGGTTCCGAGGAACCTACCACGCGGTGCTGGGAAGACCATGCTACGTGAAGTTCATGGCCGTCCCCAACTACACCTACCTGAAGCTCAAGATGCCGGGCCCCAACGGGGTCATCACCGTCGGCCCCACGTACAAACACGCGTTCGAATGCGACGTGGAGTGCGTGGAGTACGCTGAGGCCCTCGCCGAGTCCGAGGCCCTCATCGCCGACCTGGAGAGCCTCTCTAAGGAGGTGCCAGACGTGAAACGTCATGCCGGCAACTTTGAGCTAGCGGAGACGGTTAATGCCGTCCCCCTCGACCCCAGCAGCGACGCCTCCAAATAGATCCGGATCGGCTCCGGGCTCGAACCCAAATAGGAAGCAGTGCTCGTCGACTTTCTCCGCACGAACGCCGATGTCTTCGCGTGGAGTCCCTCGGACATGCCCGGCATACCGAGGGATGTCGCCAAGCACTCGCTGGACATCCGAGCTGGAGCCCGACCCGTCAGGCAGCCTCTGCGCCGATTCGACGAGGAGAAGCGCAGAGCCATAGGCGAGGAGATCCGCAAGCTAATGGCGGCAGGGTTCACCAAAGAGGCGAAAGGCGTCAAGCTCAATCCCAAGAAGTGCATCTTCGGGGTGCCCCGAGGCATGCTCTTGGGGTTCATCGTCTCCGAGCGGGGTATCGAAGCCAACCCGGAGATGATCGCAGCCATCACCAGCATGGGGCCCATCAAGGACTTGAAAGGCGTATAAAGGGTCATGGGATGTCTCGCGGCTCTGAGCCGCTTCATCTCATGCCTCGGTGAAAGAGGCCTACCTCTGTACCGCCTCTTAAGGAAGGCCAGGTGCTTCACTTGGACCCCTGAGGCCGAGGAAGCCCTCGGGAACCTGAAGGCGCTCCTCATGAAGGCGCCTATCTTGGTGCCCCCAGCTGCCGGAGAAGCCCTCTTGGTCTACGTACGTCGCCGCGACCACTCAGGTGGTTAGCGCCGCGATTGTGGTCGAGAGGCAAGAAGAGGGGCATGCATTGCCCGTTCAGAGGCCAGTCTACTTCGTTAGTGAGGTACTGTCCGAAACCAAGATCCGCTATCCACAAGTTCAGAAGCTGCTGTATGCGGTGATCCTGACACGGCGGAAGTTGCGACACTACTTCGAGTCTCATCCGGTAACTGTGGTGTCCTCCTTCCCCCTAGGGGAGATCATCCAGTGCCGAGAGGCCTCGGGTAGGATTGCAAAGTGGGCGGTGGAAATCATGGGCGAGACGATCTCGTTTGCTCCTCGGAAGGCCATCAAGTCCCAGGTCTTGGCGGACTTCGTGGCTGAATGGGTCGACACCCAGCTACCAACGGCTCCGATCCAACCGGAGCTCTGGACCATGTTCTTCGACGGGTCGCTGATGAAGACAGGAGCCGGCGCAGGCCTACTCTTCATCTCGCCCCTCGGGAAGCACCTACGCTATGTGCTACACCTCCATTTCCCGGGGTCCAACAATGTGGCCGAGTATGAGGCTCTGGTCAACGGATTGCGGATCGCCATCGAGCTAGGGGTTTGACGCCTCGATGCTCACGATGACTCGTAGCTCGTCATCGACCAAGTCATGAAGAACTCCCACTGCCGCGACCCGAAGATGGAGGCCTACTGCGATGAGGTTCGGCGCCTGGAAGACAAGTTCTACGGGCTCGAGCTCAACCACATCGCCCGGCGCTACAACGAGACTGCGGATGAGCTGGCTAAAATAGCCTCGGGGCGAACAACGGTTCCCCGGGACGTCTTCTCCCGGGATCTGCATCAACCCTCCGTCAAGATCGACGACACGCCCGAGCCTGAGGCACCCTCGGCCCAGCCCGAGGTACCCTCGGCACAGCTCGAGGCACCCTCGGCACAGCCCGAGGCACCCTCGGCTCGGCCCGAGGCACCCTCGGCTCGGCCCGAGGCACCCTCGGCTCGGCCAGAGGTACCCTCGGCCCCCGAGGGCGAGACGCTGCGCGTCGAGGGGGAGCAAAGCGGGGTCACGCCTGATCAAAACTGGCAGACCCCGTACCTGCGATATCTCCACCGAGGAGAGCTACCCCTCGACCGAGCCGAAGCTCGGCGGTTGGCGCGGCGCGCCAAGTCGTTCGTCTTGCTGGGAGATGGGAAGGAGCTCTACCACCGCAGCCCCTCAGGCATCCTCAAGCGATGCATCTCCATCACCGAAGGTCAGGAACTCCTTCGAGAGATACACTCGAGGGCTTGCGGCCATCACGCAGCACCTCGAGCCCTCATCGGGAATGCTTTCCGACAAGGCTTCTACTGGCCGACGGCGGTGGCCGACGCCACTAGAATTGTCCGCACCTGCGAAGGGTGTCAGTTCTACGCAAGGCAGACCCACCTGCCCGCTCAGGCTTTGCAGACGATACCCATCACCTGGCCTTTCGCTGTGTGGGGTCTGGACCTCGTCGGCCCCTTGCAGAAGGCACCCGGGGGCTACACGCACCTGTTGGTCGCCATCGACAAATTCTCCAAGTGGATCGAGGTCCGACCCCTAAACAGCATCAGGTCCGAACAGGCGGTGGCGTTCTTCACCAACATCATCCATCGTTTCGGGGTCCCGAACTCCATCATCACCGACAACGGCACCCAGTTCACCGGTAGAAAGTTCCTGGACTTCTGCGAGGATCACCACATCCGGGTGGACTGGGCCGCCGTAGCTCACCCCATGTCAAATGGGCAAGTAGAGCGTGCCAACGACATGATTCTACAAGGGCTCAAGCCTCGGATCTACAACGACCTCAACAAGTTCGGCAAGCGATGGATGAAGGAACTCCCCTCGGTGGTCTGGAGTCTGAGGACAACACCGAGCCGAGCCACGGGCTTCACGCCGTTCTTTCTAGTCTATGGGGCCGAGGCCATCTTGCCCACAGACTTAGAATACGGTTCCCCGAGGACGAGGGCCTACACCGACCAAAGCAACCAAGCTAGTCGAGAGGACTCTTTGGACCAGCTGGAAGAGGCTCGGGACACGGCCTTACTACACTCGGCGCGGTACCAGCAGTCCCTGCGACGCTACCACGCCCGAGGGGTCCGGTCTCGAGACCTCCAGGTGGGCGACCTGGTGCTTCGGCTGCGACAAGACGCCCGAGGGCGGCACAAGCTCACGCCCCCCTGGGAGGGGCCGTTCGTCATCGCCAAAGTTCTGAAGCCCGGAACGTACAAGCTGGCCAACAGTCAAGGCGAGGTCTACAGCAACGCTTGGTACATCCAACAGCTACGTCGTTTCTACCCTTAAGATGTTTTCAAGTTGTTCATATACCTCGCTCCCACACAAAGTTTAGTCATCAAGGAAGGGTCGGCCTCGCCTCGGCAAAGCCCGACCCTCCCTCGGGGGCTAAAAAGGGGGGAACCCCCTCTGCGTCGAATTTTTTCCTCGAAAAAAGATCCTTTCTGCCAGAATGTCTTTTGTGCTTTTTGACTACTTCGAAAGTGGATCCTGAAAACGACGGAGTACACGTAAGCAGCCAAGGCTGACCGAGCCGAGGAACTCCTACGCCTCCGGGATATGGATACCTCACTCATCACCTTCTGCAATAAGTAACTCACGTTCGGATAAGTGATTCCGCGGACCGAACAAGTCTTCACGTTCGGAAGCTCTTCTGCCGAAGCGATTCTTCGAGCCTTCTCGACTGCATCGGTGACAGAACCCCATGGACGGGTAAGAGTGCGCGTAAGCGGCAAGGCCGACCGAGCCGAGGGACTCCTACGCCTCCGGGATACGGATACCTCACTCATCACCTTCCGCGAGAAGCAACTCTCGCTCGCACAAACATTTCTGTTACCGACAAAAAAGTCCAGATACTCGAAACAAGAGGAAAAGAGACGCAGCTTTACAACACGGCGAGGGTGTGTTTTGGCCTCGGCGGCCGCAGGAAACACACGCTACAAGACAATCCAATCCTGCAGGCTCGGATCTTGACACTTGAAGGGAGCAGCAGCACCCTCGGCGTCGACAACACCTTCGGCGAGGTCCGACCTAGCCTCGGACGGCGACGCGGTCCAATGATCTCCACTCTGAAGGACGACGTCATCGCCACGCCCGGGCCATCGCCGCCAGGGTCTTCTCCGAGAGTCCGGCTCGGGCAGGCAGCTCGGCTGGCCACCCCCGAGGCCTCGGCCAGCTGTCCCCCGAGGACATCAGCCCGACCCGAGGCCTCGACAGGTCAATTCCGGCGTCGGTCCCGCTAACGGACAGCCCGGCTAGGCTCCGGCCGACCAGGTCTTCTTTTCGGGCCAACTCTGCCTCTGTTCGCGCTGACACCGCTACCCCTGGCCTCGGCTCATCGAAGAGCGGCTGAGGGGTTCCTTTAACTAAGCAAGGGGAGCCTCGGACAACAAGGCTGACCGAGCCGAGGGACTCCTACGCCTCCGGGATACGGATACCTCACTCGTCACCTTTGCACGGGGCGACTCACGCCTGGTGAAGCGGTTCAGACAACCAACAGGCGAGTCTTAGTGCTCGAAAATGAGGAAAAAACATGGCTCCGTGCCAAAATTACATACATGTTCAGGCCTTGACAGCCGCAATGAACAAAAACACTGGCATTCAAAGTGCCATTACAAACGGAACTCTGGTTCCACCTCCGCAGGTACGAACAACCCCACTCAATGGGGGGGCCTGCGGAGCAACAGAAGACCGACGAACGGCGTGCCGTCGCCCGCTCCAGCAGCGGCGACGACGACGACTTCTGCTCCGGGGGGTCGAACAGCGGCAGCGATGACCTCAGGGCGGATGCTGCCGCCAGGAGACCCCCGCCCATGCCCAAACTCGTGAGGCAAGGACGGGCAGAAGGCCATAGAGTTGGAGGTCGGTCCGTGGGCAACCCTGGCTGTCTCGCTGGCGGGAGAACCTCTTCCAGCTGCTGTGGCAGAAGCCGGCGCCGAGAGCGGCTCCGAAGCCACTCGCGTCCGAGAGCCAGGCACACGGCAGCTGCCGGTGCCACGGACAACAATCGCCCTTCCCCCCGATCACTGAGGGAAGGAGCGGGCCGCCGCCCACGCAGGGGCCGACCCCAACTCGGCACACTCCCCTCCCCAGCCCTGGTGATGAAAATCCTTGAGGCTGAGGGAGGGGCAGAGGCCGCAGCCCGGCTCGCTTTCCCCCACCATCAAACTGGAGGTCACCGTCTTGGGTGACCGCCGGCGGAGGGGTGCAGTCGGGCTGCATGATGAAAATCGTTGAAGCCGAACGATGGCTGAAAGGTACCAACTCCCACGAAGTTGCGTTCCTCCAACGACGAGGCGGAAAGACGGCGGGTATCCCCCATCCGGGGGCTTGGAAGGTGGAAAGACACGATGCATAAGGGAGCGCGAAGACATGGTCGCCTTCCAAGGGGGTCACCCTCCTTTTAAAGGCGGCTCTCCCTACTTGCGTCCCCAGCCGTCGCGGGCTGAGTCTTCTCCAACACGCTCCAAGGTCATCCCCTACGGCGCGGGGGCTGGGTCCCACACGTCATGCAAGCCGGCTCAGAGCAGAAGAAGCCAAACCGCCGTGCGTGGTGCGTACGACCGCCCAGCGGTTACAAGCGACTCTCCACTTTTGCCCAAACCAGCGGGCGAAAGGGCGGGCAGCCATGCAGGCGGCATGCAACCGCGCCAAGTGGGCACACTTCTCCGACTCCCAACGCGCCCGACATGGAGGCCCAGGCCCACGCGTCATACAACCGGCGCGCCGAGTGCTTCGTGCATGCAACTGCACCGCCACTTGCGCCACCACCGCGCCTCCTCGACTGCGGAACCAATACCACGACTCGAGGCAACCCAGAGCACGACCCAGCGGCGCCAGCCTGGCGCGACGGTCAATGCGGCCAAAAATGGGCCGGCAGTAATGGCGGTGGCAGGCGGGCAGGAGAAGCGGTCACGTCGCCAGCCAAGCCTACGTCCCATCCAGGGGCAGTGAGAGAACCCTCTCTCACGGCGTGAAGACAACACGCCCGTGTTCCGTTCCTCGAACGGCTCGCGCACGCGCAACGGCCGCCCCGCCAACCACTCGCCCCGTCGCATTAACTCTGCGGCGGGACAGGCGGCGCCTCTGGCAGGAGAAGCGGGCGACGCTTCGCCTTCGCCATAATGACCGCGTCAGGAAAGGTACGCCGCGTCGTTTGATTTCGTATCCTTTTCCTTTTTTCCTCTTTCTCTCTCTTGCAACAGGGACCGGGAAAGGGGGATATCCCGAAAAGGATCCTTCCCCGTGAAGGAACTAGGCTCCGAGCCTCCCTACTGATCAGAGGTTCGAAGGCTGGCCCCTCTGAAGGGTTCGACAGCCGCCTCAGATCACGTGGGCCCTACACCCACTACTGGTCAGAGGTTTGAAAGCCGGCCCCTCGGAAGGGTTCAACGACCGCCTCAGGCTACTCGGGCTCCGCGCCCACTACTGATCAGGGGTTCGAAGGCTGGCCCTCGAAGGGTTCACGGTCGCCTCAGACACAGAGCGAGGGATGACCATGGGTACGTTCGATACATAACCAAGGCTCGGGCTGCGCTCCCGAGGTACCCTAGGACATTTCCGAGACCAGCAGGAACGATCTTGTAAAGGAATCCCATCAGAGGGAGGCATCGAGCCCTTGGACCCCGTCGCCAGGGGACCGGGTCTGGCAGATCACCCGCAGGTACTTTTGGGCGTGCCTCTGGGCCCCTAACCGACCCCTAACGAATGGGGCACGGACGTCCACTCGGATTACCCGCCTGCAGCTCACCGGAAACACCATGTTCGGCGCCCATCGAGGGCAACATGGCGCTTCCCCCCCTCCTCCTCCTTGCGGAAAGGCGACGCAGGGGCGTATGTAAAAAAGTCGAGTCTGTCCCTGATCGCCCTCTCGCCCTGTGTAGAGGCTCGGGGGCTGCTCTCGCAAACCTGGCTCTGGCCGAACCGTTGACAGCGTCAACATACCAACCCGAGAACTTGGGACCCGACCATACACCCGGGCTACGGCCAGCTCGCATGAGGGAACGACCAGACCAGCCGAAGCATTACGCGAGGCAATAAGACCTCAGAGGAGTGAAACCACTCCTCTGAGGCCTCGGGGGCTACACCCGGCGGGTGCGCTCGCGCGCACCCACCGGAACAAAACGCAACCGAGAAAGGTTGGTCCCCTTGCAAAAAAGTGCGATGAAAGCCTCCAAGCGAGTGCTAACACTCCCTTCGAGGCTCGGGGGCTACTGTCGCGGACCATAATTAGGGGTACCCTCAAGGCTCCTAATTCTCAGCTAGTAACCCCCATCAGCATAAAGCTGCAAAGGCCTGATGGGTGCGATTAAGGGACTCGATCACGCCTCGCCCGAGCCTAGCCTCGGACAAGGGTAGCCGACCCCGGAGGATTTCCGTCTCGCCCGAGGCCCCCCTCCAGTGGCGAATATATTTCCGACTCGCCCGAGGCCCTGTCTTCGCCAAGAAGCAACCCTGACCAAATCGCCGCACCGGCCGACCAAATCACAGGAGCATTTAATGCAAAGGTGGCCTGACACCTTTATCCTAACGCGCGTCCCCCAGCCGACAGAGTCGAAGTGACCGCCGTCACTTCGCTGCTCCACTGACCGGTCTGACAGAAAGACAGCGCCGCCTGCGCCACTCCGACTACGGTGCCACTTGACAGAGTGAGGCTGACAGGCAGTCAGGGCCGGCCGGAGGCACCATAGGGAACTCCGCTCCGCCTGACCCAGGGCTCGGACTCGGGCTAAGCCCCGGAAGACGGCGAACTCCGCTTCGCCCGACCCAGGGCTCAGACTCGGGCTAAGCCCCGGAAGACGGCGAACTCCGCTCCGCCCGACCCAGGGCTCGGACTCGGGCTAAGCCCCGGAAGACGGCGAACTCCACTCCGCCCGACCCAGGGCTCAGACTCGGGCTAAGCCCCGGAAGACGACGAACTCCGCTCTGCCCAACCCAGGGCTCGGACTCGGGCTCAACCCCAGAAGACGACGAACTCCGCTTCGCCCGACCCCAGGGCTCGGACTCCGCCCTGGCCTCAGCCGACGGTCTCCGCTTCGCCCGAACCAGGGGCTCGGACTCGACCTCGGCCACGGAAGATAGATTCGACCTCGGCTTCGGAGGAGCTTCCACATCGCCCAACCTAGGGCGCAGACCAGTCACGTCACACAGGAGGCGCCATCATCACCCTACCCCGAGCTGACTCGGGCCACGGAGAACAAGACCGGCGTCCCATCTGGCTCGCTCCGCCAGATAGGCAATGATGGCGCCCCGCATACTTTGTGACGACGGTGGCACTCAGCCCCCTTACGGAAGCAAGAGGACGTCAGCAAGGACTCAACAGCTCCGACAGCTGTCCCTCCGCCAGGCTCCAGCGCTCCTCCGACGGCCACGACATCACACCAGCTGGGTGCCAAAATCTCTCCGGCTGCCACGACGGCATGTACTTAGGGCGCTAGCTCTCCTCCGCTAGACACGTAGCTCTCTGCTATACCCCCATTGTACACCTGAATCCTCTCCTTACGCCTATAAAAGGAAGGACCAGGGCCCTCTTAGGGGGGTTGGCCGCGCGGGGACGAGGATGAGACATGCGCTCGCGTGAGGCCGCTCGCTCCCTCTCCCGCGTGGACGCTTGTAACCCCCTACTACAAGCGCACCCGACCCGGGCGTGGGACGAACACGAAGGCCGCGGGATTCCCACCTCTCTCACGTCGGTCTTCGGCCGCCTCACTTCCCCCCTTCGCGCTCGGCCTCGCGTCGACCCATCTGGGCTGGGGCACGCGGCGACATTCACTCGTCGGCTTAGGGACCCCCCGGTCTCAAAACGCCGACAATTATCTTAGCTAAGTTTGCTCCTTCTAATGGCATGATATGCAATTTAGCAATTAAACTTTGGTGGTGAAGATCAAATTAATAAGGTAGAGCTTAACCTTACTAGTGAAGATTTTTGTGGTACACTTAGTAAAATTAGGGTCAAGCTTGATTAAGCTAATTGGTGAGTTCATTTGGGTGTTTCACTGATTTCTTTTTACTGTCTTAGTGGGAGTTTATTAAGATTTGTAGCTGAATTCATTGGAGTGAGATTTATTATTCCCTCTCTTCCTTTCTATTTCTTTTATGCTTTTAAGGTGGGTTTGAACTACAAGATAGCTTAATAATTTCCAAACATCCTGCAAAAATTACAGTGGCTTCTTATTAGCGTATAAGTCTCTGTCTCAAAATTTGGGGCTTAAAAAGTGAGTGGTTCTCTCTGTATAAAATTATCAAATATTAGGGCACAAGGGGTGTTTTGAACTACAACCTTCTTTTAACAGGGGGGTTATTTTCCAAGACTTATTTTTGGTGGCATTTAGATGCTCTAACATGACTTTGTACAAATTTTCAGCCACTAATACTTATTCGTTATTTTATTATGATTTTCTAAAGTTTCTAGCCAAAAGGGTGCTTTCTACTACCACTATATTTGAAAAATATCAAACAAAAGATTTCTAATTTTTCCTATCTTCTTCTTTGTGCAAGAGCAATCATTCTGAAAATTGGTAGCTTTTTGCTTTAGGGAAAGGTGGTAGGAATTTCTTGAACTAAATGGTCTTTTTCATGAAGTATTGGCAATGGGTATTAATTGTAGCTTTCAATTGGGTTTTGCATTTTTCTCTGGTGGCCTACTTCATTATTAATCTAGTAAAAATTTATTTGTCCACTGTTGCACACTTTTTGGCTTGCTTATGATTTCATTGAAATATGGCTTAATATCAAGTTCTATTTGTTTACCCTACTTAAAATGATGGACTGGGGTGTTTATCATTTTTGTAGTGGTGTCCTAGTGGTTACAAGTCCACTGAATTTTTCTTAACAATTTTGAAATTGTTTTCATAATTCTAATAATTGTCTTTCTAGTTTGATTAGTGCCTAATAAAACATTTCACCTTGAATCTGTTCTGGACTAGGGTTTCCTTTATTTTTCCTAGGTTCTCTATTATTTAAGTGGACTAGGAAAAATATTTGCATCCACTGTTCATTATTTTCCAGTGCCTTTCTCATTTTCCTATGTTTTGGGCAAATATAGCTTTTACTAAATAATCTTGTTTAAATCTTCAATACTGGTGTGCTCACTATTTTTAAACAGTGCCTAAGTAGGGTTTGAACTTCTACAAATTTTCTTAAGTTCAGCACAGAAGCATAGCTAATTTTCTTCCTTTTAAAAAGGTTTGGTCAGTTTCTTTAATTAATTTCAAACTCTAAAATTAAAAACAGAAAGCATATGGTTCAGTATTTTTAGGTGATAGTTCATAATATTTTGAATCCAGCAAAATTGGTTTGGCTAAATTTCGTTGAATATAACTCAAGATATAAATTTCCTAAGTTCTCTGCTGAATTTTAAAAAGAATAAACAGAAAATGGATAAAGGAAAAGGGTTTTGCACTGGGGTCCCTGGCGAAAGGTTTTAAGTGTATTACAGACAGGTCCCCGGTTCACTATTCATCTGAGTCTATGAATCTGCAGAAAACCCCCTAGGGTTTCACGAAATCGAACCCGCGATCCTTCCCCTAATGGAACAATGACCGCGACGAAGGAAAATGGCAGAGGGGCTTACCGGAGGCGAGGTTGCTCCGGTGAGGGTCGGGTGAGGTCCGGGAGTCTCTAGCGATCACGTCGAGGTGCGGATCGGCGATGGTGATCGTAGTAGGTCGGTCCACGTGCTCAGGCGGGGCAGCTCGTCGGCGGCGAGGAATCCGGCCTAACTAGGGCACGATAGATCAATTAAATGGGTCCGGGAGCTTCACCAGAGATCAAGGAAGATGTGAGCGCGAGGAATTTGAGAATGACTCACCGAATTGCTCGGTCTACGCGCGGCCACAACGACCGAAGTCCGGCGAAGGCGATCTTGGGTCTCCAGTGAGGTTCTGTCGGGTCCGAGAGCTTGGAAAGCTTCACGGGCCACTGGCGAAGCTGACCGAGGGTCAGGCGCAGCTTGGACGCGGCTGGAGCGAGCTGGCCACGGTGGCCGAGGCTTGGGTAGTGATGGCGGGCGGAGGAGAGCTCACTGGAGCTAAGGGAGGGGTGTCTGGCCAGCGAGGGTGAGCGAGGGGTGAGGTGAGGCGCGCCCGGGGGAGGTTTTAAAGGCTTGGGCGAGCGCGGCCGAGGGGAGGCTCTAACAAGCGCTCGGGGCATGCGCGGGCGAGCGCCAGTGCGCGCTCTAGAGTATGGCACAACGTCGAGCACGAGGCAGCACAGAGAGAGGTAGAGTTTAAGCGCGGATTGGCTCCAAATCTTTGATATTATGGCCATGATCCCGTTGAGAGATCTCTTCCCCTGACATTCCTTTGTCGTTTGTGTGTGGAGGCTTGCAGGTTTCGCTGACAGGATCAAGAGATATGGAGGGGTGAAGTTGGGTTTGTCTCACTACCGAGCACAGAGAGAAGATCCCGGGTTTGATGTGTCCAGAGCACGCGTCCTAATGCCATCTTCTGGTATGAGGTAGAGGGGTTAGTTAGACACATTTTTGTCGATGGGAGTTTAGGGTTTTGAGATAGAGATCAAGGTGAACACGCTCGGTTTTGGTTCAAAGGCTGAAAAATCAGAAATCTAAATTTAAGATTTCCCCATTAAACCTCCACTTGAATGGCTTGCTTGTAGTTTTTAACAAACTATTTTGGCCAAACTTTTATAATCTTTATTTTAGCTTAGTTAGTGTATTTCAATTTTTATAATTGGCCTAAGCCATGATTTCATATTTTTCATGGTCTTTTATCCCTTTTCTCCCTTTCTACTTAAGTGGCTTATTTAGGGTTGGTATTAGGGTTTCAACATTTCCCCTTTTTGAAAACCTCATTTGTTTTAGACATGATTCTTTAGATATAAACTTAGTGGATCTTTTATTCTTAAGTTGATTTGATGCTTCTTGCTCAATTTGACTTACATGAAATGATGACACTTGAGCTAGTACTGAGAAGAACCCTAGGTGACACTGGGGTGTCACAGCCTTCCCCCCTTAAAGGAATCTCGTCTCGAGATTCGGGTTGGAGTCCTCCCGGGGTGAAGCGAAGGGTTAAGGCTTGCTTGAAGTGGGTGCTTTATTTATTAAGGCAACTGCTCTTCGAATGTCATTCTCTTTGCAACTTCAGAAGGAAGTCCTTTTTAACTTTAGTCTTATAATTAACTCATTCTATTTTAAGATCATCTTTCTTATGTTTTGATTCGAAGGGCAGGGGAGCGGTTGGGCATGGTTACGTACCAATTTTCGTAGGTAGACAATCGGGAAAGTTGGAACACAGAAATTCCTCAGTCTCCTAAGTAGCCTCTTCTTCTGAGTGATTACTCCATTAGATCTTATACATCTTGATCGATTTAGCCCGAGTTGATCTTTCTTTGCAATCCAGAACCTTGGAAGGGTACTCTTGGTACGATAGATCTGGCTCTATCTCTAATTTTGGTTCTGCTATGATCTCAGTCGGCAATCGAACACATTTCTTCAGTTGGGATACATGGAACACATTGTGGATGGCAGACATTTTTGGAGGTAACTTCAATTTGTATGCCACGGGTCCACATGCTTCTATGATCTCATAAGGTCCAATGTAACGAGGGGCTAACTTGCCTTTGATTCCGAATCTCTGCACTCCCTTGGTGGGTGATACCTTCAGATATACGAAATCTCTTACTTCAAAATGGAGAGGTTTCCTTCTCTTATCATGGTAACTCTTCTACCTGGCCTGAGCAGCTTCTAGATTCTTCCTGATTAGCTTGACTTTCCTTTCGGCTTCAGTCACTAAGTCAGGTCCGAAAACTTCTCTTTCTCCAGGCTGAGACTAATTGAGGGGTGTTCGACACCTTCTTCCATATAGAGCTTCGAAGGGTGCCATCATTAGGCTGGATTGGTAACTGTTGTTATATGCAAACTCTTCCAAGGAGAGGTGCTTATCAGAGTTATTGCCACAATCGATTGCACAAGCCCTCAGCATATCTTCAAGAATTTGATTCACCCTCTCGGTCTGACCATCAGTTTGCGAGTGGTAAGCTGAACTTTTGATTAGCTTGGTTCCCAAAGACTCTTGCAGTTGTTCCAAAAATCTGGCAACAAATTGGGCTCCTAGGTCAGAGACAATGGTCCGGGGCAATCCATGCAAACACACGATTCAGTCAATGCACAACTCTGCATACTTTTGAGCCTTATCAGTGGTGTGCACTAGGTGAAAATGTGCCACTTTCCTCAGTCGGTCCACAATAACCCAAATCGAATCATGATGACGAGATGTGTTGGGCAGACCCACAATGAAATCCATGCTGATGTCATCCCATTTCCACGAAGGTATAGATAGGGGTTGCAAAGCTCCAGCTGATTTCAAGTGGCTTGCCTTTATCCTCTAATAGGTGTCACATTCTGATACATATTGGGCTATCTCCCTCTTCATTCTAGTCCACCAATATAAGGGCTTCAGATCATGGTACATTTTGGTGCTCCCTGGATGCATGGAGAATTTGGAGAGATGGGCCTCATCCAAGATTTTCTTCTTGAGATCCTTATGTTTAGGAACCACCAATCTGCTTTCAAACCACAATATACCCTTTCCATCTTGGCGGAAACACTTATACTTCTCTATCTTTTGATGGAGGTTCTCCTTAATAATTTGCACTCCCTTGTCACTTATAGTCTTGCAAAGCTGGCTCAACGGAAATGTGAGACAAAGCACCAGAAGGAATCATTTCAATCTTCTTTTTGCTCAACACATCACACAGGGTGTCAATGCGAGAATCCATCATAACACAGTTGCATTGCAATTTTCGACTCAAGGCATCTGCCACTATATTGGCCTTTCCGGGGTGATAATGTACCTCCAGGTCATAGTCCTTGATCAGTTCTAGCCATCTTCTCTGCCTCATGTTGAGATCAGCCTGAATAAAGATGTACTTAAGGCTCTTATGATCTGTGAAGATGTTGCAGTGGGTTCCCATCAAATAGTGTTTCCACATTTTCAATGCATGGACCACGGCTGCTAACTCCAAGTCATGAGTGGGATAATTTTGCTCATGAGGCCTAAGTGCTCTTGATGCGTAAGCAATGACTCGATTGTCTGGCATCAAGACACAACCCAGTCCAGTGCCAGAGGCATCACAGTACACATCAAATGGCTTGCTGCTGTCGGGTTGCGCTAACACCGGTGCTGTGGTCAGATGTTGCCTCAATGCATGGAAGGCATCTTCGCACTTCTGACCCCAAACAAACTTGGCTTCTTTCTTCAGCAATTCAGTTATGGGCTTCGCAATTTGAGAGAAATCCGGAATGAATCTTCGGTAATAACCAGCTAATCGCAAAAAACTTCGAATTTGACGGACAGTCGTCGGTGGCTTCCAGTACATCACCTCTTGCACCTTATCAGGATCAACAGCTATGCCTGCCTGAGAGATAGTGTGACCCAAGAATTTGATTTCCTTTAGCCAAAAATCACATTTTGACAATTTGGCATAAAGACGATGCTCTCGCAGACGTTGAAGCACTACATGCAAATGACCGACATCCTCTTCTTCGTTCTTCGAGTACACCAAGATATCATCGATGAAAACCACTATGAACTTGTCCAGTTCGGTCATGAAAACCGAATTCATCAGATACATGAAATATGCTGGTGCATTGGTCAGCCCAAATGACATCACCAAAAATTCATACAGCCCATATCTGGTTGATCTGATGGTTGCCGGAGCGAAGGTCTATCTTGGAAAACACTTTGGCTCCGACCAACTGATCGAAAAGAACATCAATACGTGGCAAAGGATACTTGTTCTTGATAGTTACCGCATTAAGTGGGCGGTAATCTATGCATAGCCTCAAGCTTTCATCCTTCTTCCTTACAAACAAGGCTGGACATCCCCAAGGCGAAGTACTTGGGCGAATACAACCTTTGTCCAGCAATTCTTGCAATTGCTTCTTCATTTCTGCCCACTCAGCGGGTGGCATCCGGTAAGGCCTCATGGAAATAGGTGTCGTTCCCGGTTGCAACTAGATGGCGAATTCGATATCCCGGTCTGGGGGCATTCCTGGCAATTCATCAGGAAAGACATCTGCATACTCACAGACCACTGGAACCTTCACAGGTGACTCCATCATAGCAAAAGCACATGATTGAGTAGAATCTTGGCAGGGTAGATACAACACAAGGTCTTTGGATGTAGGGGAACAGATCTCCAGAGCTCTGGCAGCTACATCCAACACTACTCGGTGTTGTGTCATCCAGTTGGCTCCGAGAATGATGTCCATACCCTCTAATCCCAAAATTAGGAGTGTGGTTTTGAAGATTCTACTTCCCATTGAGATAGGCACATTTCGGTTTAATTGGTTGGTTGCAATTTTACCCCCAGGTGTGGCTATCATGAATAACCCTTTTGTATGATAGAAAGGCAACTGACACTTAGCACTGAACTTCTGGCTAATGAAACTATGAGAATTAAAGCAGGTTGATTAAAAACTAAAAAGATACCAGTCATGATGGGGGCTCCCTTAGGTAACTCCTCCAGAGTAGTGAAGTTGAGCTTCCCTTGCCTGACTTGTACCTTCTGCTTTCTTCCCTTTTCTTGATTTGGTGCTGGCATCTGCCTCTGATGATTTCTTGGGCAATTCTTAGCATAGTGGCCCACATTGCCGCAAGTGAAGCACTTGTTCCCATTTCCCTGGCAGAACTGCTGTTGAGGAGGCTGATTATTCCTCAGAGCGGGAGCTGGAAAATGAGTGGGTGCCAGCTGCTGCTGCTGAGGTGGCTTGATCAACCATCTGCCTGCCTGCTGCTGAAATCCCCTGCTCTGGTTGTGAGAAACAATCCTCAACCTCTGGGCCTGAGCGGATGGTGCTGCCATCGATGCCCTTCTTTTCTTCTCTGCCCGGTGAGCTACAATACAGTCATCCTGGGAGATGGCTAGGTTGACCAACTCATTGAAGCTATCAGCCCGAACAGTGTTGAGACGCTCATGCAACTTGGTATTGAGACCCCTGCGGAAGCGGTCTCTCTTCTTCTCATCGAAATCAGCATGATATCCTGCGTACTGGCATAGGTCATTGAAGGCCTGAGCATACAGCAATACCGTGCAGGTTCCTTGACTGAGTGCCAGAAATTCATTCAACTTGCGATCAAGAATTCCAGCTAGGATATGGTGCCCTCTGAAAGCAGTCTAGAATTCCTCCCAAGACACTTCACGATCAGCAGGTAGCATAGCACAGAATTTGTCCCACCAAGTCCGAGCAGGGCCACAAAGCTGCTGCTTGGCGAAGCGAGCCTTGGTATCATCAAGGCAGTCTCCCGCGAGGAGGGGAAACTTGGACTCCGCGACGCGTAACCACACGTTGGCGTCCAACGGATCCTCTACCTTGGTGAACAAGGGCGGCTGCATGCTCAGGAACTCCTGGTAGGTTGCCGCTGCCGAAGGTCGCTGCAGCTGGCCTCCACCATGCTACTGAGGGTGGGGATGGCACTACAAAAGCTGTCGCAGAATCTCGTTCTGCTGGCCATCAACTCCTATACTGTGGGAGCTGGAGGAGGTGGCGGGGGAACTTGCTTGTTTTGCCCGCGACGCTGCCTAGCTGCCATCTGAAAATAGAGATTATCGACATTGTTATCCCAATTCACAATTTCGAACGATATGCTATTATCTCATATGGAAAGAAATCGCCATAATCATAATATTAGGTTCGAATGAAGATAACATGGTTACAAACATCCCACAGATCTCAAAAGTTCACAAGGGTTACATCATTTAGAGGAAAGTACCCGTAAGCCTAGTCTAAAATCTGCCATTACTAAGCTTGCGTAGGTTTCTATCTGCCTAAAACGTCAAAATGACTGATCAACCCTGAGTTGTAGAAGCGACACTGGATACGGGCGAAGGGGGCATCACGGAGGCAGTCACATTGGTACCAGGGGCTGGTCCTAACTCCTCAAGAGCCTCTTCTCCCTCGCTTCCGGCATCATTGGCCTCCATCTCCAGGTGGTGCATGTCCAGGTGGTCATTAGCTTCTTCATGTTCCCGCTACACATCATGGAGCTGGTTCTCCAAGACATCAATAGTGTTGTCTCGGATCTCCACTTGCTGCTTAGAGGTGGTGATGCACTGGCTCAGCCTTTCCACCTGTAGGTCCTTCTCCACCAACTCGGAGGACAAGTCGACCACAAAGTCTTCTCGGATGTCGAGGGTGAGCTTGGTGGTTTGAGCAAGGTTAGCAAGATGTGCCATAGCGTCGCTCTGCAGGGCCTAAAGGCGGTATAGCGCACTCATGCAATGAACAGTGACCCTCCCAACCAAGTCAGGATACATCGCCCATACGTCCTTCACATGGCCCAAACGGTTGCACCACATGGGGTCATCCTTCTTCTCAGCAGGGAAGAGTCCCAAGGGGTGCATCACCATCTCCAGCGGATGGTAGCCACAGAAAGTCGTCAGAGTCTTCATGGCTGCCGCTTCAATGGTGTCGTCCGTCCTGAATCCAATCGTCTCGGAGTCAAGATAACGCCAACCCGGCTGAAGGGGATGAGCCTCCAAAGTCAGCCAGACTTGGCAACGTGGTACCCGATGCTCCTCGTACAGCTGCACTATGTACAAAGGGGGCGTAGGGTAACCGGTGGAGTTAAGCACTTCCCACGAGATGGAAGGAAAGCCATCGTGAGAAAGGAAGTCAGAGCTGAAACGAGTGTCTCCTCCACTGGTGGGGGTAGGTGAAGTCATCTGCGAAAGGGTATCAGATGTAAAGATTATGGTGGAAGAGGAAAAATAAAAAGAACCTGGGTGGTTTAAAAGGAAGCGGGTTAGCTCAAATTTTTACTTCTTTAGTGTCTAATCCCTTTTAGTTTTTATAATTCATGCATGCTAAGAATAACGTCTCCTCTCCGAAATAAAGGGTGCTCTTAGGGCATCCTTTAAAAAGCTAAGGACTGGCCCACAGAGCCTACTTACTTAGCCACCTATTTCTCCCTCTATTCCTAAGGCCTTTCGTCCTAGGTCTAGCAGTCTAGTCCTGACGATTCACACTAGTTTCTAAGCAAGTTTTAGATTTTCGAAAATTGGTATTCATGGTTTATTGTGCTTCTCTGTGGTGGTATTTGCTCTGATACCAGCTGTGGCAGAACCACCCAAATTATTCCAGCTTAAGTGCCTAAGTCACGCCTCAGGGGCCGTAACACAATTAAATCGAAATAACTCGTCAGTCCCTCAGATCTAGTATGATAAAGCCACTTAACTAGGATCAAATACCACAAACTCACTCGAAGGTGAGTCACAGAAGAAATACAATAAAACAGGAAACCTCAAATTAAATTACTGGAGTTATTACATAAATCAGAGTTTTTCAAGTAGCTGATATAAGTTCACAAATAAAATGCAGCGGATAATCGATATCGTCGATAGCGAGGAATTGGGCAAGACCTAGCCCACTACTCCTCCTGCTCCTCTCCTGCTGAGCAGCATCCCACTCGACCGTCCAACCCGGTGGCAGAGTGGTAGGCCAAGTTACACCATCAACCATATCCTGAAGCATACCTGCAAAAATTATGCCACAAGCAAGGCTGAGTATACTAATACTCAGCTAGACTTACTAGGTGTGAGGAATCTACTCCTCTACCTCTAGACCATGTAGCTGTTTGGCTGAGGGGTTTGGTTTGCCAAAAGCACTAGCTGAGTCTAAAATCAATTTTTAGCTTTTCAAATTCTAGCATCATTATCTTAGCTAAGTTTGTTCCTTCTAAGCATACATGGTAACAAGCATTTAGTACAATCAACAAGTTATCCCATGTAAACCTCATTTCACTTCTTACTCAATGTAGTACAAGGGGTCAAGCAGTCTCATTAGCTGCGAGAAGCAAACGATTCGAATCGAGTTTTAAACCTTGCAAGGTAAACCTAAACACACGACATGCAAGGGCACTCCGTCCCCACTCACGTCAACCGTCCCCATCGATTCCCCATTCGTGGCCAGGGCTCACCGCCTTGGCATACAATGCTCCACTGACCCCGGCTGTCGCCGTGCAGTGACCGCACTTGTACCCACCATAGCTAGCATGGGAGACCTAGTCTTAGGACAAGTGAGGAGAAAAGTCCGCGCCCGGCTTCACCCAGGTACTAGGTTTACTGGTTACCATATTTCCCGACATGTATTTAGTACGTTCAAACGCTTGACTCAAGTATCCACACATTAATCCTTAATTCCTTTTCCCGTCTGATGGACAAGGCATCCACCCTAGATCCAAGTCCATAGACCATCATAGATCCCGTTATCAAGATGAATACAATCAATTCCTGACCTCGCGCGAGTGCTAGAAAAATCACTCGACTTCTACCGAGATCCTGATTAGCATAGCAGCCACTCGACCTAGCATACTAGTATCCATCTCAAAAAGGAATCCTGAGTTCATGCAACTAAAGGTTTCAAGCAACTCCTACACTTAAGTGCACATTGCAAACCTACAAACATTAAGTGTAGTAAAGTAGCATATATAAATGGTTATGCATAAAACCGGGGCTTGCCTTCAAATGCTGGGGCTGCGGGGAGATCCTCGATGGCAGTTTTGGGAGCTTGCTCCTGGTCTTCCTCGTGGACAGCTCCTTCCTTAGGGATGAGCACGTATTCTCCGTCAGCGAGATTGCAATCTAATGAATGCAATGAGTAAGATACATGCATGGCATGATATGCAATTTAGCAATTAAACTTTGGTGGTGAAAGATCAAATTAATAAGGTAGAGCTTAATCTTACTACTGAAGATTTTTGCGGTACACTTAGTAAAATTAGGGTCAAGCTTGATTAAGCTAATTGGTGAGTTCATTTGGGTGTTCCACTGATTTCTGTTTACTGTCTTAGTGGGAGTTTATTAAGATTTCTAGCTGAATTCATTGGAGTGAGATTTATTATTCCCTCTCTTCCTTTCTATTTCTTTTATGCTTTTAAGGTGGGTTTGAACTACAAGATAGCTTAATAATTTTCAAAAATTCTGCAAAAATTACAGTGGCTTCTTATTAGTGTATAAGTCCCTGGCACAAAATTTGGGGCTTAAAAAGTGAGTGGTTCTCTCTGTATAAAATTATCAAATATTAGGGCAGAGGAGGTGTTTTGAACTACAACCTTCTTTTAACAGGGGGTTATTTTCCAAGACTTATTTTTGCTGGCATTTAGATGTTCTAACATGACCTTGTACAAATTTTCAGCCACTAATAGTTATTAGTTATTTTATTATGATTTTCCAAAGTTTCTAGCCAAAGAGGTGCTTTCAACTACCACTATATTTAAAATATATCAAACAACAGATTTCTAATTTTTCCTATCTTCTTCTTTGTGCAAGAGCAATCATTTTGAAAATTGGTAGCTTTTTGATTAAAGGAAAGGTGGTACGAATTTCTTGAACTAAATGGTCTTTTTCATGAAGTATTGACAATGGGTATTACTTGTAGCTTTCAATTGGGTTTTGCATTTTTCTCTGGTGGCCTACTTCATTATTAATCTGGTAAAAATTTATTTTCCCACTGTTGCACACTTTTTGGCTTGCTTATGATTTCATTGAAATATGGCTTAATAGCAAGTTCTATTAATTTACCCTACTTAAAATGATGGGCTGGGGTGTTTATCATTTTTGTAGTCGTGTCCTAGTGGTTACAAGTCCACTGATTTTTTCTTAACAAATTTGAAATTGTTTTCATAATTCTAATAATTGTCTTTATAGTTTGATTAGTGCCTAATAAAACATTTCACCTTGAATCTGTTCTGGATTAGGGTTCCCTTTATTTTTCCTAGGTTCTCTATTACTTAAGTGGACTAGGAAAAATATTTGCATCCACTGTTCATTATTTTCCAGTGCCTTTCTTATTTTCCTAAGTTTTGGGCAAATATGGCTTTTACTAAATAACCTTATTTAAATCTTCAATACTGGGGTGCTCACTATTTTTAAACAGTGCCTAAGTGGGGTTTGAACTTCTACAAATTTTCTTAAGTTCAGCACAGAAGCATAACTAATTTTCTTCCTTTTAAAAAGGTTTGGTCAGTTTCTTTAATTAATTTCAAACTCTAAAATTTAAAACAGAAAGTATAGGGTTAAGTATTTTTAGATGATAGTTCATAATATTTTGAATCCAGCAAAATTAGTTTGGCTCAATTTGGTTGAATATAACTCAAGATATAAATTTCCTAAGTTCTGTGCTGAATTTTAAAAGAATAAACAGAAAATGGATAAAGGAAAAGGGTTTTGCACTGGGGTCCCTGGTGACAGGTTTTAGGTGTATTACAGACAGGTCCCTGGTTCACTATTCATCTGAGTCTATGACTCTACAGAAAACCCCCTAGGGTTTCACAAAATCAAACCCGCGATCCTTCCCCTAATGGAACAGTGACTGTGGCGGAGGAAAAGGGCGGAGGGGCTTACCGGTGGCGAGGTTGCTCTAGTGAGGGGTCAGGTGAGGTTCGGGAGTCTCTAGCGATCACGTCGAGGTGCGGATCGCCGGCGATGGTGGTCGGAGTAGGTCAGTCCACGTGTGGAGGCGGAGGAGCTCGTCGGTGGTGAGGAATCCGGCCTAACCAGGGCGCGATAGATCAATTAAATGGGTAAGGGAGCTTCACCTAAGATCAAGGAAGATGTGAGCACGACGAATTTGAGAATGGCTCACCGGATTGCTCGGTCTATGCGCGGCCGCGGGCGACCGAAGTCCGGTGAAGGCGATCTTGGGTCTCTGTTGAGATTATGTCGGGTCCGAGAGCTTGGAAAGCTTCACGGGCCACTGGCGAAGCTGAATGAGGGTCAGGCACAGCTTGGACGCGGCTGGAGCGAGCTGGCCACGGTGGCTGAGGCTTAGGCAATGACGGCGGGTGGAGGAGAGCTCGTCGGAGCTAAGGGAGGGGTGTCTGGCCAGCGAGGGTGAGCGCGGGTTGAGGTGAGGTGCACCCGGGGGAGGTTTTAAAGGCGCGGGCGAGCGCGGTCGAGGGGAGGCTCTGAAAAGCACTCGGGGCATGCGCGGGCGAGCGCCAGTGCGCGCTCTGGCGTCTGGCACAACATCGAGCACGAGGTAGCGCAAAGAGAGGTCGAGTTTAAGCACGGATTGGCTCTAAATCTTTGAGATTATGGCCATGATCCCGTTGAGAGATCTCTTCCCCTAACATTCCTTTGTCGTTTGTGTGTGGAGGCTTGCAGGTTTCGCTGACTGGATCAAGAGATATGGAGGGGTGAAGTTAGGTTTGTCTCACTGCCGAGCACAGAGAGAAGATCCTGGGTTTGACGTGTCCAGATCACGCGTCCCAATGCCATCTTCTGGTTTGAGGTAGAGGGGTTAGTTAGACACATTTTTGTCAATGGGAGCTTAGGGTTTTGAGATAGAGATCAAGGTGAACGCGCTCGGTTTTGGTTCGAAGGTTGAAAATTCAGAAATCTGAATTTCAGATTTCCCCATTAAATTTCCACTTGAATGGCTTGCTTGGAGTTTTTAACAAACTATTTTGGCCAAACTTTTATAATCTTTATTGTAGCTTAGTTAGTGTATTTCAATTTTTATAATTGGCCTAAGCCATGATTTCATGTTTTTCATGGTCTTTTATCCCTTTTCTCCCTTTCTACTTAAGTGGCTTATTTAGGGTTGGTATTAGGGTTTCAACATTTCCCCTTTTTGAAATCCTCATTTGTTTTAGACATGATTCTTTAGATATAAACTTAGTGGATCTTTTATTCTTAAGTTTATTTGGTGCTTCTTGCTCAATTTGGCTTACATGAAATGATGTCACTTGAGCTAGTACTGAGAAGAACCCTAGGTGACACTGGGTGTCACAATACGGTGACTGTCCTGCTCCCATGCCCTATTCCTGTGGCGTAACTCTGACCGAAGATGTTCCACCCTTGCTTCCAGGTCTCCAATTGGGTCATTACTGCTACTACTACTTCCTTCGTGCCTGGAAGCTAGCTAATGTCGTGGCACACCAAGAGGTCCAGTAGATTTACGCGTTGTTTTCTTAGTACGCGCCATATCTTCATAAGAGGGGAAGATTTATTAGTATATTCTTAAACATGATGCATGCATAACCTAATAATTATGGAATCAACCTTCGTTGATCCCCAACGTCCTATATATTACACTCTATTACCCAACTTTACAAGGTAAGGGACTACTAGAAAGTGGTAAGGTAAGAATGAAAGAATATTCCTAGGTAAGTGTTTAAAAATTCTTTTGAAGTACTACGCAATATCTAAAGAGATGGGCACTGCTCCGATACTAGATGTGACTGAACCTCCCAAGGTATTAGGCCCACCTATAGTGTCCTTGTCCTAAGGACCTTGAACAATCCTGTAGATGCACATAATCACTCGACAAGTTCAGTAACTATATCCTCATCATTTCGCCCAAGAGCGCTTCACCCGTCACGCATATATTACATCACATCGGAGGAAAGGATAAGCGGAAACAGATTACAATAACTTAATTTACATTCATAAAATATATAGAGAGAGTATTATTATTACAATACCAGGGTATTTAGAGTGCATAAAGTATTATTACAAACCAGGGAGACAAAACATCCTCCCAGAAAAAAGTTTATTATTTTCAAGGTGGGAGGCAAACATCCTCCCGCGACCAACTTCACTGCTGGGGCTCCTCCTTGGGTACCACCATTGAACAGTTGTTTCCTCACCTACCACAACATGGGTATGAAAACCCTGAGTACGAAGTGTACTTTCGCAAGTCTTACCCGAGAAAAGAAAAAGACTCTCAAGGATATGCTGGCTTGAGGGAGTCAAGGTAAGGCTATTCAAGAATCAAAGACTCTGTTTGCATAAATGCTTACAAATAGTGGATCCTTAAAAATCCTATTTTGTTATCAGGTTAAGTTATTACCTATATCTAGAGTTCTTTCTACCCTAGTTCAAACACTTAGCCTATAGTAGTCGTCTTTTACCAACCCTTCATTTCACTGGATTGCTACGTGTAGGGTAGTGACCATGTCTTCATGTCCGAGAAGTAACGGCGATCTGAATCGATTAATACCCAGCTGGGGATCTCCAATCATATGACATGTGTAGCACTTAACCCTTGCATATGTCAACTCGCCACCGGGGTTCTCAAGACCAGACCGGGTTCACGCCAACCGAGAGCACAGATACACCACCGCCCAGCCTCTTGCCACGGAGGGTTCACGGTACTCTCACCATCTCTCCACTCTCATTGTGTGTTGGCCTTTCTAGTATTGGTCTGCCCGAGGCAAATCTTACCCATGACGAGGCATGTGGCCAGTTAAAAGGTCCTCAATCATCAAGCCTACATCGGTACAGTCCTTAATCGACTCAGACGGAGACACTACACTGAGACTTCCTTCTTGTGCAAGTCACCCGCTCGGTCTCGTCTTTATCATTTTCAATCCCAAAATTTGGTATGTGATAGATGTACATCAAGTTTTATTTTTGAAAACATCCCATTCCATCTGAAGCATCATCTTTTGTTTAAAACAAAACATTTTGTTTTCTAAGCAAGACTAAGCATCGGAAAACCTTTTTAAGTAAAACAGGTATCAAGGAATGGTAATCAATTTCAAGGTATGAATGCAACAATTGTGTAGCACTCAACTGCTATCACCTAATGCATCATTTCAGGTGATAAAGAATTTAAAACAACAAGGAAGGGGTAAATGCACTGGGGCTTTGAAAGGGAAATGTGCCCTTGCGCCATTTCTATAATTGTTTTGGTGATTGAATGCCCAACACATTGGTTTAAACTCACATGTGCTAAGTAGGTGAAAAGTGCACATCAAAGAACAAGGTATGTTTCTAGACTTAGTAAATTGTTTTTGGGTACTAACATGATTATCTAAGTGCTATAGACATAAAGAGTAAAAGAGATGGAGGAGGTTTGGCTCGGTTCAGCCAACCAGCACCAGCCTGTGGCGCACCGGACAGTGTCTGGTGCCCAGGCTGGCCCAGCGGCGAACTGGTTGCTCTTGGGATTTGGTGGGGGTGACGTGGCTATAAATCACCGAATGGTCCGTTGGTGCACCGGACTGTCCGGTGAGTCATCAGCGCCCGTGCCCAAGACTTCGGCGATGAACTCGTCGCTCTCGGGAATAGGAGGAGGCGCCACAGCTAAAAATCACTAGACTGTCCGGTGGTGCACCGGGCTGTCCGGTAAGCCAAAGGCGCTCGTGGGCAATGGTCATCTGCGTGATCAACGGGCGACACGTGGCTGAGCCAATGGTTGGATGGTCACACCGGACAGTGTTCGGTGCACCAACGGGACCAAAGATCCAACGGTCGGCTTCGCCAGAAAAGGAAGCAGATCGAGCACCGGACAGGTACTGTTCATGTCCGGTGGTGCACCGGACTATCCAGTGCGCCACCCGACAGAAGGCAAGAATTGCCTTCCAAGTTGATCTCCAACGGTTCCTAGCTGCCTTGGAGCTATAAAAGGGACCCCTAGGCGCATGGAGCAGAAACCCAAGCATTCACAAAACATCCTAAGACTCCCAGACTCCGCAATCACGTAGTCGATTCATAGCGTTAGAGATTTGAGCACCTTTCGAGTTGTAAACTCCCTGCGCAGTGATCTCGTGCTCACGTCTTGGCTTTTGTGCGTGTGTTTGCTGCGATTTGAGTCTTGCGTGTGTTGTTTTCCCTCCCTTACTTCTATGCTTCTTGTGTGATCAACATTGTAAGGGCGAGAGGCTCAAACTCGTGGAGATTCCTCGCAAAGGGGAAGACAACTCTAAAAAGAAAAGACCATGGTATTCAAGTTGATCATTGGATCAGTTGAAAGGGGTTGAGTGCAACCCTCGTCCATTAGGACACCACAACATGGAAGTAGGCAAGTGTTACTTGGCCGAACCAAGGGATAAAAATAGCGTGTCTCTTGTGTTGCTTTTCTTTGTGATTGATTCATCTAAAGAACTTGCTTTATAACCACTTGGTTTAATTTAACTAACATATTATAAACCAAGTTTGTTTTATTAGTATTGAATTTTGCAGGATCACCTATTCACCCCCCTCTAGGTGCTGTCAATTGGTATCAGAGTCGTACTCTTCATCTAAGGGACTAACCGCCTGAAGAGATGCATCCTAAGGGTAAGGGGATGGTGGTCAACGATAAGGAAAAGGAGTCCCTCTTCAACGAGCCAAGAGACGACAAGCGCAGAGGCTCGGGCTTCATTCACAAGAAGAGGGACGGGAAGAAGAAGAGGCGCATCAAGAAGATCATTTACTATGACAGCGATGCCTCCTCTTCTTCACCAAGGGATGACGACGACGACGATTCCTTGTTGAAAAAGAAAACAGTCAATCAAAATTACTCTTTTGATTATTCTTGCATTCCTTACAATTCAAATGTGCATTTACTATCAATTCCACTTGGAAAACCTCCACACTTTGATGGAGAGGATTATTCGTTTTGTAGTCATAAAATGTGTAGTCATTTGTTCTCCCTCCATTCTAGTATATGGGAGATTGTAGAAAATGGAATGCACTTTGATAACACTGATAACCCTGTATTCATAAATGAGCAAATTCATAAAAATGCCCAAGCCACCACTGTCTTGCTAGCGTCTCTATGCAGGGATGAATACAACAAAGTGTGCGGCTTGGACAACGCTAAGCAAATCTAGGATACTCTCAAGATATCACATGGGGGTAATGATGCCACCTTGATTACCAAGATGGAACTGGTGGAAGGCGAGTTGGGGAGGTTTGCGATGATCAGCGGAGAGGAGCCAACACAGACCTACAACAGGCTCAAAACCCTAGTCAATAAAATCCGAAGCTACAGAAGTACAAGATGGACGGATCATGACGTCGTCCGACTCATGCTCAGGTCATTTACAGTTATTGACCCCCATCTTGTAAATCTTATTCGTGAGAACCCCAGGTACACCAAGATGACACCCGAGGAAATCCTCGGAAAATTCGTAAGAGGGCGTATAATGGTGAAAGAATCACGATACGTGGATGATGCCCTAAACGGTCCACTACCGGTCTACAAGCCATAGCCTGTTGCTCTCAAAGCAAACAACAGTAGGGAGGCACTCATCATCAAGCGCTTCAAAACCGCCTTGAAAGGACGCAAGGAATACCCCAACAAGAACAAAACAAGGGGAAAACGCTCCTGCTTCAAATGCGGTAAGACTAGTCATTATATAGCTCAATGTCCCAATAATGATAATGACTAGGCATAAGAAAAGCATGGGAAGGAGAAAAAGAACTATAGGAAAGCGAAGGCGGAGGCACACCTTGGAAAGGAATGGGACTCCGACTGTTCTTCATCCGACTCCAACGATGAAGGACTGGCTGCCTTGGCCTTCAACAAATCTTCGCTCTTCCCCAACGAACGCCATACGTGTCTTATGGCTAAGTTGAAGAAGGTATGTATTCGAGACACGCCCAAGTATACTTCTTCTAGTGACGAAGAGTCATCTGATGATGAAGTAGACTACACTGTTTTGTTTAAGGGATTAGATAGAAGTAAAGTAGACAAAATAAATGAATTAATTGATGCCCTTAATAAAAAGGATAGATTGCTAGAAAATCAAGAAGATATTTTGTATGAGGAACATGATAAATTTATTAGTGTTCAAAAATCTCTTGCTCTAGAAATTAAGAGAAATGAAATGCTATCCTCTGAGTTGTCTACTTGTCATGAATCTATCTCTAGTTTAAAGAATTTAAATGATGAATTAAATGCTAAGTTAGAAAAAGTAAGTGCAACTAGTTCATGTGTAGATCATGTTGTCATTTGCAATAGGTGTAAAGATGTTGATTTTGATGAACATGTTACTACTATTGCTAAATTAAACAATGAGGTAACAAGTCTTAATGCTCAACTTAAGATTTGCAAAGATGATTATGATAAACTAAAATTTGCTAGGGATGCCTACACTGTTGGTAGACACCCCTCAATTAAGGATGGACTTGGTTTTTGAAAGGAAACCAAGAACTTAACAAGCCAAAGGACTTCCGTTCTCAACAAGGAGAAAGGGAAGGCCCCTATGGCTAGTAGTTCTCAAAAGAACCATGCCTATATTTATGATAGAAAATTCACTAGTCAAGCTTATAATGATAGATGTTATGATCGTATTGTTTCTCATGATGCTACATTTAATTCTCATGCTATGTTTGCATCTAGCTTCGCTTTTGTTCATGGTAGAAGCAGGCCTAGGCGAAATTATGCTACTTCTCATGCACCTAGGAAAGTTTACAATGGTCCTACTACTGTTTATCATGCTTGCACAGCTTCATTTGTGCTTACATGTAAAAATGCAAAAGTGGTAGCTAGAAAATTGGGATCTAAATGCAAGGGAGACAAGGCTTGCATTTGGGTTCCAAAAGTTGTTGTGACTAACCTTGTAGGACCCAACAAGAGTTGAGTACCTAAGACCCAAGCTTAAATACCTTGCACGTTTATGCATCTAGGGGCTCAAGCTGGATTATCGACAACGGATACGCAAACCACACGATGGGGGAGAAGAAAATGTTCACCTCCTACGTCAAGAACAGGGATTCCCAGGACAATATTATCTTTGGAGATGGGAACCAAGGCAAGGTTAAAGGATTGGGAAAGATAGCCATCACAAAGGAGCACTCAATATCAAATGTATTTTTAGTAGAGTCGCTCGGATACAACCTACTATCTGTAAGTCAATTGTGTCACATGGGCTACAATTGTTTATTTACAAATATTGATGTATCTGTCATTAGAAGGAGTGATGGTTCATTAGCTTTTAAGGGTGTATTAGATGGCAAGCTCTATTTAGTTGATTTCTCAAAAGAGAATGCCGATCTAGATGCATGCTTAATCACTAAGACTAATTTGGGCTGGCTCTGGCACCGCCGTCTAGCACATGTTGGGATGAATAACCTTCATAAACTTCTAAAGGGAGATCATGTGTTAGGACTAACCGATGTCTGTTTTGAGAAAGACAGACCTTGTGCAGCATGCTAAGCAGGGAAACAGGTGGGAAGCACTCATCACAGCAAGAATGTGATGACAACGTCAAGACCACTGGAACTCCTTCACATGGATCTCTTCGGCCCCGTTGCCTACCTCAGCATCGGTGGAAGTAAGTATGGTCTTGTGATAGTTGATGATTTTTTCCAACTTCACTTGGGTATTCTTTTTGCATGACAAATCTAAAACCCAAGGAACCCTAAAGCGCTTCTTGAGGAGAGCTCAAAATGAGTTTGAGCTAAAGGTGAAGAAGATAAGAAGCAACAATGGGTCCGAGTTCAAGAATCTTCAAGTTGAAGAGTTTCTTGAGGAGGAAGGCATCAAGCATGAGTTCTCCGCTCCCTACACACCACAACAAAATGGTGTGGTAGAGAGGAAGAATAGGACGTGTTGGGGGCCTTCGTCCTCCGAAGGTCCTCAAAAACATGATTTGACAATGTTTTCCAAGTGAATTATATGAACAGGTATTTTCGGATTCAGAATTATGGATATGGAGCACGACCAGGACGAAGGCTGAGCCAGACGAAGGTCGGGGACAGCCGAAGCTGTACGCAGGGAAGCTTCGGCGCGATGGCACAAGGGGGAACCGACCTTAAGATGAAAAGACTTCGGGGTCCTCAATAGATTTCCATAAACCGTTAACAAATGTAATGGACATGGATGTAATTTTACGTGGGCTGCGTCCCGCGTCTATAAATAGATGAACAGTACTCCCGTACTGTTCACGCTGACTTGGCATTTGCTTTTGGCATTACGCTCGTACTTTTCACCTTCTCTCAGGACCGAAGGTACATTTGTAATTTGGAATCATTTCTGTTTTTCCATGTCAATAAAATAGAAATGATTCTATGGTGATGCTTATATCATATGTCATGCTTTATGTGAGTCCTTCGTCATTACTTATTATATTTACGAAGGTATGTCTCTCATGACCTTCGTCCAAGACTCATTATTTCCCGAAGGGGCATAATGCTTCGAAGGACGAAGGATTTTAACACTTAACACTTTTTATGTTGCCTTGTTCTTAACTCTTAGCACTTGAGAACAAGTCCCCAACATTGGCGCCCACCTCCGGTGAACTCACTTCCACTTCGAGTCTTCGTGAACACCTTCGGAAGCTATAGACCTTCGCTATGGCGCCGAAGAAAGCTTCAGCGACTGGGGCTGCAGCACTACAACCGCTGGACCACAACCAGGAGACCGTCTCTCTTCGGGAGGCCAGAAGCCAGAAGAGAAAAGCTGTTAGCCCGACGCTTGAGGAAGAAGAGCTAGATCAAGAAATCAGAGAGATGGAGATGCTACATCAACAGGTGCAGAGGAAGAAGGAGAAGGTGGCCCGCCTAGCTGAGTTGCAAAGGCAAATTGACGAAGCTTCTGAGGAAGTTCGCCATCTCACTCACGATGAGCAGAACAGAAGGCCTCATCAGAAAGACCTTCATCAGGAGGGCTTCGTCAACGAAGACGACTGGTATGATAATTTCCATCAGGGAAATTTTGTTTTTGATGATGCTTCTCCTCTGTCTGCTGAGCTGCAGGCTACACCTTGGCCTCCATCCTATAAGCCACCCCAGCTCCCCATGTTTGACGGCCACTCCGACCCGAAGCAATTCTTGATGAGCTACGAAGCAACAGTGTCTTCGTACGGGGGCAACGCTGCAGTCATGGCGAAGTCTTTCGTCATGGCCGTCAGGAATGTTGCTCAGACCTGGTATTCCTCCCTTCGGCCAGGAACAATCACTTCATGGCAGAAGCTGAAGGATATGTTACTGACCAGCTTTCAAGGATTTCAAACGAAGCCGGTTACAGCTCAAGCTCTCTTCCAGTGTATTCAGGATCACGAAGAATACCTTCAGGCGTATGTCCGAAGGTTCTTACGATTGAGGGCGCAGGCACCAACGGTGCCCAATGAAATCGTTGTCGAAGCCATGATCAAGGGGCTTCGTCCTGGACCTGCAGCTCAATATTTTGCTCGGAAGCCTCCTCAGACCTTGGAGAAATTGCTCCAAAAGATGGATGAGTACATTCGTGCCGACAATGACTTTCGCCAAAGAAGGGAGGAGGCCTTCAGATTTTCTGAGATGACCAGGGGCTTCGGAGGAAGATACTACCCGAGGCATGTCCGTTCCATTCACAGCACTCAGAATGATGATAAGGGGAGTCAGCAAAACAGGCCGCAGTGCTCCTCACAGGCTTCGGGGCAACAACAAACTTCCTTTCGGCCACCAGCTCCAAGAGGCAGAGGCGCCAGGGGCTTCGGCGGAAGATTCGGAGATCAGCCAAGGAGACTGTTTTGCCTATTCTGTGGAGAGGGCAAGGGCCACACCACTAGGACGTGCCATGTTACAATCCAGAAGCAAAAGGAACTAGCCGAAGCTGCATCTCAACAAGCTCAGTCGAAGCAGGTTTTGCATACTGCTTCGTTTCATCCACCTTATGTCCCGCAATACATAGACAACCACCCTGCGGCTTCTGTAGCTTCGGCAAGTCAACCTCAAGCTTCCTGGCAGCAGCCCCCGCCTCCACCTCCGTTGCAGCAAGGTCAACAGCCAGAAGGGAGTCAATACGCTCCACAGCAGAGGGACTTCAGAGAACAGTCCGAAGCTCGCACAGTCAACAGCACTGTGCCAGAGTCGAAGCACATTTATTGACATATCCTACCTTTGATAGCAGTCTTTTCTATTCAGTTTTACTTCCTGTGAAGCAAAAAACATTGATAGTTTCCATGTAATAATTTCGTTGTTTCCACGAGAAAAATTTATTCGATTCACAGGCCTAAGTTGCCGAAGCCTAAAACTTCTTCTGTTACCAAGAAGGACCTTCGGACTAAAAATCCTTCGGAGTAACAAAAAGTCGTTCTAAGGAACGCAGAGTAAGTTTATAAAGTCACAAAAGTCGTTCCAAAGGGAGCGCAGCGTAAGTTTTCTGCTCAGAAGTCGTTCCTAAAGGAATGCAGAGCTTACAGCGAAAAGTCAACGCTGATACCGTCTAAGTAAAAGACGAAGAAGCTCCTAAGGGAGGCTTACAGCGAAAAGTCAACGCTGATACCGTCTAAGTAAAAGACGAAGAAGCTCCTAAGGGAGGCTTACAGCGAAAAGTCAACGCTGATGCCGTCTAAGTAAAAGACGAAGAAGCTCCAAAGACGTTCCTAAGGGAATGCAGAGCTTACGAATATATTTTATGTGTATCTTCGGAACAAATGTCACATGCATAACATAACATCATCACATCATTTTGCATAGCATAAGCATCATACATCATATCGCATTCGGCAAGAGAAGGGGACACTCTCAACCTTCGAAGGGATGCTTTGCAAAAGTGACATTGAAATTGTATATCTTCGGAATACAGTTTTGGGGAATATTTTCACGAAACATGGGCGAACTTTATCAGATCAATATCAAAGTTGCATAGCTTCGGAAAATAGCTTCGGAAAATGTTTTCACGAGGCATCGATGACATTCATCAGAATAATTTTGACGAAGGCTATCTTCTTCACGACGCATGAAAAGAAGGGAAGGTGTTTTTTCGCCGAAGGCTCAAAAGTGGTATGTATTTAAAGTTTCATGCATCGTAAAGAATTCAGTAATGAAAAGAGACTTGTATATTACATTCAAATGTACAAAGTGTTGCATAGATTACACTTTAAATGTTTTTTCCAAATAGCACCTAATCCTCCCTCAATACTGCTTCGGCGGCTACATTCAGGAGTTGGTCAACAACCTTGTCCATTATAGTTTCGGCCATTTGATTAATTTCTTCATCCCCTTTTGTGTGGGGGACGGCAGATCGTTCAACAGTTTCTGAGCGAAGAGAACACTTCTTCAGTACTTTTACAAATCACGAGCAAAGTTTAAAATGAAAATTACAACGCAACAAGAGCGACTAGTTGGTACCTAACTGTCCTTCGGGCTCCCTACTCTTTTCGGCAGCGTCTGCTACTCTTCTAGCATCGTGTATGCCTTTTTCGCTTCTTTCAATGATCTCTCGCGCCATTCCTCGGCCGCCGTCGTTCCAGATATCAGTAAAAAATTTGCCTCCAGCTACGCTCGCTTCGGCCGAGGGGTCTTTGATGTCTTCGGAAGACAAGGTAGCTTCGGATTGAGCTAAAAATTTTACATGTTCGCAACCTTTCTTCTCTAAGACGGAAGCAATTCCTCTGGCACCCGAAAAAGCACATATGTCGCCACGACTGTTCAGAATCTCTTCGAAGGCCTCTGCTTCGTGGCTAATCCATTCCAGCGGACCTTCGGGATTGCCTCGAGAGAAATTCTCTTCGCTGGAAAAGGCGCCTACGCTGGCGAAGATGGATTTAATTTTATTCACACATTCTACAGATTTGACATAGCATTTCCCCTGAGATGTGCGAAGCTCCTTAACTTTTGATTCCAATTTGTTGACCATAAAATCACTAAGTTCTCGTTTCGTTTCTTCAAGCGCGCGCTCCTCTTTAGCTCTAGCCAGCTGTTTCTGAAGATCTTTAATCTCGCGCTTTTGAGCTTCGGCCTGGGCCTTTGAAGCAGCTTCGTCTTTTTTCACTTTATCTACCAGTGTAAGTAGAATTTTATCTTTTTCCAAAGCTTCGTTTCTCAGTTTGATAACTTCGGAGCGTAAATTATTAAACGCAATTTCATAGCTTTCATCTTCGGCGCTCTTTTGGGCTCTTAGTGCGTTGCTTAGGATCAGGCCCTATACGAAAAAGAATTCATATAAGGAAAAAGGAATGAGTTGCGTAAAAATAAGGGGATTTTTCAAGTGTTTAATTCCCATACCTTCAGGCTGTTGTATGCGAGGCTGTCTGCGAGATCCTCTTTCGTCATGGCGCTTAACCCAGCTTCAAGCTTCGGAAAGCCAACACTTCTGGCCATTTCTCGGCAGACAGATAGCTCTTTGTTGTCAGGCAGGCAGTATAAGAAGTCATCTTCATTCGTTCCATTGAATATTACTGCCCCCTTCGGATATTTTAGTTCCTTTGCATAATGGATGGCTTCATGAGTTTCTCCATCAGATAGCTTTTTTCCCGAAGCATGTCGTATGATGTAATCACACATGCTGGCAGGCGCTTCGGGGATGGCAGTGTCAGTCTCTTCAACTAAAATTGGTTCTGGTATTTTTATCGCTTCGGCTTCCAAAGTTTCTTCCTTGAAGGGCTCTGAAGGCCCAGCTTCAGCTTCAGTTTGTTGTGTCGGAGCTTCAGAGGAAGCTTCAGCAATTTCAACACCCTTTTTTGGAGTTGTGCTTGAAGACTTAATTGTCTCCAAGACATCTAGTACATTTACCATTCTTTTCCTTTTTGGGGTCACCATCGGAGCCTTTTGGATTTTTGCTGCTTCAATATTTATTGCAGGACTTAAAATTTCTGAGGTTTTTTCCTTAGTCACATTTTTCGCTTCTTCCATTTTTTCTGTCGATGGTGCTTCGGCCATCTCTGCAATTTCTGGCAATAAGAGTGGCCGTTCAGCTTCAGCGGCCGAAGGAGTTCCTCCAGTATACTCAGGCACCGAAGCTGGTTCAATATGGCGTGGTCGGTGTGTGAAGACCTTCAACCTTTTTCCTTTTGGTTCTGGCTCGCTAGGAGCGGTTCCAGCTTCTTCTTTTTCAGAGGTTATGTTTTTCCTTTTTTGCCTTCGGATGGGATAACAATAATCAGGGTAGAAGAACCCGATTGCATCAAACACTCGGTTCAGTCTCTTCTTTTTTCGGCCTCCGAAGGCTGCTGAAAGTGCAGTATTTTCAGCCTTCGAGAATGCCCCAAGTAATTCATCACTTAATGTTTCAATGCTTTTCAGCCAGTCATCATCAGGTTCAATAAATTTATCTGCATATTTGAATGTGTATTTTAATCTGACTAGTCCGCCTTCGTCGGACTCTTTGATGGTTTCTTTCGGCATTTCCCACTTTTCTGCAAGTGGCCATACCCTGAAGGCAATGTGCTCCTGGACCAAGTCCCTTGACCCAATGAAGGAGCAGACTGCGCCGAAGGCTCTTTGGCATTCTTCGGCTGCCTCATCCATTTCAACCTTCGGCCTTCGAAGCCCGAAGCGTTGCCAAATTGGGTACATAATGATACTTTTGACATTATTTTGCGCTGTTAGATCATTTTTCACATAAAACCATTCAGACATCCAGGCTCCGGGCCACCTCTTCCGAAAGGTTGGCACAGGGTAGCTTGACCCGGAGCGGGCGCCGAAGCTGTAGCACCCAAAGTTGTTGTGGTATTGCTCCTTTCCCCAGGGCTTCGTCTCGTACAATAACTCGTGTATGTTGCAGAAGCTTTTAGCGTTTGGTTCCAAACCTTGGCTTCTCGCAGCCCAGACAAAAATCCCCATTCTTATAATAGCTTCGGGAGTGAGTTGATGAAGGTAGATTTGGAATGTTTTCAGTACCTCAACAACAAAATTGCTCAGGGGGAATCGAAGCCCAGCCTTGAGGAGGCTTCGGAAAATCACAACTTCATCTTCTTCAGGAGTGGGAGAAGTCTTTTCCCCGGCATCAGCTCTCACAATAGATATGTCTCGGAAGTACCGCCCCCTCATATTATCAATGTGACTCTGCTTGATGGTTGTTTTCCCAAAAACTGAGTGACTTGGTCGCCACGGTCGATCTTCGGCCTCTTCCCCATCACTTTCCACATCATAGCTGTCGCTGTCATCAGTATCTTCGGACAAACCTTCGAGAATCTCCTTCGTGATTTTCTCTGTATTAGTCTCTGCCATCGCTATCAGGAACCCCAGATTCTTCTCCTCCTCGAGACTCAGCTTCGTCTCAGCAGGGATCTTCTTGTCTTCAGACATCTTCGGAAACACTAAAAATTTGTTCCCGAGGCCGAAGCTTCGAAATCAAAAAGACCAGCAAATCTCAATGAGCAAGAGCTAAAAATTTTTTAGTGGGCCGAAGCAAAAGGCAGGTGTGTGTACCAAATGAATTCACGATGTGTTCTTATTTATACGCCTAGGGCGTTAAAAGTTAAAAGGCCCCGCTTGTCAGTGAATGTTGCTATTCTAGCAAAGGGAAGGTGTTTTTTCGGACCTTCGGCTCAAGGCCTTCGTCCATATCGCAATCTGAATTTATTATTTACAAATTAATATTGCGAGGGGCTACTGTTGGGGGCCTTCGTCCTCCGAAGGTCCTCAAAAACATGATTTGACAATGTTTTCCAAGTGAATTATATGAACAGGTATTTTCGGATTCAGAATTATGGATATGGAGCACGACCAGGACGAAGGCTGAGCCAGACGAAGGTCGGGGACAGCCGAAGCTGTACGCAGGGAAGCTTCGGCGCGATGGCACAAGGGGGAACCGACCTTAAGATGAAAAGACTTCGGGGTCCTCAATAGATTTCCATAAACCGTTAACAAATGTAATGGACATGGATGTAATTTTACGTGGGCTGCGTCCCGCGTCTATAAATAGATGAACAGTACTCCCGTACTGTTCACGCTGACTTGGCATTTGCTTTTGGCATTACGCTCGTACTTTTCACCTTCTCTCAGGACCGAAGGTACATTTGTAATTTGGAATCATTTCTGTTTTTCCATGTCAATAAAATAGAAATGATTCTATGGTGATGCTTATATCATATGTCATGCTTTATGTGAGTCCTTCGTCATTACTTATTATATTTACGAAGGTATGTCTCTCATGACCTTCGTCCGAGACTCATTATTTCCCGAAGGGGCATAATGCTTCGAAGGACGAAGGATTTTAACACTTAACACTTTTTATGTTGCCTTGTTCTTAACTCTTAGCACTTGAGAACAAGTCCCCAACAGGACGCTAATCGACATGGCGAGAATGATGCTTGGAGAGTAAAAGACGCCTGAGCGGTTTTGGTCGGAAGTTGTGAACACAGCTTGCCATGCCATAAACCGACTATATTTGCACCGTCTCCTCAAGAAGACCTCCTACGAACTCCTAACTAGTAACAAACCCAACGTTTCTTATTTTCGTGTATTTGGGAGCAAATGCTACATTCTGGTGAAGAAAGGTAGACATTCGAAATTTGCTCCCAAGGCAGTAGAAGGGGTTTTACTAGGATATGACTCAAATACAAAGGTGTATAAGGTCTTCAACAAATCATCAGGATTAGTTTAAGTCTCTAGCGATGTTGTATTTGATGAGACTAATCGCTCTCCAAGAGAGCAAGTTGATCTTGATGATGTAGATGAGGATGAGGTTCCGACGGCCGCAATGCGAACTATGGCGATAGGTGATGTGCGACCATAGGAACTACAAGAACAAGATCAACCCTCCTCTTCTACAATGGTGCATCCCCCAACTCAAGATGATGTACAGGTACCTCAAGAAGAGGGGCAAGATCAAGGGGGAGCACAGGAAAAATAGGTTATGGAGGAAGAAGCACCACGAGCCCCTCCAACCCAAGTTCGAGCGACAATCCAAAGACATCACCCCTGTCGATCAGATTCTGGGTGACATCAACAAGGGAGTAACTACTCGCTCACGATTAGCTAATTTTTTGAGCATTACTCGTTTGTCTCTTCTATTGAGCCTTTCAGGGTAGAAGAGGCCTTGCAGGATCCGGACTGGGTGTTAGCCATGCAGGAGGAGCTCAACAACTTCAAAAGGAATGAAGTCTGGAGCCTGGTGCCACGTCCAAAGCAAAACGTTGTGGGAACCAAGTGGGTGTTCCGCAACAAGCAAGATGAGCACAGACTGGTGACAAGAAACGAGGCTCGACTTGTGGCAAAAGGTTATGCCCAAGTCGTAGGTTTGGATTTTCAGGAGACTTTTACTCCTGTGGCTAGGTTAGAATCAATTCGGATTTTATTATCCTATGCCGCTCACCACTCCTTTAAGCTATTCCAAATGGACGTGAAGAGCGCTTTTCTCAATGGGCCAATCAAGGAGGAGGTATACGTGGAACAACCCCCTGGCTTTGAGGATGACAGGTATCCTGACCATGTGTACAAACTCTCCAAGGCGCTCTATGGACTTAAACAAGCCCCAAGAGCATGGTATGAATGCCTTAGAGATTTTCCTATTGCTAATGCTTTCAAGGTTGGGAAAGCTGATCCAACTCTTTTCACAAAGACTTGTGACGGTGATTTGTTTGTTTGCCAAATATATGTCGATGACATTATATTTGGTTCTACTAACCAAAAGTCGTGTGAGGAGTTTAGCAGGGTGATGATGCAAAAATTCGCGATGTCGATGATGGGCGAGTTGAACTACTTCCTGTAATTCCAAGTAAAGCAACTCAAGGAAGGCACTTTCATCTCCCGAACGAAGTACACTCAAGATCTTCTCAAAAGGTTTGGGATGAAGGATGCCAAGCCCGTGAAGACACCGATGGGAACTGACGGACATCTCGACCTCAACAAAGGAGGTAAGTCCATTGATCAAAAGGCATACCGGTCAATGATAGGTTCATTACTTTATCTTTGTGCTAGCAGACCGGACATTATGCTTAGTGTATGCATGTGTGCTAGATTTCAATCTGATTCCAAGGAGTGTCACCTTGTGGCCGTTAAGCGAATTCTTAGATATTTAGTTTCTACGCCTTGCTTTGGGATCTGGTATCCAAAGGGGTCTATTTTTTACTTAGTTGGATACTCAGATTCTTACTATGCCGGGTGCAAGGTTGATAGGAAGAGCACATCAGGGACATGCCAGTTTCTAGGAAGGTCCCTGGTGTCTTGGAGCTCCAAGAAAAAACATCCGTTGCCCTATCCACCGCTGAGGCCAAGTACGTTGCCACGGGACAATGTTGCGCGTAACTGCTTTAGATGAGGCAAACCCTCCGGGATTTTGGCTACAATCTGAGCAAAGTCCCACTCCTATGTGACAATGAGAGTGCAATCCGCTTGGCGGATAATCCAGTTGAACACAGCCGCACTAAGCACATAGACATCCGGCATCACTTCCTGAGAGATCACCAACAAAAGGGAGATATCGACATTTACCATATTAGCACTGAGAACCAGCTAGCCAATATCTTCACCAAGCCTTTAGATGAGAAAAGGTTTTGCAGGTTGAGTAGTGAGCTAAATGTCTTAGATTCGCGTAACTTGGATTGATCTACAACATACATGTGTTCTATGCCTTTGATCCTATTACATTAAGCTTTATTGTAATATTTGTTTATATTTGGTGCTCAAGTTGTACAAGTCACCCCCGGACCTCACAAGTCCCTATGCAAATGATGCACATGTTTAGGGGGAGATGTGCTACAACTTAGTTCCTTTCAGACTAACCTGCTTGTTTGAGTGCACTTGATGGAGTCTCGAAGGCACATTGAAAGGGAAAGTGAACATGGACAGGAAAGAGCTTCCACTGCATTTCGGTAAAATGTATCTTGTACTAAGTTCCTTTTTGTGTTCTCATTATCTTTTTGCTTCAATTTGACTTTTTGGTGAGGCAATGGGGTTAAGGGGCCAAAGGAGGAGAAATTAAGGCCAAAGCAAATGGATCAGCCAACCACTTGTGAATTTTGAAAATAGTAGAGTTAGAATTTGTATTTCGTCCAAAATCCTCTAATTGCAAAATTTGGTCTCTCATGGGGGAGAATTTTGATTATGGGAAAAATGGGGAGTTTTTGGCACTTGATCAATTTTACTCTTGGAATATTTCTCTATTTGCCCAAACAAGTGTGCTTGACTTAGATTTAGGAAAAATAAGTTGATTTGCAAAAAAAAAACCAAGTGGTGGCAAAAGTGATCCAAATATGCCAAATCCTAATTAAAGAGAATTTGGTCTTCGATATTCAATTTTTAGTTGCTTTTTAATGTGTTGGCATAAATCACCAAAAAGGGGGAGATTGAAAGGGAAATGTGCCCTTGGGCCATTTCTATAATTGTTTTGGTGATTGAATGCCCAACACATTGGTTTAAACTCACATGTGCTAAGTAGGTGAAAAGTGCACATCAAAGAACAAGGTATGTTTCTAGACTTAGTAAATTGTTTTTAGGTACTAACATGTTTATCTAAGTGCTAGAGACATAGCAAAGAAAAGAGTAAAAGAGATGGAGGAGGTTTGGCTCGGTTCAGCCAACCAGCACCAGCCTGTGGTGCACCGGACATTGTCCGGTGCCCAAGCTGGCCCAGCGGTGAACTGGCTGCTCTCGGGATTTGGCGGGGGCGACGTGGATATAAATCACCGGACGGTCTGGTGGTGCACCGAAATGTCCGGTGAGTCATCAGCGCCCTCACCCAAGACTCCAGCGACGAACTCGTCGCTCTTGGGAAATGGAAGAGGAGCCGCGGCTAAAAATCACCAGACTGTCTGGTGGTGCACCGGACTGTCTGGTGAGCCAAAGGCGCCCACGGCCAACGGTCGTCTGCGCGATCAATGGGCGACACGTGGCTGAGCCAATGGTCGGATGGTCACATCGGACTGTTCAATGTGCACCGGACAGTGTCCGGTGCGCCAACGGTCGGTTTCGCAAGAAAAGGAAGGAGATCGAGCAACGGACATGTACTGTTCATGTCCGGTGGTACACCAGACTGTCCGGTGCGCCACCCGACAGAAGGCAAGAATTGCCTTCCAAGTTGATCTCCAACGGCTCCTAGCTGCCTTGGGGCTATAAAAGGGACCGCTAGGCGCATGGAGCAGACACCCAACCATTCACAAAAACATCCTAAGACTCCCAGACTCCACAATCATGCAATCGGTTCATAGCGTTAGATATTTGAGCACCGTTCGAGTTGTAAACTCCCTGCGCCGTGATCTTGTGCTCACGTCTTGGCTTTTGTGCGTGTGTTTGCTGCGATTTGAGTCTTGCATGTGTTGTTTTGCCTCCCTTACTTATGTGCTTCTTGTGTGATCAACATTGTAAGGGCGAGAGGCTCCAACTTGTGGAGATTCCTCGCAAACGGGAAGATAACTCTACAAAGAAAAGATCGTGGTATTCAAGTTGATCATTGGGTCACTTGAAAGGGGTTGAGTGCAACCCTCGTCCATTGGGACGCCACAACGTGGAAGTAGGCAAGTGTTACTTGGCCGATCCACGGGATAAAAACAATGTGTCTCTTGTGTTGCTTTTCTGTGTCATTGATTCCATCTCAAGAACTCGCTTTATAACCACTTGGTTTAATTTAACTAACATATTATAAACCAAGTTTGTGTTATTAGTATTGAATTTTGCAGGATCAGTGATTCACCCCCCTCTCGGTGCTCTCAGGCTTGCCTTGTGTTGTAGGGGATTCGGGATCTATTCCACAGATATCAAAATAAAAACTATTATCGGTAGGTGGAGTCTCAGCTGGTGGTGCAGTTTCTTCTTCTTCGACAATTACTTCTTCTTCGTTTTCTATACATAACCATACATATACATGAATGCTCATGTGATGCTATGAATATGCAGTCATAATAGAGATACATCAAGTTGTATCTTAAATACAACTTTCCTTCACGGTACACCTGGGGAACTAGGGTTTTCTGAGTCAGTACTCCATTAGGATAAGACAAATATTACCTTAGAAAGCTAGGGTTTTGGGTTTGGGAATCAAACAATGTCCAAAACATGTCAAACTTCACCCAAGGGCTCTAATTATCATATTAAGCTTGCCCAAAAAGTTTTATGATTTTTGGAGCAATCAAGTAATTGCTAAAATTCCAAAAGACTAGGTTTAGGCCTTCTGAAATTCTAAATAATTCATGGTTGGGGATAAAAATCTTGGAATTATTTTTATTAAATACTAGGGGAATTTAGAAGTCTAGTAAAATTAGTCAAGTAATTTGGAATTATTTTTATTAGTCAAGTAAATTTAGAAGTCTAGCAATCAAGTAATTTGGAATTATTTTTATTAAATACTAGGCGAACCCGTACCGGTCGAGATACTTAATGACCAAAGCCCTAACTCGACCGACACCTAATCCCACCCTCGGCGACCCTAAGCCCTCCGTTAATTGCACAAATACGGCCCCGAATTCGTCTGTTCACGACGGCGGTGAGAACCGGAGATAAACCGAGGTGTTCTCGGCGATCTAGCGTGGTCTAGTTCAATTGGTTGGGTCGACCAGCATCCTGAGCATGCAAGGGTTCTGAAACAAGGGTAGGGGAAACGAGAATGGACCTGGAGACAGCGGTTCACGGCGCAGTGCTCACGGCGGCGCGGAGATCCGATTTAGGGGAAATGGGAAATTGGGACGCTATGGTGAATGATCAGGGACGAGAGCTGGTGCACTAGGTGTGTAATAACCTAGCGGAGCTCATGGGGGCATCAATTTATAGAGAGCAATGTTGGTGGCGTCTAATTTGGAGAAGGCGCGTTGTCGACCAGAGAGAGGGGAAATCACTGGGAAGCGCTAACATGGCTTTTACTGAGGCAAGGCTCCCGGTGATGGACGGACTCCCTATTACGGTTCACTGCGATGTGGTAATGCTCCTAGGCAGGTGGCGCAGGTACGAAGACGGCGAACTCCGGCGAGGACACCGCGGTTAGTCATACAACAAGTGGGTACAGTGAATAGTTCAGTGGCCGGGTCCAAGCTCATCGAGTGCCAAGATCTTTTATCCAACATTGTTATCTGCGCGTTACCAGGCACGAATCGTAGCACCGACGAGGATCGCGGCGCGGGGTCATCGGCGGCGAGATACACTGCATCTACCGATCTTTGTCAGGCACTGTACCATCAGAACTCCCATTAGAGCGCCTAACAAAGCGATTTGCAGGGCCTTGATCTTTGATTTTCATGTGGCAACTACTTAATCTATCTATAACAAAGTTGTTGTCCTATAGTCCAGCTTTGATTTTTTTATAGCAGTCATACACAAATATTTACTGGATCATACTCAAAATAGCTCCCAAAATCAGCCCTAGATCACTGTCAGTCCTGATTCAGTGTCAAAGTCGACTGACAGGCCAATTTCATGTCTATTTTTCTCCCATTTCCATGAAGCACTAGGGCTTAATCACTTAATCAAATTTGTACCTCTAACATAGCTCTACTAGTTTGCTGTATTGACTTAGGGCAAAATCTTCCTAAATTGAGGAATACATAGCTCCAAAGTTGACTCCAACACACTGAATTTCAGACTTAGCCATATGGTGTTAATTGGTCCATTTGCAAAAAAGTCCAATTTCCTCCACACTACATGAAAATCCTTCAATGTGGAAGTTACTTGGTTTGTGGTGTTCTATCACTTTGATATTTGCACTTTGGTCCAAAAGTGCATAGAATTTGCATTTACCCCCTAGGGTTCCAATTAGGGTTTCCTAGGGTTTGTTTTTAGGGTTTGGGCACACTAGGGTTTTTGTGCCACTAAAGTTGATCAAATTTGATATGTTGTGAACATTTCTCATGGCTTTTGAGATTTTACTCATTTTAGGCTACTACGACCCTCATGCCCTAATCCTAGGGTAAGTACCCTACCCTAAGGTTAAGCACTTTTCAAGTCACCACATCACAACTTGTTTTGAAATTTTACCTAGTGAATGCATTCATGGTGTAACAAACAACATGAAATGTCAATGCACATGATGTTATGCTCAAGTTTTAGTGCCAGTAACACCAGGGGTGTTACAGGCTCTGCGCCGTCGTGGTTTGGGTCTGCTGGGCAGCTGGGATGAAAAGAAGTGGAAAAGAAAGAAAAAAAGAAAAAGGAAGCCATACTTGCTGGGCAGCTGGGATGAAAAGAAGTGGAAAAGAAAGAAAAAAATAAAAAGGAAGCCATACCTGCTTTGGGCCGAATACTCCCTACTCAGCCCAAGGAATAACCCCTCTGCGCGGCCCACTCTCTCCACGCGGCCCACGCGCGCGCCAGCCCACCTCCTACTGCTTCCACAAGGGACCCGCTTGTCAGCCATTTTCTCCTCCGTGTTGCACGCTTGGGCCACTGCAGTCGGGCCCCACCTGTCAGGTCTTTCATCTTCCTCTTGTCCACTCCAGCAAAATAGAACCTGGAGTCTTTGGCGCGCTCCGCAGTGCACGCTCTCTTCCAACCAGATTCCCCGGGTGCATATATAGGCTCGGTTGCACCCTTCTTTGGCCATAGGATCTAGTTGCGGCATGCTTGCCATGGGCGAGGATGCCATTGTCAAACACCGGGAGGTGAGATGAGAGAGAGAGAGAAAGAGGAAGCTGCGCCACGACCGCGACCGCTCGCATACATTGGCGCTGGTGGCTCGAATGTGAGTCTGGCACCTCCGCTGATGCCCCTTGGAGCCTATCCTTACCACACCTAGGAGGATTTAGCGCCAATGCTAGCCTAATAGCTCATCGAAGCAGGGTGTTCTCCGCGGTGCCGCATCACGCCGTGGCCGGGAACCTCCGCGCTGTAATCACCGGTAAGGATCTTCTCGATCGTCTCATATACCTTGGTAGACCGTGTAGGATCGATCGGATTTAGGAGCAAGGCTCTTGGGTGTTGGTTTGGCCAACTCTGGCAGGACCGCCACCGCAGGGGAGGCTCTGCACCGCCATGGTTCGGGTCTGCTGGGCAGCTAGAATGAAGAACGCGCCGTAGTTGTCAGATCTCGGAGGGATGGCTCAGATTAGATTGAGTGGGCACCGGTTTAGTGGGTGGATCTGTGTTGTTGATCTGGCCGGTGACGGACGATATGATAAGTTCGGATCGTTTTGGGCGAGTAAGTTAGAACCGTTGATATCTGATCAGACGATGAGGATTAGAGCGAGGGAAAATGATTCGTTAAGTCGATCTGGGCCCTTGATCTCTAATCGGGTGGCCAGGGCTTATCCGTACCCCTTCGCTTGGCATTCTTACTTAAGAGCCCCTACCCTTTGCCACAATTAACCCGTCATCCTCAACTGTAAATAAACCCTTACAACCAAGGCCCTGGAATTTATAGAAATAACCCCGAGCTCTCTGGTATTTGCATCTGCAGTCCATAAATCCCAGAAATTCATAAAACAAGTGTTAAAAATACATAGAAACTTGTTTATTCCATAACTTATTCATTTTAACTCCGATTTGATCCATTCAAATTGCGTTAGCTTCATAAAAATATTGTCTACGCAGTGGCAACATTAATTGTACCATAGAACATATTTTTATAATTAGATATTTGTTCAGCCTATTATGCCTTTTAACCAAAGTTAAACTAGACCATGATAGTTGTGACACCCCAGTGTCACCTAGGGTTTCTCTCAGTGCTAACCCAAGAATCAACATTTTATGTGAGCCAAATTAAGCATGAAGCATCAAATTAACTTGATAAGAAAGGATCTACTAAGAGTATATCTAAAGAATCATGTTCCAAACAAATAAGATTATTCAAAAAGGGAAAAGTGTTGAAACCCTAATACCAACCCTAATTAAGCTATTTAAGTAGAAATGAAGAAAAGGGGTAAAAGACCATGAAAACTATAAAATCATGGCTTAGGCCAAATATAAACATTGAAATATACTAAACAAGCTACAATAATGATTATGGAAGCTTGGCCAAAATAGTTTAATAAAAACTTCAAACAAGCTTCTCAAGTGAGGGTTCAATAGGGATTTCTGAAATTCAGAATTCTGAATTTCAGCCCTTGAGCCAAAGACCGAGCGTGTTCAACTTGATCCCTAGCTCAATTTCTAATGACCCCGTTGAAAAAATTGTGCCTAACTAACCCCTCTACCTCATATCAGAAGATGGCAATGGGACGCGTGCCTTGGACACGTCAAACCCGCGATCTTCTCTCTGTGCGCGGCAGTGAGACAAACCCGATTTCTCCCCTCCCTATCTCTTAATCCAGTCAGCAAACCCTGCAAGCCTCCACAACACAAACGACAAAGGAATGTCAAAGGAAGAGATCTCTCAACGGGATCATGGCCATAATCTCAAAGATTTGGAGCCAATCCATGCTTGAACTCGACCTCTCTCTGCGCTGCCTCGTGCTCGACGTCGTGCCAGGCGCCAGAGCGCGCACTGGCGTTCTCCCGCGCATGCTTTGAGCACTTGTCAGAGCCCCACCCTCGGCCGTGCTCGCCCGCGCTAATAAAGCCTCCCCGGGCGCACCTCACCTCGCCACGTGCTCACATTCGCCGGCCATACGCCCCTCCTTAGCTCCGGCAAGCTCTGTTCCGCCCGCCATTGCCACCCGATCCTCGGCCACCGTGGCCAGCCCACTCCAGTCACTTCCAAGCCACGCCAGCCGCTCGGTTAGCTTCGCCAATAGCTTGTGAAGCTTCCCAAGCTCTCGGACCCGGCAGAACTTCACCGGAGAACCAAGATCGTCCTCGCCGGACTTCGGCCTCCAGCCTACGCGCGTAGACCGAGCAATCCGGTGAGCCGTTCTTCAATTCCTCGCACACACACCTTCCTTGATCCCTGGTGAAGCTCTCTGACCCATTCGAATGATCAATTGTGCCCTAGATAGGCCGAACTCCTCACCACCGACGAGCTCCCCCGACTACGCACGTGGATCGGCTGACTCCGACTATCCCCGACGGCGACCCGCACATCGCCATGACCCTCAGGACCTCCCCTACACCCTCGGCCACCTCACCGGAGCAGTCTCGCCGCCGGTAAGCCCCTCTGCCCTTTCCTCCGCTGCGGGTATTGTTATTTTGGGGGAAGGACCCCGGGTTAGGTTTATAGGAACCCTAGGGGGTTTTCTGAACTGTCAGCGACACAATTGAATAGTAGCCCAAGGACTAGTCTGTAAGGAAATTTGAAAACACCCGCCAGGGACCCTGTTGCAAAGTCGTTTCCCATTTAATCATTTATGTTTAATGTTTTTAATGAACAGAGAACTTAGGAAATTCATAACTTAAGAAATACTTAACCAAAAATTGTCAAACCAATTTTGCTAGATTCTAAATATTATGGACTACCACTTAAAAATACTAAACCCTATGCTTTCTTTTTTAAATTCTAGAGTTTGGAATTAAATACAGAAATTGACCAAACCTTATTAAATTAAAGAAAATTAGTTATGTTTCTGTATTGAACCTAAGAAAATTTGTAGATGTTCAAACCCCAATTAATCACTGTTTAAAAATAGTAAGAACCCCAGTATTGAAAAATTTAGTAGGGATATCTTTTAAAAGCCATTGTTGCCCAAAACTTAGGAAAATCAGAAAGGCATTAGAAAATAATGAACAATGAGTACAATTATTTTTCCTAGCCTACATAAGTAACAGAGAACCTAGGAAAAATAAAGGGAACTCTAGTCCAAAACAAAATTAAGGTGAAATATTTTATTTAGCATAATTCCAACCAGAAAAACAATTATTAGAATTATAAAAACAATTTCAAAACTTGTCATAAAAATCCACTGGACTTGTAACCACTAGAACCCCACTACAAAAATGATAACCACCCCAGCCCATCATTTTAAGTAGGGTAAACAAATAAAACTTAATATTGGGTTCTATTTCAAATAAATCATGAGTAACCCAAAAATAATGCAATAATGGGCAAATAAAATTACGCTAGATCAATAAAGAGACAAGCCACCAGAGAAAAATGCAAACTCATTTGAACGATGCAAAATAATACCTATTGCCAATACTTCATGAAAAAGGCCATTTAATCCAAATAATTCCTACCACCCCTCCCTTAAGCAAAAAGATGCCAAACTTCAGAATGATTGTTCTTGCGCAAACAAGAAGCTAGGAAAAATCAGAAATCTGTTGTTTGATATTTTTCAAATATAGTGGTAGTAGAAAGCACCCCTTTGACTAGAAACTTTAGAAAATCATAGTAAAATGACTAAAGGATATTAGTGGCTAAAAGTTTGTACAAAAGTCATGTTATAACATCTAAATGCCAGCAAAAATAAGTCTTAGAGGATAACCTACTGTTAAATGGTAGTTGTAGTTCAAAACACCCCTTCTGCCCTAATGTTTGATAATTTTATCCAGAGAGAACTATTCACCCTTTAAGCCCCAAATTTATAACAGAGAATTATACACCAGTAAGAAGCCACTGTAATTTTTACAGAATTTTTGGAAATTTATTAAGATAACTTGTAGTTCAAACCCACTCTAAAAATATAAAAGAAATAGAGGGAAAGAAATGAAAGATAAATCTCGTCCCAATAAGTTCAACTAGAAATCTTGACAATTCTCACTAAGGCTTTAAAAAGAATTCAGTGGAACACCAAAATGGACTTACCACTTAGTTTAACTGAGTGTGATCTAAATTACTAAGTATACCACCAAAAATCTTTAGTAGCAAGATTAAACTCTATCTGATTTAAGTGGATCATTCACCATCAAAGTTTAATTGCTAAAGCACATATCATATCATGCATGTATCTTACTCATTGCATTCATTAGATTGTAATCTCGCTGACGGAGAGTACGTGCTCATCCCCGAGCAAGAAACTGTCCAAGAGGAAGACTACGAGCAAGCTCCCGAGGCTGCGATCGAGGATCTCTCCACAGCCCCAGCTATTGAAGGCAAGCCTCAGTTTATGCATAACCGTTATATTATATGCTAATTAACTACACTTAATGCTTGTAGGATTGTAATGTGCACTTAAGTGTAGGAGTTGCTTGAAACCTCTAGTTGCATGAACTTAGGATTCCTTTTTGAGATGGATACTAGTATGCTAGGTCAAGTAGCTGCTTTGCTAATCAGGATCTCGGTAGAAGTCGAGTGATTTTTCTAGCACTCGCGCGAGGTCAGGAATTGATTGTATTCATCTTGATAACGGGATCTATGTTAGTCTATGGACTTGGATCCAGGGAGGATGCCTTGTCCATGAGATGGGAAAAAGGAATTAAGGATTAATGTGTGGATACCTGAGTCAAGCTTTTGAACGTACTAAGCACATGTTGGGAAATATGGTAACCCGTAAACCTAGTACCTGAGTGAAGTCAAGCGCGGACTTTATCCCTCATGCGACCTAAGACTGGGTCTCCCATGTTAGCTATGGTGGGTACAAGTGCGGTCACTGCACGGTGGCAGCCGTGGTCAGTGGAGCATTGTATGCCAAGGCGGTGAGGCCTGGACGCGAACGGGGAATCCATGGGGACGGTTGACATGTGTGGGGTCGGAGTACCCTGACATGTCATGTGTTTAGGTTTACCTTGCAAGGATAAAAACTCGATTCGAATCGTCTGCTTCTCGCAGCTAATGAGACTGCTTGACCCCTTGTACTACATTGAGTAAGAATTGAAATGAGGATACATGAGACAATTTGTTGATTGAACTAAATGCTTGTTACCATGTATGCTTAGAAGGAGCAAACTTAGCTAAGATAATGATACTAGAATTTGAAAAGCTAAGAATTGACTTTAGAAACAGCTAGTGCTTTTGGCAAACCAAACCCCTCAGCCAAACAGCTGCATGGTCTAGAGGTAGAGGAGTAGATTCCTCACACCGGGTAAGTCTAGCTAAGTATTAGTATACTCAGCCTTGCTTGTGGCATAATTTTTTCAGGTACGCTTCAGGATATGGTTGATGGTGTGACTTGGCCTACCACCCTGTGACCGGGTTGGACGGTCGAGTGGGATGCTGCTCCGGTAGGAGAGGAGCACGAGGAGTAGTGGGCTAGGCCTTGACCATTTCCTCGCTATCGACGACATCGATTATCCACTGCATCTTATTTTATGAACTTTTACCAGCTACTTGAAAAACTCTGATCTATGTAATAATTCAGTACTTTAATTTGAGGTTTCCTGTTTTATTGTATTTCTTATGTGACTCACCTTCGAGTGAGTATGTGGTATTTGATCCTTGTTAAGTGGCTTTATCAGACTAGATCTGAGGAACTGACGGGTTATTCCGATTTAAGTGTGTTACGGCCCCTGAGGCGTGACTTAGGCACTTAAGCTGGAATAATTCGGGTGGTTCTGCCACAGCTGGTATCGGAGCAAATACCACCACAGAGATGGACAATAAACCATGAATACCAATTTTCAAAATCTAAAACTTGCTTAGAAACTGCTAAGAATCGTTAGGACTAGACCGCTAGACCTAGGACGAAAGGCCTTAGGAATAGAGGGGGAAATGGGTGGCTAAGTAAGTAGGCCATGTGGGCCAATCCTTAACTTTTGAAGGGTGCCCTAGGAGCCCCCTTCTATTGCATCCAGAGAGGAGACGTCGATTTCAGCATGCATGCATTATAAAAACTAAAGGAATTAAAACTTGAGCTAACCCGCTTCTTTTAAAACCATCCAGACTCTTTTATTTTCTTCCTTCCACCATAATCTTTACCTTTGATACCCTTCCGCAGATGAATTCACCCACCCCCGCCAGTGGAGGAGACTCGTTTCAGCTCTGACTTCCTTTCTCACGATGGCTTTCCTTCCATCTTGTGGGAAGTGCTTAACTCCACCGGTTACCCTATGCCCCCTTTGTACACGGTGCAGTTGTATGAGGAGCATCTGGTATCTCGTTGCCGAGTCTGGCTGACTTTGGAGGCTCATCCCCTTCAGCCGAGTTGGCGTTCTCTTGACTCCGAGATGGTTGTATTCAGGACGGATGACACCACTGAAGCAGCAGCCATGAAGACTCTGACAACTTTCTATGGCTACCATCCCCTGGAAATGGTGATGCACCCCTTGGGACTCTTCCCTGCTGAGAAGAATGATGACCCCATGTGGAGTAACCATGTGAGCTATGTAAAAGATGTGTGGGCAATGTATCCTGACTTGGTTGGGAGGGTCACTGTTCAGTGCATGATTGCGTTGTACCGCCTTCAGGCCTTGCAGAGCGACGCTATGGCACACCTTGCTAACATCGCTCAAACCACCAAGCTCACCCTTGACAGCCGAGAAGATTTTGTGATCGACTTATCCTCCAAGTTGATGGAGAAGGATTTGCAGGTGGAAAGGCTGAGCCAGCGCATTACCACCTTGGAGCAGCAGGTGGAGATCCGAGACAACACTATTGATGTCTTGGAGAACCAGCTCCACGATGTGCAGCGGGAACTCGAAGAAGCAAATGACCACCTGAACATGCACCACTTGGAAATGGAGGCCAATGAGGCTGGAAGCGAGGGAGAAGAGGCTCCCGAGGAGTTAGGACCAGCCCCTGGTGCGAATGGGACTACCTCCGCGATGCCCCTTCACCCGCATCCAGTGTCGCTTCCACCACTCAGGGTTTATCAGTCACTTTGACGCTTTAGGTGGATAGAAACCTACGCGAGCTTAGTTAATGTCAGATTTTGGACTAGGCTTACGGGTACTTTCCCCTAATTGATGTAACCCTTGTGAACTTTCGAAATCTGTGAGATGTTGTAACCTTGTTATCTTCATTTCGAACCTAATATTATGATTATGGCACTTTCTTTCCATATGAGATAATAGCTTGTCGTTCAAAATTGTGAGTTGGGATAACAATGGCGAAAATCTCTGTTTTCAGATGGCAGCTAGGCAGCATCGCGGGCATAATGAGAAGGTTCCCCCACCACCTCCTCTAGCTCCCACAGTGCAGGAGCTGATGGCCCAGCAGAATGAGATTCTGCAACAACTCTTGCAGCGCTAGCCCCACCCTCAGCAGCATGGTGGAGGCTAGCATCAGCAACCTCCGGCAGCGGCGACCTACCAGGAGTTCCTGAGCACGCAGCCACCCTTGTTCACCAAGGCAGAAAATCCATTGGGTGCCGACGTGTGGCTCCGTGTCGTTGAGTCCAAGTTTCCACTCCTCATGGGAGACTGCCCTGATGAAACCAAGGCTCGCTTTGCCGCGCAGCAGCTTCGCGGCCCTGCTCGGACTTGGTGGGACCACTTCCGTGCTATGCTCCTCGCTGATCATGAAGTGTCTTGGGAGGAATTCAAGACTGCTTTCAGAGGGCACCACATCCCAGCCGGAATTCTCGATCACAAGATGAATGAGTTTCTGGCACTTAATCATGGAACCTGCACGGTGTTGCAGTACGCTCAGGCCTTTAATGACCTGTGCCAGTATGCAGGTTACCATGCTGATTCTGATGAGAAGAAGAGAGACCACTTCCGCAGGGGTCTCAACACCAAGCTGTGGGAACGTCTTAACACTGTCCGGGCAGATAGCTTCAATGAGTTGGTCAACCTGGCCATCTCCCAGGAGGACTGTATTGTAGCTCACTGGGCAGAGAAGAAGAGAAAGGCACCAATGGCAGCACCATCCCCTTAGGCCCAGAAGTTCTCACAATTAGAGCAGGGGATTTTAGCAGTAGGCAGGCATATGGGTGATCAAGCCACCTCAGCAGCAGCAGCCGGCACCCGCTCGTTTTCCAACTCCCGCTCCAAGGAACAATCAGCCTCCGCAGCAGCAGCAGTTCCGCCAGGGCAATGGGAACAAGTGCTTCACTTGTGGCAATGTGGGTCACTATGCCAAGAATTTTCTAAGGAATCAGCAGAGGAAGATGCCAGCACCAAATCATGACAAGGGAAGAAAGCAGAAGATACAAGTCAGGCAAGGGAAGCTCAACTTCACTACTCTAGAGGAAGTACCTGAGGGAGCCCCCATCATGACTGGTATCTTTTTAGTTTATAATCAACCTGCTTTAATTCTGTTTGATTCTGGTGCATCTCATAGTTTCATTAGCCAAAATTTCAGTGCTAAATGTCAACTGCCTTTCTATCACTCAAAATGGTCATTTATGATAGCCACACCTGGGGGTAAAATTGCAACTAATCAATTAAACCAAAGTGTGCATATTCAACTGGGAAGCCACATTATCAAAACCACCCTTCTTGTTTTGGGTTTGGAAAATGTGGATATTATTCTGGGAGCTAATTGGATGACCCTGCACCAAGTAGTGCTTGATGTAACCAGCCGCATCATGGAAATCAATTCCCCGTTCTGTGGGAGTTTCACCTTAATTCTGCCCAGTCAAGGTTCTACTCAGTCATGTGCTTTTTCTATGACGGAGTTACCTCTGAAGAAGATTCCAGTGGTCTGTGAGTATGCAGATGTCTTTCCTGATGAATTGCCAAGAATGCCACCAGACCGGGATATTGAATTCGCCATCGAGTTGCAACCGGGAACGACACCAATTTTCAAAAGGCCTTACCAGATGCCACCCGCTGAGTTGGCAGAATAGAAGAAGCAATTGCAGGAGTTGCTGGACAAAGGTTTTATTCACCCAAGTACTTCGCCTTGGGGGTGTCCAGCCCTGTTTGTAAAGAAGAAAGATGAAAGCCTGAGGCTGTGTATAGATTACCGCCCTCTCAATGCGGTGACTATCAAGAACAAGTATCCTTTGCCACGTATTGATGTTCTTTTTTACTAGTTGGTCGGAGCCAAAGCGTTTTCCAAGATAGACCTTCGCTCCGGCTACCATCAGATCGAGATACGAGCAAGCAATATTTCGAAGACGGCTTACTCAACCAGATATGGGCTATATGAATTCTTGGTGATGTCTTTCGGGCTAACTAATGCACCAGCATATTTCATGTATCTGATGAATCCTATTTTCATGCCCAAACTGGACAAATTCGTAGTGGTTTTCATCGATGATATCTTGGTGTACTCAAAGAACGAAGAAGAACATGACAGGCATTTGCATGTAGTGCTTCAACGTCTGCGAGCGCACCACCTTTATGCCAAGTTGTCAAAATGTGATTTTTGGCTAAAGGAGATCAAATTCTTGGGTCACACTATCTCTCAGACAGGAATAGTCGTTGATCCTGATAAGGTGCAAGAGGTGATGAACTGGAAGCCACCCACGACTGTCCGTCAGATTCGGAGTTTTCTGGGATTAGCAGGTTATTACCAAAGATTCATTCCGGATTTCTCTCGAATTGCGAAGCCCATAACTTAGCTGTTGAAGAAAGAAGCCAAGTTCGTTTGGGGTCAGAAGTGCGAAGATGCCTTCCATGCATTGAGGCAACATCTGACCACAGCACCGGTGTTAGCGCAACCCGACAGCAGCAAGCCTTTTGATGTGTATTGTGATGCCTCTGGCACTGGACTAGGTTGTGTCTTGATGCAAGACAACCGAGTCATTGCTTATGCCTCAAGAGCACTCAGGCCTCATGAGTAGAATTATCCCACTCATGACCTAGAGTTGGCAGCAGTGGTTCATGCATTAAAAATGTGGAGGCACTATTTGATGGAAACCCACTGCAACATCTTCACTGATCATAAGAGCCTTAAGTATATCTTTACTCAGACTGATCTCAACATGAGGCAGAGAAGATGGCTAGAGCTGATCAAGGACTATGACTTGGAGGTACATTATCACCCAGGAAAAGCCAATGTGGTAGCAGATGCCTTGAGTCAGAAGTTGCAATGCAATTGTGTTCTGATGGATTCTTGCATTAACACCTTGTGTGATGAGTTGAGCAAAATGCAGATTGAAGTGATTCCTTCTGGTACTTTGTCTCACATTTCCATTGAGCCAGCTTTGCAAAACCAGATCATCATGGCACAGCTCAGTGACAAGAGTGCAAATTATTAAGGAGAATCTCGATCAGAAGACCGAGAAGTATAAATGTTTCTGCCAAGATGGAAAGGGTTTATTGTGGTTTGAAAGCAGATTGGTGGTTCCTAAAAACAAGGATCTCAAGAAGAAAATCTTGGATGAGGCCCATCTCTCCAAATTCTATATGCATCCAGGAAGCACCAAAATGTACCATGATCTGAAGCCCTTGTATTGGTGGACCAGAATGAAGAGGGAGATAGCCCAATATGTATCAGAATGTGACACCTGTCAGAAGATAAAGGCAAGCCACTTGAAATCAGCTGGAGCTTTGCAACCCTTGTCTATACCTTCGTGGAAATGGGATGACATCAGCATGGATTTCATCGTGGGTCTGCCCAACACCTCTCATCATCATGACTCGATTTGGGTTATTGTGGACCGACTGACGAAAGTGGCACATTTTCTCCCTATGCACACCACTGATAATCTCAAAAGTATGCAGAGTTGTACATTGATCGGATCGTGTGTTTGCACGGATTGCCTCGGACCATTATTTCTGACCGAGGAGCCCAATTTGTTGCTAGATTTTGGGAACAACTGCATGAGTCTTTGGGAACCAAGCTAATCTGATGTTCAGCTTACCACCCACAGACTGATGGTCAGACTGAGATGGTGAATCAAATTTTTGAAGATATGCTGAGAGCTTGTGCAATCGATTGTGGCAAGAACTGGGATAAGTACCTCTCCTTGGCAGAGTTTGCTTATAACAACAGTTATCAATCCAGCCTAAGGATGGCACCTTTCGAAGCTCTCTATGGACGAAGGTGCAGAACACCACTCAATTGGTCTCAGCCTGGAGAAAGAGAAGTTTTCGGACCTGACTTAGTGACTGAAGCCGAAAGGAAGGTCAAACTAATCAGGAAAAATCTAGAAGCTGCTCAGGCCAGACAGAAGAGTTACCATGATAAGAGAAGGAAACCTCTCCAGTTCGAGGTGGGAGATTTCGTGTATTTAAAAGTATCACCCACCAAGGGAGTGCAGCGGTTTGGAATAAAAGGCAAGCTAGCCCCTTGTTACATTGGACCTTATGAGATCATAGAAGCATGTGGACCCGTGGCATATAAATTGAAGTTACCTCCAAAAATGTCTGCCATCCACAATGCGTTCCATGTGTCTCAGTTGGAGAAGTGTGTTCGATTGCCGACCGAGATCATAGCAGAACCAGAATTCGAGATAGAGCCAGATCTATCATACCAAGAGTACCCTTCCAAGATTCTGGATTGCAAGGAAAGATCAACTCGGGCTAAATCGATCAAGATGTATAAGGTCTAGTGGAGTAATCACTCAGAGGAAGAGGCTACTTGGGGGGACTGAGGAATTCTTGCGATCCAACTTCCTCGATTGCCTACCTAAGGGAATTGGTACGTAATCATACCCAACCCCTCCTCCTGCCCTTCGAATCTAAATTTCAGAAATATAATCTTAAATCAGAATGAAGTAATTATGAAACAAAATTTAAAAGGACTTTTTTTAAAGTTGCAAAGAGAATGACATTCGAAGAGCAGTTTGCCCTAATAATATAGCACCCACTTCCTGTAAGTCTCACCCTTCGCTTCACCCTGGGAGGACTCTGACACGAATCTCGAGACGAGATTCCTTTAAGGGGGGAGGCTGTGACACCCTAGTGTCACCTAGGGTTTCTCTCAGTGCTAACCCAATAATCAACATTTTATGTGAGCCAAATTAAGCATGAAGCATCAAATTGACTTGAGAAGAAAATATCTACTAAGAGTATATCTAAAGAATCATGTTCCAAACAAATAAGATTTTTCAAAAAGGGAAAAGTGTTGAAACCCTAATACCAACCCTAATTAAGCTATTTAAGTAGAAATGAAGAAAAGGGGTAAAAGACCATGAAAAATATAAAATTATGGCTTAGGCCAAATATAAACATTGAAATATACTAAATAAGCTACAATAAAGATTATGGAAGCTTGGCCAAAATAGTTTAATAAAAACTCCAAACAAGCTTCTCAAGTGAGGGTTCAATAGGGATTTCTGAAATTCAGAATTCTGAATTTCAGCCCTTGAGCCAAAGACCGAGCGTGTTCACCTTGATCCCTAGCTCAATTCCTAATGACCCCATTGACAAAATTGTGTCTAACTAACCCTTCTACCTCATATCAGAAGATGGCATCGGGACGACGCGTGCCTTGGACACGTGAAACCCACGATCTTCTCTCTGTGCGCGGCAGTGAGACAAACCTGATTTCTCCCCTCTCTGTCTCTTGATCCAGTCAGCAAAACCTGCAAGCCTCCACACACAAACGACAAAGGAATGTCAGAGGAAGAGATCTCTCAACGTGATCATGGCCATAGTCTCAAAGATTTGGAGCCAATCCGTGCTTGAACTCGACCTCTCTCTGCGCTGCCTCGTGCTCGAAGCCGTGCAGGCGCCAGAGCGCGCACTAGCGTTCGCCTGCGCATGCCCCGAGCACTTGTCAGAGCCCCGCCCTCGGTCGTGCTCGCCTGCGCCTATAAAGCCTCCTCGAGTGTGCCTCACCTCGCCCCGTGCTCACCTTCGCTGGCCAAACGCCCCTCCTTAGCTCCGGCAAGCTCTCTTCCGCCCGCCATTGCCACCCGAGCCTTTGCCACCGTGGCCAGCCAAGTCCAGTCGCTTCCAAGCCACGCCAGCCGCTCGGTTAGCTTCGCCAATAGCTTGTGAAGCTTCCCAAGCTCTCGGACCCGACAGAACTTCACCGGAGAACCAAGATCGTCCTCGCCGGACTTTGGTCGCCCACCTGCGCGCGTAGATTGAGCAATCTGGTGAGCCGTTGTTCAATTCCTCACACACACACCTTCCTTGATCCCTGGTGAAGCTCTCTGACCCATTCGATTGATCAATTGTGCCCTGGATAGGCCGGACTCCTCGCCGCCGACGAGCTCCCCCGCCTGCGCATGTGGACCGGCTGACTCTGACCATCCCCGACGGCGACCTGCACATCGTCGTGACCCTCAGGACCTCCCCTACACCCTCGGCCACCTCACCGGAGCAGTCTCGCCGCCGGTAAGCCCCTCCGCCCTTTCCTCCGCCGCAGGTACTGTTATTTTGGGGGAAGGACCTCGGGTTAGGTTTAGAGGAACCCCAGGGGGTTTTCTAAACTGTTAGCGACACAATTGAATAGTAGCCCAAGGACTAGTCTATAAGGAAATTTCAAAACACCCGCCAGGCACCCCGTTGCAGAGTCGTTTCCTATTTAATCATTTCTGTTTAATATTTTTAATGAACAGAGAACTTAGGAAATTCATAACTTAAGAAATACTTAACCAAAAATTGTCAAACCAATTTTGCTGGATTCTAAATATTATAGACAACCAATTAAAAATACTAAACCCCATGCTATCTGTTTTAAATTCTTGAGTTTGGAATTAAATACATAAACTGACCAAACCTTATTAAATTAAAGAAAATTAGTTATGATTCTGTACTGAACCTAAAAAAATTTGTAGATGTTCAAACCCCAATTAAACACTATTTAAAAATAGTAAGAACCCCAGTATTGAAAAATTTAGTAGGGATATCTATTAAAAGACATTTTGCCCAAAACTTAGAAAAATTAGAAAGGCATTAGAAAATAATGAACAGTGAGTACAATTATTTTTCCTAGCCTACTTAAGTAATAGAGAACCTAGGAAAAATAAAGGGACCTCTAGTCCAGAACAGAATCAAGGTGAAATGTTATATTTAGCATTATACCAACCAGAAAAACCATTATTAGAATTATAAAAACAATTTCAAAACTTGTCATAAAAATCCAGTGGACTTGTAACCACTAGAACCCCACTACAAAAATGATAACCACCCCAGCCCATCATTTTAAGTAGGATAAACAAATAAAACTTGATATTGGGTTCTATTTCAAATAAATCATGAGTAACCCAAAAAAAATGCAATAATTGGCAAATAAAATTTTGCTAGATCAATAATGAGATAGGCCACCAGAGAAAAATGCAAACTCATTTGAAAGATGCAAAATAATACCTATTGCCAATACTTCATAAAAAAGGCCATTTAATCCAAATAATTCCTACCACCCCTCCCTTAAGAAAAAAGATGCCAAACTTTAGAATGATTGATCCTTCACAAAGGAGCTAGGAAAAATCAGAAATCTGTTGTTTGATATTTTTCAAATATAGTGGTAGTAGAAAGCACCCCTTTGACTAGATCATAGTAAAATGACTAAAGGATATTAGTGGCTAAAGTTTGTACAAAGTTTTGTTATAACATCTAAATCCCAGCAAAAATAAGTCTTAGAGGATAACCTACTATTAAATGGTAGTTGTAGTTCAAAACACCCCTTCTGCCCTAATGTTTGATAATTTTATTTAGAGAGAACTATTCACCCTTTAAGCCCCACATTTTAGGACAGAGAAATATACACCAGTAAGAAGGAACTGTAATTTTTGCAGAATTTTTGGAAATTTATTAAAACAACTTGTAGTTCAAACCCACTCTAAAAATATAAAAGAAATAGAGGGAAAGAAATGAAAGATAAACCTCGCCCCAATAAGTTCAACTAGAAATATTGACAGTTCTCACTAAGGCTTTAAAAAGAATTCAGTGGAACACCAAAATAGACTTACCACTTAGTTTAAGTGAGTGTGATCTAAATTACTAAGTATACCACCAAAAATCTTTAGTAGCAAGATTAAACTCTATCTGATTTAAGTGGATCATTCAGCATCAAAGTTTAATTGCTAAAGCACATATCATATCTTGTATGTATCTTACTCATTGCATACATTAGATTGTAATCTCGCTGACGGAGAGTACGTGCTCATCCCCGAGCAAGGAACTATCCAAGAGGAAGACCAGGAGCAAGCTCCCGAGGCTGCCATCGAGGATCTCCCCGCAGCCCCAGCTATTGAAGGCAAGCCTCGGTTTATGCATAACCGTATTATTATATGCTACTTTACTACACTTAATGCTTGTAGGATTGTAATGTGCACTTAAGTGTAGGATTTGCTTGAAACCTCTAGTTGCATGAACTTAGGATTCCTTTTTGAGATGGATACTAGTATGCTAGGTCGAGTAGCTGCTTTGCTAATCAGGATCTCGGTAGAAGTCGAGTCATTTTTCTAGCACTCGCTCGAGGTCAGGAATTGATTGTATTCATCTTGATAACGGGATCTATGTTAGTCTATGGACTTGGATCCAGGGGGAGGATGCCTTGTCCATGAGACGGGAAAAAGGAATTAAGGATTAATGTGTGGATACCTGAGTCAAGCTTTTGAACGTACTAAGCACATGTCGGGAAATATGGTAACTGGTAAACCTAGTACCTGAGTGAAGCCGGGCGCGAACTTTATCCCTCACATGACCTGAGACTGGGTCTCCCATGCTAGCTATGGTGGGTACAAGTGCGGTCACTGCACGGCGGCAGCCGGGGTCAGTGGAGCATTGTATGCCAAGGTGTTGAGGCCTAGACACGAATGGGGAATCGATGGGGACGGTTGACATGTGTGGGGTCGGAGTACCCGGACATGTCGTGTGTTTAGGTTTACCTTGCAAGGATAAAAACTCGATTTGAATCGTCTGCTTCTCGCAGCTAATGAGACTGCTTGACCCCTTGTACTACATTGAGTAAGAAGTGAAATGAGGTTACATGAAACAATTTGTTGATTGAACTAAATGCTTGTTACCATGTATGCTTAGAAGGAGCAAACTTAGCTAAGATAATGATACTAGATTTTGAAAAGCTAAGAATTGACTTTAGAAACAGCTAGTGCTTTTGGCAAACCAAACCCCTCAGCCAAATAGCTGCAAAGTATAGAGGTAGAGGAGTAGATTCCTCACACCGGGTAAGTCTAGCTGAGTATTAGTATACTCAGCCTTGCTTGTGGCATAATTTTTACAGGTACGCTTTAGGATATGGTTGATGGTGTGACTTGGCCTACCACGCTGCCACCGGGTTGGACGGTCGAGTGGGATGCTGCTCCGGCAGGAGAGGAGCACGAGGAGTAGTGGGCTAGGCCTTGCCCATTTCCTCGCTATTGACGACATCGATTATCCGATGCATCTTATTTTATGAACTTTTACCAGCTACTTGAAAAACTTTGATCTATGTAATAATTCGGTACTTTAATTTGAGGTTTCATGTTTTATTGTGTTTCTTCTGTGACTCACCTTCGAGTGAGTATGTGGTATTTGATCCTGGTTAAGTGGCTTTATCAGACTAGATCTGAGGAACTGACGAGTTATTCCGATTTAAGTGTGTTACGGCCCCTGAGGCGTGACTTAGGCACTTAAGCTAGAATAATTCGGGTGGTTCTGCCACAATAGTGATTCAACTATAATATGATTTCTAAACAAGTTATAACATAGATTAAAGTTTACTTAACTATTTGGAGTATATTTCCTCATATGATGTATATTAACCAATTTATAATATAGTTTAACATTTAAATCACCTTTATCTTCCATAAATCATAACCCCTTAACCGTAACTCCGAATTTAGTTGTTCTCGAACCCATGATCTTCTAGTGACGCGTAGATTACTATTATGCAGTTTGTACTTATGTTTGGTGTAATGTTAATTTTGCTTATACCATGTTTGTTTGTATTGCTACGTTTAGCAGTGAGGACATGTGTCACCTGAAGAGCAAGTTGGTACCTGGAATCTCAAGTCCCAGGCAAGTTGTGCCCTTGATCACTTCCTTTTTACCCAGTCATGTTCTTATTAATCATAATGATCTGCATAGGTTAATTTGATGGGATCCAATAGGTTACCCTAGTTTTGGCTATCTTTATACCTTGTTTTACCACTGAATTTTTGGGTAGTATGTGCTATTGCTTTATGTAGTTTTGGGTATAGAGATATACATTACTCATGTTAACACTTTTGTTATCAGTTTATTATTTACTGTTCATGATAAGATCATTATGTTAATAGGAACATGGAGAACCACCCGGGAAAACAGTGCCACCACAAGGGTGGTATGGGACGCCCTTGGCTGACTAATTAGGAAAGTTAGTGAAAGACTACCTTACCCGAAAGGGGCAAGGGCAGTTGGGGAGTTGCATGCAGGGAGGTTCTCGGGTTTATTTTGCTGCGATGGCGGTCAGACGAGGGATTCTTACAAGTTCTCTTCCCATAAACTGTAGCGGGTTTTCTGAAGCTAGTGAAACTTTGTAAAGGCCTCGTAGTGGATCTCTAGCCATTCACGTCGGTAGTGTCTAAGGGCCTTGCAAACCCTGGCGACATGGGATACACGACTTGTTGGTATAGGGTACAACCTCTGCAGAGTGTAAAACTGGTGTACTAGCCGTGCTCACGATCATGAGTGACTCGGACACTCACATGATTAATTTATGGAATTAAATTCAATTTGCCATTTGCATCGCATTGGGATTACTTTATTATTACTTCTATTTATTATTACTAAGGTTTGGTATTTACTTACACCCAGTAACTGCTAATAAAATTTTGACCAACTTATAAAAGCAATGCTCAGCTTCAACCTTTATTTTGTTGATCATCCTTACACTTCACATGAACTCCCACCTTTGGTGAGTTCATGGACATTATTCCCCCACAACTTGTTGAGCGATGAAAGTGTGTGAGCTCACCCTTGCTGTCTCACACCCTCCCACAGGAGAAGAACTGGTGGTTCAAGAGGAGCCACACAATGAGGAGTTTGACTTGATCTAGGTAGCGTCTCCCAGTTAACTTTATGGTGCCAAGGATGGACTTTAGTTCGTTTTATATTATTATTTTGTAAGACTTCCACTATGTAATAAGTACTCTGATTATATTGTGACATTTATCTCTATACACTCTATTATTATATGTGTTGTCTTCTTTGGCGCATATATGAGATGCACCCGGCTTTGTCCCTTAAATCCAGGTGTGACAATTTGAATCCAGGAAAATTGCATCCTCTCATTCGAGATGATGATGATGCAACTGTTGTCCAGCTAAGAGGTTGTTTCCTTGATGTGCTTGCAAGACTGGTGGATGACGAAGAAACAAGAGACAAGATTGATGCTCAATCCTTAGACTATGAAGCTCTTAGAGGAGAGGCCTTCTCAAACAAAATGGCCAAGAACAACCTTGAGACAATGAACCCACGTAAGTGATGCTTGTCTTGTAATTGCAGCAGGTTTTATACATTAACATCTAAATTTATGTTGTATTTCGCATTTGGCAATCAAGTTGATTGGTGGCGTTCATATGGTGGGTGTGCTATTGAGATTCAAAGGTTTGCTAGGCGTATTGTTGGTCTTTGCGCTTCATCATCGGGTTGTGAGAGAAACTTGAGTAGATTTGAGTTTGTGAGTATTGTTGTCTTTGTCTAATTGTTTAATTCTTAGTTTGTGTCTAGAATTTAAGCCAACAAATTATTCTTTTGTAGATCCATACAAAGAAATGTAATAGGTTGCTACATAAGAGATTGAATGATATTGTCTATGTTTCCTTCAACCGAAGGATGAAAACTAGGTTTCAAATAAGGCGTGAGAAGAAAGGGAAAGGTTTTGACCCTTTGGTCATTGAAGAGTTCGATAGGGATAATGAGTGGGCTGATTCCTCCTATGTGCAGCCTCAAGGTGCTCGTGGGTGTGATTGTGGTGAGGATGAGAATGGCCTTACATGGGAACTTGTTGATCAAGTTGTGGGTGCATCAAGCTCGCTGCAAGGCCTAAATCTTCCAAGGAATGCCAACAAGCATGCAAGTGTTTCACACTCAAGGTTTGACTTTGAAGAAGATTTTGGTTTAGCCAATGAAGAAGAGGAGGACCAAGATCCACATGATGATGTTGATGTGACTGATTCTGAAGATGCACATGATGATGTTGGTGGAGAAAACACTGAGGCTGCTCCAGATGAGTTCGAAGATGGATATTGACTCACTAAGAGTTGGCTGATTTTTGATTTGCAGCTTACCTATTTTTGTGTCGTGCTTCAGTGCTTCACTTCTTGTGCACTTAATCCACTAGTCTTTTAAGCTTTTGATTGATCTATGTTGCTATGTCATTATGGGGCTGGACTGGTACTAATTATGCCACTAAGACTAGCATATGTTGTTGCTGTTATTTTATTCCCACTAATGTATTGTGGGTTTAATTTGTTATACCTTACTTGTGTCTGCTGCTGCTATTTTATGTCTTACTGTTTTAATATGTAAATATTCATAGGTTAATGTAGCTTGCAGCTTGAAAGAAAAGAAGAGGGGTTGGATCTTCGATAAGAGAGATGGATCATGGATGCTACAAGAACAACAAAGAGAAGTGCCGAGTACATACCAAAGCATGGACAACAAAAAGGCTTGTATTGTATTCTCTAACCTTACCAATTTTGCTATTGCAAGTGTTAGATTGTTAGGATTTTTTGCATATCCTCGCCTAGGCGTTTGGAAGGGGGTCAGTCGCCATGTCTCGCTTTAATGCCTTAATAACCTTGGACAAAATAGTTGCCTACAATATTTATCCAACTCATAAGCATAGAGAAAGCGATGACTACTTCATCATGTCATCACCTCACCTCATGCAAAACCACTTTTAACCATACTAACCTAACTCGACAACTAACCATTCATAGTACTAAACCTTATCCTCCGCACTACTAAATCTACCGCAAACACACACCGTATATATATTCCATGAATTATCACATTGCACGTAAGTTCCATTTTAGCCTACGCGTCGACCATCGTTTATAAAATGCGACTGCTCTCCAACTCTTGATATATACCACCTTTCACCTTTCTAGATTATTGGAATAGCATCTAATGACTTATACCTAACCAATAGAGCACTAGCACAATCTATAAAATTTTCTAAGGTTACATGACAAAGCATCAATTTTTTTACCACACATCCCAAACATCACAAACCCATGTTCTGAATCTATCGACTAATTTGTCCGACACAGCATACTCATCTTTCACATCTCTAATTTATCGCACAACAAAAATTACTCTAATCCTCAAATGACACCGCCACTAACATGTTCTTCACCTAACTCGCAATTTAAACTAATCTTCGCCTAACTAATACACCACACTTTGCATATATATCGATCGACACACTTTTACACAATAACTTACGTTTTAACCTAATCCCCACTATCGAGCAATGGATCTATTATCTCGACCAATTATGTGTCAAATGCCACTTGACGTCGCCATGGAGCAATCGCACGCGCAGACGAATCCTACTGCCACAAATTTTGCACAAAAGGCATCCAAAGCCCAATTCTCTCATACACATATGCTTATTCCACACATCAAGAGAGCCACTAAACAAATTGACGCGTTTGCTACATACCTATGACTGAAACCTTGACACCACTTGTGACAAGGAATTTCAACACCTTTTTTACATGTATATAACATACTCTTAGCGACAATATCAAAAACATAAGAAGAACTCGAGCCATTTTTGAAAAGGACTTTCTTTTCCATGAAGTTCTATCCACACCCATACATACCGACACACATTCCACGAACATATACACAACCACGAAACCGACGACCAACACACGACACATCTACTAAAACACGGAAGTCATCGCAGCTACTATATATATACCTAATCGATTCATCAATAAAATTAGTTAGAGTAAGGAATTGAGCTCACCATACCAAGTCGAACTTGAGGTTTTCATTAAACACTCAGCGAGGAAGAAAGCAAGGTTGACATTGCATGGCGTAGCATGGTGGAGGGGATTGGTCGAGCCTGCTCTACACGGTGAGCAAGGTGTTGTGATGGCCTTGGCACGGCCGCGGGTGGTCAACAACGATGTGTAGCTTACTGCACATATCATCGAGCAGCTGTTGGGTGGGGTAGACGACATGCAGCGAGCACAAGTGATAGGTGAGCTGGTGGTCAACCACGAGGTCACAGGCACGTGGCTGGAGCCTTAGCGTGGCCGACCAAGGAGCTGACGACGCCGAGGTGAGCACAATGGTGGCGCTGCAGCAACAGAGGCTGCAGGCATGGGCGACATTCAAGGCGAGCGACTGGCGGCTGGCTCTAGGGTTGGAGGTGAGCTCAAGGAGGCAAGGGCCGGCCTGGAATGGAGTAGGGAGGGGCAGACGCTTGGAGCAGGGACCAAGTCTGGCCATGGCATGACCCTCACCAGCAGCCCCTCACACGAGCAGGCCTTGGGCACAAGTGATAGGTGAGCTGGTGGTCAACCACGAGGTCACAGGCACGTGGCTAGAGCCTTAGCGTGGCCGACCAAGGAGCTGACGACGCCGAGGTGAGCACAATGGTGGCACTGCAGCAACAGAGGCTGCAGGCGCGGGCGGCATTCAAGGCGAGCGACTGGCGGCCGACTCTGGGTTGGAGGTGAGCTCAAGGAGGCAAGGGCCGGCCTAGAATGGAGTAGGGAGGGGCAGACGCTTGGAGCAGGGACCAAGTCTGGCCATGGCATGACCCTCACCAGCAGCCCCTCACACGAGCAGGCCTTGGGCACGATTATGCGACGAGAGACGGTGCTGGGTGCAGAGGAGAGGTGGAAAGGGGGCCTGCACGAGGGGATGTCCGACCATGGAGGAGGCCGAGCGCCATGGATGAGCCTGGTGCTCAACCCTGCTACTCCCGGCAAGATTCGTCAAGGTAGGACGTGGCAGGGAGAGGCACCGACTTGCTGGCTTGAGGTGTCAGCACTCCGGCTCAACAGATGAAGTAAACCAACACTGTTGCCATGGAGGAGAAGGAATCCGGCACGGCAAGGAATCAAGGTCCAAATGTGTGCCGAAGCCCAATACCAGAATCATGGGCCCTGAGTGGGTCAATATGTAATTCAGGGTTGGGTGTGTGTTGCGGGGATATAAGACTCTGTATTAAGGAAAACCAAATCAAGAAAAGAAATACAATCAACATTCATGTATCTCCTCCTCCAGTTCCTTCTCCTCTTTGCCTCCTTTCTCTAATCCCCTTCCCCTCATACGGTTGGTGCCAGTGGGCGCTAACAATTGGTATCAGAGGTCCATCGGCCCTCGGATCTAGCCTCCCATTAGTACACGCGTCGTGCGGAAGCTTTTGGGAGCCATGGATCCACAACTAAAGATAGCGCTCGACGCTCAGACCAGATCGTTCGTCGCCGAGCTGGACAAAAAAATTGTGGCACAGGACGCCAAGTGGGAGACCCGCATCGGCGACCTTGAGCGCGCTGCGGCCTCGACGTCAACCTAGCTCTGTGAATTCAAGGACACGATCCTCACCAACGTCACTATGACAGAACCTCCCAAGTCATTACGCCCACCTACAGTTGTCCTTGTCCAACGGACCTCAGACAACCCTGTAGGTGCACCTGATCACTTGACAAGTTCGGTATCTGAATTCCTTACCTTTCCCAAGAGCGTTTTACCCGTCACGCAGACATTACAATACATCGGAGGTACGAAAAGGCGGAACAGTTACAATAACTTACTTTATTGAAAAGTAAGACAGAGTTATATAGTTACAAACTAGAACAAAATATATGTGTGCGGAGTATTATTATTACATAACCTGGGAGGCAAAACCCCTCCCGAATAAACAGTAAAAGTTTTTCTTAACGGAGGACCTTTCCTCCCGCAGCTTTAGTCTTGATTCTCTTCTTTTGGTACCACCTTGGAACAGAAGCAACAAAAGTTTGCTGCTTCTTCACCTAAAACAACATGGGACAAAGCCCTGAGTACGAAGTGTACTTTCGCAAGACTTACCCGTCAAAGTAAAAGACTCTCAACGATATGCTGGCCTTTAGGAGTCAAGGTATGGCTTATCAATTGTCAAAGACTTTGTTTGCAGAAATGCTTACTGTTGGGGACTTGTTCTCAAATGCTATGAATTAAGAACAAGGCAACATAAAATGTTAAATGTTAACGTCCTTCATCCATGAAACATTATTCCCTTGAGGATAATGAGCCTTGGACGAAGGTTGATGAGAATATAATTACGAAGCTCAAGTCTTCGTAATAAAATTTCAATAGATTGTATAAGATGGCATAAAATAAAGGGTATAAAAGGGTAAATAAATCATAGATGAATTATATTATATTTACTTAATGTATTGAATCATTGAACACAATAATACCTCTGCCTTGGCAAAGGTTGGTTCCCGAAAGATGCGATTGTAATTACCAGAATGCGTGAATAGTAAAGGAATACTGTTCACTATTTATAGGCACAGGACACAGCCTGTGAGGAATTAGAATTATGCCTCTCATAAAAGTTTACAACATTGACTCAGACCTTTATGGACTAAAAGGTCATTCTATCTTTAAGTCGGTTTGTAATACCGAAGCTTCATGAAGAGGAACCTTCGGCCATCTCATACAAACAGCTTCAGCCGAAAGCCGCTTCTTCCTGGAAGACCTTCGGCGACGAAGCATAGATCCAATAGTAGCCCCTTTCGCGGTGCTAGATCGTTTTTCGTAACGAGCTTGATCCGTGAAAAAAAAGTCTCTTAAGCTTCGGAGCGCCGAAGGTCTAAAAAACACCTTCCCTGAGCTCGTTGTCGAGAAACGATTCAATTTCCCAGCGCGTAGCGGCCCCGCCTTGCAGAGTTACTGTTTGGTCTCTGCGGTCCACCACGCAGCGAGTGCGAGCGGGTGTCCGCCTGGTGTAAAAATCCTGGTGCTTCGCCTTCTTACCTGCAGTACTATATAAACAGACGAGTAGGTGTGAAGTTACCACAGCATTCATTGCTATTTGCACTGTTTTGCTGCCAAAATTTTTAACCATCGCCGAAGCTTGTCTGTCGGAATCGAACGAAGCTCCAGTTTGAAGCCTGCTTCGTCAGAAGAAAAAACTTCGGAAGAAAAAAGTATTAAATTTCCACAAATTCATAATTAAATGGCCCGAGTGCGTTCTACCGCCAGGGTTGAGCGTGAGGGGGGCGAAACTGAAGCTTCGGAGACTGTTCCCATCTCCGAAGCCATGCAACGATCCGGGTTGGTGACTTCGGAAAAGATCCCTAATGATGATGCAGAACAAGCAATCGTTGAAGCAGAAGAAGAAGATATTGAGGAAACTGATCCCGAAGATGATTATCGCATTGCCATGCCAAGCAAGCCCAGCCACTTGGACTTCGGGAAATCTACTGTTTCGAAGGCTAATCTCTCCAAGATGGTAAAGTTGGGCTTTTTTAATGAAAATCAGAAGAAGCTATTACGCTTCGGGGGAGAAGAGACTACCCCAAAGCCGGAGAAGGATGAAATTGTTATTTTCAAAAGCTTTCTAAAGGCTGGATTAAGATTCCCCCTACATGGGATTATTGCAGAGGTACTGAAGAGGTTCGGTATCTATTTTCACCAGCTGACCCCTAACGCTATCGTTAGGCTTAGTGTTTATATCTGGGCACTCCGAAGCCAAGCAGTGGAGCCATTTGAGGACAGCTTTTGCCGGGTTCACGAGCTGCATTATCAGACGAAGGATAGAAAGGATGGATTGCACGACAATTTTGGTTGCTATAACTTCGCCTATCGGAAAACCACAAAGTTTCCTGTAATCAGCTACCGAAGCAAATGGGCAGCAGGCTGGAAGTCGGAGTGGTTCTATGTCAAGGTTGATGACGACAAGGAGAAGCTTGTGCAAAGTCCACTCGAACTAATCTTCGGAGAAACCCGACCTCGCTGCAACATGACACCCGAAGGTCCAACACAACAAGCAATGAATGAATTCAGAATTATTGCAGAGCATATCAGTACAAGGGACCTGGTTCAGGAGTTTTTGGCTTTCAAAGTTTTTCCAAGTTTGAAAGAATGGGAAATGCCGAAGCTAAAGGGGGAGAAGAAAGAAGGTGAACTTGTACGTTTACCTTACTATTTCAAGTTTAAAAAGTACTTTAAAACACCTTGCCAAGAGTGGCTAGATACAATTGAAGTAATGTGCAATGAAATACTTGGCAATTATTCCAAAAAAGAAGATCAGTTGATGACCGCAGCCTTCGGCACCCGTCCGAAGCGAAGGCTAAATCGAGTGTTTGACGCCTTGGGTTTTGAATACCCTGACTATGAAAATCTGAACAAAGGTGTCGGAGGCCAGAAAAGGAAAAGGATAACTGAAACCTTAAATGAAGACGAAAAAGAACCACCAAAGAAGAAAACTCCGAAGAAGAGGAAAGCATCTTCTCCGAAGCGAAAAATATCCGACGAAGAAGAAACCCCCGCATCACCCTCTGCCACTGATGTGGAAGAAATTTTGAAGGTAATGACTGAATCCCTGCCTGCGAAGCTAAGTCCATTGAGGCCCCAACTGACAAAGTTTTTTTAGAAGGAAAAGGAGCCCGAAAAAATGAAGAAAACAACTAAAGTAAAGAGACAGAGAATCATCGGTGTGACAGAGGTCATTGACAAGACACCGCCAAGAGCTTCAGCTCAGAAGACACCAGCGGATGAAGAAAGGACAGATATTGAAATCACACCTTCGGAGGTTGCAGCTGCCGAAGCTGCCTCAGTTGAAGATTTGAACCTGGAGAGCACAATTGAACATATTGACAAAATACTGCTAGACATGGCCACAGAAGAAGCCACCACTGCCGCCGAAGAGGCCACGGCCGCAGCGTCGGGGAAAGGAAAGGAAATTGCCAACGAAGCTTCAGAACACGAAGCCTTCATGTTCCAGAATTTAGTTGGAGAAAAACTGTCAAAAGCTGAAATAGAAGAGCTTAGAGAGTATGCCAAATCCTGCGGATACAAACCTGGAGCACTCCTCTTCGGAGGCATTGATGATGAAAAATTAGATTGTATTCGAGATCAAACTGGAGCCAAAGTTATCGGTACTCTGTCAAAGAGTATCGGTTTTCCGAAGCTAGAAACAGACATCAGCCGCTACCGACGACAGCATATCGTTGGTAGTTTATTTTATTCCAATTTTAAGGTGAACTTCTTTTCCCTTAACTTTTATTGTTTTTGATAATGAAAACATGTCTAACGAAGGTTGTTTTCGTACAGAGCATGCTGTTGAGCAAAGCCTTGAAAATGCAGCAAGATTTTGAAGACAAGAAACACGAAGTTATAATTGAAAATTTAGAAAGTAAAATAAAGGAGCAAACAGCTGCTGTTGAGAAGAAGAACTTTGAGCTCCAAGCAACTGAAGGTTTATTGGCGGAGGCCGAAGCTAAAATAACAGAACTGAACACGAAGCTTCTCCGCCAATCTGAGCAGTTTGAGCAAGAAAAGCAAGATCTTAATGTAAAACTTGAAGCCGAAGCTCAACAAAATTCAGACTCGAAAAAACTATTGACGGGCCTTTAAGAAAAATGTTTGGAATTCAGCAACAAATGTATTCAACGATTAAGAAACATTTTCCACTCAGTTGGAGCCAGCAGTGAAAAATTCACCCCCTCAGCTGAAGATTTACCGAAGACCTTCGAACATATTGGGGGTGAAATTGACGAGCTCGACGAAGTTATAGCTGGGCACGGTGACTTCTGTGCCTGGGTAGCTTCTCGGGGTACTGCCGCAGCTTTCCTAAAAGCTGGCTGTGATCACGGAAAGATTGTCAATAGGCCAAATTTCACTTTATCACCATCAATCTTAGATGACATTCCTGATCTCGCCCGAAGTATCTCCAATCTCTACTACTCTATAAGGTTGTATTGTAGGCGTCCACAACTGAGTGGCGCACGGTTCTGCCCCTGCTCTGCTCCGCGATTCTCGCAGCCAATACGCGCAGATCTCGTCTCCTCCGCGGCTCCGCCATCAACGGAAGGTGTCCGAGGATCTCCTCCCCTCTCCTCCGCGATCCCCGTCATCGGCGCCGCCATCAACGCCCCCCTCGCGCCCTCCATTACCTCTGCTCCGCGATTTGCCACCTCATTCGGTTCCGCTGAGCTCGTTCCCTCCGAACGCGTACCCGTCGCGACAGTTTTCGCCCCCACCGCGCCCAAGCTCACCGTCGTCGTGCACCGCGCCTCCTCCCTCACCCAACGTCGGGGCCGCCGGCCACAAGCGCGCGCTCGCCCTGCCTCCTGCGCCTCCACCAGCTGACCTGGCTCCAGATCTGGACCCCGAGTTCGAGTCCTCGCTCGAGGCCATGGTGCTACTGCAGCGCTCCATCGCGGCAGTGGGAGCTACCCTTCAAGGTGGATGAGATGCTTAGCGAGGCCATGGTGGTGGTGGCGTGGTCGACCGTATCGGCACGGCAGCATCGGATGAGCGGCCGTCGGCGGGATGCTAGGCGGAAGAGCGTCACCATCAGCCCGGAGCTGTCGCAGAGCCAGAACCGCATCTACCTCTACGGCACCGTCAGTAAGGACCTCTTCTCTAGGAAGATCCGGGGCCAGAGTCGATGATGGAGTCCGAGAGGGCGCCATCTCTCCTCCCTCGCTCGCCGGCCAATGGAACCGCCCACCCCCGCCATCCGCCCGGAGCTGTCGCAGAGCCAGAACCGCATCTCTCCTTCCTCTTCTCTAGGAGGAGGAACATCGGGCCTTGGCGACACGAGCACCTCGTGGCCCGGGTGCGCGACGACGAGGGACCCGCTCTGCTCTAACCAGGTACTCGCGTCATCCCAGGCGCATCCCTCAGGCTGTGGTGTGCGGATCCAATCCTATCTTCCCCAGCCCGCGCAGCCCCGTCGTACCCCCGCCCGCGGTTGCTGTTCGACAATCTCGCCCGCGAGATGCGTTGCGGCCCCCCTAACCCAAGCGAGGCATGGCGACACGGAGCTAGAAGGGCGCTGCTGCAGGGTCGCCCTTGGTGAGAGGGCGGGGGCCAGGAGATCTGTTTTCGATGGGGGAGCCAGCGCAGGCGAATGGCTACCGGGGCGGAGGTAGCTGTCGTGGAGGAAACGATAGTGGGGGCGCCGACTGATGAGGCGGCGCATGCCACGGCCGGTGGCGGGGAGGATGCATTGCAGATGGAGGCTGGTTGAACCTGTTCCGATCCAACCTATTTGGGATGCAGTACTCGCGCAAGCGCTACTTCGTGCTCGAGGACGCCGCGCTTCGCTGCTTCAAGTCTGCGCCGTCCTCCAAGGGCGAGGTACCCTATTACCACCATTGAATAACTACAGGCCCCCTCCAATCTTGTTTCGTTGTTTTTCCCTGATCTGTAATTTGATTTTAGTTGTTTTTTGTGCTCCGTGATTTGATTTTGGATAGTGAAGATAAACTGATGCATAATCCAGCACTTGATCCGAGGCCGGCTTCTGTCGAGCGACTGATGCACAAACATATATGTATCTGAGTCCTTAACATCCTGTAATGGTTTTGACCATTGTTTTCTATTCTTGTGCTATTGAATTGCATCTCTATATTTTTCTTTGTAGTATCTGATGGCGAAACCTCGAAACAATCTTAGAACAGGTTCTAAATTGTATTACGTTCTTTTCAAATTGATAACGTGGTGATGAAAGATCGGGTCATGCTGACTTGTAGTTCAATATGGCCAGCAGCTCCAGCAGGGTGAGAAAGATCGTCATCAGGTTCTAAAGGATTTCTCAAAGTTGCTTGATGATCAGGTAATGCTATTAAATAGAAATATGTGCAAAGTCATTAGTTCAAACTCCCTGATCTGCTTTAACTTTGCCTCGAATTGTTTCTCTAGGACAGCAGTGGCTACCTGTAAAAAAAAACAGGGCGCTGCTCCGGAAGCTCTCCTTGGTCGGTGCAATGGATACGGCTTCTGTGTATGTGGGGATCCCGTGTATGTGTGTGTGTGTGATAGATTGGCGTCATCGACCTGTATAACTGTGTTGAATTTTTATCTCCCTTCTTCCACAGGTGACATCCCCTTCCACAGCGGCTGCAATGTTGGGCTTATGGATGAGGGAATAGTGGCTGCAATGGCTTATCCTATTATTCATGCGACTTGTGAGTGAGTACAGGTGTTTAATCACTACTTCGAGGAGCTCGAAGAGGAGTCACTGTGAGATAACTTTGTTGTTGTGGTAAGCAAATTTCAAGTAGTTCTGTTTGATGTGCGGCTACTGGGACTTGACAGAATAGGGCGCCATTTTGTGCTTACAGTATGAGTTGCTTGATGAGATGATGAATTTTGGGTACCCACAATATATAGCGGCGCGGAAGCCCAACACCAAGGGCGCCTAGGACGGGCGGCGGCCGCCGCAAGAGGTTACAGGTCAGCTGATACAATCCTGGATCTGTTTTTGCACTTTTTTCACTGATACAATCCTGCTACTTTTTAGTTGCATAAATTACAGTTTACTGTTCAATGTACATATTAGTGACCTGCAAGCAGTAAAAATCACAATATTAGAAGATAGGAGTAGGGATCCTGGCATCACATATTACTACTACAGTTTAAGTTTTTTGCAACATTATAGCCACATCTACTGAAGACAAGCAGCTCTTATTTACTGCTACAGTTTAATTCTGGGATGTATTCACAATTCTGAACCTTCCAACTTTTCGGTAGATGTCTACTTAGAATTTAAGTTTTGAGGATCTTATTTACTAGATTAAACTTCAGCAAGACATTAATTTAGAATACCCAATTTATTGCAATCTACTTATCTGTCGCATAACTCTTTTTTAGTGTCTAGCTTATATTTTACTTACCCAATTTTTTAGTATTTTTTCTTATCGAGGTATGCTTCAGTTCTATTGTTTTTACACAAATTTGTTTGTGATGTTTCAAACCGCTAATGCATTTTTTTTAAAAAGTTGTGCAATGAGCATATCACATAATAAATGAGATTCTTAGGAATAAACCAAGTTGTTCCTGACAGATGCCACTGCACAAATGGACGTTGTGGTGATCACACTGTCACGAGAGCTGAGCAAACTACAGCCTGTAAGAGCTACACGTGGTAGCCTATACTCCTGTCGTGCTATAATTTCTTATTTTTCTTTTGTTAATGAGTGCAGTTTCTCTGGCTAATGGTAAAAATAATCTGTTCTACAGGCATGCTTGACCACATCATGGTCGAGCGCCCCCCGCCTGCTCCCCCGCGTGCCAATCCCTTCCCCCGTCGTGCCCTCGATGCATGCCTCCTGGCCCCACCGCGCCACACCCCACGCCGGCAAGTCTGACGTTCAAGGAATCTGCAAGGAAGTCTTCGAGGACCTGTCATACAATAACATAGGGCTCCTGGACATCAACTCCCTCCTTGTCGCCACCCTCATGTTTTATAAGTGAGAATGTCGTTGATTATTAACTGCTTTGCTTCAGTGTTGTCTGTGCTGACTGCGCTTCCTCTTTCTTGATTATGGCTTTCGCCAGTTCAATCAACAGGCAGTTGGTCCTATTACCGAGAAAATGGAGGTAAAATTTCCCATGCTTCGTACACATTTTCTCTTAGGGCTATGTTCCATTTTCAATTTCGTCCTCACAAATATAGTAGTAAGATTTGTCTCAATTTATATATAAACTAAAATTAATCTTTTTTATCCCGTTACCATATTTATTGTACCGAAATGCTATCAAGAAGTAAATGGTATTTGGTTTTATAACCAACATGACAATGAAGGTGCTGATCAGGTCTTCTAATTTGTTGTTCAGCTCGTTAGTTTTGTGGAGCTTCTCACGTTTTGCTAATGGTTAGTGATTTGTTTTTGGTTTGTGATAAGTCGGATGAGATGATCTTCGAGGCCACGGTGCGATCCGAGCAGGTCGGTGCGTAGGTACTCTAGACAATACAAATTCATCTCGTTTGTGGCGATTGTTTCTGATTTTGGCGTTCAGCAAGCTGTTATAGGGATTTTTCTAAACCGTGAGTGTGTTAGGAACCTTGACCATGAAATTCAATGTTTACATATACTTATTTCAAAATGTAGCCATCTTCACACATGTCGCAAACATCCTGTGTGCATATCAATGCTATCTTACTCCATGAACAAAGGCATCTTTCCATTGAAATATATTTACGCATATATATGGTTTCTACAGTTCTTTGATTTTAATGGTTACCCATGTCCTATGAGAAGGAACCCTTCATATCACTTCTTGATGATGATAAATAAATATTTCGAGGTGTTTATATTATGTGCTAAATCAAGGTCATTCTTTGTTCCTTGCTTGTATGTTTTCCTATGCTTTCAATAGGAACTTGAGGAAGCGTCCACCCTTTTGGTACCAAGTGCGACAAAATTCATACAAACTTCGGTAGATTCTTTAATGGATCAAAGAAGTTTACCTGAAAATATATCAGTTATATTTCCCCCACCAAATTACAAATGTTCTGGAATGACTTCTCTACACTTTTATGTAGGGTTACCATCTATTTCACACTTCATTCATTTTACACTAGACTATTTTGCGCTATACGAGATGCTGAATGATCAAATAGCTAGCAAGGGGAAGAGCAATCGAGGAAGGAAGGCAAAGGATGCACCTAGGAGAAGCAAAATAGCATCCATAGTTTGCCTAGAATGTTAGAGTACTGGAATTCAAGTCAGCGGAGATGAACTTGAGAAGCCAAGCATTTCTTTATCTGAGGTTTGGTGCACATATTCAATCTTCTCATGTCAGTCCCTGATTTTTTATCCAGGCAACTTTTTTTTCAATTTACTTTAGTGTAAAACAATTGTGCACCTGAATTGGTTGGATATTGGCACTTGCATATGTTTCGTTTTAATATGAAAGCAATCGAAGCTCACAAAGCTTGGCTGAAGAGTCCTGAAATGCTTGAAAATTGTTCCATTGGGCTTCATTTCCCTCATAAGATGTGGAGAATTCTGAGGTAGTTTCAGAGGCACACTATTCATAATGTTCTGTTAATACAACTCACACCGTCTTCATTTCCCTTTGTAGGAGAAGTTGATGCCACTGAAGTCGCTTCCCAGATGTTCATCCCATGTTCTGTATGCCACCACGCCAACCTGATTTCTTGGTACTATTGTTTACTTGTTCTAATTCCCACGTTCTGAATCTGAAGTTCAAAGATGTCTCCAAACAACCAGAAGACATGGACGTAAGCAACTAACGATCTTTGTGAAAATATTATTTTTATTGGAGATATTCAGTGCAAAGCCCACTCACCAAATAATTGTGATGTATTCTTCTTTCTCCCATCTTGTTAGTTTGTTAGTCTATGCAATCTGCATCAAATAACCTTTTGTGATTATTTGTTCTTCAGTTGATGTATATCTCTACTAATCCTTAAGGGTGCAACGAGGGCGTCCACCACCGAACCGTGCCCCCGCCCGCGATTTTGGCCACGGCGCGCGTCTTCCCCCCACCCGCGAATCACGCCAACGCGCGTCGCGCCGCCGGATATCCCGCCCGCGCCAGGCACCCCTCCCCCGACGCGCCGTGATGCCCGCCGTCCCCGCCATTCCCGCCCGCAGTCCCCGCCCTTCCCCACCCTGTGCACCAAATGCCCCCACCTCCGTCCGCTCCACCCGCTACGCCATCCCGCCCCCGCGCCCCCCAGTCCTTCCAGCCGCGATGTCCCCGCCGCCATCTCTCGGGATGCATGCTGTGACGGCCTCCCTGCCCCCGCACCCCCCGGGTGTACAAATGCTGCGCGACGGCCACGACCGCGCCCTCTCAAGATGACCGCCCGGCGCATGCTAGAATCATGTCCGCCGCCGACCGGCCATTAGAAGCTGAGGAGCCCCCGCCCTCCGTCCTCGGGGCCGCCACCCCGCCCCCATTCGAGAACGGTGCCGCCACCTCGCCCCCATCCGAGATTGGCGCTCGCACCCTGCACCCCGTCCTCGGCGCTGTCGCCACCACCGCCACCCATCACAGCACCGGCAAACTACTCCCTCTCTCATGTGTTCGCTCCCTCCATGTGCATCACTCCCTTTCTCCAAGCACGAGTGCGTCTCCTTCTCCGCTCGTCCGCTCTCTTCCTCCTCCTGCAGCCCCGTATGCCGCCTCACACCACACCCATGGTTCATCATCGTGCCTCCAATCCTCTACTCGCCACCGCACATCTCGCTGTCCAAACACATTTCCTGATTTCCTGGTTCATCCTCCTCCCGTTCAGCTTCCTCCAGATCTCGCCTTCGCTCATTGTAAGTGGCAAGAAGGGAGTTCCAGGAGGCCGCATCGAGACAGTTGATCTCGTCGAACACCCAACGCGTGAAGGTGAGGCACTTCATCCGTTCGATGTGGCAGCGAGGGGGCGGTGGACGCAGTGGGAGGTGGTGGTGTCCAACGACCGTGGCAGTAGGCGAGGCGAAGCAGCTACCGGTGGTGGGGCGAGAGTGGAGCCCACGTCACATGTCGTACCACGTGCAAGGGGGTTCTTACGCGAGCTCGCAGTCATCGCCGAGGCGGTCTCCTTCATCGTCACAGTCGCCCGAGGCGGCTACTGAGGCGGACGGTGGTGCTTCGAGGCCGTGGCGGTCTAGGTGGGAAATCGTGGAATGGTTGTCCTCCCTTGTTTCTGGTACGATTTCTGTACCCGGGTTGTGCTTTCTAGAGTTGGGTGCAGATTTGGATGATTCTGAGTGGGGCTCGACGAGTTTGGTCCTGTTTTTTGCTCAATTTAGTGCTATTTTTCGTTCAAATTGCTCTGGTTTTGGTTCGATAGAAGGAGGTTCATGTTCTGGTCCGCTTCTCTGCGTGTTTGGATTTGTTTTGCGCCGTGAAACATGAGAGTTTTTGGGATTTACAAGGATTTTTTTGGCTGATTTGCGTGCTCCATGTCTAGAGTTCCTTGGCGGACAGTCGGTTGGTTTTTTAGTCTGGATTTGGGCATCTCCCGCAAACAACTCCAACATATGGTGTAAAACAACCCCAATAACGTTTATAGGAGAAAAAACTCATTTTTGTCGCTCCAACAATTCCCCTATCTTCTCCCCAAAAGCTTGGCCTCGCGCATCCACTGTCTATGGTCCCGCAAATTTCGGTGTCGCGGATTTTCCCCCAATCGCCGCAGCGCGCACACGTAGTTGTTCCCGTGCATTTTTTTGCCTCGCGCGACGTAGCTGCTCGAGCGACGGTGGAAGGAGCCAACGGGAGAGGCTTGTGCGGTGGTGGAGCAGGCGGCGGGAGAGGCTTCAACGACGGTGGAGGAGGCGACTGCGGCGTCGACCGGTGGCAGTGTGACATGCCGGTCGCACGCTTCGGTGCTTCGAATCCGCCGGCACCTTGCATCGGCTGTAGGATTCCACAAAGGCAGATGCCGCGATAATGGCAGTAAAGTTCCGAATAGTAGGATCTATTCTCAGACTTCATTACAATGCTAAACCAAGCTACCCGCCTTTATTATTGGCCACCGAGAGCACATGCCCTTATTTTTCTCCCCTGGTTAGTGACCCATTTGGATTTCCCAATTACTTAGTACTTGTGACGTAATGTTATTACATAATTACTTAGTACTTGTGACTGAATGTGCTTACATGTGCAGGTACTAGGTGCTTGCATCTGGAAAGACAAAAGTGCCCGTAGGTGCTTGAATCTAGAAAGAAAGTGTCACTGCTACCAGTTTGCTTTTCTCAGCTTGGTGGAGCAGTAATAGTGTGTCACAGCTACCAGTTTGCTTGTCTTAGCGTGCTACTTGTCTGAGTAATAGTTGTGTCAATTTGCTACTTGTCTCAGTAATAGTTCTGTCTATTTGCTAATTGTCTCAATAATAGTTCTGTCAATTTGCTTCTTGTCTCAGTAACAGTCACTCCTACCAGATTGCATTGACGCTTTCAGAAAGAAAGAAAGCATACCTGTTGCCGACGACGCACAAAATGCTGGAGGTGCAGGGGCTGCAAACTAGGCCTATTCAGTCTATGATGGCCCATGTTGGCTGTTTCAAAAATTTTAAGGTGAATGTTTTAGCAGTCTGCTGTGGCGGTGGAATATTTTAGGGAGTTTTTTTTACAACAGCCCCCAATGTGAGGTTTTTGGCAACAAGTTTTTAGCAGTCTCTAGGAGTAGTCCATGTTTTCTTGCATATTTGATGCAGGAGGGATGGTTTCTGTTTATGCAATCTTGACGCGCTCAACAAATCTGTTTTCTCTTCTTTAGGCGCTTGCAGCTTCTAGGAAACCGGGTTGGGATTTTTCGTGTTTAAGGTACACAGATGCTTTGCTTTCACTAGACCATCAGCCGTCCTTCGGACGCCCACAATAGATTGACAAAATTAGATTGGTTGAAGCTTAATAGACAATGTTAACTGAGCTAGAAGCATATTGAAAAACACCCTTTAACAACCATCCATCTCAAGTATTCAAGTGTATGGAGACAGTACATTTAAGCGGTCAGTTCATGATCCAAGTGTGTCAGCAGTCAGTGACACGTATGCTTCTATTTTTGGGGTTTCCCCCTAATTCTTTTCATCAACAGTTAATTGCATGAGTCAGTTTTGATGAATGTTTTTCATCTTAATTATTGTATTAATGTTGAGTGTTGGGTTAGAGTATATATATATAGTACTAAATCAGCATGTTTTTTAGTTTTGGCATGTGTATTCAGAACCAGTCTTTAACTTCCATGCATATGAAGAATTCAAATCATACCATGTATAGGTGATGCTGATGCCGATGACCCTTACAACTACGTCTACCAGGACTTACCTCATCAACACCATGTTTTGAAAAAAGGTCCCTGGTTGTAGGCACTGTGGGCCATGTAGTTCAAATATGAGCCATTATCGAATTGAAGGACGATACGATTTAGTTCATCACTAAACATGTTGGCTGCTTCATCACTAAATATGTGGCAAGAGGTGTTTGCTTCCTCATATTTTCGATTTGGTTGTTAGGGGGAGCTGCGGCTGCGAAAAATGGGTGCTTTACTTCCATCTCCTACCTTGTCTAGCCTGATTGGCAAGAAAAACAGTCTTAATCGTATCATATTTTTTCTATTTTGTGATTAGACCATTTGAGGATCCCTCCACTATAGTCTTTTGTTAACCAAATTTGATTGACAACTAAGGTAGTGCATTTCGCCTCTGTTTCGAATGGAGAATACAATTGTGTTGGTGGCTTCTTTTGGGCCAATTGTGTAACCTTGGCATTTGGGAATAGAGATAAGCGAAGCAGTAGCATGAATGTATGCTCAATCAGGTGTTGTTTTGATCTTTTCTTATTATGGTCTCCCCTGATGCCTCTATGGAGAGGATGCACAAGTCCGATTGTATATTGAATGTTCATGCAAAAGAAGGCCTAGGTTTATTTAAAATACAATAAATCCTAGCACAAATTACTCAAAAAGTGAGGAGGATGAGCATGCTGATTGCTGAGTCAGAGGATGAAGGCTCAGAATCTGAAACAGAAGACGAAGGTGATGAAGATTGGACAAGCAACAATGAAAAATATGATGAAAGTAACGATGAAGATGCTCTCAATCTGTGGAATACCTGAAGAAGTCTGAATGTCCTAAAAAAGCTGATCACTTGTACTATTGAGGAATTTGCCAAGGCAATTTATCTTGTCTCCCGGTCTTGTTGCATATAAAAATGTCTTTCGATGCTTTTCACAGAAGACACATAGTTGGTTGTGTTTCTGGAAAGTTGACCTGCTCCATTTATAGAGAAAATTATATCGAGCCACTGTTGTGCTTCTCTAAAATGAGTGGACATTTTGAAGTGCAGTTCAAATGAATGTAAATATATTATCCCTAGAGAACTCCATGGCCTACTTGAGCAAATATGAAATGAGATTGTTGAGGTGAGATATGACTTATTTGGGAACAATGATACTGGAAGTGTGACATTATATGAATGACTTGCAGTTTTCTTTCTTTCAGATTTGTGCCTGCTTTTGAAGTCTTTGATGGTCTACCGTCTGCTCGATTGAAGCGTGTGTTCTAACCAAACATTTTACGGAGATTTTGAGGGACAGTGTTGCCTGTTCGAGTTGATTATCCAATACCATGACCGAGCTTATAAAAACTTTTCCATTTAAATGTATAGTCGAGATGACATAGTTATACATGCTTAATTATGCTCTGAATTCGACCGAGAGGGTAGTGTATATCTATTGTCTTTGTATGCTTACATGAACAAATTGTTTTATTTAATGTTAAAATATAAAGGTACTTTTGGTGGAAGTGCATTAGTGAAAGAACATGCATAAAGTTCAATGAATTGTTTTATTAGAATAATTTATAAGGTTTTTTCAAAGGCGTACACGCCCTCTAATCGGACGTTTGCTCCCACTGAACTAGCTCCCTGTACCTAAGGGTGCCTTTCATGGTTCTGCCTCTCCTTAATTTTGTCATCCGGTCGTACGGACTGACAGATAGCCCCCCCCCCCCCCCCCGCGACGCCGAAACCACAACCTTTTCTCCCCTAATTAGTCATGCCCCACCCCCATCTCTCACCTGGCTTACCGCGCCCCAGCCTCCACAACAATATAATAGATTACTATGTGTTTTCTGTAATACTTCTATTTTTTGTAATATTTATATCTTAGAACAAAACGCCGAATGAATTTGTCAATTTTCCTTTTCAGTTTCCATGACAAAATACGGGGACATACGTATATATTTTTAAGGTATGTAACCTTTTTAATATTTAAAGATACTGACAAGAGTATAAAATACCAGTTAGTTCTTCTATATCTTAATATAATATATTGACTCCGTAGCGAAGCACGGGCATATACCTAGTAGATTTATAAAAATGATATGGACAAAAGGTGGACGAGAAAAGGCTGGAGACGAAGCTCGGAGTCATCTTGAACCAGTAAGAAATCATACCTTGTGCTTACCTCTTCCTTCAAGCTCGATTTTGACTTACAACAACTTAATTCATGTAGGATGACGAAGCCGAAGTCGATGATTGAAAGAATGACGCCGAAGCTAAAATCCCCCGAAGATTTAAGTAGAAGTAGACTGTAGATAGACTTAGGAAACTTTTGAGATAACTTTTTGTGAATGTAATTAAACTTGCCTTTAATGAGTTCTGTTCATACCTTGTATTATGCTCTTACCCTTCCATTAATGCATGTGAAGTGCTTTGTTGTGGACGAAATTATCTTTTTTGAGCCGAAGGCGAAAAAACACCTTCCCTTCTTTTCGTACACAGCGAAGCATAGAAAACAACATTTTCCTTTTTTTTCCGAAGCTCTCCTGTTTGTACGCGAAGAAGCTTTTCTATTATGCCGAAGCAACCACTTATGCCATGATGATTATCCTACATATGCCTGGATGAATGTTTATGAATGCAAATGCTATGATGTAATGTAATGTGCGAATGAATGTCCAAACACATATCCGAAACCATACTCTCAGCCATTATTTTCTTAGAGACAATCACACATCAGCTCTGCATTCCCTTAGGAACGTCTTTGGAGCTTCTTCGCCTTTTACTTTTGGCGGAATTAGCGTTGACTTTTCGATGTAAGCTCTGCATTCCCTTAGGAACGACTTTGGAGCTTCTTCGCTTTTTACTTTTCGGCACTCGATGGTGCGCTCTCAGCTTTTACATTTACATTCCTTGGGGGATTTTGCTCTTATAGAACTAAAAAAGGAAATTACATGTGATGGCCCCATTAAAAACCTTTCTCCCCCTTTAGAAAGGAAAAGGGTGCCATGAAAAAGGAAAAACAAAAATTACATCAAGTTACACATAATACCGCCGAAGCTCATCCGCATTCCAAGATCTAGGAATGTCGTTGCCGTCCATATCCTTCAATCTGTATGAACCGGGTCTTGACGAAGATGCTACTAAGAAAGGTCCATCCCATTTCAACTGCAACTTGCCCACTGTTTCTGGGTTGGCCACTCTCCGAAGCACCAAGTGTCCTGGCTCAATATTCTTTAGCCGAACCTTTCTATCTCGCCATTTGATTGTCTCGGCTTGATATTTATTGATATTCTCCACAGCTTGAAGCCTGATCCCTTCTAAAGCATCTTTTTCCACAGAATAAACATCGTCAGAACCTGATTCTGCCGAAGCTACTACTCTTATTGATCCAGTTTTAGCTTCCTCCGGAGTTATTGCTTCATCACCGAATAATAACTTGAATGGAGTAAAGCCTGTAGACCTTGATGTTGTTGTGTTGTGGCTCCACACCACTTTGGTTAACTGATCTGGCCACTTTCCCCTAGGTTGGTTGAAGATTAACTTCATTATCCCTGTCATTATAATGCCATTGGCTCTTTCAACGAGCCCATTTGACTCCGGATGCCTGACTGATGCAAAATGGATCTTCGTACCAATTTGATCACAGAAATCTCTGAAAGCTTCGGAGTCGAACTGTGTTCCATTATCCACAGTGATGGCCTTTGGTACCCCAAAACGACAAACAATATTCTGCCAGAAAAACTTTTGAATGGTGGCCGAAGTTATTGTGGCTAAAGGCTTTGCCTCAATCCATTTGGAAAAATATTCCACAGCCACTACAACATATCTTAAGTTCCCTTGGGCCGGTGGTAATGGACCCAACAAGTCAAGGCCCCACCTTTGCAATGGCCAGATGGGTTGTATGAGCTGTGTCAAGGACGAAGGTTATTTTTGATCTCTTGCACATTTCTGACAACCTTCGCACTTTTGAACTAATTCCGCCGCATCCGAAGCTGCCTTCGGCCAATAAAACCCCTGACGGAAAACTTTTCCAAGTAACGGCCTAGATCCAATGTGAGATCCACACAGGCCTGCATGTATTTCTTTCATCAACTCTATGCCTTCGGTTCTAGATAAATGCTTGAGCAGCGGAGCACAAACTCCATGCTTGTACAACTCCCCTTCTATCATGACATATGGACGAGCTCTTGCCTCTATCCTCCTGTTATAAGTTTCGTCATCTGAAAGGAATTTACCCTGAAGGTAAGAGATGATCTCAGTTCTCCAATCTTCGCTATAAACAGGAGATATATTGAGGACTGCTCTTTCAAGAAGTTCCACGGAAGGTGCTTTTATTGTCTCGAAGAACACATCCGAAGGTAAGGGCAGCCCCTGTGCTGCTGACTTAGCTAGCAAATCAGCATGCTCATTTTGCCCTCGAGGGATATTTTTGACAGAAAATCCTTCGAAGGAAGCTTCAACTCTTCGAACCATATCCAGATATTTTTCAAGCTTCGGATCTTTAGCCTTGCAACTCTTGTCAATATGACCCGAAACAACCTGGGAATCAGTTTTAAGTATGGCCCTTCTGATTCCCATTGCTTTTAGCTTCCGAAGACCCAGAAGCAGGGCTTCGTACTCGGCAATGTTATTTGTGCAACTAAAATCAAGTTTTGCCGCATAGCAAGTTTTAACTTTGGAAGGTGAAACCAACACAGCAGCCGCTCCCGCTCCGAAGGTTCCCCAAGACCCATCGCAAAACACTGTCCATGCTTCGGCGTCTTTATTTGTTTCTTCCTCCTGAGCCCCTGGCGTCCAGTCAGCAATGAAGTCTGCTAACGCCTGGGACTGAATCGAAGATCTATGAACATATTCAATACAAAATTCGTTGAGCTCTACAGCCCATTTTCCAATCCTTCCAGTTGCTTCTCGGTTCTTCATAATATCCTTCAGAGGTTGTGAAGAAGGAACAATTATGTTGTAAGCTTGAAAATAGTGCCGAAGCTTCCTAGATGCCATCAAAACAGCATATAACACCTTCTCTAATTCTGTGTAGTTTTTCTTTGATATACTAAGAACTTCAGATACAAAATACACTGGGACCTGCTTCCTGACTTGGCCATCAAGCTTCTCCTGGACAAGTGCTGCACTTACCGCTGAGTGCGAAGCTGCCACATATAATAACAAAGGAGCCCCTGGCGTAGGTGGAGTTAGTGTTGTTAGATCTATCAAATACTGTTTCAGCTCTTCAAAGGCCTTCTGCTGGATTGGTCCCCATTGAAAGACTTCGACTGACTTCAGCACTTCGAAGAATGGTAAGTTTCTCTCTGCTGATCTGGATATGAATCTATTGAGAGATGCCAACCTTCCTGTCAATCTTTGAGTCCCCTTTTTTGTAGTTGGTGGCTCCATCCGAAGTATAGCTTCAATTTTACTTGGATTAGCTTTAATTCCCTTTGTTGAAACCAAGCATCCAAGAAATTTCCCCTTCTTTACTCCGAAGACGCATTTTTCTGGATTCAACTTTAAGCCAGCTTGCCTGAAACTGGCGAAGGTCTCCTGCAAATCAGCAATATGATTCTCCTGTTTCGTGCTTTTTACAATGATGTCATCAACATAAGTTAGCACATTGCTGCCTATCTGAGACTGGAGAACCTTCGCAGTCATTCTGCTGAAACTTCCTCCAGCGTTTTTTGAGCCCCTCAGGCATCCGAAGATAGCAATATGTGCCACTTGGAGTTATGAAGCTAGTCTTCGGCTCATCTTCCTTCTTCATCCAGATTTGGTGGTAGCCTGAATAACAGTCTAACAGACTCATGAGCTCTGAAGAAGCTGCTGCATCAACTAAAGAGTCTATCCTTGGCAATGGGCATTCATCCTTCGGACAAGCCTTGTTAAGATCTGTAAAATCGATACACATTCGCCACTTGCCATTGGCCTTTTTTACCATAACAGTGTTAGCTAGCCATTCTGGGTACTTTACTTCTCTGATAACTCCTGCACTGAGGAATCTTTTGACTTCGTTACGAGCACCTTCGGCCTTATCATCTGACATTTTCCGAAGCCTCTGCTTTCTGGGTCAGAAGGATGGATCAACATTGAGCGAGTGCTCAATAACATCCCTATTAACTCCGCAGAGATCATTGGCTGACCATGCAAAAACATCTTTGTTGTTGAACAAAAACCTTATCAAGGTTTTCTCTTGCTCTTCGGATAATTGAGAGCCCAACAGCACCTTCTGCTCTGCTATGTCCTCACATAAGAGCATGGGCTTCGGCTGATCTGCTGAAGCTGCTTTCTCCCTTCTGAATTTGTATTGTTCACAAGCTTCAGCTCCATCGATGTTATGGATTGCTTTTGAGTCAGTCCAGTTTCCTTCGGCCCTTCTGGCAGCTTCCTGACTTCCATGAATAGCGATGGGTCCTTGATCCGAAGGTATCTTCATGCAGAGATAAGCAGGATGAAGAATTGCTTCGAAAGCATTGAGGGTGCCACGACCAATAATTGCATTGTAAGGGTATTCCATGTCAACAATGTCAAACACAACTTGCTCAGTTCTAGTGTTTTTGATGAACCCGAAGGTCACTGACATGGTGATCTTGCCCAGTGCTACAATCTGTCTTCCTCCGAAGCCACAGAGAGGATGTGTGGCATCATGAATCTTATCTTCTGGCTCTTGCATTTGTCTGAAGGCCTTAGCAAATATGATATCAGCTGCACTACCTGTGTCAACCAAGACATTGTGGACCAGAAACCCTTTGATAACACAAGAGATAACCATGGCATCGTTGTGTGGGTAATCCTTGAGCTGAAGGTCCTCTTGGGAGAAGGTAATAGGAATGTGAGACCATCTTGACTTGATGAAGGGTCCTTGCACCCCAACATGCTGTACCCTTCTCTGTGCTTCTTTCTTCTGTTTCTTGTTGGCTGGCTCTGAGGACGAACCACCTGTAATCGGGAGCACCAGCTTCGGGTCCGAAGCAGCTCCAGCTCGATCATTGAACGAAACCATCAGCTCAAAAAGTGGAAGTGAGTTCACCGGAGGTGGGCGCCAATGTTGGGGACTTGTTCTCAAATGCTATGAATTAAGAACAAGGCAACATAAAATGTTAAATGTTAACGTCCTTCATCCATGAAACATTATTCCCTTGAGGATAATGAGCCTTGGACGAAGGTTGATGAGAATATAATTACGAAGCTCAAGTCTTCGTAATAAAATTTCAATAGATTGTATAAGATGGCATAAAATAAAGGGTATAAAAGGGTAAATAAATCATAGATGAATTATATTATATTTACTTAATGTATTGAATCATTGAACACAATAATACCTCTGCCTTGGCAAAGGATGGTTCCCGAAAGATGCGATTGTAATTACCAGAATGCGTGAACAGTAAAGGAATACTGTTCACTATTTATAGGCACAGGACACACTACAAGAAACTGATAAATGTTCGTGGGTAAAATTAAGAACGTGGGTACCGACGTTCTTAATTGAGTTAAGTTCATGAGTTTGTTGAAGAACGTGGGTACCCACGTTCTTAGTTTAAATTCGTGCGCCCTACCTAAAACCGTCGAACTTATCGTATTAAGAACGTGTGTACCCACGTTCTTATATTAAGTTCGTGGGCCACGTGGACACCGTCGAACTTAACTAAAAACCTAAATCCCCAACCCGCCCACACGACTCTCTTCTTTCTCGCCCACTGCACGTGCCGCGCGCACTCCTCCACCGCGCCGCCGCCAGCCACTGCGCTCGCCGCGCCTCCGCCACCGCTCCTCCACCTCGCGCGCCGCCACCACTGCGCCCGCCGAGCCGCCGCCAGGCTCATGCCCAACCGCGGCTGCCGCGCCGCCGCCAGACCCACCGCTCCTCCACCATGCTCAGAACAAGGCGGGCCGCATCGCCAAAGACAATCTCACTCCCCTCCTCTCGTTCCTCCCACTCTCGCACGGAGAGCCAACTCCACCCTGTCTCCCACGACAACCGAGCGCTCTGTCTTCTCGCCGCGCTTCGCTCCCTGTCCGCGCCGCGGCTACGGCCGCGACTGAGGCGCAGGACCCTACCCGATTGTTTTATCTGTTCCAGGTAGCTGCTCTCTATTCCGCCAGCGATCGAGAGACCAAGAGGAGCAGGAGCGATGGCGAGGAGCTCGTTCAAGCTGGAGCACCCCTTTGGTTCGTCCCTTCGATTCCTGATTCCCCCCTCCTCATCCGAGCTTCAGCTCATGTTATTGGTCATGCTAGGGTTTCGGTTGTTTGGCTGGTACTGGTAGATGGTACCCCGTGTGGACCTATCAATCAATCGATTCCTTGAATTTTCTAGGTTATATAAGCAAAGCTTTGTTGGGGGCGGGCGGGGGTTGGTCTGTTCTATCGTTTCGCGATCCTGTGATGGTTGGATACATGTTTTTTTGGTTGGGGGGTGTTGTGGTGGGAATCTGCAGCTTTGATGGAGTGCTCGTGGTAATCTGTAGGCTGGATTGTTGGAACTTGATGACGTTTGCAGTTAAAATTCACTAGGCGATTCATAGGCTGTTTGATGTAATCTCCCCGCGTCTAGATTTAGCCATTGCCGCTGCTGCATTGTTATTTGAGCCTTACGAATTGAGTCATCTCAACCAGTTTTGTAGTCATTGTTGTTTGAGCCTTAAGCATTGGCTTGGTTACTGATTGCTATTATCCTCGGGGTGGCAGCGCCGAGAACGGCGACGCTCTGCCAGTGGTGGCGAAGACGCCAAAGAGGAGGACGACGCTAGAGAGCCAGCTGATCAAGTTTGAGGACGAGGACAGCGAGAAGGCAAGAGCAGCCGCGGATGCGATGAGTCCTGTGCAAGTAAGTGGGTCTCTGGGGAGTTCTTTAGAGCTTTGAAATGACCTAAACTTTATTCCATTTTTATTCCATTTTTTATAACACTAAATTTGATAGTCTAGATTCTGGAATATTTATTTTACACATGAACTACATGACCTTTTTTACAACACAACGATAGGAAAACTGAAATGACACTTTTATGTCTTCATACCTGTTTGACTCTTGCTCTGAACCCAGTTCAAGGACATGGGAGCTCTTATGCATTTACAGTGCGTTTGATTTTTGGAATCACCCCATGCTTCCTGAGGTGGTTTTTGGAATCATAGATATGTATTTATAGTTTAAGACGTGAGGTGTGCCTATGAGGTAGTAACATCAACCTCTCACCTCTGTGGATTTAGTTGTCTTCCTCTTTATGGTTTAGGGAAATATAAGTTTTTCTGCATTATAAAATATCCAGTACTAATTTAACACATACTGTATTTGTTATCAGATTCCGAGTCTAAACAGAGAAGTTAAAATTCTAATGGTAACAACTACTAGTAGGGAATCATTGTAAAGGTTGTAAATACTGTTTGTCCAATATCTATCTGACATATTGCCAATCCCCACAATTATTTATTGACAGAGTGGGAAGGGACATGGCCTACGATTGCTGGTCCTGCGACTTGCTATGTGCTGCTTCATCACCAGATCTGTACAGGATAAACCTAGAGCAGGTCTAATTTCAGCGCTTAATAGGCATACCAATATTAGTTGTTTGTTTATCTTGTATTAGTCATCAGCAAAACATCATATTTTACACTTTTATTTGCCACCCAATACTGATTCAAAGATCAACATAAACATATTATTTTGAATGGTGTTCCACTTAGCTATATGACATATGCCTTATTTGATTTTGGTGGTATCAGTTCTGGTTGTGACTGCATTATATGCACACATTCCTTCTGTTGGTTTATTGAATTCACTTCCTCCCAATCACTTCTGCAGGGACAATTCCTTGCTTCTCTTTCCTCCAAATCACCAGCAATATATGTGGTTACACGAAGGTAATATTTTTTTTATTAACTTACATGGCTTGCTAGTGACTAGATTATCGAGTATTGTTAACTCCAAGATTAATTGGTGTGCTCCCAGTAAGATCCATGGGCTTGTTGCTTGCGGTGGTGAGGATGGTGCGGTTGAGTGTTTTGATATGAGGAAAAAAACTTCTGTTGGCAGAATTAATATTGCAGCTGTTAGTTCTAAAGATTATTCTCAGGTTCACGTTTTACTTTGACAGCAAGTTAGTAAATTGATGCTTAAGTTTGTAAGTTGTAACAGTCTCTTATGCTTAAAACTGCAGGAGGTCACGTCTTTGCAATTTGATGAGATACTTTATGGCAGTGGGGACCAGTACAGGAAAGGTATATGTTGTCATGAGCTGTTTTTCTGCTTGATTTTCACTGCTCTCTCTCCCTCTCTTAATCTGCCTAGTTATTTTTTATTTCCCCTACTACCATGACAGAATCTAAGTACCATGTGTCAGTATTTTGCATTGTGCATAGTACATTTTGTGCCTTTTCTATCCTTATTACAACAATTTAACTCGTTTTGCTCCATTTATGCCTCTGTTTTCTGCTTTAAGTCTACGTAGATTAACATTTGTTTTATTGTGCAACTGTTTGTGATAGCTACTTTGTTTGACCTTTGCAACTTCAAATAACTAGTTGCAGGCTACATTTATGTCTATGAGGAATATGTTTCTCATGGCACTAATATCTATTTAGTACCTGTATTCTTTTTGTTGCTTGTTGATGATACTAATACTGTCTGATATAACTAGTTGCTTTTTCTCTCTTTGGTAAGAATCTGCAATTAAATTTGACATCCATTGGTTATATATTTTTTCCTTGTTCAGTTACCACACATGCTGCCATCTGAAAATGCATTTTCAGCTGATGTATCTGCTCTGGAGTGAATGAAGGACATCGTCTTTGGAAGTCAGACATCACCTAGAGCTAGGGTGTCCATTCTTGACATGTTTCTCTTAGTGATAGGTGGATACTGTCTAGCTAGGAACAGAGTCTTGAGGGATTGATGGACGCATGCATCTTCAATTCCTGTGTGTTGTATTACTACTGGTACAATCTCCAATTCTTGTGAACTTATGTATTTGGACTGTCAATTTGTGATATGAACATATATCAATGTGTTTGAAATATGTATTGTATGTGATATTCTGTGTTGTATATGATATTATGTGTGTCTAATTTTTCATTTCTGTATTTTTTATTTTTTTCTGGAAAAGGGTTAAAAACGTGGGTACCCACGTTCTTAATGTTAAGAACGTGGGTACCCTCGAACTTATTGTGCAGTCCTCGCAGACCCACGCAGGACACATAAGTTCGACGGCCACGTGGCCCCGTCGAACTTAACTGTAAGAACGTGGGTGCCGTCGAACTTATGGGAAAAAATTCGACGGCCCCCGTCGAACTTAAAAACCCACGTTCTTAACCTTAAGTTCGACGGTACCCACGTTCTTAATGTTAAGTTCGACGGTACCCACGTTCTTAACCTTAAGAACGTGGGGCCGTCGAACTTACTTCTTTAAGTTCGTCCAAAAATCGCCGTCGGCTATATTCGTCGGTAAACCCACGTTCTTATGGTAAGTTCGACGGCCTATTACATTAAGTTCGACGGTTTTTCACCCACGTTCTTTAACCAGTTTCTTGTAGTGACACAGCCTGTGAGGAATTACAATTATGCCCCTCATAAAAGTTTACAACATTGACTCAGACCTTTATGGACTAAAAGGTCATTCTATCTTTAAGTCGGTTTGTAATACCGAAGCTTCATGAAGAGGAACCTTCGGCCATCTCATACAAACAACTTCAGCCGAAAGCCGCTTCTTCCTGGAAGACCTTCGGCGACGAAGCATAGATCCAACACTTACTAGCAGTGGATCCTTAAAAATCCAGTTTTATTTGTCAAGTTAAGTAAAATTACCTTTAGTTAGGGTTCTTTCTACCCTAATTCATTCACTTAACCTATATTAGCCAATTTCTTAACAACCCTTCATATTCACTGGAATGCTATGTGTAAGTCAGTGACCAAGTCTTCATGTCTGCGAAGTTACGGCGATCAGAATCGATTATACTCAGTTGAGGATCTCCAATCACACGACATATGTAGCACTTAACCCTTGCATATGTCAACTCGCCACCGGGGTTCTTAAGACTAGATCAGGTTCACGCCAACCGAGAGCACAGATACACCACCGTCCAGCCTCTTTCCATGGAGGGTACATGCTATTCTCGCCATCTCTCCACTCCCACTGCGTGTTATCTTATTCTGGTATTAGTAATGATGAGGCATGTGACCAGTTAAAAGGTCCTCGGTCTGTAGGCCTACATCGACACGGTCCTTAATCGACTCAGACGGAGACACTACACCGAGACTCTCTTCTCGTGCAAGTCACCCGCCCGGTCTCAGCTTAATCATTTCAAACCCAAAGTTTAGTACCTGGCAGAGGTACATCTTTTCCGATGTTGAACCCATCATGGCCATGATGGATCCACCATCAAGTTTTATTTTCGAAAACATCCCACCCACTTTGAAGCATCATCTTTTGTGAAAGAAAAACATTTTGTTTTTCTAAAGCAAAGCTAAGCATAAGAAAAACCTTTTGTAAAACAGGGATTTAAGGAGAAGTAATCAAATCCAAGGAAGGAAATGCAGCAATTGGTTTAGCACACAACTCCTTTCACCTAATGCATCAAGTAAGTGAGAAAGATTTTAAAAGGAACAAGGAGGTGGCAAATGCACCGGGGCTTGCCTTGTGTTACTGGTGAATCAGGCTCTGTTCCGCAGATATCAAAATAAAAACAGTTGCCTGCCTAATGTTCTTCAGGTGTTGGTGGTGAAGTCCTTGCTTCTTCGACTTCTATTTCCTCTTCGTTCTCAAGATATAACCATATATAATCATGAATGCTCATGTAATGCTCATGAAAATGCTAAGATAATAAAAGTTTATTATCTAAGGTCTTGAATATAACTTTCCTTCATGGATCTCTGAGAACATAGGGTTTTCGGAGTCTATAGTGAAGTTCATAGAGCAGGGGGGCTAGGGTTTTGGGTTCTAAGTATTAAGCATAGTCCAAATCATACCAAACTTTACCCAAGGTTTCTAAATAATATTTAAAGTTTACCTAAAAAGTTTGGTGAATTTTGGAATTACAAATTATTCCCTAAAATTCCAGAAGTATGGATTTTGGCTATTTTAAATGCCCCAAAATTCCCTATTGGAACTAAAAATCATGAAACTATTTTTATTAAATTCTATGGAAAATTAGGAGCCTAATAAAATTGGTTGGTATTTTTAGCATTTCTCTACAATTTTCTAGGAATTTTCTAAGTCTAGAAGAAAAAGAAAAAGAAAAAGGCGCTACAGAATTGGGCTTAAACTGGCCTGAGTCGGCCCACAAGCTGGCGAAAACGCGCCCACGCGCACCCGCGTGTAGACATTGCATCGAGGACCCTCTCTTTTTGAATAACTCAAAAGAGTCCAAGACACTATTTGCTGCAGTCACTGATGTTTGCAAATAAACCCCTGTGTTTCTATCCCTTCACACTACGAGGTCCACGACGGTGGACGGCGACGCGCAGATCTTCCGGCGAGCTTGTGCCGGTCGAGATATGCAAGGACCGGACCCTAGGCTTGCCTGGCACCTAATTCTACCCCTGACAATCATTTCCCCTCACCTAATTGCAAGATTCGAACTCCTAATCACTCTGTCCACGGTGACCGCGCAATCCGGGGACAAATCAAAGTGTTCTCATCGATCTACTCTGGTTTAAAGCAATTGGTCGGGCCGATGAGCTTTAAGAACACACAGGAATGCTAGAACAAGAGCGAGGGGAACACGATCGGACCAGTGGAGAGCTGGCCACGGTGAGCTCACTTCTGCGGTGTTCTTGACCGATTTGGGGAAAATCCCAAATTGGAGTTCTCTGGTGACTAATTGGAGGCACGGGTGGGTGCGTTGAGTGCTTGACTACATGGCGGAGCCGAGGGCGTGCTCAATTTATAGGATTCGGGGTCGGTGGCTCTCAATTTGGTCACGGCGTGCTGGCGGCCGGAGATAGGGAAGAACACGGGTGGCTGTGACCATGGCGTTCACCGGTGCAACGACTCAAGGATTATACTCCAAAGGGTGCCACGATTACTACCACACAGTACAAGCTATAGCGTGGCACAACCGAGGTCACCGGAGCTTCCACGGCGACGCTGGCGGTCCGGCCACGTCGCAACGGCTACAGCCACGGTGATAAACTTCAATCCGCGATCAAATCCCTTCCCCCGTGAGATCTTTTACCTTCTCAGGGATATCCTCTGCGTGCCAAGCACGAATCACGGCGACCAGCGCAAATCTGGACACGTGGATCGCCGGCGGCGAGCTTACTGAGCTGGCAATCCGATCAGGATACTGTACCATCACATAGTTCCTTCAGAACGACTGACAGAGCAAAATCAGGGCTGATTTTCTCCAAATTCTATGTGATAACCTCATAATTCATCTGCATCAAAGTTATAGACCTATAATCTATCTTCATTTTTACTATAGCATCTCTAGTCAAATTCCTATTGGATCATGGTCGAATCCCAGTTCAAGGTTTGCTCAATCACAATGTGAGTCTGAATTCAGACTTAGGACAGCCTGACAGCCCAACTTTGAATCCAATTTTCTCAAAACTTTTCATAGTACCAGGACTTGATCTCTATAGCAAAATTGTTCCCCTTTCATAGCTCTACAAACTTGATGTGGTGACCTAGGGCAAAAACTTTATAATTTGGATGATATAGGGCCCCAAAGTTGAGCCAATCCCACTGAATTTCAGACTTATCCTAATAGAGCTCAAATGTGGCTTTTTGCAAATCGGTCCAAATCTCAGGGTTTAGGTTGCAAATCCACATACTTGTGAACCACATGAGTTAAGATGCCTTAATTTCATGGTTTTTGTACTTTAGTCCAAAAGTGCACTAATTTTGCACTTAGCCCCCTAGGGTTTTAGTCTAGGGGTTTTCCAGGGTTTTATTTAGGGTTTTTAGTACTTCTAGGGTTTGGATGTTACTTAAGTCCATTCCTGGTGACATTTTATGACTACTTCAATTAAGTTTTGAAGTTTTCCCTTATTAAGCCTTGTTTGCTCTATTAAGCCCAATCTAGGGTTAAGCACTATTTCCTAGGGTTTCACTTATAACATGTCACATCAATACAACTTGTTTGAACTTTTTGCCTAGTGAATGCATTCTAAGTGTAACAATCACATGACATGCCAATGCTTATGATGTTATTCTCATGTTTTAGTGGTAGTAACACTAGGGGTGTTACATCCTTCCCCCCCATAAAAGAATCTCGTCCCGAGATTAAAAGTCCTAGGGCAACACTACAAGAAACTGATAAATGTTCGTGGGTAAAAGTAAGAACGTGGGTACCGACGTTCTTACTTGAGTTAAGTTCATGGGTTATGTTAAGAACGTGGGTACCGACGTTCTTAAGTTTAGTTCGTCAGCCCTGACTAAAACCGTCGAACTTAACGAGTTAGAAACATGGGTACCCACGTTCTTAAGTTAAGTTCGTCGGGCACGTGGACACCGTCGACCTTAATCATGAAAACCTAAATCCAATGCCACGCGCGGCTCTCTCTCACCTGTCTCATTCTCACCCACGCGCTTCTCTCTCTCACTAGCAGGCCGCGCCGCCGCTCTACCACCGCTCTCCGGATCATCGGCCGTCCCCCTCCTCCTCCTCGCCCACTCAGCGGCCATCCCTGCTGCGGTGTCGCGCGTTCAAGCAGGAGGCCGGCGACGGCGACGGCGACCCGACTGAGGCCGATGCGCGGAAGCGCAGGAAGGGCCCACTATACAAGCTCAAGGCGGCGATCCAGGGCCTCGCGGGATCTCGCTCCGCCGCCACGGAGGTGTACGGGGGAGAGTACCAGTTCCAGCGCGCCGTCGAGAATTTGTGCGAGCCAAGGTTCCCCAATCCACTCACGCGCGCGCATCGCTGTGGTTTCCTGTGTTGCTTTCCACCCTCGCGCGCTCTTCTTCTTCATGGAGCCATGGCAGGAAGCGACAACAGGAGATTTGGCCGGGATATGGTGTCTAGCAGCACACATTTCTCCCAATCGCAGATGGTCTGGGTTGGAGACCACGTTCCTGGCGGCAGAGTCGATCTGCAATGTGGAGGTCCAATCTAGCCACCGATGTCAGCTCGCTCCGGAGCCAATTCCGATTCCCTAGCAGTGACGACGTTCAGATGCAGCTTCAGATGCAGCGACGACCTCTCTCTCCATCCATGGATCTCTAGGCAACTGGTACTGAAATTGACTTCTTCCTTCAAAATTTTCAGTGGTAATCTTTAGGTTAGCTATGTATGCCCACGGTGGACTGAAATCCTTCATTATTTCTATGGAATAATGATCTGTATTGCATTGGCATGGGGACGGATATGAGAATGTGGACTGAAATCCTTTTTCTGCACTTGGAGGTGCACAATATTGTCAATGTTCATACTTGCTACATACTTATGAAGGAGTTTGTTTAATGTTGTCTTAATCTATGTTAATCTGATAGTACTATTATTTTGAGTTTGATATCTCTTTTGATTACTGTTGCTTTTGCTAAAAAGTAAATTTGGAGTAATGAAGCTTGGTACCGCTCGTGTCATGTATATGGAATTTTCAATTGGTAGGGGTTGCTGCTAAGTGCTATTTAATTGTCTTGTGTTTATCATATTGAACTGCTTAAGATATATGTCAGCACTTTTAGTTTCATTTTCTCTCTGCTGTCACCTTCAATGCTAAAATTTATAATGGCCATTCAAAGTGAACAAGGGAACCAGGCATCAAAATGAAGGGAAGCAGGAATCGAAACGGCCCCGAGAATCCCAAAGCACGAGAAGGGGAACAAGGGAACTAGGCATCGTGAAGAGAGCCCGAGGTGATGAATTGTTACGGTTCATGGACGGAGCAAGCAAGGAGCCTCTCCGCAAGGTAAACACTAACACGCGATTCCTCTTCAATCCCCGGTCGTTTCCCGAGATCTGGTGTTATAACCCTTGTAGCTTCGACTCCTAGCTTCAGTTGGGGGGCAATAACGGATTCAGAAATTTTGGGCTGAAAGTTGTTCCTTCTGTTGTTGAGGTGCCGGAGGGGAGTGGTTAATTGTGGTGTAGCGCTATGGTGTCAAAAGGTGGATGGAGTCCGTGGCATTTTCTCATTGATTTATTTTAGAGCTGCTTTTTTTGTGTGCGCATGATTGATACTACTACTGTAGTATTGCTTTGTTGCGGTATCTCTAGTGCACACATGCTGTATGGTGGCTTTAGAAGTGGCCATAATTAGGCTTGCCCAACCGGTGCAGGTGACTTATTTAGCATGCTGAACTGTAGGTAGTATTCTAGTTTGTGGCCATCGTGCAAGTACATATGTGTTGGCTTTCAGTTCAACCGTGTTTACAGTATTCGGAAATTGCTTAAAATTCAGTGTTGATCATAGAGGCAGCACAAATGTTTCCTATTCAGAGCTGGTAATGGTATGGTCATTACTCCGAATCATAGTATCAGACAATGGCTGGCATAGTATTTATCCACCATGAAAACACAATTAGCTTGCAGGTCTAAATTTGGCATCCTCTACATGAACTGAAACCAGTTAACCTCTTACGAAGTAAGAATCCTTGGCCTTGAACAAATCAAAGCTACCATGATTGATGGAACCAAACATTTCCTCACCAGTATTTTTTATCCCAATTTTCGCCTTCTCACTATTAACTTGTATGCAGAGTACTTGCTCTGTTCCACAATTTGATTCAGAAAAAAAACAAATATTCACCTTTATTGCAATCAAACAAGATATCAGGGACTTGAAAGTGGCGAAAGAGGAGCAAGACATTGGGTTTTATGCTGGTTTTGTTGGTGAGCAGCGTCTTCTTTCATCTATTATTGTTTTGCTGTCTCATTTGACTATTGTTTTATTATCGGTGCTGTTTACTTTCTCAGTGGCTAGCTGTATCTAATTTCTCTTGTTAGGGGCTACCTATTTCCTTGGAAGGGCCATCAGCGCCGTGCCATGGGGCATGTTCGCTGACAAGTATGGAAGGAAGCCATGCATTGTGATCAGCATCCTCTCAGTGTATGGATCGATCATGAACTCAAACTGTGAGATCAACCTTAGCATCCATCCAATTTGACAGGACTAACCTAGTAAGTAAATGTTGTTCTGGTTCCCTTTTTCAGGATTGTGTTCAACACACTGTTTGGACTTAGCACAACTTACTGGATGGCAATTGTGACTAGGGGATTACTTGGGTTGCTATGTGGTATACTTGGACCCATCAAGGTACATAGCTAGCTACATCTGTTGCTAGACCAGTATTTATAAAATGATGTATCTCTTAAGTTCTCATGGTTGCATCTGCTGCATTTGCTAGGCTTATGCTTCAGAAGTCTGCAGGAAAGAGCACCAAGCTCTGGGAATCTCTCTTGTAGGAGCAATCCTTTTATTTGCAACCCTTTGTTTCAACTTTTTTTATTAGTTCTTAGTTTTTTGTGTTTATTTTTACTTGTAACTAACTTGTGTCTGTGATATTGATTATGTAATAGGTTACATCTTCACGAGCCATAGCTCTTGTTATTGGGCCTGCTATTGGAGGCTTCCTTGCACAGGTGAAGATTATGGAATTTAGATAGCAGTATAAGTTAAATTCGAAATGCTAATGAGTGCCTTCATCATGTATCCCTTAATCATAACTGACCTCTGATGTGTACAAAAAGGGATAGTGGTCGACAAAAATATTTCTAGCATCAGGAAGGTAAATTATTTCTAGTAGTACAATTTCTAGCATTTAACTATTTCATTGTTTTTAGACGACTATTATAAACCTTCAAAAATTATGCATCTAATTTTCAGGTTTCCATACTTCCTTCCTTGCTTTGTAATATCGTTGCTAGCAGCAGGATCATGTATTGCATGCATTTGGCTTCCGGTATGCCATATCATCTTCCCTATTATTTTCTATCTTGAATCCAAATAGTTAGATCCTCTTAAGAAAATAAAAGAAAACTCTGACAACCTATGGAGGTATGACATCTCCTGACATAGCATGATAGAGAAGACCTTCTCACCTATACGGCTATACCAAGAAAAGAACCGTGCTCCATCCATACAAACAAGATTTGTTAACCCAACATAAAATTCACTCCTATAAAAATTTGAACTAGAAAGGCTACTAAAGGGCCTAAAACGAAATATGTTTGGACTTATGTTTCTCCACTCAATATACCTATTTTCTAGTTAGATAAAAAATCGTTCTTTTGAATCTAGATAGAATTGGCAATATACCTATTTTCCTACACATCCAATGGGGCCTTGGGGACGCCCTCCATGGCCAACACAGCCACTTCCATCACCAGCGGTACGTTCCTGATTCATGCTGCTTGCTACTTTTATTTGCTACAAATTGGACTTTTTTGGGACTACTCCACTACTGCTTATACATCTGGTGTTTGATCAAGCTCGTAGTGGACATACTTGCAAGTCTGGATATTGTACAACATATTACAGCGTGCTGAAAATTTTAGATTGTGAATAATGACTGAATCTGGAATTTAGTGTTGTGAGAGCTGTTTTGGAGTTCTTTTGTGGCTGATCTAGGAAGTTTTAAGCTGAGGTGTTGGTAGAGTAACTCTCTGTCAGGTTAGTTTGGTGCTCAGTTCAACACTAAATTCTGAATTCTGTCAGGTAAACTAACCTGAACATGGTTTAGTGAATCTGGAATTTAGTGTTTTGAGAGCTGTTTTGTTGTGACATGCTTTGGGCTGTTAGGTGGCTGAATTCTGAATTTTTAGATTTGGAATAACGTCTAAGTCTGAATTTCCAAAGTAGTTTTTTGGACAGTTAACATCGCGGATCCTTTGCACGATGCATCATTTTAAATAACACGGTGCTGCGTCTTGAAATGAAGTCTGTTTTCACTCTCATGTTCATGTTCATGCACAAATATGGAAGCCACATTTTGTGTTTATCATGCTTTCCTATATCTTTGTGTACATGTGATTTAATGCCAGTTGTGTATTTATGAGAATTTTGGTTTATTTTGTAGGATTCCAGCTCTCATCAAGTGACTCCTTCCCCTCACGTTGACTTTGCGGACATATGTCTCAATTCTAGTGGTGGAGCTACGAACAACAATCCGATGTCCTGATCGAGAGCGATGGAGCTAATGTTTGAACTTGTGTGTTTGAACTTGTGAACTAAAAATGTGAACTATGGATGTGAACTTGTGTGAATTTGTGAACTTATGTATTTAGACTTATGTGAATTTGTGAACTTATATATTTGGACTTGTGTGAATTTATGATATGAACATATATCAATGTGTTTGAAATATGTATTGTATGTGATATATTGTGTTGCATGTCATATTATGTGTGTCTAATTTTTTATTTTTGTATTTTTTTATTTTTTCTTGAAAATGGTTAAGAACGTGGGTATCGTCGAACTTATTGTGCAGTCCTTGCAGATGCACGCAGGGTTAAGAACGTGGGTACCCACGTTCTTAAGGTTAAGAACGTGGGTACCGTCGAACTTATTGTGTAGTCCTCGCAGCTGCACGCAGGACACATAAGTTCGACGGCCACGTGTCCCCGTCGAACTTAACCTTAAGAACATGGGTGCCGCCGAACTTATGTGAATAAATTCGACGGCCCCCGTCGAACTTAAAAACGCACGTTCTTAATGTTAAGTTCGACGGTACCCACGTTCTTAATGTTAAGTTCGACGGTACCCACGTTCTTAATGTTAAGTTCGACGGGGCCGTCGAACTTACTTCTCTAAGTTCGTCCAAAAATCGTCGTCAGCTATATTCGTCGGTAAACCCACGTTCTTACGGTAAGTTCGACGGCTTATTACATTAAGTTCGACGGTTTTTCACCCACGTTCTTTAACCAGTTTCCTGTAGTGCAAGTAATGGAAAAGGAAACGTGACACATCTTTATTTCCTTATTTTTGGTACAAGGTAGGGGTGGTTTGGGGTTCATTCCTCTATTACAACAAATGCACACACTTTACAATTTACACGAAGCTAAAAACTCTGGAAAATTCTTGTCTAAAAAGTCTTGACTTTCGCAAGTAGCTTCATCTTCCGTGTGTTTGTTCCACTGTATCTTGTAAAACTTGAGAGTTTTCCTTCGGGTAATTCTGTCCTTTTGATCCAAGACTTGAATAGGATGTTCTGAATATGTCAAGTCTAGTTATAAGGCAACATCCGTTACTTCAATGGTTCGATCAGGAACCCGAAGACACTTCTTCAATTCAGACACGTGGAACACATTATGCACAACAGACAATGTTTCGGGTAACTAAAGTTGGTATGCTACAGGTCTACACTGTTCAAGATCAGGAAAAGGACCAATGTACCGGGGTGCAAGCTTCCCTTTTACCCCGAAACGTGATACACCCTTCATTGGTGAAACTTTTAGGTAGACATAATCTCCAACTAGAATGTACAAGGGTATCATGCGTTTGTATGCGTAACTCTTCTGTCGGGCTTGGGCTTTCTTTAAATTATGGATTATTCGTTGAACTTTCTCTTCTGTCTCCTTTACCATATCAGGCCTGAAAAAATTTCTTTCACCTGGTTCAGACCAGTTTCACGGAGTACGACACCGTCGTCCATATAAGGCTTCAAAGGGTGCCATTTTGATGCTCTCTTGATGGCTATTATTATATGAGAACTCCGCTAATGGTAAACAATCATCCCATTTCTGTGAGAATTCCAAAATACATGCTCACAACATATCTTCAAGTATCTGATTTACCCTCTCAGTCTGCCCACTGGTTTGGGGATGGTAGGCCGAACTATGAAGCAACTTAGTACCCAGGGATTTATGAAGTACTTCCCAAAATTTGGCTACAAATTGCGGTCCACGATCCGACACTATAGTCTTTGGAACCCCATGCAGACTAAGAATACGAGCAATGTATAATTGGGCATAGACAGCAACCGGGTGATCCGTCTTGACTGGCAGAAAATGGGCTATCTTGGTAAGTCGATTAACTATAACCCAAATAGAATCATACCATTTTGCGGTCCTGGGCAATCCCACAATAAAGTCCATACTTATATCCTCCCATTTCCATGTTGGTATAGGTAGAGATTGTAATGGACCAGCAGCTTTCATGTGTATGGCCTTGACACGTCTACAAGTGTCACATCTTGCCACATATCGTGCGATTTCAATCTTCATCTTTGTCCACCAATAATGTTGTTTTAGATCATGATACATCTTAGTGCTTCCGGGATGAATAGACTAGCGATTAAGATGTGCTTCATCTAGAATTTGCTGGCGGATCTCCTCATTCTTAAGCACAACTATGCGGTTGTTGAACCATACAACCCCTTGATCATCTCTTATGAAGCAGTTGGCTTTACCGGCCTCTATTTTCTCATGAATGTGTTTCATTCCCTCATCATTTCTTTGTGTGTCAATTATTGTTTGCAGAAGGACTGACTCAAGCTTCAAGTGATTTGAAGTTCCATGATGAATCATTCCCAGGTTCAACTTCTCCATTTTTTGGCATAACGTAATGTCAGAAGTCTTCATCGTCAGACAATGGCAGGAAGCCATGTGACTTAACGCATCTGCCACTACATTAGCTTTGCCTGGGTGATAGTGAATCTCTAATTCATAATCCTTGATCAGCTCAAGCCATCTCCTTTGTCTCATATTAAGCTCTGACTGGGTAAAGATATACTTTAAACTTTTATGATCTGTATAAATGTGACAGATATTTCCCAACAGATAATGATGCCATATTTTTAGGGCATGAACCACAGCAGCTAACTCCAGGTCATGAGTTGGATAATGTTCCTCATGGCGACGCAACTGCCTTGAGGCATAAGCTATTACTCGGCCTTCTTGCATTAGAACACAGCCGAGACCACTGCCTGATGCGTCACAATACACATCAAAGGGCTTTTCAATGTCCAGTTGAGCCAATACCGGAGCAGTGGTCAATAATACTTTCAGCTGCTCAAAGGCTTCATTACATTTTGAAGACCAATTAAATTTGGTATCATTCTTCAATAAACTTGTGATTGGTTTCACAAGCTTGGAAAAATCCGGAATGAATCGGCGGTAGTAACCAGCCAGTCCAAGGAAACTTCAGACTTGATGTACAGTGGTTGGGGGTTTCCACTCCAAAATATCCTTGACTTTGCTGGGATCCACCGCAATCCCCTTGGCAGATAATACATGTCCCAAAAATTGGATCTCCTCTAGCCAGAACGCGCACTTACTGAACTTAGCATATAACTGGTGTTCCCTTAAGCGCGTTAATACGATCCGCAAATATCGAGCATGCTCCTCTTCATTCTTGGAGTATATTAAGATATCGTCAATGAATATTGTCGGGGACCATAATTAGGGGTACCCTCTAGACGCCTAATTCTCAGTTGGTAACCCCCATCAGCATAAAGCTGCAAAGGCCTTATGGGTGCAATTAAGTCAGGGATCAGTCCATACGAGCGACTCGATCACGCCTCGCCCGAGCCTAGCCTCGGGCAAGGGTAGCCGACCCCGAGGGATTTCCGTCTCGCCCGAGGCCCCCCTTTAACGGTGGACACATCTCCGGCTCGCCCGAGGCCTTGCCTTCGCTAAGAAGCAACCCTGACTAAATCGCCGCGCCGACCGACCGAGTCGCAGGAGCATTTAACGCAAAGGTAGCCTGACACCTTTATCCTGACGCGCGCCCCCCGGCAGAGCCGAAGTGACCGCCGTCACTTCGCCGCTCCACTGACCGGTCTGACAGAAGGACAGCGCCGCCTGCGCCACTCCGACTGCAGTGCCACTTGACAGAGTGAGACTGACAGGCAGTCAGGCCCTGCCAAAGGCGCCATAGGAAACTCCGCTCCGCCCGACCCAGGGCTCGGACTCGGGCTAAGCCCCGGAAGACGGCGAACTCCGCTCCGCCCGACCCAGGGCTCGGACTCGGGCTAGGCCCCGGAAGACGGCGAACTCCGCTCCGCCCGACCCAGGGCTCGGACTCGGGCTAAGCCCCGGAAGACGGCGAACTCCACTCCGCCCGACCCAGGGCTCGGACTCGGGCTAAGCCCCGGAAGACGGCGAACTCCGCTCCGCCCGACCCAGGGCTCGGACTCGGGCTAAGCCCCGGAAGACGGCGAACTCCGCTCCGCCCGACCCAGGGCTCGGACTCGGGCTAAGCCCCGGAAGACGGCGAACTCCGCTCCGCCCGACCTAGGGCTCGGACTCGGGCTCAGCCCCAGAAGACGACGAACTCCACTTCGCCCGACCCCAGGGCTCGGACTCCGCCCTAGCCTCTGCCGAACGACCTCCGCCTCGCCCGACCCAGGGGTTCGGGCTCGGCCTCGACCATGGAAGACAGACTCGACCTCGGCTTCGGAGGAGCCTCCACGTCGCCCGACCTAGGGCACAGGCCCGCCACGTCAACAGGAAGCGCCATCATCACCCTACCCCGAGCCGACTCGGGCCGCAGAGAACAAGACCGGTGTCCCATCTGGCTAGCTCCGCCAGATAGGCAATGATGGCGCCCCGCAAGCCCTATGACGACGGCGGCTCTCAGCTCCCTTACGAAAGCAGGGGGACATCAGCAAGGACTCAACCGCTCCGACAGCTGTCCCTCCGCCAGGCTCCGTTGCTCCTCCGACAGCCACGACATCACACCAGCAGGGTGCCAAGATCTCTCCGGCTGCCACATTGGCATGTACTTAGGGCGCTAGCTCTCCCCCCGCTAGACACGTAGCACTCTGCTACACCCCCATTGTACACCTGGATCCTCTCCTTACGCCTATAAAAGGAAGGACCAGGGCCTTCTTAGAGAAGGTTGGCCGCGCGGGGACGAGGACGGGACAGGCGCTCTCTTGGGGCCGCTCGCTTCCCTCACCCGCGTGGACGCTTGTAACCCCCTACTGCAAGCGCACCCGACCTGGGCGCGGGACGAACACGAAGGCCGCGGGATTTCCACCTCTCTCACGCCCGTCTTCGGCCACCTCGCTTTCCCCCCTTCGCGCTCGCCCACGCGCTCGACCCATCTGGGCTGGGGCACGCGGCACACTCACTCGTCGGCTTAGGGACCCCCGGTCTCGAAACGCCGACAGTTGGCGCGCCAGGTAGGGGCCCGCTGCGTGCTGACGAACAGCTTCCCGTCAAGCTCCAGATGGGCAGTCTCCAGCAACCTCTCCGGCCCGGGACGGTGCTCCGTTTCGGGAGTCTTGAGTTCATGTCCTTGGACGGCAGCTACGACATGATACTCCTTCCACCGCCGCGCGACAACGGCAATGGCGGCCGACAACCCGCCCGCCGGCGGCGGAATCGACGACATCTTCCCCGCGTGGTGGAAGAACAACATTCGAGCTCGCCTCGTCCTCTCCCCCGCCAACGGAGGAGGAGGCGGGGCAACCAAGGCCAAGCGGGAGGCCGCGCTTCGTCGGCTGTCGAGCGAATCGACGTCCCCAGTGCCCCAACGGGGGACGCGTCAGGCGTCGACCTCGCGTTTGAGACGAAGGCGAGCGCCGTCCCCCCGCGACACACCAATCCCGAGCAAGTGGACGACGCCAGCGCGCTCGCGGAGAGCTTGCAGGACGTCGCCCTCGTACCTGGGACGACGGTGCAATCAGTCCCCGATGTGACTATGTCGCTCCTCGTCGACCAAAAGGTACCGACTGATTCCCATCCTACATCATTTCGACTCGGCCTCAACCCGCCTAGCGACCTTGCTTTGGCGGGCGCTCTCGTTGAGGCGAGTGCAACCCCTCTGGGGTTTCGTATGCGGTCGCCTTGGGACCGATTGACGGACGTCTCGACCTACGGGCCCTCTGGGTTCGAGGAAGATGACGATCCCAGCATCTGTTGGGATTTCTCTGGATTTGGCAACCCCAGTGCCATGCGGGACTTTATGACCGCATGTGACTACTGCCTCTCCGACTGTTCCGACGGTAGCCGCAGCCTTGACGACAAGGACTGCGGCCCAAGCCGCGAATGTTTCCACGTCGAGCTAGGGGATCCCTCCGAAGGCAACCATCTTGGCATGCCGGAGGACGATGATCTCCCTAGGCCGGTGCCTCGCGCTGACATCCCGCGGGAGCTAGCTGTGGTCCCCATTCCGGCGGGGGGTCACGACCCACAGCTCGAGCAAGTTCGCGGGGCGCAGGCCAGGCTCGACGAGGGAGCAGGAGCGCTTGAGTCGATCCGCCAGGATGTCGGGCAGGTATGGGCAGGCCAACCCCCAGCCGGAGAAATACGTCACCTGCCCCAGGGTCTCCAGCACCGCGTCGCCAACGACGTCAGGGTCAGGCCGCCACCCGCGTCCAGCTAGGTCGGTCAGAACCTGGCAGCCACAGCGATGCTCCTCCGCGCAATGCTAGAGCCATCAACCACCGAGGGTCGGCGAATCTAGGGAGAGCTCAAGAATCTCCTGGAAGGCGCTGCGGTCCGACGGGCCGAGAGCACTGCCTCCCGAAGGCAGGGATACCCCTCGGAACTTCATGCCGCGACTTCCCGATTCATGCGGGAAGCCTCGGTCTACACCGGGCGCACGCGCAACACCGCGCCTGCGGCCCCGGGCCACCTCGGCAACGAGCACCATCGTCGCGACCGTCGGGCCCACCTCGACGAAAGGGTGCGCCGAGGCTACCACCCCAGGCGTGGGGGACGCTACGACAGCGGGGAGGATCGGAGTCCCTCGCCCGAACCACCCGGTCCGCAGGCCTTCAGTCGGGCCATCCGACGGGCGTCGTTCCCGACCCGGTTCCGACCCCCGACTACTATCACAAAGTACTCGGGGGAAACGAGACCAGAACTGTGGCTCGCAGACTACCGCCTGGCCTGCCAACTAGGTGGAACGGACGACGACAACCTCATCATCCGCAACCTCCCCCTGTTCCTCTCCGACACTGCTCGCGCCTGGTTGGAGCACCTGCCTCCGGGGCAGATCTCCAACTGGGATGACTTGGTCCAAGCCTTCGCCGGCAATTTCCAGGGCACGTACGTGCGCCTCGGGATATCCTGGGACCTCCGAAGCTGCCGGCAACAGCCAGGAGAGTCTCTTCGGGACTACATCCGGCGATTCTCGAAGCAGCGCACCGAGCTGCCCAACATCACCGACTCGGATGTCATCGGCGCGTTCCTTGCCGGCACCACCTGCCGCGACCTGGTGAGTAAGTTGGGTCGCAAGACCCCCACCAGGGCAAGCGAGCTGATGGACATCGCCACCAAGTTCGCCTCTGGCCAGGAGGCGGTCGAGGCTATCTTCCGAAAGGACAAGCAGCCCTAGGGCCGCCCATCGGAAGTGGCTCCCGAGGCGTCTACTCCGCGCGGCGCCAAGAAGAAAGGCAAGAAGAAGTCGCAAGCGAAACGTGACGCCGCCGACGCGGACCTTGTCGCCGCCGCCGAGTACAAGAACCCTCGGAAGCCCCCCGGAGGTGCTAACCTCTTCGACAAGATGCTCAAGGAGCCGTGCCCCTATCATCAGGGGCCCGTCAAGCACACCCTCGAGGAGTGCGTCATGCTTCGGCGCCACTTCCACAGGACCGGGTCACCCGCGAAGGGTGGCAGGGCCCGCGACGACGACAAAAAGGAAGATCACCAAGCAGGAGAGTTCCCCGAGGTCCGCGACTGCTTCATGATCTACGATGGGCATGCGGCGAATGCCTCGGCTCGGCATAGCAAGTAAGAGCGCCGGGAGGTCTACTCGGTGAAGGTGGCGGCGCCAGTCTACCTAGACTGGTCCGACAAGCCCATCACCTTCGACCAAGATGACCACCCCGACCACGTGCCGAGCCCGGGGAAATACCCGCTCGTCGTCGACCCCATCGTCGGCGACGTCAGGCTCACCAAGGTCCTGATGGACGGGGGCAGCTGCCTCAACATCATCTACGCCGAGACCCTCAGGCTCCTGCGCGTCGATCTGTCCTCCGTCCGAGCAGGCGCTGCGCCCTTCCACGGGATCATTCCTGGGAAGCGCGTCCAGCCCCTCGGGCTACAACAAGACTGCGGACGAGCTGGCAAAAATAGCCTCGGGGCGAACGACGGTTCCCCCGGACGTCTTCTCCCAGGATCTGCATCAACCCTCCGTCAAGATCAACGACGCGCCCGAGCCCGAGGCAACCTCGGCCCAGCCCGAGGTACCCTCGGCTCAGCCCGAGGCGTCCTCGGTTCAGCCCGAGGTACCCTCGGCCCCCGAGGGCGAGGCACTGCACGTCGAGGAGGAGCAGAACGGGGCCACGCCTGATCGAAATTGGCAGACCCCGTACCTGCAGTATCTCCGCCAAGGAGAGCTACCCCTCGACCAAGCCGAGGCTCGGCGGGTAGCGCGACGCGCAAAGTCGTTCGTCTTGCTGGGCGATGAGGAGGAGCTCTACCACCGCAGCCCCTCGGGCATCCTCCAGCGATGCATCTCCATCGCCGAAGGTCAGGAACTCCTGCAAGAAATACACTCGGGGGCTTGCGGCCATCATGCAGCGCCTCAAGTCCTTGTCGGGAATGCTTTCCGGCAAGGCTTCTACTGGCCAACGGCGGTGGCTGACGCCACTAGAATTGTCCGCACCTGCGAAGGGTGCCAATTCTATGCAAAGCAGACCCACCTGCCCGCTCAGGCTCTGCAGACGATACCCATCACCTGGCCCTTTGCTGTGTGGGGTCTGGACCTCGTCGGTCCCTTGCAGAAGGCGCCCGGGGGCTACACGCACCTGCTGGTCGCCATCGACAAATTCTCCAAGTGGATCGAGGTCCGACCCCTAAACAGCATCAGGTCCGAGCAGGCGGTGGCGATGTTCACCAACATCATCCATCGCTTCGGGGTCCCAAACTCCATCATCACCGACAACGGTACCCAGTTCACCGGCAAAAAATTCTTGGATTTTTGCGAGGATCACCACATCCGGGTGGACTGGGCCGCCGTGGCTCATCCCATGTCGAATGGGCAAGTAGAGCGTGTCAACGGCATGATTCTACAAGGGCTCAAGCCCCGGATTTACAACGACCTCAACAAGTTCGGCAAGCGATGGATGAAGGAACTCCCCACGGTGGTCTGGAGCCTGAGGACAACGCCGAGCCGAGCCACGGGTTTCACGCCGTTCTTCCTGGTCTACGGGGCCGAGGCCATCTTGCCCACTGACCTGGAATACGGCTCCCCGAGGACGAGGGCCTACAACGATCAAAGCAACCAAGCTAGCCGAGAAGAATCGCTGGACCAGCTGGAAGAGGCTCGGGACAAGGCCTTACTACACTCGGCGCGGTACCAGCAGTCCCTGCGACGCTACCACGCCCGAGGGGTCCGGCCCCGAGACCTCCAGGTGGGCGACCTGGTGCTTCGGCTGCGGCAAGACGCCCGAGGGAGGCACAAGCTCACGCCCCCCTGGGAGGGGCCATTCGTCATCGCCAAAGTTCTGAAGCCCGGAACGTACAAGCTGGCCAACAATCAAGGCGAGATCTACGGCAACGCTTGGAACATCCAACAGCTACGTCGCTTCTACCCTTAAGATGTTTTCAAGTTGTTCATATACCTCGCACCCACGCAAAGTTTAGTCATCAAGGAAGGGTCGGCCTCGCCTCGGCAAAGCCCGACCCTCCCTCGTGGGCTAAAAGAGGGGGAACCCCCTCTGCGTCGAAATTTTCCTCGAAAAAAGATCTCTTCTAGCAGAATATCTTTCGTGCTTTTTGACTACTTCGAAAAGCGGATCCTGAAAACGACGGAGTACACGTAAGCAGCCAAGGCTGACCGAGCCGAGGGACTCCTACGCCTCCGGGATACGGATACCTCACTCATCACCTTCTGCGATAAGTAACTCGCGTTCGGATAAAGTGATTCCGCGGACCGAACAAGTCTTTACGTTCGGAAGCTCTTTTGCCGAAGCGGTCCTTCGAGCCTTCTCGACTGAATCGGTGATAGGGCCTCATGGACGGGTGAAAGTACGCGTAAGCGGCAAGGCCGACCGAGCTGAGGGACTCCCATGCCTCCGGGATACGGATACCTCACTCATCACCTTCCGCGAGAAGCAACTCTCGCTCACACAAACATCCCTGTTACCGACAAAAAAGTCCAGATGCTCGAAATAAGAGGAAAGGAGACACAGCTTTACAACGCAGCGAGGGTGTGTTTTCTGGCCTCAGCGGCCGCAGAAGGCACACGCTACAAGACAATATGATCCTGCAGGCTCGGGTCTTCACGCTGGAAGGGGGCTGTAGCACCCTCGGCATCGACGACACCTTCAGCGAGGTCCGACACAGCCTCGGACGGCGACGCGGTCCAGGGACTTCTCCGGGAATCCGGCCCGAGCAGGCGGCTCGGCCGGTTAGCCCAGGGGCCTCGACCAACCATCTTCCAAGGGCGCCAGCCCGGCCCGAGGCCTCGGTTGATCAACTCCGGCATCGGTCCCGCTGACGGACAACCCGGCTAGGCTCCGGCCAACCAGGTTTTCATTTTCGAGCCAACTCCGCCTCTGTTCGTGCTGATATCGCTACCCCTGGCCTCGGCTCATCGAAGAGCGGCCAAGGGGTCTCTTTAACTAAGCTAGAGGAGCCTCAAACAACAAGGCCGATCGAGCCGAGGGATTCCTACGCCTCCGGGATACGGATACCTCACTCGTCACCTTGACATGGGGCGACTCATGCTCGATGAAGCGGTTCAGATAATCAACAGGCGAGTCTTAGTGCTTGAAAATGAGGAAAAAACACGGCTCCGTGCCAAAATCACATACATGTTCAGGCCTCGACAGCCACAATGAACAAAGACACTGGCATTCAAAGTGCCATTAAAAACGGAACTCCGGTTCCCCCTCCGCAGGTACGAACAACCCCACTCCATGGGGGAAGGCCTGCGGAGCCACAGAAGACCGACGAACGGCGCGCCGTCACCTGCTCCAGCAGCGGCGACGGCGACGACTTCTGCTCCGGGGGGCCGAACAGCGGCAGCACTGACCTCACGGCGGGCGCTGCTGCTAGGAGGCCCCCGCCCATGCCCAAACTTGTGAGGCAAGGACGGGCAGAAGGCCGTAGAGTTGAAGGTCGGTCCGTGGCCGGCCTTGGCTATCTCGCCGGCAGAAGAACCTCTTCAAGCTGCCGTGGCGGACGCCGGCGCCGCGAGTGGCTCCGAAGCCACTCGCGTCCGAGAGCCAGGCACGGTGCAGCTGCCAGCGCCACGGACGACGACCACCCTTCCCTCCGATCACTGAGTGAAGGATCGGGCCGCCGCCCACGCGGGGGCTGACCTCGACTCGGCACACTCCCCTCCCCAGCCCTGGTGATGAAAATCCTTGAGGCTGAGGGAGGGGCAGAGGCCGCAGCCCGGCTCGCTTTCCCCCACCATCAAGCTGGAGGTCACCATCTTGGGTGACCGCCGGTGGAGGGGTGCAGCCGGGCTGCATGATGAAAATCCTTGAAGCCGAACGATGGCTGAAAGGTACCAACTCCCGCGGAGTTGCGTTCCTCCAACGATGAGGCGAAAAGATGGCGGGTTCCCCCCATTCGGGGGCTTGGAAGGTGGAAAGACGCGATGCATAAGGTGGGGAGAAGACATGGTCGCCTTCCGAAAGGGGTCGCCCTCCTTTTAAAGGCAACTCTCCCTACGTGTGCCCCCAAACGTCACGGGCTGAGTCTTCTCCAACACGCTCCAAGGCCCTCCCCTGCGGCACGGGGGCTGGGTCCCGCATGTCATGCAAGCCGGCTCGGAGCAGAAGAAGCCAAACCGCCGCGCGTGGTGCACACAACCGCCCAGTAGTTACAAGCGACCCCCCACTTTTGCCTAGACCAACGGGCGAAAGGGGCGGGCAGCCATGCAGGCGGCATGCAATCGCGCCAGGTGGACGCGCTTCTCCGACTCCCAACACGCCAGCATGGAGGCCCAGGCCCACGCGTCACGCAACCGGCGCGCCAGATGCTGCATGCAAGCAACCGCACCGCCACTTGCGCCACCACCGCGCCTCTTCGGTTGCGGAACCAATACCGCGACTCGAGGCGGCTCAGCGCACGACCCAGCAGCGCCAGCCTGGCGCGACGGTCAATGCAGCCGAAAGTGGGCCGGCAGTAATGATGGTGGCAGGCAGGCGGGAGCAATGGTCACGTCGTCGGCCAGACTCACGTCCCGTCCGGGGGCAGCAAGAGAACCCCCTCTCACGACGTGAAGACAGGGCGCCCGTGATCCGTTCCTCGAATGGCTCGCGCACGCGCAACGGCCGCCCTGCCAACAACTCACCCCGTCGCATTAACTCCGCGGCGGGACAGGCGGCGCTTCTGGCAGGAGAAGCGGGCGACGCTTCGCCTTCGCCGTAATAACCGCGCCAAAAAAGGTACGCCACGTCGTTCGATTTCGTATCCTTTTCCTTTTTTTCCTCTTTCTCTATCTCTTGCAACAGGGACCGGGAAAGGGGGATACCCCGAAAAGGATCCTTCCCTGTGAAGGAACCGGGCTCCGAGCCCCCCCTACTGATCAGAGGTTCGAAGGCTGGCCCTCCGAGGGGTTCAACAGTCGCCTCAGATCGCGTGGGCCCTACACCCACTACTGGTCAGAGGTTCGAAGGCCGGCCCCCCGAAGGGCTCCACGGCCGCCTCAGGCTACTCGGGCTCCGCACCCATTACTGATCAGGGGTTCGAAGGCTGGCCCCCGAAGGGTTCACAGTCGCCTCAGACGCCGAGCGAGGGATGACCAGGGGTACGTTCGATACATAACCAAGGCTCAGGCTGCGCTCCCGAGGTACCCTAGGACATTTCCTAGACCAGCGGGAGCGATCTTGCAACGGAATCCCATCGGAGGGAGGCATCGAGCCCTCGGACCCCGTCGCCAGGGGACCGGGTCCAGCAGATCACCCGCAGGTACTTTTGGGCGTGCCTCTGGGCCCCTAGCCGACCCCCAACGAACGGGGCACGGACGTCCACTCGGATTACCCGCTTGCAGCTCACCGGAGACACCATGTTCGGTGCCCATCGAGGGTAACATGGCGCTCTCCCCCCCTCCTCCTTGCGGAAAGGCGACGTAGGGGCGTATGTAAAAAAGCCGAGTCTGTCCCTGATCGCCCTCTCGCCCTGTGCGGAGGCTCGGGGGCTGCTCTCGCAAACCCGGCTCCGGCCGAACCGTTGACAGCATCAACATACCAGCCCGAGAACTTGGGCCCCGACCGTGCACCCGGGCTACGGCCAGTTCGCATGAGGGAACAACCAGACCAGCCGAAGCATTACGCAAGGCATTAAGACCTCGGGGGAGTGAAACCACTCCTCCGAGGCCTCGGGGGCTACACCCGGCGGGTGCGCTCGCGCACACCCACCGGAACAAAATGCAACCGAGAAAGGCTGGTCCCCTTGCAAAAAAGTGCGACGAAAGCCTCCAAGCGAGTGCTAACACTCCCTTCGAGGCTCGGGGGCTACTATCGGGGACCATAATTAGGGGTACCCTCAAGACGCCTAATTCTCAGCTGGTAACCCCCATCAGCATAAAGCTGCAAAGGCCTGATGGGTGCGATTAAGTCAGGGATCAGTCCATACGAGCGACTCGATCACGCCTCGCCCGAGCCTAGCCTCGGGCAAGGGCAGCCGACCCCGAGGGATTTCCGTCTCGCCCGAGGCCCCCCTTTAACGGTGGACACATCTCCGGCTCGCCCGAGGCCTTGCCTTCGCTAAGAAGCAACCCTGACTAAATCGCCGCGCCGACCGACCGAGTCGCAGGAGCATTTAACGCAAAGGTAGCCTGGCACCTTTATCCTGACGCGCGCCCCCCGGCAGAGCCGAAGTGACCGCCGTCACTTCGCCGCTCCACTAACCGGTCTGACAGAAGGACAGCGCCGCCTGCGCCACTCCGACTGCAGTGCCACTTGACAGAGTGAGACTGACAGGCAGTCAGGCCCTGCCAAAGGCGCCATAGGAAACTTCGCTCCGCCCGACCCAGGGCTCGGACTCAGGCTAAGCCCCGGAAGACGGTGAACTCCGCTCCGCCCGACCCAGGGCTCGGACTCGGGCTAGGCCCCGGAAGACGGCGAACTCCGCTCCGCCCGACCCAGGGCTCAGACTCGGGCTAAGCCCCGGAAGACGGCGAACTCCGCTCCGCCCGACCCAGGGCTCGGACTCGGGCTAAGCCCCGGAAGACGGCAAACTCCGCTCCGCCTGACCCAGGGCTCGGACTTGGGCTAAGCCCCGGAAGACGGCGAACTCCGCTCCGCCCGACCCAGGGCTCGGACTCGGGCTCAGCCCCAGAAGACGACGAACTCCACTTCGCCCGACCCCAGGGCTCGGACTCCGCCCTGGCCTCTGCCGAACGACCTCCGCCTCGCCCGACCCAGGGGTTCGGGCTCAGCCTCGGCCATGGAAGACAGACTCGACCTCGGCTTCGGAGGAGCCTCCACGTCGCCCGACCTAGGGCACAGGCCCGCCACATCAACAGGAAGCGCCATCATCACCCTACCCCGAGCCGACTCGGGCCGCAGAGAACAAGACCGGTGTCCCATCTGGCTAGCTCCGCCAGATAGGCAATGATGGCGCCCCGCAAGCCCTATGACGACGGCGGCTCTCAACTCCCTTATGAAAGCAAGGGGACGTCAGCAAGGACTCAATCGCTCCGACAGCTGTCCCTCCGCCAGGCTCCGTTGCTCCTCCGACAGCCACGACATCACACCAGCAGGGTGCCAAGATCTCTCTGGCTGCCGCATTGGCATGTACTTAGGGCGCTAGCTCTCCCCCCGCTAGACACGTAGCACTCTGCTACACCCCCATTGTACACCTGGATCCTCTCCTTATGCCTATAAAAGGAAGGACCAGGGCCTTCTTAGAGAAGGTTGGCCGCGCTGGGACGAGGACGGGACAGGCGCTCTCTTGGGGCCGCTCGCTTCCCTCACCCGCGTGGACGCTTGTAACCCCCTACTGCAAGCGCACCCGACCTGGGCGCGGGACGAACACGAAGGCCACGGGATTTCCACCTCTCTCACGCCCGTCTCCGGCCACCTCGCTTTCCCCCCTTCGCGCTCGCCCACGCGCTCGACCCATCTGGGCTGGGGCACGCGGCACACTCACTCGTCGGCTTAGGGACCCCCCGGTCTCGAAATGCCGACAAATACCACCACAAATTTGTCCAACTAGGGCATAAATACCGAGTTCATCAGATATGTGAAGTGGGCAAGAGCATTTGTTAGTCCGAAATGCATAACTAGATATTCAAATAATCCATACCGCATAGTCAATGCGGTCTTGGGTATATCTTCGGGTCGGATACAGATCTGATGATAACTCGACCTGAGGTCAATTTTGGAAAATACCCGGGCTCCGGTAAGTTGATCAAATAGGATGTCAATCCGGGGGAGAGGGTACTTGTTCTTGATGGTGACCTCATTAAGGGGTCTATAATCCACACACATCTGAAGCGTTTGATCCTTCTTCACAAAGATGGCTGGACAACCCCAAGGTGATGAGCTTGGTCGGATGAATCCTTTTTCTAGTAGATCTTGTAATTGGGTCTTGAGTTCTGCTAGTTCATTCAGAGGCATTCGGTACGACCTTCTAGAAATAGGAGCCGTACCGGGCTTCAACTCAATCACAAATTCTACATCTCTTTCTGGAGGCAATCTAGGCAGATCTTCCGGAAAGACGTCCGGGAATTCACATACTACCAGAATATCTTGGATCTCCGGTATAACGGCTGCGTATACGCTACCACATGGTTTAGCCGGAATAGTTACGGGGATGGACAAGAGAACCTCTTCTTGGCCATAACTCAACCTGATGGTTCTCAAATCAGTGTTGAGGATTGCTTTATGCTGGGCTAACCAATTCATGCCCAAAATTACATCTATATCTTGGCCTTTTAGAACAATCATGTTTGTAGGAACGTCCCGTTCAGCCAATGTTACGGGCACATGGTAAGCCACTTCTTTAGTAAATATTTGTCCCCCAGGCGAATGAATTATAAACCCTTCCCTTGATTTATTGTATGGAATGCAATGTTGCTCCATAAACTTTTTACTTATGAATGTATGTGAAGCGCCAGAATCAAAAAGAATAACTGCAGGGTGATTGGCCACGAGAAATGTACCCATCATAACAGGTTCGCCTTCCAGTGTCATGGCCACTTGAGTATAATAAATCTGCCCCGTCTTCCTCATATTTTTGCCCGCGGTATTGTTTGCCGCATTTCCCTTGCCTTAAGCGGAACTCCCAGAACTCTGCTGATTATTTGATCGATTTTGCTTTGGGTAGGGACAGTCCTTGATAAAATGTCCGGACTTTCCACAATTAAAGCAGCCTGTTGAAGAGCTCGGGAGAGCGGGGAAACGAGTACCAGGGGCACCTGGCTGACTTGTTGATGTGGGGGCAGCGGCAGGACGGATAAAATCAGTTGTTTGAAAGGGTAGGAGGGTGGGCGCGATGAAGAACGATTCTAATTAAAAGGCCAGATTACCAACCTTTGTCTTTTCTCAGGCACCTGATTGGGCCTGTCGCCTCCATAGCCCTTTGATTTTTCTGGGCCTGCATATTTGGCTTCAACTGCCAGCGCCGTGCTGACAGCCCTGCTATAAGTGAGGTCGAGGCACGTGGCCATTTTCCGCTGCAACCGGTCATTGAGACCTCTCATAAAGCAATTTTTCTTCTTTAAATCAGTGTTGACTTGATCGATGGCATATTGGGACAAGTGGTTGAATTTATTGAGATATTGAGTGACAGTATCCCCACCTTGCTTGAGCTTCATAAATTCCTCATGCTTCATATGGAGCACCCCTTTAGGAATATAATGCTCCCGGAAAGCCAGTTTGAACTCGTCCCATGTAATTTGATGCCGACCGACTGAACGGCTACATAATTTCCCCACCATGTGCTGGCAGGGCCTCGCAACTGTTGTGCCACAAATAAGGGCTTTTGAGTCTCCGTACATCGAAGAAACAAGAACTTCTGTTCGATAACCCGGATCCACTCATCTGCTTCCAGAGGATCTTCCGCCTTGACAAATAATGGGGGACATGTCTCTGAGAAATCCAGATATGAAGTTTCGCGGGGTCCTTGCGGATGCGCTCGCCCGCCTTGCTGTTGCATTTGTTGTCTCGCCATTTCCCGCAGAAAGCGGGTGTTGTCGGTCGTGGCATTAACTAAGGCAACGATGGCCTCAGCTAATGTTGGAGGTACTGGGGGTGGATTACGGGTTGCTTCCCTCCCACGGGAGGTTCCTGCATCATCCTGTCCATTTTACATTATTTAAAAGGGTAATGTTCAGACTCGAATTTACAACAGGATTACATTACCTATTACACATTATCACTACTTCTATACTACACTATTCTAGCTTCCTATCACTTTTGGTAGCCTCGCTGTCGGGTGTAGGAGACCATTCATCAACCAGCTTCATAGAGGGAGGAGGCCTGAAAAGGTCCAGTTCACCACCAAGTGCTTCTCCCGCTACTCCAGAAGGTCCGGCTTCCATCCCGACAGGATCCACAGGTACATTAGGGTACAGTTGTGAATACAATACATGAACTTCCTCATGTAGTGTATTACAATAAACCTGCAAGTTGTCCACGGCTGTGCTAAGCTCCTCCACGCGGGCTCGAGCTTTGGCTTCCTTGGCCCAAGCAAGTGAACGAGAGTTAACAGCCCAATCGAGCGCTAGATCTCGTTCGGCAAGTTGGTCTTGCAGGTGGCGGATGTCAGTTCTCAATTCGTTTATTCTCTCACCATCCGCGACCCATATATCGTTCCTGTGACGGAGCTCTGATCGAAGCTGTTCTACTTGAGCTTCCAGATCCCCGATTGGATCATTGCTACCACTACTACTGTCTTCATGCCTTGGAGCTAATTGATGGCGGGGTACGTCAATCGGTCCGGTAGACTTGCGCGCGGTCTTTCTTGTGCGCGGTGACATATCTCCATGAGGGGGAAAATCTTATTAGCATAGTTTTTAGCATGATGCATGTATAATTACAGAATCAACCTTAGTTGATTCACACCTTGCACTCTATTATCTGGTCTTTAAATAAGTATTTCAGAAGGTAGTTAAGTAAGAAGGAAAGAAATTTTCTAGATAAGTCTTTGAAAATTCTTTTTCAAAATGTCTCATAACATCTGCAGAGATGGGCTTCGCTCCGATACCAGCTGTGACAGAACCTCCCAAGTCATTAGGCCCACCTACAGTTGTCCTTGTCCAATGTACCTCAAACAAACCTGTAGGTGCACCTGATCACTTGACACGTTCGGTATCTCAATTCCTTACCTTTCCCAAGAGCGTTTCACCCGTCACGCAGACATTACAATACATTGGAGGTATGAAAAGGCGGAAGCAGTTACAATAACTTACTTTATTGAAAAGTAAGACAGAGTTATATAGTTACATACCAGAACAAAATATATGTGTGCGGAGTATTATTATTACATAACCTGGGAGGCAAAAACCCCTCCCGAATAAACAGTAAAAGTTTTTCTTAACGGAGGACCTTTCCTCCCGCAGCTTTAGTCTTGATTCTCTTCTTTTGGTACCACCTTGGAACAGAAGCAACAAAAGTTTGCTGCTTCTTCACCTAAAACAACATGGGACAAAGCCCTGAGTACGAAGCGTACTTTCACAAGACTTACCCGTCAAAGTAAAAGACTCTCAACGATATGCTGGCCTTTAGGAGTCAAGGTATGGCTTATCAATTATCAAAGACTCTGTTTGCATAAATGCTTACTAATAGTGGATCCTTAAAAATCCAGTTTTATTTGTCAAGTTAAGTAAAATTACCTGTAGCTAGGGTTCTTTCTACCCTAATTCATTCACTTAACCTATACTAGCCAATTTCTTAACATCCCTTCATATTCACTGGAATGCTATGTGTAAGACAGTCACCAAGTCTTCATGTCCGTAAAGTTACGACGATCCCAATCGATTATACTCAACTGAGGATCTCCAATCACCCAACATATGTAGCACTTAACCCTTGCATATGTCAACTCGCCACCGGGGTTCTTAAGACCAGATCAGGTTCACGGCAACCGAGAGCACAGATACACCACCGTCCAGCCTCTTGCCACGGAGGGCACACGCTACTCTCGCCATCTCTCCACTCCCATTGTGTATTATCTTATTCTGGTATTAGTCTGCCCGAGGCAAAGCTTACCCATGATGAGGCATGTGACCAGTTAAAGGGTCCTCGGTCAGCAGGCCTACATCAACATGGTCCTTAATCGACTTAGATAGAGACACTACACCGAGACTCTCTTCTCGTGCAATCACCCGCCCGGTCTCAGCTTAATCATTTCAAACCCAAAGTTAGGTACCTAGCAGAGGTACATCTTTTCCGATGTTGAACCCATCATGGCCATGATGGATCCACCATCAAGTTTTATTTTCAAAAACATCGCACCCACTTTGAAGCATCATCTTTTGTGAAAGCAAAACATTTTGTTTTTCTAAAGCAAAGCTAAGCATAAGAAAAACCTTTTGTAAAACAGGGATTTAAGGAGAAATAATCAAATCCAAGGAAGGAAATGCAGGAATTGGTTTAGCACACAACTCCTATCACCTAATGCATCAAGAAAGTGAGAAAGATTTTAAAAGGAACAAGGAGGTGACAAATGCACTGGGGCTTGCCTTGTGTTACTAGTGAATCAGGCTGTTCTGCAGATATCAAAATAAATACAGTTGCCTGCCTGATGTTCTTCAGGTGGTGGTGGTGAAGTCCTTGCTTCTTCGACTTCTATTTCCTCTTCGTTCTCTAGATATAACCATATATAATCATGAATGCTCATGAAAATGCTAAGATAATAAAAGTTTATTGTCTAAGGTCTTGAATATAACTTTCCTTCATGGATCTCCGAGAACTTAGGGTTTTCGGAGTCTATAGTGAAGTTCATAGGGCAGGGGGCTAGGGTTTTGGGTTCTAAGTATTAAGCATAGTCCAAATCATACCAAAATTTACCCAAGGTTTCTAAATATTATTTAAAGTTTACCTAAAGAGTTTGGTGAATTTTGGAATTACAAATTATTCTCTAAAATTCCAGAAGTATGGATTTTGGCTATTTTAAATGCCCCAAAATTCCCTATTAGAACTAAAAATCATGAAACTATTTTTATTAAATTCTATGGAAAATTAGGAGCCTAATAAAATTGTTTTGGTATTTTTAGCATTTTCTACAATTTTCTAGGAATTTTCTAAATCTAGAAGAAAAAGAAAAAGAAAAAGGCGCTACAGAATTGGTCTTAAACTGGCCTGAGTCGGCCCATAAGCTGGCGAAAACGCGCCCGCGTGCGCCCGCGTGTAGACATTGCATCGAGGACCATGTCTTTTTGAATAACTCAAAAGAGTCCAAGACACTATTTGCTGCAGTCGCTGATGTTTGCAAATAAACCCCTGTGTTTCTATCCCTTCACACTACGAGGTCAACGACGGTGGACGGCGATGCGTAGTGCTTCCGGCGAGCTTGTGCCGGCCGAGATACACAAGGACCGGACCCTAGGCTCGGCTGGCACCTAATTCTACCCCTGACAATCATTTCTCCTCACCTAATTGCAAGCTTCTAACTCATAATCACTCTGTCCATGGTGACCACGCAGTTCATGGACAAATCAAAGTGTTCCTGTCGATCTACTCTGGTTTAGAGCAATTGGTCGGGCCAATGAGCTTTAAGAACACATAGGAATGCTAGAACAAGAGCGAGGGGAACACGATCGGACCTGTGGAGAGCTGGCCACGGTGAGTTCACTTCTGCGGTGTTCTTGACCGATTTGGGGAAAATCCCAAATTGGAGTTCTCTGGTGACTAATCGGAGGCACGGGTGGGTGCGTTGAGTGCTTGACTACATGGCGTAGCCAAGGGTGCGCTCAATTTATAGGATTTGGGGTCGGTGGCTCTCAATTTGGTCACGGCATGCTGGCGGCCCGAGATAGGGAAGAACACGGGTGGCTGTGACCGTGGCGTTCACCGGTGCAACGGCTCAAGGATTATACTCCTAAGGGTGCCACAATTACGACCGCACAGTAACAAGCTACAGCGTGGCGCAACCGAGGTCACTGGAGCTTCCGCGGCGACGCTGGCGGTCTGGCCACGTCGCAATGGCTACAGGCACGGTGATAAACTTCAATCTGCGATCAAATCCCTTCCCCCGTGAGATCTTTTACCTTCCCGTGTATATCCTCTGTGTGCCAAGCACGAATCACAGCGACCAGCGCAAATCTGGACGTGCGGATCACCGGCGGCGAGCTTACTGAGCTGGCAATCCGATCGGGATACTGTACCATCACATAGTTCCTTCAGAACGACTGACAGAGCAAAATCACGGCCGATTTTCTCCAAATTCTATGTGATAACCTCATAATTCATCTGCATCAAAGTTATAGACATATAATCTATCTTCATTTTTACTATAGCATCTCTAGTCAAATTCCTACTGGATCATGGTCTTATCCCAGTTCAAGGTTTGCTCAATCACACTATCAGTATGAATTCAGACTTAGGACAACCTGACAGCCCAACTTTGAACCCAATTTTCTCAAAAATTTTCATAGTACTAGGACTTGATCTCTATAGAAAAATTGTTCCCCTTTCATAGCTCTACAAACTTGATGTGGTGACCTAGGGAAAAAACTTTATAATTTGGAAGATATAGGGCCCTAAAGTTGAGCCAATCCCACTGAATTTCAGACTTAACCTAATAGAGCTCAAATGTGGCTTTTGCAAATAGGTCCAAATCACAGGGTTTAGGATGCAAATCCACATACTTGTGAACCACATGAGTTAAGATGCCTTAATTTCATGGTTTTTGCACTTTAGTCCAAAAGTGCACTAATTTTGCACTTAGCCCCCTAGGGTTTTAGTCTAGGGTTTTTCCAGGGTTCTATTTAGGGTTTTTAGTACTTCTAGGGTTTGGATGTTACTTAAGTCCATTCCTGGTGACATTTTATGACTATTTCAATTGAGTTTTGAAGTTTTCCCTTATTAAGCCTTGTTTGATCTATTAAGCCCAATCTAGGGTTAAGCACTTTTTCCTAGGGTTTCACTTATAACATGTCACATCAATACAACTTGTTTGAACTTTTTGCCTAGTGAATGCATTCTAAGTGTAACAATCACATGACATGCCAATGCTTATGATGTTATGCTCAAGTTTTAGTGGCAGTAACACCAGGGGTGTTACAGTCACCGCCCAGTTGGCATCGTACGACGCCGATTCCGCGGATCGACTCGCTCACGTGGAGGCGGCGACTACCACTCGTGTGGCGACGTTATAATCATCGACGACGGCATTCGAATCATGGTGCCCTAGCATCGAATCTGCCATCGACGACGTTCTCCTCGACTCCGTCCAGTCCAAGATCTCCATGATGAACATCCATTGGGACCAAGCGATGTGGTCTTCGGCTTCCGCTCAGCCAGGGATTCTCGGATATCATCGGTCAGCATCCCGGCGCCCACCTGCCGGATGCTGGAATGATGGCCAAGAAGGGCAAGGCACTGCAACTCATCGTCGAGAGCCTGGTTTTGGGCATTCGATGCCCGAAACCAACTCCCGCCCAATGGTAAGCCCGAATTCGAGTTCCCAGCTTCACCACATATTATCGGTGCTGCACCTTATCACTTTGGAGGCCACACAGCCAAATCACCAACCACACCTAATCTTGGATCGCTTCCCAAGTAGCACTTTCCCACATTCAATGGGGACAACCCACGACTGTGGATCGGTAGGTCCGAAGATTACTTCGATCTTTACGGAGTTGACCCCAGCATGTGGATTCAGGTGTCTGTGCAGCATTTCTCCAGCCCAGCTGCCCATTGATGGCAGTATGTGGAGAGAAAGCTTAAGGGAGCTAGTTGGAGGGAATTCAGTACTTGGATGTTGGAACGTTTCGGGCGCGACCAACACGAACAGTTTATCCGCCAGTTATTTCACATTCATCAATCTTCGACTGTAGCACTCTATATTGAATAATTTTCTGAACTTATAGATCAGCTATCAGCTTATGAGAACAAAACTGATCCCATGTTTTATACTCTGCATTTTATTGACGTGCTGAAGAACACTATTAAATCCAATGTGCTTTTACATCGCCCTTCCACACTCGATACTACCGGTGCTCTTGCCCAATTGCAGGAAGAGGTGATGGAGCCTACTCGGTCCGATGTTCGCAAGCCAGTGTATGCATGAGGACCTTCGTCTGCTCAGCATCAACTGCCCCTGCCTCGTCCTCCAGCTCTAGCGAAGTTCACTTCTAAAGCTAGCAAGGGGACACGTTCTACTGATGACAAGTTATCCTCCATGAAGGCATACAGGCGTGCACGCGGCCTGTGTGACAAGTGCGCTGAGAAATGGTTCCATGGACATCATTGTGCTCCAACTGTTCAGCTACAAGTTTTGGAAGAGATGTGGGAGCTGATGCATGAACCGGTTGAAGCCCATGATTGTATCGAGCCAGACAACAAATCTGTTTCTCAGGAGCTGCTTTCTGTTTCAGTATCAGAAGTTTCAGGTTTGAGCTCCCCAAACACGGTTTAGCTACAGGGTACTTGTCAAGGCCATCCCATATCAATTTTGGTTGATTTAGGTAGCTCTCTTTCATTTGTCAATACCTCTCTGGCTGCTCAACTTTTGGGAGTTTCCCTCATGCCTTCTCCAATGATAGTTAAAGTGTCTGATGGTGGACATATTCAGTTCTCACATATCTTGAAAGCAGCTGAATGGACAGTCCAAGCATACACATTTTATACAGATTTCCTAGTGTTCCCATTGTCAACTTATGATGTTGTTATTGGCATGGACTGGCTGGAAAAATTTAGTCCTATGAAAATCAATTGGAAAGACAAGTGGATCTCACTACCTTACCAGGGCAACCTTATATGTTTACAAGGCAGGTTTCACCATTCTGATCCATATGACATGCTTCATGTTGTCTACCTCTTGCAAGCTAAAGGCACAACAACCATGCTAACTGATTTGGATCCTCGCATCACTTCAGTCCTGCAGCAACACTTGTCTACCTTTGAGGAACCAAAGGGGTTACCACCATCCAGATCATGTGATCACTCTATACCGCTAGTCCCTGGAGCCCAACCTATTTTCATTCGGCCGTATCGTTATGCTCCAGCGATCAAAGTTGAGATCGAAGCACAAGTCAAGGACATGCTTCAGTCTGGAATTATAAAGCACAGCACCAGCCCTTTCTCTAGTCCAGTGTTGATGGTTCATAAAAAGGACAAATCATGGTGGTTTTGTGTGGATTTTTGGCACCTCACCGCACTCACTATCAAACAGAAATATCCTGTGCCAATCATTGATGAATTCCTCGATGAACTCCAAGGTGCTAGTTGGTTCTCAAGCTTGGATCTACGAGCTGGGTTCCACCAAATTCTTCTTTAGGAAGGGGAAGAATTCAAAACTGCATTTCAAACACATAGTGACCACTATGAGTTCCGCGTGATGGCATTTGGCCTCACAGGAGCTCCTGCCACCTTCCAAAGCGCCATGAATAATACTCTGTTGCATGTTCTCAGGAAATTTGCCTTGGTGTTTTTCGATGACATTCTTGTGTACAGTTCATTCTTAGAGGCTCACATTGAACACCTGAAGGTAGTGCTGGATCTGCTGCAACAAGATAACTGGAAGGTTAAGCTCTCTAAATGCACTTTTGCTACTCGGTCCATTTCCTACCTTGGGCATGTCATCAGCGCTGCTAGAGTGCACATTGATCCCCACAAGGTGTCCACAATTGTCACATGGCCTACTCCAACCAACTCCAAGGAACTACATAGTGGCTACTACCGGAAGTTCATCAGGCATTTCGGTATTATCTCAAAACCATTGACCAATTTACTCAAAAAGAACACCATGTTCTGCTGGACAACTGAACACGACACTGCATTTGAATGCCTTAAGACAGCCCTGAGCGAAGTCCAGCTAGCTCTTCCAGACTTCTCCAAGCAGTTTATATTGGAAACAGATGCCTGTGCAGTGGGAATAGGAGCAGTCCTGATGCAAGCCAGTCATCCCCATGCTTTTGTTAGTAAGGCGTTGGGTCTAAAAACTCGTGGCCTCTCCACTTACGAGAAGGAGTACTTGGCAATCCTCCTAGCAATGGAACATTGGCGATCTTACCTCCAACATGCTGAGTTTGTGATCCATACGGACCAACACAGCTTAGTTCACTTAAATGAGCAACGACTCCAGACACACTGCAGCAAAAAGTCTTTACCAAACTTCTCGGTCTACAGTACTCCATAGTGTACTCACACACGAGTCCACCTGTTCAGCTCTATTCGTTACCACTCCTCTCTGGATATCGTCTGTAGCTCAGTCCTACTCAACTGACTCACACGCCAAGGAGTTGTTGGCCAAGTTGTCTCTGGATGGTTCCTCTATGCCACATTTTCAGCTCCAGAATGGACTTTTGAGGTATAAGCAGCGCATATGGATTGGTGACAACAATACTATCAAATGTCAGTTGGTTGAGGTTTTTCACCAAAGTCCATTGGGAGGCCATTCGGGTATTCCAGTTACTTACTAGAAACTGAAGCAGGTCTTCGCCTGGCGCGGTATGAAATCTTTTGTTCAAAACTGGATTCATTCTTGTCAAGTGTGCCAACAAGCCAAGCCGGACCGAACCCGTGCTCTAGGTCTTCTCCAGCCACTGGCCATACTAACTGTTGCTTGGAATACAATCTCTATGTATTTCATCGATGGACTGCCCAAATCCAAGCGCTTTGATTGCATTCTAGTAATAGTGGACCTCTTCACTAAGTATGCTCATTTTGTGCCGTTGACACATCCCTTCACAGTTGTCACAATTGCAGAAGTATTCTTCCAACATATCTATAAGCTTCATGGGCTTCCTGCTGCCATAGTTTCCGACCGCGACAAAATTTTAACCAGCAACTTCTGGAAGGAACTATTTAAGCAGGCAGGTTTCAACCTTCATATGAGCAGTTCTTATCACCCTCAATCAGACGACCAGATTGAAAGGGTGAATTAGTGCTTGGAAACTTACTTGCGTTGTTTTGTCCACGCTTGTCCATCGAATTGGGCACTCTGGTTAAGTGCAGCTGAGTTCTGGTACAACACCAGCCACCTCTCCTTAATTGGTCGTACTCCATTTGAAGCACTGTATGGGTATCCACCCAGGCACCTAGTTGTCCAATGCCTGGATTCAACCTCAACTGATCTCACCGCCTTTCTTCAAGACAAGGCTGTGATGAACAATCTGCTCCAGCAACATTTAGCTCAGGCCAAGCAGCGAATGAAATCGCAGGCTGATAAACGCCGCTCAAAGCGTGTCTTCCAGGTCGGAGACACGGTTTTCTTGAAGCTTTAGCCTCATGTTCAGACCAAAGTGGCACCCCGCTCTTCGCAGAAACTGTCGTTCCACTACTTTGGCCCTTATCTCATCCTGGCTCGAGTGGGTAGTGTGGCTTACAAACTGGAACTCCATCTACCCAAGTGACTACTGATCTGCCCGACCCTAATGATCATTTGTAGGTTCCCATTGAGATTCTACAGAAGCGTGTGATCCTGCGCGGCGTGCAAGCTGTTTCCCAAGGCTTGATCAAGTGGTCATCGCTGCCATCATCTCTTGCTACCTAGGAAGATCTGGAACCTCTCCATCAGCGCTTTCCTTCAGCACCAGCCTAGGGACATGGTGGTGCTAAAGAGGGGGGAGATGTCAGCACTCCAGCTCAACAGATGAAGCAAACTAACACTGGAGCCATGGAGGAGAAGGAATCTGGACACGGCAAGGAAGCAAGGCCCAAACGTGTGCCGAAGCCCAATACCAGAATCATGGGCCCTGAGTGGGTCAATATGTAATTCAGGGTTGGGTGTGTGTTGCGGGGATATAAGACTTTGTATTAAGGAAAAGCGAGACAAGAAAAGAAATACAATCAACATTCCTGTATCTCCTCCTCCAGTTCCTTGTCCTCAGCGCCTCCTTTCTCTGATCCCCTTCCCCTCATCCGGTTGGTGCCAGTGGGCGCTAACATGAGGAAGTAGGGAGGTGAGCGGCTACTACATGTGCTTGGGGAGGAGGCCGGAGGTGGCTAGTGACCTGCTGTTGTCGTGGGGGAAGGAGACAGGGAGGCCAGCCATGGCGGAGGAGGGGCTTGAGGTAGAAGAGATGAGCGTGGGGAAACAACATAGAAAGGTTGGGCGTGAGGGGATTTAAAGGAAATTGGGGGCTGGTGGCTTACTTACGGTAGAAGGAATGAGGGACCTTTTTTGATGGCTAAGGAAGCTTTATTTTATTTTTTGATAAAAAATCTCACACGTGATTGGTCGAATTTGGATGGCGACATTTTATTGGCTAGAGAGGAGTGGTCATCTGTTGGCCAGTTTTGCGCGGCGCTCTCCTGTTGGCTGAGACCGGCGCGGGGAATGAAGGGAAACTAGCGTCCGGAGAATGAGAAACTAAGAGGAAATAATTAGCCCAAGAATTTTATTCTAGCGTTGCTTGTAAAAGTTACTCGTGCATTATTAGAAAAATAAAATAACTTGAGATTTGCCCATCTTTCGGATTTACGATCGGAATCAAGCAAGTTGGTTTAATAAAAGAAAATTATTATCGACATTTGGTTTCAAATTTGGACTTGATGCGGTATATCGAGTCGGTTAGGATAAGAATTGATTAGAGGCCAACACATTAGAGATTCTTCTTGGGAGTACGGGTTCAGATTAATATTTGGACATAGACCGAATATCAAGAAATCGGATTCAGATACAGATCGAATAACGACTACCGAGATTTCAAATAAATGAGCTTTAGACGAGATTTGCAAGACCAGATTAAAGCTCGAATATGTATTCGTTTCAAGAAAAAGTTTTAACATACTCAAGATTTGGGCATTTCTCGGGATCAAATAACTTCGAATTCAGTGAAACGTTCTTGAACAACTTTGATAAATAGAGATAGATGCGGCCGAGAATTCAAGATTTCCACTGACGACATGATATTAGGACCAACCTCACGGCATAACACGTAATAAACACCTAGGGTGTCACTGTATGGACGGTGGTAACCCTGGTACGCCTTCAGCATCTTTCAAGGTCACATAAATCCGGAAATCCCACCAATTCCCCCATTTTTGTTCTTTGTGCATTGAACAAGTTCCACAACTTCATTCAAAGTCTTCCCAATCCTTGGGGTGAACATGCACGAGCCAAATTGCATAATCTTTCTGCCAGCAACCTTCTTCTACCAATGGAGGCAATAATTCTTAGCGAAGACTTCAACTGAGGGCTCTCCACCATACGTAGTCGCTGCCCACAAACTTTGCCAGCGCCACCATGGAGTTCGGCGTGATCTGGTGAATTTGAACTTTGAAACGCTACAACACTTTGATGACAAATCAATGCATAGGAAAGCGAAGGCCAACAATGAAGAACTCCTCAAAAACAACAACCAGTTCCCCCTTTGACTCTGGGACCTCCTCGGCTCCCGAAGGGCACCCCACACTATCCTCAAAATACCCCAAGCACTGCATCTAAAGCACGCGGCCCGAGTAAATCCTTGACGTCCCAGACTCCACCGTGTGCCCCCTCAACAACTCCACTACCGCCGCTGAATCGCTAACTGTCTTCTCCGACGACAACACGCTCGACGGCACAGCCGCAGCGGACGACGACGAGGAAGAAGATGTCTTTATGTACCGTCTGCAGCGGCGAGCGATCTGCTTCACGAGGGCCAATTCACTGGTGGCGAGAAGTGGAATTCACGCAGCAGTTTTCTCAGATGAAGAAGGCAAGGGTTCTTTGCACCAGTGCGTAAAAGTTTTCCCACCGCGGTCAGGACCAGTCTTTATAGGCCTAAGAAAGCGCCTCGGGAAACCATCGGTCCCACAATAAAACATCACTTCCCAACGGTCATATTTCAACCCCCTCAAGGACCACTTCAACCTAATGAGAGCACCGTTTGACCATCTCCTAGAAAAGACTTCGGGACTAGCTCACCAAGATGAAGTAGCCCCTCGGGGGGCTAGTGTTGGAGTGAAGGCTTATCACCCCCTCGGTTAGACCTTTAACATCAATCGAACAGGTTTTGTCGCAGGTACACAAAGCGATGAGTACTTCCATCGGTACTAGTATTGAGGTCTCCAACCAGAGCTGCTAGAGACGTCGGAGCGAAAGGCCACACTGTTTAAAAGGGGGCTCGTTGCAACCTCGCGAAGGTGCCCCCATAGTCTCGGACATTTCTATACGACGACAGTCCTAGAGAGGTCAAAGGCTCGGCTTCACATAGCGAAGGGCGCTGCATGGGCGAAGGCCATGCCGCTCAATGGTGGGGCCCAGGCTGCGCTTCGTCTCCATTTGGGCCCCGTTTGTATGCCCCTCCTTGGGGTAGGTTCCATAGTATGTCTAATAAGATTGTACTTCTGATCAATGTAATGACCCCGTAAGGAGGAATATTCTAGAGTTGTAGCAGGTAACTTGGGGTATAACAGTACTTAAGGGATCCACCTACCTACCCGGTTACCTATAAATATGCCTGCACTGTACATGGACGGTACACACATAACAATACGCTACAGTTCCCTACCTACTATTTTGTTGTGCACCTGAGCTCCCTCCTTCTCTGGTGATTGGGCCCACCTAACCACATGTCATTGGGTCCCAACAAAGCTAACATAGTATGATTGACCCGATAACCTCCCTATACCAGCAGCTCCTCAAACCGCGGTGCCTCATCCGAAAATTCATCACAAATTGTTAAACCTCAGAAATAAGGAGAAAAATAGGAGAACATTTCCGGTAGAGCTGACAAAATTTGGGTAAATAGTTTTCCAATATTAACACTGTTTAAAAATAATTAACACCCCAGTTGAAGAGTTTTAGTAGAGTTTATCCACTAAAGAATGAATCTGCTCATTGTTTTCGAAAATGAAAATAGAGGGTAAAAATAGGAAACTAATGAGCACTTTATTTTCCTAGATTTCTTAGAGTACCTAAGAAAAATGTATTAGTCCTAAATCCAGTGAAGTAATATAGAGCCATCATTTAAATAAGTAAAATAGAGAAAGCTTCAGAAAATCATAGAAAAAGAGTCTAGAGAAGAATCAACCCCAACTTTGAGAGTGATTGTCCTTGTGCTAAGATGAACCTAAGAAAATTACTAAATCTGTTGTTTGATACTTTTCAAAAGACAAGTTAGTTGTAAGTGCTATTCTATCCCCAAACTTTAGAAAACACTAGATAAAATACCACTAAGTATCACTTTGTGAAATTTGGTATAAGGCTCTAATACTTTACCTAGATACTTGGAGAAATGTCCATTAGGACAATAGCAACTGTTAGATAAGAGGTGTAGCATAATGTGCCCCTTTGCTCTAGAATTTGTTATTTTTTCCAGGGCAGACCCTAATTACTTTTGACCCCAAACTCCTAGGACAACCTCTAGTGACCAGTTGGAAGTCACTCTAATTTTTATAGAATTTTTGGAATTTTCAAAATAGGGTTGTAGTTCGAATCACCCCTTTAAACCTTAGTCGAAAAGGAAAAGGGAGTTAAGAGTAACACTAATGATTAGTTTAGTGACTTAAGCAAGACCCATCTAATACTTAACTAAATATTTAAGAAAGTAATTTGAGCCTTAATCAACCCCTTTCCAAGAACAAACCTCAAACTAAGAACACTAGAATGCCAACTCCTAGGAGGACTTGTTTAATAGCACATTTCCCACATTTTTGCTAAGAAACCTAGTATTACTAAACCATGCATCACCAATAAGCTTTTTAGCATATCATGACATATCTCTCATGCATTTTCATTTGTTATATTGCAACCCCGCTGACGGAGAGTACATGCTGATCCTAGAGCAAGAAGTTGATCAAGAGGAGAGCCAGGAGCCTACTCCCAAACCTGCTGCCAAGGACATCCCAGCAACACCAACACCTGAAGGAAAGCCTCGATTTTATGCATAACTGTTATATATGCTACATTACTGCAATTCGATTTTAGGCCTGTACTGTGCACTTACGTATAGGAGTTGTTTGAAACCCTAGATGCATGAACTCAAGTTCCTTTATGAAATGGATACTAGTATGCTAGGTCGAGTAGCTAATATGCTAATTAGGAATCTCATTAGAAGTCTAGTGATGTTGGTCACTTGTTCTCAAATGCAGTGAATCAAGAACAAGGCAACACAATTGTTATAGATTAAGGACCTTCGTCCTTCGAAGCATTACCTCCTTTCGGATATAATGATCTTCGAACGAAGGTCATGAATGACACACCTTCATCATTCATGAGAATAAGAGTTCATAGAGACAATATATGTTATTCATTCATTCATATATTTATTTCATGATATACATATCAACATTAACAGAATTTATATTACATTGATACCTTCGGCTTGTTTGAAGGTGTTGACGCGAGAGCAATTACAATTCAGCGTGAACAGTATGGGTGTACTATTCACCTATTTATAGGCACGGGACGTAGCTCGAGTAAAAGTACATTTATGACCTTAACATGTACACATAATCGTAACATAAATCATCAGGGATTAACTAGTCTTTTCCTCTCTGACTCGGCTGCATATTTGACCTTTGTCGCCACCTTAAGCTGAAGTTGTCGTCCTTCGGCTGTAGCTTCGACATTCGATGTTGTCTCTTTCAGACAATGTTTTCGTCTTGAGGACCTTCGGCGGAGAAAAAGACCCCCAACAGTAGCCCCTTCGCGGTGCTAGGTCGATTTTTCATAACGAGCTCTGTCCGTGAAAATAGAAGGCTTCTGCATACCTAAGGTCCAAAAAACACCTTTCCTGAGCTTGTTATTAAAAAACAAATATAAAATTTACGGCGCTTACCGGTCCACCGATCAGCTAGTACGCGCGTCTCGGCGGTTCGCCTTCTTCACCTGTGGGGCTATATAAAGAGACGAGCTGGTGAGAAGTTACCACAACATTCATTGCTACTGTGCCATTGTGCTATTGAAAATTTTTACCAAAGCCAAAGCTTCTTGCTTTCCGTGAACTTGTTGTATAATCTTCAAACAAACGTCCAATTAGTTGATTGTAGCTTCGTCTCGTAAAATCTAAAATAGCTAGAGTGAGGTCTACTGCCAGAGTAGCACGCGAAGGAGAAGAGGCTGGAGATTCTGAGACGGCCCCCATCTCAGAAATGATGAAACGTTCTGGGTTAGTTGTACAAGAAGAAAAAGAGCCAGTTCCAATAGAAGTTGTTGTTGTTGCCGAAGCTGATCCAACTATTGTCGAAGTTGACAAAGATAACAAAGATGATGATGGCATTTTAAGTCCGAGCAAACCTAGCCATATTGAGTTTGGAAAATCCACAGTTAAAGTGGAAGATCTGTTTTTAATGAAGAAATAAGGATATTTTGGAAAGCATGATGACGAACTAGTTCGGTTTGCTGGGGAAGAAGTGAAACCGGAACCAAGGAACAACGAAGTCGTAGTTTTTAAGAGCTTCTTTAGAGCAGGTCTTCGATTCCCTCTATACAACATGATTGGTGAAATTTTAAAGAAGTTTGAGATCTACCTTCATCAACTCACCCCAAATGCCATAGTTAGACTTAGTGTCTATATATGGGCTCTCCGAAGCCAAGGGAAGAGTGCCAACGCTGAAGGATTTTGTCGGGTGCATGAACTCCACTACCAGACGAAGGCTAGAGCTGGAGGACTTCATAAGATCTTTGGATGTTACAATTTTGTGTACCGTAAAGATACCAAAGCTCCTATGGTTGGTTATCGCACCAAGTGGCCGACTGGCTGGACAAATAAATGGTTTTACGTGAAAGCTGACGAGAAGAAGAGGGAGAAACTTATGACTATGGTGATGAGTCCCTTGGGACTGAGCTTCGGCATGACACGACCATTATGCAATATGTAGCTCGGCTCCCCCTGCCAGTTAGCCGAAGTGGAAGTCAAGGTTGTTGTGGAGCATATTACTACTCAGGATTTGGTGCAAGAATACCTGGCCAATAAAACTTTTCCAACATCTGGTGGGTGGGGAATGCTGAAGAAAATAGAAGGGAATGAATATGAACTTGTACGACTTCCCTGCCGCTTCACATTTTAGAAAAGCTTCGGCAAGTCGTGTATCGAATGGTTGGAACTAATAAAAACAATGTGCAATGAGATCCTTGGGAATTATAGTAAGAAGGAGGACTAGCTAATGAATGCTGCCTTCGTCACGCGAGAGGAACAGAGACTAAATCGGGTGATGGATGCCCTGGGCTTCGAGTACCCTGACTATGAAAGACTTGATGAAGAAGCTGTGGGGTTGAAAAGAAAAAGGGTAGTATGTGTGTTGAAAAGGTAAGCATAGAGGTCTATTGAAAAGGATAAGAAGAAAAGGTTGACAAAGAACCCGAAGTTGACACTAGAGCCTTCGGTACCAAAGAAAAGAAAGGCTATGTCATCTGACCGCGGAGAAGAAGAGAGACCTTCTCCGCCAAAGCATTCAGAAGAGACCCCTTTAGCCGCTTCCACTGGCATTGCAGAAATTCTAGAGGTAATGATTGCTGTTGGTACTCGCTCTCAGTCGCAAGGAGGCCAACAAGGATGAACGGTGATGTCAACAGGGTTACGTGCTAGAAGGCAATAGCTCTGTTAATCTGGCCTCTCACGGGCACTGTGCGGGGGTATTTATAGGTACCTAAGCGCCCAACGCCTTGTGCTAAGGACGCATGTGCCCTCAGCTACCTAGGTTATCCCCAGAATATTCCCATAAAGCGGGGTTACAGACTGTAATTACAGGGATGCCTTTACAAATCAGGCCCGTAACGCGCGGCGGCCACGCAGGGCCCGTTACGATGGGCCGGATCGCACGTGGGCCTCTGAACTGGACGAGGCCGCACTGTGGGATGACGCTGTCGCCGGTCTTCGTCTGGTGCCGATCAAGCGAAGGGTGTCCCTGCCTGTTTTGTCTCTGTCAGACCAGCGGCTGCAGCGAAGGCTTCGAGCGAAGGGTGGCGTCTTTGCCTTCGCCCCAACATTTGCCCTCCGAGGGACCAGTTCGGCAAAGCCACCTGGTGCCGAAGACGTCGCTAGATGGCGGAGACGCTGCCCTCGCTCGAATTGGTTCCGCAGGGGTTTTTGATATGACCGTTGATTGACGGCGTACTGTTGGATTGCGGGTTTCTCGAAGCGCTGCGCCCTGCCTATAAAAGGGGGCGGGGGACGGTGCTTTTTGAACTTCACTTTCCGCACTCCGTGAAAACCCTAGCCGCCCGCCGTCTTGCTGCTTGACTGCCCGCCGTGCTCTTGTTCGCCGGAGATCTGGCTCGAGTGAAGCAGACCGCCCGTCGCCGCCGACGGTACGTAGCGATGCCGACCTCCTCTTCTTCCGCTGCCGCTACGCCGCCGGCCGATCCCTCGCCGCCGGCCGCCTCCTCCTCTGAGGAGACGATGAGTAGTTTGATGGCGGAGGAATTGCGCGCCGGCGATTCTGTTGATTTTGGCGTGTCGCGGATGTCGTCGGCCCTCGTGCAAGATATGCAGCGGTTGGGTTACTTCGGCGGCGGAGTTGCTCGAGTCCCGGGGACGGAGGAAGTCCCCGAGCCGGAGGGCGAGTTGGTTGTTTTCGAGGCGTTCTTCGCCGCCGGTCTCCGCTTGCCTGCGCACCGATTTGTTGGCGAAGTCCTGCGCAGGTTCAACGTTCAGATACATCAGCTGACACCGAATGCCGTGGTGGCTCTGTCGAAGTATGTCTGGGCGACGACTTCGTACGGTGGACAGCCATCGGTTGAAGTTTTTGCGAAGTATTATTGTTTGCACTGGCAGAAGAGGATGATTGGAGACGAAGTCGCTCAGTTTGGGTCCTGCACATTCACGCCGAAGACCGGCAAGACCACGATGCAGGTAGTCGAGTTGGTTCCTTGCGCCCGCAATAAGTGGGGCAACTGGAATGAATTTTGGTTTTACGTTGCTGAGGGTACCGTCGAAGGCCATGAGGGACTCCCCATGTCCGAGATGTGTTCTCATTTTTACTCAGTGTACCCGCCCTTTGAAGTGACGGAGGAGGATGTGGACGAAGGGGCCCTTCGGTGCGCCGCCGGCCTGAGCAGTGGGCGCGATTTGGTTGAAGAATTTGTGGCGTACGGGGTATGGCCCTTGGCGCATGGCTGGGCGTTGGGCGAAGTGTGCCCTCGCCAGATGCCTTTTCATGGTGGAAGGGTGGTGCGAAGTCCTGCCTTCGCGCTGAATCTGCAAAACCGCGACCCGGCCGCCTTTGTGCGTGAGGCGGAGGATGGGGCGGTGCGGCTCGTTGGACGTTACTTGCCGAGGACAGAGGGCCAGCGCACTTTGATATCCGCGGGTCGAATGACCGTTTGAACAGGGTTTTTGAATTAAATCAATTGCCATATGACGGCTATCCTGGTCAAGACGAAGTGGACCGCCGTGGGAAGAAGCCGGTGGTGGAGACTGGAGACGACCCTGCGCCGACGGCCGCCCCATCCTCTAAAAAGAGAAAATTAGGTACTGCTATGGGAGGTCTTGGGGTTTCTGATGGTTTTGCTAGAGAGTTGATGAGGACGTGCGCGGCCCCCGGGGGAAGGATGTCTTCGCCCGAGCTCCGGGAGTCTTCGGCTCGGATGCTGAGGGTTACCGGGGGTTGTTGGCCTAGGAATGTTCCTATCCCCCGCGCGGCTGGCGAGGACTTTTTTACATCTCGCATGGTTCGTGAATGGAGAGTTTTTCCTTACGGGCGGAATATTGCTGCTGTTGTGTCGGCAGTGATGGACAAGGATCGCCAGGGAGCTGCACAAAAGCGACAGGCGGTTGTCAGGCTCGTTGAAGCCAGGCCGAAGAGGCATCGGGGGGCTGCGAAGGCTGCGGCCCCCGGCGGAGGCAAGCCGCCGCTGGCGGCGAAGTCGGGCGCCCCTGTATCTAGCAAGGCGCCGGAGGCAACGGCAGGCGCCGAAGGCTCCAAATCGACGAAGGTGGTGCCGCCGTCCAGCGGAGTGGCGGAGGTCGCGAAGGCGGCCCGAGCGTTGTGGTTGTCAGGCAAACGTGTCGCCGACTTCGGCACCGATATTAATGTGGACGACTATCTTGGTGGTAAGTCGTTGGCTCGTTTTTTTTATTCGTTGATACGTCGCAGGGTCGGACGAAGGCCAACTTGCTATAGTTGCGCCTGCCGCGGCGACCACGACGGCTGCCGTAGTGCCGAAGGCGAAGGGCGAGGCTCTTAGCACCGGAGGCGAGGTGTCGGCCCTCGCGGCCGTCAGGGATGAGGCGGGCGCTGCGTCCCGCCGGCTGAAGGAGGTGACAGAGGCGCTGAGTCAGGTCCGCTGAGCTAGACTCTCTCTCTTTTTTTTTGTTTTTTTTTTGCTGGGGCCGCGGCCTTACGTGTGTTCTGCAGGTGGCTGACTTCGCCAACCGTACAGCGTCGGGGGCCCTCACGGCAGCTGTGTCTGCCGAAGTCGAGAGACTTCGGACACAACATGCTGACGCCGTCCGTGAAAAATCGGCCGCCGACAGCAAGTGCCGTAAGCTGACGGACAAGGTGGCCGCACTGGAGAGGGAGAAGGCTGACCTCCGGCGCCAACTGGCGGGGGAGAGGAGGGAGACCAACGAGGCCCTCGCCAAGGAGCAGGCTGCGCAGGCGGAGGCCAAACTGGCGCGGACGGAGGGCAATCTTGCCAGGGAGCGCGCCGAGCAGCTGCAGGAGCGGCTCACCGCCCTGGAGAGCCGCGTGGAGAGGGCCGAGGCCGTGTCGCGCGAGGAGGCAGAGCGGACGCGCAAGCAGCTTATGGATACATACCGTGAGCTGGGCGCGCGGACCGGTGATTTCGAAGTGCCGGACCGAGAGCCCGGACTTCGCTGCCTGGAGTGGGTGCAGGAGGAGTTGCAGGCACTCCCCACTGTCGTGGAGGGGCTTATGTCGTATGCCTCCCTGGTCACCTGCGAGGGGGCGATGAACGCGCTCTCCCGCGAAGGGTGCCGGCACTTCGAGGTCTTCGACCAAGCCGATGAAGATTTTGAGCGAGATATCTATAAGGTTGAGGACCCCGTAGTGAAGGACTCCGCCAGAGCCATCTACGACCGGATGTGGGGGTCCGCATGGTCGCGAGGTGGTCAGGGAGCGGGCCGAGACGACGAGGGCTCAGGTAACGTTTTCGTTTGTTTGGCGTTTGTTGGATGTGGGCTATGTGTGTGTTTGCTGAGTTTTGTGTGTTTTGTCTTAGGCGGCGTGTGGCGAGAGGGTGGACGATTTCGGGGCGTTGAACAGCGCGCTGCCTGACCCGGAGCCGACCCCGGCGGAGGCCGTGTCTGGGGTCGCCCTGGAGCCGACCCCGGAGACCGCGGAAGACGCACCGGATGCCCCCGTATCCGCTGCGGCCGGCGAAGACCTGCCCCCAGAGGTCGCCGAAGGCGCGCCTGACGCCCCCGCAGCTGCTGCGCCGAGCGCTGAAGATCCCACGGCGGTGGCGGCGGAAACAACAGCGGAAGCAACGGCGGAGCCAACGGCGGAGGCTCCCGCAACGTCAGGGCCTTCGCAGGTGGCATAGTGGGTGTAGAGGGTTGGGGAATTTTGGATATGTTGCTGAATTTTGGTTGCTGCACAGGTTCAAGATTTTGGGCCTGCGCACGCAACCGCCACTGCTAAATTTTTGGCGGCTTCGACCGCGGAAGGTGGTAATGAATGTGGTGGATCTGCATCTGAGTTTTTTGATTTTGCTGACTCTGGAAGCTCGGTTGAGTGGACTGAGGAGTCGTCGGAGGAGGACTTGGACTACTTTGCGGCCTTGGATGTGGTTGCGGCGGAGGCTTCGCCGCACGCCGCGGACGCAGAAGATGTGCCAGGTTCTAGCACCGGGCGCCGACGACGAAGGGTGGTTGCGAAGCGTAGGGTTAGTGGGGCGGAGGGGGCTCGGCTTCGTGTGAGTAGGGCTGGCCGGCAGGAACTGTTGTCTTTGCTGGCCGTCGTGAGTACAGGTGAAGGGGAACTGCGAAGTCTTTTTGCGGGTGAGGAGCTTAGGATAATGTTATTTAATTATCGGGAGATGGGAATTATTCCTAAGGTTGAGCCGATGTAGAGTGTGGTGCCCTCGCTTGTATATGTGTAAAGGCTTGTATGATGAAGTTGTGTGCCCTCGCTTGTCTATGCCTGCGAAGGCGTTGTGTTTTGTTATGTTGTGCTCGTGCGATTATAGTCGGTCTTGGCGCGGACGGTTTGATGTTGTCGTTTCTGTTTTTGTTTTGCTAGTCCGGTTGCACCCTTAGGTGTCTTCTGCACGGACAGTCTTCGCGGTAGCCTTCGGTTTTTTCGCACTTGTTGTGCTAGTCCGGCTGCACCCTTAGGCGGCTTCTGCGCGGATAGTCTTCGCGGTAGACTTCAGTTTTTTCGCACTTGTGTGCTAGTCCGGCTGCACCCTTAGGCGACTTCTGCGCGGATAGTCTTCGCGGTAGACTTCGGTTTTTTCGCACTTGTTGTGCTAGTCCGGCTGTACCCTTAGGCGACTTCTGCGCGGATAGTCTTCGCGGTAGACTTCGGTTTTTTCGCACTTGTTGTGCTAGTCCGGCTGCACCCTTAGGCGACTTCTGCGCGGATAGTCTTCGTGGTAGACTTCGGTTTTTTCGCACTTGTTGTGCTAGTCCGGCTGCACCCTTAGGCGACTTCTGCGCGGATTTGTCGCACGCGAGGGTGGCTAGCGCTTAGCCTCGCGGTGACCTCGTATTGGTCGAATGTCGAAGACCGTCGTCGCGGTCTTTTTTCGACGCATGTTTTTGCGGGGGATTTTTCACACATATATTACATGGCTCCGCCTCGTTAAAAACCTCACCCCCCGGGAGGAAAAGAGTGCGGGCCGGTACAAGATTGTTTTTGCGAATTACAAGGGCGAGATCAGCCCTGATGAGTCAAACAAAAAATTTGCGGAGGTTGTCGATGTTCCAGGAGTGCTCCAGGTCCTCGCCGTTTGGCGTTGTGAGCCTGTAAGCGCTGGGGGAAGCTTTTGTCTTGACTATAAAGGGGCCCTCCCACTTGGGCTCCAGCTTGCCCTTAGACTCCGTCCGAGCTGTTCGGACGAGTACGAGGTCCCCTTCGCTGAACTCCCTCGGGATGACTGTGTGGTCGCGCCATGCTTTGGTCTGGGCTTGGTATTTGTTTAGGGCCTGTAGGGCGAAGACTCGGTCTCCGTCAATTTGATCCTTTGAAGTTGGCTCGTCCACGTCGGGGACGGATGACAGAACTGTTCGCGGGGACCCATGCTTTATTTCTTGCGGGGTCATGGCCTCCGATCCGTATAGAAGGCGGAAGGGAGTAAACCCAGTCGCCCTGCACTCAGTCGTGTTTAGTGCCCAGACTGCCTCAGGTAACAAATCGGTCCATCTGCCCTTTTTTCATCAAGTAGCATCTTCTTGACAGCTGTGAAGATTTTCCCATTGGCGCGTTCCACAACCCCGTTGGACTGCGGATGATAGACTGAGGCGAAGGCAAGCTTGGTGCCAATGGAGAAACAAAAATCCTTGAAGTCTTGGCTGTCAAACTGCTTGCCGTTGTCAACTGTTAGTTCGGATGGTACCCCGAAGCGGCAAACAATGTTTTGCCAGAAGAATTTTTAGGCAGTCTTTGATGTTATTGTAGAAACAGCCCTCGCCTTGATCCATTTGGTGAAGTACTCGACGGCGACGAAGGCGAACTTAAGGTTCCCCTGAGCGGTGGGCAGGGGCCCGACAATGTCCAGGCCCCAGCGCTGGAGAGGCCATGTATGGGCGATCAGCTTTGTATACTGCGAGGGACTGCCTGACCGAGGAGAAAACTTCTGGCAGGCTTCGCAGGACCTTGTGACCCGATTTGCGGCGCAGATCATTGCGGGCCAGTAAAAGCCCTGGCGGATCACCTTAGCAGCTAGGGCCCTTGGCCCTGCATGTGAGCCACACGTGCCACTGTGGACTTCACGTAGGATCTGCATGCCTTCGGTTTCGGTGACGCACTTAAGCATTGGCTGACTGACCCCTTTCTTGTAGAGTTGGCCTTCAATCAGTGCGAAGTCCCGGCTTCGATGTCTGAGGCGCTTGGCCTCGCTGACGTCGGTTGGATGATAGTACCCCTGTAGGAACAGGGTTATTGGTGCCCGCCAGTCTTCGGTCATGATTAGGTTGACTATGCGGTGGCCCTCGCTGTCATTAGTTATTTGGAGCCCTTCGGGGCTCCGGACGGCTGGCGTGCCGATGATATGAAAGAACACGTCGGAGGGCAAGGACTCGCCCCTAGCGGTGGCCTTGGCCAATGCGTCGGCCTCCTCATTCTTGGCCCTATCCACATGCTGCAAGGTGAATCCCTTGAATTGTCTCTCGAGACTTCGGATGGCCGCGAGGTATTGCATAAGTGCGGGGTCCTTTGCTGCGTAGTCTTTCTCGACCTGGCCTGCGACTATCTTGGAGTCTGTTTTGATGATACAGGTGGTGACTCCGAGGGCCCTTAGCTTGCGGAGGCCGAGGATGACTGCTTCATATTCTGCTATATTATTTGTGCATCTGTCGGATTCCAGGGCGAAGCTGAGGCGTGCTGCATATCTGTGCTTGACCCCGGCTGGTGAGGTGATGACTGCAGTGGCGCCTGCCCCCACATGGCACCATGCGCCGTCGCAATGGATCGTCCAAACCTTCTCTGTGGACGGGTCTGGTTGTGTTATTGGCCCAGTCCAGTCGACGACGAAGTCTACCAGGACTTGTGACTTGATGGTTGTCCTGGGCTCGAAGCTGATGTGGTAGCCGGATAGTTCGGCTGCCCACTTGGCAATCCTCACTGATGCCTCCGGGTTTCTGAATAATTCGCCTAGTCCCCTGTCTGAGGTGACACGGACCTTGAAGGCTTCAAAGTAATGGCGCAGTTTGCGCGAAGACATAACGACTGCGTAGGCAATCTTCTCCAGCTCTGTCATGTTGCACTTGGACGGTGTCAGTACCTCAGAGACATAGTAAACAGGGCACTGCCTGACCACGCCCTCAACTGTCTGCTCCTGCACTAGTGCCGCGCTGACAGCATGCGGCGAAGCCGCGACGTAGAGCAATAGGGGGAGCGAGGAGTCAGGGCTTGTGAGGATGGCCAGCTCCGATAGGTACTGTTTTAGTGAGGCGAAGGCCGCTGCCTGCTCCGGTCCCCAGGCGAAGTCCTTTGCACCGCGGAGTGTTTTGAGGAAGGGGAGACTTCGCTCGGTGGACCTGGAGATGAATCTGTTGAGGGCGGCCAATCTGCCTGTCAGACGCTGGACGTCCCTGGCGGACTGCGGAGGCGACATGTCTACGATGGCCTGGATCTTGGTTGGGTTGGCCTCGATGCCGCGGTGTGATACCAGGTAGCCCAATATTTTGCCCTGGCGAACTCCGAAGACGCACTTTTCCGGGTTTAGGCGGAGTCGTGCGTCTCGCATGTTCGCGAATGTCTCGGCGAGGTCGGCGAGATGGTCCTCCTTGTTCTTGCTGGCGACGACGATGTCGTCCACATATGTAAATATATTTCTGCCAACCTGCCCTTCGAGTACTGTTTTGGTGAGTCTGGAGAAGGTGGACCCGGCGTTCTTGAGTCCCTCCGGCATTCTGATAAAGCAATATGTGCCGAAGGGTGTTATAAAGCTGGTGCTAGCCTTGTCTTCCTCCTTCATGTATATCTGGTGGTAACCGGAGAAGCAGTCGAGGAGTGACATGACCTTGCATCCGGCCGCGCTATCGACTATTTTGTCGATCTGCGGCAACGGGAAATTGTCCTTTGGGCAGGCCTTGTTGAGACTGGTGAAGTCTATGCACATTCGCCATTTCCCGCTTTTTTTCTGCACCATTACAACATTGGAGAGCCACGTGGGGTAGGCCAACGGCTCGATGAATTTAGCCTCTAGGAGGCGGTGCACCTCCGCCTTGGCAGCCTCTGTCTTTTCGTCGGACATTTTGCGAAGCCTCTGCTTTTTTGGTCGCACCGAAGGGTCAATTCCCAAGCTGTGCTCAATTATGGATCGGCTGACACCGACCAGGTCGAGGGCGGACCAGGCGAAGACATCATTGTTCTTGGACAGGCAGCAGAGGAGTTTCTCTTCTTCATGCGAGGTGAGGTCTTCGCTGATAGTGACTGTCTGCTTGGGCGTGGCCTGATCGAGGGGACGGTCTTGGTCCCGTCTTGGCTCTGCAGCTGTGCCTTGTCGTGCTGTTTATCGATTGGGCTGGCGGGCGCAGGGACCTCGTGCTGGGCCGTGAGGCAGTGCACGTTTCTCTGACCGGGCACGAAGTCCCGCTCTATGTTGTGCGCCGTCTGTTGGTTGCCGTAGACCGTAATGGCGCCTAGCGGTCCTGGTATCTTCATACATAGGTACAGTCCGTGAATGGCGGCTTCGAACTTATTGATGGAGCCCCGGCCCATGATGGCATTGTATGGATATACCATATCCACGATATCGAAAGTCACTTGCTCACTTCGGGCATTGGGTGCTACACCGAAGGAGAGGGGCAACTCTATTTTGCCGACGGGAAAGGTGCCCTTGCCGCCGAAGCCATACAACGGGTTGTCCGAAGGCTTGAGCAGGCTGTGGCTTATACCCATGCGGTCGAAGGCGTGGAGGAAGATGATGTCCGCCTGACTGCCGTTGTCGACTAGGACTTTGTGTAGGTCCCAGCCTGCCACGCTGCAATTGATAACCATAGCGTCGATGTGGGGGGCGCTGCGCAGGTCGACGTCTCGTGCGTCGAAGGTTAGCGGTATGTGGGACCACTTTGTCTGCACGACTGGGCCAGTGACGGCGACATGGTTGATGCTACGGTGGTGGTCCCGCTTCTGCCGCTTGGTGTCGAAGTCAGTGCTGGACCCCCCGGTTATCATGTGAATGACTCCGCGATATGGTTGATCGGCAAAGTCTTCCTGCTTTGGGGCATGGGGGATGTTTTGATGTTGCTGGTGTGGTGGTGGGGGTGGAGGAGGTACGATTTGTACTTCCTGATGGTGTTGGTAAGCGTGGTGCGGTGGATGCGGGGCGGGAGCGTGGATATATGGTGGAGGGGGTTGCTGGTAATTGTGCGCGACAATTCTGGGGTTGTCGGCTGGCTGCGCCCGTGCCATTCTGTCTCTGGTGGCCTTCGTTTCGGGGCAGTCTTTGGTTTGGTGGGCACAGTCTTCGCCATGGAAGAGGCAGTAGAATCGGCGCGGCGGCTGCGCACGCCCTCGGCCTCTACCACGAGTTCCATTTCTGCGGCCCTGGGGGGGATATTCCTGGTGACGAGGGGGGTCAGCAGCGGGATGCTGGTTGGCGATGTTGTGCACTTGCTGCTGATTGCGGCCGTCTCGACCGGAGTCGGGCTGCGGAGTCCTCGTCCACGTGCGGCTGGACTGTGGGGCATCTTTGGGTTTCCGCTGTGACTCAACCTTGCGCTGGTGGAGCTCTTCGGATTTGGCATATTTTTCAAAGAGCTGATATAGCTCCTGGAGGTTCTTGGGCGGATCTCTGATATAGTGGCTGTAGAGGACGCCGGCACGAAGGCCACTGATGGCATAGTGGATAGCGATCTGATCATCAACGGAGGGCAGCTGTGACTTGAGGGTTAAAAATTTGCGGTAATACTCCCGCAGAGTCTCCTTTTCCAGCTGCTTGCAAAGCGAGAGCTCGGCCAAGGCGTCAGTGTCAGGGCGGTACCCTTGGAAGTTGAGCAGGAACTTGTACCTGAGACTTCTCCAGGAATCAATGGACAGCGGAGGCAATCTGGTGAACCAGGTGAGAGCTGGGCCCTCTAGGGCGATGATGAAAGACTTCGCCATTGTGGCGTCGTCCCCTCCGGCGGATGCAACGGCGACCTGATAACTCATTATGTATTGCGCCGGGTCGGTGCTGCCGTTGTACTTGGGATAGGTCCCTGCTCGGAAGTTAGCTGGCCAAGGCGTCACTTGCAGGTTTGGCGCCAGGGGACTTCGCTCGTCGAGATAGTTGTCCCCTTGGAATGGCGCGGCGTGTTGGAAGGTGTGGTCGCGCTAGGGGAAACGCGGGTCTTCCGGTTGTGCTCGGTGTTGCAGGGGTGGCCCATGCTGCAGGCCGAGGTGGCCTTCATGCGTGTCTTCCAGTTGTGCGCGCTGCTGGAGGGGTGGCCCTTGCTGCAGGCCAAGGTGGCCTTCACGCTGCATCAGCGTGATCTCCCGCTCGAGGTCTTGGGCCTTCTGCTCTTCGTCGCGTATCATTTGCCGCACCTTGGCTAGTGCGGACACACGCTGGCGCTTGGCCTCCAGTATCTCTTTCTGCCTCTAGAGATTGCGGTTCTTGAGGCGCAGGGCACGCAGCTGTAGCTGTTCTTCCTCTGAGACGCCGAGGACTTCACCGTCCTCGGTGAGGTCCGCGCCTTCCAGTGGGGCGAAGCCTGGGGGCGGCTGCGATTGTCCTTCAGGGCCGCAGGTGCGGAAGGTGTCGTCTTCGCAGGTGCGGGGAACATTGTCTTCAGTGGCCTCTTGGTGGGTGGATTGGGTGAGGGCGAGGGCCTTGCCCTTTCTTGTGGCGAGCAGTGCTGCCTTCGCAGCCTCGTCAGCCTTCGGGTTAGCTCTCTTGGATGCCATCGCGGGTGGTTTTCTCGTAGCACGAATGGTGGGCGCCAAATGTTGGTACTCGCTCTCAGTCGCAAGGAGGCCAACAAGGATGAACGGTGATGTCAACAGGGTTACGTGCTAGAAGGCAATAGCTCTGTTAATCTGGCCTCTCACGGGCACTGTGCGGGGGTATTTATAGGTACCTGAGCGCCCAGCGCCTTGTGCTAAGGACGCATGTGCCCTCAGCTACCTAGGTTATCCCCAGAATATTCCCATAAAGCGGGGTTACAGACTGTAATTACAGGGATGCCTTTACAAATTAGGCCCGTAACGCGCGGCGGCCACGCAGGGCCCGTTACGATGGGCCGGATCGCACGTGGGCCTCTGAACTGGACGAGGCCGCACTGTGGGATGACGCTGTCGCCGGTCTTCGTCTGGTGCCGATCAAGCGAAGGGTGTCCCTGCCTGTTTTGTCTCTGTCAGACCAGCGGCTGCAGCGAAGGCTTCGAGCGAAGGGTGGCGTCTTTGCCTTCGCCCCAACAATTGCACCCTTACCTTTCCCAATTCTAAGTCCTCTAGGATTAGATCTAACAAGCTTATTATAGCCACAGAAGAAAAATGTTGAGAGAACTGCTGAAGTAGAGGTAAATAAGGACCCTTCGGCACCCGGTGGAGGGAACACTCAGAAGAAGTGTCGTATGATGAATGTGATGAGGGCTATCCTTGACACCCCTCCTTCAATGATTTGAAAGGAGATTACTCCCGCTATAGCTGACGAAGGTCCTCAACAAGCTGAAAACAGTGGTGGTCCCCTCGGTACAACCATATCAGAAATCGATAGACTTATAACGTTGCACCTGGGAAAATACTGAGGGGCCGATTGCTGTGGAGACTTCAGTGTCGAAGGAAAAGAGAACTGAAGAAGCCTCTTCGGAAGACAGAAGCTTCGATCTTCGGCACCTGGGCGACCAACAGCTTTCTGAAGAGGATATATCAGAATTGAAGGAATTTGCTATATCTGGCGACTACTAGCCTGGCTCCGTTCTCTTTGGTGGCGTGGATGAAGAGATTTTAGGATGTATCCGTGATCGCACAGGAGCAAAAATTGTGAGCACACTATCAAACAGTATCGGATTTCCGAAGCTAGAAAAAGACATTAGCTATTATAGAAGGTATAATTCCTCTACTATTTTTCCTTCATCAGGATGATTTTAGCATTTCATTAATGAAGATCTAATTCAATTCATCCTTTAACTCAGAGCTTACTGCTGAGCAAAGCTCTGAAGATGCAGCAAGATGACAAAAACAGGAAGAATGAGTTTGTTATCAGCGGTTTGGAAAAAATTGAAGAACTTGAAAATTCGTTGAAGGAAAAGGACATCTTGCTCAACTCAACCGAAGGCTCTCTTGCCGAAGCCTGGGCTCAGAATGAATGATTCAGTAAAGAGCTGAAGGGAGCACAAACACTTTTGAAAGAGAACTCAAGTCGATTCAGGCATGAGTTCGAAACTTTAAACATGACAATCAAGGCTGAGGCTGAAAAGAATCTTAAGCTCAGTGAAACACTTAAAGCTCTTCGGGATAAATGCTCAGCTTTGCAACCCAATGTACTGCTCGGTTAAAAAATATCTTCAATTCTGTCAGAGCTATGTCTGAAGAAGCCAACCTCTCTGCTGAAGAAATCCCGGAGCACTTGGATGTATTGAGAAGGAAATCGATGTTCTTGACGAAGTTATAATTGGTCATGGTGATTTTTGCGTGCTAGTGGCTTCTCGTGTGGCAGCTGCTGCTTTTGCCAAGGCTGGGTGCAATCACGTAAGGATTCTTAACAAACCAACCTTCAGCCTCTCGTCGTCAGACTTAGTTAATATCCCAGCTGAAGCCAGAAGTGTGGGTACATATTTATTACTCAAATCTGGGCTAAGGGCGACTAAGAGATTGCTGGAGATGAAGCTCGAGCTTTGCTTGGCAAAGTATGGCAATTTTCTTTACTTTCATATTTTTATTTCTGGTTTTCCTTATTACGTTACCCAATACCTTTGCCTTGTTGTTTTTTAGGACGATGTTGACGAAGACTGATGAGCCTAAGCTTATTCTGAAGCTCCGAAAAAAGCTTCGGAAGCTTTTCTTTCTTCTGCTAGTGACTAAAAGACGCTCTTGAAGCTTCTTCGTAAAAAACCATACTATTCAGCAAAATGTTGTCATTGAAGTAAAATCTTTGTAAATATTTGTGGATACCTTGTAATGTTGCTTTACCTTTATTCCACTGTTGCTTGCTTTGTTGTGGATGAAACCAATGCTCCTAGCTTTTTGAGCCCAAGGCGAAAAACATCATGCCTTCTTTTCGTTCACATCAAAGCACCTTCAGACCAAAATCAAAGAATGGCCTTTTCATACATAACTAAGCAACCTTGTGCTGAGGGCAAAAACCTTCCTTTACTTTCCTGTTAAGCGTCTTCGTTTATAACAAAGCATCTTCGTTCATAACGAAGCATTTTTACGCTAAAGGCAGAAACCTTCCCTTCTTTTTCGTTAGTGCCTTATGTGATATGTCATATGATGCCATGAAGCTACAGATGTCTAATGTATGTTTGTATGAATGTAGAAGATGGTGTGATGAAGTATGCAAATGTATGCCAAAGATAAAAAACTCATGCAAATACACACCCAGACTCTGCATCCCCTAAGGAATGACTTTGGAGCTAAGCTCTGCATTCCCTTAGGAACGACTTTGGAGCGACTTTGGAGTCTCTTCACCTCTTACTTAGGTGGTATTTCAGCTCTGCATTCCCTTAGGAACGACTTTGGAGCTAAGCTCTGCATCCCCTTAGGAACGACTTTGGAGCTTCTTCACCTTTGACTTAGGTGGCATTTTAGCTCTGCATCCCCTTAGGATCGATTTTGGAGCTAAGCTCTGCATCCCCTTAGGAACGACTTTGGAGCTTCTTCACCTTTGACTTAGGTGGCATTCTAGCTCTGCATCCCCTTAGGGACGACTTTGGAGCTTTTTCATGTCTTTTACACTAGATGGTGTAATCTCAGATCTTTACATTTTACATGTGGGGGAAAATGGCCCTTGTATTGTGCAGGGCTATGTAAAGAAAAATGAAAATTACAACTTATGGCCCCATTAAAAACCTTTCTACCTCTTGAAAGGAAAAGGGTGCCATAGAGAAAAGAAAGAAAATTACATGGTTCACACATAGTATCTCTGAAGCTCGTCTACGTTCCAAGATCTTGGAATGTCATTCCCGTCCATGTCTTTTAACCTGTATGATCCAGGTCTTGACGAAGATACTACCAACAAAGGGCCTTCTCACTTGAGTTGTAGCTTCCCCACTGTGTTTAGGTTGGCTATTCTTCGAAGCACCAAATGTCCTGGCTTAATATTTTTTAGTCTTACTTTCCTATCTCACCATTTGACTGTTTTAGCCTGATATTTATTGATGTGGTCTATTGCTTGAAGTCTAACCCCTTCTATAGTTTCTTTTGTTATTTTTCAAGCAAATTCATCCTCTGTCGAAGCTAGTGTCCTTATCGATCATGTTCTTGCTTCTTCCGGTGTTATTGCTTCGTCTCCGAATAAAAGCTTAAATGGAGTGAATCCTGTTGACCTTGAGACAACAGTGTTATGATTCCACACTACTTTTACCAACTCGTCTGGCCACTTTCCTTTTGGCACATTAAAAACTGATTTCATTATTTCTGTGATGGTAATTCCGTTGGCTCGCTCTACCAAACCATTGGACTTTGGATGTCTCACAGATGCAAAGTGTATCTTAGTGCCAATTTGATCACAGAAAGTTCTAAATGTTTCATCATCAAATTGTTTTCCATTATCAACTGTAATGGCCTTCAGCACACTCAAATGGCAAATGATGTTCTGCCAGAAGAACTTTTGAACTGTGGCCGAAGTGATCGTGGCTAGAGGTTTAGCTTCGATCCATTTTGAAAAATATTCCACTGCTACCACAACATATCTCAGATTCCATTGTGCTGGTGAGAGTGGGCCTAGTAAGTCTAAGCCCCACCTTTGTAGTGACCGAGTGGGCTGAATCAGTTGAGTTAGAGATGAAGGTTGCTTTTGATCTCTGGCGCACTTCTGACAGTTTTCACATTTTTGAACTAGATCCGCTGTGTCCGAAGCTGCCTTCGGCCAATAAAATCAATGTCTAAAAACTTTTCCAAGGAGTGGCCTTGATCCGATGTGAGCTCTGCATATCCCTGAATGTATCTCTTTCATTAGCTCTTGACCTTCGGCTCTAGACAGGCATTTCAATAGTGGGGCACAAACTCCTTGTTTGAAAAATTTCCCTTCTATGATCACACATGGCCTTGTGCTCGCATGCATCCTTTTTATGTATACTTCATCATCCGAAGGATAATTGCCTTGAAGGAAATATACAATTTCAGTTATCTAATTCTCGCTGTGCACATTTGAAATTGTAAGCACTGCTCGCTCCATGAGCTCGACCGAAGGTGCTTTGAGAGTTTGTGCCCCAGTGTAAGCCCCAAAAGGATGGCTTCGTATTCTGCAATGTTGTTTGTGCAATTGAAATCCAATCTGGCTGTATAGCAAGTTTTGATTTTTGTATGGTGAGATTAAAATAGCCCCACGATCCATCACAGAGCACTGTCCAAGCTTCGGTATCTGTTAGGTGTCCTACTTCATGAGCCCCTAGCGTCCAATTAGCTGTGACACCCTAGGTGTCTATTTCATGTTACGTTGGGAGATTTATCCTAATCTCGGATGCTCAGTAAAAATTTCTATTTCTCGCTCGTGTATGTCTCTGATTATCCAGACTATTCATTCACATTTCACCGATTTCTGAATTATTTCAATCTCGAGAAAGGCCGAATTTGGAGCCTGTAAAAAACTTTTATTCTCGGCGCGAATGCAAACTCAAAAATCATCTCGATTTTTAAGTCTCGTCTAAAGCTCATTGAATCAACTCTTGGCGGTTGCTAGTTGAGCCGTGTCCGAGTCCAATTCCTCGGACTTTGATCGATGTCCGACTATTTTGTCCGGATCCGTAGTCTCAAACAGGAATACCCAGTGTGTTCGCATCTATATAATTCTAACCAAATCAACTTAATATCTTTGTGTCCGATCCGAATTCGAAAATCAACATCGGCAATGATTTTTATTAATCCGACTCATTTTATTTCGATGCTGAATCCGAAGCCGATCGATCTCTATTCATTTTATTTCTACTTGTGCGTGAGAATTTAATTTCCTAGCGACACCCAAATAAAATGTTTTGGTTCATTTTATTCTGAGGTCTCTCGTTTATCCGTACGTCAGTTCGCTCCATTCCATGCGTTAGTCTCAGCCTACGAGTGAACGCTGCGCAAATCGGCCGATAGATGACCACTCCTCTCCAACCAATAATTGTCACCGTCCTGATAAACCACTCATACGAGAGCTCTTGTTTCAGAGAAATAAAATAAAGTTTACTTAGCTCCTGAGCAATCATCCTTTTTTTTGTTCTCCTTAAAAATTTCATTAGCATCTGTTTTCTTTCCTGTGCCCGCACACCACATCCGACAGCGCCACCGCGTGGCGCAGGCAGTCTGCCATCACCGCCCATGCTGGCCAGTAGCTTGTCGCCGCACTCTTGGCCAATGGCTGCCACTGCCAGCCCCTAGCTAATAGATGGCTGCCTCCCACGGTGCCCAATGGGTTGCCAGCAGCGTCCCGTTAAATCAATCAGCCAGCCAGTTCCTTCTTCCATTTCCTAGCTGCCACGCTTCTCATGCACACAGCCTGCTCGTCTTCCACCTCCGGCCATCTTCCTCCCTCTGCTCCTGCTCGCCCATGGAGCCCTAGTGACCGCGCCCCTCGCCATGGAATCCCCCTCTCTGCTCCTTCCCCAAACTCGCCCTCATCACCAAGGTTGCCGCTCTCCTCTCCCTACCACACCTCGCCGGTTTCTGCTCGCCTGCGCGCTCGGCTCCAGTTGTAGGCTCCCCTTCCCCTAGCTGATTCATGATGCTAGGAGGATCTCCTCCTCGGCCGGCGCTCCAACCTAGCGTCCATGGCGCCGGTGCCCTCCCTCAGCAGGCTGGTCGGTGAGCTCTGCCCCTCCCTCAGCAGCGTGCCGCGACCCTTTCTGCTCGTGCGCGGGATTGCTGGCAGGATCCTGCCATGGCCGAACCTGCCCCCTCTAGCTCGGCGCCTCTCCCTACTACCTTCCAGGGTGCGCCCCCACTCACTGCTACATCTCCTCTCGGCTTCCTCTCTGCATTAGAGAGCGCAGGTACATGCTCGGCGCTTTAGCGCCTAGCCATGGTGGATGTACGGCGGGCTATCCCTTCCTGCTGGGCAGAACCAAAGTCTGGGTCTTCCGCTCGCCCAGGCAACGAATCCCGCCCCGGCACCTGCTCCTTGGCACTCGGCGCCCAGCCTTCTGTATGAGCAGTGCACTCCCCTTCTGAAGCACCTCGCTGGCACCCTCATCGTCCATCAACAGCATCCCATGGCGCTGCTGCCCCCATGGTCTACCTGCTGCGAGTTTTGCCTCGTCGCACTCGTCGTCGGGCTCAAACCGGGTGTGCGCAGCCCATCCGCGACAGCGTCGACCCTCGCGGCGGCCTTGTACCCGCTTTGCTCCCCGAGCCGAGACCTTGCACGCAGCAGCAAGTCTCGGATCCCCTCCGCATCGTGTGCTTCACTCGATCTGCGCAGCGCCTGCGCGTCGTCGTCGAAACCCGTGGTGGGACCCCCGCTGTCCCGTGCTTTTCGTGTTCGATTAAATGGCCGCACCAATGAATCGTATAATAAACTGTGCCGTGCTCGCAGCCCTTGTCGACGTCATGCCTCGCGCATCGCTCGTTGGCAAAGAGCCCAAACTGATGGCATGCATGCGCAACTCCAATCGGATTTCGGCCAGGTTGTTCGCTTTAGAAAAATTTTGATTTTGTTCTATTTACGATTCAGTCGATGGCATGAATATGTGCGTGAAAGTATAATTGTATGAATGGAAGCGTGTAGAGAAGAAAATGAAGTAGAAAAGAACTCAAATGTTTTTATATTTTGATAGGAAAAATATGCGATGCGTTGTTTGATGCGAAGACTAAGTTACAAAATGCGGATTATGTTTTGGGAAATGCATCGATATGTGTTTATGTGAAAAGTGTAATTGTTTTATGCAATGTGATGGGATTCATGATTATATATGGGGTATATTTATTGATGTGGCGAGTAGTTTAGAAAATGCTAGTTTGCATGGAGGATGTATTGTTAAGACATGAGTGTCGGAGTTCATATATTAGTAGTTACGCTACGATGATCGAAGTGTCTCGAGTGCATGCCACCATATGGTTGTATGCGAGACAGGGTTATGCGCATGATGAGTTTAGTAAAAATCCATTGGTGTCACTGGTGTTAAGTTGAGGTTTATTTGCGCGTGGAAAGTAATAATGTGTTTAATACTTAGAACTCTTAGTCGATAGTAGAAATTGTTTTGGCTTATATAGAGAGGTGGTGACATGCCAAAGTAGTCATCGCTTTTTCTATATTTATAAGTCGAGTCGTGACGATGCGTATTATGCGTTCGTTAAATTATGCTGTGCATATAGTGTATGATTGTGCTCACGATTTCGAGTAGACACTTCAAGTAAGTCAAGTAGGTTTGTGATACAAGTGTGTAATGGAGTTAGTTGTTTTTGGATAATTATTGAAATACTCGGTTCATATGATAAACATGTATGCGTTCATGATTGGGGAAGTAAATGCATGGTGATTGCGAGTTGGAGACTGGTGGTTTACGATTCATATAAATTGGTCGATGTGCGAATATACGTGTGAATATGTATGTTTATAAAAATGTTGTAGTGTATGTTGTGTCTCAGTTTGCAATAATAAAAGGTAAGCCGACGTGTATGTTGTATAGCAGGCTATGTCGTTGCTCTAGTTAGCCGACTTGTTAGGTGGCCTTGGTTAAGCTCGTAATCACAATGAATTGCTTGATGTGGTCTAAATGTGTATAGTTATGGTCGCGGATGAAAAGTAGTAATGTTCATGTGCTGTCCAAGTTAAAATGCAAATTACTATGTGAAGAGCGCACCGATATATATGTATGTCGGGTTTGATTATTGTGGTGACTACGTTGTTAATTGTGTATCGTAATTCTAGCGCACGAAATACCTTGTATAAAATTAGTAAGTCTATTTTTTGGTCCTTATTTGATTGTTTTAACTCTAACAAATGGTAAAGTGTTAGAATAATTCAAGTCTTTAGAACATGGCAATTCTTGAAGTATATATGAGCTAAAAATTTATTAATTGTTGTTTTGGACTACACGCGTTGTTTTTGCCGTGCTATTTGTTTAATGAACTAAATCATGTTTTCTGTAGAAAGGCCATATAGAAAAGTGGTAGATAACTTTACTATCTTACTCGTGTTAAAATTTGACAGCCATAAGTCTGATCGTTTAGAAATTATGCTTTTCACAAGTTCAGTAACTGAATCTGTCCAATTTCTGTACAGATTTCAAAAACTGCATTGTTTGCTTAAGTTAATGTTACAATCAGTTCATGGTCGTTATAATAAAGTTGTATATGCTTTTCATATCTTGCTTGTGTTAAAATTTCATAATCATAGGCCTGAGAGTTTAAGAGTTATAAATTTTACAAACTGGTTGCTATGTTCTGTCCATAACAGATTTCGAAAACTGTGTTGTTTGATTTAGTTAAACATTGAATATCTTCTTGGTGATTATAAACACAGTGTAGTACGTTTTCTGAGCTTTCCAAAAAGTCTTGGATCACTCTTTTTGGTGATCTGAAGATTAAGTTATGGATGTTTAAAGTAGGAAGACTGAATCTGTCCAAATCTGGGCAGCAAAGTTTTCTAGTGTCTTTTATCCTTAATTGCATATTGAATCACCTTGCGATATTTATAAATGATATGTAGAAAATTTCATTATCTTTCCAGAAAGTCGAGTACCACCAGTTTTGGATGCATGAGTCTCTAGTTATGAATTTTTAAAACAAAGGGCCTGAATCTGTCCAACCTGGATAGAGCTGTTATTTTTGCACAATTCAACCTTGCTAAGAGTCTAATCATATTGAGATGATAATACCAAAGTTGTAGAGAGTTTCCTAAGCTTTCTAAAAAGTATTTGTTTACTACTTTTAGATAAATATTTTGTGAGTTATGACTGAAACAAGCAACTGTTGTGCTGCTTTCATAATTTTGCTATGTTTGGTGGATTGCTCTACTCTGTTGTGTTTGGCTCGAGTCGACTGTTTCCTCGTTTTGATGTTGGTTGAACACGCAGTAATGATAATATAACTAATATAATTAAGCCTACGTATATAGGTAACTAGTGCACGTCTCGCTAAATTAGTGAACTAAATTGGTTAAGGTCTAATAAGTGTTTGTCTAGTGAATAATTGTAAAGCCCAATTAAGTGACTAATTTCTTTTCAACTAAGTTTGTCTATATATAAGTTGTAGCGAACTTAGGTACTTAACTAATTTAATGTTAAGTAACTAATGGATGATTAAACTGAACTTGGTTAATGCTTGTACTCGTGATGTCGTGGTTGTGATGGTTATGTATGTGATAGTGTTTGTCGGTTTCTTAGTAGTGTTAAATTCATAGGTCAATAATGTATGGCTAATTAGCACCTACGTATGATCGTTGGCGGTACCGTGTCTTGCGTCTTATATCTAGCTCGCTACCGTGTGTCTTTGTATATCTTGTGATATTTTTCATTATATTCATACATATGCATCTTGTATCTCATTTAGGACCGAGAGATGATGATCGTGCAAGTGATGTAGTGTCAACCACAAGATGCAGTTGGTGGATGACCCAAACAAGGATGGACATGACCCTTGGATGCTCGCCAAGGGAGTACCCTCTAGCAGACACTATCTAGTGTTGAATTCCAGGCAAGCCCCGATTTTATGCATAACCGTTATATATGCTATTTTACTGCACTTAATATTTGTAGGCTTGTACCGTGCACTTAAGTGTAGGAGTTGCCTAAAACCCTAGTTGCATGAACTTAGGTTTCCTTTTGAGATGGATACTAGTATGCTAGGTCGAGTAGCTGTTATGCTAAATCAGGATGTCGGTAGAAGTCGAGTGATTTTTCTAGCACTCGCGCGAGGTCAGGAATTGGTTGTATCCATTTTGATAACAGAATGATGATGGTCTGTGGACACGGATCCATGGGGATGCGCTGTCTATGAGACGAAATTGGAATAAGGATTAACATGCGGATACCTGTGTCAAGCGTTTGAACGTACTAAACACATGTCGGGAAATATGGTAACCGGTAAGCCTAGTACCTGAGTGAAGCCGGGCGCGGACTTTCCCCCTCACTTGTCCTGAAACGTGGTCTCCCATTCCGGATATGGTGGGTACAAGTGCGGTAACTGCACGACGGCAGCCGGGGTCAGTGGAGCATTGTATGCCAAGGCGGTGAGCCCTGGCCGCGAACGGGGGATCGATGGGGATAGTTGATATGTGTGGGGACGGAGTGCCCCTACATGTCGTGTGTTTAGGTTTACCTTGCAAGGTTAAAACTCGATTCGAATCGTCTGCTTCTCGCAGCTAATGAGACTGCTTGATCCATTGTACTGCATTGAGTAATACGTGGAAATGAGGTTACTTACAAAAGATGTTGATTGACTAAATTGCTTGATACCATGTATGGATAGCTAGGTACTCATCTAGTCTAAAATTATTATTCCAGAACTTGAAAAGCTAAAACTTGATTTTAGACTCAGCTAGTGCTTTTTGCAAGCCAACCCCCTCAGCCAAACAGCTTCATGGTCTCGAGGTAGAGGAGTAGACTCCTCACACCAGGTAAGTCTAGCTGAGTATTAGTATACTCAGCCTTGCTTGTGACATAATTTTTGTAGGTACCTCCTTGATTTGGTTGATGGTGTGACTTGGCCTTCATCCCTGCCACCGGGATAGATGGTCGCGAGGGTTACTGGTTCCGCTGGAGAGGACCAGGAGGAGTAGCGTGGCCGGGCTTCACCATGTTACTCGGTTTTCTCCATTAGTTATTTCTGCTGCACTAAAAACTATTGTTACTGCTTTTGAAACTCCGATAATGTAATCACTATTAATACTTCTTAAATTTGTGTATTATGCTTTATTGTATTTCTCTGTGCCTCACCTTCGTGTGAGCTAGTGGTATTCGATCCTTGGTAAGTGGCTTTATCGGACTAGATCCGAGGGACTGACGGGTTATTCCGATTTTAGTGTGTTGCTACCATCAAGGTGCGACTTGGGCACTTAAGCTGGAATAATCTGGGTGGTTCCGCCACATTAAAAACAAAGTCTGCTAGTGCTTGGGATTGGATCGAGGATCTGTGGACAAAATCAATGGTGAATTCGTTCAGCTCTACAACCCATTTGCCAAATCTTCTTGTAGCTTTTCTATTTCTTATTATGTCCTTTAGAGGTTGGGACGAAGGTACTATCATGTGGTATGACTGGAAATAATGTCGATGCTTTCTGGAGGCCATTAGTATAGCAGATAGTACCTTCTCCAACTCTGTGTAATTTCTTTTCAATGGACTTAGTACTTCAGAGACGAAGTATATTGGAACTTGATTATTTGTTTGTTCGTCTTGTTTCTCTTGCACCAGCGCTACACTGACTACATCGTGGGAGGCAACTACGTACAATAGCAATGGAGCTCCTAATGAAGGTGGAGTCAAGGTTGTTAGATGTACAATATATTGTTTCAGGTCTTCGAAGGCATTTTGTTGATTCACTCCCCATTGAAAGACTTCGGTTGACTTTAGTACTTCGAAGAATGGTAAATTCCTTTCTGCTGATCTTGAGATGAATCTATTCAATGATGCCAGCCTTCCTGTTAATCTCTGAGCACATTTTCTTGACTTTGGTGGCTCCATCCGAAGTATAGCTTCTATTTTGCTTAGGTTGGCTTCAATCCCTTTTGATGATACTAGGCACCCAAGAAATTTTCCATTCTTCACCCCGAAAACACATTTTTTGGATTTAGCTTGAGGCCAGCCTTCCTGAAATTAGCAAATGTTTCTTGCAAATCAGCAATGTGGTTTTCTTGCTTCGTGCTCTTGACTATGATATCATCAACATATGTCAAAACATTCTTGCCGATCTAAATGCTGAGAACTTTGGAAGTCATTCTGTTGAAGCTTCCTCCAGCATTCTTGAGCACCTCGGGCATTCGAAGATAGCAATAAGTTCCACTAGGAGTTATTAAGCTTGTTTTGGGCTCATCTTCCTTCTTCATCCAGATTCGATGATAGCTTGAGTAGCAGTCGAGCAGGCTCATGAGTTCCGAAATGGTTATCGCATCTACGATGGAGTCTATTCTTGGCAAAGGGAATTCATCCTTCGGGCACACCTTGTTGAGATCTGTGAAATCAATACACATTCTCCACTTTCCATTGGCCTTCTTTACCATAACCGTGTTGGCTAGCTATTCTGGGAATGTTACTTCTCTGATCACTCCGACACTAAGAAGCCTTTTAACTTCATTTCTTGCCCTTTGGCTTTATCATCTGACATCTTCTGAAGCTTTTGCTTCCTCGGTCTGACATTTGGGTCTACATTGAGAGAGTGTTCGATGACATCTCTGTTGACACCATAAAGATCATTGGTTGACCAAGAAAAAACATCCTTGTTATTGAACAAGAATTTTAACAGAGCTTTTTCTTGTTCATCAGACAGTTGGGACCTAAACAACACCTTCTGCTTGGCTATGTCTTCGCATAGAAGCATAGACTTTGGTTGATCCGCTGAAGCAGCTTTATCTCTTATATACTTATGCTGCTGGTGAACTTCGGCTTCATCTATGTTGTGAATGGCCCTTGAATCTGTCCAATTCCCTTCGGCTCTTCTAGCAGCCTCTTGGCTTCCATGCACAGTAATAGGACCCTGGTCAGATGGTATCTTCTATGACACCCCCGTGTCACCTAGGGTTTCTCCTTAGAGCTTACTCAAACCCATTATCACATGTGAACCAAACTAAGGAAAGGACATCATAAATTGATAACAAAGGTTTAAGTAAGTCTATTTCATATTAAGAAATTCTCCTTAATCATGCCATGCACCTCAAGGCAAGAAGAACTTTCAAACCCTAAATAATCCTAAGTGAGCCATTTAAGCACATAAAGGGAAGATGAGAAAAGTCTTGGGGAAAAATACAAAATTTTGATATGGACCAAATAACAAAGTTTTAGTGCACTAAATAACCAACAAAATATAGTAAGAAAGTTTAGCCATTTGAATTTTCCAAAATCCCCAAACCAGCCCTTGAACTAAGGCCCTATGGGAAAATTCAGAAATCAGAATTCTGAATTTCAGAACCCTTTCCCAAGTTCAGATGTGTTCCCTGTTTTCCAAAACTCGAATCCATAAAGTCCAAATATCAATGTGGCACCAAATTTCCTTGAACATGCTCTGGTGAAGTTTGAACTCAAACAAAAACCGTTTGACATGATTTGGGCGCAGTTTGACCTCGGGACTCGGCTGTCTGACACTGGCAACTTGCCGACGTTACAACTCTGTGTCAATAGCCTAAAACCGTGCAACATCCACACACAAACGACAAAGCACAGTTAGGGGAACAAATCCTTCACGGCGATCTTGCCCAAATTCGCGAAGATTTGCGCCCAATCGGCGTTAGAACGCGGGCAGAAACAACGGCTCCACGTGTTCGACCGTGGCTGACACGCCCGGTTCACGCCAGTTCGCGCACCCGCGCCCAGCCGTGCACGCCCGCACGCACTCGCCGGTACACGGCCGCCCGTGCACCACGCCGTGCCTATAAAGCATCCCAAGGCCTCGGCCGTACCTCCCCGCGCACTTTTAGTCCTGCCCGAGCCAAAGTTCATCAGACTTCGCCTCGAGCACGCCGCGCCACCGCTCGCTAAGCCACCTTAGCCTCGGCCACCGTAGCCAGCCCCCTCCAGCCACTTCCAAGCCACACCAGTCGCTCGGTTTGCTTCACCAGTGGCCCGTGAAGCTTTCCAAGTCCTCGGACCCGGTAGAGCCTCACCGGAGACCTAGGATCGCCATCGCCGGACTTCGGTCACCCGCAGCCACGCGTAGACCCAACAATCCGGTGCGCCATTCTCAAATTCCTCGTGCACATGTCTTACTTGACCTCTGGTGAAGCTCCCTGACCCGTTCAATTGAACTCTACCACCCTGGTTAGGCCGGATTCCTCACCACCGACGGGCTCCCCCGCCTGAGCACGTGGACTGACCTACTCTGACCACCACTGCCGATGAACCGCACCTCGACGTGATCGCCAGAGACCCCCGGACCTCACCCGACCCATCGCCGGAGCAACCTCGCCGCCGGTAAGGCCCTCCGCCCTTTTCTTCCGCCGTGGTCACTGTTCCATTAGGGGAAGGATCGCGGGTTCGATTTCACAAAACCCTAAGGGGTTTTCTGTAGATTCATAGACTCAGATGAATAGTGAACCAAGGTCCTGTTTGTAATACATTTAAAACCTTTCACTAGGGACCTAGATGCAAAACCATTTTCCTTTAAACCATTTCTATTTATTCTTTTTCAATTCAGTAGAGAACTTAGGACATTTGTATTTTGAGAAATATTCAACCAAATTTAGTCAAACCAATTTTACTGGATTCAAAATATTATGAACTATCACATAAAAATACTGAACCATGTGCTTTATATTTTAAATTTTAGAGTTTGGAATTAGTTAAGGAAACTGACCAAACCTTATTAAAATGAAGAAAATTTGTTATGCTTCTGTGATGAACTTAAGAAAATTTGTAGAAGTTCAAACCCCACTTAGACACTGTTTAAAAATATTAAGCACTGTCACACCCGGTTTTAGAAGGCAAACCGAATGCGAACCATGTACGTGCCAGGATCAGTTATTCACGTACACAGCAGTTACATAACATGGACATCATCACACAGTGCTCAAAATAGTATTAGAAGGGAATAATAGTTGATTACATCATACGTCTGAGACGTCCATATAGTTCTTACAATAAATCAAAGTGCGGAAAAGAAACATAGATAAACGCGGCCTTCACAGGCAGCCGACTGGGGGTTGCCGCTAACCCACTCCTAGAACTCGTCGTAGTCTTGGAACTCCTGGAAGTCTCCTTCCAAAGCTTCATCTTCGCCTGAGCAGTGGTTGCAATGCTGACAACCTGGGGGGGGTTTGGTGTGTAGAGCAAGGGTGAGTACACATCAACATACTCAGCAAGTATCCTGTTTGGCTGTAGTGGACTAGCTTTATGTGGGGATAAGTCAAGCAGTTGCTTTTAGTTGGTCAGATTATTATTTACTAATAGAAAGCCAAGTTTTAGCATTAACCCAAGTTATTAACCCGATGTATCCTTTCCAAACGGAAAGAATACCACTTACCAGCACCATAGTCATAACCAGAACCATCGATCTCATAACCACCTGTACCATAATGTCTCTGATCAAGTACCACTAATCACTGGAGCTCCCTTGGCCGCTCATAACCGTGAGCACGGCTGATATATCAGTTTCATAACACTCTGCAGAGGTTGTGCACTTTACCCACAAGCCGTGATTCCCTCTTGCCTCGGGCCGATCAAACCCTTAAACACTACCAAGGTGAATAGGCAGGGTTTCACTACGTAGCCTTTACAAAGATTCCTCGGGGCTGTAGCCGCCCGTTAGGTTTCCTAAATGTACCGCACTCCTCCCCAAGGGACAAATCAACCTTGGCAGAGCGAGCCGCATACACCGAGCCCCATTGACGGCACGACGGCGAAGCGAACTACACCCCGGATCCTCTAATTATTCAGCTAAGGGCACCCCATTCCACCCTCATGGTTGCACTATTTTCCCGGGCGGTCATCCATAGAACAGGTCCTTACGGAGAGGCACTCGAGAAACCGCTCGAGCCCCCTTAAAGCCACAAGTACAACATCGTAATAAGAGAAGGGAAAACAGCGTATCATAGATAATCTCATCATGTTCATTGATTAGAGTTGAGCAATAGCATAAAGCTAAACAATAATAATCCAACCCAAATAGGTAAACAAGGACATGGATAACAAAAGCTAGTCAATCCTTAGGTATAAAGGTGTAATGCGGGAGGTGAATTAAAGAATGAATAGGACAGAGATAGGTCAAAGGACACTTGCCTCCACCAACCGACTGCTGCTCAGGGGCTTCTCCTGCGAGTTCCTCGGGCTCTTCAACCGGATCGTTCTCTATGCGAGCGCAAACATACATACATCCACATATTTAATACAAAAGAACAGTACACCATACAATAGAATGCAATAAGTAAACAGACGTTCCACGCGGGCTCGCGAGTACGGTTAAGAGAGAAAGAGGAAAAGACAGTCGAGAAACGATCACGTTACATGATTACAGATTAACCACTCGCTTAATGGAAGGAAATTTAATGTAGACACTATGTTCAGCGTAAAGTAAAGTCATGTTTCATGTCTAATTATTATAAGCAGGTGGAGATAAGTAAAAAAGAATGGTCGCGCGGCGAGACGCGCGACAAAGCACTCTAAAACAAATTTAAAAGCTAGCGACTCGTCGCGCGACCGAGCACGCAACGAGGCACTTCGCCTTAGTTATGAGGAGACGTTAAACGTCGCGCGACGAAGCGCACGACGGCATACGTCGACTAAACTAAGTCCAAAGTGGAACGTCGCGTGAATGCACACGCGGCGTTACACCTTAAACAACCTGAGACAAAAATGGATCGTCGCGCGACGAAGCGCACGACGCAACACACAGATAGAATCTGAAATTAGACAAACCGTCGCGCGGCGAAGCGCGCGACGCATCACGTTAACTATCGAATAATCACCGCGAGCGCGGGCGAACGGGGACACGGTCGGGCGAGGCCGGGACGGGAACGGGCGGCCGAACGGGGGGAGGGCGGTTGAACCGGCCCAGGGGCGGTTGAACCGGCCAGGAGTGGCCGAGTCGGCCGGGGCCGCGCCGGGAACGCGCCGGGGCCGAAGGCCGCGCCGGGGGCCGCGCCGGGGCCGGGGGCCGCGCGGGGGGCGGGCGAGGTCGCCGGGGTCGGGGGAGGGGCGGGCGAGGCCGCCGGGGCCGGGGAGGGGAGGAGGAGCGCCGCCGCGGGCCGGGGAACGGGTGGGCGAGGCCGCCGGGGTCGGGGGAGGGGCGGGCGAGGCCGCCGGGGGCCGGGGAGGGGCGGGCGCCGCCGCCGCGGGCGGGGAAGGGGCGGGCGAGGCCGCCGCGGGCCGGGGGAGGGCGGGCGCCGCCGCCGCGGGCGGGGAAGGGGCGGGCGAGGCCGCTGGGGGCCGGGGGAGGGCGAGCGCCGCCGCCGCGGGCGGGGAAGGTGCGGGCGAGGCCGGCCGCGGGCCGGGGGAGGGCAGGCGCCGCCGCCGCGGGCGGGGAAGGGGCGGGCGAGGCCGGCCGCGGGCCGGGGGAGCGCGGGCGCCGCCGCCACGGGCGGGGAAGGGGCGGGCGAGGCTGCCGCGGCCGGGCAGGGGCGGGCATGGGGCGCGCGCGAGCAGGGGAAGAAGGGGGCGCGCGTGGGGAGAAGAAGGGGGAGGGAGAGGGAGAGAGAGAGGAGAAGGGGAGGGGAGGGGAGCTCACCTCGGGGTCCAAAATCCGGTGATCGCCGTCTCCAAACCCTAGGGCACCACGGGGGGGAGAGAGGTGGGAGAGGGAGAGGGAAGTTGTTGCGCGGGAGATCCAAATGAGAGAGAGAGGAGAGGTGGGGGCGCATGGGGGGGGGGTTGGGCGCCAGGGGCGCGCAGGCCGGGGCGGGCCAGGCCGGCTGAGCTGGGCTGGACTAAGCTGGGCTGGGTCACTTCGCGGATCAAAAACCCACGACGAGCGCGGACCACTAAACGGAATTAAATCGCGAACCGAAATCCGGAACGGAACGAGACGAACACTCAACATCAGACAAAGAAATGTGCTCGGCATGATGCAACACCCATGACACTTAGGTTTTGGTTTATACATGACACGAACACTTGTCACTATACTGGTTTGAAATTGGGGAAGAGGGAGCAAACGGGGAAAGAGAAAAGAGAGTAACGCCCGAATTTGGTGAGAGAAAAGAAGAAAAAATTCTACCCCCAAATTCAGGGCGTTACAAACCTATCCCCCTTAAAAGAATCTCGCCCTCGAGATTCAGGGTTGGCTAGCAAAGAGCTCAGGGTATTTAGCCATCAGATCATCTTCACGCTCCCAGGTTGCTTCTTCCTCAGAGTGGTGATTCCATTTGACTTTGCACATTCTAATGGTCTTCCTTCAGGTGACTCTGTCTGCAACCTCAAGGATTTGCACTGGCTTCTCAACGTAGGTCAAGTCCTCCTGGACTTCAAGACCTTCCACTGGCAACTGCTCTTCTGGCACACGCAAGCACTTCTTCAACTGAGACACATGAAAGACATCATACACAGCAGACAAATTCTTTGGCAAACTGAGCTGATAGGCCACTTCTCCACGTCTTGCAAGAATCTGATACGGACCAATGTAGCGGGGTGCTAGATTGCCTTTCACTCCAAATCTTCTGACTCCTCTGATCGGTGACACTTTCAGATAGACAAAGTCTCCGACTTCGAAACTCAGCTCTCTTCTTCTTGTGTCTGCATAGCTTCGCTGCCTCGATTGCGCTATCTTCAGATTTTCTCGGACCATCTTGATGTTCTCTTCGGCTTCAAGCAAAATGTCTGGCCCAAACACTTGCTTCTCTCCAGGCTGATCCCATTGCAACGGAGTTCTACAACTCCTTCCATAGAGCGCCTGAAATGGTGACATCTTCAAACTGGCCTGGTAACTGTTGTTATAGGAAAACTCTGCATAAGGCAATCTCTTGTCCCATCCGGACTGATCTTGCAACGCACAGGCTCTCAACATGTCTTCAAGAACTTGGTTGGTCCTTTCGGTCTGGCCATCTGTCTGCGGGTGATAAGCTGAACTGAAATTCAGATGCGTGCCCAAGGCTTCATGCAACTGCTGCCAGAAATGAGAGGTGAACTGTGTTCCTCTGTCTGACACTATCTTCTTTGGCACAACATGAAGACAAACGATCCGAGACATATACAACTCTGCCAATACTGCACTGCTGTAATTGGTCTTGACAGGTATGAAGTGGGCTGACTTGGTCAAGCGGTCCACTACTACCCAAATGGAATCGTAGCCGGCTCGAGTGCGAGGCAATTCGACTATGAAATCCATACCGATTTCGTCCCATTTCCACTGAGGGATCTGCAACGGTTGCAACAATCCAGCAGGTCTCTGGTGCTCTGCCTTAATTCTTTGACAACTATCGCACATAGCCACATGCTCTGCGATTTCCCTTTTCATTCCGTACCACCAGAATTTCTTCTTCAGATCCTGATACATCTTCTCGCTGCCAGGGTGAATCGAATAAGCTGTCTCATGAGCTTCCTTAAGGATCAACTCCCGAATGGACTGGACACTGGGAACACACAAGCGGTCTTTGAACCATATCACGCCTTCTGCATCTTCTCGAAAATCTTTGCCTCTGCCATCTAGAATCAGTCGCCGAACCTCACTGATCTTTTCATCATTCTTCTGTGCTTCTTTGATTTCGCACTCCAAGGTAGGTTCCAACTCGACTGTGACTCCTCGCGAATTGTTCAGAAATCCGAGACTCAATCTGTCAAACTCTTTGGCCAACTCATAAGGCATCGGACGAGCGACCATCAGATTGACTTGACTCTTCCTGCTTAAAGCATCTGCCACTACGTTTGCTTTGCCTGGATGGTAATGAATCTCCAACTCATAATCTTTGATCAACTCTAACCATCTTCGTTGCCTCATGTTCAACTCTGACTGAGTGAATATGTACTTCAGACTCTTGTGATCTGTGTAAACATCGCATTTCTGTCCATACAGATAGTGCCTCCATGTCTTTAGTGCGTGAACCACTGCTGCCAACTCTAGATCATGGATTGGGTAGTTCTTCTCATGAACCTTCAGCTGTCGGGACGAGTAAGCCACAACTCTTCCCTCTTGCATCAACACACATCCCAAACCTGTGTAACAAGCATCGCAATACACCGAGAAGGGCTTGTGCACATCAGACAAGACTAGGACAGGCGCTGTAGTCAACTTCTCTTTCAGCGCTTCAAAGGCCTCTTGGCATTTCTGGGTCCACTTGAACTCAACTTTGTTGCCTAGCAACGCTGTCATCGGTTTTGCAATCTTCGAAAACCCTTCAATAAATCGCCTATAATATCCGGCCATTCCAATGAAACTCTTGATTCCTCGAGCATCTGTTGGCGCTTTCCAGTTCAGAATGTCTGCCACTTTCTTCGGATCCACAGCCAATCCTTCTTTGTTGATTATATGACCCAAGAACAGGACTTCACTGATCCAGAACTCACACTTACTCAACTTTGCATACAACTGGTGCTCTCGCAATCTCTGCAATACCATCTTCAAATGTTCTGCGTGCTCTTCTTCGCTTTGAGAGTAAACCAGAATATCATCAATGAATACCACCACAAACTTATCGAGATAATCCATGAATACACTATTCATCAAGTTCATGAAAAAGGCTGGTGCATTGGTTAAACCAAAAGAGATCACTGTGAACTCATACAAACCATACTTGGAAATGAATGCCGTCTTCGGAATGTCCGAAGGTCGGATCCTGAGCTGATGATAACCTGACCTCAGATCAATCTTGGAGAACACACTGGCTCCTCTCAACTGGTCGAACAGATCTTCTATTCTGGGCAAGGGATACTTGTTCTTGATCGTGACCTCATTCAAAGCTCGATAATCGATACACATCCTTTTGGTGCCATCTTTCTTTTCCACGAACAAGACAGGGGCGGTCCAAGGCGAGGTGCTTGGCCGAATGTAACCTTTCTCTAACAGCTCATCAATTTGCTTCTTAAGTTCAACCAACTCTGGTCCAGATATTCTGTAAGCTCTCTTAAAGATAGGGGCGGTTCCAGGAAGAAGCTCTATGGCAAACTCAACTTTCCGCTCTGGTGGCATACCCGGTGAGTCCTTTGGAAACACATCCGGGAACTCAGACACTACATTGATACTCTCAATTGGGTCTGCTTCACTGCTATCAACAGCTATCTGATAACAACTTCCTTTCTTTGGCTCAGGCGGGACTAACTCGGTCACCACTTCCTCTCCTAGTGGAGACACCAACTTGATTGTCCTTTTATCACAGCTGATAACTGCCTGATACTTATCTAGCCAATTCATCCCTAGGATGACATCTATTCCCTGAGTACCCATTACTATAAGGTTGGCGGGAAACGCTATCCCCCTTATTTCCACACTTACATTCAAACAAATGCTATCGGCTCGAATTCTACCACCGGCTGAGTCAATTTGAATGGGGTTTGACATGGTAGTAATTGGAAGATTATGTGCTTCTACCCATGATGCAGTAATGAAAGAATGCGTTGCTCCAGTATCAAATAACACTTCTGCAATATGGGAGTCGACTGGGAACATACCTAATATCATGCCGGGGGTCTCCTGAACTGCTTCAGCCTCCAAGTGGTTCAGCCTTCCATGATTGTAACGCGGCTGAGAGCGATTGCCTGCTCCAGGCTGAGGCACATTCTGCTTTGCTGGGGCACTGGGGCCTGACTGCTGCTGGGCTGCCTTCTTCGGACATTGCATCACCCAGTGGCCTTGCTCTCCACAGTGGAAACATGCCCTGTTTCCAACCTGAGCTGGTGCTGCCTGACAGTTCTGCTGGGCTGCTGGGGCAGGAAGACGAGGTGCTTGCTGATTCTGCTTCTGAAACTGACCTCCTGACTGATTGCTCTGACGGTTCTGGTACTGATGCTGGGGATACTGCCTTTGGAACTGCTGATGCTGCTGAGGTGGACGCTGGTTCTGCCTGAACTGCTGAGGTTGATTGCCTGAGAAACGAGGACGGCTGCTGCTTCCAGGCTGGGGTCCACTGATCTTGCGCTTACGATCCTCCATCTCCTTACGCTTTCTCTCTGTCATGATTGCTCTGTCAATCAGGTGCTGGAATGTCGGGAAGGTGTGATTCATCAGTTGGTACTGCAGAGGGTCAACCAAGCCTCTCAGGAAACGGTACTGTCGCTTGGCGTCGGTGTTGACATCTTCAGGAGCATAGCGAGACAATTGCAGAAACCTGTCTCGATACTCACTGACAGACAACGGCCCTTGCTTGAGAGCCAGGAACTCCTCCTTCTTCACTGTCATCAGACCTGCAGGAACATGGTACTGACGAAAACTTCCTCTGAACTCTTCCCAGGTGATGGCGTCAGGGTGGGCATGGGTGGCGAGGTAAGACTCCCACCATGACTGAGCTGCTCCTCTCAACAGACGGGGACCATACAAGACTTTCTCCCTGTCATCGCACTGAGCGGTATGCAACTCGCGCTCCACAGTGCGCAGCCAGTCTTCAGCATCCATGGGGTCAGAAGAATGAGCGAACGTTGGTGGATGACCTCTCATGAATTCAGCACGCTTGTCTCTAGGCATCTGAGGCATCTGAGGCTGAGGTGGGGCCTGCTGCTGTTGTTGCTGCTGCTGCTGAATGGCGGCCAAAGTCTGACCGATAGCTTGAACTGCTTGAGTCTGCATCAGAAACATCTGCTCGATCGACATCGGGGGTGGGGGCGGCAGGTGCTGCTGCTGGGGCACCTCCTCCTGCGGAGCGGCTCACTCCTGCTGAGCACGCCTTCCTCCTCTGCGCCTGTTCTCTGACATCTGCAGAATGCAACTACACATCAGAACTGATCTGGCAAGTCTTGCAGCATAAGAAAAGAGTAGAGGATTCTTCAACAGCACTGAACAGATGAGCATCTTCACTGATCTCCAACACAGACCACACAGCTTCTCAAATAAAGAGGAAAGTGGAATAAAAGGTTTCCCAACTATATAACTAACTTTATTAACATAATAGGTGAACCAAAATGCAGGGGATACCCACACTCTGGTGACAATCATTACAAAGATCCAAACCAAGCATAGTTCATCATGACAAACATAAATGCACAGGATATAGCAAACTACCCTGTCTAACTAAGACTAACTAAAACTGAGACTAACGCTAAGGCTGAAGCTTCTATGTATATATATTTCGTATTAATTACAAGATCCAACTCTAACGATCTATGGTTCTAGAGTTATCTTGGTCTTACAGTCGGGATTGCAATAAGACTGGGATCCACGCCGAGGTGAGCGGTACAGGTGCTGAGTCCCGACGGGAGCGAGGGAACCATCCTCCAGTTGACGACGTTCCGCGCGCTCAGCCCGCAGCTGGGCGATCTCAGCACGAGCCCTACTCAGCTCGTCCAATGCATGGTCCAGCTCCGTGTTTAGCACAGCGACTAGGTTGACTGTGCTGCTCAACCTAGGATTGCCCTCACCGACAGGTGAGACAATCACGCCTCCTGTGCTGCCAGATGGACGGCGGGGGTAATACTTCAGGTCAAGACCGTCAGCTACCCCACCGAAAACCGAGCAGTAGTGCGAAAGCGCACGCCGTGCAGCATCTTGCATGGCTGCCTCAGCTGAGTCCCGTTCAGAGATAGAATAGTGCTCTGAGCAGGCCTCCGCACCCTGGAGACTGTTCTCCGGGCGGCGCACCAAGCAAGTTGCCTCCCAGCGGTCCGGGTAGACCCCGCGACAGTGCTGGTAGACCACACAACGATACTCGATGGACCAAGTATGCCGGTTAAGTGCCCGACGTAGCAGGGTATCGAGCGCATCGTGGAAGTGACACCCGCGAGCAGCGTCGCGAGTGATGGATCGAGCGAACCATCCTTCCAGCTCATGGTTAGCAGAGAAGTCGGTGTCGTGGCTCGAGCTGTCGTCGCCATCTCCGTCGTCTGGATCTTCTCCAACAGCTACTCCAGGGGCTGGGGCGCCCTGTGGTGGTGCAGGGGCGCCTCCAGAGGAAGCACGGGGGAGCAGCTCCTCACAGACTCTATCTCCTGCTGGAGCGAGAAAGAAGAGCCCTGCTGCTCCTGCTCCTGTCGTCGACGTTCCTGCTCCGCATGCAGGCGGTGGTGCAGTCTCTCCAAGTGGCTGGACTGTCCGGCCACGGGACGGCGAAGCGGACGCTCAGCAAGGCGGGAAGGTAAGAAAGGGATGACGGACTTTCGTGCAGTGTGTCTAAGACGAGCCATCTACAAAAGACATCGCAAGCAAAAGGGTGAGAACAGAATCAATATGACCAGCAAGTAATGAACCATAAATAAATGAAGGATTAGGATAAACATGATTTTCAGCAAGGTATAGTATATAGTAGAACATAGGTTTGGTCGGTATGACCAACTTTTGAAGGGATATCAAAGTCAAGGCAAGGACAGAGGTCTATAGTCCTTAGAACGGCCATTCTACTCTAGGTTAGCGGTCCTACAGTCAGCACGGCTTTGATACCACTTATGTCACACCCGGTTTTAGAAGGCAAACCGAATGCGAACCATGTACGTGCCAGGATCAGTTATTCACGTACACAGCAGTTACATAACATGGACATCATCACACAGTGCTCAAAATAGTATTAGAAGGGAATAATAGTTGATTACATCATACGTCTGAGACGTCCATATAGTTCTTACAATAAATCAAAGTGCGGAAAAGAAACGTAGATAAACGCGGCCTTCACAGGCAGCCGACTGGGGGTTGCCGCTAACCCACTCCTAGAACTCGTCGTAGTCTTGGAACTCCTGGAAGTCTCCTTCCAAAGCTTCATCTTCGCCTGAGTAGTGGTTGCAATGCTGACAACCTGGGGGTGGTTTGGTGTGTAGAGCAAGGGTGAGTACACATCAACATACTCAGCAAGTATCCTGTTTGGCTGTAGTGGACTAGCTTTATGTGGGGATAAGTCAAGCAGTTGCTTTTAGTTGGTCAGATTATTATTTACTAATAGAAAGCCAAGTTTTAGCATTAACCCAAGTTATTAACCCGATGTATCCTTTCCAAACGGAAAGAATACCACTTACCAGCACCATAGTCATAACCAGAACCATCGATCTCATAACCACCTGTACCATAATGTCTCTGATCAAGTACCACTAATCACTGGAGCTCCCTTGGCCGCTCATAACCGTGAGCACGGCTGATATATCAGTTTCATAACACTCTGCAGAGGTTGTGCACTTTACCCACAAGCCGTGATTCCCTCTTGCCTCGGGCCGATCAAACCCTTAAACACTACCAAGGTGAATAGGCAGGGTTTCACTACGTAGCCTTTACAAAGATTCCCCGGGGCTGTAGCCACCCGTTAGGTTTCCTAAATGTACCGCACTCCTCCCCAAGGGACAAATCAACCTTGGCAGAGCGAGCCGCATACACCGAGCCCCATTGACGGCACGACGGCGAAGCGAACTACACCCCGGATCCTCTAATTATTCAGCTAAGGGCACCCCATTCCACCCTCATGGTTGCACTGTTTTCCCGGGCGGTCATCCATAGAACAGGTCCTTACGGAGAGGCACTCGAGAAATCGCTCGAGCCCCCTTAAAGCCACAAGTACAACATCGTAATAAGAGAAGGGAAAACAGCGTATCATAGATAATCTCATCATGTTCATTGATTAGAGTTGAGCAATAGCATAAAGCTAAACAATAATAATCCAACCCAAATAGGTAAACAAGGACATGGATAACAAAAGCTAGTCAATCCTTAGGTATAAAGGTGTAATGCGGGAGGTGAATTAAAGAATGAATAGGACAGAGATAGGTCAAAGGACACTTGCCTCCACCAACCGACTGCTGCTCAGGGGCTTCTCCTGTGAGTTCCTCGGGCTCTTCAACCGGATCGTTCTCTATGCGAGCGCAAACATACATACATCCACATATTTAATACAAAAGAACAGTACACCATACAATAGAATGCAATAAGTAAACAGACGTTCCACGCGGGCTCGCGAGTACGGTTAAGAGAGAAAGAGGAAAAGACAGTCGAGAAACGATCACGTTACATGATTACAGATTAACCACTCGCTTAATGGAAGGAAATTTAATGTAGACACTATGTTCAGCGTAAAGTAAAGTCATGTTTCATGTCTAATTATTATAAGCAGGTGGAGATAAGTAAAAAGAATGGTCGCGCGGCGAGACGCGCGACAAAGCACTCTAAAACAAATTTAAAAGCTAGCGACTCGTCGCGCGACCGAGCACGCAACGAGGCACTTCGCCTTAGTTATGAGGAGACGTTAAACGTCGCGCGACGAAGCGCACGACGGCATACGTCGACTAAACTAAGTCCAAAGTGGAACGTCGCGTGAATGCACACGCGGCGTTACACCTTAAACAACCTGAGACAAAAATGGATCGTCGCGCGACGAAGCGCACGACGCAACACACAGATAGAATCTGAAATTAGACAAACCGTCGCGCGGCGAAGCGCGCGACGCAGCACGTTAACTATCGAATAATCACCGCGAGCGCGGGCGAACGGGGACACGGTCGGGCGAGGCCGGGACGGGAACGGGCGGCCGAACGGGGGGAGGGCGGTTGAACCGGCCCAGGGGGCGGTTGAACCGGCCAGGAGCGGCCGAGTCGGCCGGGGCCGCGCCGGGGACGCGCCGGGGCCGAAGGCCGCGCCGGGGGCGGGCGAGGTCGCCGGGGTCGGGGGAGGGGCGGGCGAGGCCGCCGGGGGCCGGGGAGGGGCGGAGGAGCGCCGCCGCGGGTCGGGGAACGGGCGGGCGAGGCCGCCGGGGTCGGGGGAGGGGCGGGCGCCGCCGCCGCGGGCGGGGAAGGGGCGGACGAGGCCGGCCGCGGGCCGGGGGAGGGCGGGAGCCGCCGCGGGTGGGGAAGGGGCGGGCGAGGCCGCCGGGGGCCGGGGGTGGGCGGGCGCCGCCGCCGCGGGCGGGGAAGGGGCGGGCGAGGCCGGCCGCGGGCCGGGGGAGGGCGGGCGCCGCCGCCGTGGGCGGGGAAGGGGCGGGCGAGGCTGGCAGCGGGCCGAGGGAGGGCAGGCGCCGCCGCCGCGAGCGGGGAAGGGGCGGGCGAGGCCGCCGCGGCCGGGCAGGGGCGGGCATGGGGCGCGCGCGAGCAGGGGAAGAAGGGGGCGCGCGTGGGGAGAAGAAGGGGGAGGGAGAGGGAGAGAGAGAGGAGAAGGGGAGGGGAGCTCACCTCGGGGTCCAAAATCCGGTGATCGCCGTCTCCAAACCCTAGGGCACCACTGGGGGGAGAGAGGTGGGAGAGGGAGAGGGAAGTTGTTGCGCGGGAGATCCAAATGAGAGAGAGAGGAGAGGTGGGGGCGCATGGGGGGGGGGGTTGGGCACCAGGGGCGCGCAGGCCGGGGCGGGCCAGGCCGGCTGAGCTGGGCTGGACTAAGCTGGGCTAGGTCACTTCGCGGATCAAAAACCCACGACGAGCGCGGACCACTAAACAGAATTAAATCGCGAACCAAAATCTGGAACGGAACGAGACGAACACTCAACATCAGACAAAGAAATATGCTCGGCATCATGCAATACCCATGACACTTAGGTTTTGGTTTATACATGACACGAACACTTGTCACTATACTGGTTTGAAATTGGGGAAGAGGGAGCAAACGGGGAAAGAGAAAAGAGAGTAACGCCCGAATTTGGTGAGAGAAAAGAAGAAAAAAATTCTACCCCCAAATTCAGGGCGTTACAAGCACCCTAGTATTGACAATTTAAACAGGGTAATCTATTAAAGACCATAATTGCCCAAAACTTAGGAAAATAAGAAAGGTACTAGAAAATAATGAACAGTGGATGCAAATATTTTTCCTAGTCCACTTAAGTGATAAAGAGCCTAGGAAAAAAAGGAACCCTAGTCCAGAACAAATCCAAGGTGAAATGTTTTATTAGGCACTAATAAAACTAGAAAGGCCATTATTAAAAATATAAGAGCAATTTCAAAATTAGTAAGAAAAATTCAGTAGACTCCTAACTGCTAGGACACCACTTCAAAAATGATAAACACCCCAGCCCATTATTTTAAGTGGGTTGAACAAATAAAACATGATATTGAGCCATATTCCAATTAAATCATGATCAAGCCAAAAAGTGTGCAACAGTGGGCAAATAAATTTTTACCAGATTATTAATGAAGTAGGCCACCAGAGAAAAATGCAAAACCTATTCAAAAACTACAAAGTAATACGCATTGCCCAAACTTCATGAAAAAGGCCATTTAATTCAAGAAAATCCTACCACCCTTCCCTTAAGCAAAAAGTTACCAAATTCTAAAATGATTGCTCTTGCGCAAAGAAGGAGATAGGAAAAATTGGAAATTTGTTGTTTGATATTTTTCAAGTATAGTGGTAGTAGAAAGCACCCCTTTGGCTAGAAACTTTAGAAAATCATAATAAAATAAATAGTAAGTATTAGTGGCTGAAAATTTGTATAAAGTCATGTTATAACATCTAAATGCCAGCAAAAATAAGTCTTAGAGGGTAACCCTCTGTTTAAAGAGAGTTGTAGTTTAAAACACCCCCTTTGCCCTAACACTTGATACTTTTGTACAGAGAGAACCCCTCACTTTTTAAGTCCCAAATTTTGAGACGGAGAATTATACACCAATAAGAAGCCACTGTAAGTTTTGTAGAATTTTTGGAAATTTATTAAGCTATCTTGTAGTTCCAACCCACCTTAACAGCATAAAAGAAATAGAAAAGAAAAGAGGGATTAGAAAGATTAATAAGTATTACCCCAATATTACAGCTAAGAATATTGTTAAAAATATCCATAAGATATAAAGAAGAAAATCAGTGGAACACTAAAATCAACTTACCAATTAACTTAACCAAACTGACCCTAAGTTGCCAAGTATACCACAAAATTCTCAAGTAGTAAGAATAAGCTCTACCTTATTAATTTGATCATCCCCCATCAAATCCTAATTAAATATCATGCCATGCATATATCTTACTCATTGCATTCATTAGATTGCAATTTCGTTGATGGAGAGTACGTGCTCATCCCTGAGCAAGGAGCTGTCCACGAGGAAGACCAGGAGCAAGATCCCGAGACTGCCATCGAGGATCTCCCCACAGCCCCAGCATTTGAAGGCATGCCCCGATTTTATGCATAACCACTTATATATGCTACTTTACTACACTTAATGTTTGTAGGCTTGAAATGTGCACTTAAGTGTAGGAGTTGCTTGAATCCTTTAGTTGCATGAGCTTAGGATTCCTTTTTGAGATGGATACTAGTATGCTAGGTCGAGTAGCCGCTTTGCTAATTAGGACCTCGATAGAAGTCGAGTGATTTTTCTAGCACTCGCGCGACGTCAGGAATTGATTGTATTCATCTTGACAACGGGATCTATGATGTCTATGGACTTGGATCTAGGGAGGATGCCTTGTCCATGAGATGGGAAAAAGAATTAAGGATTAATGTGTGGGTACCTGAGTCAAGCGTTTAAACGTACTAAACACATATCGGAAAATATGGTAACCGGTAAACTTAGTACCTGAGTGAAGCCGGGCGCGGACTTTACCCCTCACGCGACCTGAGATAGGGTCTCCCATGCTAGCTATGGTGGGTACAAGTGTGGTCACTACACGGCGGCAACCAGGGTCAGTGGAGCATTGTATGGCAAGGCGGTGAGGCCTGGTCGCGAACGGGGAATCGATGGGGACGGTTGATATGTGTGGGGACGGAGTGCCCCTACATGTCGTGTGTTTAGGTTTACCTTGCAAGGTCTAAACTCGATTCGAATCGTCTGCTTCTCGCAGCTAATGAGACTGATTGACCCCTTGTACTACATTGAGTAAGAAGTGAAATGAGGTTCTACATGAGATAAGATGTTGATTGTATTAAATGCTTGTTACCATGTATGCTTAGAAAGAGCAAACTTATCTAAAATAATGATGCTAGAAGTTGAAAAGCTAAAAATTGATTTTAGACTCAGCTAGTGCTTTTGGCTAACCAAACCCCCAGCAGCCAAACAGCTGCATGGTCTAGAGGTAGAGGAGTAGATTCCTCACATCGGGTAAGTCTAGCTGAGTATTAGTATACTCAGCCTTGCTTGTGGCATATATTTTGCAGGTACGCTTCAGCATATGGTTGATGGTGTAACTTGGCCTACCACCTTCCACCGGGTAGGATGGTCGAGTGGGATGCTACTCTGGCAGGAGAGGAGCAGGAGGAGTAGTGGGCTAGGCCTTGCCCTATTCCTCGCTTTTAACGATATCGATTATCCGCTGTAGTTTATTTTGTGAACTTATATCAGCTACTTGAAAAACTCCGATTTATGTAATAACTCCAGTATTTTAATTTGAGGTTTCCTGTTTTATTGTATTTCTTCTGTGACTCACCATCGAGTGAGTTAGTGGTATTTGATCCTGGATAAGTGGCTTTATCAGACTCGATCTGAGGGACTGACGACTTATTCCGATTTAAGTGTGTTGCAGCCCTTGAGGCTTGACTTAGGCACTTAAGCTGGAATAATTCGGGCGGTTCTGCCACATCTGATATCGGAGCAAATACCACCACAGAGAAGAACAATAAACCATGAATACCAATTTTCAAAAATCTAAAACTTGCTTAGAAACTAGTATGAATCGTCAGGACTAGACTGCTAGACCTAGAACGAAAGGCCTTAGAAATAGTGGGAGAAATAGGTGGCAAAGTAAATAGGCCCAGTGGTCTAGTCCTTAGCTTTTTAAAGGATGCCTAAGAGCACCCTTTTATTCGGAGAGGAGAAGTTATTTCCAGCATGCATGCATTATAAAAACTAAAGGGATTAGAAACTAAAGAAGTAAAAATTTAAGCTAACCCGCTTCCTTTTAAACCACCCAGGTTCTTTTTATTTTCTTCTTCCACCATAATCTTTACATCTGATACCCTTCCGTCGATGACCTCACCTACCCTCGCCAGTGGAGGAGACACTCGTTTCAGCTCTGACTTCCTTTCTCACGATGGCTTTCCTTCCATCTTGTGGGAAGTGCTTAACTCCGCCGGTTACCCTACGCCCCCTTTGTACACGGTGCAGCTGTACGAGGAGCATCGAGTACCACGTTGCCGAGTCTGGCTGACTCTAGAGGCTCATCCCCTTCAGCCGGGTTGGCGTTCCCTTGACTCCGAGACGATCGGATTCAGGACGGACGACACCACTGAAGCGGCAGCTATGAAGACCCTGACGACTTTCTGTGGCTACCATCCCTTGGAGATGGTGATGCACCCCTTGGGACTCTTCCCTGCTAAGAAGAAGGATGACCCCATGTGGTGCAACCATTTGAGCCATGTGAAGGACGTATGGGTGATGTATCCTGACTTAGTTGGGAGGGTCACTGTTCAGTGCATGAGTGCGTTGTACCGCCTTCAGGCCCTACAGAGCGACGCTATGGCACATCTTGCTAACCTCGCTCAAACCACCAAGCTCACCCTCGATAGCCGGGAGGACTTCGTGGTCGACTTGTTCTCCGAGTTGGTGGAGAAGGACCTACAGGTAGAGAGGCTGAGCCAGGGCATCACCACCTTGGAGCAGCAGGTGGAGATCCGAGACAACACCATTGATGTCTTGGAAAACCAGCTCCATGATGTGCAGCAGGAACTTGAAGAAGCTAATGACCACCTAGACATGCAAAACCTAGAGATGGAGGCCAATGAGGCCAGAAGCGAGGGGGAAGAGGCTTCTGAGGAGTTAGGGCCAGCCCCTGGTGCCAATGTGACTGCCTCCGTGATGCCCCCTTCACCCGTATCCAGTGTCGCTTCCACTACTTAGGGTTGATGAGTCGTTTTGACGTTTTAGGAGGATAGAAACCTACGCGAGCTTAGTAATGACAGATTTTGGACTAGGCTTATGTGTATTTTCCCCTAATTGATGTAACCCTTGAGAACTTTTGAGATCCGTGGAATGTTTGTAACCATGTTATCCTTGTTCAAACTTAATGTTATGATTATGACAATTTCCTTCCATATGAGATGATAGCATGTTGTTCGAAATTGTGAATTGGAATAACAATGGCGACAATCTCTATTTTCTGATGGCAGCTAGGTAGTGTCACGGGCAAAACGAGCAAGTTCCCCCGCCACCTCCTCCAGCTCCCACGGTGCAGAAGCTGATGGCTCAGCAGAACGAGATTCTGCGATAGCTCTTGCAGCGCCAGCCCCACCCTCAGCAATATGGTGGAGGCCAGCCGCAGCGACCTCCAGCCGCGGCAACCTACCAGGAGTTCCTGAGTACGCAGCCACCCTTGTTCACCGAGGCAGAGGATCCGTTGGACGCTGACGTGTGGTTATGCGTCGTGGAGTCGAAGTTTCCCATCCTCATAGGAGACTACCCTGATGACACCAAGACTCGCTTTGCCGTGTAGCAGCTTCGCGGCCCTGCTCGGACTTGGTGGGACCATTTCCGCGCCATGCTACCTGTTGGTCATGAAGTTTCTTGGGAGGAATTCAAGACTGCTTTCAGAGGGCACCACATCCTAGCCGAAATTCTTGATCGCAAGCTGAATGAATATCTGGCACTCAATCAAGGAACTCGCACGGTATTGCAGTATGCTCAAGCCTTCAATGACCTGTGCCAGTACGCAGGTTATCATGCGGATTCCGATGAAAAGAAGATAGAACACTTGCGCAGGGGTCTCAACACCATGTTGCGTGAGCGTCTCAACACTGTCCGGGTTGATAGCTTCAACGAGTTGGTCAACCTGGCCATCTCCCAGGAGGATTGCATTGTAGCTCACCAGGTAGAGAAGAAGAGGAAGGCACCAATGGCAGCATCCTGCGCCCAGACCCAGAGGTCCAGGATTGTTTCCCACAATCAGAGCAGGGGATTTCAGCAGCAGGCAGGCAGATGGGTGATCAGGCCACCTCAGCAGCAGCAGCCAGCTCCCACTCATTTTCCAGCCCCCGCTCCAAGGAACAATCAACCTCCACAGCAGCAGCAGTTCCGCCAGGGCAATGGGAACAAGTGCTTCACTTGTGGAAATGTGGGCCACTATGCCAATAATTGCCCAAGAAATCAGCAGAGGCAGATGCCAGCACCAAATCAAGACAAGGGAAGAAAGCAGAAGGTGCATGTCAGACAAGGGAAGCTCAACTTCATCACTCTGGAGGAGTTACCTGAGGGAGCCCCCATCATGACTGATATCTTTTCAGTTTTTTATCAACCTGCATTAATTCTGTTTGATTCTGGTGCATCTCATAGTTTCATTAGCCAGAAGTTCAGTGCTAAATGTCAACTTCATTTCTATCATACAAAAGGGTCATTCATGATAGCCACACCTGGGGGTAAAATTGCAACCAACCAATTAAACCAAAGTGTGCCTATTCAACTGGGAAGCCACATTATCAAAACCACCCTCCTTGTTCTGGTATTGGAGAATGTGGATGTTATTCTGGGAGCCAATTGGATGACCCGACACCAAGTAGTGCTTGATGTAGCCAGCCGCATCGTTGAAATCAATTCCCCAGTCTGTGGGAGTTTCACTTTACTTCTGCCCAGCCAAGACTCTACTCGGTCATGTGCTTTTGCTATGACGAAGTAACCCCCTGAAGAACATCCCAGTGGTCTGTGAGTATGCGGATGTTTCCCGGATGAATTACCAGGAATGCCACCGGACCGGGATATTGAATTCGCCATCGAGTTGCAACCGGGAACGACACCTATTTCCAAGAGGCCTTACCTGATGCCACCCGCTGAGTTGGCAGAATTAAAGAAGCAATTGCAAGAGTTGTTGGACAAAGGTTTTATCCACCCAAGTACTTCGCCTTGGGGATGTCCAGCCTTGTTTGTGAAGAAAAAAGATGAAAGATTGAGGCTATGCATTGATTACCACCCATTTAATGCGGTAACTATCAAGAACAAGTATCCTTTGCCTCGTATTGATGTTCTTTTCGATCAATTGGTCGGAGCCAAAGTGTTTCCAAGATAGACCTTCGCTCCGGCTATCACCAGATCAACGAGCAAGTGATATTCCGAAGACTGCCTTCTCAACCAGATATGGGTTGTATGAATTTTTGGTGATGTCATTTGGGCTGACTAATGCACCAGCATATTTCATGTATCCGATGAATTCTATTTTCATGCCTGAACTGGACAAGTTCATAGTGGTTTTCATCAATGATATTTTGGTGTACTCGAAGAACGAAGAAGAGCATGCCGGTCATTTGCATGTAGTACTTCAACGTCGGCGAGAGCACCGTCTTTATGCCAAATTGTCAAAATGTGATTATTGGCTAAAGGAAATCAAATTCTTGGGTCACACTATCTCTCAGGCAGGCATAGCTGTTGATCCTGATAAGGTGCAAGAGGTGATGAACTGGAAGCCGCCAATGACTGTTCGTCAGATTCAAAGTTTTCTAGGATTGGCTGGTTATTATCGAAGATTCATTCCGGATTTTTCTCGAATTGTGAAGCCCATAACTGAATTGTTGAAGAAAGAAGCCAAGTTTGTTTGGGGTCAGAAGTGCGAAGATGCCTTCCATACATTGAGGCAACATCTGACCACAGCACCGGTGTTAGCGCCACCCGACAGCAGCAAGCCATTTGATGTGTACTATGATGCCTCTGGCACTGGACTGGGTTGTGTCTTGATGCAATACAACCGAGTCATTGCTTATGCATCAAGAGCACTCAGGCCTCATGAGCAAAATTATCCCACTAATGACTTGGAGTTAGCAGCCGTGGTTCATGCATTGAAAATGTGGAGACACTATTTGATGGGAACCCACTACAACATCTTCACAGATCATAAGTGCCTTAAGTACATCTTTACTCAGGTTGATCTCAATATGAGGCAGAGAAGATGGCTAGAGCTGATCAAGGACTATGACCTGGAGGTGCATTATCACCTAGGGAAAGCCAATGTGGTAGCAGATGCCTTGAGTCGGAAATTGCAATGCAACTGTGTTATGATGGATTCTCGCATTAACACCATGTGTGATGAGTTGAGCAAAATGAAGATTGAAGTGATTTCTTCTGGTACTTTGTCTCACATTTCCGTTGAGCCAACTTTGCAAGACCAGATCATCATGGACCAACTCAGTGACAAGGGAGTGCAAATCATTAAAGAGAACCTCCGCCAGAAGACAGAAATATAAGTGTTTCCACTAAGATGAAAAGGGTATATTGTGGTTCGACAACATATTGGTGGTTCCTAGAAATAGGGATCTCAAGAAGAAAATCTTGGATGAGGCCCATCTCTCCAAATTCTCCATGCATCCAGGAAGCACCAAAATGTACCATGATATGAAGCCCTTGTATTGGTGGACCAGAATGAAGAGGGAGATAGCCCAATATGTATCAGAATGTGACACATGTCAGAGGATAAAGGCAAGCCACTTGAAATTAGCTGGAGCCTTGCAACCCCTATCTATACCTTCGTGGAAATGGGATGACATCAGCATGGATTTTATCGTGGGTCTACCCAACACCTCGCGTCATCATGATTCAATTTGGGTTATTGTGGACCGATTGACGAAAGTGGCACATTTTCTCCCAGTGCACACCACTGTTAAGGCTCAGAAGTATGCAGAGCTATACATTGATCGAATCGTGTGTTTGCACGGATTGCCCCGGACCATTGTCTCTGATCGAGGAGCCCAATTTGTTGCCAGATTTTGGGAACAACTGCAAGAGTCTTTGGGAACCAAGCTAATCAGAAGTTCAGCTTACCACCCGCAGACTGATGGTCAGACCGAGAGGGTAAATCAAATCCTGGAAGATATGCTGAGGGCTTGTGCGATCGATTGTGGCAAGAACTAGGATAAGCACCTCTCCTTGGCAGAGTTTGCTTATAACAACAGTTATCAATCCAGCCTAAGGATGGCACCTTTCGAAGCCCTATATGGAAGAAGGTGTCGAACACCCCTCAATTGGTCTCACCCTAGAGAAAAAGGAGTTTTCGGACCTGACTTAGTGACTGAAGCCGAAAGGAAGGTCAAACTAATCAGGAAGAATCTAGAAGCTGCTTAGGCCAGGTAGAAGAGTTACCATGACAAGAGAAGGAAAGCTCTCCACCGAGGGAGTGCAGAGGTTTGGGATCAAAGGCAAGTTAGCCCCTCGTTACATTGGACCTTATGAGATCATAGAAGCATGTGGACCCGTGGCATACAAGTTGAAGTTAACTCCAAAAATGCCTGCCATCCACAATGTATTCCATATATCCCAACTGAAGAATTGTGTTCGATTGCCGATTGAGATCATAGCAGAACCAGAATTGGAGATAGAGCCAGACCTATCGTACCAAGAATACCCTTCCAAGGTTCTGGATTGCAAAGAAAGATCAACTCGGGCTAAATCGATCAAGATGTATAAGATCCCATGGAGTAATCACTCAGAAGAAGAGGCTACTTGGGAGACTGAGGAATTTCTGCGTTCCAACGTCCCCGATTGTCTACCTAAGGAAATTGGTACGTAATCATGCCCAACCCCTCCCCCTGCCCTTTTAATCAAAACATTAGAAAAATGATCTTAATATAGAAAGAGCTAAATGTAAGACAAAAATTAAAAGGACTTCCTTCTGAAGTTGCAAAGAATATGACATTCGAAGAGCTATTTACCAAGAAGAACCTTAATGAATAAATCACCCACTTAAAGCAAGCCTTAACCCTCACTTCACCCTGGGAGGACTCTGACCCGAATCTCGGGACGAGATTCCCTTATGGGGGGAAGGCTATGACACCCCCGTGTCACCTAGGGTTTTTCCTTAGAGCTGACTCAAACCCATTATCACATGTGAACCAAACTAAGGAAAGGACATCATAAATTGATAACAAAGGTTTAAGTAAGTCTTTTTCATCTTAAGAAAATCTCCTTAATCATGCCATGCACCTCAAGGCAAGAAGAGCTCTCAAACCCTAAATAATCCTAAGTGGGCCATTTAAGCACATAAAGGGAAATTGAGAAAAGACTTGGGGAAAAATACAAAATTCCGATATGGACCAAATAACAAAGTTTTAGTGCACTAAATAAACAACAAAATATAGTAAGAAAGTTTAGCCATTTGAATTTTTCAAAATCCCCAAATCAGCCCTTGAACTAAGGCCCTATGGGAAAATTCAGAAATCAGAATTCTGAATTTTAGAACCCTTTCCCAAGTTCAGATGTGTTCCCTATTTTCCAAAACTCGAAACCATAAAGTCCAAATATCAAAGTGGCGCCAAATTTCCTTGAACATGCTCTGGTGAAGTTTGAACTCAAACAAAAACCGTTTGACATGATTTGGGTGCAGTTTGACCTCGGGACTCGGCTGTCTGACACTGGCAACTTGGCAACATTACAACTCTCTGTCCCTAGCCTAAAACCACGCAACATCCACACACAAACGACAAAGCACAGCCAGGGGAACAAATCCTTCACGGCGATCTTGCCCAAATTCGCGAAGATTTGCGCCTAATCGGCGTTAGAACACGGGCAGAAACAGCGGCTCCACATGTTTGATCGTGGCTGACACGCCCGATTCACGCCAGTTCACGCACCCGCGCCCAGCCCTGCATGCCCACGCGCACTCGCCGGTCCACGACCGCTCGTGCACTGCGCCGTGCCTATAAAGTAGCCCAAGGCCTCGGCCGTACCTCCCCGCGCGCTTTCAGTCCTGCCCGAGCCAAAGTTCACCGGACTTCGCCTCGAGCACGCCGCGCCACCGCCCACCAAGCCACCCGAGCCTCGGCCACAGCGGCCAGCCCCCTCCAGCCACTTCCAAGCCGCGCCAGTCACTCGGTTAGCTTCGCCATTGGCCCGTGAAGCTTTCCATGTCCTCGGAGCCGGCAGAGCCTCACCGGAGACCTAGGATCGCCCTCGCCAGACTTCGGTCGCCCACAGCCGCGCGTAGACCGAGCAATCCAGTGAGCCATTCTCAAATTCCTCGCGCACATGTCTTCCTTGACCCGTTCAATTGAACTATACCACCCTGGTTAGGCCAGATTCCTCACCGCCGATGAGCTCCCCTGCCTGCGCACGTGGACTGACCTACTTCGACCACCACCGCCAACGATCCGCACCTCGACGGGATCGCTAGAGACCCCCGGACCTCACCCGACCCCTCGCCGGAGCAACCTCGCCGCCGGTAAGGCCCTCCGCCCTTTTCTTCCGCCGTGGTCAATGTTCCATTAGGGGAAGGATCGCGGGTTCGATTTCACAAAACCCTAGGGGGTTTTCTGCAGAGTCATAGACTCAGATGAATGGTGAACCAAGGTCCTGTCTGTAATACATTTAAAACCTTTCGCCAGGGACCCAGATGCAAAACCATTTTCCTTTAAACCATTTCTGTTTATTCTTTTTCAATTCAGCAGAGAACTTAGGAAATTTTATATTGAGAAATATTCAACCAAATTTAGTCAAACCAATTTTACTGGATTCAAAATATTATGAACTATCACATAAAAATACTGAACCTTGTGCTTTCTATTTTAATTTTAGAGTTTGGAGTTAATTAAGGAAACTGACCAAACCTTATTAAAATGAAGAAAATTTGTTATGCTTCTGTGATGAACTTAAGAAAATTTGTAGAAGTTCAAACCCCACTTAGACACTGTTTAAAAATATTAAGCACCCAAGTATTGAAGATTTAAACAGGGTTATCTATTAAAGTCCATAATTGCCCAAAACTTAGGAAAAATAAGAAAGGTACTAGAAAATAATTAACAGTGGATGTAAATATTTTTCCAAGTCCACATAAGTGATAAAGAGCCTAGGAAAAATAAAAGAATCCCTAGTCCAGAACAAATCCAAGGTGAAATGTTTTATTAGGCACTAATAAAACTAGAAAAGCCATTATTAAAAACATAAGAGCAATTTTAAAATTGGTAAGAAAAATTCAGTAGACTCCTAACTGCTAGAACACCACTCCAAAAATGATAAACACCCCAGCCGATCATTTTAAGTGGGTTGAACAAATAAAACTTGATATTGAGCCATATTCCAATTAAATCATGAGCAAGCCAAAAAGTGTGCAACAGTGGGCAAATAAATTTTTACCAGATTATTAATGAAGTAGGCCACCAGAGAAAAATGCAAAACCTATTCAAAAACTACAAAGTAATACCCATTGCCCCTACTTCATGAAAAAGGCCATTTAATTCAAGAAATTCCTACCACCCTTCCCTTAAGCAAAAAGTTACCAAATTCTAGAATGATTGCTCTTGCGCAAAGAAGGAGATAGGAAAAATTAGAAATCTGTTGTTTGATATTTTTCAAGTATAGTGGTAGTAGAAAACACCCCTTTGGCTAGAAAATTTAGAAAATCATAATAAAATAACTATTAAGTATTAGTGGCTGAAAATTTGTACAAAGTCATGTTATAATATCTAAATGCCAGCAAAAATAAGTCTTAGAGGGTAACCCCCTGTTAAAAGAGAGTTGTAGTTCAAAACACCCCCTTTGCCCTAACACTTGATAATTTTGAACAGAGAGAACCCCTCACTTTTTAAGTCCCAAATTTTGAGACAGATAATTATACACCAATAAGAAGCCACTGTAATTTTTGCAAAATTTTTGGAAATTTATTAAGCTATCTTGTAGTTCCAACCCACCTTAACAACATAAAAGAAATAGAAAAGAAAAGAGGGATTAGAAAGATTAATAAGTATTACCCCAATATTACAGCTAAGAATATTGTTAAAAATATCCATAAGAAATAAAGAAGAAAATCAGTGGAATACTAAAATAAACTTACCAATTAGCTTAACCAAACTGACCCTAAGTTGCCAAGTATACCACAAAATTCTCCAGTAGTAAGAATAAACTCTACCTTATTAATTTGATCATCCACCATCAAATCCTAAGTAAATATCTTGCCATGCATATATCTTACTCATTGCATTCATTAGATTGCAATCTCGCTGATGGAGAGTACGTGCTCATCCCTGAGCAAGGAGCTGTCCACGAGGAAGACCAGGAGCAAGCTCCCGAGACTGCCACCGAGGATCTCCCCGCAGCCCCAGCATTTGAAGGCAAGCCCCGGTTTTATGCATAACCGTTTATATAAGCTACTTTACTACACTTAATGTTTGTAGGCTTGAAATGTGCACTTAAGTGTAGGAGTTGCTTGAAACCTTTAGTTGCATGAGCTCAGGATTCCTTTTTGAGATGGATACTAGTATGCTAGGTCGAGTAGCCGCTTTGCTAATTAGGACCTCGGTAGAAGTCGAGTGATTTTTCTAGCACTCGCGCGAGGTCAGGAATTGATTGTATTCATCTTGACAACAGGATCTATGATGCCTATGGACTTGGATCCAGGGAGGATGTCTTGTCCATGAGATGGGAAAAGGAATTAAGGATTAATGTGTGGATACCTGAGTCAAGAGTTTGAACGTACTAAACACATGTCGGGAAATATGGTAACCGGTAAACCTAGTACCTGAGTGAAGCCGGACACGGACTTTACCCTTCATGCGACCTGAGACAGGGTCTCCAATGCTAGCTATGGTGGGTACAAGTGCGGTCACTGTACAGCGGCAGCTGGGGTCAGTGGAGCATTGTATGCCAAGGCAGTGAGGCCTGGCCGCGAACGGCGAATCGATGGGGACGGTTGATATGTGTGGGGACGGAGTGCCCCTACATGTAGTGTGTTTAGGTTTACCTTGCAAGGTCTAAACTCGATTCGAATCGTCTACTTCTCGCAGCTAATGAGACTGCTTGACCCCTTGTACGACATTGAGTAAGAAGTGAAATGAGGTTATACATGAGATAACATGTTGATTGTATTAAATGCTTGTTACCATGTATGCTTAGAAAGAGCGAACTTAGCTAAAATAATGATGCAAGAAGTTGAAAAGCTAAAAATTGATTTTAGACTCAACTAGTGATTTTGGCAAACCAAACCCCCTCAGCCAAACAACTGCATGGTCTAGAGGTAGAGGAGTAGATTCCTCACACCGGGTAAGTCTAGCTGAGTATTAGTATACTCAGCCTTGCTTGTGGCATAATTTTTGCAGGTACGCTTCAGGATATGGTTGATGGTGTAACTTGGCCTACCATCCTGCCACCGGGTTGGACGGTCGAGTGGGATGCTACTCCGACAGGAGGAGTAGTGGGCTAGGCCTTGCCCTATTCCTCGCTTTTGATGATATCGATTATCCACTACAGTTGATTTTGTGAACTTATATCAGCTACTTGAAAAACTCTGATTTATGTAATAACTCCAGTATTTTAATTTGAGGTTTCCTGTTTTATTGTATTTCTTCTGTGACTCACCATCGAGTGAGTTAGTGGTATTTGATCCTGGATAAGTGGCTTTATTAGACTCGATCTGAGGGACTGATGGCTTATTCCGATTTAAGTGCGTTGCGGCCCTTGAGGCGTGACTTGGGCACTTAAGCTGGAATAATTCGGGCGGTTCTGCCACATCTTCATACACAGATATGATGGATGAAGTATTGCTTCAAAAGCATTCAATGTCCCTCGTCCAATGATTGCATTATAAGGATAATCCATGTCTACAATGTCAAATACAACTTGCTCTATTCTTGTGTTATGGACATAACCGAAGGTGATTGGCATTGTTATTTTTCCATGTGCTACTATTTGCTTTCCTCCAAAGCCACACAGGGGATGCGTTGCATCATGTATTTTGTCATCCTGTTCTTGAATTTGTCTGAACGCTTTTGCAAAGATAATGTCTGCTGCACTACCCGTGTCTAGGAGGACATTGTGAACCAGAAACCCTTCGATAACACATGATATAACCATGGCATCATTATGGGGGTAATCCTTGAGCTGAAGGTCTTCTGGAGAAAATGTGATTGATACATGAGACCATTGGGACTTGATGAAGGGTCCTTGCACTCCGACATGCTATACCCTTATTTGTGCTTCCTTCTTCTGCTTCTTATTGACTGGTTCAGAACTTGAATCGCCTGTGATTGGGAGCACCAGCTTCGTAGCCCAAGGTGTCATAGCTTGATCACCTTGCGAAGCCATTGTCCTAGTCATGGAAGTGAGTTTACCGGAGGTGGGCGCCAATGTTGGTCACTTGTTCTCAAATGCTGTGAATCAAGAACAAGGCAACACAATTGTTATAGATTAAGGATCTTCGTCCTTCGAAGCATTATCTCCTTTCGGATATAACGATCTTCGAACGATGGTCAGGAAGGACACACCTTCATCATTCATGAGAATAATAGTTCATAGAGACAATATATGTTATTCATTCATATATTTATTTCATGATATACATATGAACATTAACATAATTTATATTTCATTGATACCTTCGGCTTGTTTGAAGGTGTTGACGCGAGAGTAATTACAATCCAGCGTGAACAGTACGAGGGTACTGTTCAACTATTTATAGGCACGGGACGCAGCCCGAGTAAAAATACATTTATGACCTTAACATGTACACATAATCGTAACATAAATCATCAAGGATTAACTAGTCTTTTCCTTTTCGACTCGGCTCTATGTTTGACCTTCGACGCCACCTTAAGCCGAAGCTGTGGTCCTTCGGTTGTAACTTTGGCATTCGATGTTGTTGCTTTCTAACAGTGTCTTCGTCTTGTGGACCTTCGGTGGAGAAGAAGACCCCCAACAAGTGATTTTTCTAGCACTCGCGTGAGGTCAAGGATTGGTTTGTATTCATTTTGACAATGAGATTATGATTGTCTGTGGACACGGATCCCAGGGGGATGCCGTGTCTGTGGAACGGAATTAGAATAAGGATTAACGTGTGGATACCTGTGTCAAGCGTTTGAAAATAATAATCACGTGCTGAGAAATACGATAATCGGTAGGCCCATGTAACACCCTAAAAGCCTATTTTGGTGATTTAACGAAAATTATCTATAATTTTTTATGATATCTTCTAAAGATGGATTAAGTATATGGAATTACTCTTGTAAACTAAATAAGTGGTAATGTTAAAGTTTGAGTGTTCAAAATTTAGAAACTAGATTGTGAATTCAAAAACTCAAAATTTAAATAAAAAAGAAAGATTTTGTTTGAAATAAATTGTTTGTGTGGATTACTCCTTTCATGAATTATTTATATTTAAAAATATTTATCTAAAAGAATGGTTAATATATAAATAATATGTATAATTATGCATCATGCTGAAGTTATGAGTGTGCATTTAGTTTGAATCCTAAAACTTGAATTAGTTTGAATTTTGAAAACTAGAAATAGGAAACAGAAAAAGAAAAGAACAAGAGCTCACCTAGGCCGAATTCTGCGTGGTCGTCCCAATTCCCCTCAACACTGCACCCGACCCAGTTGATCACTACTTCACCCACTAGCCCATCTCATCCTTTCCCTTTTCTTTTTCTCAACCACACTGCGTCAACGAGCAGGCCCCGTTAGGCAGCCACACGCATCGCGTATTCGCGTGCGGGGCGGCCGCATCACCGACCAGTGGGACCATGTCGTCAGGCTTATCTCTCCCTTATTTGTTCATAGCCGAATGCACAACAACCACCACATCCCCGGGCACCAATCAACTGACGGCGATGATCGTGGGCTCGGACTCCTTTGCGCCCAATATAAAGCTCTAGCCACACCTCCTCTCCAACTTATGTGAGCCGGGGCACCACGCGCCACGAGGATCAGCCACCTCTATCGAACGAACAAAGACCAAAGGGAATCCGCCGTAGTGGATCCTACCCACATGGCCGCTCAGGGACCAACAAAGTGCCCTAGGAGCTTCGCCATGACACGACGAAGGTGTCCATGGTAGAGGTGGTGGACATTCATTGCCGAGATCGCTACAATTGCTCGTCGAAGTGGATTGATGCCTCGGTTCCACGCCTCACCACGGGAAGTAGATCCTCACTGTGCGATAAATGGTAAGGTGTCACCCACCCTGTTCAATATAGCATCCTCTCCATGTAGGAACTTCCAAGGGGATATCTGGCACAGGATCATGGTGCATGTTGGACTCTAGGGGCCCTCCGTCGTGCCGGGCGTGCACCGCCGGGCTCTGTCCGTGGGACGAAGAACAGGATGCATGGGTCGTGGATCCGTGCATATATGGCTAGGATTTGAGATAAGGGATAACCCTTCCGTGGTGAATCTTAGCCATTAATGAGTGATTCTACGATCTCGGGAGTGTACCAAATCAGGGGCAGCGTCAACCGTGGGATGGGGATCGAATGGCTGCTAATACTTACCGGTTGAATTAACAAGCTTCTAATGTGGGTCGTCGGTCGATGATTGGATGGCTCTGAGTTATTTGTACCCCTTCAGTCGTGCAATTTGCAAAGGAGTCCCTAGGTTGTTTACAAAATAACCCGCTGTCTGTGGTAGTTCACAGAAACATGCATACAAGTTCTAAAACTTGCATAGAAGACCCTGAGTTCTCAGGTAATAGTGGTGTCGTCCAAAGGGAATTTTATTTTAATAAAATGAATCTAAAAATGATTTTTAGGATAAAAATGATTCTAGAAAACTTAGAAAATTCATAACTAAGTCATTTTAGTTCCGAATTTAGTGGTTCTCGAACCTACGATTTTATTACGATGCATATAATATTATTGTGTGGTTTGTTTCCATATTTGGTGTAATGTTATTTTTAAGTATTATTTTCCTATCTGTATGTTTTGATGCGATAGCAAAGCGAGGTTATGAGGCACCTAGATCCTGCATTGGAGAAGTATCTAGAGTTGCACGAAAAAGGCAAGTTGTGTTGATGATCACATTCTTTGACCTAATAATGTTTATTTAATCACCGTGACACTGTTAGGTTAAGCTGATCGGACCTAATAGGTTACCTAGTTTTGTTTACCCTACACCTTGTATATAAATGAATTATTGGGTAGTCTTGCTAGTGCTATACCTGGTTTTGGGATTAATGCTACTTATGATTCATGTTCATGCTCCATTATGATTTATTACTGTTGACTTTATTATGATACATAATAAGATCATTTTGTTAATTGAAACATGGAGCAACCACCCGAGATAACAGTGCTACCACAAGGGTGGAATGGGATGCCCTTGGCTGATTAATTAGGGATGCTAGTGAGAGATTACCTTACCGGAAAGGGGCAAGCAGGGAGCAGTTACTGCAAGTATATGGAGGTTCTTAGGTTGAACTGTTTGTGATATCTTTTTGGACGAGGGATTCCTATACCCCCTCTGCCTGAAACCGTAGCGGGTTTTCTCGAACTAGTGGAACTTTTTAAAGGCCACGTAGTGAGCCCTTGCCTACTCACCTTGGTAGTGTTTAAGGATTTGCGCAACCTGAGGAAAATAAGCGATCATGACTTGTGGGTAAAGGTGTGCAACCTCTGTAGATTGTAAAACTGGTATATCAGTCATGCTCACGGTCAAGAGCGGCTCGAACCCTCACATCAGTAATTTATGGAATTAAACTTAATCTATCATGCATTGCATTGCGGGATTTATTATTCATCTATGATATATTAATTAATTGGGTTGGTATTCACTTATATTTAGTAACTACTAATAAAATTTTGACCAACTTATTAAAATCAATGCTCAGCATTAACCATTTTCCTTGGTAAGCCTTACACTTGAGCCCCCACCATAAGTGAGCTAAATCATACTTTTCTCACACTTGCTGAGCGATGAACATATATGAGATCACCCTTGATATAATCACGCCAAGTCAAGAACAGGTACCACAAGATAAGGAGCATGAAGGATGCTATTGTTGGGGGCCTTCTCCTTCCAAAGTTCCTCAAAAACATAATTAACCACTTGTTTTTAGCATAAGCTATTACAGGAAGCTTCATTTCTAGGAGATGAAAATGGATTCAAAGAAGATAAGAGTAAACACCAAAGTTATTGCCAGACGAAAAAGCTTCGGCTCGCAACAAAGTAGAAGAATGTTGATAATAGCCGAAGGAGGAAAAGACTACTTAGTCCTTTATAATTTGTATTATGATCATGTGTCAACTTTAAGGACATACTTTTACTTTTGCTCGGGCTGTGTTCTGTGCCTATAAATAGATGAACAGTAACACCGTACTGTTTATGCTGGATTGTACTCACTCTCTCGCATCCTTGCCTTCGAGCAAGCTGAAGGTATCAATGTAATATTAACATTGTTTATATTATATATGTTTTATAAATGAAAGAATAAATGAATTATCATAATATGACTATCATATTCATTCCCTCGTGTTACTATCCTTATATTAATATGATGAAGGTGTGTCCTTCTTGACCTTCATCCGAGAAGCATTATACTCGTAAGAAGAAAATGCTTCTAGGGACGAAGGTCCTTAATGATTAACAATTGTGTTACCTTGTTCATAACTCACAACATTTGAGAATAAGTAACCAACATTGGCGGCCACCTCCGGTGAACTCACTTCCACAACCTTCGGCAAAGCATCCACCTTTGACATGCTGCCGAAGAAGGACACATTCTCCCTGTGAGAGGCCAGGAACCAAAAGAGAAAGGCCACCAGCCCAACTCTTCAGGAGGAGCAGCTTCACCAGGAAATCAGGGATTTAGAAGCAATCCATCAGCAAGTACAAAGGAAAAAGGAGAAGATGCTTTGCGCGGCTGACCTTTAGAAGAAGATTGATGAAGCCGCTGAGGAGATGTGTCATCTTACTCTAGATGACCAGGACCGAAGGCCTTAGCACAGGAGCTTCGTCAGGAGAGCTCATTCAACAAAGACGAATGGTACAATGACTTTCATCATGGTAACTTTACTTTTGATGATGCTTCTCCTCTGGCAGCAGAATTGCAGGCTACTCCATGCCCATAATCCTTCAAGCCACTGCAGTTGCCCATGTATGATGGACACTCGGATCCAAAGCAATTTTTGATGAGTTACGAGGCAACAATATCCTCGTATGGGGGCAACGCTGCTGTCATGACAAAGTCCTTCGTCATGGCAGTCAGAAGCGTGTCCTAGACCTGGTATTCCTCCCTTCAGCGAGGAACAATTACATCATGGCAGAGGCTCAAGGATATGTTAGTCACTAGCTTCCAAGGCTTTCAGACAAAGCCAGTTACTGCTCAGGCTTTGTTTCAATGCACGCAAGACCATGAGGAGTACCTTCAGGCATATGTCCGAAGGCTTTTGCGTTTGACAGCACAAGCGCCTACAGTGCCCAATGAAATTGTCATTGAGGCCATGATCAAGGGGCTTCAGCCAGGACCTACAGCCCAATATTTCGCCAGGAAGCCCCCGCAAACTCTGGAGAAGCTCCTTCAGAACATGGATGAGTACATCTGGGTCGATAATGATTTCTGCCAAAGAAGGGAGGAAGCATACATGTTTTCTGAAATGACAAGGGGATTAAGAGGAAGACTTCATCTTAGGCATGTCAGGTTAATCCATAACTCTAATGCAGGGATGAAAGGGCCAATAATGCTCAGACCAGCCATCATAACTCACATTCTTCGAGCATGCAGCAGACTTCTTATAGATCACCAGCTCCGAGAGGTAGAAGAGGAAGAAGCTTCAATGGAGGGAGGTTTGGTAATCAACCCAGGAAGTTGTATTGCCTCTTCTGTGGCAAAGACAAAGGCCACACAACAAGGACGTGCCAGGTCACAATCCAGAAGCAAAAAGATATTGCTGAAGCCGAGGCGCGACATAGTCAGCCGAAGCAAGTCCTCCATACTACTTCGTGTTATTCTCCATACATCGCAGAATATGTAGGCAATCAACAGCCTACGGCTTCTGTAGCTTCAACAAGTCACTCCCAAGCCTCCTGGCCTCAATTACCACCACCCCCACCAATGGCAACTGCCCCAAACCATGATCAACAGCCAGAATGGCACCTTGGGCCTCAACAACAACGTGATCTTCAGGAGCAGTCTGAAGCTCAAACAGTTAATAGCACTGTGCTCGAGACCAGGCACATCTACTGAAGATGACACAACATTTTTGCCAAAAGAAAGCCTTGATGTGCTTTATTTCTACTATTTTTTGCTTTTACATTTTTCTATTCCAAAAGACAATACAGAAAGGTTAACCTTCAGCTTGATGTAATAAACCTGTGGTTACACCATCGCGTGTGACAAAACCAAGTTTCAATGCTCCAAAGACTTTCCTAAGGGAGTGTAGAGTAAGTTTTGAAGCTCAAATGTCATTCATAAGGGAGCGCAGAGTAAGTTCTGAAGCTCAAAAGTCGTTCCTAAGGGAATGCAGAGCCAAGATGCCACCTAAGTAAAAGGTGAAGAAGCTCAAAAGTCGTTCCTAAGGGGATGTAGAGCTTGAATGCCACCTAAGTAAAAGGTGAAGAAGCTCAAAAGTCGTTCCTAAGGGGATGTAGAGCTTAGCTCCAAAGTCGTTCCTAAGGGGATGCAGAGCTGAAATATCACCTAAGTAAAAGGTAAAGAGACTCCAAAATCGTTCCCAAGGGGATGCAGAGTCTGAGTGTTTATTCGTGTGGGTCTTTTAACTTCACCATATACATCATTTTGCATCATATCATCATATCATATCGCATAGCATCGCATCATACATCATTTTGCATCAACAAAAGGCTATGGAGAAGAAGGCAAATTGTTCCTTCAAAAATACTTGTCGAATCGCAAAAGAATGGGCTATACCACAATATTTACCTTCGGCAGATATATTGAATTATACGAGGCCAACCTTCGTCAATAGTGGCATAAGGAAAACTCTCTTTGCGAAGCATGGAAAGAAGGGAAGGTGTTTTTTCGCCAAAGGCTCAAAAATGGTATGTACACAGATTTCATGCGTCACTGTGGCGGAATGGCCTGAATTATTCCAGCTTAAGTGCCAAGTCACGCCTTAAAGGTCGCAACGCACTTAAATCGGAATAACCCGTCAGTCCCTCAGATCTAGTCTGATAAAGCCACTTATCCAGGATCAAATACCACAAACTCACTCGAAAGTGAGTCACAGAAGAAATACAATAAAACAGGAAAACCTCAACTTAAAGTACTGGAATTATTACATAAATCAGAGTTTTTCAAGTAGCTGATATAAGTTCACAAAATAAACTGCAGCGGATAATCGATATCGTCAAAGCGAGGAATAGGGCAAGGCCTAGCCCACTACTCCTCCTGCTCCTCTCCTGTCGGAGCAGCATCCCACTCGACCGTCCAACCCGGTGGCAGGGTTGTAGGCCAAGTTACACCATCAACCATGTCCTGAAGCGTACCTGCAAAAATTATGCCACAAGCAAGGCTGAGTATACTAATACTCACCTAGACTTACCCGGTGTGAGGAATCTACTCCTCTACCTCTAGACCATGCAGCTGTTTGGCTGAGGGGTTTGGTTTGCCAAAAGCACTAGCTGTATCTAAGGTCACCTTTTAACTTTTCCATTTCTAGTATCATTATTTTAGCTAAGTTTGCTCTTTATAAGCATACATGGTAACAATCATTTAATACAATCAACAAGTTATCTCATGTAAAGCCTCATTTCACTTCTTACTCAATGTAGTACAAGGGGTCAAGCAGTCTCATTAGCTGCGAGAAGCAGACGATTCGAATCAAGTTTTAACCATGCAAGGTAAACCTAAACACGCAACATGTAGGGGTACTCCGTCCCCACACACGTCAACCGTCCCCATCGATTCCCCATTCGCGACCAGGGCTCACTACCTTGGCATACAATGCTCTACTGACCCCGGCTGCCGCCGTGCAGTGACCGCACTTGTACCCACCATAGCTAGCATGGGAGACCCAGTCTCAGGACAAGTGAGGAGAAAAGTCCGTGCCCTACTTCACTCTGGTACTAGGTTTACTGGTTACCATATTTCCCGACATGTGTTTAGTACGTTCAAACGCTTGACTCAGGTATCCACACATTAATCCTTAATTCCTTTTCCCGTCTCATGGACAATGCATCCTCCCTGGATCCAAGTCCATATTCCATCATAGCTCCCGTTATCAAGATGAATACAATCAATTCTTGACCTCGCGCGAGTGCTAGAAAAATCACTCGACTTCTACCGAGATCCTAATTAGCAAAGCAGCTACTCGACCTAGCATACTAGTATCCATCTCAAAAAGGAATCCTGAGTTCATGCAACTAAAAGGTTTCAAGCAACTCCTACACTTAAGTGCACACTCCAAGCCTACAAACATTAAGTGTAGTAAAGTAGCATATATAAACGGTTATGCATAAAACCGGGGCTTGCCTTCAAATGCTGGGGCTACGGGGAGATCCTCGATGGCAGTCTCGGGAGCTGGCTCCTGGTCTTCCTCGTGGGCAGCTCCTTGCTCAGGGATGAGCACATACTCTCCATCAGCGAGGTTGCAATCTAAGGAATGCAATGAGTAAGATGCATGTATGGCATGATATGCAATTTAGTACTGAGATTGCATGGGGAAAGATTAATTAAAAAGGAAATGGGGCTAAGTCTGGATATTAGAGACCTTTGACGTGTATTTCAGGAAGTTTGGGTCAAGTTGATTACTGAATGGTTAACCCATTTTTAGTGTTCTACTGATTTTCTTCTTTATATCTTATGGATATTTTTAACAATATTCTTAGCTGCAATATTGGGGTAATACTTATTAATCTTTCTAATCCCTCTTTTCTTTTCTATTTCTTTTATGCCTTTAAGGTTGGTTTGAACTACAAGATAGCTTAATAAATTTCCAAAAATTCTGCAACAATTACAGTGGCTTCTCACTGGTGTATAGTTCTCTGTCTCAAAATTTGGGGCTTAAAAAGTGAGGGGTTCTCTCTGTACAAAATTATCAAATATTAGAGCAGAGGGGGGTGTTTGAACTACAACTCCCTTCTAACAGTGGGTTATTCTCTAAGACTTATTTTTTTGGTATTTAAATGTTATAACATGACTTTGCACCAATTTTCATCCACTAATACTTAATAGTTATTTTACTATGATTTTCTAAAGTTTCTAGCCAAAGGGGTGCTTTCTACTACCACTATACTTGAAAAATATCAAACAACAAATTCTAATTTTCCTATCTTCTTCTTTGCACAAGAGCAATCATTCTAAAATTTGGTAACTTTTTGCTTAAGGGAAGGGTGGTAGGAATTTCTTGAATTAAATGGCCTTTTTCATGAAGTAGGGGGCAAGGGTGTTATTTTTTAGTTTTGAATAGGTTTTGCATTTTTCTCTGGTGGCCTACTTTATTAATAATCTGGTAAAAATTTATTTGCCTATTATTGCACATCCTTTTGCTTACTTATGATTTACTTGGAATACGGCTCAATACCAAGTTTTATTTGTTTAACCCACTTAAGATGATGGACTGGGGTGTTTATCATTTTTGTAGCGATGTCCTAGTAGTTAGGAGTCTACTGAATTTTTCTTACCAATGTTGAAATTGTTGTTATATTTTTAATAATGGCCTTTCTAGTTTTATTAGTGCCTAATAAAACATTTCACCTTGAATTTGTTCTAGACTAGGGTTCCTTTTATTTTTCCTAGGTTGTTCATTACCTAAGTGGACTAGGAAAAATATTTGCATTCACTGTTCATTATTTTTTTGTACCTTTCTCATTTTCCTAGGTTTTGGGCAATTATGGTTTTTAATAGATAACCCTGTTTAAATCTTCAATACTGGAGTGCTGAATATTTTTAAACAGTGTCTAAGTGGGGTTTGGACTTCTACAAATTTTCTTAAGTCCAGCACAGAAGCATAACTATTTTTCTTCATTTTAATAAGGTTTGGGCAGTTTCCTTAATTAATTCTAAACTCTAAAATTTAAAACAGAAAGCACAGGGTTCAGTATTTTTATTTGATAGTTCATAATATTTTGAATCCAGTAAAATTAGTTTGACTAAATTTGGTTGAACAAGATACAAATTTCCTATGTTCTCTCTTTAATTTAAAAGAATAAACAGAAATGGTTTAAAGAAAAAAATGGTTTTGTATCTGGGTCCCTGGCGAAAGGTTCTAAATGTATTACAGACAGGAGCTTGGTTTACTATTCATCTGAGTCTATGACTCTGCAGAAAACCCCCTAGGGTTTTGCTAAATCGAACCCGCGATCCTTCCCCTAATGGAACAGTGACCGCGACGGAAGAAAAGAGCGGAGGGGCTTACCGGCGGCGAGGTTGCTTCAGTGAAGGGTCGGGCGAGGTCCAGGGGTCTCTGGCGATCACGTCGAGGTGCGGATCGTCGGCGGTGTTGGTCGGAGTAGGTTGGTCCACGCGCGCAGGCGGGGGAGCTCGTCGGTGGCGAGGTATCCGGCCTGCTCACGGCGCGATAGTTCAATTGAACGGGTCAGAGAGCTTACTGGATGCTAGGGAAGACGTGGATGTGAGGAATTGGAAAATGGCTTACTAGTTAGCTTGGTTCACGCGTGGCGGCGGGTGACCGAAGTCCGGCGAGGGTGATTCGGGGTATCCAGTGAGGCTTGGCCGGGTCCAAGGACTTGGGAAGCTTCACGAGCTTCTGGCGAAGCTAACCGAGCGACTGGCGCGGCCTGGAAGTGGCTGGAGGGAGCTGGCCGCGGTGGCCGAGGCTCGGGTGGCTTGGCGGGCAGTGGCGCGGCGTGCTCGATGCGAAGTCCGGTGAACTCTTGCTCGGGCAGGACTGAGAGCGTGCGGGGAGGTACGGCCGAGGCCTTGGGTTGCTTTATAAGCACGACGCGTGGACCGACAAGGGCGCGCGGGCGTGCACGACTGGGTGCGGGTGCGCGAACTGGTGTGAACCAGGCGTGTCAGCCGCGGTCGAACACGTGGAGCCGTTGCTTCTGCTCGTGTTCTAACACCGATTGGGCGCAAATCTTCGTGAATTTGGGCAAGCTCGCTGTTAAGGATTGTTCCCCTGACTGTGCTTTGTCGTTTGTGTGTGGATGTTGCGCAGTTTTAGGCTAGGGACAGGGAGTTGTAACGTCGCCAAGTTGCCAGTGTCAGACAGCTAAGTCCCAAGAACAAACTGTGCTAAAATCGTGTCAAACGGTTTTTGTTTGAGTTCAAACTTTACCAGAGCATGTTCAAGAAAATTTGGCGCCACTTATATTTGGACTTTATGGATTTGAGTTTTGGAAAACAGGGAACACATCTGAACTTGGGAAAGGGTTCTAAAATTCAGATTTCTGATTTCTGAATTTTCCCATAGGGCCTTAGTTCATGGGCTGATTTGGGGATTTTGGAAAATTCAAATGGCCAAACCTTCTTACTATATTTTGTAGGTTATTTAGTGCATTACAACTTTGTTACTTGGTTCATATCAAAGTTTTGTATTTTTTCCCAAGTCTTTTCTCCAATTCCCTTTATGTGCTTAAATGGCCCACTTAGGATTATTTAGAGTTTGTGAGTTCTTCTTACCTTGAGGTGCATGGCATGATTAAGGAGAATTTCTTAAGATGGAAAAGACTTACTTAAACATTTGTTCTTAATTTTTGTTGTCCTTTCCTCAATTTGGTTCACATGTGATAATGGTTTCGAGTTAGCTCTAAGAAGAAACCCTAGGTGACACTGGGGTGTCACAGTCACAATGAAATATATTACATTAATGTACATACAAGTACTTGATGTTTGTTTCGTACACATGGCGGCAACCATACACAAGCATTACATTTTCCAGCATACAAGAATTTAATCTTCCTTTAGTATTTTCTAAGCAGTTTCATGCAATAGTCTTTCGATGACTTCGTCAACGACTTCGTTGGCAATCTTCATTACATCCAAAGCTTCTTTCATAACCGGGTCGGCCTCAGGGTTGTACGGCTCTGGTGGTGGTGAAAGCCCAGCTACAACAAAGAATGTAATAGTGAAATTCAAAGCTAGAAACGAACGATGAAGCAAAACTTTAAATAGAAGTACCTATAATCATGGCTCATTCAACAGCTTCTTCAGCTTGCTTTGCCTCTTTTCGGGCGTCGTGAGATTCTTTTTCATTCTTTTTAATAGCTTCATCAGCCATTTCATGGCCGCCCTTCATCGAAACATCATAGTAGAATTTCCCGCCCAACAAAGAGGCTTCGGCCGAAGGGTTTTTGGTGTTGTCAGCTGACAAGTTAGCTTCTGCCAAGGCTACGACCTTAACATGTTCGCAGCCGGTTTTCTCCAAAATGGCTGCAACCTCTCGAGCACCGGCGAAAGCGCAGAAATCTCTGCGATCGCTGAGTATTTCATCAAAAGCTTCAGCTTCTTTGCCAATCCATTGGATAACTCCTTTGGGATCACCATGAATAAACTTTTGTTCTGAAGAGTATGCTCCCACCTTGGCAAAGCTATCTCTCAGTTTCTTCGTGCATTCTATAGATGATTCGTAGCATCTCTCCTTGGCATCCCAAAGCTCTTCAACATTCTTTTGCACTCTGGATCTTTCCATTTCACTTATTTCTTGTTTAGTCTTTGGAACTTCAAAATTTTCGTTCGTCTCTGCAAGTTTTTTCTTTAAATCTTCGACTTCAGCTTTATGGGTTTCGTCTTGAGCAATAAGCTTAGCTTCACAAGTCTTCAGCTTGTCCACTAAGGAGAACAGTATCTTAACTTTTTCAAAAGCTTGGTTCCTTAATGTGATGACCTCTGATCGAAGATTTTCAAGAGCTATCTGGCAGCTCTCGTCATCTGCTTCCTTTTGAGCTCTCAAAGCTTTACTTAGAATTAATCCCTAAAAACAAAAAAAATATGCATGAGAACATAACGATAGCAACAAAATCTTCAAACATAATTTATTTCACAACAAAAAAAAATATACCTGTTGGGGACATGCTCTCAAATGCTATAAATTGAGAACAAGGCAACACCAAAACGAGTTATTTGTTAATGCCCTTCGTCCTTCGAAGCATTATTTCCCCAAGGATATAATGATCTTCGGACGAAGGTCATGAAGGACATACCTTCATCATCTCAACAAACATATATGTATAAATATTAACAACGAATGAAGCATGTAAAGCGTAAGAAACAATGTGAACAATAACATTATCATATATATTTCTCAGTATATAATTGTAAGTTAATATAAGGATAATATTGAATAACATTTGATACCTTCGGTTTGACAGAAAGCAAAGGTACGAGCGTGACGCAAAAGCAAATGACAAGTCAGCGTGAATAGTAAGAGGCATTGTTCATCTATTTATAGGCACGAGACGCAGCCCATGTGAAATTACATCCATGCCCTTTACATTTGCTAATGACCCTAAGGTAATTCATCGAGGTCTAAATAGCCTTTTCCCCTTTAAGTCGGTTCCCTTTCCTGCTGTCATGCCGAAGCTCCCTTGCGCGTAGCTTCGGCGCTACATCAACCTTCGTATTGTTCGTGCTTCTCACACTATGGTTCTGATCCGAGTCCGAAGGTACCTGTTCATGTATTACACTCCGGAAACATTGTTAAATCATGTTTTTTGAGGACCTTCGGAAGACAAAGGCCACCAACAGTAGCCCTTGCAATATTAATTTGTTAGAATAATGAATTTAGATTGCGACATGGACAAAGGCCCTAACCCGAAGGTCCGAAAAAACACCTTCCCTTTGCTAGAATAGCAACAGTCAATGACAAACGGGACCCTCCAACTTGGAGCGCATCGATTGTATAAATAGGAACTCACCCTGAGCACATTTGGTACGTTACTTGCCACTTGCTTTTGTTTACTCAATTTTTAGCTCTTGCTTGCCATCGCCTTCTTAGTTTCTCAGATTTCTTAAGCTTCGGTTTTAAGGACGCATTTTTGCCATTTTCGAAGAAAAGATGTCTCAAGACAAAAAGGTTACCGCTGAGACGAAGCTGAGCGAAGAGGAGAAGCTCCTTGAAGAGAAGACTGCTTGATTTGTTGAGTCAATAGCAAAAACCAATACGGAGAAGATTACTAAAGAGATACTAGAAGGCTTATCTAAAGATACTGATGATAGCGACAGTTATGATGTGGAGAGTGGAGGCGAAGACTCTGAAGATCGGCCCTGGCGACCAAGTCATGCAGTCTTCGGGAAATCAACTATCAAACAGATTCATCTTGATAATATGAGAGGAAGGTATTTTCGAGATATGTCTATTGTGAGGGCTGACATAGACAGAGCCGTTCCTGCTCCCGAAGAAACCGAAGTTGTAATCTACCGAAGCTTCTTCAAAGCTAGACTTCGGTTCCCGTTGAGCAGATTTGTGGTTGAAGTTTTGAAAACGTACCAGATTTTCCTTCATCAGATCACTCCCGAAGCAGTTATTAGAATGGGGATCTTCGTCTGGGCTGTGAGGAGTCAAGGTCTAGAGCCAAGTGCAAAATGTTTTTGCAGCATGCACGAACTTTCATACGAGACGAAGCCCTAGGGTAAAGAACAATATCATAACAATTTTGGGTGCTATAGCTTCATTGCTCGCTCTGGCGCAAGCTACCCGGTGCCAACGTTTCGGAAGAGGTGGCCCGAGGCCTGGATGGAAGAGTGGTTTTACGTGAAAAATGATTTGAAGGCGAGAGAAGATATTAAAGAAATCATCATGCGACCCATTTGGTCCCGCTTCGGTCTCCGAAAGCCGAAGGTAGAAATTGATGAGGCAGCCGAAGCATGCCGAAGGGCCTTCAGCACAGTTTGCTCTTTTTTGGGACAAGAGACTTAGTTCAAGAACATGTAGCCTACAGGATATGGCCACTGATAGACAACTGGGAAATGCCAAAAGAAACCATCACTAACCCTAGCGAAGGTGGTTTGGTTCGATTGAAATATACCTTCAGGTTTGGAGACAAGTTTGTCGAACCAGATGATGACTAGCTGAAGTGTGTTGAAAATACTAGTGATGAGCTACTTGGAGCATACTCCAAGTCTGAAGATAATGCACTATCTGCGGCCTTCGGGAGCCGAAAAAAGAAAAGATTAAATAGGGTTTTTGATGCTATTGGATTTGTGTACCCTGACTATCACTACCCGCCGTGGGGGCAGAAAAGAAAGGGTGCAACTTCTGGATAGGTTGCCGCTTCGGCTGCCCCGAGCGAGCCTGCGCCGAAGAGGAAAAAGTTGAAGGTCCTTACCCACCGACCGCGCTACATTGAACCAGCCATAGTGCCTAAGTTTGGTGGGGAAACCTCTTCGGTTACTCAAGCAAAAGAACCTGCTCCTCCCTCGCGGAAGATTGAAGAGCCGGCTGCAATGCCGAAGGCACCCTCAGCCAAATTAGCTGAGCCGAAGACTGATAATATTGAGGAGACACGAGTCGAAGAGACAAAAACATTAGAAGTTTTAAGCCATTCAGCAGAAGTGACAATGCCGAAGGCACAAAAAGGTCTTGCGGCGACCCCCAAGAGAAAAAGGATGGCCAGTGTGCTAGATGTGCTAGAGACGGTAAAGGCTTCAAGTTCTATTCCTTCAGGGAAAATTGCCGAGGCTTAGAAAATACAAACCAAAGCCAAAACAAAACTAACCGAAGCCGAAGCTGCAATGAGCCAAGCTTGCGCCGAAGCTAGGCCTTCAGAGCCTGCCAAGGAGAAACCCTTGGAGATTGAAGAAAAAGCGGCAGAGAAAGAGGCTATAGAACAGACTTTATCTGAAAAAGCTACCACTCCTACTCCCGAAGCACCTTCCGAAGACCTTGATTATGTTATTCGACATGCTTCGGGAAAAAGATTATCTGAGGAAGAAATTTTTGAAGCTAAACACTATGCCCGAGAACTGAAGTATCCGAAAGGGGCCTTAGTGTTTAATGGTACGGATGAAGATGATTTCTTGTATTGCCTCCCAGACAACAAAGAATTATCCGTCTGCCGGGAGATGGCCAGAAGTATGGGGTTCCCGAAGCTCGAAACTGGCCTCTGTGCCATGACGAAGGACAATCTTGTGGATAGCCTTGCATACAATAGTCTGAAGGTACAAAAATTGTGAATTTTGAAGTTTATGAATTTTGAATTAGTCTTTTGTTCTTATGTTAATCCATTCATTCTTTTGTATAGGGCTTAATACTTAGCAACGCCTTAAGGGCACAAAAGAATGCTAAAGATGTGAGCTGCACTATTGCTCTCAACATCCTTCGAACGGAGGTTATCAAGCTGAGAAACGAAGCCTTGGAAAAAGACAAAATTCTACTTACATTGGTGGACAAAGTAAAGGGGGATTATAAGCAAGGCTATATGCAAGCTATTATAAGCAAGGCTATCTGCAAGATCATCCTTTGACACTGCAGATAGACCGAGCTCAAGCTTCGGGAAACCCATGTTCCTCACCATCTCCCGGCAAACAGATACCTCTTTATTATCCAGAAAGCAATACAAAAAATCATCTTCATCAGTGCCGTTGTATACCAAGGATCCTTGTGGATACTTCAGATCCCTAGCATATTGCCTAGCTTCGGCAATCTGTTCTTTCGACAATTGCTTCCCTGAAGCATGTCGCACGATAAAATCCAACTCTTCGGCAGGTGCTTCCGGAGCAGGAGATTTAAGTTTCTTAGGGACATTTTCTTTTTCCTTGATTACAGGAGCAGTCCCCAAAGGTTGTGCTTCGGCGGGAGCTGAGGGTCTAGCCTTAGAGGTAGCCCGCGCCATAGCAGCTTCGTTAGATTTCTTTAAGGTTTCACCCTCTGTGTTAGGCGCTGAAGCATGAGTTTGTACCTTCACAAATTCCATCACAACATCTAATACGCTGTCCATTGTCCTCCTTCTTGGAGTTACTACAGTAATCTTTGATGCCCTTGGTAGCTTCGTTTCTCGCAATGGGCTCAAAGCCTTCGGTTCCTTCGATGTCGTCTTCAATTCTGGCTCTCAGGCCGATTTTGCCCCAGCTTCGGCTGGATCGGAGCGACTTAGCTCAGATACGGAAGAAGGCCCCTCAATAGGCCTCGACACTTCGGCCGTTTCAATACGCTTGGGGCGGTGCGTTAAAACCTTAACTTTTTCGGCTTCGACGTGCTAGAAATTGCTGAAGCGGAAGTTTTCCTTTTCTTTCCTTGCTTTCGCGAAGGATAATAGTAATCCGGGTATACAAACCCGATGACATCAAAAACTCTATTCAGTCTCTTTTTGCCTCAACCCCAAGGCTGTTGTCATAGCATCATCTTCAGCCCTCGAGTAAGCACCAAGTAATTCATCACTAGATGCTTCGATGGCATCCAGCCAGTCATCATTCGGCTCATCGAATTGGCTCCTGTATTTGAATGTGTATGTCAGATAGACCAAACCACCTTCACGAACCCAGCAGCAGCTTCCTTCAGCATCTCCCACCCATTTGAGAGCGGCCACACTCTATAAGCAATATGTTCCTGGACTAAGTCCCTGGTGTCTATGTAAGTACATACTGTATTAAAGGCAGCCTAGCATGATTGTATGCCGTTCCCAATGGCAGTGGATGGCCTCCTAATGCCGAAGCGAGACCGGATAGGGCGTTGGATAATACCCCTAAAACTGTGGAAAGGTGAACCACTTGGAAGCCAAAGCAATTCAGGATGCACCAGATGTGGCAGTAGGTATGTTTCCAGTCGAATCCCATCCAACAAAAGTACTGTTTGACACTGGTGCCACGCATTCTTTTATTTCTACATCATGGGTAGAAGGACATAATATCCCCGTAGAACTAATGATTCCACCTTTAAGAGTTAAATCAGTTGGGCGACAGGTTCAGTCCGATAAGATGTGCCCGAATCTAAGGATTGAAATAAGGGGGATAGATTTCCCTGCTAACCTAGTAGTAATGGGTACTCAAGGGCTAGATGTCATCCTAGGGATGAATTAGCTGCCCAGAAACCAAGCCACTGTTAGTTGTGACAAGAGGACAATAAAGTTAGTGTCCCCATCTGGGAAAGAAGTAGTAACTGAACTGTTCATGGCTGACCTAGAAGGAGCCTATCACTATTTATCTGTAGATGGCAAGGAGGCCAACCTGATGGAGGATATTAGAATTGTGTCGGAGTTCCCCGACGTGTTCCCTGAGGATTTACCAGGCATGCCACCTGAGCGTAAAGTTGAGTTTGCCATAGAGCTTATCCCAGGCACCGCCCCTATTTCCAATAGAGCTTATAGAGTGTCCGGACTAGAATTGGTGGAACTCAAGAAGCAAATCAATGAACCGTTAGAGAAAGGCTACATCAGACCAAATACTTCGCCTTGGGCCGCTCCAGTTTTATTCGTGGAGAAGAAAGATGGAATAAATAGGATGTGCATAGATTACCGAGCTCTGAATGAAGTCACTATCAAGAACAAGTACCCCCTGTCTAGAATTGAAGATCTATTCGACCAGTTGAGAGGAGCTAGTGTGTTATCGAAGATAGATCTAAGGTTAGGTTACCATCAGCTCAGGATCCGACCTTCGAACATACCGAAGACCGCATTCATCACCAAGTATGGACTATATGAGTTCACGGTCTTGTCATTCGGTTTGACGAATGCACCAGCTTTCTTCATGTACTTGATGAATAGTGTGTTCATGGACTACCCCGACAAGTTCGTAGTAGTGTTCATTGCTGATATCCTCATATATTCCCAGAATGAGCAAGAGCATGAAGAGCATTTGAGGAAGGTATTGCAGAGGCTACGAGATTGTCAGCTGTATGCCAAGCTTAGCAAGTGTGAGTTCTGGATCAGTGAAGTCCTATTCTTGGGTCATATCATAAACCGAGATGGATTAGCTGTGGATCCTAAGAAGGTAGCAACTATTCTGGACTAGAAAGCACCAAAAGATATCTGGGGAATCAAGAGTTTCATTGGAATGGCCGTCTACTATCGGCGTTTCATTGAAGGTTTCTCCAAGATTGCTAGGCCAATGACATCCCTACTAGCGAAGAAAATAGAGTTCAAGTGGACCCCAAAGTGCCAAGAGCTCTTTGAGACGTTGAAGAAGAAGTTGACTACAACACCGGTATTGATTCTACCAGATGTTCACAAGCCATTCTCAGTGTATTGTGATGCTTTGTACATCGGACTGGGATGCGTGTTAATACAAGAGGGGAGATTAGTGGCGTACTCGTTCCAACAATTGAAGGTTCATGAAAACAACTACCCCACTCATGATCTGGAGTTAGCAGTAGTGGTTCATGCACTGAAGACCTGGAGGCATTATCTATATGGGCAGAAGTGTGATATCTATACAGATCACAAGAGTCTCAAATATATATTCACCCAGCCAGAATTGAACATGAGGCAGCAAAGATGGCTGGAATTAATCAAAGACTATGAGCTGGAGATACATACCACCCAGACAAAGCTAATGTGGTTGCCGATGCGTTGAGCAAAAAAAGCCAAGTCAACATGATGGTCGCTCATTCGATGCCATATGAGCTAGCAGAGGAATTCGACAGGCTGAGTCTCATATTTCTAAACAACACCCAAGGAGTGACAGTTGAGCTGAAACCCACCTTAGAGCGAGAAATCAAAGATGGTCAGAAAGATGATGAGAAGATCAACGAGATTCGATAGCTGATCATAAATGAGAAAGGAAAAGATTTCTGTGAAGACGCAGAAGGCGTGGTATGGTTCAAAGATAGGCTATGCGTTCCTAGCATCAAATCAATTTGGGAACTGATTCTTAAGGAAGCCCATGAGACAGCTTATTCCATACAACCTAGCAGTGAGAAGATGTACCAAGACCTGAAGAAAAGATGCTAGTGGTACGGAATGAAAAGGGAGATGAAAGGGAAATGTGCCCTTGGGCCATTTCTAAGTATTTTGGTGATTGAGTGCCAACACAAGTGCTTAAGTGTTAATCTATGCCAATTGATGGACAAAGTGCAAATCAAGAGTAAAGGTATGTTTCTAAGACTTAGTACATTGTTTTGGAGACTAATGTATTGTGTCTAAGTGCTAGAAACAGGAAAAGACCAATTTAGAAAAGACTTGGCTAAGCCGCCAAGACTCTGCGCAGTCTGGGTGCACCGGACGGTCCGGTGGTGCACCGGACAGTGTCCGGTGCGCCAGGCTGGTGACTGTCCGGTGAGCCATTCACAGGCAAAGTCTTCGCTCTCGGGAAGCGATTAATGGCGTACGGCTATAAATCACCGGATTTTCCGGTGGTGCACCAGACTGTCCGGTGAGCCAACGGTCAGCCGGGCCAACTATCGGCCGCGTAATCCGCGCGCGATGCGTGGCCGAGACAACGGTCAGAAGGGGGCACCGGACTGTCCGGTGTGCACCGGACAGTGTCCGGTGCGCCAACGGCTCTGTATCTTCAACGGTCGGCTGCGCCACAGAAGGAAAGAAATCTGCACCGGACTGTCCGGTGCGCCAGGCGACTGAAGGCAAGATTTGCCTTCCTGGAATGCTCTCAACGGCTCCTAGCTGCCTTGGGGCTATAAAAGGGACCCCTAGGCGCATGGAGGAGGACACCAAGTATTCTCTAAGCATTCCTAAGCACCAAGACATCAATTCCGCGCATTCGATTCTTTGTGATAGCAACTAGAGCTCCATTTGAGTAGAGAACTCCTTGAGTTGTGTTGAGAGCTCGTGTTGTGACTTGTGTTTGTGTTGTTGCTCTGATTTTGTGTCTTGTGTGCGTTGCTCATCCCATCCTTACTTTTGTGCTTCTTTGTGAACGTCAAGTTGTAAGGGCGAGAGGCTCCAAGTTGTGGAGATTCCTCGCAAGCGGGACATAGTAAACAAAGCAAAACACCATGGTATTCAAGTGGGTCTTTGGACCACTTGAGAGGGGTTGAGTGCAACCCTCGTCCGTTGGGACGCCACAACGTGGAGTAGGCAAGTGTTGGACTTGGCCAAACCACGGGATAAACCACTGTGCCTATCTGTGTTGATCTTCTTGTGGTTATTGTGTTTTGCAAGAACTCCTCTCTAGCCACTTAGGCTTTATTGTGCTAACACCTAATCAAGTTTTGTGGCATTAAGTTTTAAGTTTTACAGGATCACCTATTCACCCCCCTCTAGGTGCTCTCAATTGGTATCAGAGCCGTTCTCTTCACGTTAGGGACTAATCGCCCGAAGAGATGGATCCTAAGGGCAAGGGGATGGTGGTCAATGATAAGGATAAGGAGTCTTTCGTCAATGATCCAAAGGATGACAAGCCTACTGACTCAGGCGCGAGTCACAAAAGAAAAGACGGGAAGAAGAAGAAAATGAGGCGCATCAAGGAGATCATCTACTACGACGACAGCGACGAGTCCTCTTCTTCCCAAAAGGACGACGACAACGACTACGAGAAAAAGAAGACGGTTAATTCAAATTTTTCATTTGATTATTCTCATATTCCGCAAAGTTCTAATACTCATTTGCTTTCCATACCTCTCGGTAAACCCCCTCACTTTGATGGAGAGGACTACGGATTTTGGAGTCACAAAATGCATAGCCACTTGTTCTCTCTCCATCCAAGTATATGGAGATAGTAGAAAATAGAGCATTTCTAGGAAACTCATTTGTAACTGAAGAATCAAATCTCGAGCATGAGTAAAAGTCTCATCCTTTTCCTTCCCAAAGAACATCCAGGAATAGTGAGAAAAATTGTCAATGACCATAGGCACATACCACATCCCCCCAAAAGAGCAGAACCGATGTGACACCCCAGTGTCACCTAGGGTTTCTCTCAAGTGCTAACCGAAGAACCATCATTTTATGTGAACCAAATTGAGCATGAGCATCAAATTGACTTAAGAATAAAGGATCCACTAAGTTTATACTTAAAAGCATCATGTTCAAAACAAATGAGTTTTTCCAAAGGGCAAAATGTTGAAAGCCTAATAACAACCCTAATTGAGCTCTATAAGCAAAATTGAAGAGAAAAAGCAAAAGAGTATGAAAAATATAGAATCATGACTTAGGCCAAATATAAACATTGAAGTATATTTAATAAGCAACAATAAATATTAAGGAAGCTTGGCCAAAATAATTTAAACAAAACCCCAAGCAAGCTTCTCAAGTGGGGACTCAATAGGGAATTCTGAAATTCAGAATTCTGAATTTCTGACCTTGAGCCAAAGACCAAGCGTGTTCACCTTGATCCCTAGCTCGAATCCTAATGACCCCATTGACAAAAACGTGTCTAACTAACCCCTCTATCACATGCCAGAAGATGGCATTGGGACACGAGCCCTAGACACGACAAAACTCTAGATTTGCCTCGGGTTTGAGCAGAGAGACAGACCGGATTTTCGGGCCCCAAATCTCTGAAACCAGTAGGCAAAATCCTATGACCCCCACACAAGATCGGTAGCTTGTAGGGAGGAGAAGAGGTTTTGTGCACTGACCAAGGCGAGAGCAGGCTCAGATGAATGACTACATGCGCCAGAACTTGGGCAGAACGAACGGGCACACGTGTTCGACCCTGGTCGGCACACCGGCGTTCGCCCAACACGCGCGCGCGCTCGCCCCAGCGTTCAGTCAAGTCCGCCACGTGCCCTCGCCCTTGCCGTGCTCGCCTGCGCCTATAAAGCCTCTCCGGGCGCGCCTCACCTCACCCCGTGCTCACCTTCGCCGGCCAGACGCCCCTCCTTAGCTCCGGCGAGCTCTTTTTCCGCCCGCCATTGCCGCCAGAGCCTCGGCCACCGTGGCCAGCCGACTCCAGTCACTTCCAAGCCGCGCCAGCCGCTCGGTTACCTTAGCCAGTAGCTTGTGAAGCTTTCCCAGCCCTCGGACCCGACAGTACTTCACCGGAAGGCCAAGATTGCCCTCACCGGACTTCGGCCGCCCGCCTGCGCGCGTAGACCGAGCAAACCGGTGAGCCGTTCTTCAATTCCTCGCGCACACACCTTCCTTGATCCCTGGTGAAGCTCTCTGACCCATTTGATTGGTCAATTGTGCCCTGGATAGGCCAGACTCCTCGCCGCCGACGAGCTCCCCCGCCTGCGCACGTGGACCGGCCGACTCCGACCATCCCGACGGTGACCCGCACATCGTCGTGACCCTCAAGACCTCCCCTACACCCTCGGCCTCCTCACCGGAGCAGTCTCACCGCCGGTAAACCCCTCCACCCTTTCTTCCGCCGTAGGTACTTTTTGATTTGGGGGATGGACCTCGGGTTTTCTGAATTGTCAGCGACTCAATTGAATAGTAGCCCAAGGACTAGTCTGTAAGGAAACTTGAAAACACCCGCCAGGGACCCCGTTGCAAAGTAGTTTTCCATTTAATCGTTTCTGTTTAATTTTTTTAATGAACAGAGAACTTAGGAAATTCATAACTTGAGAGATACTTAACCAAAAATTGTCAAACCAATTTTGCTAGATTCTAAATATTATGGACTACCAATTAAAAATGCTAAACCCCATGCTTTCTGATCTAAATTTTAGAGTTTAGAATTAAATACAGAAACTAACCAAACCTTGTTTAATTAAGGAAAAATAGTTATGCTTCTGTGCTGAACTTAAGAAAATTTGTAGATGTTCAAACCCCATTTAAACACTGTTTAAAAATAGTGAGAACCCCAGTATTGAAAAATTTAGTGGGGATATCTATTAAAAGCCATTTTCCCAAAACTTAGGAAAATCAGAAAGGCCTTAGAAATTAATGACCACTGGATGAAATTATTTTTCCTAGCCTACTTAAGTAAGAGAGAACCTAGGAAAAATAGAAAGACCTCTAGTCCAGAATAGAATTAAAGTGGAATGTTTTATTTAGCATTATTCCAACTTGAAAATAATTATTAGAGTTATAAAACCAGACCCAAAGTTATTAATAAATATTCAGTGAACTTATAACCACCAAAACACCACTGCAAAAATAATAAACACCCCAGCCCATCATTTTATGTAGGGCAGATAAATAGAACATGATAATGAGTCATATTTTGAATAAATCATTGGTAACCCAAAATAATGCAATAATGGGCAAATAAAATTTTGCTAGGTCACTAATGAGATAGGCCACCAGAGAAAAATGCAAACCCAATTGAAAGGTGTACAATAATGTCTATTACCAATACTTCATGAAAAAGGTCATTTAATCCAAATAATTCTTACCACCCCTTCCTTTAAGCAAAAAGATGCCAAACTTCAGAATGATTGCTCTTGCATAAAATAGAAGCTAGGAAAAATCAAAAATCTATTGTTTGATATTTTTCAAATATAGTGGTAGTAGAAAGCACCCCTTTGGCTAGAAACTTGGGAAAATCATAATAAAATAACCGGTACGTATTAATGGCTAGAAAATTGTGCCAAGTCGTGTTATAACATCTAAATGCCAGCAAAAATGAGTATTAGAAAACTCCCCACTGCTAAATGGTAGTTGTAGTTCAAATCACCCCTTCTGCCCTAAAACTTGGTAATTTTGCCCAGAGAAAACTATTCACTTTTTAAGCCCCAAATTTTAGGACAGATAATTACACACCAGTAATAAGACACTGTAATGTTTACAGAATTTTTGGAAATTTATTAAGATAACTTGTAGTTCAAACCCACTATAAAAACATAAAGGAGATCAAGGGAAAGAAAGGAAAGATAAACCTCGCCCCAATAAGTCCAACTCGAAATCTTGACAATTCTCACTAAGACTTTAAAAAGAATTCAGTGGAACACCAAAATGGACTTACCACTTAATTTAACTAAGTGTGATCTAAATTACTAAGAATACCACCAAAAATCTTGTGTAACAAGATTTAACTCTATTTAATTTAAGTGGATCATTCACCATCAAAGTTTAATTGCTAAAGCACATATCATATCATGCATGTATCTTACTTGTTGCATTCATTAGATTATAATCACGCTGACGGAGAGTACGTGCTCATCCCCGAGCAAGGAACTGTCCAAGAGGAAGACCAGGAGCAAGCTCCTGAGGCTGCTATCGAGGATCTCCCCGCAGCCCCAGCTATTCAAGTCAAGCCCCGATTTTTTATGCATAACCGTATCATTATATGCTACTTTACTACACTTAATGCTTGTAGGATTGTAATGTACACTTAAGTGTAGGAGTTGCTTGAAACCTCTAGTTGCATGAACTTATGATACCTTTTTGAGATGGATACTAGTATGCTAGGTCGAGTAGCTGCTATGCAAATCAGGATCTCGGTAGAAGTCGAGTGATTTTTCTAGCACTCGCGCGAGGTCAGGAATTTATTGTATTCAACTTGATAACGGGATATTTGTTGGTGTATGGACTTGGATCCAGGGAGGATGCCTTGTTCATGAGATGGGAAAAAGAAATTAAGGATTAATGTGTGGATACCTGAGTCAAGCTTTTGAACGTACTAAGCACATGTCGGGAAATATGGTAACCGGTAAACCTAGTACCTAAGTGAAGCCGGGCGCGGACTTTATCCCTCATGCGACCTGAGACTGGGTCTCCCATGCTAGCTACGGTGGATACAAGTGTGGTCAATGCACGGCGGCAGCCGGGGTCAGTGGAGCATTGTATGCCAAGGTGGTGAGGCCTGGACGCGAACGGGGAATCGATGGGGACTGTTGACATGTGTGGGGTCGGAGCACCCTAACATGTCGTGTGTTTTGGTTTACCTTGCAAGGATAAAACTCGATTTGAATCGTCTGCTTCTCACAGCTAATGAGACTGCTTGACCCCTTGTACTACATTGAGTAAGAAGTGAAATGAGGTTACATGAGACAATTTGTTGATTGCACTAAATGTTTGTTACCATGTATGCTTAGAAGGAGCTAACTTAGTAAAGCTAATGATGTTAGAATTCAAAAAGCTAAAACTTGGTTTTAGATACAGCTAGTGCTTCTGGCAAACCAAACCCCTCAGCCAAACAACTGCATGGTCTAGAGGTAGAGGAGTAGATTCCTCACACTGGGTAAGTCTAGCCGAGTATTAGTATACTCAGTCTTGCTTGTGGCATAATTTTGCAGGTACGCTTCAGGATATGGTTGATGGTGTGACTTGGCCTACCACCCTGTGTTGGGGGCCTTCGTCCTCCGAAGGTCCTCAAAAACATGATTTGACAATGTTTTCCAAGTGAATTATATGAACAGGTATTTTCGGATTCAGAATTATGGATATGGAGCACGACCAGGACGAAGGCTGAGCCAGACGAAGGTCGGGGGCAGCCGAAGCTGTACGCAGGGAAGCTTCGGCGCGATGGCACAAGGGGGAACCGACCTTAAGATGAAAAGACTTCGGGGTCCTCAATAGATTTCCATAAACCGTTAACAAATGTAATGGACATGGATGTAATTTTACGTGGGCTGCGTCCCGCGTCTATAAATAGATGAACAGTACTCCCGTACTGTTCACGCTGACTTGTCATTCTGCTTTTGGCGTCACGCTCGTACTTTTCACCTTCTCTCAGGATCGAAGGTACATTTGTAATTTGGGATCATTTCTGTTTTTCCATGTTAATAAAATAGAAATGATTCTTTGGTGATGCTTATATCATATTTCATGCTTTATGTGAGTCCTTCGTCATTATTTGTTATGTTTACGAAGGTATGTTTCTCATGACCTTCGTCCGAGACTCATTATTTCCCAAAGGGATATAATGCTTCGAAGGACGAAGGACCCTAACACTTAACACTTTTTATGTTGCCTTGTTCTTAACTCTTAGAATTTGAGAACAAGTCCCCAACATTGGCGCCCACCTCCGGTGAACTCACTTCCACTTCGAGTCTTCGTGAACACCTTCGGAAGCTATAGACCTTCGCTATGGCGCCGAAGAAAGCTTCAGCGGCTGGGGCTGCAGCACTACAACCGCTGGACCACAACCAGGAGACCGTCTCTCTTCGGGAGGCCAGAAGCCAGAAGAGAAAAGCTGTTAGCCCGACGCTTGAGGAAGAAGAGCTGGACCAAGAAATCAGAGAGATGGAGATGCTACATCAACAAGTACAGAGGAAGAAGGAGAAGATGGCCCGCCTAGCTGAGTTGCAAAGGCAAATTGACGAAGCTTCTGAGGAAGTTCGCCATCTCACTCACGATGAGCAGAACAGAAGGCCTCATCAGAAAGACCTTCATCAGGAGGGCTTCGTCAACGAAGACGACTGGTATGATAATTTCCATCAGGGAAATTTTGTTTTTGATGATGCTTCTCCTCTATCTGCTGAGCTGCAGGCTACTCCTTGGCCTCCATCCTATAAGCCACCCCAGCTCCCCATGTTTGACGGCCACTCCGACCCGAAGCAATTCTTGATGAGCTACGAAGCAACAGTGTCTTCGTACGGGGGCAACGCTGCAGTCATGGCGAAGTCTTTCGTCATGGCCGTCAGGAATGTTGCTCAGACCTGGTATTCCTCCCTTCGGCCAGGAACAATCACTTCATGGCAGAAGCTGAAGGATATGTTACTGACCAGCTTTCAAGGATTTCAAACGAAGCCGGTTACAGCTCAAGCCCTCTTCCAGTGTATTCAGGATCACGAAGAATACCTTCAGGCTTATGTCCGAAGGTTCTTACGATTGAGGGCGCAGGCACCAACGGTGCCCAATGAAATCGTTGTCGAAGCCATGATCAAGGGGCTTCGTCCTGGACCTGCAGCTCAATACTTTGCTCGGAAGCCTCCTCAGACCTTGGAGAAATTGCTCCAAAAGATGGATGAGTACATTCGTGCCGACAATGACTTTCGCCAAAGAAGGGAGGAGGCCTTCAGATTTTCTGAGATGACCAGGGGCTTCGGAGGAAGATATTACCCGAGGCATGTCCGTTCCATTCACAGCACTCAGAATGATGATAAGGGGAGTCAGCAAAACAGGCCGCAGTGCTCCTCACAGGCTTCGGGGCAACAACAAACTTCCTTTCGGCCACCAGCTCCAAGAGGCAGAGGCGCCAGGGGCTTCGGCGGAAGATTCGGAGATCAGCCAAGGAGACTGTTTTGCCTATTCTGTGGAGAGGGCAAGGGCCACACCACTAGGACGTGCCATGTTACAATCCAGAAGCAAAAGGAACTAGCCGAAGCTGCATCTCAACAAGCTCAGTCGAAGCAGGTTTTGCATACTGCTTCATTTCATCCGCCTTATGTCCCACAATACATAGACAACCACCCTGCGGCTTCTGTAGCTTCGGCAAGTCAACCTCAAGCTTCCTGGCAGCAGCCTCCACCTCCACCTCCATTGCAGCAAGGTCAACAGCCAGAAGGGAGTCAATACGCTCCACAGCAGAGGGACTTCAGAGAACAGTCCGAAGCTCGCACAGTCAACAGCACTGTGCCAGAGTCGAAGCACATTTATTGACATATCCTACCTTTGATAGCAGTCTTTTCTATTCAGTTTTATTTTCTGTGAAGCAAAAAACATTGTTAGTTTCCATGTAATAATTTCGTTGTTTCCACGAGAAAAATTTATTTGATTCACAGGCCTAAGTTGCCGAAGCCTAAAATTTCTTCCGTTACCAAGAAGGACCTTCGGACTAAAAATCCTTCGGAGTAACAAAAAGTCGTTCTAAGGAACGCAGAGTAAGTTTATAAAGTCACAAAAAGTCGTTCCAAAGGGAGCGCAGCGTAAGTTTTCTGCTCAGAAGTCGTTCCTAAAGGAATGCAGAGCCTACAGCGAAAAGTCAACGCTGATACCGTCTAAGTAAAAGACGAAGAAGCTCCTAAGGGAGGCTTACAGCGAAAAGTCAACGCTGATGCCGTCTAAGTAAAAGACGAAGAAGCTCCAAAGACGTTCCTAAGGGAATGCAGAGCTTACGAATATATTTTATGTGTATCTTCGGAACAAATGTCACATGCATAACATAACATCATCACATCATTTTGCATAGCATAAGCATCATACATCATATCGCATTTGGCAAGAGAAGGGGACACTCTAAACCTTCGAAGGGATGCTTTGAAAAAGTAACATTGAAATTGTATAGCTTCGGAATACAGTTTCGGGGAATATTTTCACGAAGCATGGGCGAGCTTTATCAGATCAATATCAAAATTGCATAGCTTCGGAAAATAGCTTCGGAAAATGTTTTCACGAGGCACCGATGTCATTCATCAGAACAATTTTGACGAAGGCTATCTTCTTCACGACGCATGAAAAGAAGGGAAGGTGTTTTTTCGCCGAAGGCTCAAAAGTGGTATGTATTTAAAGTTTCATGCATCGTAAAGAATTCAATAATGAAAAGAGACTTGTATATTACATTCAAATCTACAAAGTGTTGCATAGATTACACTTTAAATGTTTTTTCCAAATAGCACCTAATCTTCCCTCAATACTGCTTCGGCGGCTTTATTCAGAAGTTGGTCAACGACCTTGTCCATGATAGTTTCGGCCATCTGATTAATTTCTTCATCCCCTTTTGTGTGGGGAGATCGTCCAACAGCTTCTGAGCGTAGAGAACACTTCTTCAGTACTTTTGCAAATCGCGAGCAAAGTTTAAAATGAAAATTACAGCGCAACAAGAACGACTAGTTGGTACCTAACTGTCCTTCGGGCTCCCTACTCTTTTCGGCAGTCTCTGCCACTTTCCTAGCTTCGTGGATGCCTTTTTCGCTCCTTTCGATAATTTCTTGTGCCATTCCTCGGCCGCCGTCGTTCCAGATATCAGTAAAAAATTTGCCAGCAACCACGCTTGCTTCGGCCGAGGGGTCCTTGATATCTTCGGAGCATAAGGTAGCTTCGGACTGAGCTAAAAGTTTTACGTGCCCGCAACCCTTCTTCTCTAACACAGAAGTAATTCCTCTAGCGCCTGAAAAAGCGCATATGTCGCCGCGGCTGTTTAGAATTTCTTCGAAGGCCTCTGCTTCGTGGCTAATCCATTCCAGCGGACCTTCGGGATTGCCTCGAGAAAAATTCTCTTCGCTGGAAAAGGCGCCGACGCTAGCAAAGCTGTTTTTAATTTTATTCACGCATTCTATAGATTTAACATAGCATTTCCTCTGCGATGTGCGAAGCTCCTTAACTCTTGATTCCAATTTGTTGACCATAAAATCACTAAGTTCACGATTCGTTTCCTCAAGCGCGCGCTCCTCTTTCGCTCTAGCCAGTTGTTTCCGAAGATCTTCAATCTCGCGTTTTTGAGCTTCGGATTGGGCCTTTGAAGCGGCCTCGTCCTTTTTCACTTTATCCACCAATGTAAGCAGAATTTTATCTTTTTCCAAAGCTTCATTTCTCAGCTTGATAACTTCGGAGCGTAAATTATTAAACGCAATTTCATAACTTTCATCTTCGGCGCTCTTCTGCGCTCTGAGCGCGTTGCTTAGGATCAGGCCCTATACGAAAAAGAATTCAAATAAGGAAAAAGGAATGATGTGCGTAAAAATAATGGGGGGGTTTTTTCAAGCGTTTAATTCCGGTACCTTCAAGCTGTTGTACGCAAGGCTGTCTGCGAGATCCTCTTTCGTCATGGCGCTTAGTCCAACTTCGAGCTTCGGGAAGCCTATGCCCCTGGCCATTTCTCGACAGACAGATAGTTCCTTATTATCCGGTAGGCAGTATAAAAAATCATCTTCATTTGTCCCATTGAATATTATTGCCCCCTTTGGATATTTTAGCTCCTTTGCATAATGATTAGCTTCATGAATTTCTCCGTCAGATAGCTTTTTCCCCGAAGCATGTCGTATAATGTAATCACACATGCTGGCAGGCGCTTCGGGGATGGCAGTGTCAGTCTCTTCAATTAAAATTGGTTCTGGTATTTTTATCGCTTCGGTTTCCAAAGTTTCTTCCCTGAAGGGCTCTGAAGGCCCAGCTTTAGCTTCAGTTTGTTGTGTCGGAGCTTCAGAGGAAGCTTCAGCAATTTCAACACTCTTTTTTGGAGTTGTGCTTGAAGACTTAATTGTCTCCAAAACATCTAGTACATTTACCATTCTTTTCCTTTTTGGGGTCACCATTGGAGCCTTTTGGATTTTTGCTGCTTCAATATTTATTGCAGGACTTAAAGTTTCTGAGGTTTTTTCCTTAGTCAGATTTTTCGCTTCTTCCATTTTTTCTGTCGATGGTGCTTCGGCCATCTCTGCAATTTCTGGCAATAAGAGTGGCTGTTCAGCTTCAGCGGCCGAAGGAGTTCCTCCAGTATACTCAGGCACCGAAGCTGGTTCAATATGGCGTGGTCGGTGTGTGAAGACCTTCAACCTTTTTCCTTTTGGGTCTAGCTCGCTAGGAGCAGTTCCAGCTTCTTCTTTTTCAGATGTTATGTTTTTCCTTTTTTGCCTTCGGACGGGATAACAATAATCAGGGTAGAAGAACCCGATTGCATCAAACACTCGGTTCAATCTCTTCTTTTTTCGGCCTCCGAAGGCTGCTGATAGTGCAGTATTTTCAGCCTTCGAGAATGCCCCAAGTAATTCATCACTTAATGTTTCAATGCTTTTCAGCCAGTCATCATCAGGTTCAATAAATTTATCTGCATATTTGAATGTGTATTTTAATCTGACTAGTCCGCCTTCGTCGGACTCTTTGATGGTTTCTTTCGGCATTTCCCACTTTTCCGCAAGTGGCCATATCCTGAAGGCAATGTGCTCCTGGACCAAGTCCCTTGTCCCAATGAAGGAGCAGACTGCGCCGAAGGCTCTTTGGCATTCTTCGGCTGCCTCATCCATTTCAACCTTCGGCCTTCGAAGTCCGAAGCGTTGCCAAATTGGGTACATAATGATACTTTTGACATTATTTTGCGCTGTTAGATCATTTTTCACATAAAACCATTCAGACATCCAGGCTCCGGGCCACCTCTTCCGAAAGGTTGGCACAGGGTAGCTTGACCCGGAGCGGGCGCCGAAGCTGTAGCACCCAAAGTTGTTGTGGTATTGCTCCTTTCCCCAGGGCTTCGTCTCGTACAATAACTCGTGTATGTTGCAGAAGCTTTTAGCGTTTGGTTCCAAACCTTGGCTTCTCGCAGCCCAGACAAAAATCCCCATTCTTATAATAGCTTCGGGAGTGAGTTGATGAAGGTAGATTTGGAATGTTTTCAGTACCTCAACAACAAAATTGCTCAGGGGGAATCGAAGCCCAGCCTTGAGGAGGCTTCGGAAAATCACAACTTCATCTTCTTCAGGGGTGGGAGAAGTCTTTTCCCCGGCATCAGCTCTCACAATAGATATGTCTCGGAAGTATCGCCCCCTCATATTATCAATGTGACTCTGCTTGATGGTTGTTTTCCCAAAAACTGAGTGACTTGGTCGCCACGGTCGATCTTCGGCCTCTTCCCCATCACTTTCCACATCATAGCTGTCGCTGTCATCAGTATCTTCGGACAAACCTTCGAGAATCTCCTTCGTGATTTTCTCTGTATTAGTCTCTGCCATCGCTATCAGGAACCCCAGATTCTTCTCCTCCTCGAGACTCAGCTTCGTCTCAGCAGGGATCTTCTTGTCTTCAGACATCTTCGGAAACACTAAAAATTTGTTCCCGAGGCCGAAGCTTCGAAATCAAAAAGACCAGCAAATCTCAATGAGCAAGAGCTAAAAATTTTTAGTGGGCCGAAGCAAAAGGCAGGCGTGTGTACCAAATGAATTCACGATGTGTTCTTATTTATACGCCTAGGGCGTTAAAAGTTAAAAGGCCCCGCTTGTCAGTGAATGTTGCTATTCTAGCAAAGGGAAGGTGTTTTTTCGGACCTTCGGCTCAAGGCCTTCGTCCATATCGCAATCTGAATTTATTATTTACAAATTAATATTGCGAGGGGCTACTGTTGGGGGCCTTCGTCCTCCGAAGGTCCTCAAAAACATGATTTGACAATGTTTTCCAAGTGAATTATATGAACAGGTATTTTCGGATTCAGAATTATGGATATGGAGCACGACCAGGACGAAGGCTGAGCCAGACGAAGGTCGGGGGCAGCCGAAGCTGTACGCAGGGAAGCTTCGGCGCGATGGCACAAGGGGGAACCGACCTTAAGATGAAAAGACTTCGGGGTCCTCAATAGATTTCCATAAACCGTTAACAAATGTAATGGACATGGATGTAATTTTACGTGGGCTGCGTCCCGCGTCTATAAATAGATGAACAGTACTCCCGTACTGTTCACGCTGACTTGTCATTCTGCTTTTGGCGTCACGCTCGTACTTTTCACCTTCTCTCAGGATCGAAGGTACATTTGTAATTTGGGATCATTTCTGTTTTTCCATGTTAATAAAATAGAAATGATTCTTTGGTGATGCTTATATCATATTTCATGCTTTATGTGAGTCCTTCGTCATTATTTGTTATGTTTACGAAGGTATGTTTCTCATGACCTTCGTCCGAGACTCATTATTTCCCAAAGGGATATAATGCTTCGAAGGACGAAGGACCCTAACACTTAACACTTTTTATGTTGCCTTGTTCTTAACTCTTAGAATTTGAGAACAAGTCCCCAACACCCTGCCACCGGGTTGGACGGTCGAGTGGGATGCTGCTCCGGCAGGAGAGGAGCACGAGGAGTAGTGGGCTAGGCCTTGCCCATTTCCTTGCTACCGACGACATCGATTATCCGCTGCATTTTATTTTATGAGCTCTTATCAGCAATTTGAAAAACTCCGATTCATGTAATAACTTCAGTACTTAATTTGAGGTTTCTAGCTTTATTGTATTTCTTCTATGACTCACCTTCGAGTGAGATTGTGGAATTTGATCCTGGTTAAGTGGCTTTATCAGACTAGATCTGAGGGACTGACGGGTTATTCCGATTTAAGTGTGTTACGGCCCCTGAGGCGTGACTTAAGCACTTAAGCTGGAATAATTCGGGCGGTTCCACCACAGCTGGTATCGGAGCAAATTCCACCACAAAGAAGGACAATAAACCATGACTACCAATTTTCAAAATCTAAAACTTGCCTAGAAACTGCTACGAATCGTCAGGACTAGACCCCTAGACCTAGGACGAAAGGCCTTAGGCATAAAGGGGGAAATAGGTGGCTAATTAAGTAGGCCCCGTGGGCCTGTACTTAGACTTTTAAGGATGCCCTAAAAGCACCCTATTATTTGGAGAGGAGACGTTACTTCCAGCATGCATGCATTATAAACACAAAAATGAATTAAAAATTGAGCTAACCCGCTTCTTTTAAAAACCATCCAGGCTCTTTTAATTTTCTTCCTTCCACCATAATCTTTACCTTTGATACCCTTCCGCAGATGAATTCACCCACCCCTGCCAGTGGAGGAGACGCTCGTTTCAGCTCTGACTTCCTTTCTCACGATGGCTTTCCTTCCATCTTGTGGGAAGTGCTTAACTCCGCCGGTTACCCTACGCCCCCTTTGTACACGGTGCAGCTGTATGAGGAACATCAGGTACCTTGTTGTCGGGTCTAGCTGACTTTGGAGGCTCATCCCCTTCAGCCGGGTTGGCGTTCTCTTGACTCCGAGATGATTGGATTCAGGACAGACGACACCACTGAGGCAGCAGCCATGAAGACTCTAATGACCTTCTATGGCTACCATCCCCTAGAGATGGTGATGCACCCCTTGGGACTCTTCCCTGCTGAGAAGAAGGATGACCCCATGTGGTGTAACCGCGTGAGCCATGTGAAAGATGTGTGGGCAATGTATCCTGACTTGGTTGGGAGGGTCACTGTTCAGTGCATGAGTGCGCTGTACCGCCTCCAGGACCTACAGAGCGATGCTATGGCACATCTTGCTAACATCGCTCAAACCACCAAGCTCACCCTCGACAGTCGAGAAGATTTTGTGGTCGATTTATCCTCCGAGTTGGTGGAGAAGGATCTGCAGGTGGAAAGGCTGAGCCAGCGCATTACCACCATGGAGCAGCAGGTGGAGATCCGAGACAACACTATTGATGTCTTGGAGAACTAGCTCCATGATGTGCAGCAGGAACTCAAAGAAGCTAATGACCACCTAGACATGCACTACTTGGAGATGGAGGCCAATGAGGCCGGAAGCGAGGGAGAAGAGGCTCCCGAGGAGTTAGGACCAGCCCCTGGTGCCAATGGGACTACCTCCGCGATGCCCCCTTCACCCGCATCCAGTGTCGCTTCCACCGCTCAGGGTTGATTAGTCACTTTGACGCTTTAGGCGGATAGAAGACTACGCGAGCTTAGTTAATGTCAGATTTTGAACTAGGCTTATGGGTACCTTCCCCTAATTGATGTAACCCTATGAACTTTTGAAATCTGTGGGTTGTTTTGTAACCATGTTATCTTCATTTCGAACCTCATATTATTATTATGGCATTTTTCCTTCCATATGAGATAATAGCTTGTTGTTCGAGATTGTGAGATGGGATAACAATGGCGACAATCTCTGTTTTCAGATGGCAGCTAGGCAGCATCGCGGGCATAACGAGCAGGTTCCCCCGCCACCTCCTCCAGCTCCCATAGTGCAGGAGCTGATGGCCCAGCAGAATGAGATTCTGCGACAGCTCTTGCAGCGCCAGCCCCACCCTCAGCAGCATGGTGGAGGCCAGCATCAGCGACCTCCGGCAGCGGCAACCTACCAGGAGTTCCTAAGCACACAACCACCCTTGTTCACCAAGGCAGAGGATCCGTTGGACGCCGGCGTATGGCTCCACGTCGTTGAGTCCAAGTTTCCCCTCCTCACAGGAGACAGCCCTGATGAAGCCAAGGCTCGCTTCGCCGCGCAGCAGCTTCGCGGCCTTACTCGAACTTGGTGGGACCACTTCCGTGCTATGCTCCTCGCTGATCGTGAAGTGTCTTGGGAGGAATTCAAGACTGCTTTCAGAGGGCACCATCTCCCAGCTGGCATTCTTGATCGCAAGCTGAATGAGTTTCTGGCACTCAATCAAGGAACCTGTACGGTATTGTAGTACGCTCAGGCCTTCAACGACCTGTGCCAGTATGCAGGTTACCATGTTGATTCTGATCAGAAGAAGAGAGACCGCTTTCACAGGGGTTTTAACACCAAGCTGCGGGAACGACTCAACACTGTCCGGGCTGATAGCTTCAATGAGTTGGTCAACCTGGCCATCTCCTAGGAGGTCTGTATTGTAGCTCACCGGGCAGAGAAGAAGAGAAAGACACCAATGGCAGCACCATCCGCTCAGGCCCAGAGGTTCAAGATTGTTTCTCACAATCAGAGCAGGGATTTTCAGCAGCAGGCAGGCAGATGGGTGATCAGGCCACCTCAGCAGCAGCCGGCACCCAACCGCTTTCCAGCTCCCGCTCCAAGGAACAATCATCCTCCGCAGTAGCAGCAGCAGTTCCGCTAGGGCAATGGGAACAAGTGCTTCACTTGTGGCAATGTGGGCCACTATGCCAAGAATTGTCCTAGGAACCAGCAAAGGCAGATGCCAGCACCAAATCAAGACAAGGGAAGAAAGTAGAAGGTACAAGTCAGGCAAAGGAAGCTCAACTTCACTACTCTAGAGGAAGTACCTGAGGGAGCTCCCATCATGACCGGTATCTTTTCAGTTTATAATCAACCTGCTTTAATTCTGTTTGATTCTGGTGCATCTCATAGTTTCATTAGCCAAAAGTTCAGTGCTAAATGTCAACTGCCCTTCTCTCACTCAGAAGGGTCATTTATGATAGCCACACCTGGGGGTAAAATTGCAACTAATCAATTAAACCAAAGTGTGCCTATTCAACTAGGAAGCCACATTGTCAAAACCACCCTTCTTGTGTTGGGTTTGGAAAATGTGGACATTATTTTGGGAGCTAATTGGATGACCCTGCACCAAGTAGTGCTTGATGTAGCCAGCCGCATCATGGAAATCAATTCCCCGTTCTGTGGGAACTTCACCTTAATTCTGCCCAGTCAAGGTTCTACTCAGTCATGTGCTTTCTCTATGACAGAGTTACCTCTGAAGAAGATTCCAGTGGTCTGTGAGTATGCAGATGTCTTTCCTGATGAATTGCCGGGAATGCCACCAGACCGGGATATTGAATTTGCCATCGAGTTGCAACCGGGAACGACACCAATTTCCAAGAGACCTTACCGAATGCCACCCGCTGAGTTGGCAGAATTGCAGAAGCAATTGCAGAAGTTGCTAGATAAGGGATTTATTTGCCCAAGTACTTCGCCTTGGGGATGTCCAGCCCTGTTTGTGAAGAAGAAAGATGAAAGCTTGAGGCTGTGTATAGATTACCACCCTCTTAATGCGGTGACTATCAAGAACAAGTATCCTTTACCTCGTATTGATGTTCTTTTTGACGAGTTGGCTAGAGCCAAAGTGTTTTCCAAGACAGACCTCTGCTCCGGCTACCATCAGATCAAGATACGAGCAAGCAATATTCCGAAGACGACATTCTCAACCAGATATGGGCTATATGAATTCTTGGTGATGTCTTTCGGGCTGACTAATGCACCAGCATATTTCATGTATCTGATGAATTCTGTTTTCATGCCTGAATTGGACAAATTCATAGTGGTTTTCATCGATGATATCTTGGTGTACTCGAAAATCGAAGAAGAACATGTCGGGCATTTGCATGTAGTACTTCAACGTCTGCGAGAGCACCACCTTTATGCTAGGTTGTCAAAATGTGATTTTTGGCTAAAGGAAATCAAATTCTTGGGTCACACTATCTCTCAGGTAGGAATAGCTGTTGATCCTGATAAGGTGCAAGAGGTGATGAACTAGAAGCCACCAACGACTGTCCGTCAGATTCGGAGTTTTCTAGGATTAGCTGGTTATTACCGAAGATTTATTCCGGATTTCTCTCAAATTGCGAAGACTATAACTGAGCTGCTGAAGACAGAAGCCAAGTTAGTTTGGAGTCAGAAGTGTGAAGATGCCTTCCATGCATTGAGGCAACATCTGACCACAACACCAGTGTTAGCGCAACCCGACAGCAAGAAGCCTTTTGATGTGTATTGTGATGCCTCTGGCACTGGACTAGGTTGTGTCTTGATGCAAGACAACCGAGTCATTGCTTACGCCTCAAGAGCACTCAGGCCTCATGAACAGAATTATCCCACTCATGACCTTGATTTGGCAGCAGTGGTTCATGCATTAAAAATGTGGAGGCACTATTTAATGGGAACCCACTGCAACGTCTTCACTGATCATAAGAGCCTTAAGTATATCTTTACTCAGGCTGATCTCAACATGAGGCAGAGGAGATGGCTAGAGCTGATCAAGGACTATGACCTGGAGGTACATTATCACCCAGGAAAAGCCAATGTGGTAGCAGATGCCTTGAGTCGGAAGTTGCAATGCCATTGTATTCTGATGGATTCTCGTATCAACACCTTGTGTGATGAGTTGAGCAATATGCAGATTGAAGTGATTCCTTCTGGTGCTTTGTCTCACGTTTCTGTTGAGCCAGCTTTGCAAGACCAAATCATCATGGCCCAGCTCAGTGACAAGGGAGTACAAATTATCAAGGAGAATCTCCATCAGAAGGTTGAGAAGTATAAATGTTTCCACCAAGATGGAAAGGGTGTATTGTGGTTTAAAAGCAGATTGGTGATTCCCAAAAACAAGGACCTCAAGAAGAAAATATTGGACGAGGCTCATCTCTCCAAATTCTCTATGCATCCGAGAAGCACCAAAATGTACCATGATCTGAAGCCTTTGTATTGGTGGACCATATGAAGAGGGAGATAGCCCAATATGTATCGGAATGTGACACCTATCAGAGGATAAAGGCCAGCCACTTGAAATCAGCTGGAGCTTTGCAACCCCTGTCTATACCTTCGTGGAAATGGGATGACATCAGCATGGATTTCATCGTAGGTCTGCCCAACACCTCTCGTCATCATGATTCGATTTGGATTATTGTGGACCGACTGACGAAAGTGGCACATTTTCTCTGTGTGCACACCACTGATAAGGCTCAAAAGTATGCAGAGTTGTACATTGACCGGATCGTGTGTTTGCACGGATTGCCTCGGAGCATTGTATCTGACCGAGGAGCCCAATTTGTTGCCAGATTTTGGGAACAACTGCAGGAGTCTTGGGAACCAAGCTAATCAGAAGTTCAGCTTACCACCCACAGACTGATGGTCAGACTGAAAGGGTAAACCAAATTCTTGAAGATATGCTGAGAGCCTGTGTAATCGATTGTGGCAAGAACTGGGATAAGCACCTCTCCTTGGCAGAGTTTGCTTATAACAACAGTTATCAATCCAGCCTAAGGATGGCACCTTTTGAAGCCCTCTATGGAAGAAGGTGTAGAACACCACTCAATTGGTCTCAGCCTGGAGAAAGAGAAGTTTTCAGACCTGACTTAGTGACTAAAGCCGAAAGGAAGGTCAGACCAATCAGGAAGAATCTAGAAGCTGCTCAGGCCAGGAAGAAGAGTTACCATGATAAGAGAAGGAAACCTCTCCAGTTCGAGGTGGGAGATTTCGTTTATCTCAAGGTATCACCCACCAAAGGAGTGCAGAGGTTTGGGATCAAAGGCAAGCTAGCCCCTCGTTACATTGGACCTTATGAGATCATAGAAACCTATGGACCCGTGGCATATAAATTGATGTTACCTCCAAAAATGTCTGCCATCCACAGCGTGTTCCATGTATTTTAGCTGAAGAAGTGTGTTCGATTGACGACCGAGATCATAGCAGAACCAGAATTGGAGATAGAGCCAGATCTATCATACCAAGAGTACCCTTCCAAGATTCTGGATTGCAAAGAAAGATCAACTCGAGCTAAATCGATCAAGATGTACAAGGTCCAGTGGAGTAATCACTCAGAGGAAGAAGCTACCTGGGAGACTGAGGAATTCTTGCAATCCAACTTTCCCGATTGCCTACCTAAGGAAATTGGTACGTAATCACACCCAACCCCTCCTCCTGCCATTCGAATCTAAATTTCAGAAATATAATCTTAAATCAGAATGAAGTAATTATGAAACAAAACTTAATAGGACTTCCTTCTGAAGTTGCAAAGAGAATGACATTCGAAGAGCAGTTTGCCCTAATATTAAGCACCCACTTCATGTAAGTCTCACCCTTCGCTTCACCCCGGGAGGACTCTGACCCAAATCTCGGGACGAGATTCCTTTAAGGGGGGAAGGCTGTGACACCCCAGTGTCACCTAGGGTTTCTCTCAAGTGCTAACCCAAGAACCATCATTTTATGCGAACCAAATTGAGCATGAGCATCAAATTGACTTAAGAATAAAGGATCCACTAAGTTTATACTTAAAAGCATCATGTTCAAAACAAATGAGTTTTTCCAAAGGGCAAAATGTTGAAACCCTAATAACAACCCTAATTGAGCTCTATAAGCAAAATTGAAGAGAAAAAGCAAAAGAGTATGAAAAATATAGAATCATGGCTTAGGCCAAATATAAACATTGAAGTATATTTAATAAGCAACAATAAAGATTTAGGAAGCTTGGCCAAAATAATTTAAACAAAACCCCAAGCAAGCTTCTCAAGTGGGGACTCAATAGGGAATTCTGAAATTCTGAATTCTGAATTTCCGACCTTGAGCCAAAGATCAAGCGTGTTCACCTTGATCCCTAGCTCGAATCCTGATGACCCCATTGACAAAAACGTGTCTAACTAACCCCTCTGTCACATACCAGAAGATGGCATTGGGACGCGAGCCCTAGACACGACAAAACCCTGGATTTGCCTCGGGTTTGAGCAGAGAGATAGACCAGATTTCCGGGCTCCAAATCTCTGAAAGCTGTAGGAAAATCCTATGATCCCCACACAAGATTAGTAGCTTGTAGGGAGGATAAGAGGTTTTGTGCACTGACTAAGGCAACAGCAGGCTCGGATGAATGACTACACGCGCCAGAACTTGGGCAGAACGAACGGGCACACGTGTTCGACCCTGGTCGGCACGCCAGCGTTTGCCCAACCCACGCGCGCGCTCGCCCCAGCGTTCAGTCAAGTCTGCCGCGCGCCCTCGCCCTCGGTCGTGCTCGCCTGTGCCTATAAAGCCTCCTCGGGCGCGCCTCACCTCACCCCGTGCTCACCTTCGCTGGCCAGACACACCTCCTTAGCTCCGGCGAGCTCTTTTTCCGCCCGCCATTGCCGCCAGAGCCTCGGCCACCGTGGCCAGCCTACTCCAGTCACTTCCAAGCCGCGCCAGCCGCTCGGTTAGCTTCGCCAGTAGCTTGTGAAGCTTTCCCAGCCCTCGGACCCGGTAGAACTTCACCAGAAGGCCAAGATCGCCCTCACCGAACTTCAGCCGCCCGCCTGCGCGCGTAGACCGAGCAATCCGGTGAGCCGTTCTTCAATTCCTCGTGCACACACCTTCCTTGATCCCTGGTGAAGCTCTCTGACCCGTTTGATTGGTCAATTGTGCCCTGGATAGGCTGGACTCCTCGCCGCCGACGAGCTCCCCCGCCTACGCACGTGGACCAGCCGACTCCGACCGTCCCCGACGGCGACCCGCACATCGTCGTGATCCTCAGGACCTTCCCTACACCCTCGGCCACCTCACCGGAGCAGTCTCACCGCCGGTAAGCCCCTCCGCCCTTTCTTCCTCCGCGGGTACTGTTTGATTTGGGGGAAGGACCTCGGGTTAGGATTAGAAGAACCCAGGGGGTTTTCTGAATTGTCAGCGACTCAATTGAATAGTAGCCCAAGGACTAGTCTGTAAGGAAACTTGAAAACACCCGCCAGGGACCCCGTTGCAAAATAGTTTTCCATTTAATCATTTCTGTTTAATCTTTTTAATGAACAGAGAACTTAGGAAATTCATAACTTGAGAGATACTTAACCAAAAATTGTCAAACCATATTTGCTGGATTCTAAATATTATGGACTACCAATTAAAATGCTAAACCCCATGCTTTCTGATCTAAATTTTAAAGTTTAGAATTAAATACAGAAACTGACCAAACCTTGTTTAATTAAGGAAAGGTGGACTTGGACCATGCAAGACTTCCACTCCACTCCGATGAGAGGGTAACTTACTCCAAGTTCATCTCAATATCCTTATTGCCTTTGTACTCTTATTTGAAGGTATTGGTGAGGCAATGGGGTTTAAGGGCCAAGATTGATCCCGTTTTGGTGCTTGATACCAAAGGGGGAGAAAATAAGGCCAAAGCAAGAAATGGAGCAGCTACCACTTGAGAATTTTGAAAATAGTAGAGTTTTGTTTTGGCAAAATACTCTTGTTGTCTCTTAGTGCTAAAAGTTGGTCTCTTGTGGGGAGTATGTTTGATTATGGGAAAAAGGGGGAGTTTTTGAATCTTTGATCAATTTCTCTTGGAATACCTCTCTTTATGTCTCTGCAAGTGAATTTGACTTAGAGATAGGAAATTGAGGTTGATTTACAAAAACAAAACCAAGTGGTGGCCAAGAATGATCCAAATATGCCAAATTTGAATCAAAACAAATTTGTGTTCGCATTTGCATTGATGTTGCACTTCTTTAGTTGCTTTTTGTTGTGTTGGCATAAATCACCAAAAAGGGGGAGATTGAAAGGGAAATGTGCCCTTGGGCCATTTCTAAGTATTTTGGTGATTGAGTGCCAACACAAGTGCTTAAGTGTTAATCTATGCCAATTGATGGACAAAGTGCAAATCAAGAGTAAAGGTATGTTTCTAAGACTTAGTACATTGTTTTGGAGACTAATGTATTGTGTCTAAGTGCTAGAAACAGGAAAAGACCAATTTGGAAAAGACTTGGCTAAGCCGCCAAGACTCTGCGCAGTCTGGGTGCACCGGACTGTCCGGTGGTGCACCGGACAGTGTCCGGTGCGTCAGGCTGGCGACTGTCCGGTGAGCCATTCACAGGCGAAGTCGTCGCTCTCAGGAAGCGATTAACGGCGTACGGCTATAAATCACCGGACTGTCTGGTGGTGCACCGGACTGTCCGGTGAGCCAACGGTCAGCCGGGCCAACGGTCGGTCGCGTAATCCGCGCGCGACGCGTGGCCGAGCCAACGGTCAGAAGGGGGCACCGGACTGTCCGATGCGCCAACGGCTCTGTATCTTCAACGGTCGGCTGCGCCACAGAAGGAAAGAAATCCGCACCGGACAGTGTCCGGTGGTGCACCGGACTGTCCGGTGCGCCAGGCGACTGAAGGCAAGATTTGCCTTCCTGGAATGCTCTCAATAGCTCCTAGCTGCCTTGGGGCTATAAAAGGGACCACTAGGCGCATGGAGGAGGACACCAAGTATTCTCTAAGCATTCCTAAGCACCAAGACTTCAATTCCGCGCATTCGATTCTTTGTGATAGCAACTAGAGCTCCATTTGAGTAGAGAACTCCTTGAGTTGTGTTGAGAGCTCGTGTTGTGACTTGTGTGCGTGTTGTTGCTCTGATTTTGTGTCTTGTGTGCGTTGCTCATCCCATCCTTACTTCTGTGCTTCTTTGTGAACGTCAAATTGTAAGGGCGAGAGGCTCCAAGTTGTGGAGATTCCTCGCAAGCAGGATATAGTAAACAAAGCAAAACACCGTGGTATTCAAGTGGGTCTTTGGACCGCTTGAGAGGGGTTGAGTGCAACCCTCGTCCGTTGGGACGCCACAACGTGGAGTAGGCAAGTGTTGGACTTGGCCGAACCACGGGATAAACCACTGTGCCTATCTGTGTTGATCTTCTTGTGGTTATTGTGTTTTGCAAGAACTCCTCTCTAGCCACTTAGGCTTTATTGTGCTAACACCTAATCAAGTTTTGTGGCATTAAGTTTTAAGTTTTACAGGATCACCTTTTCACCCCCCCTCTAGGTGCTCTCAGGAGATAGCAGAGTATGTTGCCATATGCGACAGTTGTCAGAGAATCAAGGCAGAGCATCAGAGGCCCATAGGTTTGTTGCAGCCGTTACAGATTCCTCAGTGGAAATAGGATGAGATTGGGATGGACTTTATAGTCGGCCAGCCTCACACTCGAGCCGATTATGACTCCATTTGGGTGGTAGTGGACCGTTTGACAAAGGCGGCTCATTTCATACTAGTCAAGACCACCTATAGCAGTGCAGTGTTGGCAGAACTATATATGTCCTAGATTGTATGCTTGCACATCGTTCGAAAGAAGATATTATTCGTAAGAGATACCCAATGCACTTCTCACTTCTGGCAGCAGTTGCATGAAGCTTTGGGCACACACTTGAAGTTCAGTTTAGCATATCACCCACAAACAGATGGTCAGACTGAGAGAACCAACCAGATTCTTGAAGACATGTTCAGAGCTTATGCGTTGCAAGACAAGTTAGGTTGGGACAAAAGGCTACCGTATGCAGAATTCTCTTACAACAATAGCTACCAGGCCGGTCTGAAGATGTCACCATTCCAAGCACTCTATGGGAGGAATTGTATAACTCCGCTGCACTGGGACCAGCCCGACAAAAGGCAGGTGTTCGGTCCAGACATTTTACATTAGACTGAAGAGAACATCAGAATGGTTCGAGAGAATCTGAAGACAGCATAGTCGAGGCAACGAAGCTATGCTGACACCTGAAGAAGAGATCTGAGTTTTGAAGTAGGAGATTATGTCTACTTGAAGGTGTCACCGATCAGAGGAATCAAAAGGTTCGGAGTCAAAGGCAAGCTAGCATCTCGATACATCAGACCATACCAGATCCAAGCAAGACGAGGAGAAGTGGCATATCAACTCAGTCTACCGAAGGTCTATCAGCTGTGCACGATGTGTTTCATGTGTCTTAGCTGAAGAAGTGCTTGTGAGTACCAGAAGAGCAATTGCAACTAAGGATCTTGAGGTTCAAGAAGATTTGACGTATATCGAGAAGCCAACTCATATTCTGGAGACAGCAGACAGAGTCACACGAAGAAGCACCATCAGGATGTGCAAAGTCAAGTGGGGCCATCACTCAGAGGAAGACGCAACCTGGAAAAGATAAGATGATTTGAAAGCCAAATATCCCGAACTCTTTGCTAGCCAACCGTGAATCTCGAGGCGAGATTCTTTTTAAGGGGGATAGGTTTGTAACACCCTGAATTTGGGGGTATAAAATTTCTTCTCTAAATACCTACCAAATTCAGGTGTTACCTCTTGTCTCTCTCTCTAGACTCTCTCTCTTTTCCTTTTGATTAGAATTAAGTTAATTAGTTGAGGGATTAATTATTTATTTTGTCAAAACTTATGTGAGTCATGAAATGTTGCATCATGCTGAGCCTAAATTATCTTTTTGTTTGATGAACATGTTTGAATTGGTTTGAATTTGTATTTGGTTTGAGTTTGATTTGAAATCCATAGAGAAAATAAAAAGAAAAGGCATTAGAAATTCCAGAGAAAAAGAAAACCCTAATTCAGCCCAGTCGGCCCTGCTCGGCTAAGTCGCGCACGCCCACGCGAGCGCGCCTGCCCCTCCCTAACAGGAAGACTTGGCCTGTCAGCGCCATCCCTGCGCGCTCTCTCTCTCCCTCACGCTGCCCGGTGGGGCCGACTTACCGGCGCCATTTTTCTCTACACACGCGAGCCTTCTCTCTCTGTTCCGCGGGCCCTGCTCGTCAGCTCTGCTGCCCGTTCGTTCGCCCGCTCTCTCTGTTCCATGGGCCCCGCTAGTCGGAACCGTCCCTCCCGAACCGCACGCGCTCTCCGCCGTGCACGCACCCATGACCATGCATTTCCCGTCCACGCCCCCACGCGCTCGAGCCCTTTTCTAGAGCCAGCACCCACTCACTCGCTCCTCCACTCAGTTGCACCCTTAGCGGAACACCCTCGCCCTCTCTCTCGCTCTGCGCGCCCGTGAAGCTCCGCCGTGGTCCACCGCTCGTTCTGTGGCCACCGTTGAGCTTCTGCCGTGTTTGTTGCCTCAATGAGCTCCACCTCTTCGCTAGCAACGTGGGACACCTTCCGGTTTGCCCCCAGCCCCTCTGATTAGCCCGGTCCGCGCTCACCAGCTCCTTCACCGTGCAGCCGGAGCTCCGTTGCCGTCGACCTAAGGCCTCCCAGCGTCCCCGCCGTTGCTCAAGCGCCCAGAGACTCCACTCGAGGTGAGCAGCTCCCCCACGCCCTTAATTCCCCATGCACTGCCCTGTCGACCGCACAATTTCTCGCCAGAGCGGGTCTATGCCGCCGTTGGGTCGCACCACCGCGGACCGTGCCCTCTAGTGACCCCGCGCCGGTGTTGTGCCCATGGTTGTGTCCACCGTGTCACCCCAAGCTCACCTGAGCCTTTACCTAGTGCCCTAGACACTCACCGTGGTCGTGTCCTCGCCTCCGACGAAACCTCACCGTGGAGACGGGTGGCGCCGCCGCGAGCAGGCCAGCCACCCATCCTAAGGCCGCCATTAAATCTTAGGCATCCATCTGAGATCTGATGGTTTGGTTTCTATTTACTCCGACTTGATCTCAACCGTACGATTTAGATCTGACCGCTCGGATTCGCTCCCTTGCTCGTGCTCTACAGCTGGACCCAGCCTGTCAGCCCCGCTGACCTCAGGTCGCTGCCACCCCCGGCCCACTTGTCAGCCGCGCGTGTGCGCCCACGCCCGCGCGCTCGCCCGACGATCTAATCTCAGTCGTTGATCGTGGATCTAGCGGCTGAGGAAACCCCGTACCCCTTCGCGCGGTGGTTTTGCTAAAGAAGCCCTCGATTTTGTAGGAATCAACCCACTGTCCTTTTGTTTCACGCGCAGACCCCTGACCTTTTAAGTAATCACAACTTTAGACCTAATTTTGTATTTTGAACTCCAAAACTTGTTTATTTCATATCTTTTGCATATGAACCCCAAATTGAGTGATTCAAATTGGAAAATATTCATAAGATTATTCTCTATCTACGTAAATTATAATCATTCACTGTCTTCACATATTAATTTTATGCCTAGACTATAGGTTATTTTAGGAAATTATTTATTTATTTATTAATAAGAAAATAAAATGGGAAAACCCTAATGGTAATTAGATGTTTAACTTTGTGTGTTTAATAATATGTAAAGTATGAATTTATCCCTAGTATAAGTTTTGTGTCCCACTAAGATAAATGCATTTAAGTTATGTAATCTATTGAGATAAACAATACTTAGAAAATCACGAACCTCTAGGTGTGTTAGTTCACCCTAGAACCTAAGTTTACCTTTTGTGTTTATACTGTTCTGTCAAACTTGTGTTCACTTGATTGTACATGTTTGGTGTATTGTTCATTTGTCTTTATCCCAAATGTATTGAATGCATGATCACTTTGTTTAGACAACGAGCAGCCCATGGTTCCTGAGTGTGTTGTCGAAGATCTTCCTGAGCAACAACTTGGTGAATGCAAGTGTCCTCTGACCCATTATGTCCTACGTACTTTATAATTCACCGTCCCGCATTACTTTATTGAAACCTAAGGATTGACTAGTCTGTATATACCTTATCCTTGTTTAACTTTTTGGTTATTATGGTTAACTTTATGCTATGGCTTTACTTTAATCAACGAACATAATGTGAATATTTATGATACGATGATGTTATCTAGATGATGACCTTGTGATACTTTAGGGGACTCAGGCTGTTTCCTGAGTACCTCTCCGTAAGGACCTATTCGTTGAGCGAGAACCCAGGATAACAGTACAGCCATGAGGGGTGGAATAGGACGCCCTTAGCTAATTAATTAGAGGAACTTGAGGTGTAGTCGGCTTCGCCATAGGGTCGTCGATGGGATCTGGGCACAATACTTGCTCTGTCGACACTCGTTGCTGAGGTTCATTCGATTTGGTTTTGTTAGTCACCCTTCCTGTGGGGAGAAGTATTGTGTTTATCAAACTGGAGAAACCTAACGGGTGGCTATGACCTCTAGGGAATCTTTGTAAAGGCTACGTAGTGAAACCTTGCCTACTCACCTTGGTAGTGTTTGAGGGTTTGATCGACCCGAGTCAAAAAGGGATCATGACTCATGGGTAAAGTGTGCAACCTCTACAGAGTGTTAGAAACTGGTATATCAGTCATGCTCACGGTTAAGAGCAGTCTTGGGATCCTCTTTGATTAGAAGAACTTTAGGTACTTTTATGATGATGGTTAATGATGATGAATCTAACTCTGGTCTCTGGTATTTCCCCTTAGAGGGAGTACTTTTGGGTGATAATTGGGTGTATTACTAAAACTTGGCTTACTAATAGTAATAAATACTTGACCAACTAAAAGCAACTGCTTAATCTTAACTCCACATACAACTAGTCCACTTTAGCCAAACGGGACATTTGTTGAGTACGTTGATGTGTACTCACCCTTGCTTTAAAAACCACCCCCACCCCAGGTTGTCCCCACTATATTCAATGGTCAGGAGAAGATGCAGGCAACATGGAGGACTTTGAGGAGTTCTATGATTACGACGAGTTCAAGTTATGTTAGTGGCAAACCCCAGTCAGCTGCCTGTGAAGGCCTTATCTGCTACGTTCGCTTTTTCTGCACTTTGATAATATTAACGACTATGTTAAGTAATGACTCTGTGGATGTCTTGGATATCTTGATGTAATAAAGTACTTTTGCCGCAATTTATTTTGAGCAATGTGTGATGATGTCCAATTATATAATCGTTGTGTATGTGAGTTTCTGATCCTGGCACGTACATGGTTCGCATTCGGTTTGCCTTCCAAAACCAGGTGTGACAATTGGCAACCGCCCATGCGCCCTGCCTCAATTCAACCCGCCTCTCTCCCCCACTCGACCACCTCCACTCACAGGCTGCGCCCAGCTCGCCCACTCTAACCCGCCCATGCCCGAGCACCGCGTGGAGAACCGCCCGCGCCGAGCCGGAGGTCCACCGCGACCTCGCGCCGCACTGCCCCCCACGACCACACCACGCCGGAGTCCTGTCACTGCCTCGCCTGGAGTCTCTGTTGTGTCCACGCCCGAAGCCTGATAGCACCGCCTGAGCCTCACCTCGACCGAGCTCCGCCCAAGGTAAGGATCGCCGACCATCTTCCTTTTTCTCTTTCCCTGTTTCTTCTCCGCCTTTGCACGTTCACCTGTGAGGGCCGACGGTGGTGGTTCACCATCGTGGCGTGCCTCTTTGGCCAACCGCCGGCGCTCGATGCCCTCGCCTCCCCGCGTCGCCATTGGCCATGGCCAACGAGGAGGGCTCTGTTTGTGACCGGGAAGATGAGGACCCCGACACCCAGGGCCCACTGGTAGTCTCCCCCCGCCAACCTCACTTCCCCTCCGCTGGGTCACTGACCAATGGGCCCCATCCGTTAGCGCGAGCTCGCGCCTGTGCTTGCCTGTGTCGTTGACCGGCGGGCCGGACCATGGCATGGCCCCTCCTGTCATCTAGCCCGCACCCTGGCACCCCGGCACACGTCCATCGCCCCACCCGAGCCACTGGTCCATGGGCCCAGTGCGTCAGACGCCCGCGCCCCGCGCACCCTCGCGCTCGGCCACTGTTTCTAATCTCGGTCATTGATCCAAGATCCAACAGTCGAGGAAGCGAGATACCCCTTCACTTGGTTGTTTTGTCAAAGAAACCCTCGGTTCCCTGGAATTAGAACCTGTTGTCCCTAGTCTTTACAGCCGAGCCCCTGGGTTCTTGCAGAAAGAGCCCCAGGTTTTTATTTAATTAATAAATGTGTCTGATTTAGGGTTTTGAATTCCAAAACCTGTAAATTTCATAACTTTTGCATATGAACTCCAATTTGGATGGTTCAAATTGCAAAATGTTCATTATCCTCTACCTGTTTAAATTATGTTCATTCACTATTTCCATGTTTCAATTTTGTGGTTAGTCTCTAGGTCAGTGTAAGGTTATAAAATATTTATTTGAGGTAAAATAAAAGTGAAACCCTAATGAATGTTCAAGTGCTTAACTTTGTAGACTTAAATCTCATTTAATGAATGACCCCATCCGTGGAATAACTTTATTTAAGTAATTCACTAAGATAGACCTAGTTAGAGAACAATAGACCACTTGACATAGTGATCTACCCCAAAACCTAGAATGCACCTGTGTGCCTGTACCTTTTATTGCACTTGTGTTCACTCTATTGCATATGTTTGGTGTACTATTCTTTTGTCATTCCCCATGTGTGTTGAATGAATGATTGCTTTGCGTAGACAACGAGCAGTCCTTGGTTCCCGAGTTTGTTGTAGGAGACTTCCCTGAGCAGCAACCTAGTGAAAGCAAGTGTCCTCTGACCCATTATGTCCTACTTACTTTAAAATTCGTTGTCCTGCATACTATGATCAACCTAAGGATTGACTAGTGTTCTGTTTTCCTATCCTTGGTTACCCTTTGAGAATTGGTTAACATGATTAGTATTATGCTACTGTTCTACTTTAATCAATGAACATGATGAGAACATTTATGATATGTTGATGATATCTTGATTATGATGATGAACATGTGATACTTTAGGGGACTCGGGCTATTTCCCGAGTACCTCTCCGTAAGGACCTATTCACTGGATGACCACTCGGGAAAACAGTACAACCATGAGGGTGGTATGGAACACCCTTAGCTGATTAATTAGAGGAACTTGAGGTGTAGTCGGCTTCGCCGTCGTGCCGTCAATGGGGTCCGGGCACAGTACTTGCTCTGCCAAAGCTGGGTGCCGAGGTTCTTTCGTTTTGCTTTTGTTAGTCACCCTTCCTATGGGAGGGGTACTTTGTTTATCAAACTGGAGAAACCTAACGAGCGGCTATGACCTCTGGGGAATCTTTGTAAGGCTACGTAGTGAATCCTTGGCCATTCACCTCGGTAGTGAAGATGGGGTCTTGCAAACTGTAACACTATAAAAATCATCAAATAAAAATAATACATTTAGTTATTAATGATATTTATGGTAATAAATTTTCTTTTAAGTGTTTGTTATTTATTTGTATTTTGAATGATTTTTATTGCTCATAATTGATTTTTGGATATTGAACATAATTTCTTCTTAAATGAAAACCAAATAAATAATATAATAATTATTAGTCCAAAAATAAATATTTTATTTATAAATAATTTTGGTTTAAGTATTATGAATTTTAGGGTTATTTAAAATATGTTTTCGAATTTAGAAAAGGAAATAGAAAAAAAGAAAAACTAACTAAACCCTAACCTAACATTTGGCCCATTAGGCCCATGTAAGCCGCGCCGCCCCCTGCACCCTAACCCTAGCCAGCGCTCCCCTGTGGCCGCCGCATCCCTGTTCCCCCCTGTAGCCGCCGCCCCCTACTTCCTTGCCCACCTCTCCTTCTCTCTCTCAGGTGCCTCCAGGAGCTTCAAGCCGCCCCACCCGCACCTAGGAGCAGCCGATCGGCCAGACCCGAGCCGCCGAGTCGAGTGCCCTTTCGCCTGCGCACCCGATGCGCTAGGCCGACCGAAACACGCTCGCGCCAGGCCGCCAGGAAACCGACGCCACGCGCTGCCGTGAGCCCGCCGTGCCTAAGCCTCGACGCGCGCGCCCAGGAACCGACCCCTCGCACCCAGGACCGCCCTGCCGCGCTGCGACAGAGCCGAGCACTTGCAGCCACCTGCGCCCAAGCCGCGCCAGCAGAGCAGCCCGACACCGCGCGCCGTGCCCCTGAAGCTCCACGTCCGTTTTTCATTGCGTGTAAGGGAGATTCAACTCGTCTGTTTCTCTCCCTCCATTCAAGCTCTTTGAATGCCATCAATGGCATGACGCCGGTCGACCCTTCCTCTCCCTCCCTCTTCTCTATAAATTGGACGCCGAGCTTCTCTCTTCTTCCTCCCACAGCATAGCTCTCTTCCTCCTCGAGCTCCATCTGCTATGGACGAGATGGTCCTGAAGCAAAATACGGATCCAGGGCGGAAAACAATCTGGCATTGGAAGGTGATAGCCATTGAGCTAGCTTGGGTCAACGACACACCCCCCCTACCTGGCGCGCCAGCTGTCGGTGTTTTGGTCCCGACCGTGCACCCGGTGTTACCCCTTGAGGTGCTTTTGGGTAGAACGGTGTTGTCGACTGTAACTCAATGGTTCGTGCGAGACGCACGAGAGACGGTAGACAATTTTCTACAGGTTCGGGCCACTTTGATATGTGTAATGCTCTACTTACTGGTGTGGACCTTTATGTGGTGGGTTACAAGGGGAATCTCCAGTATGGAGAAAGCTAGTGAGCTAAGTAGATGGTCGATGGATGACTTGGAAATGATGAAGTACCCCCTAGGGCTTATATATCCGACCATGGGGTACTACATGAGTGTATGATAACGATGTATACCTAAGTAATAGTGAACCGACTGATCTTATCTTCCTACAATCTTACCGACTTATCCTCATTTGGTTCGGACGTCCAGGGGTGTCGCGTGGGAGAATTGGATCAAATCTATGGATAACGTTTAAATCTAACGAGCCACCTGGGCCCGAGTATGCTCATTCCCTGTGTCGGCCCATTCTGCCAGCAGTTCTCCCCTGGCCCACGAAGGGACGGCCTCGTGAGTCAATAGACTTGAAGCCTTTCGCGAGGCCTTCTTGCCTTCTAGTGGACCCGGGGGATATCCGTCCCCCACAGACGGGCCATCTACAAAAGGCATTGTAAGCACAAGAGTGAGAATAGAACTATATGACCAGCAAGTAAACTATTGGGGACTTGTTCTCAAATGCTATGAATTAAGAACAAGGCAACACAAAATGTTAATGGTTAAGGCCCTTCGTCCTTCGAAGCATTATCTCCCTTAGGATATAATGATCTTCAGACGAAGGTCATGAAGGACGTACCTTCATCATCGCAGTATATATTAATGAAAGAAGAAGCATATGAAACATGAGAAATAACATGAGTAATCATCTGACATCATTAATATATCTTTATTATGTCATCATGAAAATGAACATGAACAATATTGAATTACATTTGAATCTTCGGCTTGATAGAAGGCAAAAGTCCAAGTGTGACGCGCGAGTGAATACAAGTCAGCGTGAACAGTACGGGGGTACTGTTCATCTATTTATAGGCACATGGCGCAGCCTGTGTAAAATTACATTCATGCCCTTTATGTTTACTATTGATTTAAGGACAATCTATCAAGGACTAGATAGCCTTTTCCTCTTTAAGTCGGTTCCTTTTTCTGCTGCTCAGCCAAAGCTTCCTTGCGCGTAGCTTCAGAACTGGTTCAACCTTCATCCCGACCATGCTTTTCATATTGTCTACAACTTCATTCTGAGTCCGAAGGTTCCTGTACATATATTACACTTGGGAAACATTGTTAATCATGTTTTTGAGGACCTTCGGAAGACGAAGGCCCCCAACAGTAGCCCCTCGTAGTATTAATTTGTTATAACAACGAATTTAAACTGCGATGTGAACAAAGTCCTTAAGCCGAAGGTCCGAAAGAACACCTTCCCTTTGCTAGAATAGCAACAGTCAATATCAGACGGGGTCTACCAAGTTGCAAAGCAGTGGGCGTATAAATATGAGCCATAGCGGCAGTGTTTGTTACGCCATTTCTGCCGTTCGCGTTATTTTATCAAACTTTTAGCTCTTGCTCATTAGCTCTTGCCTGATTTTTGAATTTTTAGAGCTTCGGTTCAAAGGCACGTTTGCTCCAAATTTGAAGAGAAGAAGATGAGTGGAGAGAAGAAGATGACTGAAGAGAAGAAAATAACTAAGGAGACGATGCTGTATGAAGAGAAAAAAGTTGCAGATCCTTTCATCGCTGGATTTTATGAGTCCATGGCAAAAACAAATATAGAGAAAATTACTAAGGAGATCATGGAGGGTTTATCCAAAGATTCTGAAGACAGTGATAGTTATGACGTGGAGAGTGGGGATGAAAATTCTGAGGATCGGCCCTGGCGGCCAAGTCATACTATCTTCGGGAAGTCAACTATCAAACAGAGTCATATTGACGCCATGAGGGGGAGGTATTTTCGTGACATGTCTATTATCAGAGTTGGAGGAGATAGTACTACTCCTGCTCCGGAGGAAAATGAAGTTGTTGTTTACCGAAGCTTCTTGAAGGCAGGCCTTCGGTTTCCGCTGAGTAAATTTGTGTTCGAATTATTAAAGATATTCCAAATCTTTCTTCATCAGATTACCCCTGAAGCTATAATCAGGATGGGCATATTTGTCTGGGCTGTAAGGAGCCAGGGGCTGGAGCCGAGCGCAAAGTGCTTCTGCAGCACGCACAAACTTTTATACGAGACGAAGGCTACTAGCAAAGAACAGTACCATAACAACTTCGGTTGTTACGGGTTCATTGCCCGTTCTAATGCAAGCCACCCGGTGCCAACATTCCGGAAAAGATGGCCCGGGGCCTGGATGGAGTGGTTTTACGTTAAAAATGATTTAAAGACAAGGGAAGGCATCAAGGAAATTATCCAACGCCCCATCTGGTCTCGCTTCGGCCTTCGAAGGCCGAAGGTGGAAATTGATGGCAATGTTGAAGCATGTCAGAAGGCCTTTAGTACTGTATGTGCCTTCATTGGCACGAGGGATTTAATTCAAGAGCATATAGCCTTCAGGGTATGTCCACTTGTGGGAGCTGGGATATGCCGAAGGAGACTACTGCCGATTCCAGTGAGGGTGGTCTAGTCCGATTGAAGTATACCTTCAGATTTAGGGAGAAGTTTGATGAGCCAGACGATGACTGGTTGAAATGTATTGAAGCTACCAGTGATGAGCTGGTTGGAACATATTCCAAGGCGTAAGATGATGCCTTGTCCACAGACTTCGGGGGCCGGGGGAAAAAGATTGAACAGGGTATTCGATGCGATCGGCTTCGTATACCCTAATTATCACTTCTCGCTGTGAAGGCAAGGGAAAAAGAGAAAAGATGCTGCTTTGACCACCACTGATGTGCCGAAGGGCAAAAAAGTGAAGGTTCTGACCCACCGGCCGTGGTATATTGAACCAGTCGTAGTGCCTGAATTTGGCGAAGGGGCCTCTTCAACTGCCGAAGCACAACAAGCTGCTCCGATTGTGCAGAGTGTTGAAGAGCCGACTGTAATGCTGAAGGTATCTATAGTCGGGCCAGCCGAAGCTAAGAATGATAAAGCCAAAGGGCCACAGGTGGAAAAATAGAGAAAATGCCTAAAATTTTGAGCCTACCAGCTGAGGTAGAATTGCCGAATGTGCAAAAGGCTCATGCCGCAACTCCCAAGAGGAGAATGGCCAGTGTGCTGGATGCTGTCTTTGAAACTACGAAGGCGTTGAGCCCTGGACTTAGTAAGAAAAATGCTGAAGCTACCAAAGTCCAAGACGAAGCCGAAGTTGAGCCTTCAGCGCCTATTGAGGCGAAGGCTATCGCGCCTGAAGACAAAGCTGATCAGCAAACTTCGGGTACCAGCATGGCAGAAAAAGCAAAATCCCCTGCCCTCAAAGCTCCAGCCGAAGCTGTTGATTACATTTATCGACATGCTTCCGGTAAGAAATTATCCAAAGAAGAAATCCTTGAATCTAGACACTATGCCCAAAAATTAAAATATCCGAGGGGAGTTCTAGTGTTTAACGGCACTGACAAAGATGATTTCCTATACTGTCTCCCAGACAACAAAGAAATATCTGTCTGCCGGGAGATAGCTAAGAGTATGGGATTTCCTAAGCTTGAAGAAGGTCTTTCGGTCTTGTTGAAGGATGATCTTGCTGATAGCTTGGCATACAACAATATAAAGGTATAGAAGTTAACTTTGAAGTGAGAATGAAGTATTTTATTTGTCATGCTCAATTCTTTCCTCCTCTTTGCAGGGCTTAATTCTTAGTAATGCCCTGAGGGCGCAGAAGAACGTCGAAGATGAAGGCTATACAATGGCTCTTAACAACCTTCGTTCAGAGGTGATTGAAGTGAGAAACGAAGGTCTGGAAAAAGACAAAATTTTGATTTCATTGGTGAACAAAGTAAAGGAAGACGAAGGTAATTACAATGCCCAGGCCGTAGCCCAGAAAACTGAAATTGAAGACCTTCGGAGACAACTGGCCGAAGCTAATGAGAGGTGCACACTCGCACAGGCTAATCAAGAGATCAGTGAATACTAGAAAAATAAGCTAGAGAAAAATGTTGAAGAACTTCGCGAATCCAAGGAGAGGTGCTTTGAGAAATCCTTGGATTACGTGAAAAAATTAAAAACTAGCTTCGCCAAAGTTGGTGCCTACTCTTCTGAAGAAAATTTCATATGAGGCGACCCCGAAGGCGTTGTTGAATGGATAAGTGGAGAAGCTGAAGATTTCGAGGAAAAGTTGAATGATCGCGGGGATATTTGTGCGTTTTCCGGCGCGCGGCGGCTCTCAGCCATTCTTGAGAAGGCCGGATGTGATCATGTTAAGGCTATAGCCTAGGACGAAGCTGCCTTCTCCATAGAGGATACGAAGAATCCTTCAGTCGAAGCAACTTTAATGGGCGGGAAGTTTTATAATGATGTCTTGGTGAACGGTAGCTGCGAGCTGGCCCACGAGATTATAAAAAAGAATGAAAAAAGATACCCACGACGCTCGAGCAGAAGCAAAGCGAGCTGAAGAGGCTGCAGAACGCGAAAGGCGTATAGGTATTATTTTTTGGTTTTTTAGCTTCGGTACTTTCTTTGTGGCTTCGAACTAATCAATTTACCTACTTCAGCTGAACTATCTCCGCCACCGGAACCGTACGATCCCCTAGCTGATCTAGAAATGAAGGAAGCACTAGACATTATAAGCATGACAGACTCCATTATTGATGAAGTTGTCGATAAACTTTTGAACGAAGTTGCGGAAAAATCCTTAGAGAAGAATAGATTTCATTGTAATAATGTTTTGAAATGCTTGATGTATGGGACAATGGAATGAACATTAAGCTTCTATTGTATCAAAACTATGTGACATTTGATGTATGTAACTTTGAATCGAATATGTAAATTATTGTAATTTATTTCTTTGTGATGCATGAAATTTACACACATATAGTTTTTGAGCCTTCGGCGAAAAGCCACCTTCCCTTCTTTTCATGCTTCGTAAAGAAAGACATCCCTTCTTATGACAAGCCTGATAAAACTGTATTTCCCGAAGCTTACTTCGTGCCTTAGCACATTCTCATTTTGACGAAGCATTTGCCGAAGATTGGCTTCATATTCGATTCTTGTGTCGTTAATGCAATATGTTGTATGATGTCATGTTATGCAAAATGATGTTATGATATGATGCAAAATGATGAGGATGTCGAAGACACACACCCACACGCCCACACTAGAATACATAAGCTCTGCATCCCCTTAGGAACGACTTTTGAGCTTCTTCACCTTCTATTTCGGTGATATAAGTTCTGAATCCCCTTAGGAATGACATTTGAACTTCTCCGCCTTCTATTTCGGCGGTATAAGTTCTGCATCCCCTTAGAAACGAATTTTGAACTTCTTCACCTTATATTTCGGCGGTATTTGGCTCTGCATTCCCTTTGGAACGATTTTTGAGCAGAAAACTTACACTGCGCTCCCTTAGGAACGACTTTTTGAGCTTCGTCAGTTTTGGCTCTCACAACAAGAGCTACAGTCATTTTCGGCGGCCCCCATTGTTTTCGGTGGCCAAGGGAGGGGCGCCGAAAATAGGTTGTTATTTTCGGCGGTCTGACATAGCTGCCGAAAATAGGGTGTTATTTATGGCGGCCTCTAACACAGTTATCGGAAATAGGGTGTTATTTTCGGCGGCCCTCCCCTGGTCGCTGAAAATAGCGTTTTTCAAAACTGTCGGGTCCCTTCTTCTCCATTGTTTCTCTCCTCTCTCTCTCTCACCCGAACAAAAAACGCAGCCGCCGCCTACTCCGCCGCCCGTGCCCCGCCCCTGTGCCGCCGCCAGCGCCCTGCCCCAGCGCCGCCGCCCGTGCCCAGCCCCTGCGCCGCCCGAGACCTGTCCCTGCGCCGCCGCTCGCGCAAGCCCCTGCGGGCGCCGCCCGCGCGCCCTCCGCCACCGTGCCCGTGCTCTGCCCCGTCGCCCGTGCCAGCCCCTGCGCGTGCCGCCCGCGTGCGCTGCTACACGCCCCACGCGTCGTCTGTCGCCCTGCCTGCGCGCACGTCAACGACCGTCCCCTTCGTCGTCCGGCGCCCTGCCCGCACGTCGCCGACCATCCCCACGTCGTCTGTCCCCGCGCTGCTCGCCCGCCGGCCTGCCCGCCACTCCACCGCCGTCGTCGAGCCACCGCATCGAGAGAAGGTAATTTTTCGTATTTTATTTCTTATTTTCGGCAGTTGTTATTTAATTGCCGCCGAAATTAGTATATTTTTGTAATTGTGTTTGTTGATTTGTGCGTTTGATTAATATTATTGATTAGTGTGTTTGTATATGTGTTATATGTTTAGGGAAGGTATATGTGGTATATGTGGAATGTATTAGTGGTATATGTGTTTGTTGATTAGTGCGTGTGATTAGTATTATTGTTTAGTTCGAGGCATATTGTATATGTGGTATATTTGGTTTAGTAAAGGCATATGTGGTATATGTGTTATATGTGGTTCATTATTATATTGTTTAGTGGCAGTGAGGTTATGCTGCCGAATTTGTTTTGGGTCCTGCTAGGTTCATGTGGGTTTAGAACCTATCCTTGCCTATACATGTAGGACCGATACCCTTGACGAAGTTGAATAATTTTTTCACGATATGGTTCCGTTTAACAGTCTCAGGAATGGCTGACGATCGTGCATGGATGTACAATGGTTGGAGTAGGAATGGACGTCATTCAGATGATTGGGTAGCCAAGACCAAAGATTTTGTGGACCACGTATTCTCCTTGTCATTAACCGGCACTGTCAGATGCCCTTGTAGGCGGCACGAAAACAGTATATTTCTTAATAAGGAAAGAGTTAGTCTAGATCTTTGTCAGTTTGGATTTATGCCCGAATATGAGGTGTGGGAACATCATGGTGAGGTAGTACCCAACCGGAATGTAGAAGAGGAGGAGAACAATGATTGGGCTGGCGATGATATGATGCATGAGATGCTAGATTCGCTACGTCCAGAATTAAACCTAAGCTCCAAGGATCCTGCCACACCAGAGGTTTCCAAATTTTTCAAACTACTAAAAGACTCTGAAGAGCAGTTGCATGAACACTCAGATGTGAGTATAGTCGCTTTTGTGACTCGGCTCATGGCTATTAAGTCCAAGTACTTTTTCTCGAACAATTGTTACAATGAGATTTTAAAGTTATTAGGAGATATGCTCCCAAAGCCCAATAAGTTGCCTAAAGACATGTACCATTCAAAGATAATTATCAAAGGTCTCGGTATGGATAATGAGAAGATTGATGTGTGCAAAAATAATTGTATGCTTTTCATGAAGGAGCATGCGGAAGAGAAAAAATGTCTGAAATATGGACAATTTAGATTTGTGGAAGTTGTTAATGATGAGGGTGAGAAGGTGATGACAGATGTTGCACATAAGCAGCCGCTACTTGCCACTAACTCCTCGAGTGAAACGGGTGTTTCTATCTAAAAAAACCGCTATGCACATGCGATGGCAAAAGAAGGTGTCCGTGATAATGATGACCTAATCGTGCACCCTTCAGATGGAGATGCATGGAAGGCTCTCGACACGTTTGGTCCCGACTTTGCAGCTGATTCGAGGAATGTTCGAATCAGCCTCGCGACCGATGGCTTCACACCTTTTGGTCAAATGGCATCATCATACTCATGTTGGCCCGTCTTTGTTATTCCATACAACCTTCCACCTTCTCTTTGTATGAAATATGAATTTATATTTCTTTGCTTAATCATTCCTGGCCTAGACTGTCCTGGAAAGAACCTCAATGTCATGTTAAAACCCTTGATTGAAGAGTTGAAGGAGCTTTGGAAAGGTGTTGAAGCATACGATGTTTTTACAAAACAGATATTCAAACTTCGAGTTGCGTATTTGTGGTCAATGCATGACTTCATGGCGTATGCTATTTTTACCGGTTGGAGTACACATGGTAGATTGACATGTCCATATTGTGGTTCAGATACAGATTGCTTCCGTTTTGCTCATGGTGGAAAGATCACTTACTTCAATTGTCATCGACGCTGGTTGCCCAGGAAACACCCCTTTAGGAGTGATAAGAAAAACTTTATAAAGAACATTGTGGTCACCAAAGGACCGCCTAAACGTCTTAACGCAGAAGAAATATATTCTCAGCTGAACAACCTTGGCCTAAATGAAAAGGGGGACAAGTATGAAGGATTCAGAGTGGACCACAACTAGACACATATATGTGGTCTCTGGGAGCTCCCTTATATGTTGTCATTGATTCTTGTGCACAACATTGATGTCATGCACCAAGAAAGTAATGTTGCTGAATCCCTCATACACACCTGCATGCATTTTGAAAAAACAAAGGACAATCTGAAAGCTCGAAGAGATCTAGCAATGCTTTGTGACCGACCAACCCAAGTGCTCAATGACAACGGTAAGCCGTCACGTGTCTTGTTCTATCTTACCTCTAAAGACAAGATCGAGGTAATGAGATGGATGAAAAAAATTAAATTTCCTGATGGTTATGTTGCGGGCTTGAAAAGAGCTGTGAATTTGGAAACGGGAAAACTAACTGAGTTAAAGAGCCATGACTTCCATATATTAATGGAGAGGATTATCCCTGGCATGTTTCGTGGTTATATGCCCGACGCCATGTGGAAAGCAATAACTGAGCTAAGTTATTTCTACAGACAGATCTGTGCCAAAGAAATAAGTAAAAATATGATGGAGAAGTTGGAGAAAGAAATACCAGTGTTGTTATGCAAGCTAGAAAAAATATTCCCACCTGGATTCTTCAATTCGATGGAGCATCTACTTATTCACATTCCATATGAGGCAAAGGTTGGTGGACCTGTACAATATAGGTGGATGTATCACATTGAACGTGCACTCAAAAACCCGCGAGGCATGGTTCGAAATAAGGCTAGAGTAGAAGGATGCATCGCTGAAGCTTTTTTTGCTAAAGGAGGTTTCATACTTCACGAGTGTGTATTTCACAGAGGAACATAATGTCTATGCTGCTACATGCGATACAATGTCGATGAGGAACCTCCTGTCAGTGATCTCAACATTTTCTAATGGAGAGGCACAAGTACTAGTAAGGGCACGTTCTACCACCTTAGCATGGATGAAAGAATGTCCGCATTGCAATACCTGTACTCTAATATGGAAGAGATGGAGCCATATTTCATGTAAGTATTTATTTTACCCCTTAATTTCTTTACCAAAGGAGCCATATTTAATTACTTATTTGTCGTACAGTAAGTTCGACGAGAAAAATTGGACTTATTCCCATCAGCCTACAAGCAAACAACTAGATACGATGCGATGACATGGGAGGCAAGGAATACCTAATTTTGTTGACTGGTTTCGTGAGCATGTAAACTCTTTATATTCCTTACTTTCATGTCATTTAGCCTTTTACGCGAGGTAGTCATTTTAACTGTATATTATTTGCAGTGCACAAAGACTCCTAACATACACGAGGACTTGAGACAGCTATCTTATGGGATGGTGACTTGCAGAACCTTTGGTCGATATGATGTGAATGGCTTTCGTTTTTGTTCAGACCAATTTGAAAAGTCTCGTCCTCATGCAGCCACACGTAACACTGGAGTTCTGACTAGGGCACTCGATGCACTCGGCAGAGAAACTAATTATTATGGCATCATTCAAAACATCCTAGAGTTTAATTTTGTAGGGAACAAAACTTTGAAATTAGTATTCTTTCTATGAGATTGGTTTGACAGCACTAATGGGATTAGACAAAGTCAATATGGCATAACTGAAGTAAAGCACAAGGAACGACTTCGAGGCCATGATAATTTCATCCTTGCACACCAGTGCGAGCAGGTCTACTATATGTCGTACCCAAATCCGAAGTTTAAAGCATGGTGGGTAATTCATAAGGTGAACCCTAGGGAACGTTTACATACTCCTTGCACTGCTGGTTATCAATTCGAAGACGAACAGGCCGATGATGTTTATCAAGAAGAAGAATTGCCAACCACTTTTACTATCGATGAGGGTGTTGCACTGAACTCACTAGTCGGAGACCGTAAAGATGTCACTGCTGATGAGTGTGTTGCACCGAAACGAAAACGAAATCCAAGGAACAAAAAAGCCACATTGCGAGCTTTGGATCGAAGAAGACTCCTTGATCGTGATTCCGATGAATTTTGATGTGTAATGCATAATTTCATTTTATGTGATGTATTATTTGATTTTTTTATTAATTCACTTAATTTTATGGAGCTAATACCTTTAATGTTTTTCTATTGAACAGGATGAGTGGTAGGAAAACAAAGCGCACTGCTAGGGGGTTTCTTAATGTGGCTAGCAGGATACTCCTTGGTGCACGTTCCCTTTTCCAAGGGAGTTCTTCTAGCCAGAGCAGACAGGAGGCGTTGCTGAGACACGCCCGGCCAGAACTACGTGATACACCTATCGCTCTACAATGGAGTACCGATGTAAATGTTTATGTAATTAATCTTATTTGTTAGTCACTTATATATAAATGTGTCTTACATGTCTCTATTTCATGTCCATAGGAACAGGAGGACGACGAGGAGGAGGTGCAACACCATGAGGAGGAGGACGAGCAGGCCCATGAGGAGGAGGAGGTGCAGGCCCATGAGGAGGAGGAGGAGGTGGGCATAGATGCTGAGGCGGATGACGATACCACCGAGGCTCCTATCGTTCGACGAAGGGGCACTCGGAAGGGCCACTTTGTCCTACCTCCATCAGCGCCTGCACAATCTGAAGCTCGGGTACTGATCAACCTGGTTGGTGATAGGTACTCACGTTTGGCCACTTTGTTCTTACTTATTTGTTTATTGTACATTATATATATGACATGACTTCCTTTTTTTGTCATGCAGCCAATGGGATGACACCTCATTCGACGGTCGAGGTCACCATAGATAGGTTAATCAAGTCTTAGGTAACCTCTGTCGTCTACATAATCTAGGAATTGTCACGGACCCGAAAGGTGTGGTGGTTCCTTGCACTAGCTGGTCGCACTTCGCACTAGCTCCACATGCTACATATGGTCGCACTTCGCATAACTTTTGGGTAAGAGTAATGTTTCAAACTAACATTTATTAGTTGTTTTCAAACTAATTTTATTTTCGATGTTGGACGGAGACGCTATCGTGTGGAACCTGAGGCTCAAGAGCATGCAGACCGAGTATTAGAGAAAATGCGAAGAAGGTGTGCAGGGATGCATTTTCCAATGCTCGTCTACAAGTTGTGAATGTGTACATGAAGCGCCGAGGTCATTCTATCAACAACTTTCGACAATATTCGGATGTCTACTTGACTGTAGACCAGTACATGGAGGTAAAAATCTAATTTAGCAGCTAATTCAGATGTGAATGTAATTTTGAGCTAACGCTTTATATGTAGGTAACACTTCCATGGATGGAACACCAGCCTCAGGCTTACAAGGCTTTGTGTGAGATATGGGCTTCGCCCGAGTGGATTGAGAAGTCTAATAGGAATCGACATAGGCAGCGCCATCAGTAGGACAAGGACGATGATGAGGTCGTAGTCAACCATACCTATGGGGCTGATGGACACATTCGGTTGGCGAAGCGAATGGTGAGTATGTAGTATTCTGTTTTACTCAGAAATGAAACCGGATTAAACTCATATATTTGCAGGAGGCTCAAACTAGAGTTGTCCCGAGCCTAATCGATGTTTATAGGAGAGGGCATAGAGCGAAAAATAGTGAAATCTCCGATGAGCTGTGTAGTCAAGCGACCGTTGAGCGTATGGTTAGTTGTTGTTAGGATTAATGTTTTCTTGCCATATAGCTATAAATTACATGTGTACTGAACCTTCATATTGTATTGCAGGAGACATACGGGCAGGAGATGGTTAGGAAGTATGGAGAAGACTACGATTGGCGAGGAGTGCCTACCATCGACGCTGAAGTTGTGCATTCTATTGGAGGCAAGGCGCATGGACGGTATGAACTTGTGAATTTTTTCAATAATATTGGAACTATGACCGAATAGCTAATTTTCTTGTTTTTGAAGATAATCTGTGTTTATCGGTGTTATCGATTCGACGGAGTTGCGTTCTCGTGGCGGCTCTTCGTCGCAGGCGGGTTGTGGTAGTAGCAACCGTAGTCGCCGCTCTGTATCTAGCATGGAGGATGCTATGAGGGAGCAGCAAGAAAATTTTTGTGATGAGCTACAGCAACAACAAATGGCATTCCTCAAAGAGCAATCAGACTACATGGCTGCTTACAACGCACAGGCACAACAAGCAATGAACGTTAGTGTTTTATTTCTTCACAACACGCTCAATATTGGTTCTATAACTAACATATTATATTTGCAACAGTCTTGGTTTCCACAGCAGGCACAGCAGCAACCATTTGTTTTCCCTCAATTTCAGCCGGCGATGCCTCAGCGAGGATTACATGCTCCGCCACCTCCACCTCCACCTCAGGTGCTTCAATTTAGTTTAAACTTGTTGTTTGTATCAACCTTTCAAATCTTGACTAAACTTGATTTTGTAGGGATCCGGTGTCATGGGCCACAACACGCCACCACCGGTGATACCAGCACAGGAGGAGCTTATGCAGGAGAGGGAGATACTCCAGGAGAGGTTAGTTTGACAAACAATTTGTTTGAATAGCAGTCATGCATGTAAACACTGTTGTTATTGATGTCTTCTTTTTTCTTTAGAATCCAAACCCGTTACACGACTTCGTCAACAAGTTTTTTGCTTCTGGAGGGAGTGGTCACAACTCCAATGACCCCCATATGTGATGGTGTCAGATTTATACAGAATTGTGCGTTGTAATGGATTATTTGTGAACTTTATGATCTATGGACTGTTTGTGCACTCGAATGTTGTAATGAACTCCAACTTTATATTGTGGACTATTTGTGAATTGTGCAATTGTGGTTTTAATGTTTTTGTTATTTTTATTGTGATTATATTATAAATTTGTTGTTATTTTTGCATTTTTCTCAATTTTTTTCTCTGAAATTAGCTATTTTCGGCGGCCTCAGGGGGCCGCCGAAAATACAAAATACTATTTTCGGTAGATATTATTTTCGGCGGCCTGGTATGGCGGCCGCCGACAATAAACTGTTTTCGACGGTTGTTATGGCGGCCGCCGAAAATAAGCTATTTTCGGCGGCTGGTCTCTGACCGTCGAAAATAAAGGCTTATTTTCGGCTGATTTTTCTGGCGGCCAGGAACCGCCGAAAATAAGCCTAAGGCCACCAAAAATAGCTTATTTTCGGCGGTAAAGGCCTCATTTTTGGCGGTTCCTGGCCGCCGAAAATGACTGTAGCTCCCGTAGTGTCTGCATTCCCTTAGGAACGACTTTTGAGCAAAAGACTTACGCTGTGCTCCCTTAGGAACGACTTTTGTAGCTTCGTTTATGTTGGCTCTGCATTCCCTTAGGAATGACTTTTGAGCTTTGTAAATCTCTGAAGAAAATATATTTCATTCTGGTAGAGGCAGAATCATTACAAGAAATTAAAACTAAGTTTTCATTGCTTGTTCCTTATACAGAAAGCAAAATGGCATAGAAAATAAAAGTATTTCAGAAGCAGGATATTGCTCAGTATATGTGCTTTGATTCTGGTACAGTGCTGTTGACTGAACGAGCTTCGGACTCCTCCCAGAAGTCACGTTGTTGTTGGGAGTGTTGGCGCCCTTCTGGCTACTGGCTTCGGGTATAAGCAGGTTGCAATGGTGGTGGCGGTGGGAGCTGGGGCCAGGAAGCTTGTGAATGGCTTGCCGAAGCAACAGAAGCTGCAGGTTGATTGCCCACATATTATGGTATGTACGGAGAGTGGGCACGAAGCAGTATGTAAGACCTGCTTCGGCTGATTCTGTCGGGCTTCTGCTTCGGCAATCTCTTTTTGCTTCTGAATGGTGATCTGGCACGTTCTTGTAGTGTGGCCCTTGTCCTCACCACAGAATAAGCAATAGATTTTCCTGGGCTGATCCCCTTATCTTCCTCCGAAGCCCCTTCCGCCTCGGCCCCTTGGAGCTGGTGGCCTGAAGAAGCTTTGCTGCTGTCCTGAAGACTGTGAGTTGTGTTGTGGCCTCTGAAACTGGCCTCCTTTGTCATCGTTCTGACTAGAGCTATGAATTGATCTGACATGCCTAGGGTGGATTCTTCCTCCGAAGCTCCTAGTCATCTCAGAAAATCTATAAGCTTCCTCCCTTCTTTGGTGGAAGTCATTGTCAGCCCGGATGTACTCATCCATTTTTTGAAGCAGCTTCTCTAGAGTCTAGGGGTTTCCTGGCGAAGTATTGAGCCGTAGGCCCTGGCCTAAGACCTTTGATCATGGCCTCAATGACGATTTCATTGGGCACCGTGGGCGCTTGTGCTCTCAGACGCAAGAACCTTCAGACATATGCCTGAATGTACTCCTCATGGTCTTGAGTGCACTGGAATAATGCCTGAGCGGTGACTGGCTTCATCTGAAACCCTTGAAAACTGGTGATCAACATGTCCTTAAGCTTCTGCCATGACGTGATTGTCCTTGGCCGGAGAGAAGAGTACCATGTCTGGGCCACACTTCGGACTGCCATGATGAAGGACTTCACCATGAATGTGGTATTGCCCCCGTACGAAGATATAGTTGCTTCGTAGCTCATCAGGAACTGCTTCGGATTTGAGTGCCCATCATACATGGGGAGCTGAGGTGGATTGTATGATGGAGGCCATGGGGTAGCCTGCAGTTCTGCTGATAGAGGAGAAGCATCATCAAAAGCAAAATTTCCATGATGGAAATCGTCATACCAATCATCATCATTGTAGGAATTGTCTTGACGAAGCTCTCTTTGTGGAGGTCTTCGGTCCTGGTCATCTTGAGTAAGATGACGTATTTCTTCAGCAGCTTCATCGATCTTCTTCTATAGATCGGAAAGACGAAGCATTTTCTCTCTCTTCCTTTCGACCCGCTGATGGATAGCTTCGAGATCCCTTATCTCCTGGTCTAGCTCCTCCTCCTAGGGTGTTGGACTTGTAGCCTTCCTCTTTTGAGTTCGAGCTTCGCGCAATGTGTCCTAGTTGACGTCCAGTGGCTGCAGTGCAGCCCCTAGCCCTGAAGAAGTTTACTTCAGTGGCATGACGAAGGTCACGGCTTGCCGAAGGTGGTCAATTGAGTTCATCGGAGGTGGGCGCCAATGTTGGGGCCTTGTTCTCAAATGCTATGAATTAAGAACAAGGCAAAACAAAATGTTAATGGTTAAGGCCATTCGTCCTTCGAAGCATTACCTCCCTTAGGATATAATGATCTTCAGACGAAGGTCATGAAGGACGTACCTTCATCATCGCAGTATATATTAATGAAAGAAGCATATGAAACATGAGAAATAACATAAATAATCATCTGACATCATTAATAAATCTTTATTATGTCATCATGAATGAACATGAACAATATTGAATTACATATGTACCTTCGGCTTGACAGAAGGCAAAAGTCCAAGTGTGACGTGCGAGTGAATACAAGTCAGCGTGAACAGTACGGGGGTACTGTTCATCTATTTATAGGCACATGGCGCAGCCTGTGTAAAATTACATTCACGCTCTTTATGTTTACTATTGATTTAAGGACAATCTATCGAGGACTAGATAGCCTTTTCCTCTTTAAGTCGGTTCCTTTTTCTGCTGCTGAGTCGAAGCTTGTTTGCGGGTAGCTTCGGAACTGGTTCAACCTTCATCCCGACCATGTTTTCATATTGTGTACAGCTTCATTCTGAGTCCAAAGGTTCCTGTACATATATTACACATGGAAAACATTGTTAATCATGTTTTTGAGGACCTTTGGAAGACGAAGGCCCCCAACATAAACCATAAGTAAAGTGAGATAAAATTTTTGTGAGATGAGTATGTAGATAGTAATATAACATAGAATTGGTCAAGATGACCAATTTTTGAAGTGACACCAAAGGTCAAGGTAAGGGTAGGGGTCTATAGTCCTTAGGGCGACCATTCTAGTCTAGGTTAGTGGTCCTACAGTCAGCAAGACTTTGATACCACTTATGTCACACCCGGTTTTAGAAGGCAAATCGAATGCGAACCATGTACGTGCCAGGATCAGAAACTCACGTAAACAACGATTACATAATTCGACATCATCACACATTGCTCAAAATAAATAGTCGAAAATGTACTTCATTACATCAAGATGTCCAAGACATCCACGGAATCATTACCTAACATAGTGTCACACCTGAATTTAAGGAACAAAGTCGGGTGCATCTCATACATGCGCCAAAGAAGACAACATATATAATAACAGAGTGTATAGAGATAAATGTCACAATATAATTAGAGTACTTATTACATAGCGGAAGTCTTATTACAAAATAAAAGATAAATATAAAACGAACAAATGATCATCCTTGGCGCCAAAAAGTCAACTAGGAGACGCCACCTAGATCGAATCCAACTCCTCATTGCGTGGCTCCTCTTGAACCACCTGTTCTTATCCTATGGGGGGGTGAGACAGCAAGGGTGAGCTCACACATGTTCATCGCTCAACAAGTTGTGGGGAATAATGTAGCATGAACTCACCAAAGGTGGGAATTCATGTGATGTGTAAGGCTGATCAACATTAGGGGTTAAAGCTGAGCATTGCTTTTAAAGTTGGTCAAAATTTTATTAGCAATTACTAGATGTAAGTAAATACCAAACCATAATAATAATAATAGAACAAAATTAAAAAATAAACCCATGCAAATGCGAATGACAAATTGAATTTAAGTTCCATAATTTAATCATGCGAGAGTCCTGAGCTGCTCATTACCGTGAGCTCAGCTAGTATACCAGTTTTACACTCTGCAGAGGTTGTACCCTATACCCACAAGTCGTGTATCCCATGTCACCAGGGTTAGCTAGACCATTAGACACTACCGAGGTGAATGGCTAGGGATCCACTACGAGGCCTTTGCAAAGTTTCACTAGCTTCCGAAAACCCGCTACAGTTTATGCGAAGAGCACTTGCAAGAATCACTCGTCTGACCGCCATCGCAGCAAAATCAACCCGAGAACCTCCTTGCATGCAACTCCTCTACTCCCCTTGCCCCTTTTGGGTAAAGTAGTCTTCCACTAGCTTTCCTAATTAGTCAGCCAAGGGCGTCCCATTCCACCCTTGTGGTGGCACGTGTTTCTCAAGTTAAGCTCTATGTTCCAATTAAAATTAATGATCTTGACATGAACATAAATAACATAACAGAATAATTGGAACATGGATATAATGAAATATTAACCCAAAAACCATATAAAAAACGGTAGCAAAACTACCCAAGTGATTTAGGGGTAAACAAGGTAAAAGATAATCAGACTAGGGTGACCTATTGGGTCCCATCAAAATTAAACCTATGCATTGAATAGTGATAATAAAGAATATTATTGGGTAACAAAAGTGGATCAAGGGCACAACTTGCTTGGCACTTGAGATTCCAGTTACCAGGGTGATTCTTTATATCCTCGTGACTTCACGCTAGTCATAGCAATACAAACAAACATGGTATAGGCAAATTAACATCACATCAAACATAAGTACAAACTAAATAATAATGATCTACGTGAAGCTACGAGATCGTGGGATCGAGAACTACTAAGATCGGAGTCATGGTTAAAGAGTTATGATCTTCTGAAGTTATTAAGTACCTAGGATAGAGTAATTCATGTGAATAATTTTAAATCAAGTTTCATGGTTAGAAAAAGGTACTAGGTGATAAACAATACTTAAACAAAATTAATTACTTCGGAATGAATCAATTTGGAGTTATGGATTTTAAGTTATGAATTTCTAAAGGTTTTATGTATTTTGTACAAGATTAAATAGGATATAAATTGTATTGTGACTTTCATGTCAAGACAGTGGTGCTAACTGATAAACAATAATATTACAAAATTATAGGAATTGGAATGGATTAATTTGGACTTCATATGACTTTTCTATGAATTAAACAAGTTTTAGTGGTTATTCTTACACTAAAAATCTTGTCCCATAATTATTCATCTAATTTATGTGTCCTCTGGACTGCGCACTAATTACCAGAAAAAAGCAGGGGCGCCTAGGTAAAAATTCCGAGACACAGAGAACAATACCCCCTGGACGGTGGGTTGATTCAGTTCTTTGCCAGGGGTTCATATGAAAATGCATTCGATGAAGTGGTATCACTACGTTTTGGCCGCTCGATTACAAGTGGAAGGCCACGATTACATCGGTGGGGATTATGACGGAGTATGCACACTCAACCGTTGGATCGTGATCCCTCGGCCCGAATCAAGGACACAACCAAACCGCGACTAGGTCTGTCAGTTTGTAGATCTATGGTGTAGATCGAAAGCGTTGAAAGTGGTGTTCAACTTCCAATCTGGGCCCTTCCTAGAAGATCAGACAACATCAGGTTAATCAGCGAACCAGTGTGTCGTGATCTAATCTTGACCGTGCCCTCCCAAATCAACGGTACCCACGAACCTGCCACGATTCCGCGGCCAAAATCGCCGGACAGAAGCGGCGGCACTCGTGCCGACAGCGACGAGCTCACCGGAGCACCGCCACAAGCCGTTACCGTGACCCACTACCCACCCCGAGTATTGCATCGCAAAGGGAATAACACAACGGACTATATGGGCAGCATCTCACCAGAGATAGGCGCGGCAAGGACGGGGATTCTTGGAAATGGCGGAGCCGCGGCAGTCCTCCACCCCCGGCGAGCGATTCAGTGGGTCATGGTCGATCTCCTACCCCAACGCTTCGTAGAACGGCTTCACACACCCGAGTTCACCCCCAGGCTACCTCGTGGTCGTTTCCCCGTTGCTGTCGCCGAGATATGGCGGTGGCGGATCTCTGTACCCTCCCCGTCTGTTCTCTGTAACTTCTACGTGGCAAGGGGCAGTAACGGCGAGGATGGCCCTGTTATATGGGACAGCGGGTCGTGTGGCCGCAGCTGAGGAAGTGGTCGCGAACCCAGCACGAATTTCGGAGAAATAGTTGCGCTGGCGTGTTCGGTTTGTTAGCTTCGTCCACGGAGCGAGATTAGCGTGAGGAAGACAACCAGGCGACAGAGGCCCACAAGACAGTGTGATAGGTATTGAGTGGTGCGCGGAGATGTGGAGCCGTCCACCCGGTCAGACAGACACTGCGGGCCCACGAGTCAGTGGTGTTAGGCGAGCTAGGCGCATGCGTATGAGGATGGCTAGTGGGGATCCGGTGTCAGTGCGGGTTGCGGGTGAGGAGCGTGCACGAGTTGGGCTTTGGTGGGCTGACTCCCAGTGATCGGGCCCAATGCGCTGTTTCTCTTTTTTTCTTTTCTTATTTTATTTTTCCTATTCTTTTCTGGTTTGTTTTTTTCAAATTTTAAAATTCAAACTCAAATTTGGTTGGGAATTTTTTTGTTCCTAAATTTATATACAATTCCAATACCTTAGTATGGACAGGGACATCTGCTTATATTATTTTCTTTTATATTATAATTAAGATTTTCCTTTTTTCCTCTTTTCTTGGGATACTTCCCATTTCTAAATATTCAAAGGTCTTAACTCACCTTTTGAACATTAATGTATCCACATTGATGTGATCATTATTATTATTAAATGCACATACAATTAAACTCCAGCATGATGCATGATTTATTTTATAGGTTATTGGCTAATTATACTCACTTAAAATGTGTTTGTTCACATGTGCTAATCAGTGGAGGCCACACACATAAAGAGATCCATCTATATTTTCATTATTTACAATTTTGGCATTACAAATCCTACCCCCTTAACAAGAATCTCGTCCTCGAGATTTAGGAAAAAGATCTGGAAAATCTATGCGAAGCTCTTCTTCTCTTTCCCATGTAGCTTCATCTTCTCCATGGTGACTCCATTGCACTTTGCACATCTTTATCACCTTATTTCTTGTAACTCGAGTCAAAGTGTCAAGAATCTTGATCAGATACTCCGTGTAAGTCAAATAACCCTGAACACTGAGCTCTTCCATTGGTAACTTTTCCTCAGGGACACAGAGACACTTCTTAAGTTGAGACACATGGAATACATTGTGCACATCAGATAGATTATCAAGTAGCTCGAGTTGATAGGCCATCACTCCATCTCGCCTAAAAACTCAGAATGGTCCAATAAAGCGAGGGGACAATTTGCCCTTAACTATAAATCTCCTCATTCCACAAAGTGGTGACACCTTGAGGTACACATGATCACCTTCCTCAAACTCTAGTGGTCTTCTTCTATTATATGCGTAGCTCTTTTGCCTGGTCTGAGCTACCCTCAATTCTCCCAAATTATACGGACTTGTTCTTCTGCCTCTTGTATAAGTTCAGGCCCAAAGAACTATCTTTCTCCAGTCTGGTCCCAATATAGAGGAGTCCTGTCCAACCTGCCATATAGAGCCTTGAACGGTGACATCTTCAGACTGGCCTGGTAACTATTATTATATGAGAACTCAGCATAAGGTAGACTCTTGTCCCAACTACTACCATGCTGAAGGGCACAAGCTCTCAACATGTCCTCCAATACTTGATTAATCCTTTCAGTCTGTCCATCAGTCTGAGGATGGTAGGCCGAACTAAACTTCAACTTCATATCCATATTCTCATGAAAACTTTTCCAAAATCTAGAGGTAAATTTTGATCCTCTATCCAAAACGATCTTCTTCGGTACACCATGTAGAGACACAATCCGAGCCATATATAACTCTGCCAATTGAGAACCCTTATAAGTAGTCTTGACCGGAATGAAATGAGCCACTTTGGTCAGTCTATTCACAATAACCCATATAGACTCATCCTTTCGAGGTGTGAGGCAATCTAGTAATGAAGTCCATACCAATCTCTTCCCACTTCCACTCCGACATCTTTAATGGATGCAGTAGTCCAGCTGGTCTCTGGTGTTCAGCCTTAATCTTTGACACACATCGCACATAGCCACATGTGCAGCCACATCTCTCTTAAATCCATACCACCAGTATTTCTCCTTCAAATCCTGATACATCTTAGTACTACCAGGATGAATAGAATAATCCGAGTCATGGGCCTCCTTTAAAATAGTCTCATGAAGGCTTTCAATATCAGGAACAAATATCCTGTCCTTGATCCATACGGTGCCATGCTCATCCTCCATGAATTCCGGACTTCTACCTTCAGTAATAAGATCCTTGATCTCTTGTATCTTAGCATCACCAATCTGACCTTTGCAAATTTCTTGTTCCAAGGTAGGTTCCACATCGATAGTAATTCCTTCAGTGTGAGCAACTATCCCCAGGTTAAGTCTCCTGAAATCCTCAACAATCTCATCGGGTAGCTGGGCCACAATAGCTGAATGAACGCATTCCTTCCGACTCAAGGCATCTGCAACCAAATTCGCCTTGCCCTGGTGATAGTGAATCTCCAAATCATAATCCTTAAAAGGCTCCAACCAACGGCGTTGCCTAAGGTTGAGATCCTTCTAAGTGAATATGTACTTCAAACTCTTATGATTCGTTCACACTTGGCACTTGGTTCCCATGATATAATGTCTGCAAATCTTATGCGCATGCATAACAGCTGCCAGTTCTAAGTCATGAGTGGGGTAGTTCAAGTCATGTTTCCGCAACTGACGAGATGCGTAGGCGATCACGTGTCCTTCTTGCATGAGCACACATCCCAAGCCTTAGCCACATGCATCACAATAAATGTTGAATCCTTTTTATAGATCTGGCATAACCAACATTGGTGGTGACATCAATCTCGACTTAAGTTGATCGAAGCTATCTTGGCACTTCTTGTCCCACTTAAACTCTCTTCCCTTCTCTAGAAGCGAGGTCATAGGCTTAGCGATTTTAGAAAATCCTTCAATAAATCTTCGATAATATCCTGCAAGTCCCAAGAAACTCTGGACCTCAGTAACTGTAGTGGGTATGCTACATGCCATTATCTCCTTGACTTTAACATGATCCACTGATATTCCTCCATTAGAAATGATATGTCCAAGGAATGGCACCTCGTTAATCCAGAACTCGCATTTTCTATACTTGGCATAGAGTTGATTATCTCGTAGCTTATGTAGCACCAATCTCAGATGTTCCACATGATCGCTATCACTCTTGGAATAAATAATAATATCGTCGATGAATACTACGATGAATCTGTCCAGATACTCCATAAACACCTTATTCATCAGATTCATAAAATAGGCTGGTGCATTAGTTAGTCCAAATGACATAACCGTGAACTCATATAAATCATATCGGGTCGAGAAAGCCATCTTGGGAATATTCGATGGCCTAATCTTCATTTGGTGATAACCCGATCGGAGATCAATCATCGAGAATACCCTTGCACCTCTCATTTGATCAAATAAATCTTCCATGCGAGGTAATGGATACTTGTTCTTCATAGTGACATCATTAAGGGTCCTATAATCCACGCACATCCCTAGCGATCCATCTTTCTTCTGTACAAATAGAACTGGCGCTCCCACAAGGTGAGGAACTCGGACGAATGTACCAGCCTCTTGTAACTCCGTTAACTGCTTCTTGAGTTCTTTTAACTCTTCTACAAACATGTTGTATGGCCGTTTGGAAGTAGGGGTAGTCCCAGGTAAGAGAACAATGACAAACTCAACTTCCCTATCTGGTGGCATCCCTGGTAACTCCTCTAGAAAGACGTCCAGAAAATCCCTAACCACACGGATGTTGTCACCAACAAACTTCCCATCTACTAAGAATGCCACTAGTCTGGTGGTGGTAGTTACTGCAATTTCAACTTCAAATCTTTCTCCTTTGGAACTGGTGAGTTCTACAGTTCCCTTAGCATAGTGTATAAACTGCCTTGGCCTTTCTTAACCATGACATACCAAGGATCAAGTCTATACTGCTCTCTTATAACACTATAGGGGTAGCCCATCTAGGTTAGAAACACATGGTAAGAAAGGAAGAATTGTAGACAAGGCGAGTAATTACGAGGAATGTTACTGCGGGGGATTTATTGCCTAAGTAGATTAGTGTATCAACTACTAAAGCTAATACATTACCTTATGGTGGTACATGCTAAGATGCCCAACTATAATGTTTCAATCAATCAAAGAAGCAAGTCAAGCATTTATTATCAGAACAATCAACCAACATTTTTTTAAATAGAGAAAATAATTTTAATTTTGTCTTAGGTCTTCTATCTCTTCAAAAAATTCATAACTGTACGATTCCAAGGTGTGAAAATCCATCTTGTCTTAGAACAAAAAAGATAAGTGTAATCAGACTATGCTAAAATAGATGAGAAAAGGTTAAGATAAGGTTAGAAAAGAATCAAAGTAAGGTAAGTAGACAATGGTTGTCCAGTTCTATCTAGGTTTCTGTGAATCATCTAGGCCCCTTGGTGATGTTTTGGTAATTAATGACAACTGCTTGTGGGCTAACGATTCTTGGAGAAATAAGAATGCAGAGTTGGACCACATAGAACAGGAAATATTGGAGATTGATAAGCATTGGTTGTGGATCAAGTGAAGGCAAAGGTATAACATAGGTTTCGTTTTTGCCGGTCTTGAGGAGTTTAGAGAAGATACTTGACCGGATTAGTAGGCTAGATAATCGTACTATTAAGAGGGGTCAATGACTTTGATCTGTGTAAAACTTAGTGCCTCATAGAGCATCTAGTGATTGCATTTGCACGAGGACTAACAGCGCTTCGAATTTCATGAGTTAAAAATTCTTTCAAAAGCTTGTTTGAAAAGTGCAAAGTCTTGGATGCGCGGACCGTCCGGGTCTTGAGGGCGGACCGTCCGCGATCCACCAGAGGGGTCCGAAGTCTGACCACTTCAGACCTATCTTGTTCCTTTGCACTGCGGACCGTCCGGGCCTTAAGGCCGGACCGTCCGCAGTCCTGACTAGAGAAGGCTGCTTTCGGGACAGTCCCTGAATTATAGTGCGGACCGTCCGGCTTTGAAGGGCAGACAGTCCGCAGGTGCCAAATATGGTTTGGGCAGGGACTGTGTGATTTTTACGATTTGTACTACGGACTGTCCGAAGGTTAAGTCCGGACAGTACTGTCTCAGGTCTCGGACCGTCCGACATTTTAGGCGGACGGTCCGCCCGTGTTAACTGCTCTTGGTCAGAAGTCCGGGTGCTTCAAGTTGCCAGGTCGCGGACGGTCCGGCCATGGTGGGTGGACTGTCTGGACCTAACTTTTCTGACAACTCTGACAGATTTCAAACGGGAATTATAGCCGTTATGCGTACGGCGGACCGTCCGGCCATAGGGCGCGGACCGTCCGCGTCTGCGCAGAACTGGTGCTTTTTGCTCATAACGGTTGGAATTTGGTGGGGGACTATAAATAGAAGGGTAGCTCATGTGTGAGACCTCTCTAGGCCATTCCTTGCACACATTGAGCTCATTTGTGATCCTCTAACTCACTCTCTCACACTCTTTGCTTGAGATTGCATTCTAGTGAGAGATTGAAGGTTCCTAGTGCATTTGCATCCTTCGGTGATTCTTGAGGCACTAGGTGGTACACCGAGCAAGCGTCATTGGCTTGTTACTCTTGGAGGTTGCCGCCTCCTAGACGGCTCGGGTGATTGTCTCCGTCGAGCTCTCCAAGAAGATTGTAGAGAAGCCGCGGTGTTGATTGTGAGGGGTTCGCGCCTACCTCGCCGGAGCGGCAAATGTGACATTAGTGGAATCGAGGTATTGAGTAATTTCTTGTCCACTTGGCTCAAAGATCAAGCCGTGTCTTGATAGAGGAGCAAGTGAGAGCTTGAAGTCCACCTCAACGTGGATGAGGGGTGATCGGCAAATCACCGATACCACGAGATAAAATTCGGTGTCTTTACTTTCTTGAATTACTTATTGCCGTGCAAGTGATTACTGTTTTGCATATTGTTCTTCAAGTATTCAATCACCTTAGTTGATTCTCATAGATTGCTTACTTGTTATCACTAGAGAATTTATTCCTCTTGTTATATTGATTAAATTTTCCTAGTGTTTTTGATTTTAGTCAAAACCGTCTATTCATCCCCCCTCTAGCCGGTGTCCTAGATCCTACAAGTGGTATCGGAGCCGAGGACTCCATTGTTTGTGGATCTAATCATCCCAGAGTGGGACAAAATGGCTAGTAACAACAATGCGCACATTGGGAAGCCACCGCATTTTGATGGGAATAACTATGACTATTGGGAAATAAGAATGTCAATGCATCTTAGAGTAATGGGTGGAAAATTTTGGCCAATTGTCAGGGATGGATTTGTTGTGTTGAAAGAAGATGAACCATCCGTTAGTGACAATGAGAATATCCTTACAAATGATCAAGCCATGAATGTCTTCTATGATGCTCTTGATATAAATGAGTTCAATCGCATCAAGAATCTCACAACCGCTCATGAGATTTGGATTAAGCTAATGGAAATTCATGAAGGAACTACAATTGTGAAGAGTGCCAAACTATATGTGTGTAAAGGGAAGTTTGAGCAATTTATTATGAAAGAAGATGAAAGTGTATCTGATATGTTCAACCGGTTAAATGAGATAGTGAATGAACTCAAGGGACTTGGTTTTAATATACCGGATGTGGATTTCACTCACAAGTTCCTTAGATCACTTTCGGAGAAATATGAGACCATTGTGACAATGTTAGTAAGGAGTGATCTATTTACAACTTCTCCAACCGAAGTATTGGGAGAAATTCTTACTCAAGATATATTTAAAAAGTCTCAAGCCGATGCTTGAAGTTTGGCAAAGAAAGTGAAAAATGAATCAATTGCTCTCAAAGCTAAGGCCTCAAAGGCAATTGAAAAAGAAGATAGTAATGATGAAGAAAATGAAAGTGAGAGTGATGGTGATATGGCTCTATTTGTAAGGAAATTCAATAAATTCATGAAGATGAAGAGAGGTCAACCTAGAAGAGGTCAAACATCAAGAAGAAATGCTTTTAATGATAGAAAGTGTTTTGAGTGTGGGGAACCCGGTCACATTGCCATGAATTGCCCAAGCAAGAAGAAGAAGGGCAAAGATGAAAGTGACAAGAAGAAAAAGAAATTCTACAACAAGAAGAAAGATGGCAAAGCCTACCTAGTTGAATGGGACTCGGATGATAGCTCGGATGATAATGATGATGACACCTCATCAAAGCTTAATGCCGAAATTGCCATCAAGGAAGCTCCCTCGCTCTTCTCATCCCCCCATTGTCTCATGGCAAAGGGAGATGCTAAGGTAAAAATCATCACCGATTTAAATGATATAAATGATGATGATGTTGATGATGATGGCTATTCATATGATGATCTGGTTAGAATGTTGGGTGAGGCCGATGACTACATGCACAAAGAAAAAGAAAAATTTAAGACCTTGAAGGAATTGTATAAAAACCTCCAAGTGTCTTTTGAGGATCTCAAGACCTCTCACAATGACCTAAAAGAAAATTGTGAGAAGCTTGCGGATGCTCAAAAATCATCTATTGTGCATGAAGTTGTGGTGGTCACTAAGGATGTTGGAGTCACTTGTGACTTACTTGATAGTCTTACAAGTGAACCACTACCTACTAACTCTATTTGTGATAAATGCAAAATTTCTCTCAATGATAATATTGCTCTTGATGAATCAAAAAACATTGTTGAGAATGAAGTGTTAGTAGATAGAGTAAATACTCTAACTCATGACCTAGAAAAGGCATATGGTGGAAAGGCTAAATTGGATTTCATATTGGGAAGCCAACGGTGCTCACTTAACCGTGAAGGTCTTGGATATGTTCCCAAGAAAGGAAAGAATGCTTTTATAAAGCAAAAGACATTGTTTGTGAAAGAATGTGACAAAGTGTGTCACAAGTGTCACAAGAAGGGACATGTTAAGAAAAATTGTCCTAAGCTCAAAAATGTATCCTCCACTTGTTTTGAGCATTGTTATGTTCTTTCTCATAATGCAAAAGGTGTTCATGCTAAATTTGTTGGTACTTCAATTGTTGGAAACAAAAAGAAAGCTATTTGGGTGCCAAAGACCTTGGTCACTAACATCCAAGGACCCAAGCAAGTTTGGGTACCTAAAAGAGATTGACTTCCTTTTGTAGGTGAACTACAAGGCGGGAGGGAATCATTGGGTGTTAGATAGTGGATGCACTCAACACATGACAGGAGATTTGAAAATGTTCACCCAAATGAGTGAGGAAGATTGCTCAAATTATGATAGTATCACATTTGGAGATAATCGCAAAGGAAAGGTTAAAGGATTGGGTACAATTGCTATTTCAAATGATCATTCCATATCAAATGTGCTCTTGGTTGAGTCTTTGAATTTTAATTTACTATCCGTAGCTCAATTATGTGATTTAGGATTTAGTTGCAATTTCACGGTTGAAGATGTTATTATCTCTAGTGTTGATGGTAGCAATCTTAAGTTTAAATGTTTTAGACATGAAAATCTTTATCTTGTTGATTTTTCATCTAATGAGGCAAAGCTCACAACTTGCTTATTCTCGAGAGCTTCACTAGGTTGGTTATGGCATAGAAGACTTGGTCATGTTGGAATGAAGCAACTCAATCGGTTAACCAAGCATGACTTAGTTCGTGGCTTAAAAGATGTGAAGTTTGAGAAGAACAAATTGTGTAGCTCTTGTCAAGCCGGGAAGCAAGTGGCAAATACTCATCCAAATAAATGTCAAATGTCCACTCATCGACCTTTGGAATTACTTCACATTGATTTATTTGGGCCCACATCTTTTGTGAGTATTGGTGGTAATTCTTATTGTCTTGTGATTGTGGACGATTATTCAAGATTTACTTGGGTTTATTTTCTTCGAGACAACTCTAATGTGTTTGAAACATTCAAGTCATTTGCTATATTGGCTCAAAATCAATTTGATTTTGATATCAAGAAAGTTAGAAGTGATAATGGGTCGGAATTCAAAAATGCAAGAATTGATGAATATTGTGATGACAAGGGTATTAAACATGAATTCTCTTCCAAATATACCCCAGAACAAAATGGTATTGTTGAAAGAAAGAATAGGACTCTCATTGATAAGGCTAGGTCTATGTTAGCGGAATATAATATATCTGTCGGCATTTCGAGACCGGGGGGTCCCTAAGCCGACGAGTGAAATGTCGCCGCGTGCCCCAGCCCAGATGGGTCGGCGCGAGGCCGAGCGCGAAGGGGGGAAGCAAGGTAGCCGGAGACAGGCGTGAGAGAGGTGGAAATCCCGCGGCCTTCGTGTTCGTCCCGCGCCCAGGTCGGGTGCGCTTGCAGTAGGGGCTTACAAGCGTCCACGCGGGAGAGGGAGCGAGCTGCCTCACGCGAGCGCCTGTCTCGTCCTCGTCCCCGCGCGGCCAACCCTCTCTAAGAGGGCCCTGGTCCTTCCTTTTATAGGTGTAAGGAGAGGATCCAGGTGTACAATGGGGGGTGTAGCAGAGTGCTACGTGTCTAGCGGGGGAGAGCTAGCGCCCTAAGTACATGCCGTTGTGGCAGCCGGAGAGATTTTGGCACCCAGCTTGGTGTGATGTCGTGGCCGTCGGAGGAGCGCTGGAGCCTGGCGAAGGGACAACTGTTGGAGCTGTTGAGTCCTTGCTGACGTCCTCTTGCTTCCGTAAGGGGGCTGAGAGCCGCCGTCGTCACAGAGTATGCGGGGCGCCATCATTGCCTATCTGGTGGAGCGAGCCAGATGGGACATCGGTCTTGTTCCCTGTGGCCCGAGTCAGCTTGGGGTAGGGTGATGATGGTGCCTCCTGTTGACGTGGCTGGTCTGCGCCCTAGGTTGGGCGATGTGGAAGCTCCTCCGAAGCCGAGGTTGAGTCTGTCTTCCGTGGTCGAGGTCGAGTTCGAGCCCCTGGGTCGGGCGAGGCGGAGGTCGTCGGCTGAGGCCAGGGCGGAGTCCGAGCCCTGGGGTCGGGCGAAGCGGAGTTCGTCGTCTTCTGGGGCTGAGCCCAAGTCCGAGCCCTAGGTCGGGCAGAGTGGAGTTCGTCGTCTTCTGGGGCTGAGCCCAAGTCCGGGCCCTGGGTCGGGCGGAGCGAAGTTCGTCGTCTTCTGGGGCTGAGCCCAAGTCCGAGCCCTGGGTCAGGTGGAGCGGAGTTCGTCGTCTTCCAGGACTTAGCCCGAGTCCGAGCCCTGGGTCGGGCGGAGCGGAGTTCGCCGTCTTCCGGGACATAGCCCGAGTCCGAGCCCTAGGTCGGGCGGAGCGGAGTTCGCCGTCTTCCGGGACTTAGCCCGAGTCCGAGCCCTGGGTCGGGCGGAGCGGAGTTCGCTGTCTTCCGGGACTTAGCCCGAGTCCAAGCCCTGGGTCGGGCAGAGTGGAGTTCACCGTCTTCCGGCACTTAGCCCAAGTCCGAGCCCTGGGTCGGGCGGAGCGGAGCTTCCTATGGTGCCTCCGGTCGGGCCTGACTGCCTGTCAGCCTCACTCTGTCAAGTGGCACCGCAGTCGGAGCGGCGCAGGCGGCGCTGTCTTTCTGTCAGACCGGTCAGTGGAGCGGCGAAGTGATGGCGGTCACTTCGGCTCTGTTGGCTGAGGGGCGCGCGTCAGGATAAAGGTGTCAGGCCACCTTTGCATTAAATGCTCCTGCGATTTGGTCGGTCGGTGCGGCGATTTGGTCAGGGTTGCTTCTTGGCGAAGACAGGGCCTCGGGCGAGCCGGAAATATGTTCGCCCCTGGAGGGGGGCCTCGGGCGCGACGGAGATCTTCTAGGTTCGGCTGCCCTTGTCCGAGGCTAGGCTCGGGCGAGATGCGATCGAGTCCCTCGAATGGACTGATCCCTGACTTAATCGCACCCATCAGGCCTTTGCAGCTTTATGCTGATGGGGGTTACCAGCTGAGAATTAGGAGCCTTGAGGGTACCCCTAATTATGGTCCCCGACAGTAGCCCCCGAGCCTCGAAGGGAGTGTTAGCACTCGCTTGGAGGCTTTTGTCGCACTTTTTTGCAAGGGGACCAGCCTTTCTCGGTTGCGTTTTGTTCCGGTGGGTGCGCGTGAGCGCACCCGCCGGTTGTAGCCCCCGAGGCCTCGGAGGAGTGGTTTGACTCCTCCGAGGTCTTAATGCCTTGCGCAATGCTTCGGCTGGTCTGGTCGTTCCCTCATGCGAGCTGGTCGTAGCCCGGGTGTACGGTCGGGTCCCAAGTTCTCGGGCTGGTATGTTGACGCTGTCAACGGTTTGGCCGGAGCCGGTTTTGCGAGAGCAGCCCCCGAGCCTCTGCACGGGGCGAGAGGGCGATCAGGGACAGACTCGACTTTTTTACATACGCCCCTGCGTCGCCTTTCCGCAAGGAGGAGAGGGGAGAGCGCCATGTTGCCCTCGGTGGGCGCCGAACATGGTGTCTCCGGTGAGCTGCAGGCGGGTGATCCGAGTGGACGTCCGTTCCCCGTTCGTTAGGGGTCGGCTAGGGGCCCAGAGGCGCGCCCAAAAGTACTTGCGGGTGATCTGCCGGACCCGGTCCCCTGGCGACGGGGTCCGAGGGCTCGATGCCTCCCTCTGATGGGATTCCGTTACAAGATCGTTCCCGCTGGTCTCGGAAATGTCCTAGGGTACCTCGGGAGCGCAGCCTGAGCCTTGGTTATGTATCGAACATACCCATGGTCATCCCTCGCTCTGTGTCTGAGGCGGTTGTGAACCCTTCGGGGGCCAGCCTTCGAACCCCTGATCAGTAGTGGGCGCGGAGCCCGAGTAGCCTGAGGCGGCCGTTGAACCCTTCCGAGGGGCCGGCCTTCGAACCTCTGACCAGTAGTGGGTGTGGAGCCCACGCGCTCTGAGGCGGCTGTTGAACCCTTCCGAGGGGCCAGCCTTCGAACCTCTGATCAGTAGGGAGGCTCGAAGCCTGGTTCCTTCACGGGGAAGGATCCTTTTCGGGGTATCCCCTTTCCCGGTCCCTGTTGCAAGAGAGAGAAAGAGGAAAAAAGGAAAAGGATACGAAATCGAACGATGCGGCGTACCTTTTTTGACGCGGTCATTATGGCGAAGGCGGAACGTCGCTCGCTTCTCCTGCCAGAGGTGCCGCCTGTCCCGCCGCGGAGTTAATGCGATGGGGGGAGTGGTTCGCGGGGCGGCCGTTGCGCGTGCGCAAGCCGTTCGAGGAACGGAACACAGTCGCGTTGTCTTCACGCCGTGAGAGAGGGTTCTCTCGTCGCCCCTGGATGGGACGTAGGCTTGGCTGACGACGTGCCCGCTGCTCCTGCCCGCCTGCCACCGCCATTACAGCCGGCCCATTTTTGGCCGCATTGACCGTCGTGCCAGGCTGGTGCTGCCGGGTCGTGCTCTGGGTCGCCTCGAGTCATGGTATTGGTTCCGCAGTCGAGGAGGCGCGGTGGTGGCGCAAGTGGCGGTGCAGTTGCATGCACGGCTCGGTCAGCCTTGTTGCTCGAGGCTTCTCTTGCTCAGTTAAAGGAACCCCTCGGCCGCTCTTCGATGAGCTGAGGCCAGGGGTAGCGGTGTCAGCGCGAACAGAGGCAGAGTTGGCCCGAAAAGAAGACCTGGTCGGCCGGAGCCTGGCCGGGTTGTCCGTTAGCGGGACCGACACCGGAATTGACCTGCCGAGGCCTCGGGTCGGGCTGATGTCCGTGGGGGACAGCCGGCCGAGGCCTCGGGGGTGACCAGCCGAGCCGCCTGCCCGAGCCGGATTCTCGGAGAAGACCCTGGCGGCGATGGCCCGGGCGTGGCGATGACGCCTTCCTTCAGAGTGGAGATCTTCGGACCGCGTCGCCGTCCGAGGCTAGGTCGGACCTCGCCAAAGGTGTTGTCGACGCCGAGGGTGCTGCTGCTCCCTTCAATCGTCAAGATCCGAGCCTGCAGGATCGGATTGTCTTGTAGCGTGTGTTTTCTGCGGCCGCCGAGGACAACACACACCCTCGCCGTGTTGTAAAGCTGCGTCTCTTTTCCTCTTGTTTCGAGTATCTAGACTTTTTTGTCGGTAACAAAAATGTTTGTGCGAGCGAGAGTTGCTTATCGCGGAAGGTGATGAGTGAGGTATCCATATCCCGGAGGCGTAGGAGTCCCTCGGCTCGGTCGGCCTTGCCGCTTACGCGCACTCTTACCCGTCCATGGGGTTCTGCCACCGACGCAGTCGAGAAGGCTCGAAGAATCGCTTCGGCAGAAGAGCTTCCAAACGTGAAGACTTGTTCGGTCCGTGGAATCACTTATCCGAACGTGAGTTACTTATCGCAGAAGGTGATGAGTGAGGTATCCATATCCCGGAGGCGTAGGAGTCCCTCGGCTCGGTCAGCCTTGGCTGCTTACGTGTACTCCGTCGTTTTCAGGATCCACTTTCGAAGTAGTCAAAAAGCACGAAAGAAGACATTCTGGCAGAAAGGATCTTTTTTCGAGGAAAAAATTCGACGCAGAGGGGGTTCCCCCCTTTTAGCCCCCGAGGGAGGGTCGGGCTTTGCCGAGGCGAGGCCAACCCTTCCTTGATGACTAAACTTTGCGTGGGAGCGAGGTATATGAACAACTTGAAAACATCTTAAGGGTAGAAGCGACATAGCTGTTGGATGTTCCAAGCGTTGCCGTAGACCTCGCCTTGATTGTTGGCCAGCTTGTACGTTCTGGGCTTCAGAACTTTGGCGATGACGAACGGCCCCTCCTAGGGGGGAGTGAGCTTGTGCCGCCCTCGGGCGTCTTGTCGTAGCCGAAGCACCAGGTCGCCCACCTGGAGGTCTCGGGACCGGACCCCTCGGGCGTGGTGGCGTCGCAGGGACTGCTGGTACCACGCCGAGTGTAGTAAGGCCTTGTCCCGAGCCTCCTCCAGCTGGTCCAACGAGTCCTCTCAACTAGCTTGGTTGCTTTGGTCGGTGTAGGCCCTCGTCCTCGGGGAACCGTATTCTAAGTCCGTGGGCAAGATGGCCTCGGCCCCATAGACCAGAAAGAACGGCGTGAAGCCTGTGGCTCGGCTCGGTGTTGTCCTCAGACTCCAGCCCTTGTAGAATCATGTCGTTGGCACGCTCTACTTGCCCATTTGACATGGGGTGAGCTACGGCGGCCCAGTCCACCCGGATGTGGTGATCCTCGCAGAAGTCCAGGAACTTTCTGCCGGTGAACTGGGTGCCGTTGTCGGTGATGATGGAGTTCGGGACCCCGAAACGATGGATGATGTTGGTGAAGAACGCCACCGCCTGCTCGGACCTGATGTTGTTTAGGGGTCGGACCTCGATCCACTTGGAGAATTTGTCGATGGCGACCAACAGGTGCGTGTAGCCCCCGGGTGCCTTCTGCAAGGGGCCGACGAGGTCCAGACCCCACACAGCAAAAGGCCAGGTGATGGGTATCGTCTGCAAAGCCTGAGCGGGCAGGTGGGTCTGCCTTGCGTAGAACTGACACCCTTCGCAGGTGCGGACAATTCTAGTAGCGTCGGCCACCGCCGTGGGCCAGTAGAAGCCTTGTCGGAAAGCATTCCCGACGAGGGCTCGAGGCGCTGCGTGATGGCCGCAAGCCCCCGAGTGTATCTCTCGCAGGAGTTCCTGACCTTCGGCGATGGAGATGCCTCGCTGGAGGATGCCAGAGGGGCTGCGGTGGTAGAGCTCCTTCTCATCTCCCAGCAAGACGAACGACTTGGCGCGCCGCGCCACCCGCCGAGCCTTGGCTCGGTCGTAGGGTAGCTCTCCTCTATGGAGATATTGCAGGTACGGGGTCTGCCAGTTATGATCAAGCGTGACCCCGCTTTGCTCCCCCTCGACGCGCAGCGTCTCGCCCTCGGGGGCCGAGGGTACCTCGGGCCGAACCGAGGTTGCCTCGGGCCGAGCCGAGGGTGCCTCGGACTGTGCCGAGGGTGCCTCAGGCTCGGGCGTGTCGTCGATCTTGACGGAGGGTCGATGCAGGTCTCGGGAGAAGACGTCCGGGGGAACCGTTGTTCGCCCCGAGGCTATTTTAGCCAGCTCATCCGCAGTCTCGTTGTGGCGCCGGGCGATGTGGTTGAGCTCGAGCCCGTAGAACTTGTCTTCCAGGCGCCGAACCTCATCGCATTAGGCCTCCATCTTCGGGTCGCGGCAGTGGGAGTTCTTCATGACTTGGTCGATGACGAGCTGCGAGTCACCGCGAGCGTCGAGGCGTCGGACCCCTAGCTCGATGGCGATTCGCAACCCGTTGACCAGAGCCTCATACTCGGCCACATTGTTGGACACCGGGAAATGGAGGCGTAGCACATAGCGTATGTGCTTCCCGAGGGGCGAGATGAAGAGTAGGCCTGCGCCGGCTCCTGTCTTGATCAACGACCCATCGAAGAACATGGTCCAGAGCTCCGGTTGGATCGGAGCCGTTGGTAGATGGGTGTCGACCCATTCGGCCACGAAGTCTGCCAGGACCTGGGACTTGATGGCCTTCCGAGGGGCGAACGAGATTGCTTCGCCCATGATTTCCACCACCCACTTTGCGATTCTACCCGAGGCCTCTCGGCACTGGATGATCTCCCCCAGGGGGAAGGACGACACCACAGTTACCGGATGAGACTCGAAGTAGTGTCGCAGCTTCTGTCGCGTTAGGATCACCGCGTACAACAACTTCTGAACTTGTGGGTAGCGGATCTTGGTTTCGGACAGTACCTCGCTGACGAAGTAGACTGGACTCTGAACGGGCAATGCATGCCCCTCTTCTTGACTCTCGACCACAATCGTGGCACTAACCACCTGAGTGGTCGCGGCGTCGTAGACCAAGAGGGCTTCTCCGGCAGCTGGGGGCACCAAGATAGGCGCCTTCGTGAGGAGCGCCTTCAGGTTCCCGAGGGCTTCCTCGGTCTCAGGGGTCCAAGTGAAGCACTAGGCCTTCCTTAAGAGGCGGTACAGAGGTAGACCTCTTTCGCCGAGGCGTGAGATGAAGCGGCTCAGAACCGCGAGACATCCCATGACCCTCTGTACGCCTTTCAAGTCCTTGATGGGTCCCATGCTGGTGATGGCTGCGATCTTCTTCGGGTTGGCTTCGATACCCCGCTCGGAGACGATGAACCCCAAGAGCATGCCTTGGGGCACCCCGAAGACACACTTCTCGGGGTTGAGCTTGACGCCTTTCGCCTTGAGACATCGGAATGTCACTTCAAGGTCGAAAAGGAGGTCGGAGGCTTTCCTCGTCTTAACTACGATGTCATCGACGTAAGCCTCGACCGTGCGGCCAATGTGTTCGCCGAACACATGGTTCATGCACCGCTGGTACGTCGCGCCCGCATTCCTCAAGCCGAACGGCATGGTGACATAGCAGTACATGCCGAAGGGTGTGATGAAAGAAGTCGCGAGCTGGTCAGACTCTTTCATCCTGATTTGGTGATACCCTGAGTAGGCATCGAGGAAAGACAGGGTTTCGCACCCAGCAGTGGAATCCACGATTTGATCGATGCGAGGCAGGGGGTAGGGAACCTTCGTACATGCTTTGTTCAGACCAGTGTAGTCTACACACATCCGCCATTTCCCCCCTTTCTTTCTCACAAGCACAGGGTTGGCAAGCCATTCGGGATGGAATACCTCTTTGATGAACCCTGCCGCCATTAGCTTGTGGATCTCCTCGCCTATGGCTCTGCGCTTCTCCTCATCGAATCGGCGCAGAGGCTGCTTGATAGGTCGGGCTCCGGCTCGGATGTCCAGCGAGTGCTCGGCGACATCCCTCGGTATGCCGGGCATGTCCGAGGGACTCCACGCGAAGACGTCGGCGTTCGCGCGAAGAAAGTCGACGAGCACTGCTTCCTATTTGGGATCGAGCCCGGAGCCGATCCGGATCTGCTTGGAGGCGTCGCTGCTGGGGTCGAGGGGGACGGCCTTAACGACTTCGCTGGCTCAAAGTTGCCGGCATGACGCTTCACGTCTGGCACCTCCTTAGAGAGGCTCTCTAGGTCGGCGATGAATGCCTCGGACTCGGCGAGGGCCTCGGCATACTCCACGCACTCCACGTCGCATTCGAACGCGTGTTTGTACATGGGGCCGACGGTGATGACCCCGTTGGGGCCCGGCATCTTGAGCTTCAGGTAGGTGTAGTTGGGGACGGCCATGAACTTCTCGTAGCATGGTCTTCCCAGTACCGCGTGGTAGGTTCCTCGGAACCCAACCACCTCGAACGTCAGGGTCTCCCTTCGGAAGTTGGAGGGTGTTCCGAAGCAGACGGGAAGGTCGAGTTGTCCGAGGGGCTGGACGCACTTCCCAGGAATGATCCCATGGAAGGGCGCAGCGCCTGCCCGGACGGAGGACAGATCGACACGCAGGAGCCCGAGGGTCTCGGCGTAGATGATGTTGAGGCTGCTGCCTCCGTCCATGAGGACCTTGGTGAGCCTGACGTCGCCGATGACGGGGTCGACGACGAGCGGGTATTTCCCCGGGCTCGGCACATGGTCGGGGTGGTCGGCTTGGTCGAAGGTGATGGGCTTGTCGGACCAGTCTAGGTAGACTGGCGTCGCCACCTTCACCGAACAGACCTCCCGGCGCTCTTGCTTGCGGTGCCGAGCCGAGGCATTCGCCACTTGACCACCGTAGATCATGAAGCAGTCGCGGACCTCGGGGAACTCTCCTGCTTGGTGATCTTCCTTCTTATCGTCGTCGTGGGCCCTGCCACCCTCCGCGGGTGGCCCGGCCCTGTGGAAGTGGCGCCGAAGCATGACGCACTCCTCAAGGGTGTGCTTGACGGGCCCCTGGTGATAGGGGCACGGCTCCTTGAGCATCTTGTCGAAGAGGTTGGCACCTCTGGGGGGTTTCCGAGGGTTCTTGTACTCGGCGGCGGCGACAAGGTCCGCGTCGGCGGCGTCGCGTTTCTCTTGCGACTTCTTCTTGCCCTTCTTCTTGGCGCCGTGCTGAGTTGACGCCTCGGGGGCATCTTCCGATGGGCGGCCCTGGGGCCGCTTGTCCTTCCGGAAGATAGCCTCGACCGCCTCCTGGCCGGAGGCGAACTTGGTGGCGATGTCCATCAGCTCGCTCGCCCTGGTGGGGGTCTTGCGACCCAGCTTGCTCACCAGGTCGCGGCAGGTGGTGCCAGCGAGGAACGCGCCGATGACATCCGAGTCGGTGATGTTTGGCAGCTCAGTGCGCTGCTTCGAGAATCGCCGGATGTAGTCCCGGAGAGACTCTCCCGGCTGCTGTCGGCAGCTTCGGAGGTCCCAGGAATTCTCGGGGCGCACGTACGTGCCCTGGAAATTGTCGGCGAAAGCTTGGACTAGGTCGTCCCAGTTGGAGATCTGCCCCGGAGGCAGGTGCTCCAACCAGGAGCGGGCGGTGTCGGAGAGAAACAGGGGGAGGTTACAGATGATGAGGTTGTCATCGTCCGTTCCACCCAGTTGGCAGGCCAGACGGTAGTCCGTGAGCCACAGTTCTGGTCTCGTCTCCCCCGAGTACTTTGTGATGGTAGTCGGGGGTCGGAACCGGGTCGGGAACGGCGCCCGTCGTATGGCCCGGCTGAAGGCCTGCGGACCGGGTGGTTCGGGCGAGGGACTCCGATCCTCCCCGCTGTCGTAGCGTCCCCCACGCCTGGGGTGGTAGCCTCGGCGCACCCTCTCGTCGAGGTGGGCCCGACGGTCACGGTGATTGTGCTCGTTGCCGAGGCGACCCAGGGCCGCAGGCGCTGTGTTGCGCGTGCGCCCGGTGTAGACCGAGGCTTCCCGCATGAATCAGGAAGTCGCGGCATGAGGTTCCGAGGGGTACCCCTGCCTTTGGGAGGCGGAGCTCTCGGCCCGTCGGACCGCGGCGCCTTCCAGGAGATTCTTGAGCTCTCCCTGGATTTGCCGCCCCTCGGTGGTTGATGGCTCCGGCATCGCGCGGAGGAGCATTGCTGCTGCAGCCAGGTTCTGGCCGACCCCACTGGATGCGGGTGGCGGCCTGGCCCTGACATCATCAGCGATGCGGTGCTGGAAGCCCTGGGGTAGATGAGGTATTTCTCCGGCCGGAGGTTGGCCCGCCCATGCCTGCCCGACGTTCCGGCGGATCGGCTCAAGCGCTCCTGCTCCCTCGTCGGGCCTGGCCTGCACCCCGCGGATTTGCTCGAGCTGTGGGTCACGGCCCCCCGCCTGAACGGGGACCACAGCTAGCTCCCGTGGGATGTCGACGCGAGGCACCAGCCTAGGGAGATCACCGTCCTCCGGCATGCCGAGATGGTTGCCTTCGGAGGGACCCCCTAGATCGACGTGGAAACATTCACGGCTTGGGCCGCAGTCCTCGTTGCCGAGGCTACGGCTACCGTCGAAACAGTCGGAAAGGCAGCAGTCGCATGCGGTCATAAAGTCCCGCATGGCACTGGGGTTGCCAAGTCCAGAGAAATCCCAACAGAAGCTGGGCTCGTCGTCTTCCTCGGACCCAGAGGGCCCGTAGGTCGAGACGTCCGTCAGCCGGTCCCAAGGTGACCGCATACGAAACCCCAGAGGGTTTGGACTCGCCTCTACGAGAGCGCCCGCCAAAGCGAAGCCGCAAGGCGGGTCGAGGCTGAATCCGAAAGACGTGGGATGGGAATCGATCGGTACCTCTTGGTCGACAGGCGGTGATGAAGTCACGTCGGGGACTGACTGCACCGTCGTCTTAGGTACGAGGGTGACGTCTAGCAAGCCTTTCGCGAGCGCGCTGGCGTCGTCCGTTTGCCCGGAATCGGCGCGTTGCGGGGACACGGCGCTCGTCTTCGTCCCAAGCGCGAGGTCGATGCCCGGTGCGCCCCCCGTGGGGGTGCTGGTGCTATCGACTCGCTCGACAACCGACGAGGTGCTGCCTCCTGCTTGGCCTTGGTTGCCCCGCCTTCCCCTCCGTCGGTGGGGAAGAGGGCGGGGTGAGCTCGAAGGTTGTTCTTCCACCACGCGGGGAAGACATCGTCGATTCCACCGCCGGCGGGCGGGCTATCGGCCGCCATTGTCGCTGTCGCCCGGTGGTGGAATGAGTATCATGTCGTAGCTGCCGTCGAGGGACATGAACTCAAGACTCCCGAAACGAAGCACCGTCCCGGTTTGGAGAGGTTGCTGGAGACTGCCCATCTGGACCTTGACGGGAAGCTGTTCGTCAACACGCAGCAGGCCCCTACCTGGCGTGCCAACTGTCGGCATTTCGAGACCGGGGGGTCCCTAAGCCGACGAGTGAAATGTCGCCGCGTGCCCCAGCCCAGATGGGTCGGCGCGAGGCCGAGCGCGAAGGGGGGAAGCGAGGTGGCCGGAGACAGGCGTGAGAGAGGTGGAAATCCCGCGGCCTTCGTGTTCGTCCCGCGCCCAGGTCGGGTGCGCTTGCAATAGGGGGTTACAAGCGTCCACGCGGGAGAGGGAGCGAGCGGCCTCACGCGAGCGCCTGTCTCGTCCTCGTCCCCGCGCGGCCAACCCTCTCTAAGAGGGCCCTGGTCCTTCCTTTTATAGGCGTAAGAAGAGGATACAGGTGTACAATGGGGGGTGTAGCAGAGTGCTACGTGTCTAGCGGGGGAGAGCTAGCGCCCTAAGTACATGTCGTTGTGGCAGCCGGAGAGATTTTGGCATCCAGCTTGGTGTGATGTCGTGGCCGTCGGAGGAGAGCTGGAGCCTGGCGGAGGGACAGCTGTCGGAGCTGTTGAGTCCTTGCTGACGTCCTCTTGCTTCCGTAAGGGGGCTGAGAGCCGCCGTCGTCACAGAGTATGTGGGGCGCCATCATTGCCTATCTGGTGGAGCGAGCCAGATGGGACACCGGTCTTGTTCCCTATGGCCCGAGTCAGCTTGGGGTAGGGTGATGATGGCGCCTCCTGTTGACGTGGCTGGTCTGCGCCCTAGGTTGGGCGATGTGCAAGCTCCTCCGAAGCCGAGGTTGAGTCTGTCTTCCGTGGCCGAGGTCGAGTCCGAGCCCTGGGTCGGGCGAGGCGGAGGCCGTCGGCTGAGGCCAGGGCGGAGTCCGAGCCCTGGGGTCGGGCGAAGCTGAGTTCGTCGTCTTCTGGGGCTAAGCCCAAGTCCGAGCCCTGGGTCGGGCGGAGCGGAGTTCGTCGTCTTCTGGGGCTGAGCCCAAGTCCGGGCCCTGGGTCGAGCGGAGCGGAGTTCGTCGTCTTCTGGGGCTGAGCCCAAGTCCGAGCCCTGGGTCGGGCGGAGCGGAGTTCATCGTCTTTCGGGACTTAGCCCGAGTCCGAGCCCTGGGTCGGGCGGAGCGGAGTTCGCCGTCTTCCGGGACTTAGCCCGAGTCCGAGCCCTGGGTCGGGCGGAGCGGAGTTCGCCGTCTTCCGGGACTTAGCCCGAGTCCGAGCCCTGGGTCGGGCGGAGCGGAGTTCGCCGTCTTCCGGGACTTAGCCCGAGTCCGAGCCCTGGGTCGGGCGGAGCGGAGCTTCCTATGGTGCCTCCGGCTGGGCCTGACTGCCTGTCAGCCTCACTCTGTCAAGTGGCACCGCAGTCAGAGCGGCGCAGGCGGCGCTGTCTTTCTGTCAGACCGGTCAGTGGAGCGGCGAAGTGACGGCGGTCACTTCGGCTCTGTTGGCTGAGGGGCGCGCGTCAGGATAAAGGTGTCAGGGCACCTTTGCATTAAATGCTCCTGCGATTTGGTCGGTCGGTGCGGCGATTTGGTCAGGGTTGCTTCTTGGCGAAGACAGGGCCTCGGGCGAGCCAGAAATATGTTCGCCGCTGGAGGGGGGCCTCGGGCGAGACGGAGATCTTCCGGGTTCGGCTGCCCTTGTCCGAGGCTAGGCTCGGGCGAGACGCGATCGAGTCCCTCGAATGGACTGATCCCTGACTTAATCGCACCCATCAGGCCTTTGCAGCTTTATGCTGATGGGGGTTACCAGCTGAGAATTAGGAGCCTTGAGGGTACCCCTAATTATGGTCCCCGACAATATCGGATTCTTATTGGGCCGAGGCAATAAACATCACTTGTCATTCATCAAATAGACTATATTGTCACAAGCTTTTGAAGAAAACTCCATTTGAATTGCTCATTGGTAGAAAGCCAAATATCTCATATTTTAGGGTATTCGGTTGCAAATGTTATATTTTGAGAAAGGGAAGCCGGCTTTCTAAATTTGAGAAGAAATGTGATGAGGGTTTTCTTCTTGGATATTCATCAAATAGTAAGGCTTATAGAGTCTTCAACAAAACTCATGGTATTATTGAAGAAGCATATGATGTTGTGTTTGATGAAACAAATGGGTCTCAAGATGAGAGTGATAATCTTGATGATGTTGGTGGAACTCAATTGATAAATGCAATGAAAACAATGGCCATTGGTGAAATAAAGCCAAAGGAAGATGATGATGAAAATAGTGTGGTTGTCATTCCTTCATCTTCAACTCTAAATGAAGAAGATCACCAAAGCCAACAAAATGATGAAACTATGGATACTCATGATTAAGGTACTTCAAGACATTTGGTTCCTCCTAATGCTTCAACTAGAAATTATCAAACGGTATCAAGAATTCATCATTCTATTGTGAAGGATCACCCGGTTGATCAAATTGTGGGTGATATTAGTAAGGTTGTTCAAACTCACTCTCGCATAGCTTCATTTTGTGAACATTTCTCTTTTGTATCTTGTATGGAACCTAACCGTGTAGATGAAGCTCTACTTGATGTTGATTGGGTGAATGCAATGCATGAAGAATTAAATAACTTCGCTCGAAATGAAGTTTGGGAGCTTATTGAGAGACCAAAGAACCACAATGTTATTGGTACAAAATGGGTGTTTCGTAACAAGCACAATGAAGATGGTGTAGTAGTAAGAAACAAGGCAAGATTAGTGGCACAAAGATATACTCAAATTGAGGGATTGGATTTTGGGGAGACATTTGCTGCCGTGGCAAGATTAGAAGCAATCCAGATTCTTCTTGCTTATGCTTGTGCACATAATATCAAGCTCTACCAAATGGATGTAAAGAGTGCTTTTCTAAATGGTAAGATTAGTGAACTAGTGTATGTTGAACAACCTCCCGGTTTTGAGGACCCCAAAAGACCTAACCATGTGTTCAAGCTTTTTAAAGCTCTCTATGGGCTTAAGCAAGCTCCACGCGCTTGGTATTGAAGGCTTAGGGATTTCTTGCTTTCCAAAGACTTTAAAATTGGGAAGGTTGACACTACTCTATTCACTAAAAGAATTGGCAAAGACTTATTTGTTTGTCAAATCTATGTTGATGATATTATTTTTGGATCTACTAATGAATTATTTTGTGAGGAATTTGGAAAAATGATGTCAAAAGAATTTGAAATGTCTATGATAGGAGAATTGAGCTTCTTTCTTGGTCTTCAAATCAAACAATTGAAAGATGGAATTTTTATAAGTCAATCAAAATATTTGAAGGGCATGCTCAAGAAGTTTGGTTTAGAAAATGCAAAGCCTATCAAGACTCCAATGGCAACAAATGGTCATCTAGACTTAGATGAAGGAGGTACTATGGTTGATCAAAAACTTTATCGTTCAATAATTGGTAGTTTGCTTTATATTACCGCATCTAGGCCCGATGTTATGTTTAGTGTGTGCATATGTGCTCGATTTCAAGCTTCACCTAGAGAGATTCACTTGAAGGCCGCAAAAAGAATCCTAAGATATTTGAAGTATACTCCCAATATTGGTCTATGGTATCCCAAAGGTGCTCAATTTAATTAATTGGATATTCGGACTCGGACTATGCGTGGTGCAAAGTTGATAGAAAAAGCACCTCCGGTTGTTGTCAATTTCTTGGTAGATCTCTTGTTTCATGGTCTTCTAAAAAACAAAATTCGGTTGCTCTCTCTACCGCCGAGGCAGAATATATATCGGCCAGAAATTGTTGTGCTCAACTATTATGGATGAAACAAACTCTATTGGATTATGGGATTATTTTCAAGAATGTGCCTCTCATGTGTGATAATGCGAGTGCGGTAAAATTGGCTACAAATCTGGTCCAACACTCAAGAAATAAGCATATTTATATACGGCATCACTTCTTAAGGGATCATGTTGGAAAGGGAGATATCTCTATTTATTCCATTGGTATAGATGATCAATTAGCCGACATTTTTACAAAGCCATTGGATGAAACGAGATTTTGTTCTCTAAGAAGTGAAATGAATGTGATCGATCTCTCAAATGTGGCTTGAAGTTGATCGCACATGTCTAGTATTGCATTTCGGTTCTAAATATGCTCTCTACGCTATTTATTTGGTATTTTTGATGCATTTTTCATCTTAAATTGATCTAAGTAGTTTGATATGAAAAAATTGCATCACTCAATTACATAATGTGTATATGCATGCATACTAACCCTTGGATTGGTCGAAATGTCCATATATGAGCACCAATTAGGATTTGAAATTCAAAATCAGAAAATGGACAGACATTGGAAAACTGAGTATCAGGCCACGGACCGTCCGCCCATGGACCGCGGACCGTCCGCCGTATCAGGAACTGGACAGTCCGGTTAGGAATGCAGACAGTCTAAATTCATCAGGCCGCGGACCGTCTGCCGCCCCTGCGCGGACCGTCTGCGCCAGGCAGTAAAAGTCGGGCAGAGGCAGCAGACTTGTTATTTCCACTCTTTGCAACTCCTCTCTCGCTCTCCACTCGCCAAAAAGGTCTCCTTTGTTGATTGTGCGCGGATGGAGAAGGGAAGTTACGCACGGACAGTCCGACAGCTTGTGAAAAGTTCAACCGACATGTCGTCATCACGATATTTCATAATCTTATGGATTTCATCAAATCTATTCAATTTTGGGATTATTCGGATTTCCTCTCTGATCTAGAATTGAGCAATAGTTTTACAAATCTGATTGGTGGGATTGTTAGTGCTACTCTCCATGAATGTTGTGCAAAAATTTGAACGCATTTGGATGGATTTCTCTGCGGATTCATCACTTCAACGATTGAGGCGACTAGGGTTCTAGAGAGTCGCCCCTGGTCGGTCGCGGACCGTCCGCCTGGTGGGCGCGGACCGTTCGGACCTGTGGCGCGGACAGTCCGGCCCCCTAGCACGGACAGTCCGGACCCTGACAGAGCAATGCACTTCTTTTCTCTTTGATTGTGGTGATTGGTATCAACTATTCATCTCTGGATGTCTGTCACATTTCTTGCAGTGGTTTGGGTTGTCTCCACAAGAAGCTTGCAGGTCGCTTCAAATCAAAGCGCCCTCCTGCAGATGATGCTGACTACGCTCCAACTACTGATTCAGAGGCCCAATCTTCAGCTGGGGGCACTGAATCTATGGACACAGAAGACATTCCTCATATACATCCTGACTACCCAATTGATATCACAGGATGGACATTTCCAAAGAGGAGGTTTTCTATGGCTGAATACTGCTCAAGGCGCACTGTGAATCAATACACTCTGCCATCTGACACCAATGTTCAATTTTTCCACACTCAGCTCCAATTTGATGTTTTTTGGGGCACTTTGATGGATACAAATTTTCATAAACATCAGGTGATTGATTGGTCCTTCATGCTGGGACAATCAGTCATGAAGGATCTGATTCCTATGTTTGAGACATGTGGTCTGTATCAGTTTATGGGGCAGAGAACTGACTTCAGTGAGATGGCAGTCAAGCAATTCCTAGCCACAATAGAGATTGATATAGAAGAGGAATCCATCACTTGGATGACTGGATTCAAGAGATATTCTGCAACTTTTGCTGATTTTGCTGCTGCCAACAGTCTGAATTATGGCATCATTTCAGCTGGGCTAGATCTCTACATTGAAGATAATTTTGAGGACTTTGTGCAATTCTATGAGCTAGCAAGGCTGGGCATACCTAGGAGGTTTGGAGAGACAGCAGGACTGAGGCATCATCCTATTGTGATCAACAAGATTGCAAGAGTCACTATTCTTCCCAAGAGTGGGGATAAGAGCAAAATTTGAGACAAATTTTGGAACATTATCCACCATGTCATGAATGGTGAGGTAATGAATATTGTGATCTTCATTATGATATAGCTCAATGATTTGAAAATGGATAAAAACCAGAACCTAGCCTATGCGCCTTATATTATGGCTCTCATCAAAGCAAAGACAAGATTTGAGGGGCCTTGCGAGATAGTTCATACACCGTTCAGACCCTTTAAGAATGAAATTGGGTTCCTCACCAGGCCACTCACTCCCTTCCCAGATGATGAGGAAGGCCCTGGTTATGATGCAGCAGCCGCTCATGATGCTGAGGCAGAGCAGATGCCTCCTCCTCCACCTCCTCCTCAGCCTCAGCAGTATTGGCAGCCTGGTCCAGGCTACTTTGACTCATATTTTCAAAATATGCAGCAAGGGCTTCAGACCCATCTTGATACTCGCTTTGAGGGAATGATGACACATATGGATCAACGTCTGGATGTCATGCAATCCAGTTTTGACAGTAACTAGGATGCACTCAATGCTGAGTATTCTGAATTCCGTGATCACATTCAAACTAATGTCACTGATCCTATCATGACCAGACTTAACAATATGCAGCAGTTCAGGATAACATGGGAGCTCTGTCTAGTCAATTTGACAACCTCTCTACCAATGACAGCATGCATGAGATTAGTCAGAGGCAGCAACAACTCCAGCAAGACTTTGGCCAGTTCTCCTCTCTTTTTGACACCTTCAGCACTCACTACTACAACATGCATCCTCCACCGAGTGATCAGTAAAGCCTCTCCTTTGTGGCAATTGATGCCAAAGGGGGAGAGAAGTGAAGAAATAGAAGAGCAGTTGTCACATTCAGGGTATTCAGGGGGAGTTGGTCTATGTGGACATTAAGACCGTGCATGTGCATGTTTACCATTTTATGTCACATGCATAATTTTATGTCTTATGCACTTGGTACTAGCTACTACTATTTGAACTTTGAGCTTTATGTCTCATGCCTGTGGACAATTATTTGTAATATTCTGTGGGTTGAACTATGTTTAGTTCAAATTACTCTATGTATGGTTAATCGAAGAGTGATTATAATTGTTGCGCTTACTCTACATATCATCTCTTGTACACCTCGATAACCATAACTGTAGGAAGGTCTCCATCAAAACTCGGATCTATTATGTGTGTTATATCTTCAGCCTCAAATAATCCTGCACACACATAGGGGGAGCCTTTCTTACATTCTGAGTTTTAATTGGGATTTATCTATCTCTCGGACAGAACTTCAACTCAAGATAAGTCCTACGAAACTCATCTCCAAAATCCATCTTATACCTAAGGTATGAGAGAGATTTGAAAAAAAACTAAACTTCTCTTTAATATATTATGTAGTGTTGTCATCAATTACCAAAAAGGGGGAGATTGTGAATCATCTAGGCCCCTTGGTGATGTTTTGGTAATTAATGGCAACTGCTTGTGGGCTAACGATTCTTGGAGAAATAAGAATGCAGGGTTGGACCACATAGAACAGGAAATATTGGAGATTAATAAGCATTGGTTGTGGATCAAGTGAAGGCAAAGGTATAACATAGGTTTCGTTTTTGCCGGTCTTGAGGAGTTTAGAGAAGATACTTGACCGGATTAGTAGGCTAGATAGCCATACTATTAAGAGGGGTCAATGACTTTGATCTATATAAAACTTAGTGCCTCATAGAGCATCTAGTGGTTGCATTTGCATGAGGACTAACAGCGCTTCGAATTTCATGAGTTAAAATTTCTTTCAAAAGCTTGTTTGAAACTGCAAAGTCTTGGATGCGCGGATCGTCCGGGTCTTGAGGGCGGACCGTCCGCGATCCACCAGAGGGGTCCGAAGTCTGACCACTTCGGACCTATCTTGTTCCTTTGCACTGCGGACCGTCCGGGCCTTAGGGTCGGACCGTCCGCAGTCCTGACCAGAGAAGGCTGCTTTCGTGACAGTCCCTGAATTATAGTGCGGACTGTCCGGCTTTGAAGGGCGGACAGTCCGTAGGTGCCAAATATGGTTTAGGCAGGGACTGTGTGATTTTTACGATTTGTACTACGGGCTGTCCGGAGGATAAGTCCGGATAGTACTGTCTCAGGTCTCGGACCGTCCGGCATTTTAGGCGGACGGTCCGCCCGTGTTAACTGCTCTTGGTCAGAAGTCCGGGTGCTTCAAGTTGCTAGGTCGCGGACGGTCCAGCCATGGTGGCTGGACTGTCCGGACCTAACTTTTCTGACAACTCTGACAGACTTCAAACGGGAATTATAGTTGTTATGCGTACGGCGGACCGTCCGGACCTAGGGCGCGGACCGTCCGCGTGTGCGCAGAACTGGTGCTTTTTGCTCATAACGGTTGGAATTTGGTGGGAGACTATAAATAGAAGGGTAGCTCGTGTGTGAGACCTCTCTTGGCTATTCCTTGCACACATTGAGCTCATTTGTGATCCTCTAACTCACTCTCTCACACTCTTTGCTTGAGATTGCATTCTAGTGAGAGATTGAAGGTTCCTAGTGCATTTGCATCCTTCGGTGATTCTTGAGGCACTAGGTGGTACACCGAGCAAGCGTCATTGGCTTGTTACTCTTGGAGGTTGCCGCCTCCTAGACGGCTCGGGTGATTGTCTCCGTCGAGCTCTCCAAGAAGATTGTAGAGAAGCCGCGGTGTTGATTGTGATGGGTTCGCGCCTACCTCGCCGGAGCGGCAAAGCTGACATTAGTGGAATCGAGGTATTGAGTGATTTCTTGTCCACTTGGCTCAAAGATCAAGCCGTGTCTTGATAGAGGAGCAAGTGAGAGCTTGAAGTCCACCTCAACGTGGATTAGGGGTGATCGGCAAATCACCGATACCACGAGACAAAATTTGGTGTCTTTACTTTCTTGCATTATTTATTGTCGTGCAAGTGATTAGTGTTTTGCATATTGTTCTTCAAGTATTCAATCACCTTAGTTGATTCTCATAGATTGCTTACTTGTTATCACTAGAGAATTTATTCCTCTTGTTATATTGATTAAATTTTCCTAGTGTTTTTGATTTTAGTCAAAATCGTCTATTCACCCCCTCTAGCTGGTGTCCTAGATCCTACAGTTTCGTCCTACAGTCAACATTCATCTGATACCACTTCTATCACACCCGGATTTAAGGAACAAAGACAGGTACATCTCATACATGCGCCAAAGAAGACAACATATATAATAACAGAGTGTATAGAGATAAATGTCACAATATAATCAGAGTACTTATTACATAGCGGAAGTCTTACTACAAAATAAAAGATAAATATAAAACGAACTAAGGATCATCCTTGGCGCCAAAAAGTCAACTAGGAGATGCCACATAGATCGAATCGAACTCCTCGTTGCGTGGCTCCTCTTGAACCACTTGTTCTTCACCTGTGGGGGTGTGAGACAGCAATGGTGAGCTCACACATGTTCATCGCTCAACAAGTTGTGGGGAATAATGTGGCATGAACTCACCAAAGGTGGGAATTCATGTGATGTGTAAGGCTGATCAACATTAGGGGTTAAAGCTGAGCATTGCTTTTAAAGTTGGTCAAAATTTTATTAGCAATTTCTAGATGTAAGTAAATACCAAACCATAATATAAATAGTAGAACAAAATTAATAATAAACCCATGCAAATGCAAATGATAAATTGAATTTAAGTTCCATAATTGAATCATGCGAGAGTCCTGAGCTGCTCATGACCGTGAGCTCGGCTAGTGTACCAGTTTTACACTCTGCAGAGGTTGTACCCAGTACACACAAGTCGTGTATCCCATGTCGCCAGGGTTAGCTAGACCCTTAGACACTACCGAGGTGAATGGCTAGGGATCCACTACGAGGCCTTTACAAAGTTCCGAAAACCCGCTACAGTTTATGGGAAGAGCACTTGCAAGAATCCCTCGTATGACCGCCATCGCAGCAAAATCAACCCAAGAACCTCCTTGCATGCAACTCCCCTACTGCCCTTGCCCCTTTCGGATAAAGTAGTCTTCCACTAGCTTTCCTAATTAGTCAGCCAAGGGCGTCCCATTCCACCCTTGTGGTGGCACGTGTTTCTCAAGTTAAGCTCCATGTCCCAATTAAAATTAATGCTCTTGACATGAACATAAATAACATAATAGAATAATTGGAACATGGATATAATGAAATATTAACCCAAAAACCATATAAAGCAGTAGCGAAACTACCCAAGTGATTCAGGGTTAAACAAGGTCAAAGATAATCAGACTAGGGTGACCTATTGGGTCCCATCAAAATTAAACCTATGCACTGAATAGTGATAATAAAGAATATTATTGGGTAACAAAAGTGGATCAACGGCACAACTTGCCTGGCACTTGAGATTCTAGTTACCAGGGTGATTCTTCAGATCCTCGTGACTTCACGCTAGTCGTAGCAATACAAACAAACATGGTATAGGCAAAATTAAAATCACATCAAACATAAGTACAAACTAAATAATAATGATCTACGTGAAGCTACGAGAACGTGGGATCGAGAACTACTAAGATTGTAGTCATGGTTAAAGAGTTATGATCTTCTGAAGTTATTAAGTACCTAGAATAGAGTAATTCATGTGAATAATTTTAAATCAAGTTTCATGGTTAGATAAAGGTACTAGGTGATAAACAATACTTAAACAAAATTAATTCCTCTGGAATGAATCAATTTGGAGTTATGGATTTTAAGTTATGAATTTCTAAAGGTTTTATGTATTTTGTACAAGATTAAACAGGATATAAATTTTATTGTGACTTTCATGTCAAGACAGTGGTACTAACTGATAAACAATAATATTACAAAGTTATAGGAATTGGAATGGATTAATTTGGACTTCATATGACTTTTCTATGAATTAAACAAGTTTTAGTGATTAGTCTTACACTAAAAATCCTTTCCCATAATTATTCATCTAATTTAACTGTTCTCTGGACTGCGCACTAATTACCAGAAAAAGCAGGGGTGCCTATTTAAAAATTCCGAGACACAGAGAACAATACCCTTGGGCGGCGGGTTGATTCAGTTCTTTGCCAGGGGTTCATATGCAAATGCGTTCGGTGAAGGGGTATCGCTACGTTTGGGCTGCCCGATTACAAGTGGAAGGCCACGATTACATCGGTGGGGATTATGACGGGGCATGCGCATTCAACTGTTGGATCATGATCCCTCAGCCCGAATCAAGGACACGACCAAACCGTGACTAGGTCCGTCTGTTTGTAGATCTACGGTGTAGATCAAAAGTAGTGAAAGTGGTGTTCAACTTCCAATCTGGGCCCTTCCCAGAAGATCAGATGGCATCAGGTTAATCAACGAACCAGTGTGTCATAATCTAATCTTGATCGTGCCCTCCCAAATCAACGGTCCCCATGAACCTGCCATGATTCTGCGGCCAAAATGGCCGGACGGAAGCAGAGGCACTCGTGCCGACGGCGACGAGCTCACCGGAGCACCGCCACAAGCCGTTACCATGACCCACTACCCACCCCGAGTAGCGCATCGCAAAGGGAATAATACAACGGACTATACGGGCAGCATCTCACCGGAGATAGGTGCGGCAAGGACGGGGATTCTCGGAAATGGCGGAGCTGCAGCAGTCCTCCACTCCCCGCGAGCGATTCAGTGGGTCATGGTAAAGCTGAGGAAGTGGTCGCGAACCCAACACGAATTTTGGAGAAACAATTGCGCCGGCGCGTTTGGTTTGTTAGCTTCGTCCATGGAGCGAGATTAGCGTGAGGAAGACGACCAGGCGACGGAGGCCCACAAGATAGTGTGACAGGGTATTGAGTGGTGCGTGGAGATGTGGAGCCGTCCACCCGGTCGAACAGACCCTGCGGGCCCACGAGTCAGCGGCGTTGGGTGAGCCAGGCGCATGCGTATGAGGATTGCTAGTGGGGATCCGGTGTCAGTGCGGGTTGCGGGTGAGGAGCGCGCACGAGTTGGGCTTTGGTGGGCTGACTCCCAGTGATCGGGCCCAATGCGTTGTTTCTCTTTTTTTTCTTTTCTTATTTTATTTTTCCTATTCTTTTCTGGTTTCTTTTTTCAAATTTTAAAATTCAAATTCAAACTCAAATTTGGTTGGGAATTTTTTTGTTCCTATATTTATATACAATTCCAAGACCTCAGTATGGACAGGGACATCTACTTATATTATTTTCTTTCATATTATAATTAAGATTTTCCTTTTTTCCTCTTTTCTTGGGTTACTTCCCATTTCTAAATATTCAAATTAGGTCTTAACTCACCTTTTGAACATTAATATATCCACATTGATGTGATCATTATTATTATTAAATGCACATACAATTAGACTCCAGCACGATGCATGATTTACTTTATATGTTATTGGCTAATTATACTCACTTAAAATGTGTTTGTTCACATGTGCTAATCAGTGGAGGCCACACACATAAAGAGATCCATCTCTATTTTCATTATTTACAATTTTGGCATTACACAGAGTCATTATTATTATTATCAAAGTGTGGAAAAAAGCGAACGTAGTAGATAAGGCCTTCACAGGCAGCTGACTGGGTGTTCGCCACTAACATAACTAGATTTCGTCGTAGTCCTGGAACTCCTCAAAGTCCTCCATGTTGGCTGCATCTCATCCTGAGCACTAAATACAGTGGGGACAACCTGGGTGGGGAGGTTTTTAAAGCAAGGGTGAGTACACATCAACGTACTCAGCAAATGTCCCATTTGGCTAAAGTGGACTAGTTGTATGTGGAGTTAAGGTTAAGTAGTTGCTTTTAGTTGGTCAAGTATTTATTACTATTAGTAAGCCTAGTTTTAGTAATACACCCAGTTATCACCCAAAAGTACTCCCTCTAAGGGGAAATACCAGAGATTGAAGTTAGATTCATCATCACAAAAGTATCCAAAGTTCTTCTAATAAAAGAGGATCCCAAGACTGCTCTTAATCGTGAGCACGGCTGATATACCAGTTTCTAACACTGCAGTGGTTGCACACTTTACCCACGAGTCATGATCCCTTTTTGCCATGGGTCGATCAAACCCTCAAACACTACCAAGGTGAGTTGGCAAGGTTTCACTACGTAGCCTTTACAAAGATTCCCCAGAGGTCATAGCCGCCCGTTAGGTTTCTCCAGTTTGATAAACACGGTACTTCTCCCCATAGGAAGGATGACTAACAAAACCAAATCGAAAGAACCTCGGCAACCAGCCACGGTAGACAAGTACTATGCCCGGACCCCATCGACGGCCCTACGGCGAAGCCGACTACACCTCAAGTTCCTTTAATTAATTAGCTAAGGGCGTCCCATTCCACCCTCATGGTTGTATTGTTATCCCGGGTGGTCACTCAATGAATAGGTCCTTACGGAAAGGTACTCAGGAAACAGCTTGAGTCCCCTAAAGTATCACAAGATCATCATCGGGATAACATCATCGTATCATAAATAGTCACATCAGGTTCGTTGATTAAAGTAAAGCCATAGCATAAAGCTAACCATAATAACCCAAAAGTTAAACAAGGATAAGGTAAATACAGACTAGTCAATCCTTAGGTTTCAATATAGTAATGTGGGACGGTGAATTATAAAGTATGTAGGAAATAATGGGTCAGAGGGCACTTGCCTTCACCAGGTTATTGCTCAGGAAGATCTTCGGCAACACACTCAGGAACCACGGGCTGCTCGTTGTCTAAACAAAGTGATCATGCATTCAATACATTTGGGATAAAGACAAATGAACAATACACACAATCAAGTGAACACAAGTTTGACAGAACAGTATAAACACAAAAGGTAAACTTAGGTTCTAGGGTGAACTAACACACCTAGAGGTTCGTGATTTTCTAAGTATTCTTTATCTCAATAGATTACATAACTTAAATGCATTTACCTTAATGGGACACATAATATATACCATGGATAAATTCATACTTTACATATTATTAACTCACAAAGTTAAACATCTAATCACCATTAGGGTTTCCCCTTTTAGTTTCTTATTAATGAATAAACCATTTCCTAAACTAACCTATAGTCTAAGCATAAAATTAATATGTGTAGATAGTGAATGATTATAATTTACATAGACAGAGAATAATCTTATGAACATTTTGCAATTTGAATCACTCAATTTGGAGTTCATATGCAAAAGATATGAAATAAACAAGTTTTGGAGTTCAAAATACAAAATTAGGTCTATATCTGTGATTACTTAAAAGGTAAGGGGTCTGTTTGCAAGAAAACATGGGTCTGTGCACCAAACTAATGGACGGCGGTTGATTCCTACAAAATCGTGGGCTTCTTTAGCAAAACCGCTGCACAAAGGGGTATAGGTTTTACTCAGTCGCCAGATCCGCGATCAACGACCGAGATTAGATCGGCGGGCGAGCGTGTGGGCGCGGGCACACGTGCGCATCTGACAAGTGGGGAGGGGGTGTCAGCGACCTAAGGTTAGCAGGGCTGATAGGCCGGGTCCAGCTGCAGAGCACGAGCGAGGGCGCGGATCCGAGCGGCCAGATCTAAATCGGACGGTTGAGATCGGGTCGGGGTAAATAGAAACTTGGCCGTCAGATCTCAGATGGACGCCTGAGATCTGATGGCGGCCTCAGGCTATGTGGCTGGCCTGCTCACGGCGGCATCGCCCATCTCCGCGGCAAGGTTTCGCTGGAGGCGAGGACACGGCCACAGCGAGGGTCTAGGGTATTGGGAAAAGGCTCAGGCGAGCTCGGGGTGACACGGCGGACTCAACCATGGGCACGACACAGGCGCGGGCGCACCAGAGAGCGCGGTTCGTGGCCAAACGACCCAACGGTGGCGTAGACCCACTCCGGCGAGAAATTGTGCGGTCGATAGGGCATTACATGGGGAATTAAGGGCATGGGAGAGTCTCTGGGGCGCTTGAACAACGGCGGGGACGCAGGGAGGCCTCGAGTCGATGGCGGTGGAGCTCCGGATGCATGGTGAAGGAGCCGGTGAGCGTGGACCGAGCGAACCAGAGGGGCTAGGGGCAAACCAGAAGGTGCCCCACGTTGCTAGCGAAGAGGTAGAGGTCACCGAGGCAACGAACGTGGCAGAAGCTCGACGGCGGCCACGAAACGGGCAGTGGACCACGGGGAGCTTCACGGGCGTGCCTGCAAAGCGAGAGACAGGGCGAGGGTGTTCGGCTGAGGGCGCAACTGAGTGGGGGGAGTGAGTGAGTGGGTGCAGGATCCAGAAAAGGGCCCGGGCGCGTGGGGGCATGGCCGGGAAATGCGCGGTCGTGGGTGTGTCCACAGCGGAGAGCGCGGGCAGTTCGGGAGGGACGGTTCCGATAGGTGGGGCCCACGGAACAGAGAGAGCAGGCGAACGAACAGGCAGCTGAGCTGACGAGCCAGCCCCGCGGGACAGAGAGAGAAGGCTCGCGTGCGCAGAGAAAACTGGCGCCGACAAGTCGGCCCCACCGGACAGCGAGAGGGAGAGAGGGCGAGAGAGCACACGCGAGGATGGCGCTGACAGGCTGGGTCCGCCTGTTAGGGAGGGGCGGGCGCACGCGCGAGTTGGGCCAAGCTGGGCTAGCTGGGCTGAATTAGGTTTTCCTTTTCCCTAGATTTTCTAATGCCTTCTCTTTTTATTTTCTCTATGGATTTGAATTCAAATTCAAACCAAATAAAAATTCAAAACAATTCAAACATGTGCATCAAATAAAAAGATAATTTAGGCTCACCATAATGCAATATTTCATGACACATAAGTTTTGACAAAATAAATATTTAATCCCTCACCTAATTAACTTAATTCTAATCAAAAGGAAAAGAGAGAGAGTCTAGAGAGTGAGACAAGAGGTAACACCTAAATTTGGTAGGCATTTAAAGAAGAAATTTTATACCCCCAAATTCTGGTTGTTACATCGAGGGACGCGTGTCGTGGGCATGTCCACGACAGCGGGGGGGTTACAAGGTAGTGGGCGAAGATGATGAGCGGGACCCGCTGGCTAGTGATCGCGGGCGCGCGGTTGGGGCTGGCAAGTAGTGCCCACGGACAGAGGGAGTGGGGGCGCGGGCGATGCAGCGGCGTTGATAGGGGGTCCGCTGGGCAAAGACAGGAAGGGGGAAACAGGTGCACGACTAGGGTGGGCTGGCTGGGCCGAAAGGCCAAGGGGGAGCAGGTCCTGGGCTACTTTGGTTTTTTTCTTTTATTCCGAATCATGTTTCCCTTTTTATTTTTATTTTCTCTTTTGGATTCAAATTGAAACATGCCACAAATTCAAATCAAATTGGAACAATTAAGCATATGCATCAAACAAAAATTAGAGTTTAGGCTCAGCATGATGCAGTAATTCATACTACCCTGGAGTTTGATCTACTAGAGTAATAATACATTTGCAATTAAATAATCCAAACCCTACTCAAAGGGAGAGAAAAGAAATCTATAGAGTGTAGAAAAGAGATAACACTTGAATTTGGTAGATATTAGAGAAGAAATTTTATAGCCCCAAATTTAGGGTGTTACACATTTCTATCTCAAACCAAGTACATCCAAGATATACTTAAAAAGTTTGGGATGAAGGACGCAAAGCCCGCTAAAACGCCAATGGGGACTAACGGACATGTGGACCTGAACGCGAGAGGTAAGTCCGTAGATCAAAAAGTTTACCGGTCTATGATAGGATCTTTGCTTTATCTTTGTGCAAGTAGACTGGAAATTATGCTTTCCATTTGCATATGTGCTAGATTTCAATCTGATCCCAAGGAATGTCACCTTGTGGCTGTGAAGTGTAACACCCCAGTGTTACTTAGGGTTTTCCAGTACCCCAACTTGTGACCATTATCACATGTGGCTCTAATGATGCATGAAACACCAAACGTAAAGGATCAAAAAGCTTAAACAAAATCTTTTCAGCTCAAGAAACATACACTAAGCACATCATGCACCTTAAGTAAGAAAAAACATCCAAAACCCTAACACCATCCAAATTGGCCATTTGAGCGCAGAAGGGTAATTGAGAAAAGACTTGGGGAAATACCAAATTTTGGTATGAACCAATTAACAAAGTTTTAGTACATGAAATAACCTACAAAATGTAGTAAGGAAGATTGGTCATTTGAATTTTTCAAAATCCTCAAAATAGCCCATGCAATAATGCCCCTATGGAAAATTCAGAAATTCAGAAATCTGAATTTCGACACCTTCTCACAGATCAGTTGTGTTCTCTGTTTTTCAAAACTTGAATCCACAAAGTCCAAATAACACAGTGGCGCCAAACTACCTTGAACACACCCAGGCGAAGTTTGAGAAATTTTCTCAAAAGTTTGACACGATCTTGGCGCAGATTTTCTCGGGACTCGGCCGTGAGACGCTGGCGTTTTGGCGACGCGACAACTCCCTGTCTGAAGCCCAAAACCACATGACTTCCACACACAAGCGACAGAGCTCAGTCAAGGGAACAAATCCTACATGGCAATCTTGCCCAAATTCGCAAAGATCTGCGCCCTATCGGCGTTATAACAGGAGCAGAAGAAACCATGCCACGTGTTCGACCGCGGCTGTCATGCCCGGTGCACGCCAGCCCGTGCGCCCACTTCGTTCCACGCCGCCCGTACACCGCGCCTGCGCCTTTAAAAGCCACCCCCGGACGTGCAACACTTTACTCCGCGCTTGCCCTGACTGTCCCGGCCCAGTCCTTAGCTCCGACGAGCTCTGCGCTGCCCGCCAAGCCACCCGAGCACTCGGCCACCATGGCCAGCCCTTCCCGACAACCCCCAGCCTCGCCCTAGCCCCTAGAAGGCTTCCCCGAGAGGTGGAGAAGCTTTCCCAAGCTTCAGCCGAGGCATTGCCTCATCGAAAAAGCGTGCGCAACCTCACCGGACTTCGGTCGACCGCCACCGCTCGTAGACCGGGTCACTCGGTGAGTCATTTCTCGATTCCTTGTACCCACACCCTCACTGACTTCCCCTGAAGCTCCCCGGACGCTTTAATTTGACTCTACCGCCGTGAGCAGGCCAGAGCACGCACCGCCGGCGAGCCCGACCGCCTGTGCATGCGGCCAGCCCATCTCCGACCACCACCGCCGATGATCTGCACCTCGACGTGATCACCAGAGACCCCTGGACCTCATCCGACCCTTTGCTGGACCTCTATCGTCGCTGGTAAGCCGCGCCACCACTTTTTCTTCTTCGGTCACTGTTCAGGCGAAGGAGGAGCGTGGGTTAGAGGGGATAAAAAGCTAGGGGGTTAAGTGCTAAGTCAGTGACTCATGTGAATAGTTCTTCAGGGGCACGGTTTAAACAACACAGTTAGGAATAAGCCCAGGGACCCCGATGCAAAGTCATTTTCCATTAACCATTTTTGTTTATTCTTTTCAAATGAGCAGAGAACTTAGAAAATTCATAACTTGAGTATTATTCAACTAAATTTGGTCAAACCAATTTTCCTAGGACCTACATATTATAAACTATCAGACAAAAATAGTAAACCCCATGGTTTCTGGAGTACTTTTAGAGTTTTGATTTAAATTAGGAAAATACCCAAAACTTATTAATCCAGAGAAAAATAGAAATACTTCTATACTAGGCTTAAGAAAAATTGTAGAGATACGTACCCAACATACACACTGTTTAAAAATACTAAGCACCCCAGTATACAAGAATAACTCAAGAATGTCCATTAAAAACTATTCCTGCCCAAAACTTAGAAAATTAAGAAAGGCATTGGAAAATAAGAAACAGAAGATGAACATATTTTCCTAGAATACCTAAGGGATAAAGAACATAGGAAAAATACAGAGAACCCTAGTTTAGAGCTAATCCAAGGTTAATTAATTTATTAGGCACTAAGAAATCAAGAAAGCCATGATTAAAAATATAAGGACCATTGCAAAAATGATAAGGAAATTTCACTAGACTCCTAACTGCTAGAACACCACTCCAAAAATAATAAACACCCCAACTCATCACAATAAGTGAGTTGAACAATTAAAACTTGACTTTGGCCCATGTTTTAATTAAATCATGACAAAGCCTAAAATTGTGCAACAGTGGGCAAACAATTTTTTATCCAATTACTTATGAGGTAAACCACCAGAGAAAAATATAAAACTCAATTAAAAATGCAAGGTAACACACATTACCCTCTACCCCATGAAAAAGGGCCATATATTCCAAAAATTTCTACCACCCTTTTCCCTAAGCAAAAAGTTGCCAAATCCTAGAATAATTGCTCTTGCACAAAGAACAAGATAGTAAAAATTAGAAATCTGTTGTTTGACATTTTTCAAGTATAGTGGTAGTAGGAAGCACCCCTATGGTCAAGAACTTTAGAAAATCACAGTAAAATAACCAATAAGTATCAGTGGCTAAAACTTGATACAAAGTCATATTATAGCACCTAAATACCATAAAAAATAAGCCTTACAGAATAATCCACTGTGAGAAGAGAGTTGTAGTTCAAAGCACCCCCTCTGCCCTAAAACTTCATATTTTTATACAGAGTGAACCCTTAACATTTTAAGCCTCAATTTTTGAGACTGAGAGTTATACACCAGTGAGACACTACTGTAGTTTTTACATAATATTTGAAAAAATATAAAGCTATGTTGTAGTTCAAACCTACTTTAAAAGGCATAATAGAAAAAAGGAAAAGAGAGAATTAGTAAGAACAATGAATCTCACTAACAATGAATTCAGCAAGGATCATAATAAACTTTCACTAAGACACTAAAGGAAAACTAGTGGGATACCCCAATAACCTGACCACTTGAAACTTAACCATACTTGACCCTAAAATGGCTAAGTATACCACTAGAATTTCCATATTAAGGTTAAACTTTACTTTATCAATTTAATTACTACTACATTGCATATCATAGCATACATATATCTCACTCATTGCATTCATTAGATTGCAACCTCGCTGACGGAGAGTACGTGCTCATTCCCGAGCAAGGAGCTGTCCACGAGGAAGCCTAGGAGCCAGCTCCCGAGCCTGCCACAGAGGATCTCCTCGCAACCCCAGCATTTGAAGGCAAGCCCTGGTTTTATGCATAACCAATTTATATATGCTACTTTACTACACTTAATGTTTGTAGGCTTGTAATGTGCACTTAAGTGTAGGAATTGCTTGAAACCCTTAGTTGCATGAACTCAGGATTCCTTTTTGAGATGGATACTAGTAGGCTAGGTCGAGTAGCTGCTTTGCTAATTAGGATCTCGGTAGAAGTCGAGTGATTTTTCTGGCACTCGCGCGAGATCAGGCATTTATTGTATACAGATGGTCTATGGACTTGGATTCAGGGTGGATGCCTTGTCCATGTGACGGAAATGGAATTAAAGATTAATGTGTGGATACCTAAGTCAAGTGTTTGAAAGTACTTGAGTGAAGCCGGGCGTGGACTTTCCCCCTCCCTTGTCCTGAGACTGGGTCTCCCATGCTAGCTATGGTGGGTACAAGTGCGGTCACTGCACGGCGACAGCCGCGGTCAGTGTAGCATTGTATGCCAAGGCGGTGAGCCCTGGCTACGAATGGGGAATCGATGGGGACGGTTGATATGTGTGGGGACGGAGTGCCCCTACATGTCGTGTGTTTAGGTTTACCTTGCAATGTTTAAAAACTCGACTCGAATCGTCTACTTCTCACAGCTAATGAGACTGCTTGACCCCTTGTACTGCATTGAGTAAAAAAGTGGAACGAGGTTTTACTTGAGATAACTTGTTGATTGTGCTAAATGATTGTTACCATGTATGCTTAGTGTTGGGGGCCTTCGGCTTCCGAAGGTCCTCAAAAACATGATTTAACAATGTCTCTAGAGTATAATGTGTAAACAGGTACCTTCGGACTTAAATCAAAACCACAACGTGAAGATGCACAAAGAATATGAAGGATGGCGCAGAGCCGAAGCTATGCGCAGGGCTGCTTCGGCGTGATAGCGGAAAAAGAAACCGACTTAAAAGGGAAAAGGCTATTTAGACCCCGATGGATTGTTATAAAGTTATTAGCAAATGTAAAGGGCATGGGTGTAATTTTACATGGGCTGTGTCCCGTACCTATAAATAGATGAACAGTGCTCCCATACTATTCACGCTGACTTGGCATTTACTTTCGTGTCACGCTTGTACCCCTGATTTCCTTCGAGCCGAAGGTACATTTATAATTTGTTATTGTTTATACAGTAACGCAAATAAAAATAAGTTGATAATAATGTTTAAAGTGTTTATATTATTTTTTATATCTTGTGTATGAATCCTTCTTCATCATTTATTGTGCTTATGAAGGTCTGTCTTTCATAACCTTCGTCCGGAATTCATTATATCCGAAGGGAGATAATGCTTCGAAGGACGAAGGACTTTAACATTTAACACTTTTTATGTTGCTTTGTTCTTAACTTTTAGCATTTGAGAAGAAGTCCCCAACATTGGCGCCCACCTCCGGTGAACTCACTTCCACTTTTTGAGTTTCGAACACCTTCGACAAGCATAGACCTTCGTCATGCCGCCAAAGAAAGCTTCAGCAACAGGGGCTGCCGCTCTGCAGCCGCTGGACCCCAACCAGGAGACCCTCTCTCTTTGGGAGGCTCGAAGCCAAAAGAGGAAGGCCACCAGTCCAACGCCTCAGGAGGACGACTTGGACCAAGAGATCAGAAATATGGAGATGCTCCACCAGCAGGTGCAAAGGAAGAAGGAAAAGATGGCTAGGCTGGCTGACCTGCAAAGGCAGATAGACGAAGCCTCTGAAGAAGTTCGCCATCTTACTCAAGATGAGCAGAACCGAAGGCCTCAACACAGAGAGCTTCATCAAGAGGGCTTCTTCAACGAGGATGACTGATATGCGAATTTCCATCATGGAAATTTTGCTTTTGATGATGCTTCTCCTCTTTCAGCAGAACTGCAGGCTACACCTTGGCCTCCGTCTTACAAGCCACCTCAACTCCCCATGTACGACAGACACTCAGATCCGAAGCAGTTTCTGATGAGCTACGAAGCAACGATATCTTCCTATGGTGGCAATACTGCAGTCATGGCGAAGTCTTTCGTCATGGCCGTCAAGAATGTTGCACAAACCTGGTACTCCTCCCTTCGGCCAGGAACAATCACATCATGGCAGAAGCTGAAGGATATGCTGATCAACAGTTTCCAAGGGTTTCAAACGAAGCCGGTCACCGGTCAAGCCTTATTCCAGTGCACCCAAGACCACGAAGATTATCTTCAGGCGTATGTCCCAAGGTTCTTATGCCTGAGGGCACAAGCGCCAACAGTGCCCAATGAAATTGTCATTGAGGCCATGATTAAGGGGCTTCGGCCGGGACCTTCAGCCCAATACTTTGCCAGGAAGCCCCCTTAGACTCTAGAGAAACTGCTTCAGAAGATGGATGAATACATCCGCGCTGACAATGACTTTCGATAGAGAAGGGAGGAAGCTTACAGGTTCTCCGAAATAGCCAGGGGCTTCGGAGGGAGAATTCATCCTAGACATGTCAGATCGATTCATTCCACTCAGAATGATGACAGGGGAAGCCAGCAGTAGAGGCCGCAATATTCCTCCCAAGCTTCGGGGCAGCAGCAGAGCTATCCTCGGCCTCCAGCTCCAGGGGGCAGAGGTGCCAGGGGCTTCGGAGGAAGATTTGGGGATCAGCCCAGGAAAATTTATTGCCGATTCTGTGGTGAGGACAAGGGCCACACCACCAGGATGGGTCATGTCACCATCCAGAAACAAAAGGAAATAGCAGAAGCTGCAGCCCAACAGACCCAGCCGAAGCAAGTTATGCATACTGCTTCGTACCACTCACCTTATATCCCAGAGTATGTGGGCAACCACCCTGCAACTTCTGTTGCTTCGGCAAGTCAATCTCAGGCATCTTGGCAACAGCCTCCGCCTCCACCACCAATGCAACGAGGCCAGCAACCAGAAGGGAGTCAGCATACTCAACACCAACGAGACTTCAGAGAAGAGTCCGAAGCTCGCACAGTCAATAGTACTGTGCCAGAATCGAAGCACATTTACTAACAAATATCCTACCTCGGCAGTAGTTTTTGCATTCAGTATCATTTTCTTTTTAATAAGGAACAATTATTGAAAGCCTAAGTGTTTTTTGTCGTTTTCAATTTCTTGTAATAGTTTCGCCTTTGCCATAATACAAATACACTTTCTCCACAGAATAACGGAGTCCAAAAAGTTGTCGAAGCATAAGAACTTATGGTTACAGGGAGAACCTTCGAAATAACAAAAAGTCGTTCCTAAGGGAGCGCAGCGTAAGTTTTCTGCTCAAAAGTCTTTCCGAAGGGAATGCAGAGCTTACAGCGAAAAATAAACGCTGATTCCGCTGAAGTAAAAGGCGAAGAAGCTCCTAAGGGAGGCTTACAGCGAAAAATAAACGCTGATTCCGCTGAAGTAAAAGGCGAAGAAGCTCCTAAGGGAGGCTTACAGCGAAAAATAAACGCTGATTCCGCTGAAGTAAAAGGCGAAGAAGCTCCTAAGGGAGGCTTACAGTGAAAAATAAACGTCGATCATCGGCAAATATCATTTTGCATAACATCATATCATCACATCATTTGCATAGCATAACATCATACATCATATTGCATCAATGACGCAAGAAGGGGGTTCAATGTTGATGTTCGGAGATTGTTTCGAAGAAACAGTGCCAAGGCACAAAAATAATTATTGAAGAAGCATACCTTCGTCAAACTCTGAAATGAAAAGATCTATTGGTTACTGATTTTACGAAGATTGGATGTTTTTATGAAAATATGGATATTATTTACGAAGCATGAAAAGAAGGGAAGGTGTTTTTCGCCGAAGGCTCAAAAACGGTATGTATGTAAAGTTTCATGCATCGTAAAGAATTGAACCATAAATAGCTTATATATTACATTCAAAGTTACAAAATATTACACATATTGTTCAATAAATATTACATTCCAAATGTTTTTACAATAACATCTAATCTTCCCTTAGAACTACTTTTGCAGCTTCGTTTAGTAGTTGATCAACAACTTTGTCCATGATAGCTTCGGCCATTTTTCTAATCTCGTCATCCCCCTTTACGTTGGGGTCCGCGAATGGCTAGGCGGGCTCTGAGGGAGGAGAAGGTGCGGCTATGTTAAAAAGTGTAAACAAGTTCGAAATCAAAAAGTTACTACAAAAAGCCAAAAACTAGTAGTTAGTACCTATTCGCCCTTCAAGATCCGCACTTTTCTCAACGGCTTCTGCTACTTTTCTAGCTTCATGAATACCTTTTTCGCTTCTTCGTATAATTTCTTGAGCCATCTCCCGGCCACCATTTTCCTAGATGTCGGTGAAAAATTTTCCACCAACCAAACTTGCCTCGGCCGAAGGGTCTTTTATGTCTTCAGAAGATAAATCGGTTTTGGTCTGTGCCAAGGATTTCACGTGATCGCAGCCTTTTTTTCTCCAAAACAGTGGCAATCCCCCTAACACCCGAGAAGGCACATATGTCTCCGCGGCTATTCAAAACTTCTTCAAAAGCTTCAGCTTCGTGGCTGATCCATCCAATTGGGCCTTCGGGGTCGCCCCTCATGAAATTTTCTTCACTTGAGAACGCGCCAACGCTGGCGAAGCTGGTTTTTATTTTCTTAACACATTCTATAGATTTTTCATAAAACCTTTTCTTGGATACACGAAGCTCTTCAACGTTTTTTTCTAAATGATTTGCCCATTGTTCACTAATTTCTCGTTTTGTTTCTTCAACTGTGCATTCTTCTTTAGCTCTGGCTAGCTGTTTCCGAAGATCCTCAATTTTGCGCTTCTAAGCCTCAGTTTGAGCTTTGAAAGTAGCTTCGTCTTCTTTTATTTTATTCACCAACGAATGTAATATTTTATCTTTTTCGAGACCTTCGTTCCTTAGTTCAATTACTTCGGAACGAAGGTTGCTCAAGGCTATGGTACACCCTTCGTCTTCGGCATCTTTTTGTGCCCTGAGGGCATTGCTAAGTATAAGGCCCTGCAAAAAAATGCGTTAATAAGTTCAAGCAAATGAAAAAATTTGGTTTCAAGGAATAATACAAAGATCTCATTTTTTCACCTTTAAACTATTGTACGCTAAGCTGTCGTCCAGCTCGTTTTTTGACAACACCGAGAGCCCGTCTTCTAATGTTGCGAATTCGAAGCTCTTGCTCATCTCCTAACAGACAGAAATCTCCTTGCTGTCAGGGAGACAATACAAGAAGTCTTCATCTCCGCTGTGTTGAATATCAGCGCCCCTTTTGGATATTTCAATTTTTGTGCATAGAACTGAGCTTCTCTCTTTTCTTTTTCGGTCAGATTTTTACCCGAAGCATGACGTAACACATAGTCAAAAGCTTCAGAAGATGCTTCGGCCTCAATTTATTCTGCAAATTCTTCTGCAAATTCTTTTTCTGTTTCTTTTTCAATTTTCAAGAATTCCCTCTTGGTAGGCTCTGAAAGCCCAGTTGCAGTTTCCGCTTGACTTTTGGCAGCTTCGGCCTCAATTTGTGTCTTTGGAGCTTCGGCAGCTATCTTCGAAGTAGAGCTTGAAGATTTTATCGTTTCCAGCACATCTAGCACGTTAACCATTCTTTTCCTCTTGGGAGTTGTTGAAAGGTCTTTTTGTGCCCTCGGCATGGGTGTTGGCACCTCAACTTTTGCTGAAGGACTTAAAATTTCTGATGTCTTTGTTTCTGCAGCCCTTGGTTCTTCTATTTTCTCCATCTCCGGCATTATGGCTGGCTCTTCAATATTCGACAGGGGAGTCGGCTCCTTGGCATCGGTGGCCGAAGAGGTCTCACCGACAAACTCAGGCATTGTGGCCGGTTCAATATAGCATGGCCGGTGCGTGAGAACCTTCATCTTTTTCCTCTTCGGCGATGGCACACTAGGAGCGGCTGAAGCAGTTTCCTTCACAGAAGTCGTATCTTTCCTTTTTTGACCCCGTGTTGGGTAACGGTAGTCAGGATAGACAAACCCAATGGCATCAAATACTCGATTGAGACTTTTCTTCTTCCGGCCTCCGAAGGCCGCAGACAGTGCAGTATCTTCTCTTGTGGCCTCAATACATTTCAACCAGTCATCATCTGGCTCGACAAACTTCTCTCCATATCTGAAGGTATATTTTAACCTAACTAGTCCACCTTCGTCAGGTTTGCTGATGGTTTCCTTTGGCATTTCCCACTTCTCTACAAGTGGCCATACTCTGAAGGCAATGTGTTCCTAGATCAAATCCCTCGTCCCGATGAAAGAGCAAACTACACCGAAAGCTCTCCGGCATTCTTCGGCTGCTTCGTCAATATCCACCTTCGGTTTCCGAAGGCCAAAACGCTGCCAGATGGGGCGCATGATGATACCTTTAATATCTTCTCGCGTCTTCAAGTCGTTTTTCACATAGAACCATTCCTTCATCCAGTCCCCAGGTCATCTCTTTCGAAAAGTTGGCACAGGACAGCTTGACCCAGAGCGGGCACCGAAGTTATAACAGCCAAAATTGTTATGATATTGCTCTTTACCCCATGGTTTTGTCTCATATAATAACTCATGCATACTGCAGAAACTTTTTGCATTTGGCTCCAAATGTTGGCTCTTCACGGCCCATACGAAGATTCCCATCCTTATGATTGCTTCGGGAGTAATTTGATGAAGGCAGATTTCAAATATCTTCAAAACTTCTACCACGAAACTGCTCAAAGGAAACCGAAGCCCAGCCTTGAAGAAACTTCGGAATATCACGACTTCATTCTCCTCGGGAGTCGGACAAGTTTTCTCTCCTTCGTCAGCCCTCACAATAGATAAATCCCGAAAATATCTACCCCTCATATTGGCAAGATGGCTTTGTTTAATGCTTGATTTTCCAAAAACTTCATGGCTTGGTTGCCAAGGTCGATATTCGGAATCTTCACCACCACTTTCCACATCATAGCTGTCACTGTCACCAGTGTCTTCAGACAAACCCTCTAAAATCTCCCTAGTAATCTTCTCTGTATTTGTCTTTGCCATTGATTCAAGAAAGCCGAGATTCATCTCCTCAGAAAGGCTCAGCTTCGATTTAGCGACAACTTTTTTATCTTCAGACATCTTCGAAAATGCTAAGAAAGTGCTCTCGAAACCGAATCTTAAAAATTTAAAAAGCCAAGCAAGTGTTGGTGCGCAAGGGCTAAAAGTTGGGTAAGCAAGAGCAGATGGCAAGAAAGCGTGCCAAATGAACCCGTGGTGAGCCCTTATTTATACGCCTAGTGCGTTGAAAACTGGAGGGTCCCGCTTGTCAATGACTGTTGCTATTCTAGCAAAGGGAAGGTGTTTTTTCGGACCTTTGGCTTAAGGCCTTCGTCCATGTCGCAATCTGAATTTATCACTCTAACAAATTAATATTGCGAGGGGCTACTGTTGGGGGCCTTCGGCTTCCGAAGGTCCTCAAAAACATGATTTAACAATGTCTCTGGAGTATAATGTGTAAATAGGTACCTTCGGACTTAAATCAAAACCAAAGATGCACAAAGAATATGAAGGATGGCGCAGAGGCGAAGCTATGCGCATGGGAGCTTCGGCATGATAGCAGAAAAAGAAGCCGACTTAAAAGGGAAAAGGCTATTTAGACCCCGATGGATTGTTATAGAGTTATTAGCAAATGTAAAGGGCATGGGTGTAATTTTACATGGGCTGTGTCCCGTACCTATAAATAGATGAACAGTGCTCCCGTACTGTACACACTGACTTGGCATTTACTTTCGCGTCACGCTTGTACCCCTGCTTTCCTTCGAGCCGAAGGTACATTTATAATTTGTTATTGTTTATACAGTAACGCAAATAAAAATAAGTTGATAATAATGTTTAAAGTGTTTATATTATTTTTTATATCTTGTGTATGAATCCTTCTTCATCATTTATTGTGCTTATGAAGGTCTGTCTTTCATAACCTTCGTCCGAAATTCATTATATCCGAAGGGAGATAATGCTTCGAAGGACGAAGGACTTTAACATTTAACACTTTTTATGTTGCCTTGTTCTTAACTTTTAGCATTTGAGAACAAGTCCCCAACACTTAGAAAGGAGCAAACCTAACTAAATTAATGATGCTAGAACTAGAAAAGCTAAAATTGATTTTAGACTCAGCTAGTACTTTTGGCAAACCAAACCCCTCAGCCAAACAGCCATATAGTCTAGAGGTAGAGGAGTAGACTCCTCACACCGGGTAAGTCTAGCTGAGTATTAGTATACTCAGCCTTGCTTGTGGCACAATTTTTGCAAGTATGCTACAGGACATGGTTGATGGTGTGACTTGGCCTTCCACCCTGCCACCGGGTTGGACGGTCGAGTGGGATGCTGCTCCAGCAGGAGAGGAGCAAGAGGAGTAGTGGGCTAGGCCTCTCCCTATTCCTCAGCATTCGACGATTTCGATCGTCCATTGCACTTTATTTATGAACTTGTTCCCTTTCATCTAAAACTCCGATTTATGTAATAACTCGAGTACTTTAATTTGTGGTTTCATGCTTAATTGTATTCTCTCTGTGACTCACCTTCGAGTGAGCTAGTGGTATTTGATCCCGGGGAAGTGGCTTTATCAGACTAGATCTGAGGGACTAACGGGTTATTCTGATTTAAGTGTGTTGCTGCCTCTAAGGCGTGACGTAGGCACTTAAGCTGGAATAATTCGACCAGTTTCGCCATAGCTGGTATCGGAGCGAATACCACCACAGAGAAATCAATAAGACGTGAATACCAACTTTTCAAAAATAAAATTTGCTTAGTGTCGGGGACCATAATTAGGGGTACCCCCGAGACTCCTAAACTCGGCTGGTAATCACCATCAGCACAAGCTGCAAAAGCCTGATGGGCGCAATTCAGGTCAAGGCTCCGTCCACTCAAGGGACATGATCTCGCCTCGCCCGAGCCCAGCCTCGGGTAGGAACAGTAGACCGAGGCGGATTCACGCCTCACACGAGGGCCTCCTCAAGCAACGGGCGCACCTTCGACTCGCCTAAGGCCCAGCTCGAGCAGGCTTCGCAGTGAAGCAACCTTGGCCAGATCTCCTCGCCAACCGACCGTATCGCAGGAGCATTCAATGCAAGGATCGCCTAACACCTTATCCTGATGCGCGTTCCTCAGTCGGCAGGGCCGAAGTGACCGCAGTCACTTCGCCCCTCCACTGACTGACCTGACAGGAAAACAGCGCCGCCTGCCCTTCTCCGACTATTGTGCCACCCGCTAGGGTGAGGCTGACAGCAGCCAAGTCCAACCTCAGGCGCCATAGGAAGCTCCGCCTCGCCCGACCCCAGGGCTCGGCCCCCGCCTCGACCTCGAAAGACGGTCTCCGCCTCGCGCGACCCTAGGGCTCGGCCTACACCTCGACCTCGGAAGACGGTCTCCGCCTCGCCCGACCCCAGGGCTCGGCCTCAACCTCGACCTCGGAAGACGGTCTCCGCCTCGCCCGACCCTAGGGCTCGGCCTCAACCTCGACCTCGGAGGAATCTCCACCTCGCCCGACCCCAGGGCTCGAACCGACCATGCTACAGGGGGGTACATCATTACCCTACCCCTAGCTAGCTCAGGCTACGGGGAACAAGACCGGTGTCCCATTTGGCTCGCCTCGGTAAACAAGTAATGATGGCACCCGCGTGCTCCCATGACGACTGCGGTTCACAGCCCCCTACGGAAGCAAGGAGACGTCAGCAAGGTCCCGACAGCCCCGACAGTTGTGCTTCTACAGGGCTCAAGCGCTCCTCCGACGGGCACGACATCACATGCACAGGGCACTAGCACCTCTCCGACAGCCACATCGGCATGTACATAGGACTCTGGCTCCTCTTTGCCGGACACGTTAGCATATTGCTACACCCCACATTGTACACCTGGACCCTCTCCTTACATCTATAAAAGGAAGGTCCAGGGCCCTCGTACAAGAAGGTGGCCGCGCGGGGGACGAGCCGACGAGCAGGCTCTCTCCAACTCTCGCGAACGCTTGTAACCCCCTACTGCAAGCGCATCCGCCCTGGGCGCAGGATAACACGAGCCGCGGTTCCCTTTTTCCCCCCTTGTGTTCCATCTCGCGCCGACCCATCTGGGCTGGGACACGCAGCGACAATTTACTCATCGGTCCAGGGACCCCCCGGGGTCGAAACGCCGACAGTTGGCGTGCCAGGTAGGGGCCTGCTGCGTGTTGACGAACAGCTTCCCGTCAAGCTCCAGATGGGTAGTCTCCAGCAACCTCTCCAGCCCGGGACGCTGCTCCGTTTCGGGAGTCTCGAGCTCATGTCCCTCGACGATAGCTACGACATGGTACTCCTTCCTCCGCCGCGCGACAACGACAACGACGGCCGTCAGCCCGCCCGGCGGCGGCGGACTCGGCGACGTCTTCCCCCCATGGCGAAAGAGCAGCATCCGGGTCTGTCCCGTCACCTTCTCTGCCGTAGGAGGAGAAGGCGGGGCAACCATGGCCAAGCAGGAGGCGGCAACTCGTTGGCTGTCGAGCGAGTCGACGACGCTGGCGCCCCAGCGGGGGACACATCGGGCGTTGACCTCGCGTCTGAGACGAAGACGAGCGTCATTTCCCCGCAACACGCCAACCCCAAGTGGACGGATGATGCCAGCACGCTCGCGAAGGACTTGCTGGGTGTTAGCCTCGTACCTGAGATAACGGTGCAGTCCGTCCCTGACGCGACTTCGTCACCATCCGTCGATCAAGAGGTACCGTCCGTCTTCCACCCTGTGCCTTTTAGATTCACCTTCGACCCACCAAGTGACCCCGCTTTGGTGGACGCTTTCATAAAGGCATATCCAAACCTTCCGGGGTACCATATGTGGTCAACCTGGTACCGACTAACGGCCGTCTCGACCTACAGGCCCCCGGGTTCCGAGGAAGATGACGAACCCGACTTTGGTTGGGATTTCTCCGGGCTCGGTAACCCCAGTGCCATGCGAGACTTCATGACCGCATGTGACTACTGCCTCTCCGATTACTTCGATGGTGGCCACAGCCTTGACGACGAGGACTGTGGCCCAAGTCGCGAATGTTTCCACGTCGATCTAGGGGGTCTCGACGAAGGCAACCACCTTGGTATGCCGGAGGACGACGATCCCCCTAGGCCTATGCCTCGCATTGACATCCTTCGGGAGCTAGTTGTGGTCCCAGTCCCTGCGGGGGGTCAGGACACACAGCTCGAACAAATCCGTGAGATGCAGGCCAAGCTCGACGAGGAAGCAGGACAACTTGTGCAGCTCCGGCAGAACATCGGGTAGGAGTGGGCAGGCCGAGCACCAGCCAGAGAAATGCGTCATCCGGCCCAGGACGTCCAGCACCGCGTCGCTGACGATGCCAGGGCAAGGCTGCCCCCGGCTTCCAGTGGGGTCGGCCAAAACCTGGCTGCAGCAGCAATACTACTCCAAGCGATGTTGGAGCCATCCACCACCGAGGGGCGGCGTATCTAGGGAGAACTCAAGAATCTCCTAGAGGATGTCACGGTCCGGCGGGCCGAAAGCTCTGCCTCCCGAAGGCAAGGGTACCCCTCGGAGCATCGCGCCGCGACTTCCCGATTCATGTGGGAAGCCTCGGTCCACACCGGGTGCACGCGGGACGCAACGCCTGCAGCCCCGGGTCACCTCGGCAATGAGCACCACCGCCGCGACCGTCGAGCCCACCTCGATGAGAAGGTGCGCCGAGGCTACCACCCCAGGCGTGGGGGACGCTACGACAGCGGGGAGGATCGGAGCCCCTCGCCCGAACCACCCGGTCTGCAAGCTTTCAGCCGGGCCATACGACGGGCGCCGTTCCCGACCCGGTTCTGAGCCCCGACTACCATACCAAGTACACGGGGGAAACAAGGCCAGAACTGTGGCTCGCGGACTACCGGCTGGCCTGCCAGCTGGGTGGAACAGACAATGACAACCTCATCATCGGCAACCTCCCCATGTTCCTTTCCGACGCCGCCCAAGCCTGGCTGGAGCATCTGCCTCCTGCGTAGATCTCCAACTGGGACGACCTAGTCAAAGCCTTCGCCGGAAACTTCAAGGGCACATATGTGCGCCCTGGGAACTCCTGGGATCTCCGAAGTTGCCGCCAGCAGCCAGGAGAATCCCTGCGGGACTACATCCGGTTATTTTTGAAGCAGCGCACCGAGCTGCCCAACATCACCGACTCAGATGTCATCGGCGCGTTCCTCGCCAGCACCACTTGTCGCGACCTGGTGAGCAAGCTGGGTCGCAAGACTCCCACCAGGGCAAGCGAGCTGATGGACATCGCCACCAAGTTTGCCTCTGGTCAGGAGGCAGTCGAGGCCATCTTCCGGAAGGACAAGCAGCCTCACGGACGCCAGCAGGAAGACATCCCCGAGGCGTCCGCTCAGCGTGGCATGAAGAAGAAGGGCAAGAAGAAGTCGCAAGCGAAACGTGACACCGCCAACGCAGATCTTGTCGCCACCGCCGAGCACAGGAACCCTCGGAAGCCTCCCGGAGGGGCCAACCTGTTCGACAAGATGCTCAAGGAGTCGTGCACCTATCATCAGGGTCCCGTCAAGCACACCCTTGAGGAGTGTGTCATGCTTCGGCGCTACTTCCATAAGGTCGGGCCCCCGGCGGAAGGTGGCAAAGGCCATGACAATGACAAGAAGGAGGGCCACAAAGAAGAGGAGTTCCCCGAGGTCCACGACTACTTCATGATCTATGGTGGGCAGGTGGCGAACGCCTCGGCTCGGCACCACAAGCAGGAGCACCGGGAGGTCTGCTCGGTGAAGGTGGCGGCGCTAGTCTACCTAGACTGGTCCGACAAGCCCATCACCTTCGACCAAGGCGACCACCCCGACCGCGTGCCGAGCCCAGGGAAGTACCTGCTCGTTGTCGATCCTGTCATTGGCAACGCCAGGCTTACCAAGGTCCTCATGGACGGAGGCAGCAGCCTCAACATCATCTACGCCGAGACCCTCGGGCTCTTGTAGATTGATCTGTCCACGATCCGGGCCGGTGCGGCGCCCTTTCACGGGATCATCCACGGGAAACATGTCCAACCCCTCGGGCAACTCGATCTGCCTGTCTGCTTCGGGACTCCCTCCAACTTCCGAAAGGAAACCCTCACGTTCGAGGTGGTCGGGTTCCGAGGGACCTACCACGCAGTGCTGGGGAGACCATGCTACGCCAAGTTCATGGCTGTCCCCAACTACACCTACCTCAAGCTCAAGATGTCGGGCCCCAACGGGGTCATCACCGTCGGATCCATGTACCGACACGCGTACGAATGCGACGTGGAGTGCGTGGAGTACGCTGAGGCCCTCACCGAATCCGAGGCCCTCATCGCCGACTTAGAGAGCCTCTCTAGGGAGGTGCCGGATGCGAAGCGCCACACCGGCAACTTTGAGCCAGCAGAGGCGATTAAGTCTGTCCCTCTCGACCCCAGCAACGACGCCTCCAAGCAAGTCCGAATCAGCTCCGAGCTCGACCCCAAATAGGAAGCAGTGCTCGTCGACTTTCTCCGCGCGAACGCCGAGGTTTTTGCGTGGAGTCCCTCGGACATGCCTGGCATACCGAGGGATGTCGCCGAGCACTCGCTGGATATCCGAGCTGGAGCCCGACCCGTGAAGCAGCCTCTGTGCCGATTCGACGAAGAAAAGTTCAGAGCCATAGGCGAGGAAATCCACAAGCTGATGGCTGCAGGGTTCATCAAAGAGGTATTCCATCCCGAATGGCTAGCCAACCCTGTGCTTGTGAAAAAGAAAGGTGGGAAATGGATGATGTGTGTAGACTACACTGGTCTAAACAAAGCATGTCCGAAGGTTCCCTACCCTATGCCTCGCATCGATCAAATCGTGGATTCCAGTGCTGGGTGCGAAACCCTGTCATTCCTCGATGCCTACTCAAGGTATCACCAAATCAAGATGAAAGAGTCCGACCAGCTCGCGACCTCTTTCATCACACCTTTTGGCAGGTACTGCTATATTACTATGCCATTTGGTTTGAGGAATGCAGGCGCGACATACCAAAGGTGCATGAACCACGTGTTCGGAGAGCACATTGGCCGAACGATCGAGGCTTACGTCGATGACATCGTAGTCAAGATGAGGAAAGCCTCCAACCTCCTCACTGACCTTGAAACGACATTCAAGTGTCTGAGAGCGAAGGGCGTGAAACTCAATCCCGAGAAGTGTGTCTTCGGATTCACCCGAGGCATGCTCCTGGGGTTCATCGTCTCCGAGCGGGGCATCAAGGCCAACCCGGAGAAAATCACGGCCATCACCAACATGGGGCCTATCAAGGACTTGAAAGGAGTACAGAGGGTTATGGGATGCCTTGCGGATCTGAGCCGCTTCATCTCGCGCCTCGGCGAAAGAGGCCTACCCCTGTACCGCCTCTTAAGGAAGACCGAGCGCTTCACTTGGACCCCCGAGGCCGAGGAAGCCCTCGGGAACTTAAAGGCGCTCCTTACAAGCGCGCCCATCCTGGTGCCCCCCGCTGCCGGAGAACCCCTCTTGATCTACATAGCCGCAACCACTCAGGTGGTCAGCGCCGCGATCGTGGTCGAGAGACGAGAAGAAGGGCATACATTGCTCGTCCAGAGGCCGGTCTACTTCATCAGTGAAGTACTGTCCGAGACCAAAATCCGCTACCCGCAAATTCAAAAGCTATTGTATGCAGTAATTCTGACGCGGCGAAAGTTGCGACACTACTTCGAGTCTCATCCGGTGACTGCGGTGTCATCCTTCCCCCTGGGGGAGATCATCCAGTGCCGAGAGGCCTCGGGTAGGATTGCAAAATGGGCGGTGGAGATCATGGGCGAGACAATATCGTTCGCTCCTCGGAAGGCCATCAAGTCCCAAGTCTTGGCAGACTTTGTGGCTGAATGGGTCGACACCCAGCTTCCAGCAGCTTCGATCCAACCGGAACTCTGGACCATGTATTTCGTCGGGCCGCTGATGAAAACAGGAGCGGGTGCGGGCCTGCTCTTCATCTCACCCCTCGAGAAGCACCTTCGCTACGTGTTGCGCCTCCATTTCCTGGCGTCAAACAACGTGGCCGAGTACGAGGCTCTGGTTAACGGGTTGCGCATCGCCATCGAGCTAGGGGTTCGGCGCCTCGACGCTCGTGGCGACTCACAGCTTGTCATCGACCAAGTCATGAAGAACTCCTACTGCCGTGACCCGAAGATGGAGGCCTACTGCGACGAGGTTCGGCACCTGGAAGACAAGTTCTACGGGCTCGAGCTCAACCACATCGCTCGATGGTACAACGAGACTGCGGACGAGCTGGCTAAGATAGCCTCGGGACGGACAACGGTTCCCCCGGACGTCTTCTCCCGAGACCTACATCAACCCTTCGTCAAGACCGACGACACGCCTGAGCCCAGGGAGGCCTCGGCCGCCGAGGGTGAGGCACTGCGCGTCCAGGAAGAGCGGAATGGGGTCACGCCTAATCAAAACTGGCAGACCCCGTACCTGCAATATCTCCACCGAGGGGAGCTATCCCTCGACAGAGCCGAAGCTCGGCGACTGGCGCGGCGCGCCAAGTCGTTCGTCTTGCTGGGTGACGAAAAGGAGCTCTACCACCGCAGCCCCTCAGGCATCCTCCAACTATGCATATCCATCACCGAAGGTCATGAGCTATTGCAAGAAATACACTCGGGGGCTTGCGGTCATCACGCAGCACCTCGAGCCCTCGTTGGAAACGCCTTCCGACAAGGTTTCTACTGGCCAACCGCGGTGGCCGACGCCACTAGGATTGTACGCACCAGACAAGGTGTCAATTCTACGCAAGGCAGACACACCTGCCCGCTCAGGCCCTACAAACAATACCCATCACCTGGTCGTTTGTTGTGTGGGGTCTGGACCTCGTCGGTCCCTTGCAGAAGGCACCCGGGGGCTTCACGCACCTGCTGGTCGCTATCGACAAATTCTCCAAGTGGATCGAGGTCCGACCCCTAAACAGCATCAGGTCCGAACAGGCGGTGGCGTTCTTCACCAACATCACCCATCGCTTTGGGGTCTTGAACTCCATCATCACCGACAACGGCACCCAGTTCACTGGTAGGAAGTTCCTGGACTTCTGCGAGGACCACCACATCCGGGTGGACTGGGCCGCCGTAGCTCACGCCATGACGAATGGGCAGGTAGAGCGTGCCAACGGCATGATTCTGCAGGGACTTAAGCCGAGGATCTACAACGACCTCAACAAGTTCGGCAAGCGATGGATGAAGGAACTCCCCTCGATGGTCTGGAGTCTGAGAACGACGCCAAGCCGAGCCACGGGCTTCACGCCGTTCTTTCTAGTCTATGGGGCCGAGGCTATCTTGCCCACAGACTTAGAATACGGTTCCCCGAGGACAAGGGCGTACGACGACCGAATCAACCAGACCAGCCGAGAAGACTCACTGGACCAACTGGAAGAGGCTCGGGACATGGCCTTACTCCACTCGGCACAGTATCAGCAGTCTCTGCGACGCTACCACGCCCGAGGGGTTCGGTCCCGAGACCTCCAGGTGGGGGACTTGGTGCTTCGGCTACGACAAGACGCCCGAGGGTGCCACAAGCTCACACCTCCCTGGGAAGGGCCGTTCATCATCGCCAAGATTTTGAAGCCCAGAACATACAAGCTGGCCAACAGTCAAGGCGAGGTCTACAACAACGCTTGGAAGATCCGACAGCTACGTCGCTTTTACCCTTAAGATGTTTTCAAGTCATTTATATACCTCGTTCTCTTTACATACACAAGTAGAGTCTAACCGTCAAGGAAGGGTCAGTCTTGCCTCGGCAAAGCCCGACCCTCCCTCGGGGGCTAGAAGGGGGGAACCCCCTCTGCGTCGAAATTTTCCTCGGAAAAAGTCGTTCTGCCAGAACATCTTTCGCGCTTTTCGACTACTTCGATAGTGGGATCCTGAAAACGACGGAGTACATGTAAGCGGCAAGGCCGACCGAGCTGAGGGACTCCTACGCCTCCGAGATACGGATACCTCACTCATCACCTTCTGCGATAAGTAACTCACGCTCGGATAAGCGATTCCGCTGACCGAACAAGTCTTAACGCTCAAAAACTTTTTTGCCAGAACGATTTTCGTGCCTTCTCGACTATATCGATAACAGAATCCTACGAATGAGTAAGAGTGCACATAAGCGACAAGGCCGACCGAGCCGAGGGACTCCTACGCCTCCGGGATACGGATACCTCACTCATCACCTTCCACGATAAGTAACTCTCGCTCGGATAAGTGATTCTGCTACCGACAAACAAGTCCTGATACTCAAAACAAGAGGAAAAGAAACGCAGCTTTATAACACGACAATGATATGTTTGGGCCTTGGCAGCCGCAAAAAACATACGCACACTACAGACAAACTGTTCCTAGAGGTTCAGACATCAACAGGGGGAGCAGCAGCACCCTCGGCCTCGACTCCACCTTCAGCAGAATCTGACCCGGCCTCGGACGGCGACACGGTCGGAGGATCTCCACCTCGAATGAAGATGTCAGCACCGTGCCTGGGCCATCGCTGCCAGGGTCTCCTCCAGGAACCCGGCCCGAGCAGACGGCTTGACCAGCCGCTCCGTAGCCTCAGCCAGCTGTCCTCCGAGGACATCAGCTTGGCTCATGGCCTCGGCAGCCCGACTCCGGGGTTGGTCCCGGCAGTGGACGACCTAGCCAGGTTCCAGCCGCCGCCGCTACGCCTCCTCGGCCTAGGAAGTCCCCTGCTCTTGGGCCGACGAAGCTTCTTCTCGAGCCGACTTCGCCTCTGTCCACGCTGACACCGCTGCCTCCAGCTCCGGCTCATCGCAGAGCGGCCGAGGGTTTCTTTAACTGAGCAAGAGAAGCCTTGGGTGGCAAGGTCGACTGAGCCGAGGGACTCCTACGCCTCTGGGATACGGATACCTCACTCGTCACCTTCCGCACAGGGCAACTCACACTTGGTTAAGCGGTTCAGCTAGCCGACAGGCGAGACCTGGTGCTCGAAACAAGGAAGAAACACGGTATTACACCCAAATACCTAAATGTTCAGGCCCCGACAGCCACAATGAACAGACACCGGCACTCAAGGTGCCATTACAAACGGAACTCCGGTTCCACTCCCGCGGGTACGAACAACCCCCACATCGGAGGGCCTGCGGGACGACAAACTCCGGGTGACTCGCCGGCGACCTCTGCAGCAGCAGCGATGGTCCCAGGGCGAACGCTACCGCTGGAAGGCTCTCGTTCGCGTCCCCTTGCGGAGGACGAGAACTAGATATTAAAGCCAAAGAGCCGGGGGCCCGGAGCGCAGGTGGCGCTGACGATCTCGTCGGCGGAGAAACCTTCTCTGGCTGCCACCACCTCAGCACCGACGGCGGCGTCCACCTGCCCACCAACACCGCACCAACAAGCGCCGGCCACCCCAAAGCACACCGGCAGGTCCTCACTCCCGTCCTCGCCACGAAAACGAGAACGGGACCATCCCAGAACACGAGTACCGCCCTCGCGGCGTACGACGTGTTGTGAGACCCTCTGGTGCGGTCGGCCACAGTCGCCCGGGCAGAGGACGGAATGCTGCACCCTGGCCGGGCAGTAGCAGTTCGCCTTCCCCCCGCATGGCTGGAGGACGCCTCCTCCACAGAGCTGGAGGATGGTTTCCACCCCCAGATGCCGGAGGAAGAAGAGGGACGCCAGCCCACGTGAAGGCAGGCCCCGGCTCGCCCCGCCCTCCTCCCCTGCAAGGATGATGAAGATCCTTGAAGCTGAGGGCGGGGCAGAGGCCGCAACCCAGCTTGCTTCTCCCCACCATCGAACCGGTGGTCACCCTCCTGCGTGACCATTGGTGAGGGGATGCAGCCGGGCTGCCTGATGAAAATCCTTGAAGCCGAGCAATGGCTGAAAGGTGCCAACCTCCGCGAAGTTGCGCTCTTCAACAGCAGCAAGACGAAAGCAACGTGGGCGCTCCCCATCCGGGGGCTCGGAAGGTGGAAGGGCGCAATGCATGAGGGGAGTGAGAAGGCGTGGCTGCCACCCAGGGGGTCGATCCCTTTTTAAAGGCGACTCTCCCCACTCGCGTCCTCAGGCATCGCGGACTAAGTCTTCACCAACGCGCTCTAGGGTCCTCCCCCTACGACACGGGGGCTGGGTCCCACACGTCATGCAAGCTGGCCTGGGACAGAAGAAGCCAAACCGCCGCGCGCGGAGCGTGTAACCGCCCAGCGGTTACAAGCACTCCTCCACCTTCGCCTAAACCAGCGGGTGAAAGGGCGGACCGCCATGCAGGCGGCATGCAACTGCACCATGGGACGCGCCCTTTCGACTTTGATGCATCCAGCATGGAGGCCCAGGCCCATACGTCATGTAACCGGCGCGCCGGTTACTACGTGCGAAAAACTACACTGCCACTTGCGCCAGTGCCGCGCCTTCTCGACTGAGGAACCGGTGCCACGACTCGAGGCAACCCTGCACATGGCCCAACAGTGCCAACCAAGCACATCAGTCACAGGTCAGTCAGCCGCGGGAGAAGGCGCGACGGTCGATATGGCCAAAAGTGGGCCGACAGTAATGGCAGCAGCAGGCGGGCGGAGGCAGCAGTCAAATCGTCTGCAGGCTCATGTCCCCTCCTGGAGCAGCAGGGGAGCCCTCTCCCATGGCGTGAAGACGACGCGCCCGTGTTCCGTCCCTCGAACGACTCGCGCACGCACAATGGCTGCCCCGCGAACCACTCGTCCCGTCGCATTAACTCCGCGGCAGGGCAGGCATTGTAGGATTTCTATTAACCCCGCGAACCACTTATCCCGTCGCATTAACCCCGCCTCCAGGAAGTTGATTGTAGGATTTCTATTCCTCACTCTCGTATAGGTGAACTTGGTTCGTTCAATGAAAAGGATCCACTGGGAATGAATGGGAAGACTGGGGTAGTATCTTCATTAGCCGGAAGGAATTAGTCTCCACTAGCGTAATTCGAAGAACGAACAAGAAAAGGCGTCACTGTTTAGGTAGGAGGATGGATGGATGTGGTCCAATGGCTAAAGCTCTGCCAGCTTCTTGTAGACTGGCAGTCTCCGAGAGGAACCTTAACCCCCCGGGGGGAGGCCGGGTGGGATGGTATACTTTTTTTTCGCCACAAGTGGGAACTCAGTCCTTGGTAAGACACAAGGGGGGAAGGAAGATCTTCACTCATTCATTTTCATTAATTGCCTGCGGTGAGACGCGACCCACAACAAACGAAGGGGGTGGAGGGAGACCGAAGAAGGAACAATTGTCTTGAATGCTACGCTGGGATCAGCAGCTTCCAGTGAAGACAAAATGAGTCGGGCAGGAAGAGGAAGATCGTGCGGGGAAAACGGGGTTCGAACCCGCGACTTCTGGCGTGACAGACCAGCACTCTAACCAACTGAGCTATTTCCCCCTTTCGTAACTACTGTCGATTCAACAGTCACCTACCGGTTACCTTTGTAACTATACCAAAACCAAAGTAGCTGTACAACAGAATGCCCTTCGCCTTTAGTACTTTTTTTTCTTTTGACGACAAAGAAATGGCTCTGCTCGCTTAGACTCGGGGCTCCGCGCTCTATCAGCTATCAGTTAGTTGGCGCTACGCGCGACTTCAGTTGACAAAAGCGAACAAGATAGCGCTAGCGCCCGCGGAGAACTTTCGTTTGTTCGCCTTCTAAAAGGCCTACTGACCTGCCGGTGAAAAGCCGGTTACAAAATAAATAATAAGACGTAGGTAGTGCAAAAGTACCAAAACAACTGAAGCCTACATCCCACTACGTCTGGGTTCCCCCTTCCTATGAACCTTGAGTCAGAGGTCTTACCTTGAGTCAATAGGTAGGGTCAACTATACCAAACCAAAGTGGAAGGGCCACTATCTAAGCTATTAGTGGGCTGGTTTGAACTATTGATTTACTGAATCGAGTGAAGCTGTGTTGCGTAACAAGACTATAGGTCGCCAAGGCCTAGAAGTACAAGTGGTCGCCCTAACGGCCACTCTCAAACTCACTACTTGAGTGACGAAAGTCACTTAGCTTCTTTAATAGGGCTTGCCCTCCGGGGCCCCGGGAAGAGGAAGAAGGAGATAGAGCAAAGGGTCTCCTCTTTCTGTCCGCTCTTCCCGGCATGTAGAGATCCGATTGGGCTTATAGTTTAATTGGTTGAAACGTACCGCTCATAACGGTGATATTGTAGGTTCGAGCCCTACTAAGCCCATCTGACCTGCTTAATCAATGACTCCGGTAGTCACCTGAACCACTCTCTCGGATAGCCCACAGCCTCTCTTCTGGATGCGAAAGAAGATTCGATCAACGTACAAGGTTTGCCTTCTTGTGATGTGAGAAGGAGGGTTCTTAATTGTGTTCTCAGTGCAAAAGGAGTCTGGTTCAGTGAGTCTGAAGAGAGAGAAGATCAGTAGAGCAGTTCGGGGCTTTGGGATTTGCCTGATCGACCCCTACCAGTGTATTAAATGAAGATTGACATTCGTATGTACAATTTACCGGTTCTTCCTCCCGAATTGAGACCCATTGTTTATAGGTCTGGGGATAAAGTAAAGTATCGTAAAGTTAAGTTAAGTATCGTAAAGTAGTTGACAAAGCAAGTAGGAATAGGTCATGTCACAGATAGGCAAGTATAGAAGCAGGAGAAGCTGATAGACATTTGTGAATAGCAAGGCCAAGCTGTATACATATAAGCATTTTAAGGAGTTGTTTGTTGGCATATGGTTTGTTGTCACCACGGGATGCTTATTGTTGAGAAACATAAAAAAGGTAGGCATATTGTTCAGTTCACGTTTAGGTCAGTATAGAAGTAAAGCACGAGATAGGTGTTTACAAGCTAGCTAGGGTTTCTAATAGGTATAAAAGGGTAAGCTAATAACCAAGTAGTAGGGATAGGTCAACGCAAGTCACGGGTAGCCAAGAGAGACGTATTTAAGACTTTTAGTTCCAGGATAGGCAGTCATGTCAAGTAAAGTATAGCTTAGATAGTTCCTATAGAAGTATAGCTAGCCAAGTGACTAGGTTTAGCGGAGATAGAAATAGCGGGCGAGATATCAGGAGACAGGACTAGGACTTTGAACGAAGCAGGAATCTTGTCCTTTCTTTCCGCCCACCCAACTATAATAAGAGTTAGAAAGCTCAATCCAAGACATGAAAGCGGATAACCAAGGTAGTGTAGTCATTGGTTGGAGGGATTCGCCTACTGGTGGGAGGCTGGGAAAACATATTCAATCTCGTAGTGAGGAATGCATTTGAAGAGGGATGAAGGAGAGTTTCTGATTGAACTCCACCACACTGTTTGAATTAGAACTGGTTGCGGTTGCAGTTTGGGAAGGAGAGAAACCATTGCTCCTAGGTTTAGGGCTCAAGAGGGCACAATTTTCTTTTATGGTGGTATTCTTTTCTTTTCCTCTTACCTCCCGCTCCGTGGATCTGTGCTACAGCTCTACCTAGGATGACCTTCTATTATCATGTTATGTCCCTCAGCTCCCCATGTGGAGTCACAACCTACGTGCTATATCTGGAACATGAAAAGTGGTTTTCTAGAGCAGATTAGAATTTCTTCACCGTATCGTATGAGGTAGTACTAGCTTTCATCTCATCTGATGTTCGCCTAGTCCTAAGCAGCAACAAAGATTAGATAATCTGTAATATTGAAAATGGAAAGAGAAGGGATGCAAGGGTATCCCTTCTCTTTCTTTTTTTCTTCTGCTAATCCGGCTTGGCTTGGCCCTGCTCTTTACTGAACTTCAACAACAACCTGATCCCTATCTGTTAATCCGATTCGTGGCCCTGCTGCTTTCGTTGCTAGCACTTCCGTTTTCTTCGAAGGGCTGGCTTTCCTATGAATTGGAATTCCTTGCTTCTTGCTAAAACCGTGCCTCCTTTCCGAGTTCCTGCTTTCAAACTAGTACCCACCCAGATGAAAGGAGAGTACGGCTGAAGGCAGGGCCAGTCAGTGCATTTTCTTGCTTTTTCACACTAGGATGCTTTGCTTGACAAGGGCTATCGTTGCAAGCGTTCCTCTTTCAATTCAAAGTATCACGAGCAAAGAACATTTGTAACTAGTTTTCCTCCGTCCACCATGGAATGAAGATGATCAAATCAAGGATTTGAAAGGGAAGTAGGGTTTACTACTTGCCAACCAGGAAGGTAGGACTTACTCGGATAGGGAGCTCGGGGAGCAAGCAGTAGAAAAGCAAAATAGCGAAGACAGGGAAATGGGGGAAGGGGAAGTTCTTGGTTGAGTGCGGTTGTTCTCCGATAATCCGGTTGAGAACTTTTCCAGCGATGCAGAGGAGAGATCATTTACAAAGAAAGCTATGACTAGGCTAGGATATTCTTCATAAAGATACTCTGGACAGGATCATCGATTCGCTTCCATGGTTGAAAGTAGTGGGACTGCCACATAATACAATGAAAATGAATTCATTCTCGGTTGAGCAGGAGATTCTGATCCAGAAGATGCCGCAGAAGACTTTGAAACGGTTACAAATGGATTGGCTCACTCCGCTCTAGATTTGGTTATGCCAGCCATAGGCAAAAGTGAGAAACCTCACCCTCGGGAGAAAGGAATATGCCTCCTACTAGAAGCGTTGGCCAAGGAAATACCCCCGTATGAGCTGCTTTCGGCAATGGGTGCTGCGGTCAACTAGACCAAAGAGGAAGGGCTACTACCTCCAGCTCCAGTTATTAGTGGGCTTTTTTCTCTATGGGAATACTTAATCGAATTCAGCCGTTTTTCCGAAGAAAGAAGACTCCTCTCTATGGGGCAAGGCATAGAAGTACAAGTGGGAAAACGAGGAATGGGGCGTCAAACTGTTGGAAATAAATGGGTTAGTTAAGTGCAAAGCTGATGGGTCTGTCGATAGATAGTTGGCTCGCTTAGTAGCAAAGGGATCCGGGTAGGTAGATTAGAATGAGACATTCGTTGAAAGAAAGGCCTAGTCTGACGCTTCCTAATTGAATGAACTGATCGAACTTCTTTTCTTCACTCCAAAGCAAGGAGATTATATGATAATCAGCACCAACGATTTGAAGGCCAGGATGAAGTAATATCCCTTACGGGAATCGAACCCGTGTCTTCGACATGAAAAGACGATGTCCTAACCACTGGACGAAAGGGACCAAAAAGCAATTCTTCATATACCTAAGAAAAGAGAAGAGAATAGAAGTGGTTCCTTTTCTTTCTATACGAAATTCGACGATTTCGTTTGTGTTCATGTTGGCGATTTCAGATGTGAATGAGGCCGGTCGTCTCCCCTTCCTACGGGTTCCCAGTGACACATCAACCACGCCCCTTCCTTTTCTCCGATCATAAATAACCTGATCTCTTTCTTTGTCTTTCATCCCCTTCTTTCTAATTCAAAAAAGAAAGGGGGGGCGGTAAGGCGCCTATGGTTTGACAGGCAGGCTCGCAACTTACAAAGGGCACTCGCTGCTCGCAGGCCTGCTCTTTCTATTATGATTTCTATGTCTATGAAAGCTCCTTTGACTCCAGCCCCATAAGCTATTCTTTCACCAGCACCTACGAGACGACTATTGCTATTATTTTGCATTGCCATTCTTCTGGATACTTCGAGGGGATCTGTAAAGAGAAGAAATGGACAAAAAAATGAGCTAAAGCCAAGCGAACAACTCGAGTGAAAAAGCCAGGAAAGAAAAGCTCTAACTTGAGTAAAAAAGCCAATAACCAAGATAAAAAAAGCTCGGCGAGCGAGTAGGTTAGGTAAAAGACACTAAGCTAAGATTAAAGGTAAGTAACTAGTATCGATCCACGGGAGCAAGGAACAAGAAAGGTCTTGAGCTGCCAAGAAGAATGTACCTGGGTCGGGAGCAGGGGTTGGTGGAACAACTGGACAAGCCTAAGTATCTAGCTTTGCTCACCTTGTTGAAACTAGCCCCGTTGCAATAGAGAAATCCTTTCCCGTTGAGAATGAACAGCTTTACCATTCCACTGTCTTTGCTGGAACTGCTGTCCTCACTGAACTAACTGCCCGTTTCACTTGTCCCGTAGCTGGCTTGGAATAAGAAAAGTCTTTTCTTCCTTCCCCGAAAGGAAGAGTTTTGGGCTTAAGGCATAATTGCTCTATTGCGGCTACCCTTGCTATGTTATCCGATGCTGTTCACAAAGCGGCTCTTACTATAGCTATAGACCCGGCTATCTCCGAGTTGAAATTGAACCTAGCCCCGTCCATCAATCCAGAGCTCAAGACAACCGCGATACTTAAATCGCTCAAATAGCCAGCCACCTTAGACGGACACAGCCATTAGAAGAAGAAACGGAAACTCGATGGAGTACCAGAGATCCTCGACAAAGAAAGTCCCGATTCGAGGAACGGAATACATTTCCTTGATTGAAAAGACCGGTAAGAGAAAAGAAAGTAAGCATAGTCTTCTGAAAAGACCGGGAACCGTTTGATTTTCCGTCAACGAAGAACAAAAAGTAACGCTGTGCAAACTCATCTGATCCCTGTTTGGGACTTCTTCTTCATGTCACGAGCCGGAATCGAACCGTAAAATGATCATTCATTCAAAGTAGACTTTTGTCATAGGGCAAAGGAGCTTAGAAGGGTGATGTAGGGAAGTCGTAAGGGATGACCTTAGATGTTGTATGACGGAACGATGACTTAATGCTTCCATTTTTGCTTGAGAAATGACGTAGGTGATAGACTCACTCCTTCTTTCCATTTTTGATTGAGAAAGCGTCTGGCCCAAAGAGGTCTACAGTAGTGCCTTGCGAGGTCGTAGACCCGGTAACCCATCGTTCGCCTAAGATCGAAAATGCGATGTGACATCACTCTTCATTCAGTTCAGTCCATTTGCTTAACACATGCATGTCCAAAGAGATGGCGATGATCTGTCAAATCGAGATTGTGTGGGTGTTCAGTGGATCAAACCCTGTATTAATGGTTCTGGCAGGCTGCTGGCGTGGGACTTCTTTCGCTGGGCCCTTTGGACTCTAAATCCTTCCGGAGTGAGTGGTTCGATTCCACTCTCAGAACGATCAAGTCATTCCGAAAGAAAATGCAAGTGAAACGAGACGAGAATCAAATAAAATTGTAGGCTTATTTCCTAAAAGCGGTGGTTCTCGCCTCCCTGTGCCGCGGGGTGGGCGACTGCGGTTCGAGTCTTTTTCGATCGGGTAGATCCATACCATATGTTCCGGGGGGGGAGACGAGGTGTAGCGCAGTCTGGTCAGCGCATCTGTTTTGGGTACAGAGGGCCATAGGTTCGAATCCTGTCACCTTGATGTGGTATTCACAGGGGCCGAAGTGCAAAGCCCCGTAGCCTATCCGTGGTCGGGAAGGCAGGCGAAAAGCACGCACCAAAAAAAAAGAAAGCTATAATTTTCTTTTTTTCTTTTCTTCTTTGTAGTACACGAGTGAAATTGGTTACGGTGGTACACCTGTGAAATATATAAATGTTATGGTTGTACACGAGTTCCTTATATTATAGGTGTTTAAGACCGATTACGTCGGTTACACGAGCGGTAGTACAGCGAAAATGTTTTTCAATTTCACTTAGCTTGGTTACAAGCCTGGTAGGTACTACAGCGGAAATACAGTTGGTTTCACGTTAATTAGGTTATCTTGGTGGCAAACAAGTGCCTGGTAGGTTAGGTACTACGACTGAAATGGTTTATGATGGCACATACAGTACATTTAAGCTGTAGTACGTGGGCCTACTGTGGTATTGGATGTATTGGTTGTTGCCGAGTCTATGCTCGACCGCGCTCCCTCTCAGAATAGAGATCACGTTTCCCTTTACCCACCCAGAATCTGAAGTGAGTGTGGAATCTATTCTGCCTATTGGCAGATGGCTCTCTATTATCTTTCTCTGGGTCCCCATTATATTAATAAATATGAGTGTCAGGCTTGCTGTACTGAATCTCTTTATAGTCTACCTGTCAAGCACCAGATAAGGGCAAGGGCAAAGCTCCAATAGAGCACTCGGGTCTGCCCCCTGAAATAGTTCTTGACGGCTCAGACTATTTTCTAGATCCGCCACTTAGCCCTGAGGAGGGTGCCTACTCGACCCAGTCAGGTACTACTCCACCGCCGGCCCCGAGTCACTCCGCAGGGGGCGGGGCTGCACCTTCTTCAATTTCTCCTGCAGATGAGGGGGAACCAGGGAGTCCACCACGTCCTTTCGGGTCTCTGACTCTGAGTAGCAGGGATCTCATATTTCATAATTTGAGTTTGTAGTATCTGGAAAGGACCAGGAGCCCAGAGGAACTTCTCAAATTAACTAATAAAATCTATGAAGGGAAGCAATCCGTACTTTCAGAGCTTAGGCGTTTAGCTGGCCCTTTCCATGGCCAAATCAATCCTGTTCCAGGATATGGATAGTGCGGGCAATGCAATACGAAACCCCCAAACCAATTGTGAGTATAATCCTAAAATGTTTCAAAGGATCCTTCTTGACTTGCAGCTGGAAGGGATCCAGAGTAAATATTATAGCCAATTCGTAAATCAAAGGGTGGATAGCATCCCAAAAGAATCCTGGAATAATTTAAGGATTGATGAATTACCTTTAAACCAATTCAATCAAGAAAAGTTCCTGCTTTTGGGCTGCTTTGTGAGTTGGTTCCACTGGCGTAACTACCCCCGGAGGGCGATGCGGGGCGAGGCTGGGGGCAGCCGACTCAATCCTTCCAAATCACTAGAAGGCAAGTTCATTCCTCTTGTGTGCGCATGCATTATCTAATGCTAAGGACTCTACAAGAATCGGTTAAGCTTTTCGTTTTAGTTTGATCGGAGTTCGGTACCGGTAGCTAAGGCAATCCCCTCTCCTGTCCTGTCCTGTGCAAGAATGAGGAATATCTTAGCTTAGTATAGACACGTGAGTAGCTAACAGAACTGAGTAACCGACTGACAGACAGAGTAGGATGAGGGATTGATGTCTGTCTTTGATTAGCAAAAGCAGAACTCTTATAGGAAGTTGACTGAGCACTCTCATAAAACTGGTAGGGAGATTTTTTGTGGTGTTCTAGGAAAATGAGCCATGATCATGAAGTGAAAAGCACGTGGTAACAAAATCGAATGAAAAGTACAGCCTATCTCGATTAACTGATCGAAACCTAGCGCATCATGTTTTCGAGTCGCCAGGTGTTTATTCTCTTGGAAGCAAGCCAACTCTGCCCACCCAATTCTATATATCTATCTTTCTTCTTACTAGTTAGATCGGAGCCGACACAAGGAATTGAATTGGTCGACGAAGCCAACAAGCAAGGTCCACAGCGCATTAGAAACAGGGCAAGCTAATAAGTAGGTAGGGTGGGACTTGAAAACGGAGCTAACTATGCATTCCACGGATGCAATAGCCAGAATGAACTGGGGCTGGCTTTTCTGTAACTAGTCTTTCCTGCTGCCCAACATTCTACTATTCGTTCCAACTCTTCGTTCCACGGAGCTAGGAAGAAGTCCTGCAAAAAGAAGAGATGCACTTCCGGCTGCCTGATAGAGTGAACGATTTGGTACGTGGTAACGCTGTAAAGTCGATATCTCACCCATGAATAGAGGGCTGGCTAGCATCTCACCTCAAAAAAGAGAAAGTTGTCTCACCATATCATATGCTCGTTTTCTAAATCCAGTGTTATGCTCTCTTCTTTGCTTACACCTGTTACGCACCTCTTGTGCAGTGACAACACTACCCGGGAGTTTATCTTAGCTGTCTGGGACTTACTCTCCTATCCACCACTGGTACTAGTCTGTTGGCCAACACTTTAGTAATGATCTTGGACAATAAGGAAGGCTGATTGGTCTATACTTTTATTCTGTTAATGGAGTACTGTAGAAGAGTTCTCCCAACCCAAGTATCTTCGGTTTCAGTTCTCTCTCTCTTTTTGACCTGCTACTCTGCTGTTGTTTTGGCCCTTCAAGGGAGGGTTGTTGAATTTCTGAATTAAGAATTAAGTAAGTAGAGCAGTTAGGTTATGAGCCTTGCGAGCTGTATGGGGGAGAACATAGCCTTTTGGCTTGGAATAATAAGTACAAAAAAGGAAAAAATCTCAATATGACAATCTGAATTACTTGATGCAGTAACATCAGGTTGTTCTGTCGTTCGACTTATCGTTCATCTCGCTGTACTTCTCTATCGAAAGATAAGGGTTCATCGAAGAAAGGGAAGGGAACTATCCGCTCTTGTCCTTCAATGAAAGCAAGCCGGATCCGATGAAATCTTCACTCGGTAATAGTATAGAGTAGAGTGCTCCATTGATAGTGGTGGATTGGACTTCTTGAAATAGATATATATATGTGAAAGAAAGAGATGGTTTCTTGCTCGGTGAAAGGAATATCACTATCCCTCGTCCTAGGGTTTTCCTGCTTGATTCTCTTTTCAGTGAGGGATGCCCACTTAATCTTAATAAAGTAAGTAAAGAATGATCGATTCGATAGGAAGCACTGGTTCAAGGAATAACCCTTGGATGCTGATCTCTGGTTAAAGGATTAACCGTCGGATAGCGAGCTGGAATCGAACCAGCAATTGAATCTTGTCGCTACTTTGGCGGAGTAGACCGAGGGGGAATGTAGAGTATAGTTTACGACAAAAGGTGTTCTAGGACCAAAGGATCGAAGAGTGCGGCCTACTGTACTTGAGGATTAGGAATATGGAAGATAGGGTTCTCCTAAGACCTAAGAATAGTAGAGAAGCAAGGGTTAATAGAAGCACCGCTGATGTTGGTCCAATCTAGCTGGGCTGGATAAGAATCGGGAAGACTCGGGCAAACTGGCAAACATCGGATGAGATTGCACCTTACAACATAGAAGGAAGAACTAACATAACAATCATCTCAAAAATCCAGATGAAGGAGAGAAGGCAGCATACAAATAATAAATAGAATATCTAGGGTGGTAACACCTGCAACTCGGCAAGGAGAAGGAATCCCTGTAGTAGCGAGCAGTGTGATTAGATAAACCGTACCCCCTGAGGGGCCTAGCGATACGAACCGGTTGAATAGAAGAGCTTCCTTGGTTGGAACAGAAGATAGAAGCTGATTAGAAAACAGATGAGAGGCGGGCAGCATTGAGAAAAGTACTATACTTAACTTAGTTTTAGTTAGGGTCGGTTTGACTAAAATAAGTGAGTGGGACTCGCGAACTGGACAGTAAAGTGACAATAGGGTGGTCACTCGGAATACTTTTGTTAGGGAAAGCCTAGTAAAGTGGTCAACTAATAAATATTGTCAATAAAGAAAGGACTGGATCAGAGAAGTATGATGTAGTCCCCTTCCCTGGGTATCACGAACGGGGCATCACAACCATCATATCATTCGAGGAATGTTTCCATTCCGATACTGGCATCCGGAGTCCTCCCTACTGATCCTTCGGAGCCGGGGTGCAAAGGAAGCAAGAGCACTGGGAGTACGAATATCCTTAGTCCGAGGAAGGGTGCTATATCGGTGGTGCAGTTCTTACACATCATTATATCCATATTGGAAATCAAATAATCACCTGGCCCACCCCGATTCTCGAGAATCGAAGAGCTGACTTGCATTCGAGGGTAGTGTTAAGCAACTTCCGGATATGATCGATAGGTTTCACCGTCATGCAAAGCAAATAGGAGAAAGAAGAGAAGTAGCACCCGCTGGGCAGGATAAGTATCTATCAGTTGGCCATCTCCGCCTAGGCCGGCGGAGACTATCCATAGGTTAAGTTGGTTCTGGTTGGAGGATTAACCCTCTGATTGTGATGCTTGGCTTTTGGGCCTCGGAAAGGAATAAAACTAGGCAAGCAAGGAGGGGATAAAGGACCACGGAACGAGGTAAAGGGCAACCCCTTGACCGAGTGAAGGCGAGCCCGGATTCAAAGTAAGATGGATTGAAAAAAGACTCCTAAAACTGCCCCCGCTGGGGTAGATAAAAAACCTTTGTCCATGGCCTTACCTTGTAGGAAAGGATCGCTCGCTACTGGTAACCGTTAATTCGTAAAACGTATGTTTCGTAGGAAGCGGAATCCCGTGGAAGAATCAGTTTTCTCGCTGCGCTGGCTTATGTGATGTGGTTGGTCAAGCCTGCCTTTAAACGCAAGAAATCAAGCTAGGATTCTGGAAACCGGAAGGGTATTCCCAAGCTCACATTCCACTTCTGCAGCAGAGCTAATAGAGATTTGCAGAAAGGGATATGCAGACTAGATGCACGCTAAAAGTGCCAGGTTCCAGTCAAGAAGCAAGGCAAGAGATCCGCGGAAGAGATCCTGATTGTAGGTCCCGTTCCCTCAGATAGACTGGCCTATTTTGCCCCAGCTTCCGAGACCGGACTCGAGGAAGCTGCCCCTCCTGACAGGGATTGGACGTGAAGGATGGAGCATCCGAACATTGAATTCGAGCTAAGATTCTAACGAACAGCTGGAATAAAGAACCTATCCTTTCAGGAATAAGGAATGAGAAATGGAACAGAGAGTGGTTGGATGGAGTATAAAATCTAAAGGTTATATTATATATAGTAGTGGGAAGAAAAAAAGACAAGAAAACGATTGAATGTCAGGCAAAACAGTTCTGTAAGTCGCGGATCAAAGCCTGAAGTGAAGTGCCTGGTTGTCTTAGTATTATAAGTAAAGCATTTCATTCTCCGGTTTTGATTTCATTCTCTTTTGTGACGGTCTACTTGCTTGTGCTAAGGCTGCTGGAATGAGCCTTCTAAGAGTAGGTTTTGAGACAAGATCTTGATTGATCACTTAGTCTACCTTTTACTCATTTCTTCGAACCTCTATAAGTGTAAGAAAAGAGTGCATGTACTTTTAGTGGACTTTACTTTTTTCTATAGTGTGAGAGTACTTTCTGTTCAATCCAGTCGCTCCAGATCTGCCTGAGACAAAGCCTATAAGATCGTTATTAAGTAATGAATTTGCAAATAGAGAACTAAACTATAGGAATCAATCCAATTCTCGTTCTACAACAAGAAGAAGATCCATGAACTGGAACGGATGGAAGATAGCACTAGAAGTAAAAGAAATATTGAAAGGTGCGAAGCAATCACATCGCAACAAATAGGTATGTATTACTTTGAGTTTCTCGCTGAACTCCACTGGACACCGACCTCCTAAAACTGACCTCTCTGCTAATTCGAATCGAGGCTTACTGCCGCTTGGTACTATACTTCTTCCTGCCAGACTCTTTCAATACCCAGCCCTCTTAAGTGTTTTCAAACTTGGCTAGTTTCTTCGAGAATGGAAGCTTTGTCCTACGGCCTGCAAATTCTTCTGCTCCTAAAGGAAGTTTCTGACCCAGCTTTAGATGATAGAGGATTTGACAAAGAGACCTCTTCCTGCCATACTGATCGACTATTCTCTTGAAATGCCATCTCATCCTTTGGCCTAGCTTTTTCATTTCTTCCTTATTGGATTCAAACTGTTTCAAAAGTTTGGTACTTGGTACAAAGTATATACCAACTTTCCTGGCTTCCCTAGAGGTTGTATTAAAGCCGGCTTGCCTAACAGCCTGCTCTTCTTTCCCAGACGAGCGAGACGGATTGTGGATTGAGTTTGAGTTCTTTTGCCGCTTGCGATTGATTAAGTTACATTACCTGCTGCACCGAGCATTGATTTGAACGAATTAATTACCAGACCCCATGGTACTTTAATGTGAATCCTGAGTCTAAGAGCCACTCAGTCGACTGAGGTAGAGAAGGCACTGATGAAATCTGAGACGGCACTGGTTGCGCAACTAAGGCGTGAGCGAGGGTCTCTTTGTGGTGGTCTTTCACCATCTTCCTTTTGATTGGCCTATATCTTAGAATCCGGTCTTTCGCTGTTCCCACAGTCCCTTAGTCCCGTACCGGCTGTCGGTCTATCTCATATTCGCAGAAGAAGGAACTTGCCATGCTGGAAGTGTAATTAAGTAGGCGGCTGGTCGTAGAATAGTCTTTGAAGTAAGTGCTGTTGCAGTTGTAGAACCATTGATTCTTCCTCGCAAACCTTTCATCCCCGCTGTCTAGCTCTCTCCTAGTCCAAAGCGAATTCCATCGTATCCGCCTTTGAGGAAAAGACCGAATCCGTCTTTGAGCCATCCTAAGAAATCCTCGTAGGTAATCTCCGCAAACCGGCATCCAATAGAGTTTTGAGTTGTCTGTCTCTTTATTGCCTAGAACTGGCCAATGAGGTTGATCCAAACAGATCCATGGAAGTATCACAATAAACAGATGCAAGAGAGAAATCGAACTAGGAAATCCACGGAAGGGAAGATAGCCACCTCGAATCCTGAGACCTATTAGACTTCCACTAGACTAGGAAATATCTCAAAAGATCCTCGGCATGGTTCCTTGCGGCAGGGTTGATACGGTTTCTTGGTCAGGTTGGTAAAACTGATGGATAAAGACTGGGTTTTGTGTTGAACACATAGCACGATGGGCCTTGTGAGTTCCCTGAAAGGAATGATTGTGAACAAATTTACGATTCCTCTTCATCGTCATCTATCTTTGTGGCTTAAACCTGAATCCTGTTTGCGATGTTAGTACTGTGATATCTACTGACCCATGTACGCAGCAAGGGTCGATCGGATGCTGATTTCAGCTCCCATATAAAAGAAAGCAAGGCAGTCATGAAAAACTGTCATGCTTTGTTAAAATGATTTTAAGTTCAGACCAATCTGTTATTCAAAGATCTACTTTTACAGATACAGATCATACTTCACCTTAATTTTGCGATGACTAAAATATTGCAAAAACGATTTACTTATACCCGTACCCGTCGAGAGTTTCTTTTTATATGATAATTCGAGATTGCTCTACCGGACCTGAATACTTGATTCATTAAGGTCGTCACCCTATACCCGGAAGTCTCTATCGTTTTCTTTGTCTGTTAAGCGGGTTAGGACTCCCTAAATCAAACAGCAATCGCTGTTTATCAACCACTCACGGCGACACCGAGATCTTCGACTTAGCTCCCTCCCACAGGTCATCCCCCCGGGGCGGAAGATAACGAAAGGGAGACAAAGTCCTAACTAAATCAACACACAATAACCTAAACCTTCTACCCATTCCATCCATCATATCCGTCGAGTCGAGGAGATTCGTTCTTATCTATAGATAAGGCAAGAGAGAACTTATGCCCTCGCAGATGGAGAGGGATTCGAACCCCCGGTATTCCTATCAATACTTCGGTTTTCAAGACCGACTCTTTCAACCGCTCAGACATCCATCCCTGCGCTCGCCCGCCCTATCTATCTGCGCGCTGGCAGGTAGGGGCAACTCTATGTGATTCGCTACGCTTACTTGCGCCCCACCCCGTAAGCTGACTCTATTGCCTAGCACACTTTTCCGGTAGTACGAATCGCTACGCTTCGCTTCTTTCTATATGATAATATGCACCGTCGGTTGCTGCGCTCCCTGCGGGTAATAGCAAGAGAGTGAAGAACGAACGATCCTAAAAAAAGTAAGCAGTGAATGAGTCCGACTCGAGTTCGTGAGTCAAAGGCGTGGCAAGAGAGCGAGTTCGACTCGCGAACGATCCGCAAGTGAAGGACCGATCCTTTAACGCCAGTACTGTTGCGAGACTGGTACTTGGCGGCTCACGAGCAACATATAGACTAAGGTTGCCCATCACTCCCTCGCTCCTTTTTGAAGGCCCACCGCTCCCCCTTTCTTTAAGTATCTATCCCGGCTTGCATTTTGGGGCGAGTACTACAGTTCCTCCATAATCACACAGAACGCCCAGCTTCGCAGAGCTGCTCTCTCCCCAGTCCACAGCAAGGTGTGGAATCTGGATCTACTGTGTGTTCTTACTCTATTGGATCAAGTCAGATACTAAGCCTTCTACTACTACTACTACTACTTAGGTTAGGAGATAAAATGCTAAATTTCAGAGATTGGACTCTCTTACTGTGTTTTTTCAGGGCTGTTCCCGAGCCAGGTTCCCTGGATCCATTCTGACCTAAATGGATGAATGAAGAAGGGGGCGAGCAGATACGACGGCCACACACTTCTTTTTAGCCGAATAAAGCCGGATCTACTACACAGCTAGGATCAGAGAAAGATTGAGAAAGCAAGATCAAACCTACTCTACTGTCGATTCAAAAGGTAAACTGCCCCCGAAGACTACTTTATTTTATCAATGAATGGATCAAAGAAGGAGGCTCTATCTATGTCATCGTATATAAGGGAAGAAGCCCGCCCCTGACCTAAATGGATGAATGAAGAAGCTAGCCCGGGTAGGGTAGACTTTAAGAGCTCTTGCTCTGCCTATCCGTCTCGCTCCGTCTTGGAGGAAAGATACGAAGGGCCTACTCTTTTCATTAAAGCCCTACTCTTAATATAATAATAGTGAAAGCCTCCTTCTCTTACCTACTTTGACTCATATCTTCGGTATACCTCAATACAAGACAAGCACTGGAAAGGATATTCAAGAAAAACCGGGCTATCGCCCTATCTAAGCGGGTTTCCCCTCTCCTCTACGGGAGTCCTCTCCTGTAGACGCTTCATCGTTTAATTTCGTATCCTTTTCCTCTTCCCCTTTCTCTCTCTTGCTACAGGGACCGGGAAAGGGGATACTCCGAAAGGGATCCTTCTCCGCAAAGGAAGCGGGCCCCGAGCCCTCCTACTGATCAGAGGTTCGAAGGCTGGCCCCTCGGAAGGGTTCGACAGCCACCTCAGAGCACTCGGGCTCCGCGCCCACTACTGATCAGAGGTTCGAAGGCTAGCCCCTCGAAAGGGTTCGACAGCCGCCTCAGAGCACTCGGGCTCCGCGCCCACTACTGATCAGGGGTTCGAAGGCTGGCCCCCCGAAGAGTTCGATAGCCGCCCTAGAACATGCAGAGCGAGGGATGACTCTGGGTACGTCCGATACATGGCCGAGGCTCGGGCTATGCTCCCGAGGTACCCTAGGACATTTCCGAGACCAGCAGGAGCGATTCTGTAACGGAATCCCATCAAAGGAAGGCATCGAGCCCTCGAACCCTATCAAACGGGACCAGGTCCGGCAAATCACCTGCAGGTACTTTTGGAGCGCGCCTCTGGGCCACTAGCCGACCCTTATCTAACGGGGCACGGGCGTCCACTCGGATCACCCATTAGCAACTCACTGGAGACACCATGTTCGGCGCCCTCTGAGGGCAACATGGCGCTTTCCCCCCTCCTCCTTGCGGAAAGGCGACGAAGGGGTGTATGACAAAAGCCGAGTCAGTCCTTGATCGTCCTCTCGCTCTGTGCAGAGGCTCGGGGGCTGCTCTCGCAAACCCGGCTCCGGCCAAACGGTTGACAGCGTCAACATACCAGCCCGAGAACTCGGAACCTGACCATGCACCCGGGCTACGATCAGATCGCATGAGGGAACAACCAGACCGGCCGAGGCACCACGAAAGGCATTAAGACCTCGGAGGAGTCAAACCACTCCTTCGAGGCCTCGGGGGCTACACCCGGCGGGTGCGCTCGCGCGCACCCACCGGAACAAAATGTAACCGAGAAAGGCCGGTCCCCTTGCAAAAAAGTGTGACAAAGCCTCCAAGCGAGTACCAACACTCCCTTTGAGGCTCGGGGGCTACTGTCGGGGACCATAATTAGGGGTACCCCCGAGACTCCTAAACTCAGCTGGTAATCACCATCAGCACAAGCTGCAAAAGCCTGATGGGCGCAATTCAGGTCAAGGCTCCGTCCACTCAAGGGACACGATCTCGCCTCGCCCGAGCCCAGCCTCGGGCAGGAACAGTAGACCCAGGCGGATTCACGCCTCGCCCGAGGGCCTCCTCAAGCAACGGGCGCACCTTCGACTCGCCCGAGGCCCAGCTCAAGCAGGCTTCGCAGTGAAGCAACCTTGGCCAGATCGCCTCGCCAACCGATCGTATCGCAGGAGCATTCAATGCAAGGATCGCCTGACACCTTATCCTGACGCGCGTTCCTCAGTCGGTAGGGCCGAAGTGACCGCAGTCACTTCGCCCCTCCACTAACTGACCTCACAGGAAAACAGCGCCGCCTGCCCTGCTCCGACTGTTGTGCCACCCGCCAGGGTGAGGCTGGCAGCAGCCGAGTCCAGCCTCAGGCGCCATAGGAAGCTCCGCCTCGCCCGACCCCAGGGCTCGGCCCCCGCTCGACCTCGGAAGGCGGTCTCTGCCTCGCCCGACCCTAGGGCTCGGCCTCAACCTCGACCTCGGAAGACGGTCTCCACATCGCCCGACCCTAGGGCTCGGCCTCAACCTCGACCTCGGAAGACAGTCTCCGCCTCGCCCGACCGCAGGGCTCAGCCTCAACATCGACCTCGGAGGAATCTCCGCCTCGCCCGACCCCAGGGCTCGGACCGACCACGCTACAGGGGGGTACATCATTACCCTACCCCTAGCAAGCTCAGGCTAAGGGGAACAAGACCAGCGTCCCATCTGGCTCGCCCCGGTAAACAAGTAATGATGGCACCCCGCGTGCTCCCATGAAGACGGCGGTTCTCAGCCCCCTACGGAAGCAAGGAGACGTCAGCAAGGTCCCGACAGCCTCGACAGCTGTGCTTCTACAGGGCTCAAGCGCTCCTCCGACGGCCACAACATCACATGCACAGGGCACTAGCACCTCTCTAACAGCCACATCGGCATGTACATAGGGCTCTAGCTCCTCCTTGCCGGACACGTTAGCATATTGCTACACCCCCCATTGTACACCTGGACCCTCTCCTTACATCTATAAAAGGAAGGTCTAGGGCCCTCGTACGAGAAGGTGGCCGCGCGGGAGGACGAGCCGACGAGTAGGCTCTCTCCCTCTCTCGCGAATGCTTGTAACCCCCTACTGCAAGCGCATCTGCCCTGGGCGCAGGATAACACGAGCCGCGGTTCCCTTTTCCCCCTTGTGTTCCATCTCGCGCCGACCCATCTGGGCTGGGACACGCAGCGACAATTTACTCGTCGGTCCAGGGACCCCCCGGGGTCGAAACGCCGACACTTAGAAACCAGTATTGGAATCGTCAGGACTAGAACGCTAGACCTAGGACAAAAGGCCTTAGGAATAGTGGGGAAAACAAGTGGCTAATTAAGTAGGCCATATGGGCCAGTTTTAGGATTGCAAGGATGCCTTAAAAGCACCCTTCTGATTGGTGAGGAGACGTTCTATCCAGCATGCATGCATTATAAATCATGAAAAGATTTTAAAGGAAAAAGTATCCAAGTGTGAATGTAGCGAATAGGGTTAATAATAAATAAGAGTAGAATCAAATCTAACCCACCTCATTTTAACAACCCGGGCACATGTTTTTCCTTTCCACTACCGTAACGTTTACGTCTAATCCTCTTCCACAGATGACTTCACCCACCCCCGCCAACGGAGGAGACACTCGTTTCAGTTCTGATTTCCTTTCCCACGAGGGTTTCCCTTCCATCTTGTGGGAGGTGCTCAGCTCCACCGGTTACCCTACACCCCCTTTGTATACGGTGCAGCTGTACGAGGAGCATCGGGTGCCACATTGCCGAGTCTGGCTGACTCTAGAGGCTCACCCTCTACAGCCTGGCTGGCGTTCCTTTGACTCCGAGACTATTGGATTCAGGTCGGATGACACCACCGAGGCTGCAGCTATGAAGACCCTAACGACCTTCTGCGGCTACCATCCCTTGGAGATGGTAATGCACCCACTGGGACTCTTCCCCGCTGAGAAGAGGGATGACCCCATGTGGTGCAATCGTGCGAGCCATGTGAAAGACGTGTGGGCTATGCATCCCGACCAAGTTGGGAGGATCACTGTTCAAAGCATGAGCGCACTGTACCGCCTTTAGGCCCTACAGAGCGACGCCATGGCGCACCTTGCTAACCTCGCTCAGACCACTAAGCTCACCCTTGATAGCAGAGAGGGCTTCATGGTCGACCTGTCTTTAGAGTTGGTGGAGAAGGACCTACAGGTGGAACAGTTGAGCCAGCGCATCGCCACCCTAGAGCAGTAGGTGGAGATCCAGGACAACACCATTGATGTCCTGGAGAACCAGTTCTGTAATGTGCAGGAGAAGCTTGAGGAAGCTAAAAACCACCTAGAGATGCACCACCAGGATATGGAGGCAAACGAGGCTGAAAGCGAGGGAGAGGAGGCTCCCGAGGAATTAGAACCAGCCCCTGGTACCAATGCGACTCCCTCTGAGATGCCCCCTTCACCCGCATCCAGTGTCGCTTCTACCACTCATGGTTGATGGGTTAGCTTGATGCACTAGGAGGATAGAGACCCACGTGAGCTTAGTTGGCATCAGATTTTGGACTAGGCTTATGGGTACTTTCTGTAACACCTCTGGTGTTACTGTCACTAAAACTTGAGCATAACATCATGTGCATGGGCAAATCATGTGTTTGTTACACCTTGAGTGCATTCACTAGGAAAGAATTCAAACAAGTTGTACTAATGTGACTGATGTGTGGTTAACTCTGGGGTAGAGTACTTAACCCTAAATGGGGCTTATGAGTGAAAATGAAGCGCAAACAAGTTAAAACCACAAAACTCATTAGGAATGGTCATAAGATATCGTCTTTAATAGACTTTAGTGACCCTAAAACCCTAAAGTGCTAAAAACCCTAAAAAGACCCCTAGAAAACCCTAAATTGGAACCCTAGGGGGCTAAGTGTAAATTTTGTGCACTTTTGGACCCAAGTGCTAATACCCAAGTAATGCAACACCATAAACTATGTGTTTCTCCCATTTAAGGATTTGCAAGTCAAAATGGTGAGAATTGGACTTATTTGCAAAAAGTACTCTTTGAGCATCCTAGGGTTAAGTCTGAAATTCAGTGAACTTGGGGCATCTTTGGAGCCTTATATCTTTTAATCCATGAGGATTTTGTCTTGGACCAGTACATCAAGATGATAGAGCTATGATAGGAGAATAAGTTTGATTAAAAGACTCAACCCTAAAACCTAGAGGAGTTTAATGAAAAAACCCCTCAAAGTGGAGCTGTCAGACTAAGGTTCTATAATTTTCTGAAGATCAGTGGAGTAGGGTCGACTTTGGGGCCATGTGGAGCTCAAATTAATGGGTGTTTAACTAAAACGTCTGTAACAAAGTTAAAACTGGTTTGTAGTAGAGTAACTTTGATGCAGTTGGCTTGCTAGGGTATTGTACAAAAATCAGAGAAATAGTGCGATGAAGTTGAGCTGTCACATACAAGCTATGCGAATGGGGCAATACTGAAAATCGGATTCAGAATGTTATGGCTTCAGTGAAATGCAGTCGAATTGAGAACACCAGATCTGAGGATTTATGCAGAATTGATCCATGAATCCTATAGTAAACCTGAAGACTGTTGTTTGGTGAACAATTTTTATTAATGAAGATCACCCTGTTCTTACAAGAATTAAGAGAAAGAGAGGGTGAAAGGAGGTCGGTTCAGTGAAACGATGAAGATCAGAGCGCAGGAAATATTTGAAGAACGAAGAAAAGATCTGAGGCACTCTGGATTTGGATGTGCTCGAGTGAATTGGAGGAAGGATCGACCGCGACGAGATAACTAGGAGCCGTGTCACGGTTCCGCGAACTTGGCCGGAGCCTGACCGGAGATATTTCACCAGCGGCCACCGTGGCTCGGTTCTTTTGTCACCGTGTCACTTACTCCGCCATTCTACCTCACTGTGTTCCTTTGTTACGTGGTCACCATGCGTTAACGATGTGTTTCGTGGCCGCTGATCGTTAGCCGGACCGCCGTGCCTATAAATAGCGCCATGAACCCCGGTGAGGTACTCACAATTTCAGCAGTGAGCTCGGTTGAAGCTAAAATTCGCGGGATCCTCTCCACCTCTCCCCAAATTAGTTGCGCACGGTGAATCGGTAGCCCTTTGCGACCGTATAGCCCCAACATGACCCCCTAATTCCACCAGAGATCGTCGCGACGCTGTTTTCCCCTTCTAAGACACCTTCGAGCACGAATTCTCCGCGCTCCGTGGCCAGCCGTCTCCAGATCTGCTCTCGCTCTCCTTAGTCATGTTTTAGCACCCACGCATGCTTGTGATACTCATCCGCTCAACCCTTTGTGCTTGACCACACTCAATCAACCGGAACACTTTGAATTGTATTCGGTATTCGCCGTCACCATGGTTAGGTAAATCCAGGGCCGTATTAGTTCAATTAAGGCTTGTTCTAGGTTCGCCTCGGGTCGGTAATGCTTGCCCATTAGTTAATTTGGGCAACCAATGCCGGTCATGGCCAGTCCGAGCAACAAGGTGGTCGGCGGCGAGCGCGTCATTGCCAGGGTTCGTTTTGGAGAAGAAACAGAAAACAGAGGACCTTAGTGTAAATGTCAGAGAGACGCGTGAATAGTACCGAGGACTTCTCTTCTGATTTTTGAACCGATAGGGGCTTTTCTTCAAAAACCAACTGCGCGGTCGTGAGCGCGCCTAGATTCTGCATAGGCCTGGGCTGGTTGGGCCGGTGTCGGCCCAATACTGTTGATGCTTTTCCTTTTTCTTTTTCTGCCAGACTTAGGAAATTCGTATAAAATTATAGAAAAATGCTAAAAATATGAGACCAATTTTGTTGGACTCCTAAATTTCTATAGTATTTAATAAAAATAGTTCTAGGATTTTTAGTCCAAACAAGGAATTATGTAGTATTTAAAAGAGCTTAAACCTATACCTTTGGAATTTTAGAAAATACTTGGTGACTCCAAAAATCACCAAACTTTTTAGATAAGCCTAATATGATATTTAGATCCTATGAGTGAAGTTTGACTTGCTCTGGACATTGTTTGATTCCTAAACCCAAACCCTAGCTCCTTAGGGTAAAACTGTGCAACCCTACTAAGGTATTAACCTAGAAAACCATAGTGTCCCTAGTGCATCGTGAAGGAAAATTGTATTCAAGACATAACTTGATATACCCTTATTGCCATTGCATTTCATAAGCATCACATGAGCATTCATGGTTGTTGGGGGCATGCTTCTTCGTTGAAGGTCCTCTAAGCAAAAACACCTTCGGCAGGACGGCACATAAGAAGACACAACACAAAGGTACAGACCGAAGCTACGATCCAGGGAGCTTCGGCATAACAACATGCCTCGAGCCGAAGGGCTGCACCTACTTAAAGAGGAAAAGACTGATCAGTTCATGATAGTTTGTGTCACGTTTATAGTTAGTTATCAAGGGTATGAATGTAATTTCAACCGGCCTGCGTCCCGTGCCTATAAATAGATGAACAGTAACCCTGTACTGTTCACGCTGACTTGTATTCGCTCGCACGTCACACTTGGATTTTCACCTTCTGTCAAGACGAAGGTATAAATGTAATTCAATATTGTTCATGTTTATTCATGATGATATAATAAAAATATTCTAAAGATGTCATATGATTATTCACGTTATTTTCCATGTTTCATATGCTTCTACTTTCATTATTATATATTGAGATGATGAAGGTACGTCCTTCATAACCTTCGTCTGAAGATCATTATATCCTAAGGGAGATAATGCTTCGAAGGACGAAGGTCTTTAATTATTAACATTTCGTGTTGTGTTGTTCTTAACTCATAGCATTTGAGAACAAGTTCCCAACATTGGCGCCCACCTCCGGTGAACTCACTTCCACTATTGAGTGGATGGCTTCGTTCAGCAACCAAGTTGTAGCACCTTCGGCTATGAAGCTGGTTGTGGCGGATCCTCCCAAATTATATAGCCCACATGCACCTATCCTTGTCTCAAAGACCTCAAACAGCTATGCATGTGTGCCCGATAACTTAATAGGATCTGTCCGAGTGTCCCAGGGGACCTCGGATAAACCACTACCACCAAGATCGCAAGATTAAGTAAACACAAATCACATACCAAAGTTTTTGCAGCGGAATTTTTATTACAAGCTTTCAAATTACAATAAGTTTACATTATCGGAGTGATTACAAATGTGATTAAAATATTATACTTTGAAATGTTATAAAATATTTGTAAGTTTGGATTACATGCTAGCATAAGTGACAATCCTCAAAGAGAAGATAAAGATGGGATGTACTTATATAGGAAGGCCGGTGGGCACTTAGCACCATCAATAGCGGCACAAACCTAGTACCTGCAACAACATGGGTCGAAAAACCTAAGTACGAAGTGTACTTTCGCATGTCTTACCCGACTAAGGAAAAAGACTCTCAAGGATATGCTGGCTGATTAGGAATCAAGGTAAGGCTAAGCAATAATCAAGGTCTCATTTTGCAGAAACGCTTACTAATAGTGGATCCTTAAGCCATCTTTTAATTATCAATTCAAGTTCTTACCTGATTCTAGATTTTCCAGATCTAAAGCATTCACTTGTCCTATCTAGCTTTCTTTTAGCCAATTCATCTTTCACTTATTAACTACGATGAGTGGTCGGAGGGTCAAGTCTCCATAACCGAGGAGCAACGACGATTCGAACCGATTATACCCAGCTGGGGATTCCTAACCACATGACATATGTAGCACCACTACAAAATGGCCCCCCCTTTAGCAATGTATATATGTGTTGGTACAAGGCTATATAAGCGTTGCTAGGGTCTATACCAACGCATAATTATGTGTTGCCTATACTGCCGTTGCTAGGGGCTACTGCAACGCTTGTACATACGTTGGTAAGTCATATAAATAAGCGTTGGTAAACTGCAACAGATTTTTATAAGATACAACAACACTTACATGTGTTGGTGCCGCCCAAGACCAGCTCGTTATCATAGGATGCTACAACGTTTAGTTTCGAGTTGTAGCAACAATTTTATCCGTTGCAAGCGATAAACCAATAAAAAATATTTGAATATTTTATTTTGAGGTTAAGATTACAACACGCTGAACAATGCACATTTGATATTTCTGGAATCATCCACACACACATGGCAAATAAGCAAAATATATATATTTAAAATCAATAGTTGCATTACAAAAAGTTGATCCATAGTTTCTTATATAATTGCACACAACATGGAGACTGGGACTAAGCTGCTAATTAGAGGGTGCAGACGAGAAGAAAAAGGTTGTTCAACTGTGGACATTTTTTCTAGAAATCTGAGCAGAGGCAATTATCCCTAGCGCTGTCGATGACAATCCTTTGAATGGAGGGGATAGCTAGGGGCATAGGAAAGCTCCACCTCCACAGTAAGTGCCGCAACATGGGAGCGCCAGGTTTATTACAAAGAAAGTTCGAAGTACATATTCATGCATCCTTAAATCTTTCGTTGCCACTGTGTTTTGCGGTGAGGATGGGCACAAGCACGTCTAAAGTTCCTTCAATTCACCCTTGCAAAAGAATTAGAGTACTCAATAAACATCATCGAAGAAGTATTTGACATGTTTTTTTGACAAATAAATAGAGACTAGAAGAAGGAAGCGCCCTACCAGGCGGATGTACCAGCCACTTATACATAGACCTTAATTGAATATTTTCTCTATAAATAATAGGAAAGTACTCTATACCTTTGCACTTAATTGGTGCCTACTGTCTTGCTTTACCATCTCCATAAGCACTGTTGCAGTTCATCAGCTCTGCAAAAGCAAAAGCAAGCAAGGAAAAAGGTAAAACAACAGTTCAATTAAAAAGAAAATATCCAACCTTCTTTCTGAGACCGTTACATGTCTAGCCCTATCTGGAGTTGACTGTCCAGTGGAGTGTCACCTGGTGCATCATAGTCATCAATTTAGACTTTAAAATACATATTCTATCAATTTTGTTGTCACGAAACAAATCATATTCCTTACAAAGTATGCATCTCATAGAATGCAAGAAAACAAAGAATAGTAAAAAATACAGATGAGTACACCACCTAACTTTTTAAATTATATTTCCTATTAAGTGTCAAAATTTCTATCAAATCACTTGGTGAACCCTTAGAAGATACTCGTGTTGTCAAGAAGTTTCTAAGAGTTGTGCCACCCCAGTTCAATCAAGTTGCTGTCTCAATCGAGATGTTCTGTGATGTCAAGACACTTTCAGTTGAAGACCTAGTTGGAAGGCTTCAGGCAGCTGAAGATCGGTTTGAAGACAAACTGGAGCAAGTCACAGACAAAGCAGGAAGACTGCTACTAGCTAAAGATGAATGGTTGGAGAAACACAAGCAAAGGTTTCAGTCCAATTCACACAAGAACAGTAATAGTGGAGGGACAAACCAGTGGAAGGCAAAGGTTTCTAACAAATCTGAAGGTGCTAGCTCTAGTACTCCTCACAAGGTCAAATTGACATCACAAGGAACACCCAGAAGAAAAGGGAGATGCAGAAACTGTGGCATCTATGGTCATTGGGCAGAAGACTGTAAAAGACCAAAAAGAGATAAGAAGGATCACAAACAGCAGGAGGCAAATGTTGCAGTTGGAGTTGTGGAGAATGCAGCACTACTCTTCGCTGAGGTGCAAGACTCATTAGGTGGAAGAAATACACCTGTCTGAAGAAAAAGTAGTGCCTGCAGTCTGTTCAGATGAAGTCTGGGTATTAGACACTGGAGCTAGTAACCACATGACAGGCACCAAATCTACACTTACTCAACTTGATGACACTGTCAGTGGGTCAGTGAAGTTTGGTGATGGGTCTACTGTCAAAATCTGCGGACTAGGTTCGGTGGTGATGAAAACCAGACAAGGTGACCACAAGGTACTCACTAGTGTGTACTACATTCCACAATTGAAAAGCAACATAATTAGTCTTGGACAACTAGAGGAAGCAGGTTGTGACATCAGACTATTTGCTGGTAGACTGAAAGTATTTGATCCAGAGTATAACCTGTTGGTTAGTGCACCTCGCACTGGGAACAGACTGTACACAGTACAGTTGAGTGTGATACCTCCAGTTTGTTTGCTGTCAAAGCTAAATGATGCAGCTTGGCTATGGCATTCAAGATTTGGTCACCTAAATTTTAAAGCTCTAAGAAATTTGGGAGTGAAAGGAATGGTAGAAGGGATGCCCATTGTGGACAGACTTGAGCAAGTTTGTGATGCATGTACTTTGGGAAAGCAGCATAGAGCACCATTTCCAAAGACATCGCTTTACAGGGCAAAGAGGGGTCTAGAATTGTTTCATGCTGATCTATGTGGCCAGATTAGACCACAGACAGTAGGTGGAAACCTCTATTTCCTATTAGTAGTTGATGATTTCAGCAGGTTTATGTGGATTGAACTCCTGAAGACAAAAGGTGAAGCTTTGTCATGTCTGGTCAAGATCAAGCAGAGAGCAGAAGTAGAGCTAGAAAGCGAGTTGAAAGCCTTGAGGACAGATAGAGGAGGAGAGTTCAATTCAAGGATGTTCACTACATTTTGTACTGAACAAGGCATAAAACACTTCACCACAACACCCTATACTCCTCAACAAAATGGGGTTGTTGAACGAAGAAATCAGTCAGTTGTCGAGATGGCTAGATGTCTACTAAAAGGCAGGAGTGTGCCACCAAGATTCTGGGGTGAAGCAGTCACTACAGCTGTATATCTTCTAAACAGGTCTCCTACGAAAAGTGTCACAGGGATGACCCCCTATGAAGCTTGGTATGGGAAGAAGCCTTATGTCAGTCACTTGAAGACTTTTGGCTGTGTAGGACATGTAAAGAAGGATGGCCCTAGTATTGAAAAATTATTAGACAGATCTGCTAGAATGGTAATGGTGAGGTATGAGCCAGGATCAAAAGGGTACAGGATGTATGATCCCTCTACTAACAAACTTGTGATTAGCAGAGATGTTAAGTTTGAAGAGGGAATGGGATGGAATTGGGGAGAACTGGAGGATAGTCAAAATACTCAGTTGCCTGATGAAAATTCAGAAACTACAGTCTTTCAGTTTCAATTTAATGCTCCTGATGAAGCAATCCAAGACCCAACTACATCTGATCAAGTTGGTGAGAATTCGGGGGGGAATCATCTGCCACCTCCCTCACCACTGACTCCACAGGTGCAGCCTTCAACATTAGCTTCAGGTTCAGCTGCAAACAACCTTCAAAATTCTGATAACACTGAAAGTTCAGGCATGGTTCCACTGAGATACAGAAATTTATCAGACTTGTTTGATGCTACAGAAGAGATTCATGACTTCGAATACAGTCTGATGTGTATGCTTGTTGTTGATGAACCAGTGTCTGTTGAAAGTGCTTTAGTAGATCCGAATTGGAGAGTAGCTATGAACTTAGAATTACAAGCAATAAAAGCTAACAAGACATGGAGTTGGTCAGAACTGCCAAATGGACAGAAAGCCATAGGACTGAAGTGGGTTTTTAAACTCAAGAAGAATGCAGCAGAAGAAGTACTTAATGAAGTGTTTGCTCCAGTTGCCAGATTGGAAACAGTAAGAGTCCTACTTGCTCTGGCAGCACATGGTAACTGGCAGATTCATCACATGGATGTAAAAACAGCTTTCTTGAATGGTGATTTGAGAGAGGAAGTATATGTGTCCCAGCCACCAGGCTTCCAAGATCCAGGGAAGGTTAAGAAGGTCCTGAAATTACACAAGGCCCTATATGGTTTGAAACAGGCACCCAAGGCTTGGAATACAAAATTGGACAGTGAACTGATCTCTTTGGGTTTTGAAAAATGCAGTGTGGAACATGTTGTTTACAGAAAGGGAGCTGGTGACTCCCTTTTGGTGGTGGGAGTATATGTTGATGATCTCATAATCTATGGACCATCAGTAGTAAAAATAGAAGAATTCAAGAGGCAGATGATGCACACTTTCAACATGAGTGACCTTGGTTTGCTGAGTTACTACTTGGGCATGGAAGTTACACAGAAGGAGGGTGAGATATTAATTTGTCAAAGTTCATATGCAGCAAAGATTCTTGAGCTGTGTCACATGACTGGTTGCAACCCCACTGATACTCCTATGGAACAAAGAATAAAACTCACTGCTGCTAAGAAAGGGACTGAAAAGGATGTTACTAGATACAGGAGTGTGATTGGTAGTCTGAGATACCTAGTGAACACAAGACCTGACTTATCCTTTGTTGTTGGACTTGTGAGCAGGTTCATGGAAGGTCCTAACAAAGAGCACTAGACAGCAATTAAAAGAATTGTGAGGTATATAGCAGGAACACTGAACTATGGGATAAAACTCAAGAAAGGGGGAAATTGTGAACTATCTCTGCTAGGATACATAGACAGTGATTGCTCTGGTGATTTAGTACACAGGAAGAGTACCTCAGGTATTTTATTTTTCTTGGGGTCAAACCCAGTGACATGGTCCTCTCAAAAGCAAAAAGTAGTTGCCTTGTCATCCTGTGAAGCTGAATATATTGCAGCAGCTCTGGGTGTTTGTTAGGGAGTGTGGTTGAGTACCTTGCTTGCTGATATAATGAAGGAGGAAGTAAAGAAATTCAGTCTGTTGATTGACAACAAGTCAGCCAAAGAGTTGAGCAAAAACCCAGTTTACCACGACAAGAGCAAACACATTGACACTCGCTACCGTTATATTCGAGATTGTATTCAAAAGGGCGTTGTGGATGAAATGATAACAGATTTAATAAGTTGGCGCCAATATCTAGAGTATGAAATGATAACAGAGAACTGCAATAGCATTCCTAAAAAAATAAAGAGAAAGCTTTCATAACAGAAATTCAGTCTGATCACAATAAATAACATCCACGGCATGCCACCAAGTCTGATCACAAAACAGCAAAGGTCTCTTAATTTACAAGGGAGGCGCTACTGGCTTGGCCGGACAAAATTGATGAAAGCAAGGCATCGAAATTGCAAATTATCTATATAATTTCAGTAAGTAATCATACATATTTCTCCAAATCAACACTAATTCCCATACTAATCTTGTTTTTCGCTTCTCATACCCACAGCATCTAATTACACGAAAATGAAGCTAGAACATCACAACATAATTGCCAAAAAAAAACAAAGCAGCATGGACACGTTAACTAGAATTTTACCTTGAACAGGCATTTCATCAAACACCTAAACTATAAGGGTCCTCACCTTATTGGGGAAAGAGACCTGAGTCGTTGGGTGTGTATAGGAGATTGCAGACTACCGCGGCCAGCAGTGTTGGAGATTGGAGAAACCTACAGGGTAGATAGAAGGGAAAAGGTGGCTCTTTAATCTCAACCAATCAGTAGAAACATATTGTAAAGCTGATAAGTTAAACATCTAATACGCCAGCTTATCAAATCATCACTATATATATCAGTAAACAGCAAAATTATTGCAGCAGAATAAATTCAAAAAAGAGGAAAAATTATTCACCAATCTCCAGTCATCCAAATGTGTTGGACAGCAGAGGCTTCTACTGTGTACCTCGAGGCAATGTCATCCACACTCATCAGACCATGGTGGTTAGTCGACATCCCTTGGTACAGTTGGATTATCTAGCTTTTGAATGTGCTGGACGTTCAGAACCTGATGGTAGCAAAAACAAGAATAGTTGGAAAAAATCCCCATAGTAGGGCACGTGACTGTAATCAAGTCAGTTACAGGGAGAAACAAACAAGGATGGGACATGAGTGGGTTTCTATTCTAGGTATCACATAGCTAACAGAACCATGAACATCGAAATGGTGAAATCATACTAAACCATACTAAACGATAAGCAAGGTAAACTGAACCATGAAAACATTAGTTTTAATTTCCATTAATCTATTACCACAGTCCAGCCTCACAGACGGACATTAACTTGGTCATTGTATTGTAATATGTAAATCGTAAAAAGAAGCAGAAAACAAATAAATTACCTTTATCAAACTTTTTGCTATCAAGGTGTAGCCTGGTAACGATGGAGGCTTCCTCGAAGAGATGCTCAAACATATTTCGTGTAAAAAAGATGAGCGCATTGCATACATGAACCAAAATCATGCAAGTAAATAAGTAATAAGGCGGAAAAGCAAACTCTGAGCTAATAATGACGGCACCATGGTAAGTTGAATTGAAACCAATAGAAGCAAACAACCTTGAATCTGCACACATGCACAGTGACAACCAAAGCAGCGAAAGGCTAGAGGAGGCGGCCTGGGTCGACAAGTGGGGACGTGAGGAGAGCATACCGTGGATGCGCGGCGGCAAGGCGACAACATTTCTAGGGGCTAGCAGGCAGGCCCCGGCAGCGACGAACTGGTGGAGACAGGGGGCACGACCAACCGTTGTCGTTGCCATACAAGTCATAGAACACAGAATAGGAGGAGCCGCTGTTGCCGTTGCCGGATGGGGTCGGACGACCTAAGGGGACGACGATGCGGGATCTGGGATCGAGGAGCGGGGACAAGCCGGGGTTGAGGACGAGGAGGAGCGGGGCAGGCCAGAGATGAGTAGGTTAGCGGTGGGACAGAACAGATGGCGCGAGGGCTGGAGGTGGCCGCGACGGCGTAGAGCAGACAGCGCCAGGACGAACTCGCGCTAGGGTTCCATGTTCGGTTCCATTTATTTTTTATCTAGGATTGGACGAACGGACGGGGCAGAACAGATGGCGCCAGGGCTAGTGGTTGCTTTTAATAAATGAGAATATATTAATCAATACATTCTGCAGCAACGTATATTAAGTGTTTTGCATCCTATTTAAACAACAGATGCCACTAACAACACATATTAAGTGTTGCTACATCCTAGTTAATGAACGGATGGTGCTAGTAACACATATTAAGCGTTGCCATCACCCTAATAACGTAACGGATGATGCTTGCAACGCATATTAAGTGTTGTCCGCTAATTTTTTACAACGCATAAAACCATGTGTTGCTACGGATGCGTTGCTATAGGGGGGTTTGTGTTGTAGTGCACTTAACCCTTGCATATGTCAACCGTTCCCACAGATCCTCCACAACGTGAACCGGTCCGTGCTACCCGGGAGCACAGTACTCCTCCGTCCAGCCTCTAGCCAGGAGGGTACACGCTACTCCCACCATCTCCCACACCCAGTGCGCGGTTGTCTTTTCACGTATGGAATAGCCGGGTTCAGGCTTACCGGGGCATGTGGCTAGTTGCAAAGTCTCAACCACAATAGGCCTACATCGAACGGTCCTTAATCGTCACAGGCGGAGCACTACACCGACTCATTTCACGATGCAAGCCACCCGTCCGGTCTCATATTAATTATCTAACTTAAGTTCATTCACACAACAATAACCAGTAACCAAACTAAATTTAAAAATCTTATCATTTTAAGCAGGGCTAAGCGACACTAGTTTTTCATAAAATAGGTATCAAGTAATGATTGTTCAAATTCTCAAGGATGTAATGCATCAATTGTTTGATCACGCAACTCCTATCACCTAATGCATCATATCAAGTGATAAAAGTTTTGTAACAACAAGGAAAGTGGTGAATGCACCGGGGCTTGCCTTTGTTGCAGAGAAGAGCTGAAGACTAAGGAAATAAAATTTCACAAGTCTTTAGGGTGACGACCAGCCTCTAGAAAATTGTTTCCCCAGGCGATTGATCCACGGATAACGTGATCTACACGTAAAGTAAAGATGCATGCTATGATCATGATGTGATGATGAAATGGACACAGATGCACTATAAAAAATTTAAACGATAAACCTTTTGAGTACAACTTTCCTTCATGAAAAGGTTGCACACAACTGTCGGTATAAAATCTAATTATTCCGCTAACGACATAATCTATGGTTGCTTTACTAAGCGAGTAAGTAAGACTGTCAAAAATATCTTACACATGTCATGGACCAACTTAAGGATTGTGGCCCAGGGACTTTACATAAACCCAAAAAAAAGAGGAGACAATTTAATTATTTTATTACTTCCATTAAGTTATTTATTCCAAGGTAAGATACTTCTAATTAAGTAGATTATTGACAACTCACGAAAAATGTATTTCTAATTATGCAGATAATCGACGACTAACGGAATACGCTCCAATTAAATAAACATGTACTCCAAGAAAATCTAAGCCTACATAATATCAAAGCCGAGTGGAGATTTGCCAAAATGGCGGCGAACCTGAACCGGACATTTTTTTTATCTAGCGAGCGACATATATAAATTCACTTTTATTCACCATATAATTTTCTTCCGACCACTAATCGCACTACCGCGATTCACCCGCACAAGATATGGACCGATGGCGCAGACCACCAGTCGACCAATATCGCACATGAAACAATTTCTCGGACCACGCCCTCCTATAATCAAAACATACAACCATCCTTACCGACGCAAGCATAAATCTACGATATTAAAATCACAGTCGCAAGAAGCGGCATACTGAGGGAATAGCTAAGACGTCGAGACACATACAGCTACACCATCTACCAGAAAACAACTACTGAACGACGCTATTTATCAGACAACTTCTTGGCACCCACTATTATTTCGGACATTGAAGCACTTACTCGGGATTTCCGCAAGCGTCGTTGACCAGGAGGAAACGGAGTGTGAGGAGCGCAACGCCGCGAGACAGCAGGGATGACGACGCAGCGAACGGCGAGGCAAGGAAGTCGGGCGATGACTAGAGAATTTCAAGGGAGCCGGCGAGCTACTGCAGAGCGAGCAGCAGGCGCAGTAGGCAACAGCGGCGTTGGGGAGACGAGCGCCGGCACGGCAATACAGAAGCTGGAGACGTCGGCGTTCAGTAGCTCTACGCGACGACGCACCAGAGCAAGGAAAAATAAGTCAGGTGACGCCTTCTGAGCACGACGACGAGGATGCTGTTCGGCGAGTGCAGCTTGGACAAAGAACAGACAGAACGGTTCGCGCGGAGATGTTTGACGGCGGGATGCACCAGAGACAGCGACGCGAGGAAGCATGGATGGCAGAAGAACACCAGCTAAAGTCTGCTGCAAGGAGAGCGCGCGCACAGCCAGGGCGAGCGCGAGGCGAGCTGCTGCGAGGGAACACAGGCCTGGGCGAGTCCTGGCAAAGTTGAGCGACGTGGAGATCGCTCGAGGCAAGCAGCATGTCCGAGAGCTAGAGCATGGCAGAGAGGCTTGCGTGAGATAGTGAGCGCGTGGGTTCTTGAATATATGTGCATAGGATATATAGGAGAATGAGAGATGGGAGGGTCGGAGGGATGACGTGAGGGATTTCCTCCTAGGACCGAACGTGCTTGGAAAGAATAAGAGAGGGCGGTGGGATTTTTCCAGAGAAAAAGCATGTACTCGCTCAAGATAAGAATGAAGGGAGATGGACACGTAGAGGATAGTTTTTTAGATTTTCTTCTCGCTTTTTTTAACAAAATCAAAATATAAATATTTTAGGCTTATGAGCTTAGGGTCTAAAAGATATATAAAAAGGTCAAACTAAGACGAGATCGATAACAATATTTGGCCAGAATTTTATTTGGTAAACGTTTTGGGGTCAGATGAATTCGTACTCGTTATTTATATATTGAAGATTTAGATCGAGGCGAGAAACGTACATACCAAACCCAATAAAATCCAGGACCGATATTTTAAACTGTACTTGATACGACTTTAGATCAGTTAACTTCATCTGCAACTCGACGTGATCCCTCTGTCGAGGATAATTTGCTGAAAACCATCCATGATTATAAATCCTCAGACGTGATGTTTCGTTTGACGAGAGGTTACTAAATTATTTTATACCTAAAAACTTTAGTCGTCGACTTCTAATAAATTTTGTTTGGGATGAAATCAGATAAAAATTATCCGACATCTGAAGCCATTTGATTTCTCTCCTTTGAACATTTTATTCACCTGAGAGCATAAAATAAAATCTCCCAAATTCGACTCCTAAATAGGATTTTTTTAACAAGTCGTCACACACTTTCATCCCTACCATACATAAGCATACAAGTTTCATTATTTTAAAGTGAATGCAACACGTGGTCATTTGTTATGGATGACCACATGTAATGATAATGCTCAAGATGATGCCATGTTCCAATTTTTAGTGGCGCTTAACACCAAGGGTGTTACACTGGTGCTCCCAATCACGGGCGGTTTAGTTTCAGAGCCAGCCAACAAGAAGCAAAAGAAGGAAGCGCAAAGAAGAGTGCAGCATGTTGGAGTGCAAGGACCCTTCGTCAGGTCCAAGTGGTCCCACATCCCAATCACCTTCTCGCAGGAGGATCTTCAGCTAAAAGACTATCCTCACAATGATGTTATGGTCATATCTTGTGTCATCAAGGGATTTCTGGTTCACAATGTTCTGGTTGACACAGGCAGCGTAGTAGACATTATATTTGCAAAGGCTTTCAGGCAGATGCAAGAATTAGAGGACAAGATTCATGATGCTACACACCCTCTTTGTGGCTTCGGAGGACGGCAGATTGTGGCACTTGGCAAAATCACAATGTCAGTTACCTTCGGTTATGTCCACAACACAAGAACTGAGCAAGTTGTTTTTGACATCGTCGACATGGAATACCCGTACAATGCAATCATTGGTCGAGGAACACTTAATGCCTTCGAAGCAATACTTCATCCAACATACTTATGCATGAAGATACCTTCGAAACAAGGGCCCATTGCCATCCATGGAAGTCAAGAAGCTGCCAGAAGGGCTAAAGGGAGTTGGACATATTCAAAGGCAATCTACAACATAGATGGAGCCGAAGCTTGTCAATAATATAAGCACAAAAGAGAGAAGGTTGCTTCGGCAGATCAGCCGAAGCCTATGCTCCTATGTGAAGATATAGCAGATCAAAGGGTACTGTTGGGATCTCAGCTATCTGATGAGCAAGAAAAAACTCTAATGAAGTTTTTGTTCAACAACAAAGATGTCTTTGCTTGGACAGCCAATGATCTTTGTGGTGTCAACAGAGATGTTATTGAGCATTCACTTAATGTGGATTCATCTTTCAAGCCAAGGAAGCAAAGACTTCGGAAGATGTCTGATGATAAAGCTGAAGGTGCTCGGAACGAAGTAAAGAGACTTCTCAGTGCTGGTGTTATCAGAGAAGTAACATATCCAAAATGGCTAGCCAACACAGTTATGGTGAAGAAGGCTAATGGCAAATAGAGAATGTGTATTGATCTCACAGATCTCAACAAAGCATGCCTAATGGATGAGTTCCCATTACCAAGAATAGATTCCCTTGTAGATGCAGCAGCTTCTTCGGAGCTCATGAGTCTACTGGACTGCTACTCAGGCTACCATTAGATCTGGATGAAGAAGGAATATGAGCCAAAGACCAGCTTCATAACTCCTAGTGGTACTTATTACTACCTTTGGATGCCTGAGGGGCTTAAGAATGCTGGAGGAAGCTTCAGCAGAATGACAACCAAGGTTCTTCATTCTCAAATAGGCAGGAATGTGCTGACTTATGTTGATGACATCATAGTAAAGAGCACGAAGCAAAAGAATCATATTGCTGACGTACAGGAGACATTTGCCAATTTCAGGCAAGCTGGTCTGAAATAAAATCCAGATAAGTGTGTTTTTGGAGTAAAGAAGGGAAAGTTCCTTAGTTGTCTAGTATCAACGAAGGGAATCGAAGCTAATCCAAATAAGATCAAAGCTATCCTTCGGATGAAGCCACCAAATACGAAGAAAGGGGCCCAACGGTTGGCAAGAAGGCTGGCATCGTTAAATAGATTTATATCCAAATCAGCGGAAAGGAATCTACCATTCTTTGAAATATTGAAGTCAGCCGAAGTTTATCAGTGGGGTCTGACTCAGCAAAGGGCTTTCGAAGAGTTAAAGCAATACTTGATTGACTTGATAACACTAACTCCACCTTCGCCAGGGGCTCCATTGCTTCTATATGTAGCAGCTTCTCACTCTGCAGTCAGTGCAGCGCTTGTACAGGAGAAGCAAGATGGTCAGGTCAAAAAACAAGCACCCGTATATTTTGTCTCCGAAGTTCTAATCTTATCAAAGAGAAATTATATAGAATTGGAGAAGGTGTTATATGTTATGTTAATGGCCTCCAAGAAGCTTCGGTATTACTTTCAAGCATATCATATAATTGTTCCTTCGTCACAACCTTTGAAAGACATAATGAGGAATAGAGAAGCTACTGGGAGGATCAGAAAATGGGCTGCCGAGCTCAATGAATTTTCTATTGACTATGTACACAGGTCCTCAATTCAGCCCTAGGCGTTAGCGGATTTCATCGCTGATTGGACGCCAGGGGCTCAGGAAGAAGTAACAAAAGACGCCGAAACCTGGACAGTCTTTTGTGACGGTTCTTGGGGAACCTTCGGCGCAGGAGCGGCCGCTGTCCTAGTAGTGCCCTCTAAAGTCAGAACATGCTATGTAGCAAGGCTGGACTTTAGTTGCACAAATAACATTGCAGAATACGAAACCCTTCTGTTGGGGTTTCAGAAGCTAAAGGCAATGGGAATAAGAAGGACGATCCTTAAAACTGACTCCCAAGTCATCTCTGGCCATGTAGATAAAAGCAGCAAGGCAAGGGATCCGAAGCTTGAAAAATATTTGGACACAGTCCGAAGGTTGGAGGCCTCTTTTGAAGGTTTTTCTGTAAAAAATATTCCAAGAGGGGAAAATGAGCACGCAGATCTACTAGCTAAGTCAGCAGCACAGGGGCTCCCTCCACCTTCGGAAGTATTTTTCGAGACAATCAAAGCACCTTCGGTTGAACTTATGGAGAGAGCAGTTCTCACAATATCACCTGTACATAGTGAAGATTGGAGGACTGAAATCATATCTTTCCTCCAAGGTAATTGTCTTTCGGAAGACGAAGTTTATAATAAAAGAATGGAAGCAAGGACAAGACCATACGTCATAATCGAAGGGGAGCTATACAAACATGGAGTTTGCTCTCCACTTCTCAAGTGTTTATCCAAAACTGGAGGTATAGAGTTAATGAAGGAGATACATGCAGGTTTGTGTGGATCTCACATCGGATCTAGGCCTTTGCTGGGAAAGGTTTTTAGACAAGGATCTTATTGGTCGAAAGCAGCTTCGGATGCAGCAGATCTGGTTAAAAAATGCGAAAATTGTCAAAAATGTGCAAGAGACCAAAAACAACCTTCATCGCTAACTCAGTTAATACAGCCAACCTGGCCATTGCAAAGATGGGGCCTAGATTTGTTGGGTCCACTTCCACCAACACAAGGCAACTTGAAGTATGTTATAGTGGTAGTGGAATATTTTTCCAAGTGGATTGAGGCGAAGCCCTTGGCCACAATAACTTCGGTTACGGTCCAAAAATTCTTCTGGCAGAATATTGTTTGTCGCTTCAGTGTGCCAAAGGCAATAACAATTGACAATGGTACACAATTTGATGCCGAAGCATTCAAAGATTTTTGTGACCAAATTGGTACGAAGATCCATTTTGCATCAGTTAGGCATCCAGAGTTAAATGGGCTGGTAGAAAGAGCGAATGACATTATAATGACAGGAATAATGAAGCTAATCTTCAATCAGCCCAGAGGTAAGTGGCCAGATGAGCTAATTAAAGTGGTGTGGAGCCACAACACAACTGCATCAAGGTCAACAGGATTTACACCCTTCAAGCTCCTATTTGGTGACGAAGCTATAACTCCAGAAGAAGCAAAAGCAGGGTCAATAAGAACAATAGCTTCGGCAGAAGACGAAGCTGATTATCAAGTAACAAAAGATACTATAGAAGGGACCAGACTTCAGGCTATAGAGCACATCAATAAATATCAGGCCGAAACAATAAAATGGCGTGACAGAAAAATTCGATTGAAAAATATGAAGCCAGGACATCTGGTACTTCGGAGAGTGGCCAATCCAGACATAGTGGGCAAATTGCAACTGAAGTGGGAAGGTCCTTTTCTGGTAGTATCTTCGTCAAGGCCCGGTTCTTATAGATTGAAGGATATGGACGGCAACGACATACTCAGATATTGGAATACGGATGAGCTTCGGTGATACTATGTGTAATATGATGTAATCTTTTTCCATTTTTTTCTATGGCACCCTTTTCCTTTCAAGAGGGGAGAAAGGTTTTTAATGGGGCCATAGTTTTGTAATTTTTCATCCTTATTTAGCCCTACGAGGGCAGAATCCCCCAAAAGATGTAATATGTAAAATCTGAGCATGCACCATCGAGTGCAAAAAGATAAATAGGGAGAAGCTCAAAAGACGTCCCCAAGGGGATGCAGAGCATGACGAAGCTACAAAAAGTCGTTCCTAGGGGAGCGTAGTGTAAGTTTTCTGCTCAAAAGTCGTTCCTAAGGGAATGCAGAGCCAAAAGCATGATGAAGCTGCAAAAAAGTCGTTCCTAAGGGAGCGCAACGTAAGTTTTCTGCTCAAAAGTCATTCCTAAGGGAATGCAGAGCCAAATACCACCGAAATAGAAGGTGAAGAAGTTCAAAAGTCGTTCCTAAGGGGATGCAGAACTTAAATGCCACCGAAATAGAAGGTGAAGAAGCTCAGAAGTCGTTCCTAAGGGGATGTAGAGCTTAAGACTCAAAAGTCGTTCCTAAGGGGATGCAGAGTTTGGGTGTGGTTTCGTGTGTGTGTTTGGGACATTCATTTGCACATTACATTACATCATTCATTGCATTCATATCCATTCATATAGACATTCATAGGATCATCATCATCATAACATAAAGCACAAACAGATACTTCAGCTTTGATAACAATGCTTCGACGAGCATGAATAAACGAAGATATGCTTCGTTGTGTACGAAAAGAAGGGAAGATGTTTTTCGCCTTCGGCTCAAAAGATACAGGTTTCGTCCACAGCAAAGCATTTTACACATGGAAGAGAAGGTAAAAATATATTACAAGGTATGGACAAATATACAGAGTAGTGTTCAATTCTCGATTACAATGTTTTATAAAGATAATACAAATGTTTCTAAGCTTTATGCAGCAGCTTCAGCAATCTTCGAAACGTGTTTTGGACTATTGACCTTCAGCATCGTCATCCTGTACACAACAAAGCAGTATAAGGTAAAAAGGAATTACAAGAGAGTAAGCAACATGTATAAGCATTGTACCGGCTTAAGCAAGCTTCGGGCCTCGTCACTAGCCAACTCTCGACCACCCTTCGCCCAAATATGTGTTATAAATCTGCTCCCTATGCTCCGGGCATTACTGGGAATGTCAACCAAATCTGATGGAGATAGGCTAAAGTTTGGCCTATTTACGATTTTTGCACGCGTACAGCCAGCCTTCAGAAATGTTGCAGCTGTGCCACGAGAAGCTAGCAGGGCACAGAAGTCACCGTGCCCAGCTATTACTTCGTCATGCGCCTCCACTTCGCCTTCAATGTGTTCGAAGGTGCTTGATATGTTATCGGCCAAAGGGATAAACTTTTCAGCGCTGGCCCCAACTGAGTTCAAAACCTTCTTAAGTCGTTGTACGCAGCGGCTGCCAAAATCCAGAAACATGTTCTGAAGTTCTTTCAAAGATCGCTGCAGCTTCATATTCTCGGCAGCTTCGGCTTCGTATTTCATTTGCAAGTTTTTTCTTTCTTGTTCGAAGCTCTCCAATTTTTGCAGGAGTTCCCTATTTAATCTAGCATTTTCGGCTTGCGCTTCTGCAAGGGAACCCTCCATTGCTTGGAGTAGGAAATCTTTCTTCTCAAGAGAAGCTTCGTTTTCTTTGATTTTGTTCTCTAAACCCTCGATAATAATTTCGTTCTTTTTATCCTCGAGGTCTTATTGCATTTGCAGTGCTTTGCTCAACAGCATACTCTGTACAAATAAACCTTCATCAGCAATCTTGCTTCGTCGCAAAAATAAAAAGTAAAATTTTGCTGCATCACAAGAATTTTACCTTACAGTTGGAATAAAACAAACTACCGAGAATATGTTGTCATCGGTAGCTGCTAATATCGGCTTCGAGCTTCGGAAAACCGACACTCTTCGATAGAGTGCCGATTACTTTCGCCCTGGTACGGTCACGAACACATCCCAAGGCCTCTTCATCAATTCCACCAAAGAGCATGGCTCCTGGCTGGTAGCCACAGAAAATTCCATATTCCTGTAGCTCCTTCTTTTCGGCCTCAAATAGTTCTTGTCTGACCAGGTTCCGAAGGTCGAAACCCTTTTCTTGTGAAGAAGCTTCGGCAAATTTCTTCCCTTTGTCAGGCACTGGGGCCATGACCTGTTCTGCAGCCGCAACTGTTTCTTCTGTAGGCATACCCAATATCAATCTATCAAATCCTGACAAGGTGGCCTCCAAGTTGGCAGCTTCGGTGGCAGCTGTAGCTTCGGCAGAAATGTTTGCTTCGGCACTGGCTGGGGCCGATGGTGGTGTCCATTCAATGGCCTCCATTACGGTGTCGATCCTTCGCTTTTTCTATCCATCCACCTTTTTTGTAGTTGAGGGCTTGTCCTTCTTCTGCAAAAGCTTCGTCAGTTCCGGTCCCAGAGGACTTAGCAGATTGATAGGTAAAGATTCAGTCATTACATTTAAAATCTCTTCTACTTCGTCAGCAGGAGGTGTTGAAGAAGTTTCCTCTTTCACCTCAGTCACCTTTGGCTCTGGACTTGCAGCCTTTCTTTTCTTCGAAGCCACAACCTTCGGCTCGGGACTAGATTTCCTCTTCTTTAAAATTTTCTCATCTTCTTTTACCATTCTGGCAGCTTGTCTATTCAGAATACTAACAATCCTTTTCCTTTTTGACCCTTCGGCACCCTTGATGAGTTCCTCGTAATCAGGGTATTCAAATTTTAGAGCGTCCATTACCCGGTTTAACCTTCGTTTTGGTCGGGTGCCGAAGGCGGCTGTCATTAATTGGTCTTCTTTTTTGGTGTAGTTCCCCAAAATCTCATTACACATTGTTTCAATCATTTCCAGCCATTCTTGACAAGGTTGCTTGAACTATTTTTCAAATTTGAACTTATAAGGTAATTGAACAAGTTCATATTTTTTTCTTTGTACCCTTAATCTTCGGCATCACCCAATCACTGGACGTTGGGTACGTCCGGTTGGCTAAGTATTCCTACACCAAGTCCCTGGTGCTGATCTATTCAACCACTACCCCGAATTCTAGCTTGGCCAGCTGGCATGCTGACCCTATCTGCATATTTCACAGGGGTCTGGTCATTCCGAAGCTTAAAGTCAGCGGGCTCATGACCATCGTCATCAGTTTCCCCCTCTTCTTCTCATCAGCCTTGATATAAAACCATTCACTTTTCCAGCCGGTTGGCCATTTGGTGCGGTAGCTAAGAACTGGAGCCTTCGTATCCTTGTGATATGCAAAATTGTAGCAGCCAAAATTTTCATGTAGACCGTCTGCCCTGGCCTTCGTCTGATAGTGTAATTCATGCACCCGGCAGAATGCTTCGGCATCTGGGCTCATCCACTGGCTTCGGAGGGCCCAGATGAAAACACTAAGCCTAACAATGGCGTTAGGGGTCAGCTGATGAAGATATATTTTGAAATTTTTCAAAACTTCCCCAATCATCTCATTCAGAGGAAGTCATAATCCTGCTCTAAAAAAACTCTTGAAAACCACCACTTCATCATCCTTTGGCGCTGGGGTGGTTTCTTCTCCAGCAAATCGAACAAGATTCTTTTCAGCTTCGCCAAAGTAGCCAAGCTTCATCATCATCGGCATGTCAGCTTCAGACACAGTAGACTTTTCAAAATCTAGATGGCTCGGCTTTGATGGGGACAAAATACTATAATCTTCTTCATCCTCTTCAACATCTTCTTCTTCAGCAATGGTCTGTTCAGCTTCGGCAACAGTGCACCTTTATCGGTAGTTCCCTCTATCACAACTAAACCCAACTGTTTCATGACTTCGGAAATTGGAGCTGTCTCAGTGGCCTCGGTCTCCTCTCCTTCACGAGTCACCCTTGCAGTCGAACGTACTCTGGCCATCTGATGGATTTTTGCAGTTTTGCCGAAGCTCTCTTTTTTGACGAGGTTAACTCTAAATGATGGTGTTCGCTTAAGAGCGCAGTGAAAAAGCTTCGGCTATGGTCAAATTTTTTAACAGCACAACAGTGCAATGGCAATGAATGTTGTGGTAACTCCACACCAACCCGTCTATTTATATAGTGCTGCAGGTGGGAAGGTGAACCACCAAATCGCCCGCACCCGCTGAACTGTGGACCACTCGATGCCTGGAAGGTGTTTTTCGGACCTTCGGCATTTCGAAGCCTTGGAGATTTTTTCACGGATCGAGCTCATCACGAAAAACGATCTAGCACCGCGAAGGGGCTAATGTTGGGGGCCTGCTGATTCGCCGAAGGTCCTCTAAGCAAAAACACCTTCGGTAGGACGGCACATAAACAGACACAACACGAAGGTACAGACCGAAGCTACGATCCAGGGAGCTTCGGCATAACAACATGCCTCAAGCCGAAGGGCTGTACCAACTTAAAGAGTGTTGGGGACTTGTTCTCAAGTGCTATGAATTAAGAACAAGGCAACACAAAAATATTAAATATTAATGCCTTCGTCCTTCGAAGCATTATTTCCCTTAGGATATAATGATCTTCAAACGAAGGTCGTGAAGGACATACCTTCCTCATCACGATGAATGTTAATAAAAGGAGAAGCATATGAAATGTAAGAGATAACATGAGCAATTGTATAGCGTTGTCAATTCATCCTCATTTTATTATCATGGAAAAACAGAAATAATATTGAATTACAAATGTACCTTCAGCTTGACAAAAGGTAGAAGTACAAGCGTGACGCACAAGCAAGTACAAGTCAGCGTGACGCACGAGAAAGTACAAGTCAGCGTGACGCACGAGCAAGTACAAGTCAGCGTGAACAGTACAGGGGTACTGTTCATCTATTTATAGGCACAGGATGTAGCCTGTGAGAAATTACATTCATGCCCTTTACATTTATTATTGACTTATATACAAATCTATGAGGACTAAATAGCCTTTTCCCCTTTAAGTCGGTTCCTTTTCCCACGAATGAGCCGAAGCTCCCTTGCGCGTAGCTTCGGAGCAACGACAACCTTCGTCACGATCATGCTCTTCTCATCATGTATGCTTTTATCCTGAGTCCGAAGGTACCTGTCCATAAGCCATGCTTGGAAGACATTGTTAAATTACGTTTTTGAGGACCTTCGAAGGATGAAGGCCCCAAACAGTAGCCTCTCACAGTATTAATTTGTTTAGGATAACTAATTCAGACTGCGACATAGATGAAGGCCATAAGCCGAAGGTCCGAAAAAACACCTTCCCTTTGCTAGAATAGCAACAGTCAATGACAGACGGGACCCTCCAATTTGGAGCGTGCCGAGCATATAAATAAGAACTCACACCAACCACATTTGGTACGCTGCTTGTGCCATTTGCTTTGTTTTCTCAATTTTATAGCTCTTGCTCACTAACGCTTGCTAGTTTCTCAAGCTTCCTGAGCTTCAGTTTAAAAGACACATTTTCGTCATCTCCGAAGGAAAAAATGTCTCAAGACAAGAAGATTGCTGCTGAGACGAAGCTGACTGAAGAGGAGAAGTTCTTTGAAGAGAAGAAGACTGCAAATCCTTATATAGCTGGGTTTATCGAGCCAATGGCAAAATCAAATACAGAGAAGATTACTAAGGAAATACTAGAAGGCCTATCTGAAGATACCGGTGACAGTGATGATTATGATGCTGAAAGCGGGGGAGAAGATTCTGAGGATCGGCCGTGGAGGCTGAGTCATACAATTTTTGGGAAATCGATGATTAAACAGAGTCATCTTGACAATATGAGAGGAAGGTACTTTCGGGATATGTCTATTGTGAGAGTTGGTGGAGACAACAACGTCCCTGCCCTCGAGGAAGACGAAGTTGTGATTTACCGAAGCTTCTTCAAGGCTAGGCTTCGGTTCCCATTGAGCAGGTTTATGGTCAAAGTGCTGAAAATTTATCAGATTTACCTTCATCAGATAACCCCCGAAGCTATTATTAGAATGGGGATTTTTGTTTGGGCTGTGAGAAGCCAGAGACTGGAGCCAAGCGCAAAATGCTTTTGCAGTATGCACGAGCTTGTATACGAGACGAAGGCCATGGGCAAAGAACAATATCATAACAATTTTGGCTGTTATGGATTTATCGCCCGCCCCAACGCAAGCTACCCGGTGCCAACATACCGGAAAAGGTGGCCCGGGGCCTGGATGGAGGAATGGTTTTACGTGAAGAATGACTTGAAGGCAAGAGAAGATATAAAGGAAGTTATTATGCGCCCCATTTGGTCCCGCTTCGGCCTCCAAAGGCCAAAGGTTGAAATTGACGAAGCCGCCGAAGCATGTCAGAAGGCATTTGGTACTGTCTACTTCTTTATTGGTACGAGAGATTTGGTTCAAGAGCACATAGCATACAGAGTATGGCCGCTTATAGAGAGCTGGGAAATGCCGAAGGAGACCATCACTGAATCTAGTGAAGGTGAACTGGTCTGGCTGAAGTACACATTCAGATACGGGGATAAATTCGATGAACCGAACGATGATTGGCTAAAATGCATCGAAGTTACCAGGGATGAGCTGCTTGGATCATATTCCATGGCGGAAGACAATGCACTATCCATAGCCTTCGGAGGCCGGGGAAAAAAGATATTGAATAGAGTTGTTGACGCTATTGGGTTTGTTTACCCGGACTACCACTATCCGCTGTGAGGTCAGGGAAACAAGAGGAAAACTACTGCTTCGGCCACTCCAGATGAGGCTACACCGAAGGGCAAAAAGTTGAAGGTCCTTACCCACCGGCCATGCTATATTGAACCGGCCGTGGTGCCTGAGTTTGGCGGGGAGGCTTCTTTAGCTGTTGTATCAAGAAAAACTGCTCCCCTGCGCAAAGGACTGAAGAACCAACTGCAATGCCGAAGCTACCCTCAACTGAGCTAGCTGAGATGAAGACTGATAAGGGTAAGGCTGAAGAGTCAAATATTGGAGAAACAAAAGTGTTACAAATTTTAAGCCCTTTGTCAGAAGTAACAGTGCCGAAGGCACAAAAAAGTTCTGCCGCAACTCCCAAAAGGAGAAGGATGGCAAATGTACTATATGTGCTAGAAACAGTAAAGACTTTGAACTCGACTCCTTCAAGGAAAATTGCCGAAGCTTCAAAAGCGCAAACTAAAGTTGAAACAGAACAGGCCGAAATTGAAACTACAGTAATTCAAGCTGGTACCGAAGCTGGGCCTTCAGAGCCCACTGAGAAAAAGCCTGCAGAAATTGAAGAAAAGGCAACAGAAGAAAAAGCCGCAGAGCAAATTTCGCCTGAAAAGGTTGCCACCCCTGCTCCCGAAGCTTTAAAAGAGAGCATTGATTACATCATCTGTCATGCTTCGGGAAAGGGAGTTTCTAAAGAAGAAGAACGAGAAGCTCAACATTATGCCCAAAAAATAAAATACCCAAAGGGGGCATTAGTGTTTAATGGTAGCGGGGAGGAAGATTTTTTGTACTGTCTCCCGGATAGTAAGGAGATATCCGTCTGCCAGGAGATGGGTAGAAGCTTCGGATTTCCAAAGCTAGAAGATGGCCTTTCAATACTATCAAAGGATGAATTGGCTGACAGCTTAGCATATAATAGCATAAAGGTATAAAAGTCAATTTTGTATTTGAAATCGAATTACTTCATTTGCTTATACTTAATCTTGTCCTCCTCTTGCAGGGCTTAATCCTTAACAATGCCCTTAGAGCACAGAAAAACATTGAAGATGAAGGGTATACAATGGCTCTGAACAACCTTCGTTTAGAGGTGATTGAACTAAGGAACGAAGGCCTTGAAAAAGACAAGATATTAATTTCATTGGTAAACAAAGTAAAAGATGACGAAGCTAATTCCAAAGCTCAAGCTGAGGTCCAAAAGAATGAGATCGAAGACCTTCGGAAACAATTAGCAGAGGCCAAAGAAAAATGCGCTGTCGCAGAAGCTAACCAAGAGGCCAGTGAATATTGGAAAAACTATTTAGAAAAAACAGTTGAAGAACCTCGCGCATCCAAGGAGAGATATTTTGAAAAATCTTTGGGCTGCGTGAAGAAGATAAAATCTAGCTTCGCCAACGTGGGCGCCCATTCAAACGAAGATAACTTCATACGAGGCGACCCTGAGGGTGTTATCGAGTGGATCAGTGAAGAAGCCGAAGCTTTTGAGGAAATTTTAAGTGATCGTTGGGATGTCTGCGCGTTCTCTGGTGCGAGAGGAGTTTCAGCTATCCTGGAGAAGGCAGGTTGCAATCATGTTAAAACCTTAGCCCAGGCCAAAGCTGCCTTCTCCGTGGATGACACAAAGGATCCCTCGGCCGAAGCAAGTTTAATGGGCGGCAAATTTTTCACTGACATCTGGGAAAATGGCGGCCGAGAAATGGCTCACGAAATAATGAAGAAAAGCGAAAAATATATTCACGACGCTCGAGAAGCAGCGAAAAAAGCTGAGGAAGCTACAGAACTCGAGAGACGGATAGGTATCATTTAATGGCTTTTAGCTTCGTCGTTTGTTTTCGTGGCTTCGAACTGATTGATTTTTTCTATCGCAACTGAATTACCTCCTCCACCGAAGCCGTTCGACCCCCTGGCCGACCCGGAGATGAAGAAAGCAATAGAAATTATCAACATAGCCGAATCTATTGTTGACGAAGTCGTTAACAAATTGCTTAACGAAGTTGCAGAGAAGGTTCTGAAGGAAGAATAGTAGTTATTGTAAAAACGTTCTTAGGTGATTAATGTAACATTTGTTGAACTATGTTTGTAATATTTGATGTGTATAGTTTTGAATCTAATATGTAAACTATTTTGCAATTTACTTCTTTGCGATGCATGAAACTTTTTTATACATACCATTTTTTAGCCTTCGGCAAAAAAACACCTTCCCTTCTTTTCATGCTTCGTAAAGAAGAATATTTATGCTTCGTGAGAATATCCACACTTCGTAAAGAACATCCAAGCTTCGTAAAAACATCAATGCTTCATAAACAATAGATCTCTTCTTCCACATCAGAGCTGATGAAGCTGTAATTCTCAGCTTACTTTGTGCCTTAGCACCTTTTCATTTTTGTAAAGCATTCTCCAAAGATCGACTTCGTTTCCAATTCGTGTCATTGGTGTGATATGATGTATGATGTGATGCTATGCGATATGATGCGATGATATGATGCAAAGAATGATGCTAATGCCGAAGACACACACCCACGCTGAAATACACAATCTTTGCGTCCCCTTAGGAACGATCAAAATCTCTTTGCCGCTTATTTTTCGGCTTCACCGCTTATTTTTTGGTGTAAGTTCTGCATCCCCTTAGGAATGTCTTTTGAACTTCTTTTCCTTCTATTTCGGCGGTATTTTTCGCGTTGACTTTTCACGCTTCGCCTTATATTTCGGCGGTATTTGGCTCTGCATTCCCTTTGGAACGACTTTTGAGCAGAAAACTTACACTGCGCTCCCTTAGGAACGACTTTTTGTAGCTTCGGCAAACTTACGCTGTGCTCCTTAGAAGCGACTTTTTATAGCTTCAGCGAACTTACGCTGCGCTCCTTAGGAACGACTTTTTGTAGCTTCGGTGAAACTTGCACTACGATTTTTAGCTGTGCATTCCCTTAGGAACGTCTTTTGAGCTTCAACAATTTTTGAGCTTCGTAAGTCTGGGAAAAAGATATATTTCATTCTGAGAGGAGCGAAGCTATTACAAGAAATTAAAAGTAGGTTTACATTGATTGTTCCTTATTGAAAACAAAATGACAATGAACGTAAAAATGTTTCAGAGGTAGGATATCTCTCAATAGATGTGCTTTGATTCTGGCACAGTACTGTTGACTGTGCGAGCTTCGGATTCCTCCCTGAATTCCCGTTGTTGTTGAGAGTGCTAGCGCCCTTCTGGCTGCTGGCTTCGGGAATAGGTCGGTTGTAGTGGTGGCAGAGGCGAGAGTTGTGGCCAGGAAGCCTGTGAATGGCTAGCCGAAGCGACAGAAGCTACAGGATGATTGTTCACATACTCTGGTATGTAAGGAGAGTGACACGAAGCAGTGTGCAAGACTTGCTTCGGCTGATTCTGCTGAGCTTCGGCTTCTGCTATCTCTTTTTGTTGACTGTGCGAGCTTCGGATTCCTCCCTGAATTCCCGTTGTTGTTGAGAGTGCTAGCGCCCTTCTGGCTGCTGGCTTCGGGAATAGGTCGGTTGTAGTGGTGGCAGAGGCGAGAGTTGTGGCCAGGAAGCCTGTGAATGGCTAGCCGAAGCGACAGAAGCTACAGGATGATTGTTCACATACTCTGGTATGTAAGGAGAGTGACACGAAGCAGTGTGCAAGACTTGCTTCGGCTGATTCTGCTGAGCTTCGGCTTCTGCTATCTCTTTTTGTTTCTGAATGGTGACGTGGCACATTCTTGTAGTATGGCCCTTGTCCTCACCACAGAATAAGCAGTAGATCTTTCTAGGCTGATCCCTAAATCTTCCTCCGTTGCCCCTGGTACCTCTGCCCCTTGGAGCTGGTGGCCTGAAATAGCTTTGTTGTTGCCCCAAAGATTGTGAGGTATATTGTGACCTATGAGACTGACTTCCTTTTTGTCGTCACTTTGAGTGGAGTTATGGATTGACCTGACATGCCTCAAATGAATTCTTCCTCCGAAGCCCCTGGTCATTTCGGAGAATCTGTAAGCTTCCTCCCTTCTTTGGCGAAAATCATTGTCAGCTCGGATGTACTCATCCATCTTCTGAAGCAACTTCTCGAGAGTTTGTGGGGGCTTCCTGGCGAAATATTAGGCAGTAGGTCCTGGACGAAGACCCTTGATCATGGCCTAAATGACAATCTCATTGGGCACCATAGGCGCTTGTGCCCTCAATCGCAAGAACCTTCGTACATATTCCTGAAGGTATTTTTCATGATCTTGTGTGCATTGGAACAGAGCCTGAGCTATGATTGGCTTCGTTTGAAAGCCTTGGAAGCTAGTACCAACATGTCCTTAAGCTTCTGCCATGACGTGATAGTCCCTGGCCGAAGAGAAGAATACCATGTTTGGGCTACATTCTGGACTGCCATGACGAAGGACTTTGCCATGACTGCAGTATTGCCCCCATACGAAGATATAGTTGCTTCGTAGCTCATCAGAAACTGCTTTGGATCTGAGTGCCCATCATACATGGGGAGCTGAGGTGGCTTGTATGATGGGGGCCATGGGGTAGCCTGCAGTTCTGCTACCAAGGGAGAAGCATCATCAAAAGTAAAGGCATCATGATTATAGTCATCATACCATCCATCCTCATTGAATAAGCCTTCTTGACGAAGCTCCCTGTGTTGGGGCCTTCGATCTTGTTCATCTTGAACAAGATGACGCACTTCTTCAGTGGCTTCGTCGATCTTTCTTTGGAGATCAGCCAGTCACGCCATTTTCTCCTTCTTTCTTTGTACTTGCTGATGGATGATCTCCATGTCCCTGATCTCTTGGTCCAACTCCTCCTCCTGGAGTGTTGGACTGGTGGCTTTCCTCTTCTGGCTTCGAGCCTCTCGAAGAGAAAGAGTTTCTTGGTTTGGGTCCAACGGCTGCAGTGCAACGGTCCCTGTTGCTGAAGCTTTCGTCGGCGGCATGACGAAGGTCAGTGCTTGCCGAAGGTGGTCGAAAATGGTTCACCGGAGGTGGGCGCCAATGTTGGGGACTTGTTCTCAAGTGCTATGAATTAAGAACAAGGCAACACAAAAATATTAAATATTAATGCCCTTCGTCCTTCGAAGCATTATTTCCCTTAGGATATAATGATCTTCAGACGAAGGTCGTGAAGGACATACCTTCATCATCACGATGAATGTGAATAAAAGGAGAAGCATATGAAATGTAAGAGATAACATGAGCAATTGTATAGTGTTGTCAATTCATCCTCATTTTATTATCATGGAAAAATAGAAATAATATTGAATTACAAATGTACCTTGAGCTTGACAAAAGGTAGAAGTACAAGCGTGACGCACGAGCAAGTACAAGTCAGCGTGAACAGTACGGGGGTACTGTTCATCTATTTATAGGCACAGGACGCAGCCTGTGAGAAATTACATTCATGCCCTTTACATTTATTATTGACTTATATACAAATCTATGAGGACTAAATAGCCTTTTCCCCTTTAAGTCGGTTCCTTTTCCCACGAATGAGCTGAAGCTCCCTTGCGCGTAGCTTCGGAGCAACGGCAACCTTCGTCACGATCATGCTCTTCTCATCATGTATGCTTTTATCCTGAGTCCGAAGGTACCTGTCCATAAGCCATGCTTGGAAGACATTGTTAAATTACGTTTTTGAGGAACTTCGGAGGATGAAGGACCCCAACAAAGAGGAAAAGACTGATCAGTCCATGATAGTTTGTGTCATGTTTATAGTTAGTTATCAAGGGTATGAATGTAATTTCAACCGGGTTGCGTCTGTGCCTATAAATAGATGAACAGTAACCTTGTACTGTTCACGCTGACTTGTATTCGCTCGCACGTCACACTCGGATTTTCGCCTTCTGTCAAGACGAATGTATAAATGTAATTCAATATTGTTCATGTTTATTCATGATGATATAATAAAAATATTCTAAAGATGTCATATGATTATTCACGTTATTTTCCATGTTTCATATGCTTCTACTTTATTAATTATATATTGAGATGATGAAGGTACGTCCTTCATAACCTTCGTCTGAAGATCATTATATCCTAAGGGAGATAATGCTTCGAAGGACGAAGGTCTTTAATTATTAACATTTTATGTTGCCTTGTTCTTAACTCATAGCATTTGAGAACAAGTCCCCAACAATGGTTATATATGGTTATGTATAGACAACGAAGAAGAAATAGTGGTTGAAGAAGGAACTACACCACCACCTGAGAATCCACCTGCTGTTTCAAACAGAGCCTGACTCTCCTACAACTCAAGGCAAGCCCCGGTGCATTTGCTACCTTCTTGCTATTTCAAACTCTTTATCACTTGAATGATGCATTAGGTGATATGAGTTGGGTGTTAAACCAATTGATGCATTTCCTCCCTTGGAACTATTTACCATTCCTTGATTACCTGTTTTCCTTAAAAGGATTTGCTTATGCTTAGTCCTGCTTTAGAAAAGCAAAAGTTTTGTTTTAGAAAAAAAGGTGATGCTTCACAATGGATGGGATGTTTTCAAAAATTAAAACTTGATGGTGGATCCATCATGGCCATGATGGGTTCAACATCGGAAAGGATGTACCTCTGCCAGGTACCAAACGTTGGGTTTTAAATGATAAAGCTGAGACCGGGCGGGTGACTTGCACGAGAAGAGAGTCTCGGTGTAGTGTCTCCGTCTGAGTCGATTAAGGACCTTGTCGATGTAGGCCTGATGACCGAGGACCCTTTAACTGGTCACATGCCTCGTCATGGGTAAGCTTTGCCTCGGGCAGAATAATACCAGAAAGGCCAACACGCAATGGGAGTGGAGAGATGGCGAGAGTAGCGTGTACCCTCCATGGCAAGAGGCTGGACGGTGGTGTATATGTACTCTCGGTTGGCGTGAACCCGGTCTGGTCTTAAGAAATCCGGTGGCGAGTTGACATATGCAAGGGTTAAGTGCTACATATGTCGTGTGATTGGAGATCCTCAACTGAGTATTAATCGATTCGGATCACCATTACTTCTCGGATATGAAGACTTGGTCACTGACTTACACGAAGCATTCCAGTGAACCAGAAGGGTTGATAAAAGGATGGCTAGTATAGGTCAAGTGCTTGAACTAGGGTAGAAAGAACTCTAGTGACAGGTAATGACTTAACTTGCTAATAAAATTGGATTTTTAAGGATCCACTATTAGTAAGCATTTTTGCAAACAAAGTCTTGATTTTTGATTAAGCCTTACCTTCACTCCCTTAAGCCAACATATCCTTGAGAGTCTTTTATTTTGACGGGTAAGACTTGCGAAAGTACACTTCGTACTCAGGGTTTTCAAACCCATGTTGTTGTAGGTGATGAAACAGTAGACTTCTGCTGTTTTTGCACTAAGGTGGTGCCCAAGGATGTGGTGCCCAAGGACGAACCTCAACATTAACATGGTTGCGGAAGGACGTGGTCCTTCCTTTTGAAAAACAATATACTTTTATGCGGGTGTTGGGGCGAAGGCGAAGACGCTACCCTTCGCTCGAAGCCTTCGTCGAGTCACTACATCTACTGGCGCAGTTGCCCTTCGTCACCTCCATAGCAAGACGAAGGCCAGACCCCGACGAAGTCTGCTAGTCCCGCGTCCCTCATCGCGCCCGAAGGCCCCGCGTGGACAGGCAGGTTATGAGCCTCATCTGTAATGACGGTCTATAACTGTGGCGGAACTGCCCGAATTATTCCAACTTAAGTGCCTAAGCCCCGCCTTAGAGGCTAGACCACACTTAAATGGGAATAACCCGTCAATCCCTCGGATCTAGTCCGACACGGCCACTGACAGGATCAAGTACCACAATCTCACTCGAAGGTGAGTCACAGAGCAAATACAATAAAGCATAAAACCATACATGTCAGAGTATTTAATTATTACAGCATCATCATCATCATTGGAGTTTTTGCAAAAGTAACCATCATTGTTCGAAGTGCAGCGGAAATGAACTAACGGTAAATAAATAGAGAGATGGGGAAGCCTGTCCCATCACTCCTCATGCTCCTCCTCAGCCGAGGCAGGGTCCCACTCGACAGTCCAACCCGGTGGCAAGGTGGACGGCCAAGTTATTCCAGCAACCATTTCCTCCAAAGAACCTGTAAAAATTATGCCACAAGCAAGGCTGAGTATACTAATACTCAGCTAGACTTACCCGGTGTGAGGAGTCTACTCCTCTACCTCTAGACATGCAGCTGTTTGGCTATGGGGTTTGGTTGCCAAAAGCACTAGCTGAGTTTCTAAATCAAGATTTTAACTTGGTCAAAATTAAGTGTGACTCTCTTAAGGCTAAAGATGTACTATCTATTCATACATAGTAGCAAACATTTTTAGCAATCAACATCTTGTATCATCTCAGCACAATTTCACTTGTTACTCAATGTAGCAGCATGGATCAAGCAGTCTCATTAGCTGCGAGAAGCAGACGATTCGAATCGAGTTTTTATCCTTGCAAGGTAAACCTAAACACACGACGTGCAGGGGCACTCCGTCCCCACACACATCAACCGTCCCCATCGATTCCCCGTCAGCAGAGAGGGGCTCACCGCCTTGGCGTACAATGCCTCACTGACCCCGACTGGCCGTCGTGCAGTGACCGCGCTTGTACCCACCATAACCGGAATGGGAGACCTTGTCTCAAGTCGCGTGAGGAGGGCAATCTGCTGCCAGGTTCAATCAGGTACTAGGCTTACCGATTTACCATATTTCTCGGCATGTGCTTAGTACGTTCAAACGCTTGACTCACGGTACCACACCTTAATCCTTATTCAAATTTCTATCCCGTAGACAACCAATCCCCATGGATTGTTGCCCACAACCAACATCAGTACGATATGAAGGTGGGTACAATCAATGTCCTGACCTCGCGCGAGTGCTAGAAAAATCACTCGTCTTCTACCGAGATCCTACTTAATAAAGCAACTACTCGACCTGTCATACTAGTATTCATCTCAAAAGGGTTCCTGAGATCATGCAACTAGGGTTTCAAACAATTCCTACACCTAAGTGCACAATCACTCCTACAATCATTAAGTGAAGTAAAATAGCATAAATAACAGGTTATGCATAAAACCGGGGCTTGCCTTCCAAAGCAGTGGCAGGCAGGTCCTCTGGTGCAGGCTCGGGTGCTGGATCTGGGGCTACCTCCTGAGCAGCTCCTTGCTCCGGCACGAGGATGTACTCTCCGTCAGCAAGATTACAATCTATCGAAATGCAATGAACATGTATGTCATGATTATGCAAGATTTAAGAACATTAAGCTAAAGAAACTAAGTCAAGAATTAACTTAGGGTTTCCTGGTTATGTGGGGCTTCTAGTGGTATATATATACATAGACTTATTACCTTTTTAGCTTAGGTTTTCTTTTAGGATAACATAGTGGATTGGTATTGTCTTTATAGATTTCAGTGGACAATTTTTATAAAGATTTTAGGACGACATTAATTTCCATTATTCATTTTCCTTTCTTTAATTTCCATTTAGGGTTTCTAGTGTAGGTTTGAACTACGACAGTGTTTTAATAATTTCCAAAAATTCTGTAAAAATTACAGTGGGTTGTCACTTGCTATTCTAGCTTGTTTTAAGAATTTGAGGCTTAAAGTACAAAAGCTAGGCTTTAAACAAAAATGACAAGAGTTATGCAAAATGGGCCACTTTACACTACATCTCTTAGTTAGGGGTAGATTCTGTCCTAAAGGTTATTTTTGCTGGCATCCCATAGTAATAATAGGCTTCTGTGCTAAAAATCACAGAAAACTAAGGGGTGGTTATTTAGTCATGATTTTCTTAAGTTTAAGGTCAAAAAGGCACTTTCTACTACATTATTATTTGAAAAATGTCAAACAGCAGATTTCATATTTTTTCTAAATTCTCCTTAATAAAACATTAGTTATCCCAAGGGTGGGGGTGTTTTTACCTTGGGGTTATTTTTGTAGAGTTTTTCTAAGTTTCACTTGTTTTCTTAAAACAAAAGGGATCCTACTTATTTTATACTAAAACAGGGCATGATATATTTTTCCAGTGAACTACATTAAATAAGTATCCTAACAAAAATAGAGGTACTCTCTGGTTCTTTGTTTAAATTACATTTTTTATTTTTCTTACCCTTAAGCATATTATGAAATAAGGGGTAAAAACTAACTTAATGGAGTGGATAGAGAGGTTTAACATTTTTATTTGGTTTAGTAGGTAGATACAAACTTCTCAAAAATTTTCTAACCCCAGTCAATTAGTGCAACTAATTTTTGCCCTATTATTAAGCTTTTGGTCAAAACTATAATTAAATCCGAGCTTTAAAGTTTTCTATAGTACATAGTGGGTTTTATATTTTTCCTAAGTAGGTTACATTAGTTAGAGTCTGACAAAATTGGTTTGACCAAATTTGGATAAATTAAACAGAAGTTATGAAATTTCAAAGTTTCTGTTTAATTTAAAAACAGATTTACTAAAGGTTTTCTGGAAAAACAGTTTACGCCGAGGTCCCTGGGTTTAAACTAAATCAACCTTCGCAAATCTACCCTCGCGCCACTATTCCCCTGTGTCTCTGACATTTCACAAAACCCCGTGACCTTCTCTCCCTCTCACCCAAAGTCCTTCCCCTTATGCAAACAGTAACCGCGGGAAAGAAAAGGGTGGCGCGGCTTACCGGCGGCGAGGGGGGTCCGGCGAAGGGTGGGGTTGGCTCGGGGAGACTCTAGCGGTCACGTCGAGGTACGGCTTGACGTCGGAGATGGCCGGAATCGCCCGGTCCACGCGCGCAGGCGGGTGTTCTCGTCGGCGGCGAGTGTACCAGCCAAACCACGGCGAACTGGTTCAATCCGAGGGCATGGTGAGCTTCACGGGGTAATGTAGCGACCGTGTGAACAAGGAATCCAAGGATGGTTGAGTGGTTTACCCGATCCACGTACTCCGGCGGGGTTGAGAGCTCCGGCGAGCGTGGACTGGCCTCTCCGGCGAAGCAAACTCCGATTCCTCGCTCGGGGAGCCTCACGGAGGTGTGCACAGTCTTCTCCGAGGGCTGGACGGAGTTGGGAATGGCTCCACTGGCCGGTCTACGGTGGCAGAGGGATTGGGCGGCCGCGGACTCGCTGTGCACGGGCAAACGGCGACGAGCTAGACTCCGGTGAGGTTTGAGGGTGCGTGGAACAGTACAATCTAAGTCTGGGAGGGTTTTATAAGCGCGGGCGCGGGCCATGGCGCTGGCATGGCTCGGGCGCGGCGCTGGGCATGCGGGGGCGCGCGTGAGCGTGCTCTGGCGCGAGCAGAAGGCGTCGAACACGTGGAGGTGTGTTTCTTCCATTGTTCAAACGTCTCCAGAGATCGCAAACGTGCGAATCTTGCCATGAATCCGGCACAGACCTCTTCCTGGCACCTAGGGCTATCTCACATGTGTGAGTTCCAATGGAGGATACGCCCTAGATCAGGAGATAGACGGGCGCCAAATCTGGCTTGTCTCACTGCCCACATTGCGACAAAACTGATGTCAAGAGATGTCAAACGTCCGAGTCTCGGCTTCCACTTTTTCCAGGGGGTGCCTTAAGTGGTATACCACATTTTTGGTATAGAACCCAAGTGGTTTTGGCGCCATCTTCAAAGTGAACACGGTTGAACTTTAACTTAGGGTTAGAATTTGACTTAGAGAGAAATAGAGAGCTCTAGCTCTCTCTCCACTTGGAGATTTGAATTGGGGTTTCTCCAGGGGTCTTTTTGCAATATTTCCCTCCTCAAATTGATGGTTACAAGGTTAGTTAGGGTTTGGGTAAAAATTACTCATGCTTTGCACACTTGTTCACTCTCTCTCCCCTCTTACCTAGGGTTTTGGGAGATAGGTTTTAAGAGAGGTCTAGGGTTCTTCTCCCCTCTTATCCAAGGTAGTAAGTGAGCAAGGATTAGAGTAATGCTTCTTATGTCATTGGCAACTTTATTAGCACTTGATCTCCAAGTTCTTATGTGTTGCCCTAAGCCTTTACCCCTTGTGATCACAGCTTCTAGTGCCAAGGTGGGCTCTAGCCAAGGTAACACCTGGGGTGTTACAGCCCTCCCCCCTTAAAGGAATCTCGTCCCGAGATTTAGGTAGAGTCCCTTGGAGGGTGCTTGAAGGTGTGCTGGTGTTGTTTTCCCCTTACTTAAATTTCTCTTATTAACTGCTCTTCGAATGTCATCCTCTTTGCAACTTCAGAAGGAAGCCCTTCTTAAGTTAAATCCACAACTTAGACTATCCTTGTTATCTAAGTTTTTCTTATAATTGAATTTAAAGGGCAGGTGGGGATGGGGTTTTGGTAGGTCTGGGCATTCGGGTTACCCGATAAATTCGGGTCGGGTAATTCGGGTTTTCTAAAATTCGGGTTTTAAGAACCGTTACCCGAAGTATACCCGAAATAAGTGGGTACCCAAAACTTTGGTACCCGAAAATTCGGGTATGGGTTCGGGTTTCCCCGAAATAACCGAATTGCAGAAAACAACATGCAACAATATACCAAATAACCAATGTCGCATTTCGCATGGTAGATAGCAGTAAAACAAAAAATGAAAAAAAAGGTACATGTGTATGTGCATAACTGCATGCAACATTAAACTGTAGTCTGTAGCCACCGATTGGATGGCAGCTGCTTCTTCTGCTTGCTCCGCATGTTCAAAGTTCAAAGTTTCAAACACCAGGGCACCAGGCACGGGCTGACCACTGACGGCCGCACGACTGCTGGCTGTTGTTGTTGCTTCCTGCTTGCTCGGTCGCTCACTTGCTCCCTGCACGGCCGCACCACACAGTTACACACCAGCCACCAGGCACGGATGTTGCTGGCTGTTGCCTCCTGGTTCCTGCACCGATGAGCTTCGAGCTTGCTGGCGGGTCGGGGTCGGCCGCTACCGCTACGGCCTCAGGCGGCGGCCGGTGGCTACTCGGCTGGGCAGCTGCTCGCTGTCCCATGCGCTGCGCGGCGTGGGTTGGAAATGGGAGCGTGGGGGCGTGGGTGGGGGCATGGGGCGGCGGCAGTCCGTGTGGATGAGCCAGGCGGCGGCGGTCCATGAGGGTGAGGGGTGATTGCTAACCTAGTGACTGTGAGGGTGTCCCGTGTAAGGCCAGCCGGCCAGAGAGTCAGGGAGTGGTACACGGGCCTGCCGGCCAGGGAGTCAGGGAGTGGCCCGCCTGAGTGCCTAACCGCGGCCTGCGGGGTGCCTCGGCCTGGCGTGAGTGGGTTAGGGCTTTACTACGTTAGGTCGTTTGTCTATTGGGCTGGGCCCAATCTGCGAGTGACTGCTATAATTTCGGGTAAAATAGGGAAAATCGGGTACCAGGATGGGTAACCCGAATTACCCAAACTAAAAACGGGTTTTGTGACTTGCTATCCGAAATAGTGATCGGGTAATTCGGGTACGGGTATATCGGGTACGGGTTCGGGTAAATCGGATTTGGGTAATGGGTAACGGGTATTTTGCCCACTCCTAGGTTTTGGGGTTACATACCGACTCCTTTGGGTAGAAAGTCGGGGAAGCGAGAGCGTAGAAAATCCTCAATCTCCCATGTAGCTTCTTCTGCTGAATGGTGACTCCACTGAACTTTATACATTCTGATCGACCTTGCCCGAGTTGATCTCTCTTTTTGATCTAGCACCTTGACAGGGTACTCTTGGTAAGATAAGTCCGGTTCTATCTCAATTTCTGGTTCCGGTAGTACTTCAGTGGGTAGGCGAACACATTTCCGCAGCTGAGATACATGGAACACATTGTGAACTGACGACATGTGAGGTGGCAATTCCACTTGATAGGCTACGGGTCCACAAGCTTCCTTGACCTCGTATGGCCCAATGTAGCGAGGAGCTAACTTGCCCTTGATCCCGAATCTCTGGACACCCTTGGTGGGTGATACCTTAAGATAGACATGATCTCCCACCTCAAACTGTAGAGGCTTCCGCCTCTTATCATGATAGCTCCTTTGCCTGGCCTGAGCAGCTTCTAAGTTCTTGGTAATAACCCTGACCTTTGCCTCTGCCTCGAGTACCAAGTCTGGCCCAAAAATTTCCCTTTCTCCTGCTTGAGACCAATTTAGTGGGGTCCTACACCTTCTCCCATATAATGCCTCAAAAGGTGCCATCTTCAGACTGGACTGATAGCTATTATTGTAAGAAAACTCTGCCAAGGACAGACACTTGTCCCAGTCCTTTCCATAGTGTAGTGCACATGCTCGCAACATGTCTTCCAAAATCTGATTCACACTTTCGGTCTGGCCATCTGTTTGTGGGTGATATGCTGAGCTTCGGATGACATGGGTCCTAAGTGATTCTTGCAATTGCTCCCAAAATCGTGCCACAAAGGGTGCTCCTCTGTCAGATATAATGGTCTTGGGAATACCATGCAACCTTACTATCTGATCAACATAAATTTTTGCGTACTTCTCTGTCCTGTGGGTGGTGTGCACTGGCAAGAAATGAGCAGTCTTGGTCAATCTGTCCACGATAACCCAAATAGAATCATGGTGTCTGGAGGTATTGGGTAATCCCACTATGAAGTCCATGCAAATGTCCTCCCATTTCCAAGATGGTATGGGAAGGGGTTGCAAAGGGCCTGCTGCCTTCAAGTGACTAGCTTTAATTCTCTGGCAGGTGTCACATTCGGATATGTACTTGGCAATTTCCCTTTTCATTCTAGTCCACCAATATAGAGATCTGAGATCATGGTACATCTTGTTGCTACCAGGGTGCATGGAGAATTTGGAGAGGTGAGCTTCATCCAGTATCTTCTTTCTAAGCCCAGGGTCCTTGGGAACAACCAATCGATCTCCAAACCATAGAATTCCCTTGCTATCCTGTCGGAAACACTTGTATTTTTCTGCCTTTTGCTTGATCATATCTTTGATAACCTGAACACCCTTATCCTCAACCTGTGCCCTGATTATCTGCTCTTGCAATGTGGGCTCCACCGAGATATAGCTTTGGTCACCCGAAGAAACAACTTCCAGGTTCAGCTTGCACAACTCGTCACACAGGGTGGTAACTCCCACATCCATGCTCATACAATTGCACTGGGTCTTCCTGCTCAAGGCATCTGCCACAACATTGGCCTTACCAGGATGGTAATGCACCTCCAAATCATAGTCCTTGATCAACTCTAACCATCTCCTTTGCCTCATGTTCAGATCTACCTAAGTGAAGATGTATTTGAGACTCTTGTGATCGGTGTAGATGTTACAGTGAGCTCCCATCAAGTAGTGTCTCCATAACTTAAGAGCATGCACCACAGCTGCCAATTCCAGATCATGAGTGGGGTAGTTCTGCTCATGGGGCCTGAGTGCTCTGGAAGCGTAAGCAATGACTCTATTCTCTTGCATCAAGACACATCCCAATCCGGTACCAGAAGCATCACAATAAACTTCAAATGGCTTGGTGTTGTCAGGTTGAGCCAGCACTGGGGCTATTGTCAAATGCTGCCTCAAGGTATGAAAGGCATCTTCACACTTTTGGCTCCACTCAAATTTGACTCCCTTCTTTAACAGTTAAGTCATTGGCTTGGCAATTCTGGAGAAATCCGGAATAAATCGTCGATAATACCCTGCCAATCCCAGAAAACTCCGAATCTGCCTCACTGTAGTCGGGGGTTTCCAATCCATTACCTCTTGTACCTTCTCAGGATCAACTGATACCCCATCCTGAGAAATTGTGTGACCCAAGAACTTAATCTCCTTCAGCCAGAACTCACATTTGGACAACTTAGCATAAAGATGATGATCGCGCAGTCGTTGAAGCACGATGTGCAGGTGTTCAGTATGTTCATCTTCATTCTTGGAATAGACCAGAATATCGTCGATGAAAACGACCACGAACTTATCCAATTCTGGCATAAACACTGAGTTCATCAGGTACATAAAATAAGCCGGGGCATTGGTCAGCCCGAAAGACATCACCAAAAACTCATACAGCCCATATCTGGTAGAGAAAGCCGTCTTGGGAATGTCACTGGCACGGATCTTGATCTGATGGTAACCTGAGCGAAGGTCTATCTTGGAGAATACCTTGGCTCCTACCAACTGATCAAACAGAACATCAATGCGGGGCAGTGGGTATTTGTTCTTGATAGTCACCGCATTGAGAGGGCGGTAGTCAACACACATCCTCAAACTCTCATCCTTCTTCTTCACAAATAAAGCTGGACATCCCCAAGGTGAAGTACTTGGGCGAATAAACCCCTTATCCAACAATTCTTGCAATTGCTTCTTCAATTCTGCCAATTCCGCGGGAGGCATCCTATAGGGTCTCTTGGAGATAGGAGCAGTTCCGGGTTGCAACTCAATTGCGAACTCAATGTCTCGGTCAGGTGGCATCCCTGGCAATTCCTCCGGAAAAACATCTGGGTAGTCACGGACCACTAGGATCTTTTCCACCGGGGATTCTAACATAACAAAGGCACAAGATCGGGTACAACCCTGGTTGGGTAAATGCAAAACAGTCTCACCATAAGCAGGGGAATGGATTTCAATGGCTCTGGCTGCAATGTCCAATACTGCCTGATGCCTGGTCAACCAGTCAGCTCCCAAACTAATATCCATGCTATCCAATCCTAAGATGAGAAGGGTGGTTCTAATCACCAGACTACCAAATTTTATAGGCACTTGCCTGTTGATTTGATAAGTGGCAACTCTGCCTCCTGGTGTTGAAATTGTAATGCCCCCATCAGTATGGTGAAAGGGCAACTGGCATTTGGCACTAAACTTGGCACTGATAAAACTATGCGATGCACCAGAATCAAATAGAATAATAGCAGGATAATTCAAAACTGTAAAGATACCAGTCATGACGGGTGCTCCCTCTGGAATATCAGCCATGGTGGTGAAGTTTAGCCTGCCCTGCCTCACTTGCACCTTCTGTCTCTTGCCTTGGTTCTGATTGACATTCTGCCCCTGCCTCTGCTGGTTCCGGGGGCAATTCTTGGCATAATGCCCAGTGTTGCCACATGTGAAGCATCTGTTGTCATTTGCCTGGCGGTACTGCTGCTGCTGCTGATTGCTCCTCTGAGCTGGAAATTGGGTGCAGTTGGGTGTCTGCTGCTGCGGTCGGATCACCCATCGCCCTTGCTGCTGCTGGGTTCCCCTGCCCTGGGTGTCGGACACAATCCTGAAGCGTTGTGGCTGAGCTGAGGGTCCTGCCACAGGGGTCTTCCTTTTCTTCTCTGCCTGTCTAGCTGTAATGCAGTCCTCTTGGGAGATAGCCATGTTGACCAACTCATTGTAGCTGTTGGCCCTGACGGTGTTGAGACGATCACGGAGCTTAGTGCTGAGCCCCCTCCTGAACCTGTCTCTCTTCTTCTCATCTGTATCTGCATGATACCCAGCATACTGGCACAAGTCATTAAAGGCCTGGGCATACTGCAACACTGTCCTGTTGCCCTGAGTGAGTGCCAAAAACTCATTGAGCTTTCTGTCCATAATCCCGGCTGGTATATGGTGTCCTCTGAAAGCTGCCTTGAACTCCCTCCACTCCACCTCTCGGTCCTCTGGCTGCATAGCAAGAAAATGATCCCACCAAGTCCTTGCAGGTCCGCGAAGCTGCTGGGTGGCGAACCTGACTTTGGTGACCTCTGAGCAAGCTCCATGGAGCAGTGGGAATTTGGATTCCACCACTCGCAACCATACATCTGCATCAAGTGGGTCCTCCGCCCTTGTGAACAATGGAGGCTTGGTGCTAAGGAATTCCTGGTATGTAGCCGCCGCGGGGTGACGCTGATGGTCTCCACCACCATAATGCTGAGGTGGTGGCTGACGCTGAGCCAGCTGCCTCAGGATCTCATTCTGCTGAGCCATGAGCTCCTGCAGAGTGGGAGGTGGTGGCGGCGGTGGAGGAACGCGCTCGTTCTGGCCACGACGCTGCCTCCCGGCCATCTGAAAAACCACATACATACTTAACACCACTGTTCCAAGTTCAAGATTTTATCACGGAGAAAAAGTTAAAACAACATGATAGACTCCGACTTCAACAAAAGGATTTTTAGAAGACACTAATTCTTTCTTCCAAATTTAGACTGATGACAGCATCCATCAACAAGCTTCCAATAGAGTTTTAGCACGATTACATCAAATTGTTCCAAAATGACTCAACTCTATCTAGCCTAGTACCCCAAGGGTGCAAAAGCTAAGCTAGCTGCGAGGAGTCCGACTATCCAACTTCTAAGCCTATCCTGAACACCTAGTGAGCGAACGAAGCAACACTCGACTCGGGGGAAGGTGGTCTTCCCGAGCCAGCAGTGTCCACACTGGAGGCAGGCTCATCTCCTCCCTCAATGTCGACGTCCTCGTTGGCCTCCTGGTCCTGGATCTCCTGGTGATGCATGTCCAGGTGCTCGTTAGCCTCAGCGAGCTGCTGCTGAGTGTTAATGAGCTGATCCTCTAGAACCTCGATGGTGTTCTCCCTGGTGCCCACCAGCTCCTCCAACTCCTGAATATCAGTGGATAGCTGCTCCACCTGCAAGTCCTTCTCCACCATTTCTTGAGACAAGTCAACCACGAGTTCCTCTCTGTTGTCCAACGTGATCTTTGTTGCCTCCAGCAGTGCCATCAGATGGGACATTGCCTCACCGCGCATCACCTGCAGACGGTACAGGGCATTCATGCACCGTACAGTTAAGTGTGCGGTCTGTCCTGGGTAGATGGCCCAGATATCCTTGGCATGCTCCACCCGATCCTTCCACATTGGGTCGTCCTCCCTCTCAGTGGGGAACAAGCCAATGGGGTGGGTAGCCAGCTCCAAAGGATGGAATCCGCAGAAGGTAGTCAATCCATGCAGAGCGATCGCCTCGATCGTGTCCTCTGCTCGGTATCCAAAAGACTCGGAGTCCAAAGAGCGCCAGCCTGGCTGCAAGGGATGAGGCTCCAAAGTCATCCTCAATCTACAGCGAGGCACTCGGTGCTTCTCGAACTGCTGCACCGCGTACTGAGGGGGTGTCGTGTATCCGGCCCCCTGAAGTACCTCCCACAAAATGCGGGGAAAGCCCTCTCGTGCAAGTCCGTCAGTGTGGGTCAGTGCATTTCCGTCATCGGAGGATCCGTGGGAAGTCATCTGTGTACGGTTAAGCGTAAGTAAAAGAAAAAGAATTATAAAAAGAACAAGGAAAAGTAAAACTCAGCCTTTCTCTAGTTAAGTAAAAAGGCACTAGGGACCTAGTTGGTTGTTATCTTGTTTTTAAGTCCTTTACTCAGTTATCCATTTGCTTAATTATGAATGCATGCATGCTCGTCCTGAACGACCTCACAACAAGATAAAAGGAATAGGGAGGAACTCCCATCCTGTAAAAGTGGCCTGTAGGGCCTAGTTACTTAGCCACCTAGCTACCCTTCTATTACCCTAAGGCTTCACGTCCTAGGTCTATCCTGCTCGCCCTACTATCTATCCAACATTGTTTCTATCAAATTTTACTTGGAAAATTGATGGTATTTACATTTTATTGATTCCTCTGTGGTGGTACAAGCTCCGATACCAGCTGTGGCGGAACTGTCCGAATTATTCCAACTTAAGTGCCTAAGCCCCGCCTTAGAGGCTAGACCACACTTAAATGGGAATAACCCGTCAATCCCTCGGATCTAGTCCGACACGGCCACTGACAGGATCAAGTACCACAATCTCACTCGAAGGTGAGTCACAGAGCAAATACAATAAATCATAAAACCATACATGTTAGAGTATTTAATTATTACAGCATCATCATCATCATCGGAGTTTTTGCAAAAGTAACCATCATTGTTCGAAGTGCAGCGGAAATGAACTAACGGTAAATAAATAGAGAGATGGGGAAGCCTGTCCCATCACTCCTCATGCTCCTCCTCAGCCGAGGCAGGGTCCCACTCGACAGTCCAACCCGGTGGCAAGGTGGACGACCAAGTTATTCCAGCAACCATTTCCTCCAGAGAACCTGTAAAAATTATGCCACAAGCAAGGCTGAGTATACTAATACTCAGCTAGACTTACCCGGTGTGAGGAGTCTACTCCTCTACCTCTAGACATGCAGCTATTTGGCTGTGGGGTTTGGTTGCCAAAAGCACTAGCTGAGTTTCTAAATCAAGATTTTAACTTGGTCAAAATTAAGTGTGACTCTCTTAAGGCTAAAGATGTACTATCTATCCATACATAGTAGCAAACATTTTTAGCAATCAACATCTTGTATCATCTCAGCACAATTTCACTTGTTACTCAATGTAGCAGCATGGATCAAGCAGTCTCATTAGCTGCGAGAAGCAGACGATTCGAATCGAGTTTTTATCCTTGCAAGGTAAACCTAAACACACGACGTGCAGGGGCACTCCGTCCCCACACACATCAACCGTCCCCATCGATTCCCCGTCAGCAGAGAGGGGCTCACCGCCTTGGCGTACAATGCCTCACTGACCCCGACTGGCCGTCGTGCAGTGACTGCACTTGTACCCACCATAACCGGAATGGGAGACCTTGTCTCAGGTCACGTGAGGAGGGCAATCTGCTGCCAGGTTCAATCAGGTACTAGGCTTACCGATTTACCATATTTCTCGGCATGTGCTTAGTACGTTCAAACGCTTGACTCACGGTACCACACCTTAATCCTTATTCAAATTTCTATCCCGTAGACAACCAATCCCCATGGATTGTTGCCCACAACCAACATCAGTACGATATGAAGGTGGATACAATCAATGTCCTGACCTCGCGCGAGTGCTAGAAAAATCACTCGTCTTCTACCGAGATCCTACTTAATAAAGCAACTACTCGACCTGTCATACTAGTATTCATCTCAAAAGGGTTCCTGAGATCATGCAACTAGGGTTTCAAACAATTCCTACACCTAAGTGCACAATCACTCCTACAATCATTAAGTGAAGTAAAATAGCATAAATAACAGGTTATGCATAAAACCGGGGCTTGCCTTCCAAAGCAGTGGCAGGCAGGTCCTCTGGTGCAGGCTCGGGTGCTGGATCTGGGGCTACCTCCTGAGCAGCTCCTTACTCCGGCACGAGGATGTACTCTCCGTCAGCAAGATTACAGTCTATCGAAATGCAATGAACATGTATGTCATGATTATGCAAGATTTAAGAACATTAAGCTAAAGAAACTAAGTCAAGAATTAACTTAGGGTTTCCTGGTTATGTGGGGCTTCTAGTGGTATATATATATACATAGACTTATTACCTTTTAAGCTTAGGTTTTCTTTTAGGATAACATAGTGGATTGGTATTGTCTTTATAGATTTCAGTGGACAATTTTTATAAAGATTTTAGGACAACATTAATTTCCATTATTCATTTTCCTTTCTTTAATTTCCATTTAGGGTTTCTAGTGTAGGTTTGAACTACGACAGTGTTTTAATAATTTCCAAAAATTCTGTAAAAATTACAGTGGGTTGTCACTTGCTATTCTAGCTTGTTTTAAGAATTTGAGGCTTAAAGTACAAAAGCTAGGCTTTAAACAAAAATGGCAAGAGTTATGCAAAATGGGCCACTTTACACTACATCTCTTAGTTAGGGGTAGTTTCTGTCCTAAAGGTTATTTTTGCTGGCATCCCATAGTAATAATAGGCTTCTGTGCTAAAAATCACAGAAAACTAAGGGGTGGTTATTTAGTCATGATTTTCTTAAGTTTAAGGTCAAAAAGGCACTTTCTACTACATTATTATTTGAAAAATGTCAAACAGCAGATTTCATATTTTTCCTAAATTCTCCTTAATAAAACATTAGTTATCCCAAGGGTGGGGGTGTTTTTACCTTGGGGTTATTTTTGTAGAGTTTTTCTAAGTTTCACTTGTTTTCTTAAAACAAAAGGGATCCTACTTATTTTATACTAAAACAGGGCATGATATATTTTTCCAGTGAACTACATTAAATAAGTATCCTAACAAAAATAGAGGTACTCTCTGGTTCTTTGTTTAAATTACATTTTTTATTTTTCTTACCCTTAAGCATATTATGAAATAAGGGGTAAAAACTAACTTAATGGAGTAGACAGAGAGGTTTAACATTTTTATTTGGTTTAGTAGGTAGATACAAACTTCTCAAAAATTTTCTAACCCCAGTCAATTAGTGCAACTAATTTTTGCCCTATTATTAAGCTTTTGGTCAAAACTATAATTAAATCCGAGCTTTAAAGTTTTCTATAGTACATAGGGGGTTTTATATTTTTCCTAAGTAGGTTACATTAGTTAGAGTCTGACAAAATTGGTTTGACCAAATTTGGATAAATTAAACAGAAGTTATGAAATTTCAAAGTTTCTGTTTAATTTAAAAACAGATTTACTAAAGGTTTTCTGGAAAAACAGTTTACGCCGAGGTCCCTGGGTTTAAACTAAATCAACCTTCGCAAATCTACCCTCGCGCCACTATTCCCCTGTGTCTCTGACATTTCACAAAACCCCCTGACCTTCTCTCCCTCTCACCCGCAGTCCTTCCCCTTATGCAAACAGTAACCGCGGGAAAGAAAAGGGTGGCGCGGCTTACCGGCGGCGAGGGGGGTCCGGCGAAGGGTGGGGTTGGCTCGGGGAGACTCTGGCGGTCACGTCGAGGTACGGCTTGACGTCGGAGATGGCCGAAATCGCCCGGTCCACGCGCGCAGGCGGGTGTTCTCGTCGGCGGCGAGTGTACCGGCCAAACCACGGCGAACTGGTTCAATCCGAGGGCATGGTGAGCTTCTCGGGGTAACGTAGCGACCGTGTGCACAAGGAATCGAAGGATGGTTGAGTGGTTTACCCGGTCCACGTACTCCGGCGGGGTTGAGAGCTCCGGCGAGCGTGGACTGGCCTCTCCGGCGAAGCAAACTCCGATTCCTCGCTCGGGGAGCCTCACGGAGGTGTGCACAGTCTTCTCCGAGGGCTGGACGGAGATGGGAATGGCTCCACTGGCCGGTCTACGGTGGCAGAGGGATTGGGCGGCCGCGGACTCGCTGCGCACGGGCAAACGGCGACGAGCTAGACTCCGGTGAGGTTTGAGGGTGCGCGGAAGGGTACAATCTAAGTCTGGGAGGGTTTTATAAGCGCGGGCGCGGGCCATGGCGCTGGCTTGGCTCGGGCGCAGCGCTGGGCATGCGGGGGCGCGCGTGAGCGTGCTCTGGCGCGAGCAGAAGGCGTCGAACACGTGGAGGTGTGTTTCTTCCATTGTTCAAACGTCTCCAGAGATCGCAAACGTGCGAATCTTGCCATGAATCCGGCGCAGACCTCTTCCTGGCACCTAGGGCTATCTCACATGTGTGAGTTCCAATGGAGGATACGCCCTAGATCAGGAGATAGACGGGCGCCAAATCTGGCTTGTCTCACTGCCCACATTGCGACAAAACTGATGTCAAGAGCTGTCAAACGTCCGAGTCTCGGCTTCCACTTTTTCCAGGGGGGTGCCTTAAGTGGTATACCACATTTTTGGTACAGAACCCAAGTGGTTTTGGCGCCATCTTCAAAGTGAACACGGTTGAACTTTAACTTAGGGTTAGAATTTGACTTAGAGGGAAATAGAGAGCTCTAGCTCTCTCTCCACTTGGAGATTTGAATTGGGGTTTCTCCAGGGGTCTTTTTGCAATATTTCCCTCCTCAAATTGATGGTTACAAGGTTAGTTAGGGTTTGGGTAAAAATTACTCATGCTTTGCACACTTGTTCACTCTCTCTCCCCTCTTACCTAGGGTTTTGGGAGATAGGTTTTAAGAGAGGTCTAGGGTTCTTCTCCCCTCTTATCCAAGGTAGTAAGTGAGCAAGGATTAGAGTAATGCTTCTTATGTCATTGGCAACTTTATTAGCACTTGATCTCCAAGTTCTTATGTGTTGCCCTAAGCCTTTACCCCTTGTGATCACAGCTTCTAGTGCCAAGGTGGGCTCTAGCCAAGGTAACACCTGGGGTGTTACAATAACCCTCCTTTATGGGAATATTCTGGGGATAATCCGGGTACCCGAGGACATAACCATCCTTGTCTTGGGACGTTCGACGCTCGGGTACCTATAAATACCCCCGTACAGTGCCCTTGAGAGGCGAGATTAACAGAGCAATTGCCATCCCGCGTTAAACTTTGTTTGCGCCATTTCTACTCCCTCGTCGGATCAACCTGCCCAGGAGAGCAAGTTCCAACATTTGGCGCCCACCGTTCGTGCTACGAACAAACCACCCGTGATGGCACCCAAGAGAGCTAGTTCGAAGGCAGCCCCATCCATCGACGAAGCAGCGAAGGCAGCACTGCTAGCCGAGAAAAAGGGCAAGGCCCTCGCAGATAATAGCCCCTAAGAATCCTGCGAAGACGAAGCTCTCAGCAAGAGACAGTGCAACGAAAAACCCACTCCCGAAGGCACCCTGCGCACCTGCAGCTCCGGAGGACAACCACAAGCACCACCCCCAGACTTCGCTCCACCAGAGGGCGAGGACGCAACAGAGGACGGCGAAGTCATCGGCGTCTCTGCCGAAGAACAGCTACAGCTACGAGCCCTGCGCATCAAGAACCGCAACCTCCAAAAGCAGAAAGAAATCCTCGAGGCCAAGCGCCAACGTGTCACCGTGCAAGCCAAGGTGCGCCAGATGATATGAGACGAGGAGCAGAGGGCCCAAGAACTCGAGAAAGAGATTGCGCTCATGCAGCGCGAAGGCCAGCACGATCTGCAGCACGGCCCGCCCCTCCAACAGCGTGCTCCAGCCGGAGACTTATTCATTCCCCAGCATGGACCCTTCATCCTGCACGCCGCAGCTTTTCAGGGCATCAACTACCTTGATGAGCGAAGCCCCCTGGCTCCGCAACTCCAAGTGTCACCATGGCCCGCCAACTTCAGGGCAGGGACCTACCCCAAGTACAACGGCAGCACCGACCCAGCACAATACATCATGAGCTATCAAGTCATCGTCGCATCATCCAGAGGAGACGATGCCACAATGGCCAAGTCCTTCATCATCGCCCTCGAGGGTTCGGCCTTGACCTGGTACACCAGGTTGCCCCCACTATCCATCGACTCCTGGAAAGGACTCCAAGACAAGTTTCTGCTCAACTTCCAAGGGTACCGACCCGACACCGATGCTTTGGCCGAGCTATCACTCTACAAATAGCAAGAGAAGGAAACCCTATGGGAGTACTACCGCAAGTTCCTGACTCTCAAGTCACAACTGCCTTCGGTCGACGACCAAATTGTCATACACTACGCCATCAGTGGCCTTCGGGCTGGCATCCTATACAGTCACTGCATCAGGGACCCACCCAAAAATATCCAAGAGCTCTATCAGCTGTTTGAGAAGTACGCTAGATCCTAAGAGCTCCATCAGCGCAAGGTCGAGTCTCAGAGAAAGCCCAAAGACCCTCCGCAGACCAGCCGAACCTAGACAAGGCCTCCGCAGTCAGACTCCGGGCGGGACAGCTGCAGTCAGTAGCAGGTGCACAACATAGCCAACCAGCACCCCGCCGGCGAGGCCGCTCGCCGTCAAGACTATCCCCCCTAGGGCCGCGACAATGGCACGCGTGGCCGGGGCCAGGGACGGGCGCATCAACCGCGCAGATATTACTGCTTGTTTCATGGCGAAGACTGCATGCACCCAACGAGGGATTGCCTGGAAACAAAGGCCACCAAGGATAGGATGTCTCGGGCACAACCAGCCGACAACCAAAGAGTTGTCGCGCACACATATCAACACCACCACCCACAACCATACAACCACGACCACGCCTAGCATCTGCCCAACCACGCATATCAGCACCACCAGGAGGTACAAGTCGTACCACCCCCACTCCCGCCTCCGCATCAACCAAACCCACACAACCAAAATCACCCCGAAGCACCAAAACAAGAAGACTTCGCCGATCAACCGTATCGCGGAGTCATTCACATGATCACCGGAGGGTCCAGCGTTGACTTTGAAACGAAGCGGTAAAAGAGGGATCACTACCGAAGCGTCAACCACGTCGCCCTCACTGGCCCAGTCGTGCAAACGAAGTGGTCACATGTGCCACTAACCTTCGACGCCAGAGATGTTGATCTGCGCAGCGCACCCCACGTCGATGCCATGGTAATCAACTGCAGTGTGGCAGGCTGGGACCTGCACAAAGTCCTAGTTGACAACGGCAACCAAGCGGACATCATCTTCCAGCACGCCTTCGACCGCATGGGCATCAGCCACAGCTTACTCAAGCCTTCGGACAACCCCCTATATGGCTTCGGCGGCAAGGGCACTTTCCCTGTGGGCAAGATAGAGTTACCCTGTCATTCGGCGTAGCACCCAATACGCGAAGCGAACAGGTCACCTTTGACATCGTCGACATGGTCTACCCCTACAACGCCATAATGGGTCAGGGCTCCATCAACAAATTTGAAGCGGCCATTCACGGCCTGTACCTCTGCATGAAAATCCCGGGCCCGCAAGGGGTGATAACGGTTTACGGTAACCAGCAGACTGCGCGCAACATTGAGAGAGACTTCGTTCTAGGTCAACGAAACGTGCACTGCCTTACAACATAGCGCGAAGTCTCCGAGGCGACCCGCCCAACCATCAACGAAAAAGTAAAAGCACAGCTGTAGAGCAACGACGGTACGAAGACAGTTCCCCTCGACCCGGCAACGCCCAAGAAGACGGTTGTAATAAGCGAAGACCTAACTTCGCAGGACGAAGAGAAACTCATCTCATGTCTCTCCAGAAACAAAGACGTCTTCGCCTGGTCCGCCCTCGACCTGGTCGGAGTCAGCCGCACCATCATCGAGCACAATCTGGGCATCGACCCTTCGGTGCGCCCAAAAAAGCAGCGACTGCGCAAAATGTCCGATGAAAAGACGAAAGCCGCCAAAGCTGAAGTGCACCGCCTGCTGGAGGCCAATTTCATTGAACAAGTCACCTACCCCACGTGGCTCGCCAACGTAGTCGTGGTACAAAAGAAAAGCGGCAAGTGGCGCATGTGCATTGACTTCACCAGCCTCAATAAGGCCTGCCTCAAGGACAATTTCCCGCTACCACGGATCGACAAGATAGTCGATAGTGCAGCCGGGTGCGAAGTCATGTCACTTCTTGACTGTTTCTCCGGCTACCACCAGATATATATGAAGGAGGAAGACAAGGCCAGCACCAGTTTCATCACACCCTTCAGCACGTACTGCTTCATCAGAATGTCGGAGGGACTCAAGAACGCTGGCTCAACCTTCTCTCGCCTCACCAAGACGGTGCTCGAGAGCCAAGTGGGCCGCAACATTTTCATGTACGTGGACGACATCGTCGTCGCAAGCAGAAATAAAGAAGACCACCTGGCTGACCTTGCAGAGACGTTCTCAAACATGCGGGACGCACGACTTCGCCTCAACCCCGAGAAGTGCGTCTTCGGTGTTCGCTAGGGGAAGATACTGGGCTACCTAGTGTCGCACTGCGGGATCGAGGCCAACCCGACCAAGATTCAAGCAATCATCAACATGACACCTCTGCAGTCAACCAGGGACGTCCAGCGTCTGACAGGCAGATTAGCCGCCCTTAACCGATTCATTTCCAAGTCCACAGAGCGGAGTCTACCTTTCCTCAAGACATTGCGCGGTGCAAAAGACTTCGCATGGGGACCAGAACAAGGGGCAGCCTTCGCATCACTCAAGCAGCACCTGTCAAAATTGGCAATTCTTACTAGTCCCGACTCCTCGCTGCCTCTGCTGCTCTACGTCGTAGCCTCGCCACATGCAGTCAGCGCAGCGTTAGTCCAAGAGCAAGGCAGGGAGGGCACGACCCGACAGTGTCCAGTCTACTACGTCTCCGAAGTCCTCACGACTTCCAAGTGCAACATGATGGAATTAGATAAAATTTCCTACGCAGTCGTCATGGCATCGTGTAAGTTGCGCCACTATTTCGAGGCGTTTAATGTGCGAGTCACCTCGGACAGGGGATTGGGCGAACTGTTCAGAAACCCGGAGGCGTTCGTCTGAATCGCCAAATGGGCAGCCGAACTCTCCGGGTACCATATCACCTTCGAGCCCAGGACAGCAATCAAGTCGCAAGTCCTGGTAGACTTCATCGTCGACTGGACAGGGCCGACACGGCAGCAAGAAGAGCCCTTAGAGAAGGTGTGGACCATCCACTGTGACGGCGCATGGTGCCATGTGGGGGTAGGCGCGACTGCAATTATCACGTCACCCACAGGCGTCAAGCACAGATACGCAGCACACCTTAGCTTCGCTCTAGAGTCCGACAGATGCACCAACAACATAGCAGAGTACGAAGCCGTCATCCTAGGCCTTTGCAAGCTGAGAGCACTCGGTGTCACCACCTGCATAGTCAAGACAGACTCCAAAGTCGTTGTCGGCCAGGTCGAAAAAGAATATTCAGCAAAAGACCCCGCACTCATGCAGTATCTCATGCCTGTTCGTAGTCTCGAGAGACAATTCAAGGGCTTCACCTTACAGCACGTGGACCGCGCTAGGAACGAAGAGGCCGGCGCAATGGCTAAGGCAGCGGCCAAAGGCGAGACCTTGCCCTCCGACGTGTTCTACCACGTCATTGGCACACCGGTCGTCCGCAACCCAGAGGGATTACAAGTAACCAATGATGTCGAAGGCCATCGCATCGTCAACCTCATTATGACTGAAGATTGGCGGGCCCCAATAACACTGTTTCTGCAAGGATACTACCACCCGAGTGACGTCAATGAGGCCAAGCGCCTCAAGCACCGAAGCAGGGACTTCGTACTAGTCGGGGACCAGCTATACAAGAAGGGGATCAGTCAACCCATGCTAAAATGTGTCACCGAAACCGAAGGCATTCAGATCCTACGCGAAGTCCACAGCGGAACATGCGGCTCCCACTCAGGGCCCAGGGCCCTCGCTGCCAAGGTGATCCGTCAAGGTTTTTACTGGCCCGCTATAATCTGCGCCGTGAATCGAGTCACGAGGTCGTGCGAAGCTTGCCAGAAGTTTTCTCCCCGCTCGGGCAACCCTTCACAGTTCACCAAGCTGATTGCCCACACATGGCCACTTCAACGCTGGGGGCTGGATATTGTCGGGCCACTACCTACGGCCTAAGGGAACCTCAAGTTCACCTTCATCGCCGTCGAATACTTTACCAAGTGGATCAAGGCCAAGGCAGTATCCACAATAACGTCGAAGACTGCCCAGAAGTTCTTCTGGCAAAACATAGTTTGCCGATTTGGAGTCTCGTCCGAGCTCACAGTCGACAACGGCAAACAGTTTGACAGCTAGGGCTTCAGGGACTTCTGCCTCTCCATCGGCACCAAGCTTGCCTTCGCCTTGGTGTACCACCCGCAATCCAACAGCATCGTCGAGCGCACCAACGGCAAGATTTTCACCGCTATCAAGAAAAGACTTCTCGATGACAAGAACAGCAAATGGGCCGACCAACTACCTGAAGTAGTCTAGGGCCTAAACACAACTGAATGTCGGGCAACCGGATTCACACCTTTTCATCTGTTACATGGATCGGAGGCCATGATGCTGCAGGAAATAAAGCACGGGTCACCCCGAACAAACACATCAGCAATCCTCGACGTCAACAAACCAACGTCTAAAGACCTCATCGATGGAGACCGCGTCTTCGCCCTGCAGGCCCTCAACAAATACCAAGCTCAAACCAAGGCCTGGCGCGACAACGCGGTCGTCCCAAGAGAGTTCAACACAGGAGACCTCGTACTCGTCCGGACCACCCGGACAGAGTCACAGGGTAAGCTAGAGCCGAAATGGGAGGGTCCATTCATCGTCAAGTCGAAGGCATCCCCCAGCGCGTACAGGCTATCAATGCCCACTGGCAAAGACTTAGAGCACTCCTGGAACATCAACAATCTACGCAAATTTTTTGTTTAAACCTCAGGGCCTACGCGCCCCTATAATCAACTAGACAATACTATTCTCGGCACGCACTCTTTTCCTTCTGGGGGGTGAGGTTTTTAACGAGGCGGAGCCATGTAATATACCTGCAAAAGCCCCCGCAAAAAACAAAAACTCAGATACAACATGTCGAAAAAGACCGCATCGACAGTCTTCGGCATTCGACCACTCCGAAGTCACCGCGAGAGGCAGCGTAGACTACCCTCTCGTGCGACACTCCGCACAAAAGTCGCCTAAGGGTGCAGCCGGAATAGCACAACAAGTGCGTTAATCGAAGTATTTTATTTAAAAGACACTCCGCGCAAAAGTCGCCTAAGGGTGCAGCCGGAATAGCACAACAAGTGCGTTAATCGAAGTCTTTTATTTAAAAGACACTCCACGCAAATGTCGCCTAAGGGTGTAGCTGGAATAGCACAACACGAGCGTTAATCGAAGTCTTTTATTTAAAAGACAGTCCACGCAAAAGTCGCCTAAGGGTGCAGCCAGAATAGCACAATAAGTGCGTTAATCGAAGTCTTTTATTTAAAAGACACTCCGCGCAAAAGTCGCCTAAGGGTGCAGCCGAAATAGCACAACAAGTGCGTTAATCGAAGTCTTTTATTTAAAAGACACTCCGCGCAAAAGTCGCCTAAGGGTGCAGTCGGAATAGCACAACAAGTGTGTTAATCGAATTCTCTCATTAAAAAGACACTCCGCGCAAAGTCGCCCATGGGCGCAGCTGAATCAACATAGGCGTACGAATACGGCCAACAGGCCACATTACCATACAAATTACAGTTACATACACACGGCGAGGGCATCACATATTACATCGGCTCAACCTTCGGGATGATACCCATCTCCCTGTAATTGAACAGCATTATCCTCAATTCCTCACCCTCAAAAAGATTCCAAAGATCCCCCTCGCCTATGCTCGCCCCAATCGGCGAGGACAACAATTCTCGTTTACCAACCCGGTCTACTCGGAGACGGCCACGCTCCATCCCCATATGACGGTGCCTACCACTTCGCGAAAATTCACCCACACTATGTTTTCCCACCACCCTTCGCCGCCTATACCCAGTACTCGCACTAGCAAGATCCCTGGCACCCTCCACACACGGCGAAGTCTCCGCCGCAGCCACATCCAACGCAACAAAATAATCCAAACCTTCATTCGAGGACTCATCCGTCCAAGGAAACGAACTCCCAGATTCACCATCAGACTCAAAACACTCAGACATAGAGCCAAACAAACTATCATCGGCAGGCACTACGGTTGAGGCCGCAACAAAATCAGTATTGTCAGCAGCGGTTGCTTGCGCAGGCCCAAACGTCGGAACCTGCGCAGCAACCGAGGTTCAGTATCACAGAAACAAAAGTTTACACTTAAATCCCTAACCCCTATTCCGCCACCTGCGAAGGCCCGGCCGCCGCCGCTGGGTCTTCGGCAGATGGTTCGCCCACCGCCTTCGAGGCGTCCTCACCCGTTAGCCCAGGGGCTGGCGTGGGGTCTTTGCCAGCTCCAGTCGGCGCGAGGGTCGCTGAGGGGCCCTCGCCCGCATCGGATGGCGGTGCCAGCTCCACCCCCGATGCCTGGGGCAGCGTGCTATTGGGCAGTGTGCTGTCCAGATCACCAAGATCCTCAACCTCGTCGTCATGCGCCATCTGCAGCAATAGCACATTCATTCAGCAAACCACACATATAACCACACAAATGAGCCTTTACCTGATCTATCGCCCGGTCAGACCTCTCCCGGACCGTCTCTCGACCGTGAGGGCCCCACATCCTGTCGAAAAGCGCCCCCGCCGACCGCTTCAGCACCGGGTCCTCGACCTGGAAGATTTCGCGCTCGAAGCCTTCGTCCAACTGGTCGAAGACCTCGAAGTGCCCGCACCCGTCACGGGATAAAGCATTCACGGCCCCCTCGTAGGTGACGAGGGAGGCAAAGGACATGAGGCCCATCACGATTGTCGGGAGCACCCCCAGCTCCTCTTGTAGCCACTCAAGGAAGCGGAGGCCCACCTCTTGGCCGGGCGCTTCGAAGGCGGCGGTCCACGCACCCAGCTCCCGGTACGCGTCCATGAAATGCGCATGCGTCCGCTCGACCTCCATGCGCGTCGAGGCCTCGGTTTTGTCCACGCGGTTGCGCAGGCCGCTGAGCCTCGCTTCCAGCTCCTCGACGCGTTGGCGAGCGAGACTGGCCTCCGCCCGCACAAGTTTGGCCTCGGCTTGTGCAGCCTGCGCATCAGCACAGGCCTTGTTCGCGTCCCTCCTCTCCTCTACCAACTGACGCCGGAGATCCCCCTTCTCGGCCTCCATAGCAGCCAACCTCTCCGTCAGCCTGTGGCTTTTGTTTTCCGCTGTCGACTTCTCCCGAACAGCATCTGTATGCTACGCCCGGAGACGCTCGATTTCGGTAGCAAACTCCGAAGTCAAGGCACCCGACGCAACATGGTCGGCGAAGGCGGCCGCCTGCCACAAAAAACCCATGAGATTTGCAACCACATAAAAACAATGAACTAACAAAGTCCAACACGACTTACATGCTTCAGCTGCTGCGACGCATGCCTCAGCTGCTGGGACACAGAGCCCGCCACATTTTTAGCGGCGACGGTCGACGAAATCTCGCCGCTCGAGCAGAAGTTTAACCACAGGTCCTGCGAAGCACCCTTCGTCCCAACCGCCGCCGTTAGCGAAGTGGCCGCCACCGGAGTCGGGACAACAGCCAGCTGCCCTGCATCCGACCCTGCACCATGATCTTGTTTAAGACCTAGTCCCCGTTAAAAAACTCACCAACGAGATAATCCCCCACGCAGATGTCCATGTCAAAGTCGGCAACACGCGTCACCGCCACGTCAGTGCGCGCCGGCGACGGCGGCCTTCGCTCCTTCGCGGGCTCGGTCGAGGGTGGCTTGCCCGCGCCAGAAGCAGCAGCCCTCGCACCCGCCGAAGACTTGTTGGGCCCGGGGGCGGCCGGCTTCGAAGCCGACGGTGGTTTGCTACTGCCAGGGGCGGCAGACTTCGCACCTCCCCGCACCTTCTTCGCCTCGTGGAAAGGGTCCCCGACCCTAGTGACCGCCCGGCGCTTCCGCGCCGCATCTTGACGATACTTCTCCATCACTGCCGATACAACAGCAGCAATATTCCATCCATAAGGAAAAATCTTCAACTCACGAGCCATACGAGACGTAAATATGTCTTCGCCGGCCGCGCGGGGGATCGAAATGTTCCTTGGCCATCGACCCCCGGTAACCTTCAGCATTCGCGCCGAAGACTCCCGGAGCTCGGGCGAAGACATCCTTCCCCCGAGGGCCACGCAAGTCCCCATCAACGCCACAGAAAAACGATCAGAGACCCCCAACCCCCCCCCCCCACTGCAGTACCTATTTTTCTCTTCTTAGTGGCTGGGGCAGCCTCCCGCGAAGGGCCTTCCTCAGCCACGGCCACTGGTTTTTTCCCGCGGTGGTCAGCAGCCGCAGCAGCGTCATCTCTAGGGTAACCACCGTATGGCAAACAGTTTAAATCAAAGACCCGATTCAAGCGAATATTGGACCCTCGGATATCCCAACTCCGCAGACTCTCTGTCCTCAGCGCATACCGCCCACAATCCTCACTGCCCCGTCCTCCACTTCACGAACGAACGTGGCCGGGTCTCGACCGCGCAGATCCAAAGAGAAGGCCGGACTTTGCACCAGCTGCTGGCCCAAAGTAGGCATCTGGCGAGGGCATACTTTGCCCAGCACCCAGCCATGCGCCAAGGGCCACACTCCATAACCAATAAACTCTTCAACCAAATCACGCCCACTGCTCATGCGGGCAGCGCACCGGAGGGCCCCTTCATCCTCATCATCCTCCGCCACCTCAAATTGTGGGAATGCCACATAACAATGGGAGCACATCACGGCCGCGGGGAGCCCTGGGAGGTCTTCGACTTCGCTTCCTGAAACATAAAACCAATAATCCCACCAGTTGCCCCACTTATTGCGAGCACAGGGAACTAACTCCACGACTTCCACCGAAGTCTTTCCGATCTTCGGCGTGAAGGTGCACGATCCAAACTGTGCAATCTTGTTTCCAATCTTTCTTTTTTGACAATGCAGACAGTAATTCTTGGCGAAGACCTCTATGAAAGGCTGACCACCGTATGAAGTCGCCGCCCATACATACTTCGCTAGGGCCACCACAGCGTTCGTTGTCAACTGGTGGACCTGGACCTCAAATCTCTGTAGGACCTCTGCCACGAAACGATGTGCAGGTAGGCGAAGGCCGGCGGTGAAGAATGCCTCAAACACGACTAATTCACCCTCGGGCTCGGGAACCTCTTCCGCCCCCGGGACACGCCCAACGCCGTCCCCAAAATACCCCAACTGTTGCATATCCTTCACGCGAACCGAGGAAATCCTCGAAACACTGAACTCCACTGTGTGGCCCCGCTGTAACTTCGCCGCCACCAAATCGCTCAAAGTATCTTCGGACGACAAATCGGTCGGTGGTGTGTTTGCAGCAGATGAGGAAGAAGACGACACCGCTACATACCGTCGGCGGCGGCGTGCGGTTTGCTTGACATGGGCCAGATCTCCGATGCAGAAGGAACTAGGAGGGCAGGAGAGCGGGCAAACGGTTTCAAAAACTAGGGTTTTCCGGCGCACGCAAGGGTGAGAGTTAGCCCGTTGCGCTGCCCCTTTTTATACACACGGCGCGACGCTTCGGGAAACCCGCAGTCCAATAGTGCCACGTCCCATCAACGGTCACCTCAAAAACCCCCGCGGGACCACTTCGAGCGAGGGCAGCGTCTCTGAAAGAGAATTAGGCTTACACCTAGTTCCTAAATAGTTTTGGTGGTTGAATTGCCCAACACAAGTAATTGGACTAACTAGTTTGCTCTAGTGTATAAGTTATACAGGTGTCAAAGGTTCACAACAAGCCAATTAAAAAAGACCAAAGTTGGGTTCAAAATAGAGAGCTAAAGGGATCCCGAAAGGCTCCCTGGTCTGGCGCACCGGACTGTCCGGTGGCGCACCGGACAGTGTCCGGTGCACCAGGGGACTTCGCACTAAACTCCTCAGCCTCGGGAATTTTCAGAAGCCGGCGCGCTATAATTCACCGGACTGTCCGGTGTACACCGGACAGTGTCCGGTGCTCCAAGAAGACGCGGCTCTGGAACTTGGCAGCCTCGGGAAATCTCAACGGCCGCTTCGCTATAATTCACCGGACATGTCCGGTGTACACCGAACTGTCCGGTGTAACAGCGGGGCAACGGCCACTTCGCGCCAATGGTCACCTGCAACGGCACTTAATGCGCGCCAGAGCGCGCAGTCGTCAGGCACGCCCATACTGGCGCACCGGACACTCTACAGTACATGTCCGGTGTGTCACCGGACATCGAGGCGGGCCCAGAAGACATAACTCCAACGGTCGAATCCCAACAGCTTTGGTGACGTGGCTAGCGCACCGGACATGTCCGTTGTACACCGGACTGTCCTGTGCACCATACGGCAGTCAGCCCCACCAAACGGCAAGTTTGGTGGCTGGGGCTATAAATACCCCAACCACCCCACCATTCATTGCATCCAAGTTTTCCAGCTTCCAACCACTATACAAGAGCTAGCATTCATTGCAAAGCACACCAAAAGAGATCAAATCCTCTCCCAACTCCACACAAAGCCTTAGTGACTAGACAGAGTGATTTGTAGTGTTCATTTGAGCTCTTGCGCTTGGATCGCTTCTTTTCTTTGGCATTCTTTCTTGTGATCAAACACTCACTTGTAATTGAGGCAAGAGACACCAATTGTGTGGTGGTCCTTGCGGGAAGTTTGATTCCCAAGTGATTTGAGAAGAGAAGCTCACTCGGTCCGAGAGACCGTTTGAGAGAGGGAAAGGGTTGAAAGAGACCCGGTCTTTGTGACCACCTCAACGGGGAGTAGGTTTGCGAGAACCGAACCTCGGTAAAACAAATCCTTGTGTCACACTCCTTATTTGCTTGAGATTTGTTTTGCACCCTCTCCCGAGGACTCGTTTTTATTTCTAACGCTAACCCGACTTGTAGTTGTGTTTATATTTGTAAATTTCAGTTTCACCCTATTCACCCCCTCTAGGCAACTATCAATTGGTATCAAAGCCCGGTGCTTCATTAGAGCCTAACCGCTCGAAGTGATGTCAGGAGATCACACCAAGAAGGAGATGGAGACCGGCGAAAAGCCCACTACAAGCCACGGGAGCACTTCATCGGGAGAGTCCCGCACCAAGAGGAAGGAGAAGAAAGACTCCTCAAAAGGGAAGGAGAAGAAGAAGGACTCCTCCAAAGGGAAGGAGAAGAAATCTTCTTCACACAAAGAGAAGAAGGAGAAATCCTCTTCCCACAAGCCACGGCGGAGTGGGGACAAGAAAAAGAGGATGAGGAAAGTGGTCTACTACGAGACCGATTCTTCATCAACCTCCACCTCCGGCTCCGACGCAGCATCTGTCACTTCTAAGCGCCAAGAGCGCAAGAAGTATAGTAAGATTCCCCTACGTTACCCTCGCATTTCTAAACATACACCTTTACTTTCCGTCCCATTGGGCAAACCACCAACATTTGATGGTGAAGACTACGCTAGGTGGAGTGATTTAATGTGATTTCATCTAACCTCACTCCACAAAAGTATATGGGATGTTGTTGAGTTTGGTGCACAGGTACCATCCGTAGGGGATGAAGACTATGATGAGGATGAAGTGGCCCAAATCGAGCACTTCAACTCCCAAGCCACAACCATACTCCTTGCCTCTCTAAGTAGAGAGGAATATAACAAGGTGCAAGGGTTGAAGAGTGCGAAGGAGATTTGGGACTTACTCAAGACCGCGCACGAGGGTGATGAACTCACCAAGATCACCAAGCAGGAAACGATCGAGGGGGAGCTCGGTCGCTTCCGTCTTCGCCAAGGGGAGGAGCCACAAGATATGTACAACCGGCTCAAAACCTTGGCGAATCAAGTGCGCAACCTCGGGAGCAAAAAATGGGATGACCACGAGGTGGTTAAGGTTATTCTAAGATCACTCATCTTCCTTAACCCCACTCAAGTTCAATTAATTCGTGGTAATCCTAGATACACACTAATGACTCCCGAGGAAGTTATCGGGAATTTTGTGAGCTTTGAATGTATGATCAAGGGCTCAAAGAAGATCAACGAGCTTGATGATCCCTCCACATCCGAAGCACAACCGGTGGCATTCAAGGCAACGGAGGAAAAGAAGGAGGAGTCTACACCAAGTAGACAACCAATCGACGCTTCAAAGCTCGACAACGAGGAGATGGCTTTAATCATCAAAAGCTTTCGCCAAATCCTCAAGCAACGGAAGGGGAAGGATTACAAATCCCGTTCTAAGAAGGTTTGCTACAAGTGTGGTAAGCCCGATCACTTTATTGCTAAATGTCCATTATCAAGTGACAGTGACAGGGATAACGACAAGAAGGGCAAGAGGAGAGAAAAGAAGAGGTACCACAAGAAGAGGGGCGGCGATGCCCACGTGTGCCGCGAGTGGGACTCCGACGAGAGCTCCACCGACTCCTCCGACGATGAGGACGCCGCCAACATCGTCGTCACCAAGGGACTCCTCTTCCCCAACGTCGGCCACAAGTGCCTCATGGCAAAGGACGGCAAAAAGAAGAAGGTTAAATCTAAATCCTCCACTAGATATGAGTCCTCTAGTGATGATAATGCTAGTGATGAGGAAGATAATTTGCGTACCCTTTTTGCCAACCTTAACATGGAACAAAAGGAAAAAATTAAATGAATTAATTAGTGCTATTCATGAAAAGGATGACCCTTTGGATTCTCAAGAGGACTTCCTAATTAAGGAAAATAAGAAACATGTTAAGGTTAAAAATGCTTATGCTCTAGAAATTAAGAAATGTGAAAAATTATCTAGTGAGCTAAGCACTTGCCATGAGACAATAAACAACCTTAGAAATGAAAATGCTAATTTGTTAGCTAAGGTTGATTCTTATGTTTGTAATGGTTCAATTACCAATTCTAGAAATAATGATAATGATTTACTTGCTAGGATTGAAGAATTGAACATTTCTCTTGCTAGCCTTAGGATTGAAAATGAAAAATTGCTTGCTAAGGCTAAAGATTTTGATGTTTGCAATGCTACTATTTCCGACCTTAGAACTAAGAATGACATGTTACATGCTAAGGTTGTAGAATTAAAATCTTGCAAACCCTCTACATCTATCGTTGAGCATGTATCTATTTGTGCTAGATGTAGAGATATTGATATTAATGCTATTCATGATCACATGTCTTTAATTAAACAGCAAAATGATCATATAGCAAAATTAGATGCTAAAATTGCCGAGCATAACTTAGAAAATGAAAAATTTAAATTTGCTAGAAGTATGCTCTATAATGGGAGACGCCCTGGCATCAAGGATGGCATTGGCTTCCAAAGGGGAGACAATGTCACACTTAGTGCCCCTCCTAAAAGATTATCTAATTTTGTTAAGGGCAAGGCTCTCATGCCTCAGGATAACGAGGGATACATTTTGTACCCTGCCGGTTATCCCGAGAGCAAGATTAGGAAAATTCATTCTAGGAAGTCTCACTCTGGCCCAAATCATGCTTTTATGTATAAGGGTGAGACATCTAGTTCTAGGCAACCAACCCGTGCTAAGTTGCCTAAGAAGAGAACTCCTAATGCATCAAATGATCATGACATTTCATTCAAAACTTTTGATGCATCATATGTTTTAACTAACAAATCCGGCAAGGTAGTTGCCAAGTTTGTTGGGGGCAAACACAAGGGCTCCAAGACTTGTGTTTGGGTACCCAAAGTTCTTGTTTCTAATGCCAAAGGACCCAAAACCGTTTGGGTACCTAAAGTCAAGAACTAAACTTGTTTTGTAGGTTTATGCATCCGGGGGCTCAAGTTGGATCATCGATAGCGGATGCACAAACCACATGACAGGGGAGAAGAAGATGTTCTCCTCCTATGAGAAAAACCAAGATCCCCAACGAGCTATCACATTCGGGGATGGAAACCAAGGTTTGGTCAAGGGTTTGGGTAAAATTGCTATATCTCCTGACCATTCTATTTCCAATGTTTTTCTTGTAGATTCATTAGATTACAATTTGCTTTCTGTATCTCAATTATGCAAAATGGGCTACAACTGTCTCTTTACTGAAGTAGGTGTCACTGTCTTTAGAAGAAGTGATGATTCAATAGCATTTAAGGGTGTGTTAGAGGGTCAGCTATACTTAGTAGATTTTGATAGAGCTGAACTCGACACATGCTTAATTGCTAAGACTAACATGGGTTGGCTCTGGCACCGCCGACTAGCCCATGTTGGGATGAAGAATCTTCATAAGCTTCTAAAGGGAGAACACATTTTAGGACTAACAAATGTTCATTTTGAGAAAGACAGGGTTTGTAGCGCATGCCAAGCAGGAAAGCAAGTTGGTCCCATCATCCACACAAAAACATCATGACGACCGACAGGCCGCTTGAGCTACTACACATGGATCTATTCGGCCCGATTGCTTACATAAGCATCGGCGGGAGTAAGTATTGTCTTGTAATAGTGGATGATTATTCTCGCTTCACTTGGGTATTCTTTTTCCAGGAAAAATCTCAAACCCAAGAGACCTTAAAGGGATTCTTGAGACGGGCTCAAAATGAGTTCGGCTTAAGGATCAAGAAAATTAGAAGCGACAACGGGACGGAGTTCAAGAACTCTCAAATCGAAGGCTTCCTTGAGGAGGAGGGCATCAAGCATGAGTTCTCTTCTCCCTACACGCCACAACAAAATGGTGTAGTGGAGAGGAAGAATCAAACTCTATTGGACATGGCTAGAACCATGCTTGATGAATACAAGACTTCGGATCGGTTTTGGGCCGAGGCGGTCAACACCGCCTGCTACGCCATCAACCGGTTATATCTACACCGAATCCTCAAGAAGACATCTTATGAGCTCCTAACCGGTAAAAAGCCCAATATTTCATATTTTAGAGTCTTTGGTAGCAAATGTTTTATTCTTGTTAAAAGAGGTAGAAAATCTAAATTTGCTCCTAAGACTGTAGAAGGCTTTTTGCTAGGATATGATTCAAACACAAGGGCATATAGAGTCTTTAACAAGTCCACTGGACAAGTTTAAGTTTCTTGTGACGTTGTGTTTGATGAGACTAACGGCTCTCAAGTAGAGCAAGTTGATCTTGATGAGATAGGTGTTGAAGAGGCTCCATGCATCGCGCTAAGGAACATGTCCATTGGGGATGTGTGTCCTAAGGAATCCGAAGAGCCTACAAATGCACAAGATCAACCATCCTCCTCCACGCAAGCATCTCCCCCGACTCAAAATGAGGATGAAGCTCAAGTCGATGAAGAAGAAGATCAAGCAAATGAGCCTCCTCAAGATGACGGCAATGATCAAGGGGGAGATGCAAATGATCAAGACAAGGAGGATGAAGAACCAAGGCCGCCACACCCAAGAGTCCACCAAGCAATCCAACGAGATCACCCCGTCGACACCATCCTCGGCGACATTCATAAGGGGGTAACTACTAGATCTCGTGTTGCACATTTTTGTGAGCATTACTCTTTTGTTTCCTCTATTGAGCCACACAGGGTAGAGGAAGCACTCCAAGATTCGGATTGGGTGGTGGCGATGCAAGAGGAGCTCAACAACTTCACTAGGAATGAGGTATGGCATTTAGTTCCACGTCCTAATCAAAATATTGTAGGAACCAAATGGGTCTTCCGCAACAAGCAAGATGAGCATGGTGTGGTGACAAGGAACAAAGCTCGACTTGTGGCCAAAGGATACTCCCAAGTCGAAGGTTTGGATTTTGGTGAAACCTATGCACCCGTAGCTAGGCTTGAGTCAATTCGCATATTATTGGCCTATGCTACTTACCATGGCTTTAAGCTTTATCAAATGGACGTGAAAAGTGCTTTCCTCAATGGACCAATCAAGGAGGAGGTCTATGTTGAGCAACCTCCCGGCTTTGAAGATAGTAAGTACCCTAACCATGTTTATAAACTCTCTAAGGTGCTTTATGGGCTCAAGCAAGCCCCAAGAGCATGGTATGAATGCCTTAGAGACTTCCTTATCACTAATGGCTTCAAAGTTAGAAAGGCCGATCCTACTTTATTCACTAAAACTCTTGAAAATGACTTGTTCGTATGCCAAATTTATGTTGATGATATTATATTTGGGTCTACTAACGAGTCTACATGTGAAGAATTTAGTAGGATCATGACACAAAAATTCGAGATGTCTATGATGGGGGAGTTGAAGTACTTCTTGGGATTTCAAGTAAAGCAACTCCAAGAGGGCACCTTCATTAGCCAAACGAAGTATACTCAAGACATTCTAAACAAGTTTGGGATGAAGGATGCCAAGCCCATCAAGACACCCATGGGAACCAATGGGCATCTCGACCTCGACACGGGAGGTAAGTCCGTGGATCAAAAGGTATACCGGTCGATGATAGGTTCTTTGCTATATTTATGTGCATCTCGACCGGATATTATGCTTTCCGTATGCATGTGTGCAAGATTCCAAGCCGACCCTAAGGAAGCTCACCTTACGGCCGTAAAACGAATCTTGAGATATTTAGCTTACACTCCTAAGTTTGGGATTTGGTATCCTAGGGGATCCACATTTGATTTGATTGGTTATTCGGATGCCGATTGGGCGGGGTGCAAAATCAATAGGAAGAGCACATCGGGGACTTGCCAGTTCTTGGGAAGATCCTTGGTGTCTTGGGCTTCAAAGAAGCAAAATTCGGTCGCTCTTTCCACCGCCGAAGCCGAGTACATTGCCGCAGGCCATTATTGCGCGCAATTGCTTTGGATGAGGCAAACCCTGCGAGACTACGGTTACAAATTAACCAAAGTCCCTTTGCTATGTGATAATGAGAGTGCAATCAAGATGGTGGATAATCCCGTCGAGCATAGCCGCACTAAACACATAGCCATTCGGTATCATTTTCTTAGGGATCACCAACAAAAGGGAGATATCGAGATTTCATACATTAATACTAAAGATCAATTAGCCGATATCTTTACCAAGCCTCTTGATGAACAAACTTTTAACAAACTTAGGCATGAGCTCAATATTCTTGATTCGCGCAACTTCTTTTGTTAAATTGCACACATAGCTCTTTTATATACCTTTGATCATGTCTCTTTCATGAGCTATGACTAATGTGTTTTTGAGTGAATTTCAAACCAAGTCATAGGAATATTGAAAGGGAATTGGAGTCTTCGGCGAAGACAAAGGCTTCCACTCCGTAACTCATCCTTCGCCGCCACTCCAAGCAACTCTCCATTTTTGGGGGAGAAAGCATGAGCACCAAGCAAAAGGACTCCATCTTTGGTATAATCTTCACTCTTTTATTTATGACCAAAGGAGGAGAGAGTAATTTGAGGGCTCTAATGATTCCGTTTTTGGCGATTCATGCCAAAGGGGGAGAAAGTATGAGCCCAAAGCAAAAGGACCGCACCACCACCTAATTTTAAAATTGGAGATTTTCAATTGGTAAATTTCAAATTGGTATCTTATTGTGTTCAAAAGGGGGAGAAAGTAGTATTTCAAAAATGATATATCAAAACCCTCTTGAACACTAAGAGGAGGATCTCATTTAGGGGGAGTTTTGTTTAGTCAAAGGAAAAGCATTTGAAACAGGGGAGAAAATTTCAAATCTTGAAAATGCTTTGCAAAATCCTATTCATTTACCTTTGACTATTTGCAAAAGAACTTTGAAAAGGATTTACAAAATAGTTTGCAAAAACAAAACATGTGGTGCAAGTGTGGTCCAAAATGTTAAAAATGAAGAAACAATCCATGCATATCTTGTAAGTATTTATATTGGCTCAATTCCAAGCGACCTTTGCACTTACTTTATGCAAACTAGTTCAATTATGCACTTCTATATTTGCTTTGGTTTGTGTTGGCATCAATCACCAAAAAGGGGGAGATTGAAAGAGAATTAGGCTTACACCTAGTTCCTAAATAGTTTTGGTGGTTGAATTGCCCAACACAAGTAATTGGACTAACTAGTTTGCTCTAGTGTATAAGTTATACAGGTGTCAAAGGTTCACAACAAGCCAATTAAAAAAGACCAAAGTTGGGTTCAAAATAGAGAGCTAAAGGGATCCCGAAAGGCTCCCTGGTCTGGCACACCGGACTGTCCGGTGGCGCACCGGACAGTGTCCGGTGCACCAGGGGACTTCGCACTAAACTCCTCAGCCTCGGGAATTTTCAGAAGCCGGCGCGCTATAATTCACCGGACTGTCCGGTGTACACCGGACAGTGTCCGGTGCTCCAAGAAGACGCGGCTCTGGAACTTGGCAGCCTCGGGAAATCTCAACGGCCGCTCCGCTATAATTCACCGGACATGTCCGGTGTACACCGAACTGTCCGGTGTAACAGCGGGGCAACGGCCACTTCGCGCCAACGGTCACCTGCAACGGCAATTAATGCGCGCCAGAGCGCGCAGTCGTCAGGCACGCCCATACTGGCGCACCGGACACTCTACAGTACATGTCCGGTGCGTCACCGGACATCGAGGCGGGCCCAGAAGACAGAACTCCAACGGTCGAATCCCAACGGCTTTGGTGACGTGGCTGGCGCACCGGACATGTCCGGTGTACACCGGACTGTCCGGTGCACCATACGGCAGTCAGCCCCACCAAACGGCTAGTTTGGTGGTTGGGGCTATAAATACCCCAACCACCCCACCATTCATTGCATCCAAGTTTTCCAGCTTCCAACCACTATACAAGAGCTAGCATTCATTGTAAAGCACACCAAAAGAGTTCAAATCCTCTCCCAACTCCACACAAAGCCTTAGTGACTAGAGAGAGTGATTTGTAGTGTTCATTTGAGCTCTTGCGCTTGGATCGCTTCTTTTCTTTGGCATTCTTTCTTGTGATCAAACACTCACTTGTAATTGAGGCAAGAGACACCAATTGTGTGGTGGTCCTTGCGGGAAGTTTGATTCCCAAGTGATTTGAGAAGAGAAGCTCACTCGGTCCGAGAGCCCGTTTGAGAGAGGGAAAGGGTTGAAAGAGACCCGGTCTTTGTGACCACCTCAACGGGGAGTAGGTTTGCGAGAACCGAACCTCGGTAAAACAAATCCTTGTGTCACACTCCTTATTTGCTCGAGATTTGTTTTGCACCCTCTCCCGCGGACTCGTTTTTATTTCTAACGCTATCCCGACTTGTAGTTGTGTTTATATTTGTAAATTTTAGTTTCGCCCTATTCACCCCCCCTCTAGGCAACTATCAGTCTCCACCATCTAACGACGTCTTCGGCACCAGATGACTCGGTCGAACTAGTCCCTCGAAGGGCAAATGTTGGGGCGAAGGCGAAGACGCTACCCTTCGCTCGAAGCCTTCGTCGCGTCACTACATCAACTGGCGTGGTTGCCCTTTGTCACCTCCATTGCAAGACGAAGGCCGGACCCCGACGAAGTCTGCTAGTCCGTGTCCCTCATCGCGCCCGGAGGCCCACATGGAATTTGGCCCACTGCAACGGGCCCCGCATGGACAGGCAGGTTACGGGCCTCATCTGTAACAGCTTTTCTGTAATGACGGTCTGTAACCCTCCTTTATGGGAATATTCTAGGGATAATCCGGGTACCCGAGGACATAACCGTCCTTGTCTTGGGACGTTCGACGCTCAGGTATCTATAAATACCCCCGTACAGTGCCCTTGAGAGGCGAGATTAACAGAGCAATTGCCATCCCTCGTTAAACTTTGTTTGCACCATTTCTGCTCCCTCGTTGGATCAACCTGTCCAAGAGAGCAAGTTCCAACAGCGGGAGGGGTTTTTGCCTCCTAGGGTTGTAATAATAATACTTATGCACTCTTATATCCTGGTAATGTAATAATAACACTCTTTCTATATTTTAATGAATGTAAGTTAAGCTATTGTAATTCGCTTCCGCTTATTCGTTCCTCCGATGTGTTGTAATATCTGCATGACGGGTGAAACGCTCTTGGGAAAGGTAAAGGATATAGATACCGAACTTGTCGAGTGATTATGTGCATCTACAGGGTTGTCCGAGGTCCGTTGGACAAGGACAACTGTAGGTGGGCCTAATGACTTTGGAGGTTCTGTCACAGCTGGTATCGGAGCGAAGCCCATCTCTTCAGATATTATGAAGCATTTCAAAAAGAATTTTCAAATCCTTATCCGAGAAAATTTCTTTCTTACCTTATCATTTTCTATAAGTACTCATCTTGCAAGACCAGGTAATAGAGTGCAAAATAGAGGAAGTAGGATCAACAAAAGTTGATTCTGTAATTATGCATGCATCATGTTTAAAAACCACACTAATAAATTTCCCCTTTATGGAGATATGCCGCGTACGAGGAAAACCGCGCGTAAGTCCACCAACCCATTGGCGTGCCTCGTCATCAGTTGGCTCCAAGACATGAAGAGAGCAGCCGTGGCAGAATGATCCAATCGGAGACTTGGAGGCCCAAGTGGAGCAGCTTCGGATGGAGCTACGTCACCGAAATAGGGTGTGGGCAGAAGACAGTCAGCGTATAGCTGAGTTGTCAGCCGAAGTCGGACGCTTGCGGTTTGAGCTCTCCGAACGAGACTCAATCGTTGATTGGGCCATCAACTCGCGCTCGATCGCTTGGCATCGTGAAGCAAAAGCTCGAGCTTGTGTGGATGAGCTCAGCACGGCCCTTGATAACCTGCAAGTATATTGTAATACTCTACATGAGGAAGTACATGTACTGTATGGTCGACTACACCCGGACGTGCCCGCCGACCCTGTTGGAATGGGAGCCGGACCATCGGGGACAACAGGTGAAGGACCTGATGGGGAACTGGATCTTTTTAAGCCCCCTCCTTCTATGAACCTGGCTGATGAGCGGTCCCCTACAGCAGACAGTGAAGCAACAAAAGATAATGAAGACTAGACTAGTATAGTTTAGGAACTATACCTATGTAAAATAAATAATGAAGTCATGTTGTACACTTGAGTCTGTATCATTACATCTTGGTAATGTAAAATGATGGTGTGTATCGGCATGTTATATTTTTCCCAAATGTTTCTTTGCCTCAGATGCCATCAAGGACTCGTGCGCATGACGGTGCGGGTACTTTCCGTGGTCAGGAAGATACCCCTAATCCACCACCTGTACCACCAACGCTGGCTGAGGCTATCGCTGCCTTGGTCAACACGAATGCAGATAATACCCGCTTTTTACGTGAAATGGTGGGTAACCAATTCCAGCACCATGGCGGAAGGGCTCCTCCCTAGGGACCGCGTGAAACTTCATACCTGGATTTCTCTGAAACGCGTCCCCCACTCTTTATTAAAGCTGAAGATCATCTTGAAGCCGATGAGTGGATCAGGGTAATAGAGCAGAAGTTTGGATTAATCCACTGCACGGAAACACAGAAGTCGTTGTTCGCTGCCAAGCAACTAAGAGGTCCTGCCAGTACCTGGTGGGGAAATTTTGTGGCGATTCAACAAGCCGGACATCAGGTCACTTGGGATGAATTTAAATTGGCATTCCATGAGCACTATATTCCAAAAGGAGTGCTTCACATGAAACAAGAGGAATTCATTCGACTAAAACAAGGAGGGGATACTGTGATGCAGTATCTCAACAAGTTTAATCATTTATCCCAATATGCAATTGACCAAGTAAACACTGACCTAAAAAGAAGAACTGCTTCATGAGGGGACTCAACGACCTGCTCCAAAGGATAATGGCCACCTGCCTTGATCTTACATACAGCAAGGCTATCAGCACGACGCTGGCAGTAGAAGCCAAGAATATAGGCCAAGGAAAATGCAAGGGATTTGGAGGTGACAGGTCCAATCAGGGACCTGAGAAGCGAACAAGGTTGGTAATCCGACCTTTCAATCAGAATCGTTCTTCGCCTCGTCCACCCTCCTATCCATTCAAACAGCCTGTTTTCATTCGCCCTGCCACTGCCCCCACTTCTACAAATCAGCCGAGTGCCCCTGGTGCTCGTTTCCCTGCCCTCCCTAGTTCCTCAACTAGCTGCTTCAACTGTGGGAAGTCTGGTCATTTTATCAAAGACTGTCCATATCTGAGGCAGAATAAGTCCAACAATCAGCAGAACTCGGGGAGCTCAAATCAAGGCAAAGGGAACGTGGCAAATAATTCAGTGGGCAAAAATGTGAAAACTGGGCGAATTTATTACACGAGTGGCCACTACACCGGAAGGAGAGCCAATAATGATGGGTACGTTCCTTGTGGCCAATCACCCAGCAGTCATTCACTTTGATTTTGGTGCTTCGCATACATTCATAAGCAAGAAATTGGTGGAAAAATATTGCATTCCTTGCACTGAATCAAGGGAAGGGTTTATTATTCATTCGCCCGGGGGACAAATATTTACTAAGGAAGTAGCCTTCCATGTGCCAGTAACATTGGTTGAACGGGATTTTCCCACCAACATGATTGTCTTAAAAGGCCAAGATATAGATGTGATACTAGGCATGAATTGGTAGGCCCAGCATAAAGCTATCCTCAATACGGACTTAAGGACTATCAAATTGAGCCATGGCCATGAAGAAGTTGTCTTGTCCATCCTTGTAGCTGTCCCAGCCAAACCATTTGGACGGGTCTATGAAGCTATCACACCAGAAATCCAGGATATTCCGGTAGTATGTCAATTTCCGGATGTATTTCCTGAAGATCTACCTGGATTACCTCTAGAAAGGGATGTAGAGTTTGTGATCGAACTGAAGCCCGGTACAGCTCCTATTTCTAGAAGATCGTACCGGATGCCACCAAATGAATTGGCGGAGCTCAAGACGCAATTACAAGACTTGCTTGAAAAGGGATTCATTCAGCCCAGTTTGTCACCTTGGGGATGTCCCGCAATCTTTGTCAAGAAGAAGGATCAAACACTTTGAATGTGCGTGGACTACAGACCCCTTAATGAGGTCACAATCAAGAATAAGTACCCTCTTCCCCAAATCGATATCTTGTTCGATCAACTTACTGGAGCAAGGGTATTCTCCAAAATTGACCTTAGGTCGGGCTATCATCAGATCTGTATCCGACACAAAGATATACCCAAGACCGCATTTACTACGTGGTATGGGTTATTCGAATATTTGGTTATGTCCTTCGGATTGATGAATGCTCCTGTCCACTTCACATATCTAATGAACTCGGTGTTTATGCCTGAGTTGGATAAATTTGTGGTGGTCTTCATTGATGATATCTTGATTTATTCCAAGAATGAAGAGGAACATGCTCAGCATCTACGGATCGTATTAACGCGCTTAAGGGAAAATCAATTATATGCTAAATTCAGCAAGTGCGCGTTTTGGCTGGAGGAAATCTAATTTCTGGGACATGTATTGTCTGCAAATGGGATTGCGGTTGACCCCAGCAAGGTCAAGGATATTATAGAGTGGAAACCGCCAACCACTGTCTGTCAGGATTGAAGTTTCCTTGGACTGGTTGGCTGTTACCGCAGATTTATCCCGGATTTCTTCAAGCTTCTGAAGCCAATCACAATCCTATTGAAGAATGACACCAAATTTAACTGGTCCTCAAGATGCAACAAAGCCTTCGAGCAGCTGAAGGTATTATTGACCACTACTCCGGTATTAGCTCAACCGGATATTGAGAAGCCTTTTGATGTATATTGTGACGCATCAGGCAGTGGTCTCGGATGTGTCTTAATGCAGGAGGGCCGAGTTATAGCATATGCTTCAAGACAGTTGCGCCGGCATGAGGAACATTATCCAACTCATGACTTGGAATTAGCTGTTGTGGTTCATGCTCTTAAAATATGGCGTCACTATCTGCTGGGAAATATCTGCCATATATATACAGATCATAAAAGTTTGAAGTATATTTTTACCCAGTCAGAACTAAACATGAGGCAGAGGAGATGGCTTGAGCTGATTAAGGATTATGAATTAGAAATTCACTATCACCCAGGCAAGGCCAACGTGGTGGCATATGCATTAAGTTGCAAGGCTTCCTGCCATTATCTTACAGTAAAGACTTCTGACATCACATTATGTCAAGAAATGGAGAAATTAAACCTGGGAATGATTCAACATGGAACCTTGAACCAATTGAAGTATGAGACATATTCATGAGAAAATAAAAGACGGTAAAGCAAACTATTTCAGAAAGGATGATCAAGGCATAGTATGGTTTAATAACCGCATAGTTGTGCCTAAAGATGATGAAGTCCGCCAGCAAATATTGGACGAAGCTCATCTTAGTCGGTATTCCATTCATCCCGGAAGCACTAAGATGTATCAAGATTTAAAGCAACATTATTGGTGGACAAAAATGAAGATCGAGATTGCACGCTATGTGGCAAGATGTGACACTTGTAGACGTGTCAAAGCCATACACATGAAGACTGCTGGTCCATTGCAATCTTTGCCCATCCCAACTTGGAAATGGGAGGACATTAGCATGGACTTCATTATGGGATTACCCAGGATAGCAAAAGGGTTTGATTCTATCTGGGTTATAGTTGATCGACTTAAAAAATAGCCCATTTTCTACCGGTCAAAACATCCTATCCGGTCCTCACCTTTGCCCAGGTATATATTGCCCGTATTCTCGGTTTGCACAGAGTTCCAAAGACAATAGTGTTGGATCGCGGATCGCAATTTGTATCCAAATTCTGGGAAGTGTTCCACAAAACTCTGGGTACTAAGTTGCTCCACAGTTCGGCCTATCATCCCCCAAACAAGTGGACAGACTGAGAGAGTGAACCAAATACTTGAAGACATGTTGTGGGCATGTGTTCTAGAGTTCCCCCAGAAATGGGATGAATGCTTACCATTGACAGAGTTTTCATATAACAATAGTTATCAAGAAAGCATCAAGATGGCACCCTTTGAAGCATTATATGGACGATGGTGTCATACTCCATTGAATTGGTCTGAACCAGGGGAAATGTGGTTTTTCAGGCCTGATATGGTCAAAGAAATGGAAGAAAAGGTTCAACGAATCATACATAACTTGAAGGAAGCACAGGCTCGACAAAAGAGTTATGCAGACAAACGCCGTCAACCCTTGTACTTTCAAGTCAAAGATTATGTGTACCTAAAAGTATCACCAATGAAGGGTGTGACCCGTTTCGGTGTAAAAGGAAAGCTTGCACCCCGGTACATTGGTCCGTTCCTGATTCTTGAACAATGTGGGCCAGTGGCGTACCGACTCCAACTACCTGAAACATTGTCCGCAGTGCACAATGTGTTCCATGTATTCCAATTGAAGAAATGTCTTCGGGTTCCAGATCAAACTATTGATGTGATGGATGTTACCTTAGAACCAGACTTAACATATTCAAAACATCCCATTTGAGTCCTGGATCAAAAGGACAGGGTCACCTGAAGAAGAGTTCTGAAATTCTATAAGATATAATGGAACCAACATACGAAAGATGAAGCTACATGGGAAACCTAAGACTTTCTAGAAAAGAATTTCCCTGGCTTTTTAGCTTCATGTAATTTGTAAGATATGTACAATTATTGTAAAGATGGAATAGACCCACACCACCCCTGCCTTGTACACGAAATAAGGAAATAAAAATATGACGTGTTTCCTTTTCCACTACTTGCCCTAGAACTTTAAATCTCGGGACGAGATTCTTTTATGGGGGGAGGATGTAACACCCCTGGTGTTACTGTCACTAAAACTTGAGCATAACATCATGTGCATTGGCATATCATGTGTTTGTTACACCTAGAGTGCATTCACTAGGAAAGAATTCAAACAAGTTGTACCGATGTGACTGATGTGTGGTTAACTCTGGGGTAGAGTACTTAACCCTTAATAGGGCTTATGAGTGAAAATGAAGCCCAAACAAGTTAAAACCTCAAAACTCATTAGGAATGATCATAAGATATCATCTTTAATAGACTTTAGTGACCCTAAAACCCTAAAGTGATAAAAACCCTAAAAAGACCCCTGGAAAACCCTAAATTGGAACCCTAGGGGGCTAAGTGTAAATTTTATGCACTTTTGGACCCAAGTGCTAATACCAAAGTAATGCAACACCATAAACTATGTGTTTCTCCCATTTAAGGATTTGCAAGTCAAAATGGTGGGAATTGGACTTATTTGCAAAAAGTACTCTTTGAGCATCCTAGGGTTAAGTCTGAAATTCAGTGAACTTGGGGCATCTTTAGAGCCTTGTATCTTTTAATCCATGAGGATTTTGTCCTGGATCAGTACATCAAGATGATAGAGCTATGATAGGAGAATAAGTTTGATTAGAAGACTCAACCCTAAAACCTAGAGGAGTTTAACAAGAAACCCCCTCAAAGTGGAGCTGTCAAACTAAGGTTCTATAATTTTCTGAAGATCAGTGGAGTAGGGCCGACTTTGGGGCCATGTGGAGCTTGAATTAATGGGTGTTTAACTAAAACGTATGTAACAAAGTTAAAACTGGTTTGTTGTAGAGTAACTTTGATGCAGTCGGCTTGCTAGGGTATTGTACAAAAATCAGAGAAATAGTGCGATGAAGTTGAGCTGTCAGAGACAAGCTATGCGAATGGGGCAATATTGAAAATCGGATTCAGAATGTTATGGCTTCAGTGAAATACAGTCGGATTGAGAGCATCAGATCTGAGGATTTATGCAGAATTGATCCATGAATCCTATAGTAAACTTGAAGACTATTGTTTGGTGAACAATTTTTATTAATGAAGATCACCCTGTTCTTAACAAGAATTAAGAAAAAGAGAGGGTGAAAGGAGGTCGGTTCAGTGAAACGATGAAGATCAGAGCGAAGGAAATATCTGAAGAACGAAGAAAAGATCTGAGGCACTGTGGATTCGGATGTGCTCGAGTGAATTGGAGGAAGGATCGACCGCGACAAGATAACTACTAGCCGTGTCACGGTTCCGCGAACTTGGCTGGAGCCTGACTGGAGATATTTCACCGGCAGCCACCGTGGCTCGGTTCTTTTGTCACCGTGTCACTTACTCCGCCATTCTACCTCACTGTGTTCCTTTGTTACGTGGTCACCATGTGTTAACGATGTGTTTCGTGGCCGCTGATCGTTAGCCGGACCGCCGTGCCTATAAATAGCGCCAAGAACCACGGCGAGGTACTCACAATTTCACCAGTGAGCTCGGTTGAAGCTAAAATTCACGGGATCCTCTCCACCTCTCCCCAAATTAGTTGCGCACGGTGAATCGGTAGCCCTTTGCGACCGTATAGCCCCAACGTGACCCCCTAATTCCACCAGAGATCGTCGTGATGCCGTTTTCCCCTTCTCAGACACTGTCGAGCACGAATTCTCCGTGCTCCATGGCCAGTCGTCTCCAGGTCTGCTCTCGCTCTCCTTGGTCATGTTTTAGCACCCACACATGCTTGTGATACTCATTGGCTCAACCCTTTGTGCTTGACCAGACTCAATCAACCGGAACACTTTGATTTGTATTCGATATTCGCCGTCACCGTGGTCAGGTGAATCCAGGGCCGTATTAGTTCAATTAAGGCTTGTTCTAGGTTCGCCTCGGGTTAGTAATGCTTGCCCATTAGTTAATTTGGGCAGCCAACGCCGGTCATGGCCAGTCCGAGCAACAAGGTGGCCAGCGGCGAGCGCGTCGTTGCCAGGGTTCGTTTTGAAGAAGAAATAGAAAACAGAGGACCTTAGTGTAAATGTTAGAGAGACACGTGAATAGTGACGAGGACTTCTCTTCTGATTTTTGAACCGGTAGAGGCTTTTCTGCAAAACCAACTGCGTGGTCGTGAGCGCGCCCGGATTCTGCATAGGCCTAGGCTGGTTGGGCTGGTGTCGGCCCAGTATTGTTGATACTTTTCCTTTTTCTTTTTCTGCGAGACTTAGGAAATCCATATAAAATTCTAGAAAAATGCTAAAAATATGAGACCAATTTTGTTGGACTCTAAATTGTTATAGTATTCAATAAAAATAGTTCTAGGATTTTTAGTCCAAACAAGGAATTATGTAGTAATTAAAAGAGCTTAAACCTATACCTTTGGAATTTTAGAAAATACTTGGTGACTCCAAAAATCACCAAACTTTTTAGATAAGCCTAATATGATATTTAGATCTTATGAGTGAAGTTTGACTTGCTTTGGACATTGTTTGATTCCTAAACCCAAAACCCTAGCTTCTTAGGGTAAAATTGTGCAACCCTACTAAGGTATTGACCTAGAAAACCATAGTGTCCCTAGTGCACCGTGAAGGAGAATTGTATTCAAGACATAACTTGATATACCCTTCTTGTCATTGCATTTCATAAGCATCACATGAGCATTCATGGTTATATATGGTTATGTATAGAGAACGAAGAAGAAATAGTGGTTGAAGAAGAAGGAGCTACACCACCACCTGAGAATCCACCTGCCGGGAACTGTTTTTTACTTTGACATCTCTGGAACAGAGCCCGACTCTCCTACCACACAAGGCAAGCCTCGGTGCATTTGCCACCTCCTTGCTATTTCAAACTCTTTATCACTTGAATGATGCATTAGGTGATAGGAGTTGGGTGTTAAACCAATTGATGCATTTCCTCCCTTGGAACTATTTACCATTCCTTGATTACCTGTTTTCCTTAAAAGGATTTTCTTATGCTTAGTCCTGCTTTAGAAAACCAAATATTTTGTTTTAAAAAGGTGATGCTTCACAACGGATGGGATGTTTTCAAAAATAAAACTTGATGGTGGATCCATGATGGCCATGATGGGTTCAACAACAGAAAGGATGTACCTCTGCCAGGTACCAAACTTTGGGTTTTAAATGATAAAGCTGAGACCGGGCGGGTGACTTGCAAGAGAAGAGAGTCTCGATGTAGTGTCTCCGTCTGAGTCGATTAAGGACCTTGTCGATGTAGGCCTGATGACCGAGGACCCTTTAACTGGTCACATACCTCGTCATGGGTAAGCTTTGCCTCACGTAGACTAATACCAGAAAGGCCAACACGCATTGGGAGTGGAGAGATAGCGAGAGTAGCGTGTACCCTCCATGGCAAGAGGCTGGACGGTGGTGTATCTGTGCTCTCGGTTGGCATGAACCCGGTCTGGTCTTAAGAACCCTGGTGGCGAGTTGATATATGCAAGGGTTAAGTGCTACATATGTCGTGTGATTGGAGATCCTCAGCTGAGTATTAATCGATTCAGATCGCCGTTACTTCTCGGACATGAAGACTTGGTCACTAACTTACACGTAGCATTATGGTGAATAAGAAGGGTTGATAAAAGGATGGCTAGTATAGGCCAAGTGCTTGAACTAGGGTAGAAAGAACTCTAGTGACAGGTAATGACTTAACTTGCTAATAAAACTGAATTTTTAAGGATCCACTATTAGTAAGCATTTTTGCAAACAGAGTCTTGATTCTTGATTAAGCCTTACCTTGACTCCCTTAAGCTAGCATATCCTTGAGAGTCTTTTATTTTAACGGGTAAGACTTGTGAAAGTACACTTTGTACTCAGGGTTTTCGAACCCATGTTGTTGTAGGTGATGAAACAGCAGACTTCTGCTGTTTTTGCACTACGGTGGTGCCCAAGGATGTGGTGCCCAAGGACGAACCTCAACAGTAATGTGGTTGCGGAAGGACGTGGTCCTTCCTTTTGAAAAACAATATACTTTTCTGCAAGAGGGGTTTTTGCCTCCCAGGGTTGTAATAATAATACTTATGCACTCTTATATCCTAGTGATGTAATAATAACACTCTTTCTATATTCTAATGAATGTAAGTTAAGCTATTGTAATTCGCTTCCGCTTATTCGTTCCTCCGATGTGTTGTAATATCTGCGTGACGGGTGAAACGCTCTTGGGAAAGGTAAATGATACAGATACCGAACTTGTCAAGTGATTATGTGTATCTACAGGGTTGTCCGAGGTTCGTTGGACAAGGACAATTGTAGGTGGGCCTAATGACTTGGGAGGTTCCGTCACAGCCATGCTCCGGCGCGGGAGGTAGAAGATAGGTGAGGGTCGTTGATCTCCCTTGGGACGGTCCAGATTAGAAGCTAGGTGACCGTTTCACGGGGTTTGGGTGAGAACCGTCGATCTGATGATATCCGGCGGAGATCAGATGTAAGGTAATTAGATCTAGGCCGTCAGGATTGGATCGGATGGCCCCTGGCGCGTACCGGTTCGCGTAGGCTTAGGTTTAATCTGGCGCGTCAGCCATGGATCCAACGGTGGCAATCGGCCGATACCCCTTTCGCGGTGGCCATTTCACTAAAGAGCCCCTGCATTTATCCTAAATAGAACTCGCCATCCACGCGGGTTGTTCACAGAGTCTTAGAAATCTTACACCGAGGCCCCTGTAGTTCCCTGTTTTTATGTGCCCTGTCCAGAATAGTATGAAACCAGAGAATTTAAATTATAAATGGATTTTTAATATATAAATAAGTGCTAGAACTTGTAAAATTCATAGAAATTTCATTTTTAGTCCAAATTAATCCATTCCAGTTTCTAAAATTTTGTAATATTATTCTCTATCACCTAGAGTCTCTGTTTTGACATGAAAACAATAAGAAAATTTATTTCTCACTTAATCCTATTTTAAGCATATAAAACCTTTGGAAATTCATATCTTAAAATCTATAATTCCAAAATTTATGATTCCTGTTTCTAGGATTTTATTTTAATGTGTAAATTATTATTGTGTATTTTATTTACATGTTTGGTGTGATGTTAATTTTTGCTATATTATGTATGTTTGTATTGATGCGAGTAGACGAGCAAGCTACGGTGGATCCTGAGGTTCAGCAGATAGAAGTAGCTGAGCAGGAGCTCATTGAAGGCAAGTTGTGCCCTTGATCACTTATTTTTACACAGCCATGTTCTTATTATTCATAATGATCTGCATAGGTTAATTTTGATGGGATTCTTTAGGTCACCCCAGTTTTGGTTATCTTTATACCTTGTTTACCACTGAAATATTTTTTGGTAGTACTTGCTATTGCTTTATGTGGATTTGGGTATGGAGATACATTATTCATGATTACACCTTTATTCCCTGTTTATTATTATTGTTCATGTTAAGATCATTATGTTAATGGGAACATGGAGCGACCATCCGGGAAAATAGTGCTACCACAAGGGTAGTATGGGATGCCATTGGCTGATTAACTAGGAAAGCTAGTGGATGACTATCTTACCCGAAAGAGGCAAGGGCAGTAGGGGAGTGGTCAGTGTAGGGAGGTCCTTGGGTTGATTTTGTTGCGATGGCGGTCAGGCGAGGGATCCCTGCACTGGAGCTTCCTACAAAGTGTAGCGGGTTTTCTGAAGCTAGTGGAACTTTGTAAAGGCCTCGTAGTGTTACCCTGCCTCATCTCCTCGGTAGAGGTGTATGGGATTGGCCATCTCTTGGCAGATGGGTAACATGACTTGTGGGTAAAGATACGCAACCTCTACAGAGTGTAAAACTGGTATACTAGCCGTGCTCACGGTCATGAGGAGCTCGGACCCTCACATGATTAATTTATGGAATTAAAACTCAATTTGTCATTTGCATCGCATTTGGGATTATTTTATTATTACTTTTACTTATTATTACTAAGGTTTGGTATTTACTTATACTTAGTAATTGCTAATAAAATTTTGACCAACTTATAAAAGCAATGCTCACCTTCAGCCTTTATTTCGTTGATCAGCCTTACACTTCACATGAACTCCCACCTTTGGTGAGTTCATGCACATTATTCCCCACGACTTGTTGAGCTATGAACGTATGTGAGCTCACTCTTGCTGTCTCACACCCCCATAGGAGAAGAACATGTGGTCGAAGAGGAGCCGCCTAACACTGAGGATTTTGACTTGATCTAGGTGGCGTCTCCCAGTCAGCTTTGTGGCTGTTGGGGACTTGTTAAAAAAATGCTATGAATTAAGAACAAGGCAACATAAAATGTTAAATGTTAATGCCCTTCGTCCGCTGAAGCATTATTTCCTTGAGGATTTAATGAACTTCGGACGAAGGTTAAAAACGGTACAATTATGAAGGTTGAATCTTCGTAATTGAACTTTCAAAGATTATATAAAACAATGCGAGATATGAAGCATTACAAACAAGTAAATTATAAATGAACAACATCATTTTCATATTATATAAACTTGATGTATTCAAATATTAGATACATTTATACCTCTGCCTTGGCAAAGAATAATTTCCGAGTGATGCGATTGCGATTACAGGAATGCGTGAACAGTAAAGGAATACTGTTCACTATTTATAGGCACAGGACACAGCCTGTGAGGAATTACAATCATGCCCCTCATAAAAGTTTACAACATTGACTCAGACCTTTATGGACTAAAAGGTCATTCTATCTTTAAGTCGGTTCGACCCTTCATCTTCGGATATGTTGTAATACCGAAGCTTCATGAATGGTACCTTCGGCGTCACGTACGAGCAGCTTCAGCCGAAGCTGTCTCTTTCTGCAGGACCTTCGGCGACGAAGCATGGTCCCAACAGTAGCCCCTTCGCGGTGCTAGATCGTTTTTCGTAACGAGCTTGATCCGTGAAAAAAGTCTCTTAGGCTTCAGGAAGCCGAAGGTCCGAAAAACACCTTCCCTGAGCTCGTTGTCGAGAAACGATACAGTTTCCGAGCGCGTAGCGGTCCCACCCTACAGGGTTACTATTTGGTCTCTACGGTCCACCACGCAGTGGGTGTGAGCAGCTGTTTGCCTGGTGTAAAAATCCTGACGATTCACCTTCTTACCTGCAGTACTATATAAACAGACGGGTAGGTGTGAAGTTACCACAGCATTCATTGCTATTGCATTGTTTTGCTGCCAAAATTTTTAACCATAGCCGAAGCTTGACTCTCACAATCAGACAAAGCTCCAGTTTAAAGCCTACTTCGTCAGAAGAAAAGCTTCGGGAGAGGGAGTTATTTAGTTCCCAAGAAATTCATAATTAAATGGCTAGAGTGCGCTCTACCGCTAGAGTTGAGCGTGAGGGAGGCGAAGCCGAAGGAGCGGAGACTGTTCCTATCTCCGAAGCAATGCGACGATCCGGATTGGTGACCTCGGAAGGAATCCCCACTGCCGAGACAGAACAGACTGTTGCCGATACAGAACAAGTTGCTGCCGAAGCGGAGGAAGGAGATATTGAGGAAGCTGCTTCCGATGATGATTACCATATCGCCGTATCGAGCAAGCCCAGCCATTTGGACTTCGGAAAGTCGACTGTCTCCAAGGCTAATTTCTCCAAAATGGTGAAGTCGGGCTATTTCAGTGAAAATGAGAAGAAGCTGCTTCGCTTCGGGGGGGAGGAAACTACCCCGAAGCCAGAAAACGATGAAATAGTTATTTTCAAGAGTTTTCTGAAAGCTGGGTTGAGGTTTCCTTTGAATAGAATGATTTCTGATGTGCTGCAAAGGTTTGGGATCTATTTTCATCAGCTGACACCTAACGCCATTGTTAGGCTTAGTGTTTATATCTGGGCTCTCCGAAGCCAGGTGGTTGAGCCGTTTGCCGACAGCTTCTGTCGAGTTCATGAGCTGCATTACCAGACTAAGGCCAGAAAAGATGGATTGCATGAAAATTTTGGTTGCTATAATTTTGCTTATCGGAAAACCACGAAGTTTCCCGTGATCAGCTACCGAAGCAAATGGCTAGCAGGCTGGAAATCAGAATGGTTTTATGTTAAAGTTGACGAAGACAAAGAGAAGCTGGTACAGAGCCCTCTTGAACTGATCTTCGGAGAAACAAGACCCCGATGCAAAATGGCAGTAGAAGGTCCAACTTGGGCTGCACTGGCTGAATTCAAAATTATTGCAGAACATATTGGCACTAGAGATTTAGTGCAGGAATTCCTGGCCTTCAGGGTTTTCCCAACTATGAAAGAGTGGACCATGTCGAAGCTTAAAGGGGAAAAGAAAGAGGGGGAACTTGTCAGACTGCCTTATTATTATAAGTTTAAAAAATATTTTAAAGCACCCTGCCAAGAATGGCTCGATACAATTGAAACAATGAGTAATGAAATTCTTGGAAATTACTCCAAGAAAGAGGACCAACTAATGACAGCAGCCTTCGGCACCCGGCCGAAGCGAAGGCTGAACAGGGTGCTTGACGCTATAGGATTTGAATATGCTGACTATGATCGAGTAGGCGGGGATGCTGGAGGCCCGAAGCGAAAAAGAATTGCCAGCGCTACTGACGAAGAGGTCGGCAAGGTAGCCAAAAAGAAAAAGAAAGATTCTGAAAAACTTAGCCCTGAAGAGTTAAACCCTGAACCGAAGGTGGCCACTACAAGAAGGAGAAAAAGTGCATCTCCAGAGCCGGAAACGCTAGTTCGAGAAGAAGATACTCCTGCTACTCCTTCTGCTGTTGAAGTAGAAGAGATTATGAAGGTAATGACTGAACCCTTGCCTATCAGGCTAAGTCCGCTGGCACTGGAACTGACGAAGTTTTTTCAGAAGGACAAGGCAGCTTCGGCAGCAGAAAGTCCTACGAAGCCGAAAAAACGGAGAATTATTCAAGTGACAGATGTGATCCATCAGACACCGCCACCGGCGACGGTGTCAAAAATTGTCTTTGCCGAGACTGCCGAAGCCGAAGCCACTGGAGTGGAAACCACTGAAGCTGAAACCGGCGAAGCCGAAGCTACCGGGGCCGAAGCCGGGACCACCGAAGAGTCGAACCTGGAAACCACACTTGAGGTTATTGACAATATACTCCTGAAAATGGCTGAAGAAGAAGCTACTATGGCTGCGGTGAACACGGCAACTGAAAAGGGGAAAGAGCAAATTGATGAAATTTCGGAAGAAGGAGATTTTACCTTTCAAGATTTGCTTGAACAAGAGTTAACAGACGCCGAAAAAGAGGAGTTGAAAAAATATGCCATATCTTGCGGATATAAATCAGGGGCTATGCTATTTGGTGGAGTCAACGAAGGGAAACTAAGATGCCTTCGGAACCGCACCGAGGCCAAAATTGTTAGTACCCTCTCCAAAAGCATTGGCTTGCCGAAGCTGGAAGCGGACTTGTGCCGTTATCAACGACACCATATCGCCGGGAGCTTGCTTTATGCTAACTTCAAGGTAACGAATATTTTTGTTATTTTATTACTATTATTATTATCTTTTAGGTCGTGTTCTAATGAAGATCGTTTCGACAGAGCATATTATTAAGCAAGGTTCTAAAAATGCAACAAGATCTGGAAGAAGAGAAAAACAAAGCCATCATTCAAGATTTGGCTGAAAAAGTTGAAAATTACGAAGCTAATCTGAAAAAGAAAGACCTCACAATCCAAGACCTTGAAATCATGGTCAAAGAGCACGAAGGTGCATTAGAAAAGAAAGATTTTGTTATTCAGACCATGGAGGGTTCTTTGGCTGAAGTCAAAACTGAGAATGACAAATTAAAGAATGAATTGCTCCGACAATCAGAAAAATTCGAGCAAGAAAAGAAATATCTTGAAGCAAGCCTGAAAACTGAAGTGGATAAATACTCAAATTTGCAGAAATCCTTTAAAGAACTTCAGGAGAAATGCTTAAGCTTCGGCAGTCGATGCGTGCAGCGGTTGAAGGATGTGTTTCACTCTGTTGGAGCTAGCTCTGCGAAATTTACACCTTCAGCTGAAAATCTGCCGAGAACATTAGAGTATATTGAAGGCGAAGTTGATGCCCTTGACGAAGTTATCGGTGGGCACGCCGACTTCTGCGCCCTGGTAGCTTCTCGGGGCACAGCTACTGCTTTTTTGAAGGCTGGCTGCACGCATGGAAACATTGTGAACAGACCAAACTTCAGCTTGTCAGCTTCAGATTTGATAGATATCCCAAGCCTAGCCAGAAGCATCGAAAATAGATTCATGACCCAGATCTGGGTAAGTGGCGGGCGAAAAATGGCAGGCGACGAAGCTCGAAGCCATCTTAAGCCGGTAAGAAACTTATGTTTGTTACTTTTACCTTCTCCTTTGAAATTTGCACCTTTCTTACTCTGCTGTTTGGTATACACAGGATGACGAAGCTGAAGAATGACGACACTGAAGTTTAACGAAGCTGAAGACGAAGCCTTAGCTGAAGCTTAAAGTTGTTTACAATATGCTTTCCTGCAAAAATTCTGGAGAAACTCTTGTAATATAACTATGAAACAACTTATGTAAATTTGTACATACCTTGTAATATATTTTGTCTCCCTTATCTGCATACAGTGTGCTTTGCTGTGGACGAAACTTCTCTTTTGAGCCGAAGGCGAAAAACACCTTCCCTTCTTTTCGTACACAACGAAGTATAAAAATTTTTTCCTTCGAATCTTTTCCTCATTTCTGAAGCACCATTCTTCTTTGTGTAGTATGATGAAGATTCTATATATGTCTAAATGAATGTTTATGAATGCAAATGACATGATGAAATGTACTGTGCAAATGAATATTGGGACACATATTCAAAAACCATAAGCACAGCCCTTCATCTCCTTAAGAATGATACAAGTCTTTTTGCCGTTTACTTTTCGGCTTCACCGTTTACTTTTCGGTGTATCAGTGTTGACTTTTCGCTGTAAGCCTCCCTTGGGAGCTTCTTCGCCTTTTACTTTCAGCGGAATCAGCGTTTATTTTTCGCTGTAAGCCTCCCTTAGGAGCTTCTTCGCCTTTTACTTTCAGCGAAATCAGCGTTTATTTTTCGCTGTAGGCTCTGCATTCCCTTAGGAACGACTTTTGAGCTTCTCCCTGTTTCCTTTTCTTTTTACCTTTGCGTTTACATTTACATTTTTGGGGGATGTCATTCTCATAGAATTGAAATAAGGAAAATTACATATTGTGGCCCCATTAAAAACCTTTCTCCCCCTTTGGAAAGGAAAAGGGTGCCACAAAAAAGAATATAAAAAATTACATCAAACTAAACATAATATCGCCGAAGCTCATCCGCATTCCACGATCTAGGAATGTCGTTGCCGTCCATATCCTTCAATCTGTAGGAACCGGGTCTTGACGAAGATACTACTAAAAAGGGGCCTTCCCACTTCAGCTGTAGTTTGCCTACTGTCTCAGGATTGGCTATTCTTCGAAGTACCAAGTGTCCTGGTTCAATGTTCTTCAGCTTGACCTTTCTGTCACGCCATTTTACTGTTTCAGCTTGATATTTATTGATGTTTTCCACAGCTTGAAGTCTGATCCCTTCAATAGCATCTTTTTCTACAGAACAATCAGCTTCGTTTTCGCCCTCTGCCGAAGCTACTGTCCTTATTGATCCTGTTTTGGCCTCTTCTGGGGTTATTGCTTCGTCACCAAACAATAGTTTAAAGGGTGTAAAGCCTGTTGATCTTGACATGGTTGTGTTATGACTCCACACCACTTTGATTAACTCGTCTGGCCACTTTCCCCTGGGCTGATTGAAGATTGACTTCATTATTCCTGTCATTATGATCCCATTGGCTCTTTCGACAAGTCCATTTGACTCTGGGTGTCGGACTGATGCAAAATGGATCTTCGTGTCGATTTGATCACAAAATTCTCTGAAGGCTTCAGAATCAAACTGTGTCCCATTATCCACAGTGATAGCCTTCGGCACTCCGAAGCGACAAACAATGTTTTGCCAGAAAAACTTTTGAATAGTAAATGAAGTTATTGTGGCTAAGGGCTTCGCCTCAATCCATTTGGAAAAATATTCCACTGCCACCACCACATATCTTAAGTTCCCCTGTGCTGGTGGTAATGGACCTAGCAAATCCAGGCCCCACCTTTGCAACGGCCAAGTGGGTTGTATTAATTGAGTTAAAGACGAAGGTTGTTTTTGATCTCTTGCACATTTCTGACAACCTTCGCACTTTTGAACTAAATCTGCTGCATCCGAAGCTGCCTTTGGCCAATAAAATCCTTGGCGAAAAACTTTCCCAAGCAAGGGCCTAGATCCAATGTGAGATCCACACAGACCTGCATGTATGTCCTTCATTAATTCTATACCTTCGGATCTGGATAAACACTTGAGCAATGGGGAACAGACCCCACGCTTGTATAGCTCCCCTTCTATTATGACATATGGTCGAGCTCTTGCTTCTATTCTCCTGTTATAAGCTTCGTCGTTTGAAAGAAAATTACCCTGGAGGAAAGAGATAATCTCAGTTCTCCAATCTTCACTATAAACAGGGGATATATTAAGGATTGCTCTTTCAAGAAGCTCGACCGAAGGTGCTTTTATTGTTTCAAAAAATACTTCCGAAGGTATAGGCAGCCTCTGGGCTGCTGGCTTAGCCAATAGATCAGCATATTCATTTTCTCCACGAGGAATATTTTTGACAGAGAAACCTTCGAAGGAAGCCTCAATCCTTCAGACTGTATCTAGATACTTTTCAAGCTTCGGGTCTCTTGCTTTGTAGCTCTTGTCAATATGACCAGAGATAACTTGAGAATCAGTTTTAAGAATGGCCCTTCTGATTCCCATTGCCTTTAATTTCTGAAGACCCAAGAGCAGAGCTTCATACTCAGCGATGTTATTTGTGCAACTAAAATCAAGTCTTGCCGCATAACAAGTTTTCACTTTGGAAGGTGAAACCAACACAGCAGCCGCTCCTGCTCCGAAGGTTCCCCAAGACCCATCGCAAAACACTGTCCATGCTTCGGCATCTTTATTTGTTTCTTCCTCCTGAGCCCCTGGCGTCCAGTCAGCAATAAAGTCTGCTAATGCCTGGGACTGAATCGAAGATCTATGAACATAATCAATACAAAATTCATTGAGCTCTGCAGCCCATTTTCCAATCCTTCCAGTAGCTTCTCGGTTTCTCATAATATCCTTCAGAGGTTGTGAAGAAGGAACAATTATGTTGTAAGCTTGAAAATAGTGCCGAAGCTTCCTGGAGGCCATCAAAACAGAATACAGTACCTTCTCCAATTCTGTATAATTTTTCTTTGATAAACTAAGAACCTCGGATACGAAATATATTGGGGTCTGCCTCTTAACTTGATCTTCAAGCTTCTCCTGGACAAGTGCTGCACTTACCGCTGAGTGCGAAGCTGCCACATATAATAACAAAGGAGCCCCTGGCGTAGGTGGAGTTAATGTTGTTAGATCTATCAAATACTGCTTCAGCTCTTCAAAGGCCTTCTGCTGGATTGGTCCCCATTGAAAGACTTCGGCTGACTTCAGCACTTCGAAGAATGGTAAGTTTCTCTCTGCTGATCTGGATATGAATCTATTGAGAGATGCCAGCCCTCCTGTCAATCTTTGAGCCCCCTTTTTTGTACTTGGTGGCTCCATTCGAAGTATAGCTTCGATTTTACTTGGGTTGGCCTCAATTCCCTTTGTTGAAACTAGGCAACCAAGAAATTTCCCTTTCTTTACTCCGAAGACACATTTTTCTGGATTCAGCTTTAGACCAGCCTGTCTAAAATTAGCGAAGGTCTCTTGTAAATCAGCAATGTGGTTATCCTGCTTCGTGTTTTTTATAATGATATCATCAACATAAGTTAGTACATTCCTGCCTATCTGAGAATGGAGAACCTTTGTTGTCATTCTGCTGAAGCTTCCTCCAGCATTCTTAAGCCCCTCAGGCATCCGAAGGTAACAATATGTCCCACTAGGGGTTATGAAGCTGGTTTTCGGTTCATCCTCCTTCTTCATCCAGATTTGATGATAGCCTGAATAGCAATCCAGCAAACTCATAAGTTCTGATGAAGCTGCTGCATCGACTAAAGAATCTATCCTTGGCAATGGAAACTCGTCCTTCGGACAGGCCTTATTGAGGTCAGTAAAATCAATACACATTCTCCATTTGCCATTGGCCTTCTTCACCATAACAGTGTTAGCCAACCATTCTGGGTATTTTACTTCTCTAATAACTCCGGCACTGAGGAGTCTTTTCACTTCATTCCGAGCACCTTCGGCCTTGTCATCAGACATCTTCCGAAGCCTCTGCTTCCTGGGTCTGAAGGATGGATCAACATTGAGCGAGTGCTCAATAACATCCCTGTTAACTCCGCAAAGATCATTAGCTGACCAAGCAAAAACATCTTTATTGTTGAACAAAAACCTTAGCAAGGTTTTCTCCTGCTCTTCGGACAATTGAGATCCCAATAGCACCTTCTGCTCTGCTATATCCTCACATAAGAGCATGGGTTTCGGCTGATCAGCCGAAGCAGCTTTTTCCCTTCTGAACTTGTATTGCTCACAAGCTTCAGTTCCATCTATATTATGGATTGCTTTTGAGTCTGTCCAATTTCCTTCGGCCCTTCTGGCAGCTTCTTGACTTCCATGAATAGCAATGGGCCCTTGGTCCGAAGGTATCTTCATGCAAAGATAAGCTGGATGCAGAATTGCTTCGAAGGCATTAAGAGTACCACGACCAATGATTGCATTGTAAGGGTATTCCATGTCAACAATATCAAACATGACTTGTTCAGTCCTTGTGTTGTTGATAAATCCGAAGGCCACTGACATTGAGATTTTGCCGAGTGCTACAATCTGCCTTCCTCCGAAGCCGCAAAGGGGATGTGTGGCATCAAGAATTTTATCTTCGGGCTCTTGCATCTGTCTGAAGGCTTTAGCAAATATGATATCAGCTGCACTGCCTGTATCAACCAAAACATTGTGGACCAGAAATCCTTTGATAACACAAGAGATAACCATAGCATCGTTGTGTGGGTAATCCTTGAGTTGAAGGTCCTCTTGGGAGAAGGTAATAGGAATGTGAGACCATCTTGACTTGATGAAGGGTCCTTGCACCCCGACATGTTGTACCCTTCTCTGTGCCTCCTTCTTCTGCTTCTTGTTGGCTGGCTCTTAACATGAACCGCCTGTTATCGGGAGTACCAGCTTCGGAGCTGAAGCAGCTCCAGCTTGATTGTTGAACGAAGCCATCAGCTCAAAAACGTGGAAGTGAGTTCACCGGAGGTGGGCGCCAATGTTGGGGACTTGTTCTCAAATGCTATGAATTAAGAACAAGGCAACATAAAATGTTAAATGTTAATGCCCTTCGTCCGCTGAAGCATTATTTCCTTGAGGATTTAATGAACTTCGGACGAAGGTTAAAAATGGTACAATTACGAAGGTTGAATCTTCGTAATTGAACTTTCAGAAATTATATAAAACAATGCGAGATATGAAGCATTACAAACAAGTAAATTATAAATGAACAACATCATTTTCATATTATATAAACTTGATGTATTCAAATATTAGATACATTTATACCTCTGCCTTGGCAAAGAATAATTTCCGAGTGATGCGATTGCGATTACAGGAATGTGTGAACAGTAAAGGAATACTGTTCACTATTTATAGGCACAGGACACAGCCTGTGAGGAATTACAATCATGCCCCTCATAAAAGTTTACAACATTGACTCAGACCTTTATGGACTAAAAGGTCATTCTATCTTTAAGTCGGTTCGACCCTTCATCTTCAGATATGTTGTAATACCGAAGCTTCATGAATGGTACCTTCGGCGTCACGTACGAGCAGCTTCAGCCGAAGCTGTCTCTTTCTGCAGGACCTTCGGCGACGAAGCATGGTCCCAACAGTGGCGCCAGGGAATAATATTTAGTTCGCTTTATTTTATCACTTATTTATGTAAGACTTCCGCTATGTAATAAGTACATTTATGATATTTATGACATTTATCTCTATGCACTATGTTATTATATGTGTTGTCTTCTCTGGCGCATATATGAGATGCACCCAGCTTGTTCCTTAAATTTGGGTGTGACAACCAAGCCACACAAGCCCTAAATAAGTTCTCTCTGCGTAGGTGGTTCGGTGCATCAATCCACTCAAGCTCGAAGTCTGCCTTCACTGTATAACTGATCTAGTGCACCACCGAACTAGTCTGATGTGTCGTAGACTAGCTGGAGGTAAGTCCAAATTAGGCTTTTCTTGATTTCATTTGCCTGTCTTTGAGAGCATTCGTATGACTTAGACAAACTTATCAAGAGTCTGTCCAACTAGTCTAAGTCATAGGTCTTCACCTTTTTTATTCATCCCACTCAATTTCCAGTTTTGGCTTAATCTTGGCACCAAATACACATTTTCCAAAATCCGAAATTTTAATCCTTCTAAGGTACACAATTTATGTTCATAAGGGCATTTAGAAGTTATTCAAACTTATGAACCACTCATGCCCTTTCTAGCCTTGAATTGAGCTATTTGTTGCATTGAATACCTCATTTAATTCTTATGAACCTGCATTCACATACTTAGCAAATTAGTTACAGCACACTGTTGTGTTGGTCATTAAACACCAAAACCAATATAGAAATATCATATAGCCAATTTCCCTTTCAAAAGGCTTCTCCCCAATGGTGATAGATGACTTAACTAATATTAGTTTCAAACCTATCACAAGAAGGTAACATATACTATTTTCATCTCAATGCAGCCAATTGTATTATTTGACATATTGTCCGCATATTGAATTGAAGGCAATTTGCATTATTAATGCTTGATGAAGGCATAAGTCAAGGATATGCCATACCTCTAGGACTTGTTTTGGGCAACCAAATCTCGTTCCAAGCCTACACCAAAGACTACAAGGAAGATTACTCGAAGAAAATGCAAAAAGTGAATGTTTCTGGGTCTAAAAAACTATACTATGCTACTGGATGCTTTGTTAATAAACTTGTTGGTCATAGATGTTCATGTGGCTAGATTTTTAGTTTGGAACTCATGTTAGCACTTGCTATTTTGACTGAACGTGCACTAGATCCTTTTTTTACTTGACTGTGAAACTTGCCATTATGTTGGATAACATGAAATATGTGTTCATGTTGTTCCAGTTCTTTTCTATATAAATGTGCACTAGATAAGTCATTATTTTGCTACATGAACTCTTGGTGCCATTATGTTCTTGCCTCTTGGAACCGAATAGTAGAAACAAACCAGTCTTTTTTATGGAAGGAATGGAGTAGTTAGAACCAATGTTTTGGGAGTGTTTTTTTATAAGGCAAGTGCAGGAATAAACTTGTTTCTGAATATTAAGATATTTTAACCTCTTAATCCACTTCAATCTCTTCACTCCCAAACAATCCATAAACGAGTATGTGGGTCATGTTTTAAAGAGAAATAAAATTAGGGTAGAAAATAAAATAGTAACATATCCGGGGCCTGTTTGTTTTCTTGTAGGATTATATAATTCAGCTTATTATATATAGACTATATACTTCGGATTATATAATCTAGTTTCTATACTCCTATTAGAGATGTTTGTTTACATAAATTATTAGTGGATAAAAACTAAAAAAATAATCTAAAATAAACATCTAATAACTTGTTTATAGATTATCATAATTTAGATACCTAAATTATATAATCCACTTAAACAACATGTGTTTTCAATAACATGTGCGGTTTGTTTGCCTAGTAACTTATATTTAAACTGAATTATATAATGTGAGGGCCACCGTATTTGAGAATTTTGCAAATATGGCACTGTCTACGCCGGGCTTCAGACTATTGGCACCACGATCGTGGCAATTGAAATCGTGGCATCATAATCTCGCCCGTTTTGAAGATTTAGCATCGCGTGCGCTTAATGGTCATTAGCAATTCTCCACTTTCCGTCCTGCCCTCGCTCCGTTACTTGCCTGGCCGCCATCTTCTTCTACCAAGTGATGGGGGAATGCGAGGACGACAAGGAGTACAGGTGCTGGGAGGAGCTGCTGCCGGACGCGCTGGGGCTCATCTTCCGCAACCTGCCACTCCAGGAGGTGCTCACCGTCCTGCCGCGGGTGTGCAAGTCCTGGGGGCGGGTGGTCGCCGGCCCCTACTGCTGGCAGGAGATCGACATCGAGGAGTGGAGCCAGCAGCAGAGCAAGCCGGAGCAGATCGGTCGCATGGTGGAGCTGCTCGTCGGCCGCAACGGCGGCTCGTGCCACCGGATTAGCGTCTCCGGGCTGCTCCGCGATTCACTCTTCTCGTTCATCGCAGACAAGTAAGTGTGAGATGTGGCAATGCTCTCTCGTTCTCGTTCATCGCAGACAAGTAAGTTGGTCCGCATAGCGTTGCTGTCATTCATTTCAGATTTTCGCAGCTGCACGAAGATTGGAGCCCGTGCGCTGGAGGTGTTCGGCAGGCACTGCAGGTCCCTGGTGGGGCTCCGGCGAGTGATGCACCCGATCGACCTGGCGGACAAGGTGTGCCAGCACGACGAGGCGCACACCATCGCGCGTAGCATGCCGAGGCTGCAGCACCTGGAGATGGGGTACATGATGGTGGCGACGGAGGCGGTGCTGGAGATCCTGGGGCAGTGCCGCAAACTCAAGGGCGAGAAAGAGGAGAGAGGGAGAATGGAATACGGTAGAAGAAGACAGCGGCCAAGGAAGTAACGGAGCAAGGGCACGACGGTAAGTGAAGAATTGCTAATGACCATTAAGCGCACGCGATGCTAAATCTTCAAAACGGGCGAGATTATGATGCCACGATTTCAATTGCCACGATCATGGTGCCAATAGTCTGAAGCCGGGGCATAGACGGTGCCATGTTTGCAAAATTCTCACCGTATCTAGGGGCAACAACTAAAATCACTCCACCTTAGCCCAAAATCAATTCGGATCCGCCTCCATGGCTGCCGCTTCGCAGCTCCTCTCTCTGTTCTTCCTCCTCCTCCTCCCTGCTTGTGATGCCATCTACTGCGACGAAGACGACTGCTACGACCTCCTAGGGTACCATCTGCCTTTCTTTCCCTCCATTTGACTGGTTTCTTGTCCCGCTCAGCAACCGATGTGGCACAGGGTTAAGCAGGACGCGAACGCGTCAGACATCAAGAAAGCGTACTACAAGCTCTCTCTCAAACAGTGAGTTCCTGGCCTCCTTCCTCGGCTCTTGCCCCCGATACGACCCGGCGATGACCGTTTATTGAACTTTATGTGCTGTGCAGCCACCCGGACAAGAATCCCGATCCGGAGTCGCGGAAGCTCTTCGTCAAGATCGCCAATGCTTACGAGGTCTGGCGTGGACGCACCTGTCCATTTCTATCTTGCTTGCATATCTTCCTGGGCTCCTGGCTGCCTGCACCATTCGTGGTGCCCAAGATCTACTTTCTAATTCCACGCTTTGGTGCCAATGGTGGAAGACTGACCATGTGCACTGATACGTTATAATGAATTCCATTCGTCTATTTTGTTCAAATCGGTACAGTAACCACAGTATTTGGAATGTCACTCTAAAATGGTAGGCGCTTGTCAAGCTAGCTGTTTTAGAAGTCATCTGCTAAATGCCTTAGCTGGAGATTTAAAATGCTGATGTTAACAAAACCACGGATTTAATAGTTCTCTTTCGTAAGTGCATTTCTGACAACTGTTGTCTGAGGTGATATAACCACATCTGTTCTTGAAGTCTCTGAATTGTCCTTAAATATGTAGTTCTGTAAAAAACTGAGATAGCAAATGCATGGTCCTTTCTCCTTTATACATGTCCTTAAATTTGCAACTTGTGACAGTTTTTCCTTTTTGAATTTAATCTTGCTTAATTTATTTGAGTCCTCTGGGTTTTAATTTTTTCTGAGGTTTGATCGAATAACTCATTTTTATGAGTGAGCAGTGCTGATATGAAATTGGTAATCAATGACTTCATTTGGTGGCTCAAGAACCATTATGACCCATGGCAAGAAAAGAGCTTAGATTATTCTTAATTTCTGATCATATTATTTGCTAGCTCAAGAATTTCTACCTACAGAGAAATAATTGAAATAACATTTGCAAATAGCTTGACATATTTGCCATGTTGTTCATGCCGCGCTTGTTCACAAATAGGCCACTTTTTGCGGATTTCATGGAATCCACGAAAATGCTTCTTTGCGGACCCGTGGACAAGCATGCTTGCATCAGAAGCTGAAACTTGCAAAACCAACTTTTATTGTAGTTGGTTGAGGTGATTTGTGCATATTTCTGTCTCCTTTCTAAAATGTGGAATCGTAATAAGCATACTGATCTTGCATGATGAAATTAAGTAGTTCCTTTGTGTGGCATGTTGCTGCTGACTACTAATTGCATCTTGCCTTGCCCTTTGTTTGATTCTTATTTTTTTATACCTTTGAATTGGTGAACCCATCCCCCCTTCCTAATTTTCCCTTCCAAATGTTCGGTTCCTGAGCTGTCACAATTGTTCTTATCCATCAGATTCTGAAGGATGAATCCACTAGGGCGCAGTATGACTTTGCCATTGAACATCCGGAGGAGGTAAACACGCATTCCCTCCCTGCCATGAAAATAATTTAACCATGCTATTATTAACTCTTCATCATTCAATTAAATACTTTTCTGCTTTGTGTTACTAGACTAGAGGCATTTTGACTTGTAAGAATGTACCCACTTTTTTCACATTCTATGGTCACATAGTTATATTTGTTTAAATAATTATGTGCAGTTAATTTACATTTACTACCTATTTACATACTATTTGCTACTGTGTACTTTTGCTTTAACATTGTTAGATATGAATGATTGATCTTATGTGTGCAGTTTGGATTATAGGAGATTTTAAAAGCTAGCTTATAGAATCAGCTTGGACCCCAAACACACAAAGCTTCTGGTCAGCTTCTACAAAAAGAAGTCTAGCTTACACAATCTATATGGCATCCAAACACAGCCTGTATCTGTCAGATGTCCAAACTCACTTTTTACATGAGTGAATACTTAATTAGATCTTTAGCCTTTTCAGACCTCAGTAAACACATATATTAGATGCTGAACATTATTTTTTCTTATAATTCCATCCTCAGTATTTGCCACCGTTTGTTTCATTGTTACTCGCTAGATTTCTTGTTATGTCTTCATCTGAATGAAGAGGTCTGTTGGAACCTTGTCAATCTTTTTAGCTGCTAAACATACTTTCCTGTTACATTTTTCGAAGCAGTAATAGTAAATGATGTTTGTTCCATGATGTCAATACTATTCTCAACTATACCTTTAGCTAGGGATGTAATCAGATCGGGTACTGGCGGATATTACTCGTTTCATATTTTTTTTCAGATTCAGACCAGATACAAATATTATCGAGTTGTGTCGGGTAAGATTTGAATAGATCGACATATTAAATATTCAACTTTGACCGTTGAGCATATGGATACGAATATAGATCGGATACGGATCGGATCTCTACTTCCACTCAAGTCACTCTAAGTCCCAGGCTGTAGGAGGAAGGTGGAGTTAGTTAGATGAATTGCACACGACATGGCTCGATGCGTCGCAGCATGCCATCCGTGGAAGAACACACATGAATAGAATAGACCTCCATACTTGCCCAGCCCACAGCAAGCATCAGTGGTTCTACAAGTGAACTGCCTTGACCAATATACTGGACCATCTGAGAAGAAAGGGGTGATTCCTACTATGACACCAACCCTTTTAGACGGATCGAATTCAAATACAGACAGATAATAACCGTACCATTTACATTCCTACCTTTAGCGTCTTAGTCTTAGGACTCTAAGAAAAGCTTGTGCTTATAAAAAGAATTGTGTTGTTCGTTTTGATTTGTTTTATCTTTCATTCTTATCTATTTTTACATATAGTTTCCCAAAACATTTCTTTCTGGATTATTTTTTATCTACTCCATAGAAGACCTGATGAGTTTTGTGGTTTACTCACCATTATATCTGTAACAGCTCTTGTGAAAATGCATGTCCAGTATAGCCTAGTAAGGGTAGCAAAACTAGCAGAAGTATGCTACATATGTACTATTTTAGCTTATTTATTTTTTAACTTAATTAATTTTCTAGCTCAAAGATTCATCTCGGGTTTAAGTTTGAATTTGAAAATACATAGAAATCAGTTTTTCTGAAAAAGTTACTTCATTGAAGAAACCTACGTTACCTACCTATACCTTTTTCTAAAAAAATGGATACCCACAACCTGAAAACTGGAGCATTTGAATTCAGAAATCAATTATTGCTCAATTTATTTATGAGAACCAAAAAAATTTCAAATTTGTGTTCTCCACAAGATTACAACAGCAACAAAATCTTTTAGTCCCAAGCAAGTTAGGGTAGACCCGAGTTGAAATCCAACAAAAACCACAACTTAAGGTTCATGCATATTGATAACTGTTTTCAGTGCACTTATATTCAATGCTAATTTTTTTGGTATATTTCATATAGAAAGGGGAAGAATGGATTGAATCACCACACACCCATTGAGGGTGGGGAGTCTGTTATATATAGCCAATAGGCATGCATGGAAGGTACATGTAAGGAAGGCTATTCCCTGTACAAGGAAACATACCTAGGCTATAGATAGAAGGTAATCCTAGTCTATACAAGGCAGCTAGCCAATCTAGGGGATTACAATCAATTGCTAATCAGGCTCTGATTGATCCTGATAGATACATATCCTAATACCCGCCCGCAGTCTGAGCGGGAGGATCACGGACGCAAAGACTGTTCCAAAATTCAGTGAAGAGCTGTACGGGCAGTCCCTTGGTCATGATGTCGGCGAACTGGTGTGTGGATGGAACATGAAGAACACGGAACTGCCCCAAAGCAACCTTCTCACGGACGAAGTGGATGTCGATTTCGATGTGCTTCGTGCGACGGTGGTGGACTGGGTTGGCTGCCATGTACACAGCGCTCACATTGTCACAGTAGACCACGGTCGCACGGGGGATGAAGATGTGCAGCTCATGTAGAAGTTGACGCAGCCAGCAGCACTCAGCAACCGCATGGGCCACAGCACGGTACTCTGCTTCGGCGCTGGAGCGAGAGACAGTCGTCTGACGTTTGGACGACCATGACACCAGATTGTCGCCCAGGTAGACGCAGAAGCCGGAGGTGGAGCGACGCGTGTCGGGGCAGCCGGCCCAGTCGGCATCGGAGTAGGCTGTGAGCTGATCAACGACGCCAGGTCCCAAGTGCAGACCTGCGGACAGGGAGCCCTTGACATAGCGCAGGATGCGCTTGATGAGCGCAAGATGCGGCTCGCGAGGGTCGTGCATGAAGAGGCAGACTTGCTGGACAGCATAGGCCAGGTCCGGCCTGGTCAGAGTGAGGTACTGAAGAGCACTAGCGAGGCTCCGGTACTCCGAGGGATTGGCGACTGGAGCGCCCTCGGAGGCAGACAACTTGGTCCGGGCATCCACCGGAGTAGTTGTCGGGTGGCATTCAGACATGCCAGCGCGCTGGAGAAGATCAACGGCGTACGGCCGCTGGGAGAGGAACAGCCCACTGCTGTCCCGTGTCACCGAGATGCCGAGGAAGTGGTGAAGATCCCCGAGGTCCGTCATGGCAAATTCCGACGATAGGCGGGAGGTGACGTGCTGGAGAAGAGCCGGCGATGATGCAATGATGATGATGTCGTCGACGTAGAGGAGGAGGTAGGCCATGGCGTCTCCATTCTTGTAGATGAACAAGGAGGCATCCGTTTTGGAGGTGGTGAAGCCAATACTGCGAATGAAGCTGGAGAAGCGCTGATTCCAAGCGCGTGGTGCCTGCTTAAGCCCATATAGGGACTTCTGCAACAGACAGACAGAGTTAGGTGCAGCGGGGTCGACGAATCCTTTCGGCTGCTCGCAGTAGACAGTCTCCTCGAGGTTGCCGTGAAGGAAGGCATTCTTCACGTCGAGCTGCCGGATGGGCCAGTCTCGGGACGCAGCAATGCTGAGGACGGTGCGGATCGTGGCCGGCTTGACGACCGGGCTGAATGTTTCGTCGTAGTCGACGCCTTCCTCCTGGGAGAAGCCACGAACGACCCAGCGCGCCTTGTGCCGGGCGAGGGAGCCGTCGGAGTGGAGCTTGTGTTTGAACAGCCACTTGCCAGTGACAATGTTCGCACCAGGCGACCGGGGTACGAGGCGCCAAGTGCCGTTGTCGATCAATGCCTTGTACTCGTCCGCCATCGCAGCACGCCAATTTGGATCGGCCAGGGCACTGCGATAGTTCGCCGGGATTGGCGAGGCGACGGAGGCGGAGAAGCCGAAGCGCTGGACAGTGCGAAGGGAGCCGGTCTGTGAGCGTGTCACAGGCCGGTTCGCTGCAGTAGAGAGGAGCCGAGCTGCTGGAGCCGCTGGTGGCGAAGTTGGTGCAGCTGCTGTTGGCGCTGAAGTTGCAGCAGCCACAGGGGCCACCGCTGCGGTGACCGGTGCTGCTGGAGGCTAGGCGCGTCGGGTGTAGGTGGTGCCGAAGCGCTGACCATCAGTCGGGGGAGCCGCCGGCTGCCCTGCTTGGGGCCCATGAGCGCCCAGTTGTGGCCCGCCCGCAGGGTGAACCCGGGGGCCGAGCTGGAGTATGGCCGGGTCCAGGAACACCTGGAGATCATCCTCGCTGCTGGCAGCGAGCGGCGGATGGGTGTTTGCAGGAGCCGTCGAGGAGGTGAGGCCCTGCATCAGAAAATCAAGTGATGACGGCATGGAGGCCGCCGATGGTGCAGCCGAGAATGGGAACACGGACTCATCAAAAATAACATGGCGCGAGATAATGATGCGGCGAGTGGACATGTCAAGGCAGCGATAGCCCTTGTGAGAGGATGGGTATCCGAGGAAGACACAAGGAGTGGATCGAGGGGCGAGTTTGTGAGGGGAGGTGGCAGTGAGGTTCGGATAGCAGAGGCATCCGAAGATGCGAAGGGAAGCGTAATCAGGGAGTAGGCTGTGAAGAATTTGGTAAGGTATTTGGTTTTGTATGGAGGAGGAGGGGCGCCTATTGAGGAGGTATGTTGCTGTTGTGAGGGCTTCAGCCCAGTATGGAGGTGGCATGGACGCATGGAGCAGCATGGTGCGGATGGTGTTGTTGGTAGTGCGGAGCATGCGTTCGGCCTTGCCGTTTTGTGGTGAGGTATAGGGGCAGGAAAGGCGAAGAGTGATGCCGTGGCTAGCAAGGAAGGAAGTGGTGGCGCGGTTGACAAACTCGGTCCCATTATCGGCTTGGAAGGATTTAGGTGTGGTACTGAACTGGGTCTGGGCGTATGCAATGAATTCAATCATGTGGAGGTGCACCTCAAATTTGTGCCGTAGAGGGAAGGACCAGCAGTAATGGGAATAATCATCGAGTATAATAAGGTAATACTTGAACCCAGAATTGCTAAGCACGGGAGATGTCCATACATCGCAGTGAAGTAAATCAAACGGAGCATGGGTAACAGATGTCGAGTGACTAAATGGAAGGCGCACATGCTTGCCAAGTTGACAGGCATGGCAGAGGCATGGCGAGCTTTTATTGAAGGTAATGACCGACATGCTTCGAAGTTTGGCGAGGCTGGAGGGACCGGGGTGGCCGAGGCGATGATGCCACAAAGACGACGTGGTGGCGAGGCTGCAGGAGGGAGTTGTGGTGGAGGGGTAGGTGTAGAGGTCGCCACCACTATTGCAGCGAAGAGTCACGTGCCCCGTCTGTTTGTCCTTGACAGAAAAACCATAAGCATCAAATTCAATGGAACAAGAGTTGTCACGAGTGAATTGACGAACAGATAAAAGATTGCGCACAAGTGCAGGTGCAACAAGAACATTGTTAAGACGATAGGTAGAGGTGGGGGAGGAAAGTGTAGATGTGCCACGACAGGTGATGGGTATGGTGGTTCCATTGCCAACGGTGATGCCGAATGAAGGAGGGGGGAGATGGGACAGGAGTATACCAGCCGAAGAGGACATGTGAGCTGTGGCGCCAGTGTCGAGGACCCAAGGGGAGGACCCCTGGAGGGACATCTGATTCAGTGCGGCGATGAGGCCAGCCAGATCCCAACCGCCCTGCGCTGCCATAGGTGGAGCAGGGTTATCGGGGGACTGAACAGGGGCGAGCGCAGTGTGCGCCTGAGCCTGAGTGTAGGGGCCGAGGATGCCAGGACTGCGCCAGGCAGGGGTTGGCGCCGGCGGGCGCCAGGGCTGCTGATGAACCCCGACGGTCCAAGGGGGGTAGCAGTACCAGGGGGCGGCTGGGAACCTGGGACCGCCAGAGTGAGGGCCGCCCTTGCCCTTCTTCTTCCAGCGGCCGCCGCCACCACCTGGGTTGCCGCCGCTGCTGGAGCCATTGCCGTGACCGCCCTGTCTACTGGCAGTGGAGCCGCCGCCGTTGGTGGTGGGGGTGGTGCGGCAGTTGGTACCGCACGATGCGTGGAGTGCCGTCTGGGCCGCAACCGTGCCTTCATTGGCGAGGCGGAGTTCCTTCAGCACGAGCTTCTCGCGAGTGGTGGCGAAGTCCGGCAGCGGGTGGGAGTCGGCAATATTGTCGGCGGTGCTGGCGAAGCGTGGGTTGAGGCCGCGGAGGAGGTTGAGGACGAGGTCCGCATCGGTGATGGTGCGGCCGACATCACGGAGCGCGTCGGCGGTGGCCTTCATACGCTGGGCATAGTCATTGATGGAGGAGTCGCCCTGAGTCATCGAGTGAAACTCGTGGCTTAGGAAGATGGCGCGTGGAGCCTTGTTGGCCTCGAAGAGGCGCTTGATGGCGACCCAGAGTTCACGCGCAGTCTGGTTTGGAGCCGCGGCGAGGCCGATGACGTCGGGCCCAGCCGAGCCGAGAAGCCAGCTGCGGACACAGGCATCGGCGATGCCCCAAGAAGGATCTGTGGGACGGGCTTCCTGCAATCCGTCGATGTGCGAGAGGAGAGCGAATTTTCCACAGAGGGAGGTGAAGAATGGTTCCCACTGGTTGAAGTTGGGTTTTGCCAGTTCAAGAGTCACCGGGATGTGGTTCTTGACATTGATCGTCGCATAGGGGGCGACAATCACAGCGGGGGCAGGAGTGGTGGCGTCGGTCATGGTGACCAGGGGGGAGGAGTTGGCGCTGCGCACAGCAGGGAGGAGTTGGCGCTGCGCACAGCAGGGAGATGGGCGCAGGATCTAGAGAGCTGATACCATATAGAAAGGGGAAGAATGGATTGAATCACCACACACCCATTGAGGGTGGGGAGCCTGTTATATATAGCCAATAGGCATGCATGGAAGGTACATGTGAGGAAGGCTATTCCCTGTACAAGGAAACATACCTAGGCTATAGATAGAAGGTAATCCTAGTCTATACAAGGCAGCTAGCCAATCTAGGGGATTACAATCAATTGCTAATCAGGCTCTGATTGATCCTGATAGATACATATCCTAATATTTCATTATTTCAAGTCTTCTTTTATTGTGTCTTGCCATGTCAACTTCGGCCTTTCCCTGCTCTCTTTTTATTGCTATTGCGCCTTAGGATTTCACTACCACAATGATGCCTTTGGAGGTGTCCGTTGGACATGTCCAAATCATCTTGGACACGTTTTTCTTTAATTGACGCTAGCTCTAGCCTATCGCATATGGCATCGTCCTGGACTCGATCCCTTCTTGTATAACCAACAACATATATTTGTGTTCACAAGATTCCATATTTAATAATTATGGAGATAAAATCTAAGTAAGGGTGGTTCTGTGTTTTGTCTTTGACAGCTGCGCACTGTTACTGATTGTGTCTCCCGTTCATTTCAGGTTTTCTATAACACAGCTCAGTACTATAGGGCATACTATGGACATAAAACGGTTGATTTTTCCATCCATGAAAAGTTTGTGCAGCAATGTTCTCCTTGATAGTACTACAACTAACTGCACTGCCTATGTGTAGGATCCTCGTGCAGTGTTGATTGGTCTTCTTCTAATTGTTTCAGCATTTCAATACATTAATCAGCTAACGAGGTATAACCAGGTATGAACAAGGAATTGAAGGCAAATATAAAGTTGTCACAGGATTTCAATGCTAATAGACAGCATGCTTTAAGAAATTTGAACATACGATCGGGTATATTGCTTCAAAAGAGCGGATGCAGATTTTTAGCTATCTGTGCATTATTTTATTTTTATTTTCAGCTTTTCCACTTAATTCTGCTGAACCTTTTACTATACAATCTCAATGTTGCCGTCATTTAAAGTTTAAAACTGTACACACAGTTTTGCTCTTGGCAAAACATAGCATAGTAGGTTGAATTGAACTAGTTTTATTGAATTAGATTAGATACAATATTAAGTTTCATCTGTAATTTTTCTCTAATCAATATTGGTTTTATGTTGAAAGGGCAGGCCTGTTTCAGTGATGAGAGTTGTCTCATTGAGTCACCAAGTTATGGGTTCGAAGCAGCCTCTCTGCATATGTGCAGAAGGTTTGCCTTGGTTTATCCCTTCCTCAGCATTGGGTCTGCCCAATATTGATTTTTATGTTTACATGAGAAAGCTTTCGACTAAAGAACTATCTGATGCATTATTTATCTCTATATATGCCCTATTCCCATGAGTTTCAACATAAAGAACATGTCATCCTATATCCTTTGCTTACTCACGAAATGGAAGCACAAACATAAAGGCACATGGTTGTTACGGTGATAAGGCGACCTACGGCAGTCTAGGACCTTTTTACCTTTTAAGCGCCTTAGGCATGAGGCGACTTCATAGACATATAAGTAAGGCAAATAATAACAAAAAGATACATAATTAAATAGATAGATCATAGATATTATAGGACATACAAGTCCTAATGCATATCATAGTTTGCAAAATAACATAGTTTGTAGTTCATAAAAATAACAATAACAAGTCCATAATGCATAGTTCATAACTTTATAAAGTAACAAGTCCACAAAAGAACACAATAGAAGATTAATTCAGATTCTCAACACGCAAGTCATCTCCATCTAGGCATATTCATGCATCAAGTCATTGTTTGCATTGGTGGTGGAATCTTCACCAATTTTCAGGCTCTATGGGACCTTCTTCTTGGCTATCAACATCCTCCCCATCATTCACTATCTCATCCTCATCCCCTTCTCCCATACTTGAATCACCCTCCTCTTCTAAGTCTTCATCCTCCACTTGTTGGTCCTTCCTTGTGTAGTATAATGGTTGACCATGAGACAGTGGAGAGAGTAGAAGGGATAGAGTCATAGAGGAGAGAGCAGCAGGGATAGAGGTGTGGCTTACTAGCTAGGGGCAGAGGCGCAGAGGGTAGAGGCGCAGAGCGGTGGAGGGTCGAGCAGAGGTGGTGGATGGTGAGCAAAGGTGGTGGAGGGGCGGGGCACGGTCTAGGAGCGCGCGATGGTCGGCCGAGTAGAGGCGATGGAGGGGCAGTGCGGCGTGGGGTGGAGTAGTGTGCAGCGGGCAAGCAGCGCGGTGGACGGGGCGAGCAGGGGCAGGTTTTGGGCGGGGTGATGGGTGGGCTAGGGTTATTACCCTAAACCACTCGTTTGGTGTCCACTACAGGGATTAAGGCGTCATGAAGGATGCCATGGACGCCTCGCGAACGCCATACTCGTAAAACCTAAGGCGTCGCCTAAATCGTCTATTCTCTAGCGCCTTAGTGCTTAAGCGACGATTCTGCAACAATTTAGCGATGCCATAACAACCATGCTTGAGCATGATCTTGTGCAAATGTTGAAAGTGTAATACCGTTATTGCAGGCCATGAAAAGTGTCAAGCAAACTCCTGCTTACAAAAATAGGTTAAAAGCTTTGGAGTATGAGCGAACAGGAGGAATTGCTAGCAAAAAGAAGGGCATCAAGCAGGTGGATAAGTAAGAAAAAAGACTTCTGATAAGCTTCTTCCATTTTTGGCTTATTTATTTGAGACAAAGTCCAGCTCTATTTATATGTTACTTTCAAGAGATCTAAAAGTTTGAAGAGATGTTCTCTATATTGTCAGTTTGATGTTGGAAAGTGTTTAACATGCTTGATAGATGATAGGATACTTTGCTTTTCAATTTATTCTTTTAGAAATAGTATTTTCAGAAAGGTACATGCTGATATCATGATGGGTTCTGGATGTACATAATAAGTTTTCCTTCTGCTGATGTTGTTTACATGCAGTCTACCTAATCTGAAAGGTGTTCGTTACTGCTTTAATTTTCTGTCACTTGTCAGTGTATGTTTAGCTTTTGATACTGGGTATAATAGCTTTGTTTCTTATAATTGTTTTATTTCTAATGTAGGAAAGTTGAAGAAGAGCTAAGTAATGAAGTTGAATTGCAAATTCATGGGGTTGAAAAACCGTCTGTTTGGAGGCTGTTTGGTGTCCAATTTATACTTTGGCCTTACTCTGTTGGCAAGGTCAATTCATACCTTCTAAACTCCGCCCATTTTGAGCTGAGCAAATTGCAAGACCCACCCCTGCAACATCTACCGTTTTGACTTACCTGCTCTTCATTAGGAATTTGACATGAACATATTTTCTGAACTGCATCTGTAACTTCTATTGTGGCAGGCGCTTACTTGGAAGATTTGTTGGTTTTGGAGATACCGGGTAAAGAAATTACCATATACATGGGAGGATGCTTGCTACTTGACCTGGATTTCACTCCAAATACCTGCGAATGCATGGAAAAATATGGGTAATTATACAAATTGAACTCATCTAACAAATTTGAGATTGAGTTTGCGAGGTTTATGGTGGTAAAGGTTGCTGGGTAGCATAATCTAAGCAGAAGAACTAATGCTAATAAATTTGGCATGTCTATTTTGCTGTTCACGGAAAGGTTTGGAAAAGTACTTCATTGGTGTAGTGCATAATGTAGTCTTAACAGCTTAATATCAAAATACATTCACCACAAAATCATCTCAAAAAGTACAAACTCTTGTAGACAACATTTTTTGCATTATTGAGCTAAACAATGGGAAAAGAGCAACCTGGCCTACTTTTATTTGCATTATTGGAATGACCATAGTCTGTATAATAATGTGTGTTTCAGATGAGTCCAGGAAGGAGGACCTTGTGAGAAGACACCTCTGGGAAAAGAGCAACATGGAGAGGTATACTTCAGGGACGAGGAAGGAACCAAAGCGTAGGAGGTAGCTGTGCAACATTTTTGACCTGAGACTACAGCAACTTTAAACAATACAACATACTCCTATATTGGAGTGAAAAGTTATTGACCAGGCTTGAGTTCACCGATAGCTAATTGCTAGGATCCCCGGGAAGTGGCATGGCTAAGGAATCATGTTTGGAGGACAATTCATGTAATAAAGTGATCAAGGCGACTTTTGTAGGTGTTTCTTAATCTTAATTTCTGAGTAGCTAATAACTGTAAACGAACGAGTCATGCTTCATCGCTCCACTCAACGTACCAAAATCACTGCAAAGAGAACATACTAATGCACTTCCTCTCGTCTACTGCTGTATGCACCTGCAGCCATTTTGGTAGTCATCAAGTTGAACACATGCAGCTGCATGGCATCTCTCTCTTCCTTCATCTCGAAGACCCGAGCAACTGCATGGGCTCTTTCTCTTCGATATTGATCCAAGTGCACCCCACATTTCAGTCATCCTCACTCTTCTCCTTCGGTTGCCTCCTATCTACAACCAGTTGGTGTTTAATTTCATTGTAAAAAGCCTATATAACCTCTTAATTATGGCTATTGGTTTACTTCACTCCTAACTAATAAAACCAAGTATTCCACCACTCGCCTACCCAAACCATTTAATCTAACTCCTAGATCCTTGTCTCGCTGGCACAATTTGGACTCACATACTAACATCATTGTAGCAAGGGCTCACCTATTAGATCAACTACTAAGAAGAAAAATTGTAACATGATTTTATTGCTTGAGTTACAGTGTGATAAACATTGTAAGGAAAATGAATCCCAACCTATTTAATTAAGGATTTTGGTGTTTCCAAGTGTTTGTGTTTTAAAGTTCACATGATGCGAAATGGATTAGACTAATACTCTGAGGATGCAACACCTCAAAATATGACCTAAAAAGACTCAAGAAAGATCAACAAATACTCAGCAAAAAGTTCAAGACACGAGACCAAAAGAAGCCCAAGAAAAAGAGTGAAGAAATCCAAAGATGGGCTATGAGCATGTGCACTGGTGGTGCACTGGAGGCTCACCGGACAGTTCGGCGCCTTACCGCGGACTGTCTGGTGCACCAATGGCTAGTCGCTCAACGACTAGTTTTGGTGGAATCACGGAGGAGAGCCACCGAATAGTCTAGTGCCATGACAAGACAGTCTAGTGTGAAGCTGACAGCGCGCCAACGACTACTTCCAACAGATATATTCAACGGCTAATTGCACCGGACGGTCTGGTGTGCCGCCGAGAGCTGTAGCTTTCCTCCAACGACTATAATTGAGTTGGGGCCTATATATACTCCACCTAACTGACCATTTGAAGGTGTGAGAGCTCAAGAAACATATCAAGCAAGTCCATATACATTTCCAAGTGCTCCAACACCCAAGTGCTTAATAGAAACACTCGATGATTAGCGTAGGCGCTTTGCGAGGTGCTTAGGTTAGTTAGACCGCTATTGCGCTTGCTCTAGGTGATCTCTAGTTAGTTGAGTGAGTTTAGATAAACTCACAAAACCCCTCAGCTCTTGCGCAAGCAGTTTTAATTGAATCCAGTGGGGCGGGAGTCTTGCGAGACTGTATCAAACGCGTTTGTGATACGACCACCACCTTGTACTGGAGGGAACGAGGCTCGCAGCGTTTCGACCAGAAGCTTGATAGTGGAGACGACGGTGAGCGTCCGAGAGGAGCCAAAAGCGGAGTACCACTTGTGCGTGGAGAAGGCCCGTGGCTGTCTACAGAGTTACTCATCCATGGTGCTTGGACCTCACGTGGGCTACCCTTTGCTTAGGGTCACCAACGAGGATTATTTGGGATCTTGCGCGGTTTCAGATACTTCGGTAAAAATACTGGCGTCGTCCACGAGAGTTTGCATCTCTATCTTTGCTCTTTAGCTTCCACATTTACATTCAAGTACTTAAGTTCCTTTCTCTCTATTCCTAGTTTAGAATTGTTAGGATTGGAACTTAGGTTGCAAAACTCCTTTTGCGGTAGAGATAGCAACACTTAGACAAAACCTAGTTTGCTTACTTGCATAGGTTTTGTTCTAGAGATTTATTTGTAGCCTTGATTAGAAAAGTTTTTAGAAGTCCTAATTCACCCCCTCTTAGGCATCTCGATTCCTTTCAATTGGTATATGTTGGGGGTCTTCTTCTTCACCGAAGGTCCTCAAGTCAAAGGCATCAATGACAAAGTGATGTTGAGGATCCTCTCTGCCAAAGATCCTCGAAACGAAGATACCATCTGAGAGCCATAATGACGAATATCGAAGCTACCACTGAAGGACGACAGCTGAATGCCTTCGAAGCAATACTCCATCCAACATATCTGTGCATGACGATACCATCTGACCAAGGTCCTTTCGTTGTGCATGGAAGTCAAGGGGCTGCTAGAAGGGCCGAAGGGAACTGGACAGATTCAAAGGCCATCTATAACATAGATGAAGCCGAAGCTTATCAATAGTATAAACTTAAAAGAGACAAGGCTGCTTCAGCAGATCAACCAAAGCCTATGCTTCTGTGCGAAGACATAGCCGAGCAGAAAGTGTTGTTGGGGTCCCAATTGTTAGATGAACAAGAGAAAACTCTGTTAAAGTTTCTGTTCAACAATAAGGATGTTTTTGCTTGTTCAGCTAATGATCTTTGTGGTGTCAACAGAGATGTCATTGAACAATCACTCAATGTAGACCTAGCCATTAGACCAAGGAAGCAGAAGCTTCGGAAGATGTCCGATGACAAAGCCGAAGGTGCAAGAAATGAAGTCAAAAGACTCCTAAGTGCCGGAGTAATCAGAGAGGTGACATATCCAGAATGGCTAGCCAATACTGTAATGGTGAAAAAGGCCAATGGAAAGTAGAGAATGTGTATTGATTTTATAGACCTCAACAAGGCATGCCCAAAGGATGAGTTCCCCTTGCCAAGAATAGACTCCCTTGTGGATGCAACAACCACTTCGGAGCTCATGAGTTTATTGGTCTACTATTCAGGCTATCATCAAATCTGGATGAAGGAGGACAAACCTAAAACAAGCTTCATAACCCCTAGTTGGACCTATTGCTACCTTCGAATGCCCGAGGGGCTCAAGAACGCCGGAGGAAGCTTCAACAGAATGACCTCCGAAGTCCTTAGCTCTCAGATTGGCAGAAATGTCGTGACATATGTCGATGACATCATAGTAAAAAGCACGAAACAAGAAAATCATATTGCCGACCTGCAAGAAACATTTGCCAATTTTAGGAGGGCTGGTCTCAAGCTAAATCCAGAGAAATGTGTCTTCGGGGTGAAGAAGGGAAAATTTCTTGGGTGCCTTGTATCTACAAAAGGAATTAAAGCAAATCCAAGCAAAATAGAAGCTATACTTCGGATGGAGCCACCAAGGACAATAAAAGTGCTCAGAGGTTAACAGAAAGGCCAAAGTCTTTCAATGGGGACCAATTCAACAAAAGGCTTTCGAAGAGCTAAAGAAATATCTGATACAACTAAAAACATTAACTCCACCTTCGCTAGGAGCCCCATCGCTACTGTATGTAGCTGCTTCCTACGCTGTAGTCAGTGCAGCGCTGGTGCAGGAGAGACAAGATGAGCAAGCGAACAAGCAAGTCCCAGTATACTTCGTTTCTGAAGTACTTAGTCTATCAAAAAGAAATTACACAGAGCTGGAGAAGGTACTATATGCTGTATTGATGGCTTACATAAAGCTTCGACACTATTTTCAGTCATACCACATCATAGTACCTTCGTCTCAACCTCTCAAGGACATTATAAGAAACAGAGAAGCTATAGGAAGAGTTGGAAAAAGGGCTACAGAACTAAATGAGTTCACTATTGATTTTGTCCATAGACCCTCAATTCAATCCCAAGCGTTAGCAGACTTCATTGCTGATTGGATGCCAGGGACTCAGGAAGAAGGAAGCATAACATACATCGAAGCTTGGACAATGTTCTGTGATGGATCATTTTCGGTGCAGGTGCAGGTGCTATTCTAATTTCACCATCCAAGATTAAAACCTGCTACGCGGCCAGATTGGAGTTCAACTGGACAAATAACATTGCAGAGTACGAAACTCTTCTTTTGGGGCTTCAAAAGCTTAAGACAATGGGAATAAGAAGGGCAATCCTCAAATCTGACTCACAAGTCATCATAGGCCACATTGATAAAAGTAGCAGAGCAAGAGATCTGAAGCTTGAGAAGTATCTTGATACAGTCCGAAGAAGGGAAGCCTCTTTCGAAGGTTTCTTAGTGAAGAATATTCCAAGAGGAGAAAATGAGCAGGCAGATTTACTAGCTAAATCAGCGACACATGGGCTCCCACTCCCTTTAGAAATATTCTTTGAAACTCTAAAAGCACATTCAGTCGAGCTCATGGAGCGAGCGGTGCTTACAATCTCACCTGTACACAGCGAAGATTGGAGAACTGATATTGTATCTTTCCTGCAACGCAATTATCCTTCGGATGACGAAGCCTACATAAAAAGAATGCAAGCTAGGACAATACCTTATATGATCATAGAAGGAGAATCGTTCAAACAAGGAGTTTGTTCTCCACTGCTGAAGTGTTTGTCTAGAGCCGAAGGTCAAGAGCTAATGAAAGAGATACACACAAAAGACGAAGATGCTTGCAAAATAACAAAAGACACCATAGAAGGGACCATGCTTCAGGCAATAGATCACATCAATAAATATTAGGCCGAAACAGTTAAATGGCAAGGCATAAAGGTAAGATTAAAGAATATCAAGCCAAGACACTTGGTGCTTCGAAGAGTGGCCAACCCAGACACAGTGGGGAAGCTTCAGCTTAAGTGGGAAGGTCCCTTCTTGGTGGTGTCTTCGTCAAGACCTGGATCATACAGGTTGAAAGACATGGACGATAATGACATTCCAAGATCTTGGAATGCAGCTTTAGAGATATTATGTGTAAACTATGTAATTTTCTTACTTTTCCCTACGACACTCTTTTCCTTTCAAGAGGGGAGAAATGTTTTTAATGGGGCCATAGGTTGTAATTTTCGTTTTTTCTTGCGCAACCCTGTGCAATACAAGGGCTAGCTTCCCCCACATGTAAAATGTAAAAATCTGAGATTACACCATCGAGTGTAAAAAAGTATGAAAAAGCTCCAAAGTCATCCCTAAGGGGATGCAAGGCTAAAATGCCACCTAAGTGAAAGGTGAAGAAGCTCCAAAGTCGTTCCTAAGGGGATACGAGCTAAAATACCACCTAAGTGAAAGGTGAAGAAGCTTCAAAGTCGTTCCTAAGAGGATGCAAAGCTGAAATACCACCTAAGTAAAAGGTGAAGAGACTCCAAAATCGTTCTTAAGGGGATGCAGAGTCTGGGTGTGTATTCGCGTGAGTTTTTTACCTTCGACATACATTTGCATACTTCATCACATTATCTTCTGCATAGGCATCTGTAGCTTCATCACATCATGACATAACGCATAAGGCATTAATAGGAGAAGAAGCGAGGGTTTCTGCCTTCAATGTGAAAATGCTTCGTTGTGAACAAAGATGCTTCATTTCAAATGAAGTTGTTTAACAGGAATATAAAGGAAAACACTTTGTTATATACGAGGGGGGCATTCTTTGATTTTGGTCCAAGGTTGCTTCTATGTGAACGAAAAGAAGGGAAAATGTTTTTTGCCTTCGGCTCAAAAAGCTGCAAGCAACGGTTTCGTCCACAACAAAGCAGACAACAGTCAAACAAAAGATATTAGCAAGAGAAGCTTCCGAAGTCTCCTTTAGCACTCTAGAACAAGCTTCGGTTCATTAGCTTTCAGCAATATCACCCTGAAAATGACAAGGAAAAATATAAAATAAAGGCATAAAGGTAAAGAGATTTTCTATACTTTGTTAAGTAGGTTTTGAGCTTCGTCTCCAACCATCTCTTGGCCGCCTTTGGCCCAGATTTGAGTGATGAATCTGTTGCCTATGCTTCGAGCTTCGACTAGAATATCAACTAGGTCAGACGGAGAAAGGCTAAAGTTTGGCCTATTAACGGCTCTTATATGATTGCACCCATCTTTGATGAAAGCAGCAGCCGTGCCACGAGAAGCCACTAGTGCACATAAATCACCGTGGCTAGTTATAACTTCGTCGAGAACGTCAACTTCTTTCTCAACGCAGCCAAGAGCCCCCAGAATATCTTCAACAGAAAGATTAACTACTTCAGATGCGGCTCCAACAGAACTGAAGATACCCTTCAGCCGAGCGATGCATTGAGTAGCAAAGCTGAAGCATTTATTCCGAAGAGTTTTGATCGTTTTTTTCAGTTTATGATTCTTTTGAACTTCGGCCTTGATTCTCGCGTTTAGCGTTTCGGACTCGTGATTGAAGCGATCCGAGTTCCTTTCCAAAAGTTTTCGAGCTTCTTCCAGCTCTTTGCTTAGTTTTTCATTTTGAGATTGAACTTCGACGAGAGAACCTCCGCCCGAATGCAGCAGACTGTCTTTTTCCTTCAATGAAGTTTCAAGTTCATTAATCCTCTTTCCCAAGCCTTCGATAACAAACTCATTTTTCCTGTCTTTGTCATCCTGCTGCATTTTCAGGGCCTTGCTCAGCAACAAACTCTGAAAGACGAATTAAAGTTAGATCCACTTTACTAAATTACTTAAATTGGCATGATGAAAGAAAAAAGAGTAAAGGAACTTTACTTTAAAATTTGAGTAAAATAAACTGCCAATAATGTGCTTATAATTTTAGCTCCAACGCGGTCACGAATACATTATAAAATCTCTTTGTCGACGCCGTCAAAGAGCATGGATCTGGGCTGATAGCCGCAAGATATGACAAATTCCTTTAGTTCCGATATATCCTCTTCGGAAAGTTTTTGGCCACCTAGTTGCCGAAGATCGAAATTTTTATCTTCCGAAGAGGTCTCCTCAGTTTTCTTTCCCTTATTAGTAGACGTTTCGGCTACGTTTTTCTCAGGAACCACATCAGATATAAGTCTATCAATTTCTGACATTGTGGTAGTGAGATTATCAATTTCAGGTGTAGCTTCATTAGCTTCGGCTCTGGCAGTACCTTCAGCATTAGCAGGCACAATAGTCTTTTCCGCCGAAGCCAGGGACGAGGTCTGTTCGATGGCTTGCATTATGTTCACCATTCACCGTTTCTTCTGACCCTCGACATTTCCCCTGGTAGCCGAAGCGGTCTCCTTTGACTGCAATAGGCTAGTCAGATCTGACCCTAGAGGACTTAGCATTATGAATGGGAAGGGTTAAGTCATTACCTTCAAATTTCTGAAACATCAACAGAGGAAGGCGAAGAAGGGCCTGCAGTCTTTTGTGGCACATCTTTTACCTTCGTCTCTGCAAGAGATATTCTAACAAGCTTTCGTTTCTTGGGAGTCGAATCCTTCGGTTCCGCTAGAACTTTTTGCTTCTTGATAGCCCTCTGATCTTCCTTGACGGACTGGATGGCCTACCTGTTCAAAATACTCACAACCCTTTTTCTTTTTGCCCCTCGACCCCTTCGTTAAGTCTTTCGTAATCTGGGTATTCAAAGTTGAGAGCATCCATCACCCGGTTCAACTTTCGTTTTTCATGGGTGTCGAAGGCAGCCATCATCAACTGATCTTATTTCTTGGTATAGTTCCCGAGAATTTCATTGCACATTGTTTCTATTAGCTCTAGCCATTCAGTGCAGGGTTTGTTGAATCTTTTCTAGAATTTAAACCGTTAAGGAAGTCATACAAGTTCTTACTTTTTCTCTCTTCCTTCATCCTTGGCAGTCCCCACCCGCTAGAAGTTGGGAATGTTCTGTTCGCTAAATATTCTTGCGCTAAGTCCCTAGTGTTAATGTGCTTAGCCACGACCCTAAATTCTACTTCGGCCAGTTAGCAAGGAGACCCCAGCTACATATTGCACAAGGGACAAGTCATGCCGAAGTTTAGCCTTAAGGGACTCATTACCATGCTCATGAGATTGTCCCTCTTCTTTTCATTAGCCTTCACATAAAACCACTCATTTGTCCATCCGGTCGGTCACTTAGTACGGTAACCAATCACGAGGGCTTTGGTATCCTTTCGGTATGCAAAATTGTAGCACCCAAAATTCTTGTGCAGACCATCGGTTCTAGCCTTCGTCTGATAATGAAGTTCGTACACTTGATAGAACCCTTCGGCATTGGCACTTTTTCCTTGGCTTTGAAGAGCCCAAATGTACACACTAAGTCTAACAATGGCATTGGTGGTCAGTTGATGTAGGTAAATTTCGATCTTCTTCAAAACTTCACCAATCATCTCATAAAGGGGGAACCGAAGTCCTGCCCTGAAGAAGCTTTTGAAGACTACAACTTCATCCTCCATCGGTTATGGAATCACCTCCTCTCCAGCAAAACGAACCGGTTCGCCATCATTCTCTCCAAAGTATCCTAGTTTCTTCATAAAACTAGATCCTCTGCCTTAACTAGGGATCTCCCCAATTCGATATGGCTTGGTTTGCTCAGGCTTATGAAGCTATCATCATTTTCGCTATCAGCTTCAGCAATGGTCTGTTCAGCTTCGGCATCAGCAGCACCTTCGGCAATAGTCTCTTCTTGCACAACCAACCTAGAACGATTCATCACCTCCAAAATTGGGGCTGTCTTAGAAGTCCCAAATCCATCTCCTTCACGTGCCACCCTAGCAGTAGATCTTACTCTGGCCATTTCAGTGTTCAATCTTTAGCAGATGAAGTTACACTTAAGTGATGGAACGTTTGTCCGAAGCATAAAGCAGCAAGCTTCGGCTTCAGTAAAAAATTTTAGCAGCACAATGGTGCAATATCAATGAATGTTGTGGTAACTTCTCACCAACTAGTCTGTTTATATAGGTCTACAGGAGAAGAAGGCGAACCGCTAAGACACGCGTACTGACCGATCGGTGGACCGATAAGCGGTGTGAATTTTATATTCGTTTTTTGATAACAAGCTCAGGGAAGGTGTTTTCGGACCTTCGGCATTCCGAAACCTTCATACTGAAAGGGAAATGTGCCCTTGGGCCATTTCTTTATTGTTTTGGTGATTAAGTGCCCAACACACATTCTCTAAGTGTTGAATTGTGCCAAAGATTGAAGAAGTGCAAATCATGTAACAAGGTACGTTTCTAGACTTAGTACATTGATTTAGGTACTAATGTATTGTGTCTAAGTGCTAGAAACAGGAGAAAAGCGATTGGAAATGAGTTGGCTGCCTGCTCGGTCTGGGGGCACCGGACTGTCCGGTGGTTCACCGGACAGTGTCCGGTGGTGCACCAGATAGTGTCCGGTGCGCCAGACCAGTCTCGGTGACTAGGCCACTCTCGGGACTCGACGGCGGCGTACGACTATAAATCACCGGACTGTCCAGTGGAGCACCAGACTGTCTGGTGAGTCATCCGCGGCGAAGTCGTCGCTCTCGGAAAACGTTCAACGGTGTACGGCTAAAATTCACCGGACTGTCCGGTGATCCAACAGTCGACTGCACCAACGGTCGGCCGCGCAATCCGCGCGCGACGCGTGGGCGCGCCAACGGTCGGCAGGGGGGCACCGGACTGTCCGGTGTGCACCGGACAGTGTCCGGTGCGCCAACTGCCATAAAACTACAACGTTCAGATGCGCCAGAAAAGGCAGGAGATCATGCACCGGATAGCTACAGGGACTGTCCGGTGGCGCACCGGACTGTCCGGTGCGCCACCCGACAGAAGGCAAGATTTGCCTTCCAAGAATGCCTCCAACGGCTCCTAGCTGCCTTGGGGCTATAAAAGGGATCCCTAGGCGCATGGAGGAGTAACCCAAGCATACTTTGAGCATTCTAAGTCCCCACACTCTGTCTCCACACATTTGATTGATCGTGTTAGTGATTTGAGCTCCGTTCTAGTTGTGAACTCTCTGTGCTTCATTTGAGCTCAAGTCTTGGCTTGTGTGCGTGCGTTGTGTTGCGGATTTGTGTGTGTTGCTCCCAACCTTACTCTTGTATTTACATTGTGATCTTTATTGTAAGGGCGAGAGGCTCAAACTTGTGGAGATTCCTCACAAACGGGAAAAGATATAAGCAAAGAAAAACCGTGGTATTTAAGTTGATCATTGGATCACTTGAAAGAGGTTGAGTGCAACCTTTGTCCATTGGGATGCCACAACGTGGAGGTAGTCAAGTGTTATACTTGGCCGAACCACGGGATAAATCACTGTGTCTCTTGTGTTGTCTTTCTTTGTGATTCGCAAGAGCTCTCTCTCTATAGTCACATGGTTCTTTTGAGCACTAACATCTTAATAACAAAGTTTTTGTGGCTATTAGTTGTTGAATTTTACAGGATCACCTATTCACCCCCTCTAGGTGCTCTCAATTGGTATCAGAGTCGTTCTCTTCACGAAAGGGACTAATCGCCCGAAGAGATGGATCCTAAGGGAAAGGGGATGGTGGTCAACGACAAGGAGAAGAAGTCCTTCCTCAATGAGCCGAGGGACGAAAAGCCCACTGACTCTGGCTCAAGTCATAAGAAGAAGGACGGGAAGAAGAAGAGGCACATCAAGAAGATCGTCTACTACGACAACGACGAGTCTTCTTCTTCCCCAAGAGATGATGACTACGACGAGAAAAAGAAACCGGTTAACTCAGATTTTTCATTTGATTATTCTCGTATTCCTTATAATTCCAATGCCCACTTGCTTTCTATTCCTCTTGGTAAACCTCCACACTTTGATGGAGAGGACTACGCTTTTTGGAGTCACAAAAATGCATAGTCACCTTTTCTCTCTCCATCCTAGTATTTGGGAGATAGTTGAGAATGGAATGCAATTTGATAGTACCGATAACCCTGTGTTTATCAACAAACAAATTCATAAAAATGCACAAGCTACCACTATTTTTTAGCATCATTGTGCAGGGACGAATACAACAAGGTGAGCGGCTTGGACAACGCCAAGCAAATATGGGACACCCTCAAGATATCGCATGAGGGGAACGACACCACCATGATCACCAAAATGGAGTTGGTGGAAGGCGAGCTAGGAAGGTTTGCCATGATCAGGGGAGAGGAGCCGACGCAAACGTACAACAGGCTAAAGACCCTGGTCAACAAGATTAGGAGCTATGGAAGCACGAGATGGACCGACCACGACGTCGTCCGACTTATGCTCAGGTCTTTCACTGTTATTGACCCTCATCTTGTGAACCTTATCCATGAAAATCCTAGGTACACAAAGATGACGCCCGAGGAGATACTCGGAAAGTTTGTAAGCGGGCGTATGATGGTCAAGGAAGCAAGATACGTTGATGATGCATTGAATGGCCCAATGCCCGTCTATGGCCCCCAGCCCGTTGTACTCAAAGCAACAAGTAGCAGCAGAGAGGCGCTACTTAGCAAGGTGGCACAAGTTGAGGCTGCCGGGCTAAACAAAGATGAGATGACCCTCATCATCAAGCGCTTCAAGACGACGCTAAAAGGACGCAAGGAGCATTCCAACAAGAGCAAAGCAAAGGGAAAGCACTCCTGTTTTAAATGTGGTAAGACTGGTCATTTTATAGCAAATTGTCTCGATAATGCTAATGACCAGGAACAAGAAAAGAGCGGGAAGAGGGAGAAGAAGAAGGCCTACAAGAAAGGGAAATGTGGCGGAACTGCCCGAATTATTCCAACTTAAGTGCCTAAGCCCCGCCTTAGAGGCTAGACCACACTTAAATGGGAATAACCCATCAATCCCTCGGATCTAGTCCGACACGGCCACTGACAGGATCAAGTACCACAATCTCACTCGAGGGTGAGTCACAGAGCAAATACAATAAAGCATAAAACCATACGTGTCAGAGTATTAAATTATTACATCATCATCATCATCATCATCGGAGTTCTTGCAAAAGTAACCATCATAGTTCGAAGTGCAGCGGAAATAAACTAACGGTAAATAAATAGGGAGATGGGGAAGCCTGTCCCATCACCCCTCATGCTCCTCCTCAGCCGAGGCAGGGTCCCACTCGACAGTCCAACCCGGTGGCAAGGTGGATGGCCAAGTTATTCCAGCAACCATTTCCTCCAGAGAACCTTTAAAAAATTATGCCACAAGCAAGGCTGAGTATACTAATACTCAGCTAGACTTACCCGGTGTGAGGAGTCTACTCCTCTACCTCTAGACATGCAGCTGTTTGGCTGTGGGGTTTGGTTGCCAAAAGCACTAGCTGAGTTTCTAAGTCAAGATTTTAACTTGGTCAAAATTAAGTGTGACTCTCTTAAGGCTAAAAGTGGACTATCTATTCATACATGGTAGCAAGCATTATTACCAATCAATATCTTATATCAACTCATCATATTTCCACTTGTTACTCAATGCAGTACAATGGGTCAAGCAGTCTCATTAGCTGCGAGAAGCAGACGATTCGAATCGAGTTTTTATCCTTGCAAGGTAAACCTAAACACACGACATGTAGGGGCACTCTGACCCCACACACATCAACCGTCCCCATCGATTCCCTGGCAACAGATCAGGGCTCACCGCCTTGGCGTACAATGCCTCACTGACCCCGACTGGCCGTCGTGCAGTGACCGCACTTGTACCCACCATAACCGGAATGGGAGACCTCGTCTCAGGTCGCGTGAGGGGCAAAGTCTACTGCCAGGTTCAATCAGGTACTAGGCTTACCGATTTACCATATTTCTCGGTATGTGTTTAGTACGTTCAAACGCTTGACACAGGTATCCGCACGTTAATCCTTATTCCATTTTCCATCTCGTAGACAACCAATCCCCATGGATTGTTGTCCACCAACTAGTATCATGATAGTGTGAAAGTGGGTACAATCAATTTCCTGATCTCGCGCGAGTGCTAGAAAAATCACTCGTCTTCTACCGAGATCCTAATTAAATAAAGCAACTACTCGTCCTATCATACTAGTATTCATCTCAAAAGGATTCCTGAGATCATGCAACTAGGGTTTCAATCAACTCCTACACTTAAGTGCACAGTACAATCCTACAAACATTAAGTGCAGTAAAATAGCATATAGAACAGGTTATGCTTAAAACCGGGGCTTGCCTTCCAAAGCAGTGGCAGACAGGTCCTCTGGTGCAGGCTCGGGTGCTGGATCCGGGGCTACCTCCTGAGCAGCTCCTTGCTCCGGCACGAAGATGTACTCTCCGTCAGCAAGGTTACAGTCTATCGAAATGCAATGAACATGTATGTCATGATTATGCAGGATTTAATAATATTATGCTAAAGAGAACTAAGTTAAGAAGTAACTTAGGGTTTCTTAGTCATGTGGGGCTTCCAGTGGGTTAGGCTTATTACTCTTTAGGCTTGGGTTTTCAGTGAAGATAACATAGTGGATTGGTATTGCCTTGATACATTTTAGTGGACAGATTACAAAGGTTTTAGGATGACATTGATTTGCATTATTCATTTTCCTTGCTTTAATTTCCATTTAGGGTTTCTAGTGTAGGTTTGAACTACGGCAGTGTTTTAATAATTCCCAAAAATTCTGTAAAAATTACAGTGGGTTGTCATTTGCTATTCTAGCTTGTTTTAAGAATTTGAGGCTCAAAGTACCAAGGCTAGGCTTTAAACAAAAATAACAAGAGTTATGCAAAATGGGCCACTTTACACTACATCTCTTAGTTAGGGGTGGGTTTTGTCCTAAAGGTTATTTTTGCTGGCATCCAATAGTAACAATAGGCTTCTGTGCTAAAAATCACAGAAAACTAAGGGGTGGTTATTTAGTTATGATTTTCTTAAGCTTAATGTCAAAACGGCACTTTCTACTACATTATTAATTGAAAAATGTCAAACAGCAGATTTCATATTTTTCCTAAGTTCTTATTAATAACACATTAGTTATCCCAAGGGTGGGGGTGTTTTTACCTTGGGGTTATTTTTGTAGAGTTTTTCTGAGTTTCACTTGTTTTATTAAAACAAAAGGGACCCTACTTATTTTATACTAAAACAGGGTATGATATATTTTTCCAGTGAACTACCTTAAATAAGTATCCTAACAAAAATAGAGGTGCTCTCTGGTTCATTGTTTAAATTACATTTTCTATTTTTCTTATCCTTAAGCATATTATATAATAAGGGGTAAAAACTACTTAATGGAGTGGACAGAGAGGTTTAACATTTTTATTTGGGTTAGTAGGTAGATACAAACTTCTCAAAATTTTTCTAACCCCAGTCAAATAGTGCAACTAATTTTGGCCCTATTATTGAGCTTTTGGTAAAAACTATAATTAAATCAGAGCTTTAAAGTTTTCTATAGTACATAGGGGGTTTTATATTTTTCTTAAGTAGGTTGCATTATTTAGAGTCTGACAAAATTGGTTTGACCAAATTTGGATGAACTAAACAGAAGTTATGAATTTTCAAAGTTTCTGTTCAAATTAAAAACAGATTTAATAAAGGTTTTCTGGAAAAACAGTTTACACCGGGGTCCCTGGGTTTAAACTAAATCAACCTTCGCAAATCTACCCTCGCGCCACTATTCCCCTGTGTCTCTGACATTTCATAAAACCCCCTGACCTTCTCTCCCTCTCACCCGCAGTCCTTCCCCTTATGCAAACAGTAACCGCGGGAAAGAAAAGGGTGGCGCGGCTTACCGGCGGCGAGGGAGGTCCGGCGAAGGGTGGGGTTGGCTCGGGGAGACTCTGGCGGTCACGTCGAGGTATGGCTTGACGTCGGGGATGGCCGGAATCGCCCGGTCCACGCGCGCAGGCGGGTGTTCTCGTCGGCGGCGAGTGTACCGGCCAAACCACGGCGAACTGGGTCAATCCGAGGGCACGGTGAGCTTCACGGGGTAACGTAGTGACGGTGTGCACAAGGAATCGAAGGATGGTTGAGTGGTTTACCCGGTCCACGTACTCCGGCGGGGTTGAGAGCTCCGGCGAGCGTGGACTGGCCTTTTCGGCGAAGCAAACTCCGATTCCTCGCTCGGGGAGCTTCACGGAGGTGTGCACAGTCCTCTCCGAGGGCTGGACGGAGTTGGGAATGGCTCTATTGGCCAGTCTACGGTGACAGAGGGATTGGGCGGCCGCGGACACGCTGCGCACGGGCAAACGGCGGCGAGCTAAACTCCGGTGAGGTTTGAGGGTGCACAGAAGAGTGCAGCCGAAGCCTGGGAGGGTTTTATAGGTGCTGGCGCGGGCCATGGCGCTGGCTTGGCTCGGGCGCGGCGCTGGGCATGCGGGGGCGCGCGCGAGCGTGCTCTGGCGCGGGCAGGAAGCGTCGAACACGTGGAGGTGTGTTTCTTCCATTGTTCAAACGTCTCCAGAGATCGCAAACGTGCGAATCTTGCCATGAATCCGGCGCAGGCCTCTTCCTGGCACCTAGGGCTATCTCACATGTGTGAGTTCCAATGGAGGATACGCCCTAGATCAGGAGATAGACGGGCGCCAAATCTGGCTTGTCTCTCTGCCCACACCGCGACAAAACTGATGCCAAAACCTGTCAAACGTCCAAGTCTCGGTTTCCACTTTTTCCAAGGGGTGCCTTAGGTGGTATACCACATTTTTGATATAGATCCTAAGTGGTTTTGGTGCCATCTTCAAGGTGAACACGGTTGATCTTTGGATTAGGGTTAGAAATTGACTTAGGGAGAAATAGAGAGCTCTAGCTCTCTCTCCACTTGGAGATTTGAAATGGGGTTTCTCCAGGGGTCTTTTTGCAATATTTCCCTCCCCTAATTGATGGTTATAAGGTTAGTTAAGGTTTGGGTAAAAATTACTCATGCTTTGCACACTTGTTCACTCTCTTTCCCTTCTTACCTAGGGTTTTGGAAGATAGGGTTTAAGAGAGGTCTAGGGTTCTTCTCCCCTCTTATCCAAGGTAGAAGTGAGCAAGGATTAGAGTAATGCTTCTTAGGTCATTGGCAACTTGATTAGCACATGATCTCCAAAGTTCTTATGTGTTGCCCTAAGCCTTTACCCCATATAATTCACAGTCCTTAGTGCCCAGGGTGTGCTCTAGCCATGGTAACACCTGGGGTGTTACAGCCCTCCCCCCTTAAAGGAATCTCGTCCCGAGATTTTAGGTAGAGTCCCTTGGAGGGTGCTTGTAGGTGTGTTGGTGTTATTTTTCCTTTACACTTAAGTTTCTCTTATTAACTGCTCTTCGAATGTCATCCTCTTTGCAACTTCAGAAGGAATCCCTTCTTAAGTTAAATCCACAACTTAGACTATCTTTGTTATCTAAGTTTTTCTTATAATTGAATTCAAAGGGCAGGTGGGGGTGGGTTTTGGGGTTACGTACCGACTCCTTTGGGCAGAAAGTCGGGGAAGCGAGAGCGTAGAAAATCCTCAGTCTCCCATGTAGCTTCTTCCGCTGAATGGTGACTCCACTGAACTTTATACATCCTGACCGACCTTGCCCGAGTTGATCTTTCCTTTTGATCTAATACCTTGACGGGGTACTCTTGGTAGGACAAATCTGGTTCTATCTCAAGGTCTGGTTCCGGTAGCACTTCAGTGGGTAGACGAACACATTTCCGCAGCTGAGATACATGGAACACATTATGAACCGCTGACATCTGAGGTGGTAATTCCAATTGGTAGGCTACGGGTCCACAACTTGCCTTGATCTCATAGGGTCCAATGTAGCGAGGAGCTAACTTGCCCTTGATCCCGAATCTCTGGACACCCTTGGTGGGTGATACCTTAAGATAGACATGATCTCCCACCTCAAACTGTAGAGGCTTCCGCCTCTTATCATGATAGCTCCTTTGCCTGGCCTGAGCAGCTTCCAAGTTCTTGGTAATAACCCTGACCTTTGCCTCTGCCTCGAGTACCAAGTCTGGCCCAAAAATTTCCCTTTCTCCTGCTTGAGACCAATTTAGTGGGGTCCTACACCTTCTCCCATATAATGCCTCAAAAGGTGCCATCTTCAGACTGGACTGATAGCTGTTATTGTAAGAAAACTCTGCCAAAGACAGACACTTGTCCCAATCCTTTCCATAATGTAGTGCACATGCTCGCAACATGTCTTCCAAAATCCGATTCACCCTTTCTGTCTGGCCATCTGTTTGAGGGTGATATGCTGAGCTTCGGATTACTTGGGTCCCGAGTGATTCTTGCAGCTTCTCCCAAAAGCGTGCCACAAACAGTGCTCCTCTGTCAGATATAATGGTCTTTGGAATACCATGCAATCTTACTATCTGATCAACATAAATTTCTGCGTACTTCTCTGTCTTGTGGGTGGTGTGCACTTGCAAGAAATGAGCAGTCTTGGTCAACCTGTCCACAATAACCCAAATAGAATCATGGTGCCTGGAGGTATTGGGTAATCCCACTATGAAGTCCATGCAAATGTCCTCCCATTTCCAAGATGGTATGGGAAGGGGTTGCAAAGGGCCTGCTGCCTTCAAGTGACTAGCCTTTATCCTCTGGCAAGTGTCACACTCGGATATGTACTTGGCAATTTCCCTTTTCATTCTAGTCCACCAATAAAGAGATCTGAGATCATGGTACATCTTGTTGCTACCAGGGTGCATGGAGAATTTGGAAAGGTGAGCTTCATCCAGTATCTTCTTTCTGAGCTCAGGGTCCTTGGGAACAACCAATCGATTTCCAAACCATAGAATTCCCTTGCTGTCCTGTCGGAAACACTTGTATTTTTCTGCCTTTTGCTTGATCATATCTTTGATAACCTGAACACCCTTATCCTCAACATGTGCCCTGACTATCTGTTCTTGCAATGTGGGCTCCACCGAGATATAACTTAAGTCACCCGAAGAAACAACTTCCAGGTTCAGCTTGCACAACTCATCACACAGGGTGGTGACTCTTGCATCCATGCTCATACAATTGCACTGGGCCTTTCTGCTCAAAGCATCTGCCACAACATTGGCCTTACCAGGGTGGTAATGCACCTCCAAATCATAGTCCTTGATTAATTCCAACCATCTCCTTTGCCTCATGTTCAGATCTGCCTGAGTGAAGATGTATCTGAGACTCTTGTGATCAGTGTAGATGTTACAGTGGGCTCCCATCAAGTAGTGTCTCCATATCTTTAGAGCATGAACTACAGCTGCCAATTCTAGATCATGTGTAGGGTAGTTCTGCTCATGGGGCCTGAGTGCTCGGGAAGCATAAGCAATGACTCTGTTTTCTTGCATCAAAACACATCCCAATCCAGTACCAGAAGCATCACAATAAACTTCAAATGGCTTGGTGTTGTCAGGTTGGGCCAGCACTGGGGCTGTTGTCAAATGCTGCCTCAAGGTATGAATAGGGATGGCAACGGGTCGGATTCGGATCGGATATTGAAAATATCCGCTCGCAGTCATATCCACGGTCATAGATAATATCCGCCCGCGACTATATCCACGGGTAGAAATTCATATCCATATCCATGCCCATCGGGTTTCGGATATCCATCGGATATCCATCGGATATGATAAAACCATTTTCAGCAATTGAATAACATAATCAGTGAGAGGGAGAGATCGACTTCAGTGGAGGAGGAACTGAGGGGCTGGCAGGGGCGAACCTGAAGGGCGGCGCGCCGTGCTCCCGCGCAAAGCAGGGCGGAGCTCAGGCGCTCAGCGCAGCTGCGCAGGGTAGAGCTTAGAGCAGGGCGGATTTCAGATTTTCAGAGCTGCGTCTGCGCGGGGGCCGGCGGCGCTTAGAGTAGAGGGAGGAGCTCGGAGCTGCGTCTGCGCGGGGGGCCGGGGTGGCGCGGGTGGCTTGCAGGTTGCGGCTTGCCTGGGCGGCGCGGGTAGCTTGCGCGTGAGGCTGCAGGATAACTGGGAGGCTGGGATTGAACGATTGAGGCTAAGGGATGGTCGGATGGGGATTAGGGAATTAGGGATTAGGGTGGGCTGGTGGCTTGGTGTTTTGGTGGGCTGAATGTTACTTTGGTGGGCTGGCGCCTAGGCTCAATAATGGACTAATGGTTAATTTCGGATATCCAACGGATTATCCGTGGGTGAGATTTAATATCCAAATCCATGCCCACTTTATCTCGGATCGGATACGGGTCTAACCCGCGGGTCAAAAAACATATCCATATCCTAATCCGTCGGGTCGGATATCCGCCGGATATCCAAATCCACGGATTAAATTGCCATCCCTAGGTATGAAAGGCATCTTCGCACTTTTGGCTCCACTCAAATTTGACTCCCTTCTTCAACAGTTCAGTCATTGGTTTGGCAATTCTGGAGAAATCCGGAATAAATCGTCGATAATACCCTGCCAATCCCAGAAAACTCCGAATTTGCTTCACTGTAGTCGGGGGTTTCCAATCCATCACTTCTTGTACCTTCTCAGGATCAACTGATATCCCGTCCTGAGAAATTGTGTGACCCAAGAATTTAATCTCCTTCAGCCAGAATTCACATTTAGACAACTTAGCATAAAGATGATGATCGCGCAGCCGCTGAAGCATGATATGCAGGTGCTCAGTATGTTTGTCTTCATTCTTGGAATAGACCAGAATATCATCAATGAAAACGACCACGAACTTATCCAATTCTGGCATGAACACTGAGTTCATCAGGTACATAAAATAGGTCGGGGCATTGGTCAGCCCAAAAGACATCACCAAAAACTCATACAGCCCATATCTGGTAGAGAAAGCTGTCTTGGGAATATCGCTGGCACGGATCTTGATTTGATGGTATCCTGAGCGAAGATCTATCTTGGAGAACACTTTGGCTCCTACCAATTGATCGAACAGAACATCAATGCGAGGCAGTGGGTATTTGTTCTTGATAGTCACCGCATTGAGAGGGCGGTAGTCAACACACATCCTCAAACTCTCATCCTTTTTCTTCACAAATAATGCTAGACATCCCCATGGTGAAGTGCTTGGACGAATAAACCCCTTGTCCAACAACTCTTGCAATTGCTTTTTCAATTCCGCCAATTCCGCGGGAGGCATCCTATAGGGTCTCTTGGAGATAGGCGCAGTCCCGGGTTGCAACTCAATTGCGAACTCGATGTCTCGGTCAGGTGGCATTCCTGGTAACTCATCCGGAAACACATCCGGGTAGTCACTGACCACTGGGATCTTTTCCAATGGGGAATTTATCATGACGAAAGCACAAGAACGGGTACAACCCTGGTCAGGCAAATATAGTGTGGTTCCACCACAAGTTGGTGAGTGCACCTCAATGGCTCTAGCTGCAATATCTATCACAACCTGATTTCTGGTCAACCAATCAGTTCCCAATATGATATCCACACTATCCAACCCCAAAATGAGGAGGTTGGTTTTAATTATCAGACTACCAAACTTTATAGGCACATTCTTGTTAATTTGGTAAGTGGCAACCCTGCCTCCTGGTGTTGAAATGGTAATACCCCCATTGGTGTGGTGAAAAGGCAATTGACACTTGGCACTAAATTTGGCACTAATAAAACTATGCGATGCACCAGAATCAAATAGAATAATAGCAGGATAATTCAAAACTGTAAAGATACCAGTCATGACGGGTGCTCCTTCTGGAATATCAGCCATGGTGGTGAAGTTCAGCCTGCCCTGCCTCACTTGCACCTTCTGTCTCTTGCCTTGGTTCTGATTGACATTCTGCCCCTGCTGGTTCCTGGGGCAATTCTTGGCATAATGCCCGGTGTTGCCACATGTGAAGCACCTGTTGTCATTTGCCTGGCGGTACTGCTGCTGCTGATTGCTCTTCTGAGCTGGAAATTGGGTGCGGTTGGGCGCCTGCTGCTGCTGCTGCGGTCGGATCACCCATCGCCCTTGCTGCTGCTGGGGTCCCCTGCCCTGGGTGTCGGACACAATCCTGAAGCGCTGTGGCTGAGCTGAGGGTCCTGCCACAGGGGTCTTCCTCTTTTTCTCTGCCTGTCTAGCTGTAATGCAGTCCTCTTGGGAGATAGCCATGTTAACCAACTCATTGTAACTGTTGGCCCTGACGGTGTTGAGACGGTCACGGAGCTTAGTGCTGAGCCCCCTCCTGAACCTGTCTCTCTTTTTCTCATCCATATCTGCGTGATACCCAGCATACTGGCACAAGTCATTAAAGGCCTGGGCATACTGCAATACTGTCCTGTTGCCCTGAGTGAGTGCCAAAAACTCATTGAGCTTCCGGTCCATGATCCCGGCTGGTATATGGTGTCCTCTGAAAGCTGCCTTAAACTCCCTCCACTCCACCTCTCGGTCCTCTGGCTGCATAGCAAGAAAATGATCCCACCAAGTCCTTGCGGGTCCGCGAAGCTGCTGGGTGGCAAACCTGACTTTGGTGACCTCTAAGCAAGCTCCATGGAGCAGTGGGAATTTGGATTCCACCACTCGCAGCCACACATCTGCATCAAGCGGGTCCTCTGCCCTTGTGAACAATGGAGGCTGGGTGCTGAGGAACTCCTGATAGGTAGCCGCCGTGGGGTGACGCTGATGGTCTTCACCACCATAGTGCTGAGGTGGTGGCTGACGCTGAGCCAGCTGTCTCAAGATCTCATTCTGCTGAGCCATGAGCTCCTGCAGAGTGGGTGGCGGTGGCGGTGGAGGAACGTGCTCATTCTGGCCACGACGCTGCCTCCCGGCCATCTGAAAAATCACATACTTAACACCTTATTCCCAAGTTCAAGAAGTTTATCGCGAAGGAAAAAGCTAAAACAACATGATAGACTCCGGCTTCAAAAAAAAGGATTTTAAAAGGCACAAATTCTTCCTTCCAAATTTAAACTGATGACAGCATCCATCAAACAAGCTTTCAAGGGAGTTTAGCATGATTACATCAATTGTCCCAAAATGACTCAACTCTATCTAGCCTAGTACCCCAAGGGTGCAAAAGCTAAGCGAGCTGCGAGGAGTCCGACCATCCAACTTCTAATCCTATCCTGAAACCTAGTGAGCGAACGAAGCAACACTCGACTCGGGGGAAGGTGGTCTTCCCGAGCCAGCAGTGTCCACACTGGAGGCAGGCTCATCTCCTCCCTCGATGTCGACGTCCTCGTTGGCCTCCAGGTCCTGGATCTCCTGGTGATGCATATCCAGGTGCTCGTTAGCCTCAGCAAGCTGCTGCTTAGTGTTAATGAGCTGATCCTCTAGAACCTCGATGGTGTTCTCCCTGGTGCCCACTAGCTCCTCCAACTCCTGAATATCAGTGGATAGCTGCTCCACCTGCAAGTCCTTCTCCACCATTTCTTGAGACAAGTCAACCACGAGTTCCTCTCTGTTGTCCAACGTAATCTTTGTTGCCTCCAGCAGTGCCATCAGATGGGACATCGCCTCACCGCGCATCATCTGCAGACGGTACAGCGCATTCATGCATCACACGGTCAAGTGCGCGGTCTGTCCGGGGTAGATGGCCCAGATATCCTTGGCATGCTCCACCCGATCCTTCCACATTGGGTCGTCCTCCCTCTCAGCGGGGAACAAGGCAATGGGGTGGGTAGCCAGCTCCAAGGGATGGAATCCGCAGAAAGTAGTCAATCCATGCAGAGCGATCGCCTCGATCGTGTCCTCTGCTCGGTATCCGAAAGACTCGGAGTCCAAAGAGCGCCAGCCTGGCTGCAGGGGATGAGGCTCCAAGGTCATCCTCACTCTACAGCGAGGCACTCGGTGCTTCTCGAATTGCTGCACCACGTACTGAGGGGGTGTCGTGTATCCGGCCCCCTGAAGTACCTCCCACAAAATGCGGGGAAAGCCCTCTCGTGCAAGTCCGTCAGTGTGGGTCAGTGCATTTCCGTCATCGGAGGATCCGTGGGAAGTCATCTGTGTACGGTTAAGCGTAAGTAAAAGAAAAAGAATTATAAAAAGAACAAGGAAAAAATAAAACTCAGCCTTTCTCTAGTTAAATAAAAAGGCACTGGGGACCTAGTTGGTTGTTATCTTGTTTTTAAGTCCTTACTCAGTTATCCATTTGCTTAATTAAGAATGCATGCATGCTCGTCCTGAACGACCTCACAAAGATAAAAGGAATCGGGAAGTGTTGGGGACTTGTTCTCAAATGCTATGAGTTAAGAACAAGGCAACACAGAAAATGTTAATCGGTAAAGTCCTTCGTCCTTCGAAGCATTATTTCCCTTAGGGTATAATGATTTTTGGACGAAGGTTATGAAGGATGTACCTTCATAAACACAGCATACGATGACGAAGAATGAATCATAAGGAATATGAAGGATAACATAGACAATTATATATTATTATCAACTTATTTTTGCATTATTATTATGAAGAAACAGAAATGACATCGGATTACAAATGTACCTTCAGCTTGGAAGGAGATGAAAGTACAGGTGTGACGCAAAAGCAAATGCCAAATCAGCGTGAACAGTACGGGGATACTGTTCACCTATTTATAGGCACAGGACACAGCCCATACAAAATTACATTCATGCCCTTTACATTTGGTAATAATTCTATAGTAATCCACCGAGGTCTGAATAGCCTTTTCATCTTTAAGTCGGTTTCATTTTCTGCTACCACGCCGAAGCTTTCCCGCTCACATCTTCGGCGCTGTATCAACCTTCGTATTATTCTGGGCTTCTCCTACTGTGATACCGACTCGAGTCCAAAGATACCTGTTCACACATTATACTCTAGAAATACTGTTAAATCCTGTTTTTGAGGACCTTCGTAAGCCGAAGGCGTAGCCCCTCGCAATATTAATTTGTTAAAATAATAAATTTAGATTGCGACATGGACGAAGGCTTTAAGCCGAAGGTCCGAAAAAACACCTTCCCTTTGCTAGAATAGCAACATTCACTGACAGGCGGGGTCTTTCAATTTTCAACGCACTGGGCGTATAAATAAGATCATACCGCAAGCTCATTTGGCACGCTCTCTTGCCATCTGTTCTCGCTCATTCAATATTTAGCTCTTGCGCACCAAGGTTTGCTTAGCTTTTTAAGTTTTGAAGCTTCGGCATTGAAAACAGTTTTTTAGTGTTTCCGAAGATGTCTGAAGATAAGAAGGCTGCTGCCGAGATGAAGCTGAGTCTCTCTGAAGAGAAGAATCTGGGGTTTCTTATAGCAATGTCGAAGACCAATACAGAAAAAATCACCAAAGAGATTTTAGAAGGTTTGTCTGAAGATACTGATGACAGCGACAGTTATGATGTGGATAGTGGTGGTGAAGACTCCGAAGATCGCCCTTGGCGACCAAGCCATGCGGTTTTCGGCAAATCAAGTATCAAAGAAAATCATCTTGTCAACATGAGAGGAAGGTATTTCCGGGACTTGTCCGTTGTGAGGGCCGACGAAGGAGAAAAGACTTGTCCGAACCCTGAAGAAAATGAAGTCGTAGTGTACCGAAGCTTTTTGAAAGCTGGACTTGATTTCCCCTGAGCAACTTTGTCGTAGAGGTGCTGAAAATATTCGAAGTCTATCTTCACCAACTTACCCCCAAAGCAATCATAAGGCTGAATATCTTCGTGTGGGCCGTGAGAAGCCAAGGTCTGGAACCTGATGCGAAAAGTTTCTGCAATATACACGAATTATCATACGAGACAAAACCTTGGGGTAAGGAACAGTATCACAATAATTTTGGCTATTACAGTTTCGTTTCTCGGTCTGGGTCAAGCTGTCCCGTGCCAACCTTTCGGAAGAGATGGTCCGGCGACTGGATGACATAATGGTTTTATGTGAAGAATGACCTGAAAATACGGGAAGATATCAAAGGTATAATTATGCGCCCTATATGGCAAAGCTTCGGCCTGCGGAGGCCGAAGGTTGAAATGAATGAAGCTGCCGAAGAATGCCGGAGAGCCATCGGTGTTATTTGTTCTTTTATTGGAACGAGAGATTTGGTACAAGAGCATATTGCCTTCAGAGTATGGCCGCTCGCGGAAAAATGGGAAATGCCGCAAGAAACCATAAAGGAGGCTGACGAAGGTGGACTTATCAGGCTGAAGTATACTTTCAAGTTTGGAGATAAATTCGTTGAGCCAGATGATGACTGGCTAAAAAGCATTGAAAATTTAAGTGATGAACTTCTTGGGGCTTACTCGAAGGCCGAAGATACTGCATTGTCAGCAGCCTTCGGAGGCCGAAAAAAGAAAAGACTGAACCGGGTGTTTGACGCAATCGGGTTCGTCTACCCTAACTATCGTTATCCCATTCGAGGGCAGAAAAGAAAAAGCACAACCTCTGCGAAAGAAGAAGCTGCAACTGCTCCTAGTGAGCCAGCACCGAAAAGAAAAAGGATAAAGGTCCTCACACATCGGCCACGCTATATTGAACCAGCCTCGGTGCCTGAGTTCACCGGAGAGACCTCTTCGGCCACCGAAGCTGAAAAACCAACCAAGCCAACCTTGCTGCCAGAAGTCGCAGAAATGGCCGAAGCGCCAACAAGAATAGAATTGGAAGAACCAAAGATTTTGTTACCAGAAACCAAAGAGATGGCCGAAGCGCCATCGACAGAAAAAATGGAAGAAGTAAAAGGATCAACCGAGGGATCAAAAATATCAGAAGTTTTAAGTCCTTCAGCAAATGTTGAGACAATAAAAAATCAAAAGGGGCCAGCGGTGACTCCGAAAAGAAAGAGAATGGTTAATGTGTTAGATGTTCTGGAAACAATTAAGTCCTCAAGCACAACTCCGAAGAAGACTATTGCAACTTCCGAAGCGAAAACTGAAATTTCTGATACTAAGGCTCCAGCTCCAGAGCAAGAAACTGAAGCTGAAGCTGGGCCCTCAGAGCCTACGAAGGTAAAATCCTTGGAAACCGAGGAAGAAAAAATAACGGAGCCAATTCTTGTTGAAGAAATCAGTGCTGTTGCCCCCGAAGCATCCCCCAAAGTCCTTGATTATATTGTTCGTCATGCTTCGGGGAAAAAATTATCAGAAAAAGAGAAGCAAGAGGCCCAGCTTTACGCCCAAAAACTGAAGTATCCAAAGGGGGCGTTAATATTCAACGGCAGTGGAGAAGAAGACTTTTTGTATTGTCTCCCTGACAGCAAGGAGATTTCTGTCTGTCGGGAGATGAGCAAGAGCTTCGGATTCCCAACACTAGAAGACGGGCTCTCAGTGCTGTCGAAAAACGAACTGGCCGACAGCCTGGCATACAATAGCTTAAAGGTGCAAAAAATGAGATCTTTGTATTTTTTGTTGAGACCAAAATTTTTCGTTTGCTTAAATCTATTGACACACACACATTTTTCTTTGCAGGGCCTTATACTTAGCAATGCCCTCAGGGCCCAAAAAGATGCCGAAGACGAAGGGTGCGCTATAGCCCTGAGCAACCTTCGTTCCGAAGTAATTGAACTGAGGAACGAAGGTCTTGAAAAAGATAAAATATTACATTCATTGATAAATAGAATAAAAGAAGACGAAGCTACTTTTAAAGGTCAAGCTGAGGCTCAGAAGCGTGAAATTGAAGATCTTCGAAAACAACTGGCCAGAGCCAAAGAGGAACGCATACTTGAAGAAACGAAGCGAGAACTTAGCGACCAATGGGCAAATCATTTAGAGGGAACTGTTGAAGAGCTTCGTTCGTCCAAGAAAAGATGCTATAACAAATCTATGGAGTGTGTTAAGAAGTTGAAAGCTAGCTTCGCCAGCGTCGGCGCATTCTCGAGCGAAGAAAACTTTACAAGAGGCAACCCCGAAGGTCCCATCGAATGGATTAATCACGAAGCTAAGGCCTTCGAGGAAATTTTAAATAGCCGCGGAGACATATGTGCTTTCTCGGGTGCCAGGGGGATTGCCACCATTTTGGAGAAAAAGGGCTGCGAGCATGTAAAGATTTTGGCGCAATCCGAAGCTACCTTGTCCTTCGAAGATGCGAGAGATCCTTCAGCCGAAGCTAGCATGGTTGGTGGAAAATTTTTCACCGATGTCTGGGATAATGGTGGTCGAGAAATGGCTCGAGAAATTATCCAAAAAAGCGAGAAGGGAATTCACGATGCTAGAGAAGTGGCTGAGGCTGCTGAGAAGAGCGCAGAGCCCGAAGGGCAAATAGGTATTAACTAATGGTTTTTATTGTGTTGTAATTTTTGGTTTTAAACTTCGTTCGCAATTTGTAATAGCAATGTAGCCGTATCCTGTCCTCCTTCAGATCCTACTAAAGCGTCTCCGGGCCCTCACCCGAAAGGAGACGACGAAATTAAAAAGATGGCTGAAGCTATCATGGATGAAGTTGTTAATCGGCTCTTGAACGAGGCTGCGGAAGTTGTTCTGAGAGAAGATTAAGTACTATTGTAAAAACTTCTGAAATGTAACATGTGTAACATCATGTAACCCTGAATGTAATATACCTGTTTTTATTGTTCAATTCTTTACGATGCATGAAATTTTACATACGTACCGTTTTTGAGTCTTTGACGAAAAAACACCTTCCCTTCTTTTCATGCTTCGTGAAGAAGAATTTTTATTTGTCACAACAATATCCGTAGTGTTCTGATGAATAATATCCAAGCTTCGTGAAGATATTTTCCGAAGCTACATTTCCGAAGATCAATAGTGTATCTCCTTGCGACTTAGCATGATTTTCCCCTTTTTCAAAACATTCTTCTGAAGATCGATATTGTGTCCCCCTATTGTGCCATATGCAGCATGATGTATGATGCTTATGCTATGCGAAATGATGCGATGATGTTATGTTATGTAAGATGGTGTTTATTCCAAAGATACACACACATCCCTGCGATAAAACACATAATCTTTTTGAATCAGCGTTGAGTTTTTGCTATAAGCCTCCCTTAGGAGCTTCTTCGCCTTTTACTTCAGCGGAATCAGCGTTTATTTTTCGCTATAAGCCTCCCTTAGGAGCTTCTTCGCCTTTTACTTTCAGCGGTATTCGCATTGACTTTTCGCGCTTCGCCTTTTACTTAGGCGGTATCAGCGTTGACTTTTCGCTGTAAGCTCTGCATTCCCTTTGGAACGACTTTGGAGCAGAAAACTTACACTGCGCTCCCTTTGGAACGGCTTTTTGTGACTTCAACAAACTTACTCTGCGTTCCTTAGAATGACTTTTTGTTGCTTCGAAGAATTTTTTGATAATTCGAAGGTCCTCCTTGTTATCGCAAATCTTTAAGCTTCAACGACTTAAGCCTGTGAAGAAAATATATTTTCCTTGTGGCAAACAACGAAACTATTACATGAAATTTGAAAAATGTCCTTTATTACACAGAAAATAAAACTGAATGAAAAAGGCTGCTATCAAGGTAGGATATTTGTCAATAGATGTGCTTCGACTCTGGCACAGTGCTGTTGACTGTGCGAGCTTCGGACTGTTCTCTGAAGTCCCTTTGGTGTGGAGCATATTGGCTCCCTTCTGGCTGTTGGCCTTGTTGCAGCGGTGGTGGAGGCGGAGGCTGTTGCCAGGAAGCTTGAGGTTGACTCGCCGAAGCAACAGAAACTGCAGGGTGGTTGCCTACATATTCTGGGATGTAAGGCGAATGATACGAAGCAGTGTGCATGACCTGCTTCGGCTGAGCCTGTTGTGCCGCAGCTTCGGCTATTTCCTTTTGCTTCTGGATGGTAACATGGCACATCCTGGTGGTATGGCCCTTGTTCTCACCACAGAACAAGCAAAAAATTCTTCTTGGTTGATCTCCAAATCTTCCGCCGAAGCCCCTGGCGCCTCTGCCTCTTGGAGCTGGTGGTCGGAAGGAGCCTTGCTGTTGCCCCGAAGCCTGTGAGGAGCACTGTGGCCTTTGCTGCTGGCTCCCCCTATCATCATTTTGAGTAGAGTTATGGATTGACCTAACGTGCCTCAGATAGAATCTTCCTCCGAAGCCCCTGGTCATTTCAGAAAACCTGAAAGCCTCCTCCCTTCTTTGACGAAAATCATTATCGGCCCGAATATACTCGTCCATCTTCTGGAGCAGCTTCTCCAAAGTTTGAGGAGGCTTCCTAGCGAAGTACTGAGCTGAAGGTCCTGGCCGAAGCCCCTTGATCATGGCCTCAATGACAATTTCGTTGGGCATTGTTGGTGCCTGTGCCCTCAAACGCAAGAACCTCCGGACGTACGCCTGAAGGTATTCTTCGTGATCCTGGGTGCACTGGAATAGAGCTTGAGCAGTGACCGGCTTCGTCTGAAACCCTTGGAAGCTGGTTAACAACAAGTCCTTCAGCTTTTGCCATGAAGTGATCATTCCTGGTCGAAGGGAGGAATACCAGGTTTGAGCAACACTCCTGACAGCCATAACAAAAGATTTGGCCATGACTGCAGCATTGCCACCATACGAAGATACTGTTGCTTCGTAGCTCATCAAAAACTGCTTCGGGTCTGAGTGGCCATCGAATATGGGAAGCTGAGGTGGCTTGTAGGACGGAGGCCAAGGTGTAGCCTGCAGCTCAGCGGACAGAGGAGAAGCATCATCAAAAACAAAATTCCCATGATGGAAATTGTCATACCAGTCATCTTCGTTGAGGAAACCCTCCTGATGAAGGTCTTGGTGCTGAGGCCTTCGGTGTTGCTCATCCTGAGTAAGATGACGAACTTCTTCAGAGGCTTCGTCTATCTGCCTTTGCAGTTCAGCTAGCCTGGCCATCTTTTCCTTCTTCCTCTGCACCTGTTGATGAAGCATCTCCATGTCTCTGATTTCTTGGTCTATCTCATCCTCTGGCGGTGTCGGGCTAACAGCCTTCCTTTTCTGGCTTCGGGCCTCCCGAAGGGAGACAGTCTCCTGATTGTGGTCCAGCGGTTGCAGAGCTGCAGCCCCAGTTGCTGAAGCTTTCTTCGGTGCCATAGCGAAGGTTTATGATCGCCGAAGGTGTTCAAAAACTCAAAGAGTGGAAGTGAGTTCACCGGAGGTGGGCGCCAATGTTGGGGACTTGTTCTCAAATGCTATGAGTTAAGAACAAGGCAACACAGAAAATGTTAATCGGTAAAGTCCTTCGTCCTTCGAAGCATTATTTCCCTTAGGGTATAATGATTTTTGGACGAAGGTTATGAAGGATGTACCTTCATAAACACAGCATACGATGACGAAGAATGAATCATAAGGAATATGAAGGATAACATAGACAATTATATATTATTATCAACTTATTTTTGCATTATTATTATGAAGAAACAGAAATGACATCGGATTACAAATGTACCTTCAGCTTGGAAGGAGATGAAAGTATAGGTGTGACGCAAAAGCAAATGCCAAATCAGCGTGAACAGTACGGGGGTACTGTTCACCTATTTATAGGCACGGGACACAGCCCATACAAAATTACATTCATGCCCTTTACATTTGGTAATAATTCTATAGTAATCCACCGAGGTCTGAATAGCCTTTTCATCTTTAAGTCGGTTTCATTTTCTGCTACCACGCCGAAGCTTTCCCGCTCATATCTTCGGCGCTGTATCAACCTTCGTATTATTCTGGGCTTCTCCTACTGTGATACCGACTCGAGTCCGAAGATACCTATTCACACATTATACTCTAGAAATACTGTTAAACCCTGTTTTTGAGGACCTTCGTAAGCCGAAGGCCCCCAACAGGAAGGACTCCCATCCTGTAAAAGCGACATGTAGGGCCTAGTTACTTAGCCACCAAGCTACCCTTCTATTACCCTAAGGTTTCACGTCCTAGGTCTATCCTGCTCGTCCTACTATCTATCCAATATTGTTTCTATCAAGTTTTACTTGGAAAATTGATGGTATTTACATTTTATTGATTCCTCTGTGGTGGTACAAGCTCCGATACCAGCTGTGGCGGAACTGCCCGAATTATTCCAACTTAAGTGCCTAAGCCCCGCCTTAGAGGCTAGACCACACTTAAATGGGAATAACCCGTCAATCCCTCGGATCTAGTCCGACACGGCCACTGACAGGATCAAGTACTACAATCTCACTCGAGGGTGAGTCACAGAGCAAATACAATAAAGCATAAAACCATACGTGTCAGAGTATTAAATTATTACATCATCATCATCATCATCGGAGTTCTTGCAAAAGTAACCATCATAGTTCGAAGTGCAGCGGAAATAAACTAACGGTAAATAAATAGGGAGATGGGGAAGCCTGTCCCATCACCCCTCATGCTCCTCCTCAGCCGAGGCAGGGTCCCACTCGACAGTCCAACTCGGTGGCAAGGTGGACGGCCAAGTTATTCCAGCAACCATTTCCTCCAGAGAACCTGTAAAAAATTATGCCACAAGCAAGGCTGAGTATACTAATACTCAGCTAGACTTACCCGGTGTGAGGAGTCTACTCCTCTACCTCTAGACATGCAGCTGTTTGGCTGTGGGGTTTGGTTGCCAAAAGCACTAGCTGAGTTTCTAAGTCAAGATTTTAACTTGGTCAAAATTAAGTGTGACTCTCTTAAGGCTAAAAGTGGACTATCTATTCATACATGGTAGCAAGCATTATTACCAATCAATATCTTATATCAACTCATCATATTTCTACTTGTTACTCAATGCAGTACAATGGGTCAAGCAGTCTCATTAGCTGCGAGAAGCAGACGATTCGAATCGAGTTTTTATCCTTGCAAGGTAAACCTAAACACACGACATGTAGGGGCACTCCGTCCCCACACACATCAACCGTCCCCATCGATTCCCTGGCAACAGATCAGGGCTCACCGCCTTGGCGTACAATGCCTCACTGACCCCGACTGGCCGTCGTGCAGTGACCGCACTTGTACCCACCATAACCGGAATGGGAGACCTCGTCTCAGGTCGCGTGAGGGGCAAAGTCTACTGCCAGGTTCAATCAGGTACTAGGCTTACCGATTTACCATATTTCTCGGTATGTGTTTAGTACGTTCAAACGCTTGACACAGGTATCCGCACGTTAATCCTTATTCCATTTTCCATCTCGTAGACAACCAATCCCCATGGATTGTTGTCCACCAACTAGTATCATGATAGTGTGAAAGTGGGTACAATCAATTTCCTGATCTCGCGCGAGTGCTAGAAAAATCACTCGTCTTCTACCGAGATCCTAATTAAATAAAGCAACTACTCGTCCTATCATACTAGTATTCATCTCAAAAGGATTCCTGAGATCATGCAACTAGGGTTTCAATCAACTCCTACACTTAAGTGCACAGTACAATCCTACAAACATTAAGTGCAGTAAAATAGCATATAGAACAGGTTATGCTTAAAACCGGGGCTTGCCTTCCAAAGCAGTGGCAGACAGGTCCTCTGGTGCAGGCTCGGGTGCTGGATCCGGGGCTACCTCCTGAGCAGCTCCTTGCTCCGGCACGAAGATGTACTCTCCGTCAGCAAGGTTACAGTCTATCGAAATGCAATGAACATGTATGTCATGATTATGCAGGATTTAATAATATTATGCTAAAGAGAACTAAGTTAAGAAGTAACTTAGGGTTTCTTAGTCATGCGGGGCTTCCAGTGGGTTAGGCTTATTACTCTTTAGGCTTGGGTTTTCAGTGAAGATAACATAGTGGATTGGTATTGCCTTGATACATTTTAGTGGACAGATTACAAAGGTTTTAGGATGACATTGATTTGCATTATTCATTTTCCTTGCTTTAATTTCCATTTAGGGTTTCTAGTGTAGGTTTGAACTACGACAGTGTTTTAATAATTCCCAAAAATTCTGTAAAAATTACAATGGGTTGTCATTTGCTATTCTAGCTTGTTTTAAGAATTTGAGGCTCAAAGTACCAAGGCTAGGCTTTAAACAAAAATAACAAGAGTTATGCAAAATGGGCCACTTTACAATACATCTCTTAGTTAGGGGTGGGTTTTGTCCTAAAGGTTATTTTTGCTGGCATCCAATAGTAACAATAGGCTTCTGTGCTAAAAATCACAGAAAACTAAGGGGTGGTTATTTAGTTATGATTTTCTTAAGCTTAATGTCAAAACGACACTTTCTACTACATTATTAATTGAAAAATGTCAAACAGCAGATTTCATATTTTTCCTAAGTTCTTATTAATAACACATTAGTTATCCCAAGGGTGGGGGTGTTTTTACCTTGGGGTTATTTTTGTAGAGTTTTTCTGAGTTTCACTTGTTTTATTAAAACAAAAGGGATCCTACTTATTTTATACTAAAACAGGGTATGATATATTTTTCCAGTGAACTACCTTAAATAAGTATCCTAACAAAAATAGAGGTGCTCTCTGGTTCATTGTTTAAATTACATTTTCTATTTTTCTTATCCTTAAGCATATTATATAATAAGGGGTAAAAACTACTTAATGGAGTGGACAGAGAGGTTTAACATTTTTATTTGGGTTAGTAGGTAGATACAAACTTCTCAAAATTTTTCTAACCCCAGTCAAATAGTGCAACTAATTTTGGCCCTATTATTGAGCTTTTGGTAAAAACTATAATTAAATCAGAGCTTTAAAGTTTTCTATAGTACATAGGGGGTTTTATATTTTTCTTAAGTAGGTTGCATTATTTAGAGTCTGACAAAATTGGTTTGACCAAATTTGGATGAACTAAACAGAAGTTATGGATTTTCAAAGTTTCTGTTCAAATTAAAAACAGATTTAATAAAGGTTTTCTGGAAAAACAGTTTACACCGAGGTCCCTGGGTTTAAACTAAATCAACCTTCGCAAATCTACCCTCGCGCCACTATTCCCCTGTGTCTCTGACATTTCATAAAACCCCCTGACCTTCTCTCCCTCTCACCCGCAGTCCTTCCCCTTATGCAAACAGTAACCGCGGGAAAGAAAAGGGTGGCGCGGCTTACCGGCGGCGAGGGAGGTCCGGCGAAGGGTGGGGTTGGCTCGGGGAGACTCTGGCGGTCACGTCGAGGTACGACTTGACGTCGGGGATGGCCGGAATCGCCCGATCCACGCGCGCAGGCGGGTGTTCTCGTCGGCGGCGAGTGTACCGGCCAAACCACGGCAAACTGGGTCAATCCGAGGGCACGGTGAGCTTCACGGGGTAACGTAGTGACCGTGTGCACAAGGAATCGAAGGATGGTTGAGTGGTTTACCCGGTCCACGTACTCCGGCGGGGTTGAGAGCTCCGGCGAGCGTGGACTGGCCTTTCCGGCGAAGCAAACTCCGATTCCTCGCTCGGGGAGCTTCACGGAGGTGTGCACAGTCCTCTCCGAGGGCTGGACAGAGTTGGGAATGGCTCTATTGGCCAGTCTACGGTGACAGAGGGATTGGGCGGCCGCGGACACGCTGCGCACGGGCAAACGGCGGCGATCTAAACTCCGGTGAGGTTTGAGGGTGCGCGGAAGAGTGCAGCCGAAGCCTGGGAGGGTTTTATAGGTGCTGGCGTGGGCCATGGCGCTGGCTTGGCTCGGGCGCGGCGCTGGGCATGCGGGGGCGCGCGCGAGCGTGCTCTAGCGCGGGCAGGAAGCGTCGAACACGTGGAGGTGTGTTTCTTCCATTGTTCAAACGTCTCCAGAGATCGCAAACGTGCGAATCTTGCCATGAATCCGGCGCAGGCCTCTTCCTGGCACCTAGGGCTATCTCACATGTGTGAGTTCCAATGGAGGATACGCCCTAGATCAGGAGATAGACGGGCGCCAAATCTAGCTTGTCTCTCTGCCCACACCGCGACAAAACTGATGCCAAAACCTGTCAAACGTCCAAGTCTCGGTTTCCACTTTTTCCAGGGGGTGCCTTAGGTGGTATACCACATTTTTGGTATAGATCCTAAGTGGTTTTGGTGCCATCTTCAAGGTGAACACGGTTGATCTTTGGATTAGGGTTAGAAATTGACTTAGGGAGAAATAGAGAGCTCTAGCTCTTTCTCCACTTGGAGATTTGAAATGGGGTTTCTCCAGGGGTCTTTTTGCAATATTTCCCTCCCCTAATTGATGGTTATAAGGTTAGTTAAGGTTTGGGTAAAAATTACTCATGCTTTGCACACTTGTTCACTCTCTTTCCCTTCTTACCTAGGGTTTTGGAAGATAGGGTTTAAGAGAGGTCTAGGGTTCTTCTCCCCTCTTATCCAAGGTAGAAGTGAGCAAGGATTAGAGTAATGCTTCTTAGGTCATTGGCAACTTGATTAGCACATGATCTCCAAAGTTCTTATGTGTTGCCCTAAGCCTTTACCCCATATAATTCACAGTCCTTAGTGCCCAGGGTGTGCTCTAGCCATGGTAACACCTGGGGTGTTACAGGAAAGGCGAGGCACATCTTGGCAAAGAATGGGATTCAGATTGCTCTTCTTCCGACTCCGACGACGAAGGACTCGCCGCCTCGGCCTTCAACAAGTCATCTCTCTTCCCCAACGAGCGTCATACTTGCCTCATGGCAAAGGAGAAAAAGGTAAGCGCTCGAGATACCCCTAAGTATACTACTTCAAGTGATGATGACTATAGTGATGATGAAGTAGATTACACAAGCTTATTTAAAGGTTTAGATAGAACTAAAGTAGATAAAATCAATGAGTTGATTGATGCTTTAAATGAAAAGAATAGACTCATAGAAAAGCAAGAGGATATTTTGTATGAAGAGCATGATAAGTTTATTAGTGTACAAAAGTCTCTTGCTCTAGAAACTAAAAGGAATGAAATTCTATCTTCTGAGATATCTGCTTGCCATGAGTCTATTTCTAGCTTGAAGACTTTGAATGATGATTTAAATGCTAAATTAGAAGTAGCCAACAAATCTAGTTCATGTGTAGAACATGTTGTAATTTGTAATAAATGTAAGGACTTTGATGTTAATGCCTGTAATGAACATCTTATTGCTATTACAAAGTTGAATGATGAAGTTGCAAGTCTTAATGCTCAACTTAAGACTTGCAAACGTGACTTTGATAAGTTAAAATTTGCTAGGGATGCCTACACGGTTGGTAGACACCCCTCAATTAAGGATGGACTTGGCTTTCGAAAGGAAGCCAAGAACTTAACAAGTCAAAGGGCTCCCATTCCCAACAAGGAGAAAGGGAAGGCCCCTATGGCTAGTAGTAGTCAAAAGAATCATGCTTTCATGTACAATGATAGAAAATTTTCTAGAAATTCTCGTTATGATAGGAGTTATAATGCTTTTGACTCACATGCCATGATTGCTTCCAGTTCTAATTTTAATGGTAGGCCTAGGAGAAATTTTGTGTCTCATGCTCCTAGAAAATTGTGTAATAAACCTACCACTGTCTTTCATGCTTGCAACACTAAGTATATACTTTCATGTAGAAATGAAAAAGTGGTTGCTAGAAAGTTGGGGTCCAAATGCAAGGGAGACAAGACTTGCATTTGGGTCCCAAAGGATGTTGTAACTAACCTTGTAGGACCCAACAAGAGTTGGGTACCTAAGACCCAAGCCTAATTTGCCTTGCAGGTTTATGCATCCGGGGGCTCAAGCTGGATTATCGACAGCGGATGCACAAACCACATGACGGGGGAGAAGAAGATGTTCACCTCCTACATCAAGAGCAAAGATTCCCAAGATTCGATCATCTTTGGAGATGGGAACCAAGGCAAGGTTAAAGGTCTAGGAAAGATAGCTATTTCATCCGAGCATTCCATATCTAATGTGTTCTTAGTTGAATCGCTCGGATACAACTTATTGTCTTTTAGTCAACTATGTAATATGGGTTATAATTGTTTGTTTACCAATATAGATGTGTATGTCTTTAGAAGGAGTGATGGTTCATTAGCTTTTAAGGGTGTACTAGACGGCAAACTCTATTTAGTTGATTTTTCGAAGGAGGAGGCCAATCTAGATGCATGCTTAATTGCTAAGACTAGCATGGGCTGGCTGTGCATCGCCGTCTAGCACATGTTGGGATGAAGAACCTTCATAAACTTCTAAAGGGAGAACATGTGTTAGGTCTAACCAATGTATCTTTCGAAAAAGATAGACCTTGTGCAGCTTGTCAAGCAGGTAAACAAGTGGGAAGTACTCATCACAGCAAGAATGTGATGACCACATTAAGACCTCTGGAGCTACTTCATATGGACCTCTTCGGACCTGTCGCCTATCTCAGCATCGGGGGAAGTAGGTATGGTCTTGTTATTGTTGATGACTTTTCCTGCTTCACTTGGGTATACTTTTTGCAGGATAAATCAGAAACCCAAGGGACCCTAAAGCGCTTTCTAAGGAGAGCTCAAAATGAATTTGAGCTCAAGGTGAAAAAGATAAGAAGCGACAACGGGTCTGTGTTCAAGAACATACAAGTGGAGGAGTACCTTGAGGAGGAAGGAATCAAGCACGAGTTTTCTGCTCCCTACACACCACAACAAAACAGTGTGGTAGAGAGGAAGAACATGACGCTTATAGACATGGCGAGGACGATGCTTGGAGAATTCAAGACGCCCGAGCGGTTTTGGTCAGAAGCTATGAACACAGCTTGCCACGCCATAAACTGGGTCTACCTCCATCGCCTCCTCAAGAAGACCTCGTATGAACATCTAACCGGTAACAAACCCAACGTTTCATACTTTCGTGTATTTGGGAGTAAATGTTATATTCTAGTGAAGAAAGGTAGAAATTCTAAATTTGCTCCCAAAGCTGTAGAAGGGTTTTTACTAGGTTATGACTCAAATACAAAGGCGTATAGAGTCTTCAACAAATCATCGGGTTTGGTTGAAGTCTCTAGTGATGTTGTATTTGATGAGACTAATGGCTCTCCAAGAGAGCAAGTTGATCTTGATGATATAGATGAAGATGATGTTCCGACGACCGCAATACGCACCATGGCGATTGGAGATATGCGACCACAGGAACAACAAGAGTAAGATCAACCTTCTTCCTCAACGATGGTGCATTCCCCAACTCAAGATGATGGACAGGTTCCTCAAGAGGAGGCGTGTGATCAAGGTGGAGCAAAAGAAGACCCAGCAATGGAGGAAGAAGTACCACATGACCCTCCAACTCAAGTCCGAGCGACGATTCAAAGGAATCATCCCGTCGACCAGATTTTGGGTGATATAAGCAAGGGAGTAACCACTCGCTCAAGATTAGCTAACTTTTATGAGCATTACTCATTTGTCTCTTCTATTTCAGGGTAGAAGAGGCCCTACTAGATCCGGACTGGGTGTTGGCCATGCAGGAAGAGCTCAATAACTTCAAGCAAAATGAAGTTTGGACCCTGGTGCCACGTCCTAAGCAAAATGTTGTGGGAACCAAGTGGGTGTTCCGCAACAAGCAAGACGAGCACGAGGTGGTGACACGAAACAAGGCTCGACTTGTGGCCAAAGGTTATGCCCAAGTCGCAGGTTTGGATTTCGAGGAGACTTTTGCTCCTATGGCTAGGCTAGAGTCTATTCGCATTTTGTTAGCCTATGCCGCTCACCACTCTTTCAGGTTGTTCCAAATGGATGTGAAGAGCGCTTTCCTCAACGGGCCAATCAAGGAGGAGGTGTATGTGGAACAACCCCCTGGCTTTGAGGATGACAGGTACCCCGACCATGTGTGTAAGCTCTCTAAGGCGCTCTATGGACTTAAGCAAGCCCCAAGAGCATGATATGAATGCCTTAGAGATTTCTTAATTGCTAACTCTTTCAAGGTTGGGAAAGATATAAGCAAAGAAAAGCCATGGTATTCAAGTTGATCATTGGATCACTTGAAAGAGGTTGAGTGCAACCTTTGTCCATTGGGACGCCACAACGTGGAGGTAGGCAAGTGTTATACTTGGCCGAACCACGGGATAAAAATCACTGTGTCTCTTGTGTTGTCTTTCTTTGTGATTTGCAAGAGCTCTCTCTCTATAGTCACTTGGTTCTTTTGAGCACTAACATCTTAATAACAAAGTTTTTGTGGCTATTAGTTGTTGAATTTTACAGGATCACCTATTCACCCCCACTAGGTGCTCTCACATACTTTTCACGGATCAAGCTCGTTATGAAAAAATGATCTAGCGCCGCGAAGGGGCTAATGTTGGGGGTCTTCTTCTCTGTCGAAGGTCCTCAATTCAAAGGCATCACTGACAAAGTGATGTTGAGGATCCTCTCTACCGAAGGTCCTCGAAAGGAAGATACCATCTGAGAGCCATAATGACGAATACTGAAGCTACCACCGAAGGACGACAACTTCGACTTAAGGTGGTGACGAAGGTCAAGCATGACGCTGAACCGAAGAGGAAAAGACCAGTTAATCCCTGATGACTTATGTTATGATTGTGTATACAAATTGAGGTCACAAATGTATTTTCACCCTGGCTGCGTCCCGTGCTTATAAATAAGTGAACAGTACCACCGTACTATTCACACTGGATTGTAATTGCTCTTGCGTCAACATCTTCGAACAAGTCGAAGTATCAATATAATATAAATTCTGTTAATGTTCATGTGTATATCATGAAATACATATATGAATGAATGAATGGAATTCATATGTTACCTTTATGTATTCTTATTCTCATAAATGATGAAGGTGTGTCCTTCATGACCTTCGTATGAAGATAATTATATCCAAAAGGAGATAATGCTTGGGAGGACGAAGGTCCTTAACCTTTAACAATTGTGTTGCCTTATTCTTGATTCACATCATTTGGGAACAAGTGAACAACATTATTGTAGCCCGGTTTGGCTCATTTGGATCGTTTGAGCTACACCGCTAATAGACCCGACACTTTTTAGAGGAAGAGGATGGATACCCATAGGCCACCACACTTCGATGGCACTAACTTCCCCTATTATAGTGCTAGAATGGCTTGTTACCTAGAAGTTGTTGATCTAGGTGTTTGGAGGATCATTCGCGACAGGATGAAACCACCTAAAAGCCCTGAGAAGCTCATCACGAGTGACAAAAAAGAAATACATTTGAATGCTAGAACCAAAAATTGTTTGTATGAATCTCTTAGCATAGAAACTTTCAATCAAGTATTCACTTTAAAAACTGCTAATGAGATTTGGCTAAAATTACATGAGCTTCATGACGACACATCAAATGTTCGTGAGCAAAAATATTATCTAGTTTTAAATGAATACAATTCTTTTGCTATGAAAGAAAAGGATCTTGTTAGAGACATGTATTCACATTTAAATCTTGTTATTAATGAGCTCAACTCTATTGGCATTAATAAGCTAGACGATGCAGATATTGTGTGGAAGATGATCTCCCTGCTACCACAAAGAAAATACGGAGCATCATCACCATTCTTCACAACATGGAGGACTTGAGCAAAATGACCCTGACACTCGTGATCAGGAATATTGTGGCATTTGAGATGTCACGAAAAATGGGTCAAGAGGAAGCCGACTTCTTCAAAGCCATATGCTTTTGCATGTTATGAATGAAAGGGAAATGTGTCGTTGAGCCATTTCTAGTTGTTTTGGTGATTAAATTCTCAACACACCTCATTGGACTAACCACTTTGATATGAGCATGAGCACAGGGTCTAGCAAAAGCAAGTTGAAGGCAACAAGTCCATATGAGCTAAACTGAAGGGCCAAACGTGTAATCTTGAGCAAACCAACATAAACATGAGGTTTAAGTGTTTGGATAAGTTGAACACACCCAACTCTATGTTTCTAGCACTTTGTTTTTGCTACTAACTTAGTTTTGCAAAGAAAGTGCCTTTTGGACTTAGTTTCAGGCATATTGCAAATCCTGGTGAAACCGAGGAGAAAAGGTATGTTTCCCACACTTAGTCACTTGAATTAAGTGCTAACTATGTTTGTCTAAGTCATAGGGAAGCTACCAAGAAAAGCCAAAATAAGTTGGAGAAGTTAGACTCAAAAGAGCCTAACTTGGTCTCGTCTAGAGGGCACCGGACCAGTGCGGGGGCGCACCGCACTGGTCCGTGCCACCTAGATGAATAGTGCGCTCTTAGGATTTTTTTCTTTAAAAATCTCTAGACCGTGAACATTGTTCGGCCTAGTGCACCGGACAACCTTCTCCAACTCAGCGAGCAACGACTACCTAATGTCTCTGAACGGTCCAGTGGTGCACCGAACTGGTTCGGTGCCCGCCAGGTTTGGAAACTGGCCCATCAGATCCCCGCACTGGGGGCTATAGGACCCTGTCCAGTGTGCACCGAACCGGTGCCCCCACAAAGTGCAGAACTTTGGTAGTTTTAACAAGGAAGGATCAATGGCTCCTAGGCCCTTTGGGGCTATAAAAGGGACCCCAAGGCACCTCCATTCAGCACCCAAGCATTTCAAGAGCACACCAACACTCTGCGACCACTCCCTCTAGTGATTTGAAAGAGATTCGAGCACTGCTTTTGAGCTGTTCTTGTGCGATCTTGTACTCGTGCTCTTGTCTTTCCTTCTTTGTGTTGCTGCGTTGTGCTTTTGTGTGTGCATTCTTTCTCCCTCCTTACTCCAAGTGTTGATTGAGATCATTGTGTAAGGCTGTGAGAGACTCCTAATTTGTAGAGATTCCTCACAAACATGATATTGAGATATAAGGAAGAACCGTGGTACTCAAGTTTGATCTTTGTATCACTTGAGAGGGGTTGAGTGCAACCCTCATCCATTGGGATGCCACAACGTGCAGTAGGCAAGCATATTACGCTTGATCGAACCACGGGATAAAAATCAACATGTCTCTTGTGATATTTTAATTGTTGTGATTTTTTCTTCTTCCTAAGTTCTCTATTCTCACTTGTGATATTGCTCTAAGCTTAATTCATATCTTCATAGAGAAATAAAGTGAAGGGAACAATTCTCTCTTCTTCTCATTCGAACTTGGTTTAATTTACACTAACTCCAACTTTTAGACCAAGTTTGTGTGTTTTAAGTTATTTTTGTAGGATAACCTACTCACCCCCTCTAGGTGCATTGAATTGGTATCAGAGTCGGTCTCTTCTGTTGGGTCTAATAACCTAAAGAGATGGATGACGACGCTAAAGGGAAGGGCAAGGTGACCGGCGAGAAGGAAACACTCAACAACGAGCCCAAGGGAGAAAAGCCTGTCGACTCGAGATCTGGGAATAGGAAGGAAGGCAAGAGAAGAGGATTAAGAAGATCATCTACTACAGCAATGACTCTTCCTCCTCTTCGCACAAGGATGGCGATGACTATTCCTCTTCAAAGAAAAAGACGGTCAAACAAAACTACTCTAAGACATCTTTTAATTATTTATGTATTCCTTACAATGCCAATTCTCTGTCTATTCTTCTTGGCTATCCTCCTCACTTTGACGGGTAGGATTATTCTTGGTGGATCATAAGATGCGCAGTCATTTATTTTCTCTTCATCCTGGTATTTGGGACGTAATAGAAAATAGAATGCATATTGTAGATAGTGATGATGACAACTACAATGCTATTTACATGCAAGAAATGATTTACAAAAATGCCTAAGCCACTACTATGCTTCTAGCTTCTCTATGCAGGGATGAATACAACAAAGTTAGTGGCTTGGACAACACCAATGATATTTGGGACACCCTCAAGATTTTCACATGAGGGAAACAATATCACCATGATCACCAAGATGGAGCTGGTCATGGATGAACTTGGGAGGTTTGCCATGAAGAGGGGTGAAGAGCCAACTGAAACACACAACAGGCTCAAGACCCTGGTGAACAAGATATGAAGCTATGGGAGCACAAGATGGATAGATCACGATGTTGTGCAACTAATGCTAAGGTCATTTACTATTATTGATCCTGTGAACCTTATTCATGAGAACCCCAAGTACACAAATATGTCGCCCGAGGAAATTCTAGGTAAATTTGTGAGGCGAGTGTCACACCTGGGTTTTAGGGGTCCAAAACCCGGGCGTGAAAAAATCACCAGGTGTGCTAGGACCAAGTCTCACACATATGATGAATAGTGGTGCAGAAATGAATGTCACATCTTTACTATATAATAGGAGATTTGTACAAAATAAATAAATAATTACATCATAAGGAGACAATGATCCAACAACCCAAAGTTGACTGGGAGACGACGGCCTAGACCTCTCACGAACTTGCCACAACATCCTCCATGCGCCTCATCCTGCGGTACCTGTTCTTGACCTGTGGGGCTGTGAGACAGCAAGAGTGAGCTCACATACGTTCATCGCTCAACAAGTTGTGGGGAATAATGTGCATGAACTCGCCAAAGGTGCGAGCTCACGTGAAGTGTAAGGCTTACCAAAGAGGATGGTTGAAGCTGAACATTGCTTTTAAAGTTGGTCAAAATTTTATTAGTAATTACTAAGTATAGGTAGATACCAACCCAATTAAGTAGTAGAACAAAAGTGATAACAACACCCTCAATGCATATGACAAATTGAATTTAGTTCCATAAATTAATCATGTGAGGGTCCGAGCTGCTCATGACCGTGAGCATGTCTGATATACCAGTTTTACACTTTACAGAGGTTGCGCATCTTTACCCACAAGTCATGTTATCCATCTGCCAAGAGAAGGCCACTCCCATACACCTCTACCGAGGAAGCGAGGCAGGGTAACACTACAAGGCCTTTACAAAGTTCCACTAGCTTCAAAAAACCCGCTACAGTTTCTAGGAAGCTCCAATGTAAGGACCCCTCGCCTAACCGCCATCGCAGCAAAATCAACCCAAGGGCCTCCCTACACTGACCACTCCCCTACTGCCCTTGCCCCTTTCGGGTAAGGTACTCCTCCACTAGCTTTCCTAATTAGTCAGCCAAGGGCATCCCATACCACCCTTGTGGTAGCACTGTTTTCCCGGGTGGTCGCTTCATGTTCCAATTAACATAATGATCTTATCATGAACAGTAAATAACAAACTGATAATAAAAGTATGATAATGAATAATGTGTATCTCTATACCCAAAACCACATAAAGCAATAGCAGGTACTACCCAAAAATTCAGTGGAAAACAAGGTATAAAGATAGTCAAACTAGGGTAACCTATTGGGTCCCCTCAAAATTAACCTATGCAAATCATTATGATTAATAAGAACATGATTGGGTAAAAAGAAGTGATCAAGGGCACAACTTGCCTGGGACTTGAGATTCGAGGTACCAACTTGCTCTTCAGATGACTCGTAACTTCGCTGCTGGTTGTAGCAATACAAACAGACATGGTATAGGCAAAATTAACATCACACCAAACATAAGAACAAACTACATAATAATGATCTTTGCGTCGTAATGAGATTGTGGGTTCGAGAACCACTAGAATCAGAGTTACGGTCATCAAGTTATGATGTGATTAAATGATTAAAACTAGGTCTATTAAATGATTAAATGATACCCCTTCGATGTGGACGGTGGGTTGATTTGTTATAAACCCAAGGGCTCTTTAGCAAAATTGACACATCGAAGGGGTATCCTTATCTCTGGGTCGATGGATTTCGCTTAGACGGTCCAGATTACAACCTCGCCTATATCTAAATCGGCATGCCGCGGACTCCTCATGATCTAGGATCCATGGTCCCAAGGACGGCCACGCCAGCACTAGTATCCCGCCCTTGGATCGGATCTTGACGGCATAAATCTACTTATGCAATGTGTCATGGAGATCTAATCCACACTGTTGATTTCAATCCAACGGATCATAGTGTTCTTCTCCCCATCGACCAACAGAGCGGCGGTACACACACGGACAACGGCGGCGCCCCACCGGAGGATCGCCATCTCCCACCCAAGCATTGAATCCCCCATGAAGACTGGTGCCACACGCAGAGGGCACCAAGGCGAATGCTATAGGAGGTGTATTATCATCCCTCGATGCGCCGAGCAGCCAGGCCACGACGAACCGTGGCCCAAGGCGGAGCACTATCTCCGGCGAGCGATTATTGTTGCTCCGGTGGATTGCTTCACACGGGAAGGCCATGGATAGCTTAGGCAGACCCACAAGATCACCCGCGACTCCCCACCAGACCCTAGGTGGGCTTGTATGCGCGGGATGTCGACAACGGCCATACTCCACTCCCCCTATCCTCTATGTACTGGTGTCCCCATAAAATCCCGGCATGGTTTGGGGTCTAAGGGGGCAGCCCGCACTTTTTATAACGCGGCGACTGATCTGATTCCGAAATCAACGCCGATTTGAGGCGGAATCAGTTGGAGGAGCGCGAGGTCCGCGCGACCCACGAAATCCGCGTTGCCAGTCCGGTGTCTGGAGGTTGAAGGGAGTTCTGACGAGGCGAACCCACACGTTAGCGAGTGGGCGCGAGGGAGGAGCTGGTGCTGGGGCCCACCGGTAAGACAGACACACAAGGCAATGCGCGGCGGCGTCACCACGATCTGCACTGCGAGCACGGTCCCACCGTCCAGTGGGTGAGGAAGATAATAAGAACGCTGGGTATGGCTGACGTACTGGCCCCACCGCGCAGAGATGTTAGGCGCGCATCAGAGACCGACGATCCGAGTCCACTGGTCAGCACTCTGGTTCAGGCCGCGCGGCATGAAGGGGAAGTGGATGACGATGCGGGTCCCATGATCAGTGACCGGACTCCATTGTGAGCCCACGGGTGTATCTGACAGTGGCCCCGCATGTCAATGAGACAACGCGGGAATTGGCTGGGCCGGTGCGGCCATCTGGGCCGAGAACCAGTAATTCAGCTTAGGAAGTTGTTTTCTCTCCCTTTTTTGTCCTTTTTCTTTTATGCTTTGCATTTATTTCTCCATTCCAAAATTTACCATTTGAATTTGTTAGTGAGTCTTGCACATAGGTCAAGTGCATAATTAAAATACCTATATAAGAGGATATATTTATTTATATATCATTATTATTATTTTTCTTATAGCACATATTCTTTTCCTTTTTCTTCTCTTTTCTTTTCTATTTCTATTTTTAAATTCTAGTTTCCTAACTTAATCTTGTCTCACAACTAGGAATACAAAGTGCAACAATACAATAATTTCAGCATGAAATGCAATTTTTGTATTTATTTATTTGTTATTTGACTACCTTAATTACATTATTTAAATATGCAAAGAGAGAAGAAATCAAATAATCTCCAAGGGTTTCAAAAAAATCAATAAAATACTAACACATCAATATATTTTTTTTCCTAATACAAATTTTAGGGCTTTACAGCGGGTGAATGATGGCGAAGGAGCCTAGGTACGTCGATGACATTGCCAACATGCCTCTTCCTCAACACTATGAGCCGCAACCCGTTGCCCTCAAATCATTGACCAACATGTAGGCGCTTCCCAACAAGGTGGCACAAATTGAGATGATCGACCTAAATGAATATGAAATGTTGCTTGTGATCAAGCGCTTCAAGACCGCCTTGAAGGGATGCAATGACTACCCCAACAAGAACAATTCAAGGTGAAAGCGCACATGCCTCAAGTACAGTAAGTCCAGTCATTTTATTGCGCAATGTCACGATAATGAAAATGACTAGGACCAAGACAAGAAGGGGAATAAAGAAAAGGAGTTTTATAATAAGAACAAGGGTGAGGCGCATATTGGCAAAGAATGGGACTTAGTTTGCTCATCCTTCGACTCCGACGACGAGGGACTCGCCGCCTCTGCCTTCAACAAGTCTTCCCTTTAACTCAATGAGTGCCACACATGCCTCATGGATAAGGAGAAGAAGGTACATGTATTGTGGCCGAACCGTCCGAATTATTCGAGCTTAAGTGCCCAATTCGCACCCTTAAGGGCAGCAACACACTTAAACAGGAATAATCCGTCAGTCCCTCGGATCTAGTCCGATAAAGCCACTTACCAGGATCGAATACCACTAGCTCACACGAAGGTGAGGCACATAGAAATACAATAAAACATAATACCACAATTTAATAAGTATCATTAGTGATTACATTATTAGAGTTTCAGAAATAATAACCATAAATTTTAATGCAGCGGAAATAACTAACGGAGAAGAACCGAGTAACATGGCGAAGCCTAGCCACACTACTCCTCCTGGTCCTCTCCTGCGGAAGTAGTAACCCACTCGACCATCGATCCTAGTGGCAGGGATGAAGGCCAAGTCACACCATCAACCAAATCAAGGAGGTACCTACAAAAATTATGCCACAAGCAAGGCTGAGTATACTAATACTCAGCTAGACTTACCCGGTGTGAGGAGTCTACTCCTCTACCTCTAGACATGCAACTGTTTGGCTGATGGGTTTGGTTTGCCAAAAGCACTAGCTGAGTCTAAAATCATATTTTAGTTTTTCAAGTTTTAGTATGATCCTTTTTAACTAGATATGTACCTAGCTATTCATACATGGTACCAAACATTATATCAATCAACATCTTTTTGACAGTCACCTCATTTCCACTTATTACTCAATGTAGCAGCATGGATCAAGCAGTCTCATTAGCTGCGAGAAGCAGACGATTCGAATCGAGTTTTTAAACCTTGCAAGGTAAACCTAAACACACGACGTGGCGAGGCACTCCGTCCCCACACACATCAACCGTCCCTATCGATTCCCCGTCAACAGAACAGGGCTCACCGCCTTGGCGTACAATGCCTCACTGACCCCGACTGCCGTCGTGCAGTGACAACACTTGTACCCACCATAACCGGAATCGGAGACCATGTCTCAGGTCGCGTGAGGGGCAAAGTCTGCAGGCAGGTTCACTCAGGTACTAGGCTTACCGATTTACCATATTTCTTGACATGTACATAGTACGTTCAAACGCTTGACACACGGTACCACACCTTAATCCTTATTCCAATTTCCGTCTCGTAGACAACGCATCCCCATGGATCGTTGTCCACAGACCATCATCATTACGATATAAAAATGGATACAGCCAATTTCTGACCTCGCGCGAGTGCTAGAAAAATCACTCGACTTCTACCAATATCTCTAATTAGTAAAACAGCTACTCGACCTAGCATACTAGTATCCATCTCAAAAGGAATCCTGAGTTCATGCAACTAGGGTTTCAATCAACTCCTACACTTGAGTGCACAGTACAAGCCTACAAACATTAAGTGTAGTAAAATAGCATATATATAACGATTATGCATAAAACCGGGGCTTGCCTGAAATTTAACACTTAGATAGCGTTTGTTGGGGGATACTCGCTTGGCGAGCATCCACGGGTTATGTCCATCCCTCTTCAGGTCGCCCACCAACTGCATCTTGTTGTTGGCACCACATCACTTACACGGTCATCATCTCTCGGTCCTAAATGAGATGCAAGATGCATATGTATGAATATAATAAAATAGCACAAGATATTCAAAGACACAGGGGTGAACTAAACATTAATTTGGAAGACACCGTAGACAACCACATGTTAGCTTTAGTTATCTACACGTCGTCGAGCATACGTAGTCACTACCACTAGAAAGATGGCGACACTTACTTTACTTAACCAATACAAACGTGACCTCACAAGCATGGGCATTTATTCAGTTTGCTACAGCTTTTCATTTGTTCTTCTATTAATCACACAAAAGCATCCCAAACACAAGTCTGACAGAGGACATAGGCATCAATAACTACGGAATTCCTATATCACAATCAACTAGAGAAAGAAACATATAACATAAGACACATATGTCATCTCAAGCTCAGCCATTACAAGTCCATATCCGTTAAGTGCTAACTAAGCATTTTTAGCCAAAAAGGGTGAACTAACAATTAAATGAGCACATGCAGATTTTTAGGACAGCAGCACAGCAGTTATTTGTTTTAATCATAACTCTTCAAATATTAATCCAAAAATAGCAAACTAAGACTTTCTGGAAAGCTTAAAAAGGGCTCTACAACTTTGGTATTGTCATCACAATATGATTCAACACTTAGCAAGGTCAAAAAGTGCTAATACAACAGCCCTGTCCACATTTGGACAGATTCAGACTTGCAACTTCAAAAATTCACAACTAAAGATTTAGACCTCCAAACAAAGTGATCATAGACTTTCTGGAAAGATAATAAAATGTTCTAAAAATTAGTTATAAACATCCCTGGCTGGTTTAATATGTATCAAGGGTAAAATACACTATGAAGGCTGTGCTGTCCAGAACTGGACAGATTCAGTCTTCACACTTTAAACATCCATAACTTAATCTTCAGACCACCAAAAAGAGTGATCCAAGACTTTTTGGAAAGCTTGGCAAAAGTACTATATAACTTTTATAATCACCAAGAAGTGATTCTAGGTTTAATCAAATAAAAAATTACAGTTTTTGAAATCTGTTCTGACAGTGGACAGAACACAACAACCAGTTTGTAAAATTCATAACTCCTAAACTGTCAGGCCTATGGTTGTGAAATTTTAACACAAGCAAGATAAGAAATACATATACAACTTTCTAATAACGACCATGAACTGATTGTAACATTAAATCAAGCAAACAATGCAGTTTCTGAAATCTGTACAGAAAGTGGACAGATTCAGTTACTGAATTTGTGAACAACATAACTCCTAAACGATCAGACTTATGGCTGTCAAATTTTAGTACAAGCAAGACAATAAAGTTATATACAACTTTTATACATGACCTTTCTATATAAAACATGATTTAGTTCATCAAACATACAACACGAGGAAATCACTGCGTGCAGTCCAAAACAACAACTAATAAATTTCAGCTCCTTTACAATTCAAGAATTGCCTCGTTCTAGAGACTTGAATTATTCTAACACTTTAACATTTGTTAGAGTTAAAATAACCAAGAGAGAACTAACAAGTAGACTTACTAAATTTTTATCCGTGTCATTTCGAGCACTAACAACGCATTCTCTACGATAATCAATATCGAAGCGCTTTTCACCCAATAATTTGCATTTCAACTTAGACATCACATGAGCACTAATACTTTTCATCTGCGACCATAACCATACGCATTTAGACTACAACAAGCAAATCATCGTGACTACGAGCTTGACCAAAGCCATCTAACAAGTCGGCTAACTAGAGCAACGACATAGCCCGCTATACAACATACAAATCGGCATGCCTATTATTATCGCAGACTGAGACACAACATACACTATAATGTTTCTATAAACATACATATTTATCATGTGAACAGAGCATTTCAATAATTACCCCAAAAACAACTAACTCCATTACTCAACTTGTATTACGATCCTACTTGACCACCCGATGTGACTACTAGAATTCGCGAGCACGACCATATACTATATGCAAAGCATAATTTACGAACACATACTGCGCATCGACTCGACTCGACTTATAAACATAGAGGAAATGATGACTACCTTGGCATGTCACCACCCCTCTATTTAAGCCGAGACAAATTCTACCATCGATTAAGAGTTCTAAGTATTAAACACATTATTATTTTCACACACAAATAAATCTCAACTTAACACCATTTTTGGTTAACTTGATCGACACACTACGCATGTTCTTTGCCCTTCAAAATTTATCGCACCACAGGAATCATCCCACTTGCTAATGACACCAACAAGACCTACTTATCTATTATTCACCACACAAACACAGTTACACACCGCACACTAGTTTCTAACATGATTCTCGCATAACTCGTAACTCAACTACTCATTAACAATAAATCACGCACGACAACTACCACATCAACCGATTTATTTATTTGGAACACCGCATGCCTAGCGTACCACTAGTACCCCACATTTTGACTCAAGCTCAATAATACATCCTTTATTCGATTATACAACAACGACCTAAGCGTCGTGTTACCCAATGCGTACATCTTTCCTTGTTGCGAGTATAACCATATTACGGCATATACCCGCACACCTCAAACAAATATCTCATGCCACCACTACTATAACACACCACGGCACACACACATACGTGCACTAATTCAATCCTCACATCACATGTATTTCCAATTTACTCATCACATTACACAACACAACACGTTTTCTTACCTAAACGTGAAGGCAACCTTGCTACGGCATATAACCAAAACATTTTATATCCACACACATTCCAACACCAATGTACACCACATCGACCAAAATATAATTATACAAACTACAAATCACACACATCAAACAACCTCTTGTTCTCCAATCGCAAATGTGATCCTACCAATGCGAAATACCGAAACATTTTACACACATCCATTCAATTTATTAATCGAGTCGATCGAGAGCGACATGCATCGGCTCACCATAAACAAACCCAATCGGTGTTTGTAAGAACGACGGTGATTCCAATTTGTGCATCGCTCCGAACATCCGACGAGCGTTGAGCGGCTTGCCTTCTCCTCCACGCAAAACACGGGGTTCCTCTCCTCCACAAAAATAAAATAGCACACATACACATTTAATCATAGGAGAACAATGTCGATGTGGAATCAAACAAGGATCGTCGTTATCTCACCGGGGGTGAACGGCGTCGAGGTTGGGGCTGCGCAGATCCGGCGAAATGAGACGCGATGCGGAGGGGATCCGGGGCCACTGCTGTGGACTGGCACCACTGCGCAGAGAACTTGGACGCCATGGCTGCTGGCCAAAAAGCAGGGGGAACGAAAACCAGCTGGAGATGAGGCACAGTGAGCGCGTGATTCATCCCTTGAGCAGGGCATCGGCCATGGGCAACGACGGCTCACCTACTCGAGCTCGGACCAGAGAAGTGCCCTATGCCATGGCTGGAGCAAAAGGGCGTCGTGGGGGATAGGAGGAAGACAGCTTGGGGAAAATTGCAGGGGGCGCTCGGTAGAGAGAGAGGACCAGGGGCGTTGCGCCATGGGAGAGAGGGCGTAGGGAGCTTGGACGCCATGGCCAGCCGATGGTGTGGCCGAGCAGGAGGGGGAGCGCTGGCCATGGAGCTCCTGTTGGGCGCCATGGATCCAGGGAGACTGAAATTGCTCTGCCCTGTGCACTCATGGGGAGGGAAACTTCCATGGAAGCTTCTGCCACTGCGCAAGGGAAGCCAGGGAGAGGGCACCATGGAAGGAGAGGAGCCGAGCTCCTTGCTGGAGCCATGGGGACGAAGGTCTCCCTGCTGCCGAACTCCGTGGAGAAGGGGAGGAAGAAGGGGAGTCGGCTGGAGCAGGCCTGCGTAGAGGAGGGAGGAAGGGCGCCATGGGAGGAAGGGTGCGCGCTGAACAAAAGAAAAGAGAGCTGTGCGTGAGAGGAAAAAGGAGAAGAGAGAGTGGCGGCTAGGGGGTAGATGCAAATTTTCCAATTTGCAAGGGGAGGCACTTCTATTAATAGAGGAGTTCTAGGGTTAGGGTTCCAATTGGGCTGGGTTGGGCTTGGCCCAATACACTAAATTGGTTGCGCTAATTATTTTCCTGAGCAAAAATGCTCCCGCGGAATTCGCCTCTACGGAGAACAGAGCGAAACAGAGTTCGGAAGGTCGGGCGATTGAGCGATTAACTAGACCAAGAATTTGATTTGATTTCGCTCGGAAATAACTCCTCGCGCATGATTCAAAAATAAATCATCTCGGGATATGACCAGCTTTTGGATTTATGATTGAAAGAGATAAATCGCGACATTTAAAAATCATCGCCGATGTTGATTTTTGAAATCGGATCAGACACAGAGGTATTAAGCCGAGTCGGGTAGGAATTGATTAGAGGACAACATCTTGAGTATTCCGTTTGAGAGTACGGACTCGGATTAAAATAGTCGGACATCGATCGGTGTTCAAGGAATTAGACTCGGGCTCAGATCAAATAACAGCCGTCAAGAGTTTGATTAAATGAGCTTCAAATGAGATTTATAATTCGAGATGGATTATCGAGTTCGTATTCGTGCCGAGAATTAAAAGTTTTAACAGGCTCCAAAATTGGCTGGTTCTCGCGATCGAATAACTTCGAATTCGGTGAATTGTGAATGGATAGTCTGGATAATCAGAGACATACGCGAGCGAGAAATAGAAATTTTCACTGAGCATCCGAGATTAGGATAAATCTCCTGATATAACACGAAACAGACACCTGGGGTGTCACATGTATGTGACACTCCCAAGTACACTTCTTCTAGTGACGAGGATTCCAATGATGATGTAGATTATAGTGATCTTTTTAAGGGCTTACATAGATCTAAAGTAGATAAAATTAATGAATTAATTGATGCTTTAAATGAGAAGGATAGATTGCTAGAAAAGCAAGAGGATTTGCTATATGAGGAACATGATAAATGTGTAGAAGTAGAAAAATCCCTTGCTTTAGCCATGAAGAAAAATGAGTTGATATGTTCTGAGTTATCTTCATGCCATGCTTCTATTTCTAGACTTGAGCGTACAAATGTTGATTTAAATGCTAGAATAGAAAAGTTGAATGTTGCTAGTTCATCTTTGGAGCATGTATCTATTTGCAATAGATGTAAGGATGTTGATATTGATGCTTTCATAGATCATGCATCTACAATTTTAAAGTTGAATGATGATATTGCTAAACTCCATGCTCAACTTAAAATTTGCAAAGATGTATGTGAGAAGATAAAATTTGCTAGGGATGACTACACCATTGGTAGACACCCTTCTATTAAGAATGGACTTGGTTTCCATGTGGGAACCAAGGATATAAAGAGCCATAAGCCCCCCAACTTCATTAAGGAGAAGGGGAAGGCGTCTATGGCTAGCAGTTCACATTCTTCACATGATAGAAAGAACCATGCTTATTTATATACTCATGTTAAGAATGTTTCTAATAATGTTCGTAATGTTCATCATGATAACCATGCTTATTTATATACTCATGTTAAGAATGTTTCTAATAATGTTCGTAATGTTCATCATGATGCTTGTTGTGATCATGCTATGCCTGATGTGCATCTTGATGCTATTTATTTTGCATATGCCATGACTGCATCTTCTAGTTCTTCACATGCTCATGGTAGATCAAGGCACCGTACTCATGTTGTTTCTCATGCGCCTAAGGATAGGAATGCATCTTATGGTCCCTCTATGCTATTTCGTACATTTTATGCTTCCTATGTATTATATTACAAGAATGATAGGGTTGTTGCTTCACATATGGGACCTAAATGCAAGAAGGGTAAGACTTGCATCTGGGTTCCAAAATCTTATGTAACTAACCTAACAGGACCCAACACTAGTTGGGTACCTAAACCCCAAGCCTAATTCCTTGCAGGTTTATGCATTTGGGGGCTCAAGCTGGATAATTGATAGCGGATACAAAAACCACATGATGGGGGAGAAGAAGATGTTCACTACCTACGTCAAGAATAAGGATTCCCACGACACGATCATATTTGGAGATGGGAACCAAGGCAAGGAGTGGTTAGGTAAGTGTCACACCCGGGTCTGGGGGCAAAACCGAATGCACAACATATGTGTGCCAGGATCCACTTTCCACACATATGTTGACGTCACAAGTGTAGTATATCAAAAGACAATGCAATAAAGGCATAATTAAAGAGAGTAGAGTAGTATTTATTACAACATCCAGACAATAGTATCTTAAACAATATCATCAGAGTAAATTGGAAATAACATGGGTAATCTCCCACAGGAAGATGACCGGCGCATCGTTAGACTCAGTATTCATCGAAATCTCCATCAAGGTCTTCTTTATCACCCTGTGATCAAAATATTAGCAAGGGTGAGCTCACTTATGGTCGGGGCTCAACAAGTGGGGGAACAATTAATGCAAGTTTAACAAGGTAAGGCTAAGTTTAAGCGGTAAGCATTTTAGTTGGTCAATATTTTATTAGCAACACATGTCTTACTAATAAGTGTGTATCCCAAGTATCCCAATTAAACAAAGGTATAAGAGTATATCAAAAACACTTAAGTGAAACCACTTAAGCAAACCATTGGCAGATCATCAGATCTCGATTTATTGTCCATCTTTAAGTTCAATTATCATGTGAGGGTCTAGGTTGCTCTTAACCGTGTGACAACTGATATATCGGTTTTACACTCTACAGAGGTGGTACAACTTTACCCACAAGATGCGTATCCCATCTAGCCTGGGTTGTACGGACCCTTAAACACTACCGAGGTGAATGGCTAGGGATCCACTATGAGGTTTTCACATAATACACTTAATACAAAGCAAACTGCTAAGGTTTCCAAGTCGGTGTGGAGGCCCTCTGGGCGAGGTACCTTAGCCAAGAATACGTCCCCATGTTAACATGAGCTGCCACCACTGTCGCTCCCCCTCTTGCCCATATTTCATGTAAGGTTGCTAGGTACTAAGCGCATTAAGCTAATTACCAAAGCCAGAGCCATGATAGCACTCGTGGTTGCACTGTTATCCTGGGTGGTCACTCCATGTTCCAATTAATATGAAATAATCTTGTTTAACATTGAGTTAACACCATAATACCAATTTCATTTCTGGAACATTAATATCAATAATGAGTGACATCAAAATTATCAAGTTGAGCAGTAGCACAAATTTGCAAAGCATAGTATTTTCCTAGGGTAATCAAGGAATACAGTTGGTAAATCTAGGAAATCCTTAATTAGGCAATTCCCATCAAATTATGCAATATATCCAAAAAGTAAACATTATTTTATGCATTAATTGGGTACAAATAGAATATGCAGAGGGAGAATCCACTTGCCTTGCTCGAAAGTGTCCTGTGGGTCGTCCTCGAACGAGTTTGGTTCGTCTACCCCATAGTCAACTTCTAGCATCGATTTGCGTATCGTACATACAAAAAGAATACATACGCCAAAATAAATAAACATACACCATCACAGGAGTAATCATTCACCATTACATACACATTCATGCATCACATAATTATCCTCATAAATATGTCTTAAAGTGTGAATACTTATTAATCTATTATGCTCATTAATGTGAGTCGATATTGGTGAAAATATGAGTAGGTGGCTATAACACTAGTTTTATCTAGTATAATATGTATTAACATTCTTTATGAAAAATAAATGCTAATTATTTTCTTTATTACTAATAATAAACTTATAATCTTTATTCCTTTTATTTCTTAATAGAATTTATGCGTATAGCTAAAAATGGTTTATTAATATTCTAAAAATTAATGTAAATCACTAATTGGAATTTTAATAGCATATTCATGGTTATTATGACATAAACAAGTATTTTACTAATTCTAATTAATTTAGTGCTATACTTATGAACACATATATTCTGACTAGTAAAAATCCATTTTCATGTGACCGAAAACATGTGGTCTAGTATTTTCTTCTACTTCTACGTGTCAAAAAGTTTACACTTAAAATACTACTATCAATTATCGTTCCATACACAAAAGCGAAGTTAAATTTGTAAACGTGTTCTAGTATGAAAATCACCAAGGTAGTGAATAGTGACAATATTCATTTTTAAAATTATAAAATCATACACATATCTGAAATATTGTTGCGGGGTTCAATTTTGGCTAGACGTATACATCAGAATCTCTTTTCAATAATCTCTAAACTGAAAATCCCGAAATTAATTAAATTTACAAACCAGGGACTAAATCGCAAATTTGCCTTCTTCTACCTTGGAGCTCTTGCTCAAGCGCAGGGAAATGGAGGTCGGCGAACAGGGGCTCGGTGGGTCGGTCGCGGCAAGGGAGCAGGGGCGCAGACAGGCGGTGAGGTCCGGCCAGGGCGCTGCGTGGACGGCGAGCTCGGACGGTGGAGCTCCGACGATGGCGTACGACGGCGCGGGCTCAGTCTATGGCGAGAGCAAGGAGAGCGAGAGAGAGATGGCGAGTTCGGGGAGGGAGAGAGAGAGGGAGATGGTAGATTTTATAGAGGGAGGAGAGGGAAGGGGAGAGGGCGCGGGGGAGAAGAAGAAACGGCCGGCCATGGCGGCTTCAATGGCATCAATGGCGTCGGTTTAATGGAGAGGGAGTGGGGGGAGAGATAAACGGCAACGGTTTTGGCTCCGGGGTAACGGTCGGGCGGTGCGGAAATCGGGGGGGAGGCGTGGCGACGGGTCCACAAGCGCGGCTGGGCGCGGTCGGCCGAGCTCACGCGCAGGGCGCGACGGCGCGCGGTGCTGCTCCCTGGCGGCTATGGCTGGGGAGAGGAAAAGAAGAGGAGGAAGAAGGGGGTTGGTGGGGCCCACCTACAAGTGAGAGAAGGGGAGGGGGAAGGTGGCCGGCTGACCGGTTGGGCCGAAGTGGGACAAATTGGCCGGTTAGGTTAGGGTTTCGAGTTTTTGTTTTTTCTTTTCTTTTCTATTTCAAAATATAAATAAATAAATTTCATAAATTCTAAAAATCATAATAATTATATCAAAATTATTTATAAACAAAATATTAATTTGTGAACCATTATTATTATTTTATTTTATTGGATTTTTATTAAGAAAGAAACTCCACTAAGCATCCAAAATCAAACATTTGGTGCCGGTTTGGTGTGCCGAAGGCTATCACGATTGATAATGTAACAATTTGATGCTGAAACATTTAAAACTTTTTGTGACCAAATTGGTACAAAGATACATTTTGCATATGTGAGGCATCCAGAATCTAATGGATTGGTAGAGCAAGCTAATAGAATCATCATCACAGGAATAATGAAGTCAATCTTCAATCTACCGAAATGAAAGTGGCCAGATGAATTGGTAAAAGTGGTATGGAATCATAATGCTGTTGTCTCAAGATCAACAGGGTTTACTCCGTTCAAGCTTTTATTTGGGTATGAAGCAATAACACCAGAAGAAGCAAGAACATGATCAATAAGGACTCTAGCTTCAGCAGAGGATGAAGATGCTTGCAAAATAACAAAAGAAGCTATAGAGGGAGTCAGACTTCAGGCCAAAACAATCAAGTGGTGAGACAGAAAAGTGAGATTAAAAAATATCAAGCCAGGACATTTGGTGCTTCGAAGAGTAGCCAACCCAGACACAGTGGGGAAGCTGCAACTTAAGTGGGAAGGTCCCTTCTTGGTAGTGTCCTCGTTAAGACCCTGTTGGGGGCCTTCGTCCTCCGAAGGTCCTCAAAAACATGATTTGACAATGTTTTCCAAGTGAATTATATGAACAGGTATTTTCGGATTCAGAATTATGGATATGGAGCACGACCAGGACGAAGGCTGAGCCAGACGAAGGTCGGGGGCAGCCGAAGCTGTACGCAGGGAAGCTTCGGCGCGATGGCACAAGGGGGAACCGACCTTAAGATGAAAAGACTTCGGGGTCCTCAATAGATTTCCACAAACCGTTAACAAATGTAATGGACATGGATGTAATTTTACGTGGGCTGCGTCCCGCGTCTATAAATAGATGAACAGTACTCCCGTACTGTTCACGCTAGCTTGTCATTCTGCTTTTGGCGTCACGTTCGTACTTTCCACCTTCTCTCAGGATCGAAGGTACATTTGTAATTTGGGATCATTTCTGTTTTTCCATGTTAATAAAATAGAAATGATTCTTTGGTGATGCTTATATCATATTTCATGCTTTATGTGAGTCCTTCGTCATTATTTGTTATGTTTACGAAGGTATGTTTTCCATGACCTTCGTCCGAGACTCATTATTTCCCAAGGGGATATAATGCTTCGAAGGACGAAGGACCCTAACACTTAACACTTTTTATGTTGCCTTGTTCTTAACTCTTAGAATTTGAGAACAAGTCCCCAACATTGGCGCCCACCTCCGGTGAACTCACTTCCACTTCGAGTCTTCGTGAACACCTTCGGAAGCTATAGACCTTCGCTATGGCGCCGAAGAAAGCTTCAGCGGCTGGGGCTGCAGCACTACAACCGCTGGACCACAATCAGGAGACCGTCTCTCTTCGGGAGGCCAGAAGCCAGAAGAGAAAAGCTGTTAGCCCGACGCTTGAGGAAGAAGAGCTGGACCAAGAAATCAGAGAGATGGAGATGCTACATCAACAAGTACAGAGGAAGAAGGAGAAGATGGCCCGCCTAGCTGAGTTGCAAAGGCGAATTGACGAAGCTTCTGAGGAAGTTCGCCATCTCACTCACGATGAGCAGAACAGAAGGCCTCATCAGAAAGACCTTCATCAGGAGGGCTTCGTCAACGAAGACGACTGGTATGATAATTTCCATCAGGGAAATTTTGTTTTTGATGATGCTTCTCCTCTATCTGCTGAGCTGCAGGCTACTCCTTGGCCTTCATCCTATAAGCCACCCCAGCTCCCCATGTTTGACGGCCACTCCGACCCGAAGCAATTCTTGATGAGCTACGAAGCAACAGTGTCTTCGTACGGGGGCAACGCTGCAGTCATGGCGAAGTCTTTCGTCATGGCTGTCAGGAATGTTGCTCAGACCTGGTATTCCTCCCTTCGGCCAGGAACAATCACTTCATGGCAGAAGCTGAAGGATATGTTACTGACCAGCTTTCAAGGATTTCAAACGAAGCCGGTTACAGCTCAAGCCCTCTTCCAGTGTATTCAGGATCACGAAGAATACCTTCAGGCTTATGTCCGAAGGTTCTTACGATTGAGGGCGCAGGCACCAACGGTGCCCAATGAAATCGTTGTCGAAGCCATGATCAAGGGGCTTCGTCCTGGACCTGCAGCTCAATACTTTGCTCGGAAGCCTCCTCAGACCTTGGAGAAATTGCTCCAAAAGATGGATGAGTACATTCGTGCCGACAATGACTTTCGCCAAAGAAGGGAGGAGGCCTTCAGATTTTCTGAGATGACCAGGGGCTTCGGAGGAAGATATTACCCGAGGCATGTCCGTTCCATTCACAGCACTCAGAATGATGATAAGGGGAGTCAGCAAAACAGGCCGCAGTGCTCCTCACAGGCTTCGGGGCAACAACAAACTTCCTTTCGGCCACCAGCTCCAAGAGGCAGAGGCGCCAGGGGCTTCGGCGGAAGATTCGGAGATCAGCCAAGGAGACTGTTTTGCCTATTCTGTGGAGAGGGCAAGGGCCACACCACTAGGACGTGCCATGTTACAATCCAGAAGCAAAAGGAACTAGCCGAAGCTGCATCTCAACAAGCTCAGTCGAAGCAGGTTTTGCATACTGCTTCATTTCATCCGCCTTATGTCCCACAATACATAGACAACCACCCTGCGGCTTCTGTAGCTTCGGCAAGTCAACCTCAAGCTTCCTGGCAGCAGCCTCCACCTCCACCTCCATTGCAGCAAGGTCAACAGCCAGAAGGGAGTCAATACGCTCCACAGCAGAGGGACTTCAGAGAACAGTCCGAAGCTCGCACAGTCAACAGCACTGTGCCAGAGTCGAAGCACATTTATTGACATATCCTACTTTTGATAGCAGTCTTTTCTATTCAGTTTTATTTTCTGTGAAGCAAAAGACATTGTTAGTTTCCATGTAATAATTTCGTTGTTTCCATGAGAAAAATTTATTTGATTCACAGGCCTAAGTTGCCGAAGCCTAAAATTTCTTCCGTTACCAAGAAGGACCTTCGGACTAAAAATCCTTCGGAGTAACAAAAAGTCGTTCTAAGGAACGCAGAGTAAGTTTATAAAGTCACAAAAAGTCGTTCCAAAAGGAGCGCAGCGTAAGTTTTCTGCTCAGAAGTCGTTCCTAAAGGAATGCAGAGCCTACAGCGAAAAGTCAACGCTGATACCGTCTAAGTAAAAGACGAAGAAGCTCCTAAGGGAGGCTTACAGCGAAAAGTCAACGCTGATGCCGTCTAAGTAAAAGACGAAGAAGCTCCAAAGACGTTCCTAAGGGAATGCAGAGCTTACGAATATATTTTATGTGTATCTTCGGAACAAATGTCACATGCATAACATAACATCATCACATCATTTTGCATAGCATAAGCATCATACATCATATCGCATTTGGCAAGAGAAGGGGACACTCTAAACCTTCGAAGGGATGCTTTGAAAAAGTAACATTGAAATTGTATAGCTTCGGAATACAGTTTCGGGGAATATTTTCACGAAGCATGGGCGAGCTTTATCAGATCAATATCAAAATTGCATAGCTTCGGAAAATAGCTTCGGAAAATGTTTTCACGAGGCATCGATGTCACTCATTAGAACAATTTTGACGAAGGCTATCTTCTTCACGACGCATGAAAAGAAGGGAAGGTGTTTTTTCGCCGAAGGCTCAAAAGTGGTATGTATTTAAAGTTTCATGCATCGTAAAGAATTCAATAATGAAAAGAGACTTGTATATTACATTCAAAACTACAAAGTGTTGCATAGATTACACTTTAAATGTTTTTTTTCCCTCAATACTGCTTCGGCGGCTTTATTCAGAAGTTGGTCAACGACCTTGTCCATGATAGTTTCGGCCATCTGATTAATTTCTTCATCCCCTTTTGTGTGGGGAGATCGTCCAACAGCTTCTGAGCGTAGAGAACACTTCTTCAGTACTTTTGCAAATCGCGAGCAAAGTTTAAAATGAAAATTACAGCGCAACAAGAACGACTAGTTGGTACCTAACTGTCCTTCGGGCTCCCTACTCTTTTCGGCAGTCTCTGCCACTTTCCTAGCTTCGTGGATGCCTTTTTCGCTCCTTTCGATAATTTCTTGTGCCATTCCTCGGCCGCCGTTGTTCCAGATATCAGTAAAAAATTTGCCAGCAACCACGCTTGCTTCGGCCGAGGGATCCTTGATATCTTCGGAGCATAAGGTAGCTTCGGACTGAGCTAAAAGTTTTACGTGCCCGCAACCCTTCTTCTCTAACACAGAAGTAATTCCTCTAGCGCCTGAAAAAGCGCATATGTCGCCGCGGCTGTTTAGAATTTCTTCGAAGGCCTCTGCTTCGTGGCTAATCCATTCCAGCGGACCTTCGGGATTGCCTCGAGAAAAATTCTCTTCGCTGGAAAAGGCGCCGACGCTAGCAAAGCTGTTTTTAATTTTATTCACGCATTCCATAGATTTAACATAGCATTTCCTCTGCGATGTGCGAAGCTCCTTAACTCTTGATTCCAATTTGTTGACCATAAAATCGCTAAGTTCACGATTCGTTTCCTCAAGCGCGCGCTCCTCTTTCGCTCTAGCCAGTTGTTTCCGAAGATCTTCAATCTCGCGTTTTTGAGCTTCGGATTGGGCCTTTGAAGCGGCCTCGTCTTTTTTCACTTTATCCACCAATGTAAGCAGAATTTTATCTTTTTCCAAAGCTTCATTTCTCAGCTTGATAACTTCGGAGCGTAAATTATTAAACGCAATTTCATAACTTTCATCTTCGGCGCTCTTCTGCGCTCTTAGCGCGTTGCTTAGGATCAGGCCCTATACGAAAAAGAATTCAAATAAGGAAAAAAGAATGATGTGCGTAAAAATAATGGGGGGGTTTTTTCAAGCGTTTAATTCCGGTACCTTCAAGCTGTTGTACGCAAGGCTGTCTGCGAGATCCTCTTTCGTCATGGCGCTTAGTCCAACTTCGAGCTTCGGGAAGCCTATGCCCCTGGCCATTTCTCGACAGACAGATAGTTCCTTATTATCCGGTAGGCAGTATAAAAAATCATCTTCATTTGTCCCATTGAATATTATTGCCCCCTTTGGATATTTTAGCTCCTTCGCATAATGATTAGCTTCATGAATTTCTCCGTCAGATAGCTTTTTCCCCGAAGCATGTCGTATAATGTAATCACACATGCTGGCAGGCGCTTCGGGGATGGCAGTGTCAGTCTCTTCAATTAAAATTGGTTCTGGTATTTTTATCGCTTCGGTTTCCAAAGTTTCTTCCCTGAAGGGCTCTGAAGGCCCAGCTTCAGCTTCAGTTTGTTGTGTCGGAGCTTCAGAGGAAGCTTCAGCAATTTCAACACTCTTTTTTGGAGTTGTGCTTGAAGACTTAATTGTCTCCAAGACATCTAGTACATTTACCATTCTTTTCCTTTTTGGGGTCACCATTGGAGCCTTTTGGATTTTTGCTGCTTCAATATTTATTGCAGGACTTAAAGTTTCTGAGGTTTTTTCCTTAGTCAGATTTTTCGCTTCTTCCATTTTTTCTGTCGATGGTGCTTCGGCCATCTCTGCAATTTCTGGCAATAAGAGTGGCTGTTCAGCTTCAGCGGCCGAAGGAGTTCCTCCAGTATACTCAGGCACCGAAGCTGGTTCAATATGGCGTGGTCGGTGTGTGAAGACCTTCAACCTTTTTCCTTTTGGGTCTAGCTCGCTAGGAGCAGTTCCAGCTTCTTCTTTTTCAGATGTTATGTTTTTCCTTTTTTGCCTTCGGACGGGATAACAATAATCAGGGTAGAAGAACCCGATTGCATCAAACACTCGATTCAATCTCTTCTTTTTTCGGCCTCCGAAGGCTGCTGACAGTGCAGTATTTTCAGCCTTCGAGAATGCCCCAAGTAATTCATCACTTAATGTTTCAATGCTTTTCAGCCAGTCATCATCAGGTTCAATAAATTTATCTGCATATTTGAATGTGTATTTTAATCTGACTAGTCCGCCTTCGTCGGACTCTTTGATGGTTTCTTTCGGCATTTCCCACTTTTCCGCAAGTGGCCATATCCTGAAGGCAATGTGCTCCTGGACCAAGTCCCTTGTCCCAATGAAGGAGCAGACTGCGCCGAAGGCTCTTTGGCATTCTTCGGCTGCCTCATCCATTTCAACCTTCGGCCTTCGAAGTCCGAAGCGTTGCCAAATTGGGTACATAATGATACTTTTGACATTATTTTGCGCTGTTAGATCATTTTTCACATAAAACCATTCAGACATCCAGGCTCCGGGCCACCTCTTCCGAAAGGTTGGCACAGGGTAGCTTGACCCGGAGCGGGCGCCGAAGCTGTAGCACCCAAAGTTGTTGTGGTATTGCTCCTTTCCCCAGGGCTTCGTCTCGTACAATAACTCGTGTATGTTGCAGAAGCTTTTAGCGTTTGGTTCCAAACCTTGGCTTCTCGCAGCCCAGACAAAAATCCCCATTCTTATAATAGCTTCGGGAGTGAGTTGATGAAGGTAGATTTGGAATGTTTTCAGTACCTCAACAACAAAATTGCTCAGGGGGAATCGAAGCCCAGCCTTGAGGAGGCTTCGGAAAATCACAACTTCATCTTCTTCAGGGGTGGGAGAAGTCTTTTCCCCGGCATCAGCTCTCACAATAGATATGTCTCGGAAGTATCGCCCCCTCATATTATCAATGTGACTCTGCTTGATGGTTGTTTTCCCAAAAACTGAGTGACTTGGTCGCCACGGTCGATCTTCGGCCTCTTCCCCATCACTTTCCACATCATAGCTGTCGCTGTCATCAGTATCTTCGGACAAACCTTCAAGAATCTCCTTCGTGATTTTCTCTGTATTAGTCTCTGCCATCGCTATCAGGAACCCCAGATTCTTCTCCTCCTCGAGACTCAGCTTCGTCTCAGCAGGGATCTTCTTGTCTTCAGACATCTTCGGAAACACTAAAAATTTGTTCCCGAGGCCGAAGCTTCGAAATCAAAAAGGCCAGCAAATCTCAATGAGCAAGAGCTAAAAATTTTTAGTGGGCCGAAGCAAAAGGCAGGCGTGTGTACCAAATGAATTCACGATGTGTTCTTATTTATACGCCTAGGGCGTTAAAAGTTAAAAGGCCCCGCTTGTCAGTGAATGTTGCTATTCTAGCAAAGGGAAGGTGTTTTTTCGGACCTTCGGCTCAAGGCCTTCGTCCATATCGCAATCTGAATTTATTATTTACAAATTAATATTGCGAGGGGCTACTGTTGGGGGCCTTCGTCCTCCGAAGGTCCTCAAAAACATGATTTGACAATGTTTTCCAAGTGAATTATATGAACAGGTATTTTCGGATTCAGAATTATGGATATGGAGCACGACCAGGACGAAGGCTGAGCCAGACGAAGGTCGGGGGCAGCCGAAGCTGTACGCAGGGAAGCTTCGGCGCGATGGCACAAGGGGGAACCGACCTTAAGATGAAAAGACTTCGGGGTCCTCAATAGATTTCCACAAACCGTTAACAAATGTAATGGACATGGATGTAATTTTACGTGGGCTGCGTCCCGCGTCTATAAATAGATGAACAGTACTCCCGTACTGTTCACGCTAGCTTGTCATTCTGCTTTTGGCGTCACGTTCGTACTTTCCACCTTCTCTCAGGATCGAAGGTACATTTGTAATTTGGGATCATTTCTGTTTTTCCATGTTAATAAAATAGAAATGATTCTTTGGTGATGCTTATATCATATTTCATGCTTTATGTGAGTCCTTCGTCATTATTTGTTATGTTTACGAAGGTATGTTTTCCATGACCTTCGTCCGAGACTCATTATTTCCCAAGGGGATATAATGCTTCGAAGGACGAAGGACCCTAACACTTAACACTTTTTATGTTGCCTTGTTCTTAACTCTTAGAATTTGAGAACAAGTCCCCAACAGACCCCGTTCATACAAGCCGAAGGACATGGATGGGAATGACGTTCCAAGATCTTGGAATGCAGATGAGCTTCAGAGATATTACGTATAAACTGTGTAATCTTCTTTCTTTCCCATATGGCACCCTTTTACTTTCAAGAGGGGAGAAAGGTTTTTAATGGGGCCTTAGGTTGTAATTCTTCATTTTTTTCTTGCGCGGTTCTGTGCAATACAAGGGCCATCTTCCCCCACATGTAAATGTAAAGATCTGAGATTACACCATCGAGTGTAAAAGAGTATGAAGAAGCTCGAAACTCGTCCCTAAGGGGATGCAGAGCTAAAAATGCCACTTAAGTCAAAGGTGAAGAAGCTCCAAAGTCGTTCCTAAGGGGATGCAGAGCTTAGCTCCGAAGTCGTTCCTAAGGAGATGCAGAGCTAAAATACCACCTAATTCAAAGGTGAAGAAGCTCCAAAGTCGTTCCTATGGGAATGCAGAGCTTAGCTCCAAAGTCGTTTCTAAGGGGATGCAGAGCTGAAATACCACCTAAGTAAAAGGTGACGAGACTCTAAAGTCGTTCCTAAGGGGATGTAGAGTCCGAGTGTATATCTGTGTGATTTTTTTATCTTCAGCATACATTTGCATACTTCATCACATCATCTTCTGCATTCATATAAACATGCATTAGACATATGTAGCTTCATCGCATCATGTCATCTCACATAAAGCATTAGCAGAGAAACAAAAAAAGAGAGAATGTTTCTGCTTTCAATGTGAAAATGCTTTGTTGTGAGTGAAGATGCTTTGTTATAAACGAAGATGTTTAACCGGAAAAGAAGGGAGAACGCTTCGTATGTACGAGGGGGCCATCTTTTTTAATTTTGGTCCAAAGGTATTTCGATGTGAATGAAAAGAAGGGAAGGTGTTTTTCGCCTTCGGCTCAAAAAGCTGGGAGCATCGGTTCCGTCCACAGCAAAGCAGACAATAGTGAGATAAAAGGTAAAGCAACTTTACGAGGTATTCATAGATATTTACAAAAATTTTCACATTCAATCACAACTTTTTGTTGAATACAATGTATTTCTTGTACAAAGAAGCCTTAGAAGTGTTTTTAGTCATTAGCGCAAGAAAGAAAAGCTTCTGAAGCTTTCTTTAGATCTTCAGGGTAAGCTTCGGCTCATTAGTCTTCGCCAACATCGCCCTAAAAACAACAAGGCAAAGGTATTGAGGAACGTAATAAGGAAAAATCTAAAGTAAAAACATGAAGGTAAAGAAATTCGCCATACTTTGTTAAGTAAAGCTCAAGCTTTGTCTCCAGCAATCTCTCGGCCGCCCTTAGCCCATATTTGAGTAATGAATCTGTTACTATGCTTCTGGCTTCGGCTGGAATATTAACTAGGTCAGACGGTGAGAGGCTAAAGTTGGGCCTATTAACAGTTCTTATATGATTGCACCTAGCCTTGACAAAAGTAGCAGCCGTGCCACGAGAAGCCACTAGCGCACAAAAATCACCATGGCTTGTTATAACTTCGTCGAGAACATCAACCTCTTTCTCAATACATCCAAGAGCTCCGGGGATCTCTTCAGTAGAAATATTAACTTCTTTGGACATGGCTCCAATAGAATTGAAGATACTCTTTAGCTGAGCGATGCATTCAGTAGCAAAGCTAAAACATTTATTCCGAAGAGTTTTGACTGTTTCGCTTAGTTTAAGATTCTTTTCAGCTTCTGCCTTGATTGTCGCGTTTAAAGCTTCGGTTTCATGGCTAAACCGATTTGAGTTCTCTTCCAAAAGTGTTCGAGCTTCTTTCAGCTCTTTGCTTAATTTTTCATTCTGAGATCGAACTTCGGCAAGAGAACCTTCGGCCGAATGGAGTAGGCTGTCATTTTCCTTCAATGAAGTTTCAAGTTCATCAATCCTTTTTTACAAGCCATGGATAACAAATTCATTCTTTTTGTCTTTGTCGTCCTGTTGCATTTTTAGGGCCTTGCTCAGCAGTAGGCTCTGAAAGATGAATTAAATTAAATCTCCATTACTGGAATGCTTAAATCGCATGGCGAAAGAAAAGTAGTAGAGGAGTTTTATCTTAAAATTTGAGTAGAACAAGCTGCCAATAACATGTTGTCTTTTGTAGCAGCTAATGTCTAGCTTCGAGAATCCGATGCTCTTTGATAATGTGCTTACAATTTTTGCCCCAGCGCGATCGCGAATACATCCTAAAATCTCTTCGTCGACGCTGCCAAAGAGCATGAATCCGGGCTGATAGCCGCCATAAATAGCAAATTCCTTCAGTTCCGATATATCCTCTACAGAAAGTTGTTGGCCACCCAGGTGTCGAAGATCGAAGCTTCTATCTTCCAAAGAGGCTTCCTCAGTTCTCTTTCCCTTTGGCGTAGAAGTCTCTATAGCAACTGCCCCCTCCATATTTTTCCTAGGTACAACATTTGCAATAAGTCTATTGATTTCTAACATAGTTGTACCAAGGGGACCGCCACTATTCTCAGCTTGTTGGGGACCTTCGTCAGTTATAGCAGGAGTAATTTCATTTTGAATCACTGGAGGAGGGGTGTCAAGGATGGCCCTCATCACATTCATCATTCGATGCTTCTTCTGAATGTTCCCTCTGCTAGGCGCCGAAGGGTCTTTACCCGCCTCTGCATCGGCACTTCCCTCAACAATTTTCTTTTGTGGCTGTAACAAGCTTGTTAGATCGGATCCTAGAGGACTCAGCATTGGGAAAGGTAAGGGTGCAGTCATTACCTCAAAAAATTATGTTACCCCAACCGAAGTTGCCGAAGGGGTCTTCTCTAAATGCTTCGGTGGAGAAGGTCCCTCTTCATCTCCGTGCTCGGAACTTGTAACCTTTCTTTTCTTTGGTGCCGAAGGTTTTTATGCCAGCTTCGGTTTCTTTGTTAATTTCTTATTCTTGCCTACTTCAACTGACCTCTATGCTTGCCTTGTTAACACACTCACAACCCTTTTTCTCTTCAATCCCCTAGTTTCATTGTCAAGCCTTTCATAATCAGGGTACTCGAAGCCTAGGGCATCCATCACCCGATTTAGTATCCGCTTCTCCCGTGTGCTGAAGGTGGCTCTCATTAGTTGATCTTCCTTCTTCGTATAATTTCCAAGGATTTCATTGCACATCTTCTCTTCGTCATCCAGAAGCCTTCGTGATTTTTGTGGATCGAGCTCAGGGGCTACTGTTGGGGGCCTTCCTTTTCCAAAGGTCCTCAAAAACACAACTAACCTTTTGTTTCTAGTATATTATTAAATATTATAGGAGCTTCGTCATGAGAAGAGCTTCGTGACAAGTATCTTTTTCCCGCCAAAGATACTTGAGATGAAGACATTGTCCGAAAACGATAACAACGAATGCCGAAGCCACAACTGAAGGATGACAGCTTCGGCTTAAGATGGCAACAAAGGTCAAGCATAAAGCCGAGCTAAAGAGGAAAAGACTAGTCAATCCCTGATGATTTATGTTATGATTATATGTACATATTAAGGTCATAAATGTATTTTCAACCGGGCTGCGTCCTGTGCCTATAAATAGGTGAACAGTACCCCCGTACTGTTCACGTTGGATTGTAATCACTCTCACGTCAGCACCTTCGAACAAGTCGAAGGTACCAATGTAATGTAAATCCTATTAATATTCATATGTTATCATGAAATAAATATATGAATCGGTATATGAATGAATTATGTTTACGATCTCTATGAATTATTATTCTTGCGAATGAAGAAGGTGCATCCTTCACGACCTTCGTCTGAAGACCATTATATCCGAAAAGAGATGATGCTTCGGAGGACGAAGGTCCCTAATTTTTAACAATTGTGTTGCCTTGTTCTTGATTCACAACATTTGAGAACAAGAGAACAACACAAGCCAACAAGGAAAAGGGGGCCAAACGCATCTGGGTGCCAAAGGAGATTATCTCAGTCATGAAAAGCACCAAGAAAGTTTGGGTCCCGAGAGGGAAGTGAGAAGTCCAAAGGACTTCGAGGAATTTGGAGACTTGGCAAATTAGGATGTATATTATGGGATGCATCACATCTGATCAAGAATATTGCCAAGTGGGTTAGTGAACACTTTGGACCCAAATTCCCCACCCATGATTAAGGTAACTAGAATTTATTGCATTTCCTTGTTTTTAGATATGCGTATCTAATTTCTTTTGGTATCTAGTTTACCTTTCATGCCTAGTATTGCTTTTAGTATCCTTTTTTACTAATATTAGTTTTTCAATTGGTATTACTTATTGCATTTATGCTAGGCGTATCATATGGTAGGAATGCTCGGTTTGAACTCATACTTGTTGAGCAAACCTACATGGTTTAAATTGTGTAATAAAGCACGACACATAGCTTAATTAAAGTTCATAGACAGATGACACTATTGCATGTTCCTAATGTTATATCTTTCAATTGGTGTCAATTTGAATTATATGTGCCAAAGTACGGATTATAGAAGATTTGCCCCTCTTGATCTCAAAATCAAAGTGCATGCCTTCTACAAGTATTCAAAACTTGTATGCTCACCTTTAGGGGGAGATTACTCTATAATACTAACACTACTTTTGAAGCCTACTATGGTGTAGTAGTCTCATTGAAGGAAAATGGAGTCCTTAGAGAAATACAATATGCTTCCACTACAAGAATGCCATCATTCGAACATTTCGATTAGTATCATCTTTCGATTGGCATCATTTACATGTCTTCTCCAAAGTTTGAATATACTATGTACTTTTCATCTTATGCCCCCATGTTGCCATAAGTGCATATGTTGTTAAATGCTTCTTTTGATATCACTAGAATATCTTCTATCATTTACCTATGCATAGTTTTAGGGGGAGTTAGTCTATACTATCATGTCTTGTTTCCTCTTATATTCATGTGCCTTTTTCTTTATAGAGGGTCTCCGATAGAGGGAGTATGTCTTTTTTCCATAAAAAGGGGGAGAATACTTTACAAAAGTGTTGGGGGCCTTCGTCTTCCGAAGGTTCTCAAAAACATGATTAACAATGTTTCCCAAGTGTAATATATGTACAGGAATCTTCGGACTCGAAATGAAGTTGAACATGATAGGAAAAGCGTGATCAAGACGAAGGTTGAACCAGTCTCGAAGCTACGCGCAAGGAAGCTTCGGCTCAGCAGCAGAAAAAGGAACCGACTTAAAGAGGAAAAGGCTATCTAGTCCTCGATAGATTGTCCTTAAGTCAATAGTAAACACGAAGGGCATGAATGTAATTTCATACAGGCTGCGCCCTGTGCCTATAAATAGATGAACAATATCCACGTACTGTTCACGCTGACTTGTACTCGCTCATGCGTCACGCTTGGACTTTTGCCTTCTGTCAAGCCGAAGGTACAAATGTAATTCAATATTGTTCATGTTCATTTATGATGACATAATAGAAATATACAAATATATGAATAATGTCATATGATTATTCATGTTGACTCTCATATTTTATATGTTTCTTCTTTCATTAACATATACTACGATGATGAAGGTACGTCCTTCATGACCTTTGTCTGAAGATCATTATATCCTAAAGGAGATAATGCTTCGAAGGACGAAGGGCATTAACCATTAACATTTTGTGTTGCCTTGTTCTTAACTCATAGCATTTGAGAACAAGTCCCCAACATTGGCGCCCACCTCCGGTGTACTCACTTCCATAATCTTCTGCAAAGCATCAACCTTCGTCATGCCGCCGAAGAAGACAACAGCGCCAGGGGCTGCATTATAGCCATTAGACACAAACCAAAAGACTCTCTCTCTCCCTCTCCGAGAGGCCAGAAGCCAAAAGATAAAGGCCACCAGTCCAACACTTCAGGAGCAGGAGTTGGACCAAGTGATCAGGGGCCTAGAAATCATTCACTAGCAGGTGCAAAGGAAAAAGGAGAAGATGGCTCGGCTGGCCGACCTTTAGAAGAAGATCGACGAAGCTGTTGAGGAATTGCGTCATCTTACTCAAGATGATCATGACCGAAGGCCCCAACACAGGGAGCTTCGCCAAGAGGGCTCATTCAACGAAGATGAATGGTACGACGATTTTAATCATTGTAGCTTTACTTTTGATGATGCTTCTCCCCTGGCAACAGAATTGCAGGCTATCCCATGGCCATAATCCTACAAGCCACCTTAGCTACCCATGTACGATGGGCACTCGGACCCAAAGCAATTCTTGATGAGCTATGAGGCAACAATATCCTCATATGGAGGCAACACAACTGTGATGGCAAAGTCCTTCATCATGGCAGTCCGAAATGTGGCCCAGACATGGTACTCTTCTCTCCGGTTAGGGACAGTCACGTCATGGCAGAAGCTCAAGGACATGCTGGTTACCAGTTTCAAGGCTTTCAGACGAAGCCAGTCATAGCTCAGGCCTTGTTCCAGTGCACACAAGACCATGAGGAATACCTTCAGGCGTATGTCCGAAGGTTCTTGCGACTGAGAGCATAAGTGCCCATAGTGCCCAATGAAATCGTCATTGAGGCCATGATCAAGGGTCTTCAGCCAGGGCCTATGACCCAATACTTCGCCAGGAAACCTCCCCAAACTCTGGAGAAGCTGCTTCAGAAAATGGATGAGTACATCCGGGCTGATAATGACTTCCGACAAAGAAGGGAGGAAGCTTATAGATTTTCTGAGATGACTAGGGGCTTCAGAGGAAGAATCCACCCTAGGCATGTCAGATCAATCCACAGCTCTAGTCAGAATGATGACAAAGGAAGCCAGCTTCAGAGGCCACATCACACCTCACAGTCTTCAGGACAGCAGCAAAGCTCCTTCAGGCCACCAGCTCCAAGGGGCAGAGGCGACAGGGGCTTCAGAGGAAGATATGGGGATCAGCCCAGAAAAATCTATTGCTTATTCTGTAGTGAGGACAAGGGCCACACTACAAGAACGTGCTAGATCACTATTCTGAAGCAAAAAGAGATTGTCGAAGCAGAAGCTCGGAGAATCAGCCGAACTAGGTTTTACATACTGCTTCGTGCCACTCTCCTTACATACCAGAATATGTGGGCAACCAACCTGCAGCATCTGTTGCTTCGGCAAGCCATTCACAAGCTTCTTGGCCTTAGCTCCCACTGCCATCACCACTGCAACCTACTTATTCCCGAAGCCAGCAGCTAGAAGGGCTCCTGTTGGGGACTTGTTCTCAAATGCTAAGAGTTAAGAACAAGGCAACATAAAAAATATTAAATGTTAAAGTCCTTCGTCCTTCGAAGCATTATCTCCCTTCGGATATAATGAATTCCGGACGAAGGTTATGAAGGACAAACCTTCATAAGCACAATAAATGATGAAGAAGGATTCATATGCAAGATATGAAAAATAACATAAACACTTTAAACATCATTATCAACTTATTTTTATTTGCGTTACTGTATCAGCAATAACAAATTATAAATGTACCATCGGCTCGAAGGAAAGCAGGGGTACAAGCGTGACGCAAAAGCAAATGCCAAATCAGCATGAACAGTACGGGAGCACTGTTCATCTATTTATAGGTACGGGACGCAGCCCATGTAAAATTACACCCATGCCCTTTACATTTGCTAATAACTCTATAGCAATCCATCGGGGTCTAAATAGCCTTTTCCCTTTTAAGTCGGTTTCTTTTTCTGCTGTCACGCCGAAGCTCCCCTGCGTATAGCTTCGGCTCTGCGCCATCCTTCATATTCTTTGTGCATCTTCACGCTGTGGTTTTGATCTAAGTCCGAAGGTACCTGTTTACGCATTATACTCCAGAGACATTGTTAAATCATGTTTTTGAGGACCTTCAGAAGCCGAAGGCTCCCAACAGTAGCCCCTCGCAATACTAATTTGTTAGAGTGATAAATTCAGATTGCGACATGGACGAAGGCCTTAAGCCGAAGGTCCAAAAAAACACCTTCCCTTTGCTAGAATAGCAACAGTCATTGACAAGCGGGACCCTCCAGTTTTCAACGCACTAGGCGTATAAATAAGAGCTCACCACGAGTTCATTTGGCACGCTTTCTTGCCATCTGCTCTTGCTCACCCAACTTTTAGCCCTTGCGCACCAACACTTGCTTGGCTTTTTAAATTTTTAAGCTTCGGTTTCGAGAGCACTTTCTCAGCATTTTCGAAGATGTCTGAAGATAAGAAAGCTGTCGCTGAATCAAAACTGAGCCTTTCTGAGGAGATGAATCTCGGCTTTCTTGAATCAATAGCAAAGACAAATATAGAGAAGATTACTAGAGAGATTTTAGAGGGTTTTCTGAAGACACTGGTAACAGTGACAGCTATGATGTGGAAAGTGGTGGTGAAGATTCTGAAGATCGACCTTGGCGACCAAGCCAGGCAGTTTTTGGAAAATCAAGCATTAAACAAAGCCATCTTGTCAATATGAGGGGTAGATATTTTCGAGATTTATCTATTGTGAGGGCTGACGAAGGAGAGAAAACTTGTCCGACTCCCGAGGAGAATGAAGTCGTGATATTCCGAAGTTTCTTCAAGGCTGGACTTCGGTTTCCTTTGAGCAGTTTCGTGGTAGAAGTTTTGAAGATATTTGAAATCTGCCTTCATCAAATTACTCCCGAAGCAATCATAAGGATGGGAATCTTCGTATGGGCCGTGAAGAGCCAAGGTTTGGAGCCAAATGCAAAAAGTTTCTGCAGTATGCATGAGTTATTATATGAGACGAAACCATGGGGTAAAGAGCAATATCATAACAATTTTGGCTGTTATAGCTTCGGTGCCCGCTCTGGTTCAAGCTGTCCCGTGCCAACTTTTCGAAAGAGATGGCCCGGGGACTGGATGAAGGAATGGTTCTATGTGAAAAACGACTTAAAGACATGAGAAGATATTAAAGATATCATCATGCGCCCCATCTGGCAGCGTTTTGGCCTTCGGAAACCGAAGGTGGATATTGACGAAGCAGCCGAAGAATGTCGGAGAGCCTTCGGTGTAGTTTGCTCTTTCATCGGGACAAGGGGTTTGATCCAGGAACACATTGCCTTCTGAGTATGGCCACTTGTAGAAAAGTGGGAAATGCCAAAGGAAACCATCAGCAAACCTGACGAAGGTGGACTAGTTAGGTTAAAATATACCTTCAGATATGGAGATAAGTTTGTCGAGCCAGATGATGACTGGCTGAAATGTATTGAGGCCACAAGCGATGAAGTGCTTGGACCATACTCGAAGGCAGAAGATACTGCACTGTCCGCGGCCTTCGGAGGCCGGAAGAAGAAAAGACTCAACCGAATATTTGATGCCATTGGGTTCGTCTATCCTGACTACCGTTACCCAACACGGGGTCAAAAAAGGAAAGATACGGCTTCTGTGAAGGAAGTTGCTTCAGCCGCTCCTAGTGAGCCAGCGCCGAAGAGGAAAAAGATGAAGGTTCTTACGCACCGGCCACGCTATATTGAACCGGCCACAGTGCCTGAGTTTGTCGGTGAGACCTCTTCGGCCACTGAAGCCAAGGAGCCGACTCCCCTGTCGAATATTGAAGAGCCGACCAAAATGCCAGAGATGGAAAAAATAGAAGAACCGAGGGCTGAAGAGACAAAGACATCAGCAATTTTAAGTCCTTCAGCAAGAGTTGAGGTGCCAATGCCGAGGGCACAAAAAGACCTTACAATAACCCCCAAGAGGAAAAGAATGGTTAACGTGCTAGATGTACTGGAAACAATAAAATCTTCATGCTCTACTTCGAAGATAGCTGCCGAAGTTCCAGAGACACAAACTGAGGCCGAAGCTACCAAAAGTCAAGCGGAAACTGAAACTGGGCTTTCAGAGCCTACCGAGAGGGAATTCTTGGAAATTGAAAAAGAAATGGAAAAAGAATCTGCAGAAGAAACTTTATCTGAGAAAATCGCCACACCTATTCCCGAAGCATCTTCTGAAGCTTCTGACTATGTATTACGTCATGCTTCGGGTAAAAATCTGAGCGAAAAAGAAAAAAAGAGAAGCTCAATTCTATGCGCAAAAATTGAAATATCCAAAAGGGGCGCTGATATTCAACGGTAGCGGAGAAGAAGACTTCTTGTATTGTCTCCCTGACAGCAAGGAGATTTCTGTGTATCGGGAGATGAGCAAGAGCTTTGGATTCCCAACATTAGAAGACAGGCTCTCGGTGTTGTCAAAAAACGAGCTGGCCGACAGCTTAGCATACAATAGTTTAAAGGTGAAAAAATGAAATCTTTGTATTATTCCTTAAAACCAAAATTTTTCATTTGCTTAAACTTATTAACGCATTTTTTGCAGGGCCTTATACTTAGCAATGCCCTCAGGGCACAAAAAGATGTCGAAGACGAAGGGTGTACCATAGCCTTGAGCAACCTTTGTTCCAAAGTAATTGAACTAAGGAACGAAGGTCTCGAAAAATATAAAATATTACATTCGTTGGTGAATAAAATAAAAGAAGATGAAGCTGCTTTCAAAGCTCAAGCTGAGGCTCAGAAGCGCGAAATTGAGGATCTTCGGAAACAGCTAGCCAGAGCTAAAGAAGAATGCACAGTTGAAGAAGCAAAACGAGAAATTAGTGAACAATGGGCAAATCATTTAGAAAAAAACGTTGAAGAGCTTCGTGCATCCAAGAAAAGGTGTTATGAAAAATCTATAGAATGTGTTAAGAAAATAAGAACCAGCTTCGCTAGCGTTGGCGCGTTCTCAAGTGAAGAAAATTTCATAAGGGGCGACCCCGAGGGCCCAATTGGATGGATCGGCCATGAAGCTGAAGCTTTTGAAGAAGTTTTGAATGGCCGCGGAGACATATGTGCCTTCTCGGGTGCTAGGGGGATTGCCACTATTTTGGAGAAAAAAGGTTGTGATCACGTGAAATCCTTGGCACAAACCGAAGCCGACTTATCTTCTGAAGACATAAAAGACCCTTCGGCCGAGGCAAGTTTGGTTGGTGGAAAAATTTCACCAACATCTGGGAAAATGGTGGCCGAGAGATGGCTCAAGAAATTATACGGAGAAGTGAAAAAGGTATTCATGACGCTAGAAAAGTAGCAGAGGCCACTGAGAAAAGTGCGGATCTCGAAGGGCGAATAGGTATTAACTACTAGTTTTTGGCTTTTTGTTGTAACTTTTTGATTTCGAACTTGTTTACACTTTGTAACATAGCCGCACTTTCTCCTCCCTCAGAGCCCGCCGAGCCATTAGCGGACCCCAACGTAAAGGGGGATGAAGAGATTAGAAAAATGGCCGAAGCTATCATGGACAAAGTTGTTGATCAACTACTGAACGAAGATGCAGAAGTAGTTCTAAGGCAAGATTAGATGTTATTGTAAAAACATTTGGAATGTAATATTTGTTGAACAATATGTGTAATATTTTGTACCTTTGAATGTAATATATAAGCTATTTATGGTTCAATTCTTTACGATGCATGAAACTTTACATACATACCGTTTTTGAGCCTTCGGCGAAAAAACACCTTCCTTTCTTTTCATGCTTCGTAAATAATATCCGTATTTTCATAAAAACATCCAATCTTCATAAAATCAGTAACCAATAGATCTTTTCATTTAAGAGTTTGATGAAGGTATGCTTCTTCAATAATTATTTTTGTGCCTTGGCACTGTTTCTTCGAAACAATCTCCGAATATCAACATTGAACCCCCCTTCTTGCGTCATTGATGCAGTATGATGTATGATGTTATGCTATGCAAATGATGTGATGATGTGATGTTATGCAAAATGATATTTGCCGAAGATCGACGTTTATTTTTCACTGTAAGCCTCCCTTAGGAGCTTCTTCGCCTTTTACTTCAGCGGAATCATCGTTTATTTTTCGCTGTAAGCCTCCCTTAGGAGCTTCTTCGCCTTTTACTTCAGCGGAATCAGCGTTTATTTTTCGCTGTAAGCTCTGCATTCCCTTCGGAACGACTTTTGAGCAGAAAACTTACGCTGCGCTCCCTTAGGAACGACTTTTTGTTATTTCGGAGGTTCTCCCTGTAACCATAAGTTCTTATGCTTCGACAACTTTTTGGACTCCGTTATTCTGTGGAGAAAGTATATTTGTACTATGGCAAAGGCGAAGCTATTACAAGAAATTGAAAACAACAAAAAACACTTAGGCTTTCAATAAATTTTCCTTATTAAAAAGAAAATGATACTGAATGCAAAAACTGCTGCCGAGGTAGGATATTTGTTAGTAAATATGCTTCGATTCTGGCACAGTACTATTGACTGTGCGATCTTCGGACTCTTCTCTGAAGTCTCGTTGGTGTTGAGTATGCTGACTCCCTTCTGGCTGCTGGCCTCGTTGCATTGGTGGTGGAGGTGGAGGCTGTTGCCAAGATGCCTGAGATTGACTTGCCGAAGCAACATAAGCTGCAGGGTGGTTGCCCACATACTCTGGGATATAAGGCGAGTGGTACGAAGCAGTATGCATAACTTGCTTCGTCTGGGTCTGTTGGGCTGCAACTTCTGCTATTTCCTTTTGTTTCTGGATGGTGACATGGCACATCCTGGTGGTGTGGCCCTTGTCCTCACCACAGAATAGGCAATAAATTTTCCTGGGCTGATCCCCAAATCTTCCTCCGAAGCCCCTGGCACCTCTGCCCCTTGGAGCTGGAGGCCGAGGATAGCTCTGCTGCTGCCCCGAAGCCTAGGAGGATTATTGCGGCCTCTGCTGTTGGCTTCCCCTGTCATCACTCTGAGTGGAATGGATCGATCTGACATGTCTAGGATGAATTCTCCCTCTGAAGCCCCTGGCTATTTCGAAGAACCTGTAAGCTTCCTCCCTTCTCTGTCGAAAGTCATTGTCAGCGCAGATGTATTCATCCATCTTCTGAAGCAGTTTCTCCAGAGTCTGAGGGGGCTTCCTGGCAAAGTATTGGGCTAAAGGTCCCGGCCGAAGCCCCTTAATCATGGCCTCAATGTCAATTTCATTGGGCACTGTTGGCGCTTGTGCCCTCAGGCGTAAGAACCTTCGGACATACGCCTGAAGATATTCTTCGTGATCTTGGGTGCACTGGAATAAGGCTTGAGCGGTGACCGGCTTCGTTTGAAACCCTTGGAAACTGGTGATCAGCATATCCTTCAGCTTCTGCCACGATGTGATTGTTCCTGGCCGAAGGGAGGAGTACCAGGTTTGTGCAACATTCTTGACGGCCATGACGAAAGACTTCGCCATGACTGCAGTATTGCCACCATAGGAAGATATCGTTGCTTCGTAGCTCATCAGAAACTACTTCGGATCCGAGTGTCCGTCGTACATGGGGAGTTGAGGTGGCTTGTAGGACGGAGGCCAAGGTGTAGCCTGCAGTTCTGCTGACAGAGGAGAAGCATCATCAAAAGCAAAATTCCCATGATGGAAATCCTCATACCAGTCATCCTCGTTGAAAAAGCCCTCTTGACGAAGCTCTCTGTGCTGAGGCCTTCGGTTCTGCTCATCTTGAGCAAGATGGCGAACTTCTTCAGAGGTTTCGTCTATCTGCCTTTGCAGATCAGCTAGCCTTGGCATCTTTTCCTTCTTCCTTTGCACCTACTGTTGGAGCATCTCCATATTTCTGATCTCTTGATCCAAGTCGTCCTCCTGAGGCGTTGGACTGGTGGCCTTCCTCTTCTGGCTTCGAGCCTCCCGAAGAGAGAGGGTCTCCTGGTTGGGGTCCAGCGGCTGCAGAGCGGCAGCCCCTGTTGCTGAAGCTTTCTTTGGCGGCATGACGAAGGTCTATGCTTGCCAAAGGTGTTGGAAACTCAAAAAGTGGAAGTGAGTTCACCGGAGTGTGCGCCAATGTTGGGGACTTATTCTCAAATGCTAAGAGTTAAGAACAAGGCAACATAAAAAATGTTAAATGTTAAAGTCCTTCGTCCTTCGAAGCATTATCTCGCTTCGGATATAATGAATTCCAGACGAAGGTTATGAAGGACAAACCTTCATAAGCACAATAAATGATGAAGAAGGATTCATATGCAAGATATGAAAAATAACATAAACACTTTAAACATCATTATCAACTTATTTTTATTTGTGTTACTGTATCAGCAATAACAAATTATAAATGTACCTTCGGCTCGAAGGAAAGCAGGGGTACAAGCGTGACGCAAAAGCAAATACCAAGTCAGCGTGAACAGTACGGGAGCACTGTTCATCTATTTATAGGTACGGGACGTAACCCATGTAAAATTACACCCATGCCCTTTACATTTGCTAATAACTCTATAGCAATCCATCAGGGTCTAAATAGCCTTTTCCCTTTTAAGTCGGTTTCTTTTTTTGCTATCACGCCGAAGCTCCCCTGCGTATAGCTTCGGCTCTGCGCCATCCTTCATATTCTTTGTGCATCTTCACGCTGTGGTTTTGATCTAAGTCCGAAGGTACCTGTTTACACATTATACTCCAGAGACATTGTTAAATCATGTTTTTGAGGACCTTCGGAAGCCGAAGGCCCCCAACAGCTCCAGCACTCCCAACAACAACGTGACTTCAGGGAGGAATCCGAAGCTCATACAGTCAATAGTACTGTACCAGAATCAAAGCACATATACTGAGCAATATCCTACTTCTGAAATACTTTTATCTTCTAGGCCATTTTGCTTTTTGAATAAGGAACAAGCAATGAAAACTTAGTTTTAATTTCTTGTAATGATTTTGCTTTTATCAGAATGAAATATATCTTCTTCACAGATTTACGAAGCTCAAAAGTCGTTCCTAAGGGAATGCAGAGCCAACATAAACGAAGCTACAAAAGTCGTTCCTAAGGGAGCGCAGCGTAATGCTGAAGCTGCAAAAAGTCGTTCCTAAGGGAGCGCAGCGTAAGTTTTCTGCTCAAAAGTTGTTCCAAAGGGAATGCAGAGCCAAATACCACCGAAATATAAGGCGAAGAAGTTCAAAAGTCGTTCCTAAGGGGATGCAGAACTTATACCGCCAAAATAGAAGGCGGAGAAGTTCAAAAGACGTTCCTAAGGGGATGCAGAACTTATATCACCGAAATAGAAGGTGAAGAAGCTCAAAAGTCGTTCCTAAGGGGATGCAGAGCTTGTGTGTTCTAGTGTGGGCGTGTGGGCGTGTGTCTTCGACATCCTCATCATTTTGCATCATATCATCACATCATTTCGCATAACATTACATCATACATCATATTGCATCAATGACACAAGAATGGAATACGAAGCCAATCTTCGGCAAATGCTTCGTCAAAATGAAAATGTGCTAAGGCACGAAGTAAGCTTCGGGAAATACAGTTTTATAAGCCTTGTCACAAGAAGGAATCTCTTTCTTTACGAAGCATGAAAAGAAGGGAAGGTGTTTTTTCGCCGAAGGCTGAAAAACGGTATGTATGTAAGTTTCATGCATCGCAAAGAAATAAATTACAATAATTTACATATCCTATTCAAAGTTATATACATCAAATATTACATAGTCTTGTTACAATAGAAGCTTAATGTTCATTCCATTATCCCATACATCGAGCATTTCAAAATATTTTTACAATGAAGTCTACTCTTTTCTGAGAACTTTTCCGCAACTTCGTTTAAAAATTTATCGACAACTTTGTCAATAATGGAGTCTGCCATATTTATAATGTCCAGCGCTTCCTTCATTTCTGGATCAGCTAGGGGATCGTACGGTTCTGGCGGCGGAGATAGTTTAGCTGAAGTAGGTAAAGTTGATTAGTTCGAAGCCACAAAACAAATACCGATGCTAAAAAACCAAAAATAATACCTATACGCCTTTCGCGTTCTGCAACCTCTTCAGCTAGTTTTGCTTCTGCTCGGGCGTCATGGGTGTCTTTTCACTCTTTTTTATAATTTCATGGGCCAGCTCTCGGCCACTATTCACCCAGACATCATTATAAAATTTCCCGCCCATTAAAGTTGCTTCAGTTGAAGGATCCTTCGTATCATATACGGAGAAGGCAGCTTCGGCCTGGGCCATGGCTTTAATGTGATCGCATCATGCCTTCTCCAAGATGGCTGAAATTCCCCGCGCACCAGAAAACGCGCAAACATCCCCGCGATCACTCAAAATTTCTTCGAAGGCTTCGACTTCTTCACTTATCCATTCAACGACGCCCTCGGGGTCGCCTCGTATGAAGTTTTCTTCAGCAGAGTAGACTCCCACCTTGGTGAAGCTAGTTTTCAATTTCTTCACACAATCCAAGGATTTCTCGAAGCACCTTTCCTTGGATTCACGAAGTTCTTCAACATTTTTCTCTAGCTTTTATCTTTCTCTAGACCTTTGTTTCTTAGTTCAATCACCTCGGACCGAAGGTTGTTAAGAGCCATTGTACAACCTTCGTCTTCGGTGCTCTTCTGAGCCCTCAAGGCATTACTAAGAATTAATCCCTGTAAAGAAGAAGAAAGAATCGAGTATGAAAATAAAAACTTCGTTTCTAACTTCAAAGTCAACTTTTATACCTTTATGCTATTGTACACGAGGCTGTCAGGTAGATCATCCTTCGATAAGACCGAAAGGCCTTCTTCAAGTTTAGGAAATCCCATACTCTTAGCTATCTCCTGGCAAACAGATATTTCTTTGTTATCCGGGAGACAGTACAGGAAATCTTCTTCGTTACTACCATTGAACACTAAGGCCCCCTTCGGATATTTCAATCTTTGGGTGTAGTGTCTGGCTTCTAGTATTTCTTCTTGGGATAATTTCTTCCCCAAAGCATGTCGAATGATGTAGTCAACATTTTCGTTCAGAGCTTTGGGAGCAGGAGCTTCGATCTTTTCAGGTGCAATCTGCCCTGCCGTTTTTTCCTCAGGCGCGGCTAGCTTCGTCTCGATGGGCACTGAAGGCCCAGCTTCGGCTTCGGCCTGAACTTTTGTAGCTTCGGCAATTTTCTTAGGGCAGGGCTCAGGGCCTTCGTAGTCTCTATAACAGCGTCTAATACGCTGGCCATCCTCCTCTTGGGAGGTGTGGCAGGAATTTTTTGCATCTTTGGCAAATCTGCCTCTGTCGGTGGGCTCAGGGTTTCTTGCGCTTTTATCACCTTTTCCACCTGTGGCTCTTCAGCCTTATCATCTCTAGCTTCGGTTGGCCCGATTGTAGGCACCTTCGGCACTACAATCAGCTCTTCAGTACTCTGTGCAATCGGAGCAGCTTCCTTGGCCTCAGCAGCTGAAGAGGTCCCCACACTAAATTTAGGCACAACGGCCGGTTCAATGTATCGCGGCCGGTGGGTTAGAACCTTCATCTTTTTGCCCTTCGGCTCAGCTGCAATGGTCGAAGCGGCAATCTTCTCTTTTTCTCTTGCCCTCGTAGCGGGTAATGGTAATCAGGGTATACGAAGCCAATAGCATCAAATACCCCGTTTAATCTTTTCTTGCCCCGACCTCCAAAGGCTGCAGACAAAGCATTATCTTCGGCCTTGGAATATGTCCCAAGTAGTTCGCTGGTAGCTTCGATGCACTTCAGCCAGTCATCGTCTGGCTCACCAAACTTCCCCCTAAATCTGAAGGTATACTTCAATCGGACCATACCACCCTCACTAGAATCTACGGTGGTCTCCTTCGGCATATCCCAGCTCTCCACAAGTGGCCATACCCTGAAGGCTATATGCTCTTGAATCAAATCTCTTGTGCCAATGAAGGCACACACAATGCTAAAAGCCCTCTAACATGCTTCGACATTGCCATCAATTTCCACCTTCGGCCTTCGGAGGCTGAAGCGAGACCAGATGGGTCGCTGAATGATTTCTTTGATGTCTTCCCTTGCCTTTAAATCATTTTAACGTAAAACCACTCCCCCATCCAGGAGCTAGGCCATCTTTTCCGGAATGTTGGTACCGGGTGGCTTGCATTGGGGCGAGCAATAAATCCATAACAACCGAAGTTGTTGTGGTACTGTTCTTTGCTAGTAGCCTTCGTCTCATATAAAAGCTCGTGCATATTGCAGAAGCACTTCGCGCTTGGCTCTAGCCCTTGACTCCTTACAGCCCAAACAAAAATCCCCATCCTAATTATAGTTTTGGGGGTGATCTGATGAAGGAAGATCTAGTATATCTTCAGCACTTCAACCACAAACTTGCTCAAAGGGAACCGAAGACCAGCCTTAAAAAAGCTTCGGTAGATAACAACTTCATTTTCCTCAGGAGCAGGGACGATGTTGTCTCCACCAACTCTCACGATAGACATGTCACGAAAGTACCTTCCTCTCATGTTGTCAAGATGACTCTGTTTAATAGTCGATTTTTCGAAGACAGCATGGCTTGGTCGCCAGGGCCGATCTTCTGAATCTTCATCTCCACTCTCCACATCATAACTATCACTGTCATCAGTATCTTCAGACAAACCCTCCAGTATCTCTTTAGTAATCTTCTCTATGTTCATTTTTGACATAGACTCAAAAAACCCGGTGATAAAAGGATCCGTAGCTTTCTTTTCTTCAAACAACTTCATCTCCTCAGTTAGCTTCGTCTCCACAGTCATCTTTTCCCCAGACATGGTGAAAGCATGACTTTAAACTGAAGCTCGAAAAGCTTGAGAATCAGGCGAGAGCTAGTGAGCAAGAGCTAAAAGTTTGAGAAAATAACACAAATGGCAGAAATGGCGTATCAAATGTTGCCGTGTGGGTTCATATTTATACGCCCAGTGCTTTGCAACTTGGTGGACCCCATCTGTCATTGACTATTGCTATTCTAGCAAAGGGAAGGTGTTTTTTCGGACCTTCGGCTTAAGGCCTTCGTTTACGTCGCAGTCTAAATTCGTTTTTATAACAAATTAATACTGCGAGGGGCTACTGTTGGGGGCCTTCGTCTTCCGAAGGTCCTCAAAAACATGATTAACAATGTTTCCCAAGTGTAATATATGTATAGGCATCTTCGGACTCGAAATGAAGTTGAACATGATAGGAAAAGCGTGATCAAGATGAAGGTTGAATCAGTCCCAAAGCTACGCGCAAGAAAGCTTCGGCTCAGCAGCAGAAAAATGAACCGACTTAAAGAGGAAAAGGCTATCTAGTCCTCGATAGATTGTCCTTAAGTCAATAGTAAACATGAAGAGCATGAATGTAATTTCATACAGCCTGCGCCCAGTGCCTATAAATAGATGAACAGTATCCCCGTACTGTTCACTCTGACTTGTACTCGCTCATGCGTCACGCTTGGACTTTTGCCTTCTGTCAAGCCGAAGGTACAAATGTAATTCAATATTGTTTATGTTCATTTATGATGACATAATAGAAATATACGAATATATGAATAATGTCATATGATTATTCATGTTGACTCATATTTCATATGTTTCTTCTTTCATTAACATATATTACGATGATGAAGGTACGTCATTCATGACCTTCGTCTGAAGATCATTATATCCTAAAGGAGATAATGCTTCGAAGGACGAAGGGCATTAACCATTAACATTTTGTGTTGCCTTGTTCTTAACTCATAGCATTTGAGAACAAGTCCCCAACAAAAATGGGGTGTTGTTGGTCACTTGTTTTTGATTGCTGTGAACCAAGAACAAGGCAACACATTTGTTAGACGTTAAAGACCTTCGTCCCTTGAAGTATTATTCCCTTTCGGGTATAACGCATCTCGGACGAAGGTCATGAAGAACATGTCTTCATCATTCACAAATAAAAACATAGTTGCAAGTGTTATATTATGTCATTTATTCATTTCGTATTGAATGTACAAACGATATCAAGATATACATTACATTAATAACTTTGGCTTGCTTGAAGATAAAAGTGTGAATGCAGTTACAATCCAGCGTGAACAGTATGGGGGTATTGTTCATCTATTTATAGGCAATCGTATAGCTTCGTACAATATTACATTCATATCCTCGAAGTATACATACAAGGTTTACAAATGTCACACGGACAATTTTTTTCATTTGCACCTAGTAGTTTGAATCAACACCTTCTTCCTACGCCATCTTCCTGCGTCATCGCAACGAAGCTTGCTTCGCCGCACTTCCTTTGATCAAAACCGAAGCTTTTCTGGTAACAAAGCCCCTATAATAATTAGCCATGTTTTTGAGGTCCTTCAGAAGACGAATGCCCCCAACAGTAGCCCCTCGCAGTATTGATTTGTTTTTTTGTAACAGATTCAGATTGTGAAACGAACGAAGGCCTTTAGTCGAAGGTCCGAAAAAACATTTTCCCTTTGCTAGAATAGCGAAACCCTCTATATCGCGGGTCCCATTGTGCAGTGGTGCTTTGCATATATATATGAGGGTTGCGATGAAAATATTTTTTGTGCTATCAAACTTATGTTGGTTTGATTGTTAGCTTGTTGATTCTGTGACCGTGATTGCTTTGGACCTTCAGATTTTTGCTTCAACCAAAGCTGAAATGGCCGGAGATAAAAGGAGTGAAGACCCCGCACTGACTGGGTTTTATGAAGCTATGGAAAGGACGAATGTTGAAAAGATTATTGATGAGATTTTAGCTGGGTTGTTTGAAGATTTTAGTGACAATGAAGATTTTGATATTGAAAGTGACAACGATGATGCCGAAGATTGGCCATGGAGGCCAAGTCATGTGGTATTTGGGAAATCAACTGTGAAGAAAGGTCATGATGAGGCTATGAAAGGCAAATACTTTCATGACGTGTCTATAGTGAGGATTGGTGGTGAAAATATTGTTCCACTTCCTGAAAAAGATGAGGTAGTAGTTTTTCGAAGCTTCATGAAGGCTGGGCTATGGTTCCTCTTACACAAGTTTCTAGTTGAAGTTTTGAAGATGTTTGAAGTTTTCCTTAATCAACTCACCCCTGACGCATTAATTAAGGTTGGGGTTTTCATTTGGGCAGTAAGGAGCCAGGGATTGGAACCGGATGCTGATTGCGTTTGCAATATTCACGAGTTATCTTATTAGATGAAGGCCACTGGGAAAGAACAGTATCATAACAACTTCAGATGTTATACCTTCGTGTACCGGTCTGATGCAAGGTGTCACGTGCCAACTTTTCAGAAAAAGTGGCTGGGTTCATGGATGAAGCAATGGTTTTATGTGAAGAATGATTTGAGTCAAAGAGGTGATATTAAGGATGTAATCCAGTGGCCTATTTGATCCATCTTCGGACTGAGGAGGCCTCTATTGTGAATACGGAGAAATCACAAGGTTGCTAGGCAACATTCAATGCTATATGCAGTTACATTGGTTCTAGAGACATAGTGCAGGAACACATAGCCTTCAGGGTATGGCCCCTGGCTGCCGAATGGGAAATGCCGAAGGGTGTTGAAGCTAATACAGAAGTCGGAAAGGGCAATCTGGTTTGCCTGAAATACACCTATCGATTCAGGAATCAATTTGGTGAACCAGTTGATGATTGGTTAGATGCCATCGAAGCAACAAGTGATGAATTGCTAGGGGGCTATACGAAGGCTAAGGATGAAGCTATGTATACTGCCTTCGGTGCTCGGGGGAAACAAAGACTGAACAGGGTCTTTGATGTTATCGGATTTGTTTAACTTGATTACCGCTTGGAACTAGTAGATTAGCCGAAAGTTCAAGAGTTGCCGAAGGTGCCAGCGAAACCACAAATTGCCACCGTTCCAGCGAGAAATGCCTAAGGGAGGAAGAAGAAATACTAATGTGCTTGAAGCTGTTTTGAAACCTTCGAAAGTGGTAACGCCTTCTGCTACAAAAATTTTCAAAGATAAATCTTAAGAATTGAAAAAGGCTAGAAAAAGTACTACTCTTGACTGCGCCGAAGCTGGATCTTCGGAAAGTAGGCCAACAGAGCAAGTGAGTGAAAGCTTATCAGAGAAAGTATCATCGTCGATACTTGAAGCAGTGTTATCCGAGGATTCTGAATTCATCATCTGCCACGCTTCGGGAAAACAATTGACACAGAAGCAAATTGCTGAAGCTCGGCATTACCCTAAGGATTTGAAGTATCCTCGAGGATCCCTAGTGTACGAAGGTGATGAAGATGATGATTTCCTATACTTCCTTCCAATAGCAAATAAATTAACATCTGCCGAGAAATGATGAATAACATGGGTTACCCGAAGCTTGAGCTCGGGTTGTCCTTAATGCTGAAGGACCATCTAGCAGACTGCTTGGCGTACAATAGTTTGAAGGTTTGTGCTTACTTTTTTCTTCGAGGCTCTTGATAATTGTTTTGATTAAAGTATTTACTTGTTTTCTTTTTGTCGTTATTAGGGTCTTATTTTAAGCAAAGTTTTGAAGGCACAAAAAGATTATGAGGATGAGAGCACTAAAATAGCCTTCGGGAATCTGCGCTCGGAGGTTATAACACTTCAGAATGAGGCCCTTGAGAAACATAAAATTCCGCTTTCTTTAGTCGAAAGGTTAAATACGAGCGAAGCTAATTTGGCCAGACTCTTTGAAGCGGACCAAAAGATTTCAAAATTTGAGAAGGAAAAAGAAGCGGATGCAAAATGTATAGCTGACCCAGAATATGCTTTGTCTTTCCATGTGGGATTGCACAAATCTAAAGTAGCAGGACTAGAAAAGAAATTTGATGAAGTTACTGAAAACTTCAATGTTGAGCAATCGAAGTGTGAGATATCTGACACTGAGCGGCCCAGGGCTCAAAAGAATGTTGAAGAGCTTCGTCAAGCAAAGGGGAAATGCTACACTATTGCTATGCAATGCTCTCACAAGCTAAAAAATGCTTTTACTAGTGTTGGCGCATTCTCGACTGAGCAAAATTTTATTTGTGGTGATCCCGAGGGTGTGATCAAATGGATTGAGGGTAAAATCAAAGCATTTGACGAAATTCTAACCGATAGGGGGATTTTTGTGCCTGTGTAGGCACTCGGGGGGCTGTGTCGCTGCTTGAAAAAGCTGGTTGTGAACATGCGAAGGACGTAATTCAGTCAAAATTCTCAGTTTCAGCGAATGACATTAAAGAACCTTCAATCGAAGCTATCACCCTTAGTGGAAAATTTTATTCTGAAGTGTGGATGAACGGCGACCGAGAGATAGCAGACGAAGCTATCAGGCAAAGCGAAGAAGAATCTCATCTTGCCTCAGAAGAAGTGAGAAAAGCTGACGAAGCTAGAGAACGTGAAAGGCGTTTAGGTATGTTTGTCATATTTTAGCTTCATAAGTACTTTAGCTTCGTATCTGACAAAAACTTATATTTTGGTGTAGCTGAACTTTCTCCTCCTCCGGAGCCATATGATCCTAACACCGATCCAGCCTTAAAGGGTACCTTTGACGAAATTAAAATAGTGAATGCAGCAATAGATGAAGCTGTAGAGAAACTTCTAAATGAAGCTGTGAGAGAGTCCTGAAGGAGGATGCTGAAACTATGTGTAAAAAACATTTGCAAAATTTGTATGCTACCTTTATGTAAGAAACAATTGTAAACTATGCGATTCACTATGTAATATATTTCTTTGTGTAGCGTGAAAGTGTCATACATACCGTTTTTGAGCCGAAGGCGAAAAAACACTTTCCCTTCTTTTCACGCTTCATAAAGAAAATCCCTTTTTTGCCGAAGTGACTGTATTAGACCCAAAGGTCTTGCCACAGATCTTGCATAGGGGTACCGTACCATTTAAGAGCAACCAGTAGAGATAAAGTATCTTTTCATAATTCCTTGACAAAAATACACTTAGCTTTGTAGGTCAACCATATTTGCGGATGAAGAAGCAATTTTCCTTCTTTTCCCTTTTTGAATGATGCAAAATGATGAATGATGCGATGATATGATGCAGAATGATGCGATGACATGATGCAAGAAATGTTGATAGAAAACACTTCATAATAATAAGACTGTGCATTCTCTTAGGAATGACTTTGGAGTCTCTTCACCTTTTACTTAGGTGGCATTTAAGCTTTGCATCCCCTTAGGAACGACTTTGGAGCTTCTTCACCTTTTACTTAGGTGGTATTTTAGCTCTGCATCCCCGTAGGAACGACTTTGGAGCTAAGCTCTGCATCCCCTTAGGAACAACTTTGGAGCTTCTTCAACGTTTACTTAGGTGGTATTTTAGCTCTGCATCCCCGTAGGAATGACTTTGGAGCTTTTTTTACCTTTGCTGTTACACTCGATGATGTAACCACAGATTTATTACAACATGTCAAATGTTGCACCTTCTCAAATTGTTTTTGAGGCAAGAACATGAAGCGTGAAAAATGAAAATTACAATAGATGTATATGAAGCTCTTAGTCCAGCCCCTCTGTACTTTCAGTAAATGTGCCTAGACTCTTGAACAGTACTGTTAACTGTTCAAGTTTCGGACTCTTCTCTTGCATCACGTTGCTGCTGAATTTGGCGTTGCCCCTTAGGCTGCTGGTTGTGGGATGAAGTTGGAGCTAGTGCCAGTGGTTGTGGTAAGGCCCATGCAGCTGGAGAGTGACTTATCGAAGCCACTGAAACTATAGGTTGTGAGAATGGCTCTTGATTGCCCACATACTCTAGAATGTATGGGGAATAACACGAAGCAGTATGTAGGACTTGCTTCGGCTGATTCTGTCGTGGTTCGGCCTTAGCTATCTCCTTTTGCTTCTGTATTGTAACTTGGCCGGTTCTAATTGTGTGTCCCTTATCCTCTCCACAGAATAAGCAAAATAGCCTTCTTGGTTGAGAGTTGAATCTTCCTCCGAAGCATCGTTCCCCTATGCCTATGGGGGCTGGCGGTCTGAAGGAGCTTTGCTGCGCCCCAGTTATCTGGGAACTATGCTGGTGCCCTTGGTTGTGATTGCCTCTGTCTTCACTTTGACTAGGATTGTGTATTGTTCAAACATGCCTTGGGTGGAGCCTTCCTTCGAAGCCCCTGGTCATCTTAGAATATCTGTAAGCTTCCTCCCTTCTTTGCCAGAAATTGTTGTCAGCTCTGATGTACTCATCCATCTTTTGGAGAAGCTTCTCTAGGGTTTGGAGGGGCTTTCTGGCGAAATATTGTGTTGTTGGTCCTGGACGAAGTCCCTAGATCATGGCTTCAATAATAGTCTTATTTGGCACCATTGGCGTGTGGCGGATCCTCCCAAATTATAAGACCCACATGCACATGTCCTTATCTCAAAGACCTCAAACAACTATGCATGTGTGCCCGATAACTTAACAGGATCTGTCCGAGTATCCTGGGGATCTCGGATAAACCACTTCACAACAAAGATCGCAAGGTTAAGTGAACACAAATCACATACCAAAGTTTTTGCAGCGGATTTTTTATTACAAAGCTTTCAAATTACAACAAGTTTACATTATCAGAGTGATTACAAATGTGATTATAATATTATACTTTGAAATGTTAAAAAATATTTGTAAGTTTGGATTGCATGCTATCATAAGTGACAATCCTCAAAAAGAAGATAAAGATGGGATATACTTATATAGGGAGGCCGAGCTCATCGGCACTTAGCACCATCAACAGCAGCACAAAGTTCGAAAACCCTAAGTGCGAAGTGTACTTTCATAAGTCTTACCCGACTAAAGAAAAAGACTCCAAGGATATGCTGGCTTTTAGGAATCAAGGTAAGGCTAAGCAATAATCAATGACTCATTTTGCAGAAAAACTTACTAATAGTAGATCCTTAAGCCATCTTTTAATTATCAATTTAAGTTCTTACCTAATTCTAGATTTTCCTAATCTAGAGCATTCACTTGTCCTACCTAGCTTTCTTTTAGCCAATTCATGTTTCACTTATTAACTATGATGAGTGGTCGGAGGGTCAAGTCTCCATAACCGAGGAGCAACGACGATTCAAACCGATTATACCCAGCTGGGAATTTCTAACCACACGACATATGTAGCACTTAACCCTGGCATATGTCAAGCGTTCCCACAGATCCTCCACAACGTGAACAGGTCCGCTACCCGGGAGCATAGTACTCCTCCGTCTAGCCTCTTGCCAGGAGGGTACACGCTACTCCCACCATCTCCAACACCCAGTGCGCGGTTGTCTTTTCACGTGTGGAATATCCGGGTTCAGGCTTACCAGAGCATGTGGCTAGTTGCAAAGTCTCAACCACAATACGCATACATCGAACGGTCCTCAATCGACACAGGCGGAGCACTACACCGACTCATTTCACGATGCAAGCCTCCCGCCCGGTCTCATATTAATTAACTAGCTCAAGTTCTTTCACACATAACAACATAGAAATTGATCAAAATAAGTTTCAAACCCCTCTCTCATTAAGCAGGGCTAAGCAGCACTAGTTTTTCATAAAACAGGTATCAAGGAATAATCATTCAAATTCTCAAGGATGGTAATGCATTAATTGTTTGATCACGCAACTCCTATCACCTAATGCATCTGTCGGGGACCATAATTAGGGGTACCCTCAAGACGCCTAATTCTCAGCTGGTAACCCCCATCAGCATAAAGCTGCAGAGGCCTAATGGGTGCGATTAAGTCAGGGATCAGTCCATACGAGTGACTCGATCACGCTTCACCCGAGCCTAGCCTCGGACTCGGGCAGCCGACCTCGAGGGACTTCCGTCTCGCCCGAGGCCCCCCTTTTAACGGCGGACACATCTCCGACTCGCCCGAGGCCTTGGCTTCGCTAAGAAGCAATCCTGACTAAATCGCCGCACCGACTGACCGAGTTGCAGGGGCATTTAACGCAAAGGTGGCCTGACACCTCTATCCTGACGCGCGCGCCCCGGCAGAGCCGAAGTGACCGCCGTCACTCCGCTGCTCCACTGACCGGTCTGACAGAAGGACAGCGCCGCCTGCGCCACTCCGACTGCAGTGCCACTCGATAGAGTGAGTCTGACAGGCAGTCAGGCCTCGCCAGGGGCGCCAAAGAGAACTCCGCTCCGCCCGACCCCAGGGCTTGGACTCGGGCTAAGACCCGGAAGACGGCGAACTCCGCTCCGCCCGACCCCAGGGCTCGGACTCGGGCTAAGACCCGGAAGACGGCGAACTCCGCTCCGCCCAACCCCAGGGCTCGGACTCGGGCTCGGCCCCGGAAGACGACGAACTCCGCTCCGCCCGACCCCAGGGCTCGGACTCGGGCTAAGACCCGGAAGACGACGAACTCCGCTCCGCCCGACCGCAGGGCTCGGGCTCGGGCTAAGACCCGGAAGACGGCGAACTCCGCTCCGCCCGACCCCAAGGCTCGGACTCGGGCTCGGCCCCGGAAGACGACGAACTCCGCCTCGCCCGACCCCAGGGCTCGGACTCTGCCCTGGCCTCTGCCGAACGACTTCCGCCTCGCCCGACCCAGGGGCTCGGACTCGGCCTCGGCAACGGAAGACAGATTCGACCCCAGCTTCCGAGGAGCCCCCACGTCGCCCGGCCTCGGGCGCGGGCCCGCCACGTCAACAGGGAGCACCATCACCACTCTACCCCGAGCCGACTCGGCCCGCAGAGAACAAGACCGGTGTCCCATCTGACCAGCTCCGCCAGATAGGCAATGATGGCGCCTCCCAAGCTCCATGACGGCGGCGGCTCTCCGCTCTCTTACGGAAGCAGGTGGACGTCAGCAAGGTCTCGACCGCTCCGACAGCTGTCCTTCCGCCAAGCTCCGTTGCTCCTCCGACAGCCACGACATCACGCCAGCAGGGTGTCAAGATCTCTCCGGCTGCCACATTGGCATGTACTTAGGGCGCTAGCTCTCCCTCCGCTAGACACGTAGCACTCTGCTACACCCCTCATTGTACACCTGGATCCTCTCCTTACGACTATAAAAGGAAGGACCAGGGCCTTCTTAGAGAAGGTTGGCCGCGCGGGACCGAGGACGGGACAGGCGCTCTCTTGGGGCCGCTCGCTTCCCTCACCCGCGTGGACGCTTGTAACCCCCCTACTGCAAGCGCACCCGACCTGGGCGCGGGACGAACACGAAGGCCGCGGGACTTCCACCTCTCTCACGCCCGTCTCCGGCCACCTCGCCTCTCCCCCCTTCGCGCTCGCCCACGCGCTCGACCCATCTGGGCTGGGGCACGCAGCACACTCACTCGTCGGCTTAGGGACCCCTCGGTCTCGAAACGCCGACAGTTGGCGCGCCAGGTAGGGGCCTGCTGCGTGCTGACGAACAGCTTCCCGTCAAGCTCCAGATGGGCAGTCTCCAGCAACCTCTCCGGCCTGGGACGGTGCTCCGTTTCGGGAGTCTTGAGTTCATGTCCTTCGACGGCAGCTACGACATGATACTCCTTCCACCACCGTGCGACAACGACAATGGCGGCCGACAACCCGCCCGCCGGCGGCGGAACCGACGACATCTCCCCCGCATGGTGGAAGAACAACCTTCGAGCTCGCTCCGTCCTCTCCCCCGCCAACGGAGGAGGAGGCGGGGCAACCAAGGCCAAGCGGGAGGCCGCGCTTCGTCGGCCGTCGAGCGAATCGACGCCCCCGACGCCCCGACGGAAGGCACGCCGGGCGTCGACCTCGCGTTCGAGACGAAGGCAAGCGTCGTCCCCCCGCGACATGCCAATCCCGAGCGAGAAGACGACGCCAGCGCGCTCGCGGAGAGCTTGCAGGACGTCGCCCTTGTACCTGAGATGACGGCGCAACCAGTCCCCGATGTGACTATGTCGCTCCACGTCGACCAAAAGGTACTGACTAACTCCCATCTTACGTCATTTCGACTCGGCCTCAACCCGCCTAGCAACCTTGCTTTGACGGGCGCTCTCATTGAGGCGAGTGCAACCCCACTGGGGTTTCATATGCGGTCGCCTTGGGACCGGTTGACGGACGTCTCGACCTACGGGCCCTCTGGGTCCGAGGAAGATGACGATCCCAGCATCTGTTGGGATTTCTCTGGACTTGGCAACCCCAGTGCCATGCGGGACTTCATGACAGCATGTAACTACTGCCTCTCCGACTGTTCCGACGGAAGCCGCAGCCTTGACAACGAGGGCTGCGGCCCAAGCCGCGAATGTTTCCACATCGAGCTAGGGGATCCCTCCGAAGGCAACCATCTCGGCATGCCGGAGGACGGTGATCTTCCTAGGCCGGCGCCTCGCGCCGACATCCCGCGGGAGCTAGCTGTGGACCCCGTTCCGGCGGGGGGTTACGACCCACAACTCGAGCAAGTCCGCGAGGCGCAGGCCAGGCTCGACGAGGGAACAGGAGCGCTTGAGCCGATCCGTCGGGACGTCGGACGGGTATGGCGGGCCAACCCCCGGCCGGAGAAATACGTCACCCGCCCCAAGGTCTCCAGCACCGCGTCGCCAACGATGTCAGGGTCAGGCCGCCACCCACATCCAGCGGGGTCGGTCAGAACCTGGCAGCCGCAGCGATGCTCCTCCGCGCGATGCCGGAACCATCAACTACCGAGGGTCGGCGGATCCAGGGAGAGCTCAAGAATCTCCTGGAAGGCGCTGCGGCCCGACGGGCCGAGAGCACTACCTCCCGAAGGCAGGGATACCCCTCGGAACCTCATGCCGCGACTTCCCGATTCATGCGGGAAGCCTCGGTCTACACCGGGCGCGCGCGCAACACCGCGCTTGCGGCCCCGGGCCACCTCGGCAACGAGCACCATCGACGCGACCGTCGGGCCCACCTCGATGAAAGGGTGCGCCGAGGCTACCACCCCAGGCGTGGGGGGCGCTACGACAGTGGGGAGGATCAGAGTCCCTCGCCCGAACCACCCGGTCCGCAGGCCTTCAGTCGGGCCATCCGACGGGCGCCGTTCCCGACCCGGTTCCGACCCCCGACTACTATCACGAAGTACTCGGGGGAAACGAGACCGGAACTATGGCTCGCAGACTACCGCCTGGCCTGCCAACTGGGTGGAACGGACGACGACAACCTCATCATCCGAAACCTCCCCCTGTTCCTCTCCGACACTGCTCGCGCCTGGTTGGAGCATCTGCCTCCGGGGCAGATCTCCAGCTGGGACGACTTAGTCCGAGCCTTCGCCGGCAATTTCCAGGGCACATACGTGCGCCCCGGGAATTCCTGGGACCTTCGAAGCTGCCGGCAGCAGCCGGGAGAGTCGCTCCAGGACTACATCCGGCGATTCTCGAAGCAGCGCACCGAGCTGCCCAACATCACCGACTCGGATGTCATCGGCGCGTTCCTCGCCGGCACCACCTGCCGCGACCTGGTGAGTAAGTTGGGTCGCAAGACCCCCACCAGGGCGAGCGAGCTGATGGACATCGCCACCAAGTTCGCCTCTGGACAGGAGGCGGTCGAGGCTATCTTCCGAAAGGACAAGCAGCCCCAGGGCCGCCCATCGGAAGAGGCTCCCGAGGCATCTACTCCGCGCGGCGCCAAGAAGAAGGGCAAGAAGAAGTCGCAATCGAAACGCGACGCCGCCGACGCGGACCTTGTCGCCGCCGCCGAGTACAAGAACCCTCGGAAGCCCCCCGGAGGTGCAAACCTCTTCGACAAGATGCTCAACGAGCCGTGCCCCTACCATCAGGGGCCCGTCAAGCACACTCTCGAGGAGTGCGCCATGCTCCGGCGCCACTTCCACAGGGTCGGGCCACCCGCGGAGGGTGGCAGGGCCCACGACGACGACAAGAAGGAAGATCACCAAGCAGGAGAATACCCCGAGGTCCGCGACTGCTTCATGATCTACGGTGGGCATGCGGCGAATGCCTCGGCTCGGCATCGCAAGCAAGAGCGCCGGGAGGTCTGCTCGGTGAAGGTGGCGGCGCCAGTCTACCTAGACTAGTCCGACAAGCCCATCACCTTCGACCAGGCTGACCACCCCGACCACGTACCGAGCCCGGGGAAATACCCGCTCGTCGTCGACCCCGTCATCGGCGACGTCAGGCTCACCAAGGTCTTGATGGATGGGGGCAGCTGCCTCAACATCATCTACGCCGAGACCCTCAAGCTCCTGCGCGTCGATCTGTCCTCCGTCCGAGCAGGCGCTGCGCCCTTCCACGGGATCATCCCTGGGAAGCGCGTCCAGCCCCTCGGACGACTCGACCTCCCCGTCTGCTTTGGAACACCCTCCAACTTCCGAAGGGAGACCTTGACGTTCGAGGTGGTCGGGTTCCGAGGAACCTACCACGCGGTACTGGGAAGGCCATGCTATGCGAAGTTCATGGCCGTCCCCAACTACACCTACCTGAAGCTGAAGATGCCAGGCCCCAACGGGGTCATCACCGTCGGCCCCACGTACAAACACGCATTCGAATGCGACGTGGAGTACGCCGAGGCCCTCGCCGAGTCCGAGGCCCTCATCGCCGACCTGGAGAACCTCTCCAAAGAGGTGCCAGATGTGAAGCGTCATGCCGGCAACTTCGAGTCAGTGGAGACGGTTAAGGCTGTCCCACTCGACCCCAGTGGCGACGCCTCCAAGCAGATCCGGATCGGTTCTGGGCTCGACCCCAAATAGGAAGCAGTGCTCGTCGACTTTCTCCGCGCAAACGCCGACGTCTTTGCGTGGAGTCCCTCGGACATGCCCGGCATACCGAGGGATGTCGCCGAGCACTCGCTGGATATTCGGGTCGGAGCCCGACCCGTCAGGCAGCCTCTGCGCCGATTCGACGAGGAGAAGCGCAGAGTGATTGGCGAAGAGATCCACAAGCTGATGGCAGCGGGGTTCATCAAAGAGGTATTCCATCTCGAATGGCTTGCCAACCCTGTGCTTGTGAGGAAGAAAGGGGGGAAATGGCGGATGTGTGTAGACTACACTGGTCTCAACAAAGCATGTCCGAAGGTTCCCTACCCTCTGCCTCGCATCGATCAAATCGTGGATTCCACCGCTGGGTGCGAAACCCTGTCCTTCCTCGATGCCTACTCAGGGTATCACCAAATCCGGATGAAAGAGTCCGACCAGCTCGCGACTTCTTTCATCACGCCGTTCGGCATGTACTGCTATGTCACCATGCCGTTCGGTTTGAGGAATGCGGGCGCGACGTACCAGCGGTGCATGAACCATGTGTTCGGCGAACACATCGGTCGCACAGTCGAGGCCTACGTCGATGACATCGTAGTCAAGACAAGGAAGGCTTCCGACCTCCTCTCCGACCTTGAAGTGACATTCCGATGTCTCAAGGCGAAGGGAGTCAAGCTCAATCCTGAGAAGTGTGTCTTCGGGGTGCCCCGAGGCATGCTCCTGGGGTTCATCGTCTCCGAGCGTGGCATCAAAGCCAACCCGGAGAAGATCGCAGCCATCACCAGCATGGGACCCATCAAGGACTTAAAAGGCGTACAGAGGGTCATGGGATGTCTTGCGGCCCTGAGCCGCTTCATCTCACGCCTCAGTGAAAGAGGTCTGCCTCTGTACCGCCTCTTAAGGAAGGCCGAGTGTTTCGCTTGGACCCCTGAGGCCGAGGAAGCCCTTGGGAACCTGAAGGCGCTCCTTACGAAGGCGCCTGTCTTGGTGCCCCCAGCTAATGGAGAAGCCCTCTTGGTCTACGTCGCCGCAACCACTCAGGTGGTTAGCGCCGCGATTGTGGTCGAGAGGCAAGAGGAAGGGCATGCATTGCCCGTTCAGAGGCCAGTCTACTTCGTCAGCGAAGTACTGTCCGAGACCAAGATTCGCTACCCACAAGTTCAGAAGCTGCTATATGCTGTGATCCTAACAAGGCGGAAGTTACGACATTACTTCGAGTCTCATCCGGTAACTGTGGTGTCATCCTTCCCCCTGGGGGAGATCATCCAGTGCCGAGAGGCCTCGGGCAGGATCACAAAGTGGGCGGTGGAAATCATGGGCGAAACAATCTCGTTCGCCCCTCGGAAGGCCATCAAGTCCCAGGTGTTGGCGGACTTCGTGGCCGAATGGGTCGACACCCAGCTGCCGACAGCTCCGATCCAACCGGAGCTCTGGACCATGTTTTTCGACGGGTCGCTGATGAAGACGGGAGCCGGCGCGGGCCTGCTCTTCATCTCGCCCCTCGGGAAGCACCTACGCAACGTGCTACGCCTCCATTTCCCGGCATCCAACAATGTGGCCGAGTACGAAGCTCTGGTCAACGGGTTGCGGATCGCCATCGAGCTATGGGTCAGACGCCTCAACGCCCGTTGTGACTCACAACTCGTCATCGACCAAGTCATGAAGAACTCCCACTGTCGCGACCCGAAGATGGAGGCCTACTGCGATGAGGTTCGGCGCCTGGAAGACAAGTTCTTCGGGCTCGAGCTCAACCACATCGCTCGGCGCTACAACGAGACTGCAGACGAGCTGGCTAAAATAGCCTCGGGGCGAACGACGGTCCCCCCAGACGTCTTCTCCCGGGATCTGCATCAACCCTCTGTCAAGATCGACGATGCTCCCGAGCCCGAGGCACCCTCGGCACAGCCCGAGGTACCCTCGGCACAGCCCGAGGCACCCTCGGCACAGCCCGAGGTACCCTCGGCCCCCGAGGGCGAGGCACTGGACGTCGAGGAAGGGCAGAGCGGGGCCACGCCTGATCAAGATTGGCAGGCCCCGTACCTGCAATATCTCCGCCGAGGAGAGCTACCCCTCGACCAAGCCGAGGCTCGGCGGGTAGCGCGACGCGCCAAGTCGTTCGTCTTACTGGGCGATGAGGAGGAGCTCTACCACCGCAGCCCCTCAGGCGTCCTCCAGCGATGCATCTCCATCGCCGAAGGTCAGGAACTTCTGCAAGAAATACACTCGGGGGCTTGCGGCCATCATGCAGCACCCCGAGCCCTTGTCGGGAATGCTTTCCGGCAAGGCTTCTACTGGCCAACGGCGGTGGCTGACGCCACTAGAATTGTCCGCACCTGTGAAGGGTGCCAATTCTATGCGAAGCAGACCCACCTGCCCGCTCAGGCTCTGCAGACGATACCCATCACCTGGCCCTTCGCTGTGTGGGGTCTGGACCTCGTTGGTCCCTTGCAGATGGCGCCCGGGGGCTACACGCACCTGCTGGTCACCATCGACAAATTCTCCAAGTGGATCGAGGTCCGACCCCTGAACAGCATCAGGTCTGAGCAGACGGTGGCGTTTTTCACCAACATCATCCATCGCTTCGGGGTCCCAAACTCCATCATCACCGACAACGGTACCCAGTTCACCGGCAAAAAATTCTTGGATTTCTGCGAAGACCACCACATCCGGGTGGACTGGGCTGCCGTGGCTCATCCCATGACAAATGGGCAAGTAGAGCGTGCCAACGGCATGATTCTACAAGGGCTCAAGCCCCGGATCTACAACGGCCTCAACAAGTTCGGCAAGCGATGGATGAAGGAACTCCCCTCGGTGGTCTGGAGCCTGAGGACAACGCCGAGCCGAGCCACGAGTTTCACGCCGTTCTTCCTGGTCTATGGGGCCGAGGCCATCTTGCCCACTGACCTGGAATACGGCTCCCCGAGGGCGAGGGCCTACAACGAACGAAGCAACCAAGCTAGCCGAGAAGACTCACTGGACCAGCTGGAGGAGGCTCGGGACAAGGCCTTACTACACTCGGCACGGTACCAGCAGTCCCTGCGATGCTACCACGCCCGAGGGGTCCGGTCCCGAGACCTCCAGGTGGGCGATCTGGTGCTTCGGCTGCGGCAGGACGCCCGAGGGAGGCACAAGCTCACGCCCCCCTGGGAGGGGCCATTCGTCATCGCCAAAGTCCTGAAGCCCGGAACATACAAGCTGGCCAACAATCAAGGCGAGGTCTACGGCAACGCTTGGAACATCAAACAGCTACGTCGCTTCTACCCTTAAGATGTTTTCAAGTTGTTCATATACCTCGCACCCACGCAAAAGTTTAGTCATCAAGGAAGGGTCGGCCTCGCCTCGGCAAAGCCCGACCCTCCCTCGGGGGCTAAAAGGGGGGAGACCCCCTCTGCGTCGAATTTTTCCCTCGAAAAAAGATCTCTTTTTAGCAGAATTTCTTTCGTGCTTTTTGACTACTTCGAAAAGCGGATCCTGGAAACGACGGAGTACACGTAAGCAGCCAAGGCTGACCGAGCCGAGGGACTCCTACGCCTCCGGGATACGGATACCTCACTCATCACCTTCTGCGATAAGTAACTCGCGTTCGGATAAAGCGACTCCGTGGACCGGACAAGTCTTCACGTTCGGAAGCTCTTCTGCCAAAGTGGTCCTTCAAGCTTCCTCGACTAAGTCGGAGACAGGGCCTCATGCACGGGTGAAGGTACGCGTAAGCGGCAAGGCCGACCGAGCCGAGGGACTCCTACGCCTCCGGGATACGGATACCTCACTCATCACCTTCCGCGAGAAGCAACTCTCGCCCGCACAAACATCCCTATTACCGACGGAAAGTCCAGATGCTCGGAATAAGGGGAAAAGGGACGCAGCTTTACAAGCGCAGCGAGGGTGTGTTTTCTGGCCTCAACGGTCGCAGAAGGCACGCGCTACAAGACGATCTGATCCTGCAGGCTCAGGTCTTCACGCTGAAGGGGGCCGTAGCACCTTCGGCATCGACGACGTCTTCAGCAAGGTTCGACCCAGCCTCGGACGGCGGCGCGGTCCAGGGACTTCTCCGGGAATCCGGCCCGAGCAGGCGGCTCGGCCGGCTACCCCTGGGGCCTTGGCCAACCATCTTCCAAGGGCGCTAGCCCGACCCAAGGCCTCGGCTGATCGACTCCGGCGTCGGATCCGCTGACGGACAACCCGGCTAGGCTCCGGCCAACCAGGTTCCCATTTTCGAGCCAACTCCGCCTCTGTTCGTACTGATATCGCTACCCCTGGCCTCGGCTCGTCGAAGAGCGGCCGAGGGGTCTCTTTAACTAAGCTAGAGGAGCCTCAGACAACAAGGCCGATCGAGCCGAGGGATTCCTACGCCTCCGGGATACGGATACCTCACTCGTCAACTTGACATGGGGCGACTCATGCTTGGTGAAGCGGTACAGATAATAAACAGGCGAGACTTAGTGCTCGAAAATGAGGAAAAAACACGGCTCCGTGCCGAAATTACATACATGTTCAGGCCTCGACAGCCACAATGAACGAAAAACCCTGGCAATCGAAATGCCATTACAAACGGAGCTCCGGTTCCCCCTCCGCAGGTACGAACAACCCCACTCCATGGGGGAAGGCCTGCGGAGCAACAGAAGACTGACGGGCGGCTCGCCGCCGCCCGTTCCAACTACGACGACAACAACCCCCGCTCCGGATCGCCGAGCCGCAGCAGTGCAGACCTCAGGGTGGGCGCTGCTGCAATCTTGCCCTCGCCCACGCCGACGCTCGAGGGGCGAGGACAAGTTCGGCAACGGCTCCGAGCAGAAGAAGCCAAACCGCCGCGCGTGGTGCGCACAACCGCCCAGCGGTTACAAGCGACCCCCCACTTTTGCCCAGACCAACGGGCGGGAGGGGCGGGCAGCCATGCAGGCGGCATGCAACCGCGCCAGGTGGACGCGCTTCTCCGACTTCTGACACGCCAGCTTGGAGGCCCAGGCCCACGCGTCACGCAACCAGCGCGCCAGTTGCTGCATGCAAGCAACCGTGCCACCACTTGTGCCACCGTCGCACATCTTCGGTTGCGGAGCCTATGCCGTGACTCGAGGCGACCCAGCGCACGACCCAGCGGCGCCAGCCTGGCGCGACGGTCAATGCGGCCGAAAGTGGGCAGGCAGTAATGACGGTGGCAGGCGGACGGGAGCAGCAGTCACGTCGTCAGCCAGGCTCACGTCCCATCCAGGGACAGCAAGAGAGCCTCCTCCCACGACGTGAAGACGGTGCGCCCGTGATCCGTTCCTCGAACGGCTCGCGCACGCGCAACGGCCGCCCCGCCAACCACTCGCCCCGTCGCATTAACTCCGCGGCGGGACAGGCGGCGCTTCTGGCAGGAGAAGCGGACGACGCTTCGCCTTCGCCGTAATAACCGCGCCAAAAAAGGTATGCCACGTCGTTCGATTTCGTATCCTTTTCCCTTTTTCCTCTTTCTCTATCTCTTGCAACAGGGACCGGGAAAGGGGGATACCCCGAAAAGGATCCTTCCCTGTGAAGGAACCGGGCTCCGAGCCCCCCCTACTGATCAGAGGTTCGAAGGCTGGCCCTCCGAAGGGTTCAACAGTCGCCTCAGATCGCGTGGGCCCGACACCCACTACTGGTCAGGGGTTCGAAGGCCGGCCCTCCGAAGGGCTCCATGGCCGCCTCAGGCTACTCGGGCTCCGCGCCCATTACTGATCAGAGGTTCGAAGGCTGGCCCCCGAAGGGTTCACAGTCGCCTCAGACGCCGAGCGAGGGATGACTAGGGGTACGTTCGATACATAACCGAGGCTCGGGCTGCGCTCCCGAGGTACCCTAGGACATTTCCGAGACCAGCGGGAGCGATCTTGTAACGGAATCCCATCGGAGGGAGGCATCGAGCCCTCGGACCCCGTCGCCAGGGGACCGGGTCCGGCAGATCACCCGCAGGTACTTTTGGGCGTGCCTCTGGGCCCCTAGCCGACCCCCAACGAACGGGGCACGGACGTCCACTCGGATTACCCGCTTGCAGCTCACCGGAGACACCATGTTCGGTGCCCATCAAGGGTAACATGGCGCACTCCCCCCCTCCTCCTTGCGGAAAGGCGACGTAGGGGCGTATGTAAAAAGTCGAGTCTGTCCCTGATCGTCCTCTCGCCCTGTGCGGAGGCTCGGGGGCTGCTCTCGCAAACCCGGCTCCGGCCGAACCATTGACAGCGTCAACATACCAGCCCGAGAACTTGGGCCCCGACCGTGCACCCGGGCTACGGCCAGTTCGCATGAGGGAACGACCAGACCAGCCAAAGCGTTACGCAAGGCATTAAGACCTCGAAGGAGTGAAACCACTCCTCCGAGGCCTCGGGGGCTACACCCGGCGGGTGCGCTCGCGCGCACCCACCGGAATAAAATGCAACCGAGGAAGGCTGGTCCCCTTGCAAAAAAGTGCGACGAAAGCCTCCAAGCGAGTGCTAACACTCCCTTCGAGGCTCGGGGGCTACTGTCGGGGACCATAATTAGGGGTACTCTCAAGACGCCTAATTCTCAGCTGGTAACCCCCATCAGCATAAAGCTGCAGAGGCCTGATGGGTGCGATTAAGTCAGGGATCAGTCCATACGAGTGACTCGATCACGCTTCACCCGAGCCTAGCCTCGGACTCGGGCAGCCGACCTCGAGGGACTTCCGTCTCGCCCGAGGCCCCCCTTTTAACGACGGACACATCTCCGGCTCGCCCGAGGCCTTGGCTTCGCTAAGAAGCAATCCTGACTAAATCGCCGCACCGACTGACCGAGTTGCAGGGGCATTTAACGCAAAGGTGGCCTGACACCTCTATCCTGACGCGCGCCCCCCGGCAGAGCCGAAGTGACTGCCGTCACTCCGCTGCTCCACTGACCGGTCTGACAGAAGGACAGCGCCGCCTGCGCCACTCCGACTGCAGTGCCACTCGATAGAGTGAGTCTGACAGGCAGTCAGGCCTCGCCAGGGGCGCCAAAGAGAACTCCGCTCCGCCCGACCCCAGGGCTTGGACTCGGGCTAAGACCCGGAAGACGGCGAACTCCGCTCCGCCCGACCCCAAGGCTCGGACTCGGGCTAAGACCCGAAAGACGGCGAACTCCGCTCCGCCCGACCCCAGGGCTCGGACTCGGGCTCGGCCCCGGAAGACGACGAACTCCGCTCCGCCCGACCCCAGGGCTCGGACTCGGGCTAAGACCCGGAAGACGACGAACTCCGCTCCGCCCGACCGCAGGGCTCGGACTCGGGCTAAGACCCGGAAGACGGCGAACTCCGCTCCGCCCGACCCCAGGGCTTGGACTCGGGCTCGGCCCCGGAAGACGACGAACTCCGTCTCGCCCGACCCCAGGGCTCAGACTCCGCCCTGGCCTCTGCCGAACGACTTCCGCCTCGCCCGACCCAGGGGCTCGGACTCGGCCTCGGCAACGGAAGACAGATTCGACCCCAGCTTCGGAGGAGCCCCCACGTCGCCCGGCCTCGGGCGCGGGCCCGCCACGTCAACAGGGAGCGCCATCACCACTCTACCCCGAGCCGACTCGGGCCGCAGAGAACAAGACCGGTGTCCCATCTGACCAGCTCCGCCAGATAGGCAATGATGGCGCCTCCCAAGCTCCATGACGGCGGCGGCTCTCCGCTCTCTTACGGAAGCAGGTGGACGTCAGCAAGGGCTCGACCGCTCCGACAGCTGTCCTTCCACCAAGCTCCGTTGCTCCTCCGACAGCCACGACATCATGCCAGCAGGGTGCCAAGATCTCTCCGGCTGCCACATTGGCATGTACTTAGGGCGCTAGCTCTCCCTCCGCTAGACACGTAGCACTCTGCTACACCCCTCATTGTACACCTGGATCCTCTCCTTACGACTATAAAAGGAAGGACCAGGGCCTTCTTAGAGAAGGTTGGCCGCGCGGGACCGAGGACGGAACAGGCGCTCTCTTGGGGCCGCTCGCTTCCCTCACCCGCGTGGACGCTTGTAACCCCCCTACTGCAAGCGCACCCGACCTGGGCGCGGGACGAACACGAAGGCCGCGGGACTTCCACCTCTCTCACGCCCGTCTCCGGCCACCTCGCCTCTCCCCCCTTCGCGCTCGCCCACGCGCTCGACCCATCTGGGCTGGGGCACGCAGCACACTCACTCGTCGGCTTAGGGACCCCCCGGTCTCGAAACGCCGACAGCATCATATCAAGTGATAAAAGTTTTGTAAAAAACAAGGAAAGTGATGAATGCACCGGGGCTTGCCTTTGATGCCGAGAAGAGCAGAAGACTAACTAAATAAAATATCACAAGTCTTCAGGGTGATGACCAGCCTCTAGGAAATTGCTTCACAATGATTGATCCACCGATAACGTGATCTACACGTAAATTAGAGATGCATACTACGATGATGATGTGATGATGGAACAAACACAAGTGCAATATAACAAATCTGAAATGATAAAACCCCAAGCATATTATCCCTACACGGTACAATTCCACTATGCTAACGCCATAAATTCTAGTTGCTAAGCGAAGGACATAAGATTCTTGAAAATAATTACACATGCCATGGACCAACCTAAGAATTGTGGCCCAAGGACTTCACATAAACCCAAAAATAACAACAACAATTTAAATATTTTATTACTTCCATTAATTTATTTAATCCACGACGGTAGGATACTTCTAATTAAGCGGATAAATGACAACTGACGGAAAATGTATTTCTGATTACACAGATAATTGGCGACTAATGGAATACGCTCCAATTAAATCAAAATATATTGTAAGAAAATCTAAGCCTACACAATACCAAAGTCGAGTGGAGATTCGCCATAATGGTGGCGAACCTGACTCATGCATTTTTTTGCGAGCGACGTATAAAAATTCACTTTTCCTCACCATCTAACTTTTTTCCGACCACTAATCTCACTACTGCGATTCACCCACACAAGCAGACCGATGGCCTAGACCACCAGTCGATGGACCAATACCACACATGAAAAAAAAATTCGGACCACACTCTCCTATAATCAAAACACACAACCATCCTCACCGACGCAAGCATAAATCTACGATAATCACAGTCGTAAGAAGAGGCATACTGAGCGAACAACTAAGACGTCTAGACACATGCATCTACACCATCCACACACCAGAGAACAACTACCAAACGACGTCATTTATCAGACAAGCTTTTGGCACCCACTATGATTTCGGACATTAGAGCACTTACTCGGGAATTCCAGAAGCGTCGTTGACATGGAGAAAACGAAGTGTGAGGAACGTGACGTCGCGAGACAGCAGGGACAACGATACGATGAACTGCATGAGGTGATGTCGAACAAAGCTAAGAATTTCGATCGGCAGTTTTAAACAAATAACGACAACGACGATGAACCGGTAAGGCAATGAAGTCGGGCGACGACTGGGGAATTTCTAGAGAGCCGGTGAGCTCGACGGTTGAACGAGCAGGGACGACGTGGTGGGACTACAGAACGGTGGCGAGTTAGACAGCCTGACCGCGGCGAGGTCGAGCACAAACAACGGCGTGTGGGAGACGGAGGTCTGGTGCTGGGCGACATCTAGATTGAAGATGACCAGGGGCGGAGCCAAGGGGGGGCCGGCAGGGGCCATGGCCCCTCCCAAGACTGTGACACATACAAGAGAATATATATATATAGTTGAAATTTTGTGTGTAAATATATATACTCTAAATTTTATGCAGCGCAATTAATCAAAGATTTAATATAGTGGTTAGTAATACATGATCCATAACTCTAGTGTAGTATGTCAACCAAAGTCTAAAGGAGACAAAAAAAGATAAAATATTCGTTAAATGACCAATCAATGCATTAAACGTCAAACCTAATTCGCGTGCAGACGTTGATATCTGAACCTCACCCTTTATACTTCTTCGTTTTGTCTGGCTAGGCAGCTGCCGATTGTCACTGATCACTTGACTTGCCTCTACCATAGCCCCAGAACTAAAGTCCAATGAAGGTGATCACGCGAAGCAGCAGAATGAGCGGCAACAACTTATATACATACTATATTAGATCTTGTGGATAATAAAATCTACAAATTTCAACTAAAGTTGTCACCTGATAACATTATACAATATTTTTACTATACAATATTTTTATCATATAGTATTGATGAATTGGTTGGCCCCCTTATATCATAATGCTGGCTCCGCCCCTGAAGAGATGACGAAAGGCTAGGCAAGGACAGGAAGCCGAGGTTGAAAGCAGTGATTGGAACCTTCGTCTACGTCGCTGCTAGGAGCTGGTCAGGAACGAGCGACAGGTGACAGGACGGCTGGGGATTTTTTTTCCACGGAAGCCAGCATACATGGGATGGGGATGGCTGGGAGAGACGTGGAGATAGGTGAGTGCAGGGAAGTTTGATGACCTCTAGAAACCAAGAGAAGAGGCGGTGAATAATATCTCAGGGAGCCGTACCCACGTGAGAAGAGGAGACGTGAAGGACTCCGTGACTTTCAGAGATCGCTCTGGATTAGGATGAGAGAAATGACGTGAGTGATTTCCATTTAATTAAATGTGTGTATGAGGATAAGGATTCTAGAGATCGCTCTGGATTAGGATGAGAGAAATGACGTGAGTGATTTCCATTTAATTAAATGTGTGTATGAGGATAAGGATTCTAGAGAGAAGACGTTGGCTGGAACCAATAAGGAGTGTGGATAAAGGATAGGAAGGGCGGTAGAGAGAATAAGTGAGGAGAGATCTTCTCTTTTTAATTAAATTCATGTCGGTCTGAATTGATGCGACATGAACTGTAAAACCTAATTTTTATTTTTAAAGCTATTATTACCCCACACCGGTAATTATTTTGTGATTCATTTATTACCAGGATAAACGATTTATTTGGTAACAAATTAAACATTTTATCCCAAGAAATAAAATAGAACTTCCCCCAAACTTTGATTTTCTCGAGAACCAAAAATTAAATGGCCCGATTTAAATCTTAAGTCGAGGCTTTTTACCAAACCAAAACACAACTTCACCCCAAACCATGCATAGGCAAAATAAGTTATATTATTTTAAGGTAAATGCAACAGGTATCAACTATTTGGATGATCTCATGTGATAACGATGCTCAAGATGATGCCATGTTCCAATTTTTAGTGGCAATTAACACCTAGGGTGTTGCATGGCGCCCGAGCTCTAAGACGCAGAAAACTTCGGACGTATGCCTGTAGATACTCCTTGTGGCCCGTGTGCACTAAAAGAAGGCTTGAGCGGTCACTGGCTTCGTCTGAAACCTTTGAAAACTGGTGACTAACATATCCTTCAACTTCTGCCATGATGTGATTATTCCTGGCCTAAGAGAAAAATACCAAGTTTGTGCAACACTTCTGACTGCCATGACGAAGGATTTTGCCATGACAGCGGTGTTGCTACCATAAGAGGATATGGTTGCTTCGTAGCTCATGAGAAACTACTTCGGGTCCGAGTGCCTGTCATACATGGGAAGCTATGGTGGTTTGTATGAAGGTGGCCATGAGTAGCCTGGAATTATGTAGCTAAGGGGGAAGCATCACCAAAAGCAATGTTATCATGATGAAAGTTGTCATACCATATGTCATCATGGTATGGCTTTCTTGACGAAGCTATCTCTGTTGTGGCGTATGCCCTTGTTCATTGTCTTGTGTGATGTGTCGCATTTCTTCGGCTTCTTCGTCAATTTTTTCTGGAGTTCAGCCAGCCGAAGCATCTTCTCCCTTCTTACCTCCACTTGTTGATGAATAGCTTCTAGATCCCTGATCTCTTGATCCAATTCTTCGTCCTGTGGTGTTCGGCTAATAGCTTTCCTCTTTTGGCTTCGGGCCTCCCTTAGAAGGAGCCCATCTTGATTGGTGTCCAGAAGAGCAAGGGCAACTCGTGGCGCCACTCTCTTCTTCGGCAGCATGACAAAGGTGGTTGTTCGAGTTCTCTTGACGAAGGTGGTCGTTTGAGTTCACAGGAGGTGGGCGCCAATGTTGGTCACTTGTTTTTGATTGCTGTGAACGAAGAACAAGGCAACACATTTGTTAAACGTTAAAGACCTTCGTCCCTCGAAGTATTATTCCCTTTCGGGTATAACGAATCTCGGACGAAGGTCATGAAGAACATGTCTTCATCATTTACAAATAAAAACATAGTTGCAAATTTAATATTATGTCATTTATTCATTTCGTATTGAATGTACAAATGATATCAAGATATACATTACATTAATACCTTTGGCTTGCTTGAACATAAAAGCGTGAATGCTGTTACAATCCAGCGTGAACAGTACGAGGGTACTGTTCACCTATTTATAGGCAATCGTACAGCTTCGTATAATATTACATTTATATCCTTGAAGAATACATACAAGGTTTACAAATGTCACAGGGACAATTTTGTCATTTGCACCTAGCAGTTTGAATCAACACTTTCTTCCTACGCCATCTTCCTGCGTCATCGTAACGAATCTTGCTTCATCGCACTTCCATTGATCGAAACCGAAGCTTTTCTAGTAACGAAGCTCCTGTAATAATTAGCCATTGTTTTGAGGACCTTCGGAAGACAAAGGCCCCCAACAAGTGCTTCCTTTTAAGGGGAGTAATTCTTTTTAGAGGGCAAGTCTTTAATTGCTTCCTATATGCTTTATCATGTCTTCCTTTCTGGTGTTTGATTCCAAAGGGGAGAATTTTGAGCAAAGCAAACCAAAGTTATTAAATACCAAGAACCACCAATTTTAATTTTTTTCATCCATCTAAAATGGTTATCCGTGTTAATTTCAGTCCTAAATAGGAAGTATGTAGATTATGGAGTTAGAGGGAGGCTTAAGATCATAATCACACATGGGGACTAGATGCATATGCAAGAATATGCTTAATCTCACTTTGATCACATATCTTTCAATTTGGCATCTCATTCATCTTGACTATGCACATTCCTCCCCAGCAAGTAGAGTGCATATTTCAATGAGAATTTGATATTTTCTTGCTTTGGTTGTGTTGTCATCAATCACCAAAAGGGGGGAGATTGTAAGTAAAATGGACCCCAGCCCATTTGATTAAGGATTTTTGTGTTTGATGATCAACATAATCTTGTGGACTAATGGTTCCCAAGTGTTTTTGTTTTGAAGTTCACATGATGTGAAGTGGATTGGACTAAGGCTCTAAGGATGCAACACCTCAAAAGAAGACCTAAAAGACTCAAGGAAGATCAACAAATACCCAGCATAAGTCCAAGACACAAGATCAAAAGAAGCCCAACCAAAAGAGTGAAGAAATCCAAATAGGGTTCTAAGCTTGTGCACTGGTGGTGCACTAGAGGCTCACCGGATAGTCATGTGCTTCACCGCGGACTGTCCGATGCACCAACGGCTAGTCGCCCAACGACTAGTTTAGGTGGCATCACGGAGGAGAGCCACCGGACAGTCTGATGCCAGGACCGAAAAGTTCGATGTGAAGCTGACAGCACACCAACGATTACTCAAATGAATATATTTTTAATGGTTAGATGCGCCGAACAGTCTGGTGCCAGGCACCGGATGGTCTGGCGTGCCACACAGAGCAACAACTTTCCTACAACGACTATAATTGAGTTGGGGCCTATATATACTCCACTCAACTGGCCATTTGAAGGTGTGGGAGCTCAAGAAACATATCAAGCAAGTCCATACACATTTCCATGTGCTCTGACACCCAAGTGCTTAATAGAAACACCCGGTAATTAGTGTAGATGCTTTGTGAGGTGCCTAGGTTAGTTAAACCACTATTGCACTTGCTCTAGGTGAGTCATAGTTAGTGGAGTGAGTTTAGAAAAACCCACAAAACCCATCGGCTCTTGCGTGAGCCGTTGTAATTGTACTGAGTGGGGCGAGAGTCTTGCGAACCACGTTTGTGATACAACCGCCACCGTGTATCAGAGGGAATGAGGCTCACGATGTTTTGGCTAGAAGCTCGATAGTAAAGATGGCAGGGAGCGTCCGAGAGGAGCCGGAAGCGAAGCACAACTTGCGCGTGGAGAAGGCTCGTGACTCTCTATGGAGTTACTCGTCCGTGGTGCTTGGCCCTCGCATGGACTACCCTTTGCATAGGGGCACCAATGAAGATTAATCAGGACCTTGTCAGGTTTCAGATACCTCGGTAAAAAATACAGGCATCGTCCATGGGAGTTTGCATCTCTACCTTTTTTCTTTAGCTTCCGCATTTACATTCAAGTACTTAAGTTCCTTTCTCTCTGTTCCTAGTTTAGAATTGTTAGGATTGGAACTTAGGTTCCAAAACTCCTTTTGTGGTAGAGATAGCAACACTTAGACAAAACCTAATTTGCTTATTTTCATAGGTTTTGTCCTAGAGATTTATTTGTGGGTTCGTTTACTAAAGTTTTTAAAATCCTAATTCTCCCCTCTTAGGCGTCCCAATTCCTTTCAAACATGAATAATTTTATGCACTAGTATATAAGGTTTTAATCTTATGATGTAATAATGACTTTGATAAGGCTACATGCAGACTATAAAGACCCAGCCATTTGGAGGTGGGGTGTGTGCGAAGGAATTGATCTCAATGAAAACCACAAGAGTAAGGGAGGGAAAGAAACACATGCAAAAGCTAGAGTCGCAGCAATGACATGCACACAAGTCAAGAGAAGAGCACACAAACACAGCGCAACAAGTTCACAACTCAACAAGTGCTCACATCTCAATCACAATAATCCGGATGCATGCTTGCGGAGTCTAGACGTCTTAAGATGTTCAATGGAGGCTTCATGTAGTGCTCCATGCGCCTAGGGGTCCCTTTTATAGCCCCAAGACAGCTAGGAGCCATTGGATCTCCATTTGATAGGCAATTCTTGCCTTCTCTCTGTTGGCGCACTAGACAGTCCGGTGCACCACCGGACATGAACAGTGCCCAATTTCTTTCCTTCTCTAGCAAAGCCGACCGTTGAGCCCTCGGTCCCCTTGGCTCACCAGACACTATCTGGTGCGGCCTAGTGACCGTTGGCGCGGGCCACGCGTCACCCGCTAATCCCCCTATCGACCATTGGCACGGGCACTGTTGGCTCACCGGACAGTACATTTAATTTTATCCATAGCACCCTCTACAATTCCCGAGAGCAGCAAGTTCATCGTTGCTAGCCTGGGCACCAGACACTGTCCGGTGCACACCGGACAGTCCGATGCACCGAAGGCTGGTGCATGTCTGGCTGGACTTAGCCAAACTTCTCCATTCCATGGTTCCTAGCACTTAGAGGAATATGTTAGTACCAAAAACAATTCACTAAGGCTAGAGTCATACCTTGATTCTTGATTTGCGTCTCTTTAACACTTAGTGCCCATCACCTTAAAACAATATGTGTTGGGCATCTAATCACCAAAACATTTATAGAAACTGCCCAAGGGCACATTTCCCTTTCAATCTCCCCCTTTTTGGTGATTTATGCCAACACATTAAAAGCAACTCAAAGTGCAACATCATTTTTAAAGAGAAGCTAAAGAGTGCAAATTGAAGACTAATTTATCTCACATAGGATTTCACATATTTGGATCACTTTTGCCACCACTTGGTTTATTTTCACAAAACAAATTCTTTTTCCTATCTCTATATCAAACCACTTGTTTTGGCAAATCAAGAGATCTTTCAAGAGTAAATTTGATCAAATGCCATGAACTCCCCCTTTTTCCCATAACGAAACTTCTCCCCCATAAGAGAACAATTTTGCAATAAGAGGGTTTTGATCAAACACAAAGATTCTAACTCTACAATTTTTGAAATTCACAAGTGGTTGGCTGATCCATTTGCTTTGGCTTTAATTTCTCCCCCTTTGGCATGAAGCACCAAAACAGGAGACCTTTTTGGCCCTTTAACCCCATTGCCTCTCCAAAATGTCAAATAAGATCAAAAGGCAATGAGAACATAAGTACGAACTTGGGACAAGATACATTTATACCGGAATGCAGTGGAAGCCCTTTCTTTGTCCAATTTCACTTTTCCCTTTCAATACACTTTTGAGACTATTTCAAGAGTACTCAACAAACAAGTTAGTCTCAAGGGAGTCAAGTTGTAGCACATCCTCCCCCTAAACATGTGCATCATTTGCATTGGGACTTGTGAGGTCCGGGGATGACTCGTACAACTTGAGCACCAAAAATAAGAAATTAAAGACATTAATGCTTAAAGTAACATGATCAAAGGCATAGAACACATGTATGCTATAGACCAATCCAAGTTACGTGAATCTAAGACATTTAGCTCACTACGCAACCTGCAAAACCTTTTCTCATCTAAAGGATTGGTGAAGATATCGGCTAGCTAGTTCTCGGTGTTAATATGATAAATATCGATATCTCCCCTTTGATGGTGGTCTCTCAGAAAGCGATGTCGGATGTCTATGTGCTTAGTGCGGCTGTGTTCAACAGGATTATCCACCAGGCGGATTGCACTCTCATTATCACATAGGAGTGGGACTTTGCTCAGATTGTAGCCAAAGTCTCAGAGGTTTGCCTCATCCAAAGCAGTTGCGCGCAACACTATCCTGTGGCAACATACTCGGCCTCAGCGGTGGATAGGGCAACGAAAGTTTGTTTCTTAGAGCTCCAGGACACCAGGGATCTTCCCAGAAACTGACAAGTCTCTGATGTACTCTTCCTATCAACCTTTCACTCGACATAGTTAGAATCTGAGTATCCGATTAAGTCAAAGGTAGACCCCTTTGGATACCAGATCTAGAAGCAAGGCATAGAAACCAAATATCTAAGAATTCGCTTATTGGCCACAAGGTGACACTCCTTGGGGTCGGATTGAAATCTAGCAGACGTGCATACACTTTGCATAATATCTGGTCTACTAGCGCAAAGGTAAAGCAAAGATCCTATCATAGACCGTATGACTTTTGATCAACGGACTTACCTCCTTTATTGAGGTCAAGATGTTCGTCCGTTCCCATCAGTGTCTTTATGGGCTTTGCATCCTTCATCCCAAACCTCTTGAGCAGATCTTGAGTATACTTCGTTTGGGAGATCAAGGTTCCTTCCTTGAGTTGCTTCACTTGAAATCCAAGGAAGTAATTCAATTCGCCCATCATTGACATCTCAAATTTCTGCATCATCACCCTGCTAAACTCTTCACAAGACTTTTGATTAGTAGAACCAAATCATATGTCATCGACATATATGTGGCATACAAAGAGATCACCATTATAAGTCTTAGTAAAGAGAGTAGGATCAGCTTTCCCAACCTTGAAAGCTTTAGAACTAAGGAAATCTCTAAGGCATTCATACCATTCTCTTGGGGCTTGCTTAAGTCCATAGAGCACCTTAAAGAGCTTGTAGACGTGGTCGGGATACCTATAATCCCCAAAGACAGGGGGTTGTTCCACATACACTTCCTCCTTGATTGGTCCATTAAGGAAGGCGTTCTTCACGTCCATTTGAAACAACTTAAAAGACTGGTGAGTAGCATAGGCCAATGATATTCAAATTGATTCTAGCCTAGCTACAGGAGCAAAAGTCTCCTCAAAATCCAAAGTTGCGACTTGGGCATAACCTTTTGCCACAAGTCGAGCCTTGTTTCTTGTCACCACACCGTGTTCATATTGCTTGTTGCAGAACACCCACTTGGTTCCCTCAACATTTTGCTTCGAACGTGACACCAGGCTCCAAACTTCATTTCTCTTGAAGTTGTTGAGCTCTTCCTGCATGGCCAACACCCAGTCCGGATCCTGCAAGGCTTCTTCTACCCTGAAAGGCTCAATAGAAGAAACAAACGAGTAATGCTCACAAAATTAGCTAAACGTGAGCGAGTGGTTACTCCCTTGCTAATATCACCCAGAATTTGATCCACTGGATTATTTCTTTGGATTGTTGACCGAACTTGAGTTGGAGGAACTTGTGAAGCTTCTTCCTCCTTATCCTGTTCTTCATGTGCTCCCCCTTGATCCAGCCCTTCATCTTGAGTACCTATTCCTCATCTTGAGTTGGGGGATGCACCAATGTAGAGGAAAAAGGTTGATCTTGCTCTTGTTGTTCCTGCGGTCGCACATCACCTATTGCCATTGTTCGCATTGCAGCCATCGGAACCTCATCCTCATCTACATCATCAAGATAAACTTACCCTCTAGGAGAGCCATTAGTTTCATCAAACACAACGTCGCTAGAGACTTCAACTAATCCTGATGACTTGTTGAAGACCCTATACGCCTTTTATTTGAGTCATAACCTAGTAAAAACCCTTCTACAACTTTAGGAGCAAACTTCAAATGCCTACCTTTATTTACCAAGATGTAGCATTTGCTCCCAAATACACGAAAATAGGAAACATTGGGTTTGTTACCGGTTATATGTTCGTATGATGTCTTCTTGAGGAGGCGATGCAGATAGAGCCGGTTTATGGCAGGGCAGGTTGTATTCACAGCTTCCGACCAAAACCGCTCAGGCATCTTGTATTCATCAAGCATTGTCCTTGCCATATCAACTAGTGTCATGTTCTTCCTCTCTACCACACCATTTTGTTGTGGTGTGTAGGGAGCGGAGAACTCGTGCTTGATGCCTTCCTCCTCAAGATATTCTTCGACTTGCAGATTCTTGAACTTAGATCCATTATCGCTCCTGATCTTTTTCACCTTTAGCTCGAATTCATTTTGAGCTCTCCTTAAGAAGCGCTTTAGAGTTCCTTAGGTTTCTGATTTGTCCTGCAGAAAAAATACCCAAGTGAAGCGGGAAAAATCATCAACAATGAAAAGACCATACTTACTTTCCCCCGATGTTGAGATAAGCAACGGGCTCGAAGAGATCCATATGTAGGAGTTCCAGTGGTTTTGATCTTGTCATCACATTCTTGCTTTGATGAGTACTTCGCACCTGCTTCCCTGCTTGGCACGTTGCACAGGGTCTGTCTTTCTCAAAACAGACATCGGTTAGTCCTAACACATGTTCTCCCTTTAGAAGTTTATGAAGGTTCTTCATCCCAACATGTGCTAGACGGTGGTGCCAAAGCCAGCCCATATTAGTCTTAGCGATTAAGCATGCATCTAGATTGGCATTCTATTTTGAGAAATCAACTAAGTAGAGCTTGCCGTCTAATATACCCTTAAAAGCTAACGAACCATCACTTCTTCTAAAGACAGATACATCAATATTCGTCAAGCAATTATAACCCATATGACATAATTGGCTTACAGACAATAAATTGTAACCGAGAGATTCTACTAAAAACACATTTGAAATTGAATGCTCGGTTGTGATGGCTATTTTGCCTAAGCCCTTAACCTTGCCTTGGTTCCCATCTCCAAAGATGATAGTGTCTTGGGAATCCCTGTTCTTGACGTAGGAAGTGAACATTTTCTTCCCCCTGTCTTGTGGTTTGTGCATTCACTATCAATAATCCAGCTTGAGCCCCCGGATGCATAAACCTGCAAGGTAATTAAGCTTGGGTTTTAGGTACCCAACTCTTGTTGGGTCCTACAAGGTTAGTCACAACAGACTTTGGAACCCAGATGCAAGTTTTGTCTCTCTTGCACTTAGGTTCCAAGCTTCTAGCAACTACTTTGTCATTGTTTCATAATAGTACAAATGAAGCATTACATGTATGATAAAGAGTAGATGGTCCAGTTAATGTCTTCCTAGGCGCATGAGAAGCAACATCATGGGGCCTAGGTCTATTCCTACCATGAGCATATGAAGAGCTAGATGAAAACATGGCATGAGTACTAAATGAAGCATCATGACATACATGAGAAACATCATGATTATAACACCTATCATGATGAGCAATACTAGTAATTCTCTTGTCATAAAGATAGGCATGGTTCTTTTTAGAGCTACTAGCCATGGGAGCCTTCACTTTCCCTTGTTGAGACTAGAAGTCCTTTGGCTTGTTAAGTTCTTTGTAACACCCCAGGTGTTATCTCCCGTTAAACAACGATTATGGACGTAAGTAAGAATGGTCGGGGTGAATAACTATTTCGATATTAGCCCCGTCTCCTATTACCAAGATTATTCGAGAAATCTCGTTTAGCTTGGAATTTAATCATCTCACAAAAGTTCGAGTTTGGTGCCGTTTTCATTTCGATAATCTACAATTAAAATGGGTTCGAGAAACTTTTGGATTATCGAATCTTCGTTTGCTGGCGAATTTTGAACTGTTCGGATCACGCGTGTAAGTGAATACGAAAATCACAAGACTTCTGATTTTATGTAAAAATTGGAGCCCCGTGCTATTCGAAAAAGAACAATGCGCACAACTTCTCGCCCACATGTGCGATGCGTGTCGTCTCTTCCGGAATGGATCACAATCTCGATGCCGCATCGATATCGTGCGTTTATTTCGCAATATGTCGAGTCGTGTGTCCGTATCTAGATATTCGCGATATGTCGATATCCTCTCGCGACGACACACGACACACGACACACATATGTCGATATCCTCTCGCGATATGTGTCCGTTTATTTCGCGATACGTCGATATGCTCTCGCGATTTGCCACATCGATATTCTATTCGAGTGTTCGAGTAGCGAACGGAACTCGTCTGAAGTCAACTGAATCAAGTGCAGATTAAAATACCGAAGCCGAAATCCGTTTAATTCGATCCGTATGTTTCTTGCCAGCTTTAAATCTTCGGATAGAAATACCTGGTAAAGGTTCATCTGACTATAAAATATTCACCACATCAAATATTCGGGACAAAAGCAGATAAGTTTATCTGATATTCACTCCATTTAGAATTCGCTCAAACTCTAATCTTAGTATCAGTATTCTTTAAAAAGGAAAGAAGAAAAGATTAAAATGGAAAATCCTTCTCTAAATATCTCCACCATCCCTTGCACCGTACTTGCATTTTTTTTTTGTTCATCATAGAGAATATCTCCTTCCTATGTGCGTATCTTCTCCCGGCCATATCTTCCTTGCGCAGATTTTTCTTCAGGCTTATCTTATTCACTGGATATTTCTTGGCGTCGTTCTCATCCGCTCACACCGCGCAGGCTCTGGACCAGATTATTCTCTCTTTGCTTCTCACGCTCGTCTCCAAGCTACGCAGGCACACTCCCTGCTCCACTCCGTCACCGCTTCCTGCTGCCATGGTGGCCGGCTTCCATCCCCTGATCTTCCTCGCAAGCTGCGCTCCCTCCAGCTCGCCCATGGATGCGCGCTCCATCTTCCCCAACCGCGCGTCCCTCTGCCGGCCGAGCTCCATCTCTGGCGAGCTCGCCCTGCCCCTGTACGGCGTTTCTCCCCTTTCTTCAACCTCCAGCCGTGGAGCTTCCCCGCCGAGTCCATGGTTTTGCTCGGATTTCGCCTAGGCCCGCGCTCCCTGCTTGCGCCATGTCCCTGTCCGTCGGCGGCGCGCAGACCTTTCTCCTCCCTGCTTCCCAGCTCGCCAAATTGTGCCCCTGCTCGACGCCGGTGATGGCCGTCGTGGAGCACCGCTGCGAGCTCCCTGCGCCCTCGTCCTCTTCCCTGCGTGCGCCGGCTCTAGCTCGGTCGCTCCTACTGCTCTGTGCGTGCACGCCCATCTCCTTAGCCCCTGTTCGGATTTCACCTGGCCGCTGCGCAGCTCCTTCTGCCATGGTCGGTTGCTGCTCCCTGCGCTGGATCTCCTCCCCTGCGCGTCTCTGATCTCTGGCGCCCAGCCTGCTTGTTCTATGGTCTTCACTGTTAATGTTTTGGAGTCTGCCGTGATGCCGTACCGGCGTTCTGTGTGCAGCGGGAAAGCTTTGCGAGTTAGCGTTGTCGTCGGTGCCACATGGGGTCGGCTCTCTGCTCTGCCCAGCTCGTCGAATCCTAGGAATATGCGCGCACGTCATAGTTGGCGCCAAACTTCTTCTTGCCGTCCTTTGTGTGCTGTGGTACCTCCTTGCTCTTGTCGTCGTATTGTTTGGCCAGCCACGTTGTGTGTAGCCTTATTGCTGCCACTTAGGGGCTGCTCGATGAAATCTGTAGTATAGAGTTGAAGCATCGTTCGATCCCGTCGATCGTTCGATCCCGTCGTCTTCATCGTCGTAGCACCACCTCGACAGCAATGCACCGATTGTCAAACTTCACCTCGCTGCTCTTCCAGCCTCATGCCTGTGGTTGCACGCCTTGTGTCTCGCGTTTGATCTGCTTGACGCGAGCATGCCTTCGACGACATCTACTTTGTTGTGTTTGTCATTTGTGTGCTACTCGACTCAGGGGAGCGGGTCTGCTCTCTTTTGGCTTTTGGTTATGTTTATGGGCAAGGTGGTGAAGAAGAGAGATATGTGCCCATCACTCGCCAGATGCTCAAGAAAAGGTTTGAACCGTAGATCATCGTCGTCTCTCATCTGTTAAGTCGATTCAGTTATGGTAAGCTGATTTGTTTTTACGGTTAGTTGGATTGGTTAGTTATATTGTGGCGATGCTTTGGGAAGAATACCTTTCTTATTTTTTTTGTGTGTTATATGTTGCCATAAGGTGTTTGCAGTAATATTTCCTATGCAATAGTTGTGTCATGTGTTGTTAGACTTGTATGCAAGGCACGATTAAATTAATAATGTAAGAAGTGGGATTAGCATTTTTGAAATTGTCTAGCCGGTAGTACTTTTAGTGTTACTTGAGAGAATCCTTATTACAGGATGATGATGATCCCTTGCGTTATAGTAGCATCGATCAGTCGTTTTTAATTGAAACCTAAGATTTTCATAATAGCAAGTGCGCATAAACGCTTTAGATATTTGGGTTGTTACAAAGCAGTTTTGCAGAACTATATGTGATATGATAATGTTCTACTTGTTGAATTATAGATAAATGAGATATTTTGTTTAGTTGGCGTGTTAGTCATAATAGTCTAGAATAATAATTATAAAAACTAGTTGAATGGCTTATATTCTTATTCTAAGTCGTGGATGTCCTATAATGGTGAGTCGGAATTTTATTAGATTATCAATGTTATGCTTTAGCTAAGGTTTATATAGGACTTGAGCTTGGTTTATTATTTTAATGTTTGTGTTAGATCCAGTTAAGTTGGAAAAACGTATTAGTTGTACTTAGTAATATATCTATATCTAATATTTGCTTATGTGTGTTGTAATGTGCCTCGCTGCTAAATGTGCAATTCTCTATTGTGTAGCATCATCATAGTTTGTGTTATTTGCTATATGATTCATGCATGTGCATTATGCATCTCATGAGGTACGCTAGTGGAACACGTGATGCGGAGGACCAAAGATGAGTCGACCACAAGATGATGCTGATGGACGAACTTGAAGATGGATAATCTAAACAAGTGCGAAGACAAAAGATGGTCGCCACCTAACAAACACTAACCTAGTGTTATCCAGGCAAGCCCCGGTACATTTGCCACCTCCTTGCTGTTTTAAAATCTTTATCACCTTGTTTGATGCATTAGGTGATAGGAGTTATGTGCTAAACAATTGATGCATTTCCTTCCTTAGAAAATTGATTACCCTTCCATGACACCCTTTTATAAAAAGGATTTTTATGATGCTTAGCCTTGCTTTAGAAAAACAAAATGTTTTGTTTTAAAACAAAAGTGATGCTACAGATTGGATGGGAAGTTTTCAAAATTAAAACTTGATGGTGAATCCATCATGGCCGTGATGGGTTCAACATCTGAAAAGATGTACCTCTGCCAGGTACCAAACTTTGGGTTTTAAATGATAAAGCTGAGACCAGGCGGTTGACTTGCACGAGAAGGGAGTCTCGGTGTAGTGTCTCCATCTGAGTCGATTAAGGACCGTGCCGATGTAGGCCTGATGATCGAGGACCTTTTAACTGGCCACATGCCTCATCATGGGTAAGCTTTGCCTCGGGCAGACTAATACCAGAAAGGCCAACACACAATGGGAGTGGGGAGATGTCGAGAGTAGCGTGTACCCTCCATGGCAAGAGGCTGGACGGTGGTGTATCTGTGCTCTCGGTTGGCGTGAACCTGGTCTGGTCTTAAGAAACCCAGTGGCGAGTTGACATATGCAAGGGTTAAGTGCTACATATGTCGTGTGATTGGAGATCCCCAGCTGGGTATTAATCGATTCGGATCGCCATTACTTCTCGGACATGAAGACTTGGTCACTGACTTACACGTAGCAATCCAGTAAAGTAAAGGGGTGATAAAAAACGGCTAGTGCAGGCCAAGTGCTTGAACTAGAATAGAAAGAACTCTAGATGCAGGTAACTTTACTTAACCTGACAAGTAAAAAATGGATTTTAAGGATCCACTCATAGTAAGCTTTTCTGCAAACAGAGTCTTTGATTCTTGATAAGCTTTACCTTGATTCCCAAAAGCCAACATATCCTTAAGAGTCTTTTTCCTTAGACGGGTAAGACTTGCGAAAGTACACTTCGTACTCAGGGTTTTCGAACCCATGTTGTCGCAGGTACTAGAATTGTGCTGCTGTGGATGGTGTTAAGCGCCGGTGGGCCCGACCTTCTTATAAGTCTAAGTAACTCTTCTATACTTCTTATTGAGGATGGTCACTTGAGCTAGCATATATTTCAAACTTATAAATAATTTATAACAGTTCAAAGTTAATTCTTTGAATCACTTTTGTAATCACTCCGATCATGTACATTATAAAACATGATGTAACTTGTAAAATTTAGTAATAAGATTTCTATTGCAAATTGTTGGTGTGTGATTTGTGTTTACTTAATCCTGCGGTCCTGGTTGTAAGTGGTTTATCCGAGGTCCTTGGGACACTCGGACAGATCCTATTAAGTTATCTGGTGCACATGCATAGCCGTTTGAGGTCTTTGAGATAAGGGCAGGTGCATGTGGGCCAATAACTTGGGAGGTTCTGCCACATTCTTGGTCTCCTTTTGGAAACCAAGTCCATCCTTACTAGAGGGGTGTCTACCAATGGTGTAGGCATCCCTAACAAATTTTAGTTTCTCATAATTATCCTTGCAAGTCTTAAGTTGAGCATTAAGACTTGTAACATCATTGTTCAACTTAAGAATGGTAGAAGCATGTTCATTGCAAGCGTCAATATTAAAATCTTTGCATCTATTGTAGATTAGAACATGCTCTATAGATGAATTAGCCACATTAAATTTTTCTAGCTTTGTATTTAAATCATCATTCAAAGTTTTGAGACTACAAATAGAATCATGGCAGGTAGATAGCTCAAAAGACAATATTTCATTTTTCTTAATTTCTAGAGCAAGAGATTTTTGAACATTAATAAATTTATCATGTTCGTCATACAGAATATCTTCTTGCTTTTCTAGCAACCTATCCTTTTCATTAAGAGCATCAATCAATTTTTTTATTTTATCTATCTTAGTTCTATCTAATCCTTTAAATAAATCACTATAATCTACTTCATCATCAGAAGATTCCTCATCACTAGAAGAAGTGTACTTAGGTGTATCTCGTATATGTACCTTCTTCTCCTTAGCCATGAGGCACGTGTGTCGTTTGTTGGGGAAGAGGAAGGACTTGTTGAAGGCTGAGGCAGCTAGTCCTTTATCATCGGAGTCGGATGAAGAGCACTCGGAGTCCCATTCTTTTCCAATGTGTACCTCGCCCTTCGCCTTCTTATAGTTCTTCTTCCTTTCCTTCTTCCCTTTCTTTTCTTGTGCCTGGTCATTGTCATTATCGGGTCATTGTGCTATGGAATGACCAGACTTATCGCATTTGAAGCAGGAGCACTTTCCCCTTGATTTGTTCTTGTTGGGATACTCCTTGCATCCTTCAAGGCGGTCTTGAAGCGCTTGATTATAAGCGTCATTTCGTCCTCGTTGAGCCCGACAACCTCCACTTGTGCTACCTTGCTAGGTAGCCCTCCTTGTTGCTGGTTGCTTTGAGAGCAACAGGCTGTAGCTCGTAGAGAGGAAGCGGTCCGTTTAAAGCATCTCCCACATACCTCGCTTCCTTCACCATCATGCGCCCGCTCACGAATTTTCCGAGAATTTCCTCGAGCGTCATCTTGGTGTACCTGGGGTTCTCACGAATAAGATTTACAAGATGAGGATCAATAACGGTAAATGACGTTAGCATGAGTCGGACGACATCATGATCCGTCCATCTTGTACTCCCATAGCTTCGAATTTTGTTGACCAGGGTCTTGAGCCTGTTGTACGTTTGAGTTGGCTCCTCTCCCCTTATCATGGCGAACCTCCCTAGTTCACTTTCCACCAGTTCCATCTTGGTAATCATGGTGGCATCATTACCCTCGTGAGAGATCTTGAGGGTATCCCATATTTGCTTGGCATTGTCCAAGCCGCTCACTTTGTTGTATTCATCCCTACATAGATATGCTAGCAAGACAGTAGTAGCTTGGGCATTTTTATATATTTGCTCATTAATAAATACACTATTGTTAGTGCTATCGAAATGCATTCCATTTTCAACAATTTCCCAAATACTAGGATGGAGGGAAAATAAGTGACTATGCATTTTATGACTACAAAATGAATAGTCCTCTCCATCAATGTGTGGGGGTTTTCCAAGTGGAATAGATAGTAAATGGGCATTCCAATTATAAGGGATACGAGAATAATCAAAAGAATAGTTTTGATTAACTGTTTTCTTTTTCGACGAAGAGCCTTCGTCAACGTCAACCCTTGGTGAAGAGGAGGAGGCGTCACTGTCGTAGTAAATGATCTTCTTTATGCGCCTCTTCTTCTTTCCATCCATCTTCTTGTGACTTGAGCCTGAGTCAGTGGGTTTGTCGTCTTTTGGCTCATTGACGTAGAGGGTCTCCTTCTCCTTGTCGTCGATCACCATCCCCTTACCTTTAGGATCCGTCTCTTCGGGTGGTTAGTCCCGATACCAACTGAGAGCACCTAGAGGGGGGTGAATAGGTGATCCTGTAACAATCAACTTTAAATGCCACAAACTTGGTTTATGAAATGTTAGTGAAATCAAACCAAGGTGGTATGACTAGAGAGAGAGGTGACTTCCTCACTTAACTGCTCTTCACAAAGTGAGTATTAAACTTAGAGCAATTATCGAGTGAGTAGAAGTAGAGAGAATCGCACAAGAATAACAACAGGTGGCACAACGATTTTTATCCTGTGGTTTGGCCAAGTAGAACACTTGCCTACTTCCACGTTGTGGCGTCCCAATAGACGAGGGTTGCACTCAACCCCTTTCAAGTGATCCAATGATCCACTTGAATACCACAATTTTCTTCCTTATAGTAGATGTTCCCTTTGTGGGGAATCTCCATAAGCTGGAGTCTCTCACCCTTACAATATTGATCTCAATGAAAACCACAAGAGTAAGGGAGGGAAAGAAACACACACAAAAGCTAGAGTCACAGCAACGACACGCACACAAGTCAAGAGAAGAGCACACAAACACAGCGCAACAAGTTCACAACTCAACAAGTGCTCAAATCTCAATCACAATAATCCGGATGCGTGCTTGCGGAGTCTAGACGTCTTAGGATGTTCAATGGAGGCTTTGTGTAGTGCTCCATGCGCTTAGGGGGTCCCTTTTATAGCCCCAAGGCAGCTAGGAGCCGTTGGATCTCCATTAGGTAGCCAATTCTTGCCTTCTGTCTGTTGGCGCACCGGACAGTCCGGTGCACCACCGGACATGAACAGTGCCCAATTTCTTTCCTTCTCTGGCGAAGCCAACCGCTGAGCCCTCGGTCCCCTTGGCACACCGGACAGTCCGGTGCGACCTAGTGACCGTTGGCGCGGGCCACGCGTCGAACGCTAATCGCAATATCGACCGTTGGCGCGGGCGTTGTTAGCTCACCAGACAGTCCGGTGCACCACCGGACAGTCCGGTGCATTTTAGCCGCAGCACCCTCTGCAATTCTCGAGAGCAGCGAGTTCATCGTTGAGCCAGCGTAGGCATCAGACACTGTCCGGTGCACCGAAGGCTAGTGCAAGTCTGGCTGGACTTAGCCAAACTTCTCCAATCCAATCTCATTTGATTTGACAAGGTGTCTAGCACTTAGAGGAATATGTTAGTACCAAAACAATTCACTATGGCTAGAGTCATACCTTGATTCTTGATTTTCATCTCTTTAACACTTAGTGCCCATCACCTTAAAACAATATGTGTTGGGCATCTAATCACCAAAACATTTATAGAAATTGCCCAAGGGCACATTTCCCTTTCAACAGGCCCTAGTCATCCTTCAAAACTTTGCCAGGAGCTTCGTCTAGTAGTCTGTTGATCGCATCGTCAACGACTTCATTAGCTGTAAGACCTAAAATTGGTAGAAAATTAAATAAATAAATAAATACATATATTATAAAATAATAAAATAAGGAAATAAGAGTATTGTTGGTCACTTGTTCTCAAATGCTATTGAAAGGGAATTAGGCTTACACCTATTTTCCTAATTGATTTTGGTGGTTGAATTGCCCAACACAAATAATTGGACTAACTAGTTTGCTCTAGTGTATAAGTTATATAGGTGCCAAAGGTTCACACTTAGCCAATAAAAAGACCAAGTATAGGGTTCAACAAAAGAGCAAAGGGACAACCGAAGGCACCTCTGGCCTGGCGCACCGGACTGTCCGGTGTGCCACCGGACAGTGTCCGGTGCACCAGAGGACTCCAAGTCGAACTCGTCACCTTCGGGAAAATCCAGAGACGCTCCGCTATAATTCACCGGACTGTCCGGTGTACACCGGACAGTGTCCGGTGCTCCAAGGAAGAGCGGCTCTGGAACTCGCCAGCTTCGGGAATTCACAACGGCTAGTCCGCTATAATTCACCGGACATGTCCGGTGTACACCGGACTGTCCGGTGTGACATCGAAGCAACGGATACTTCGGCGCCAACGGCTACTTGCAGCGCATTGAATGCGCGCCAGCGCGCGCAGAAGTCAGGCACGCCCATGCTGGCGCACCGGACACTCTACAGTACATGTCCGGTGCGCCACCGGACATCCAGACGGGCCCAGAAGACAGTGCTCCAACGGTCGAATCCCATCGGCTTTGGTGACGTGGCTGGCGCACTGGACTATCCGGTGCACCATACGACAGTCAGCTCCACCAAACGGCTAGTTTGGTGGTTGGGGCTATAAATACCCCCAACCACCCACCATTCATTGCATCCAAGTTTTCACACTTCAAACCACTTACAAGAGCTAGGCATTCAATTCTAGACACACTCAAGAGATCAAATCCTCTCCCAAATTCCACACAAAGTTTTAGTGACTAGTGAGAGAGATTTGCTTGTGTTCTTTCGAGCTCTTGCGCTTGGATTGCTTTCTTCTTTTTTGATTCTTTATTGCGATCAAACTCACTTGTAATTGAGGCAAGAGACACCAATCTTGTGGTGGTCCTTGTAGGAACTTTGTGTTCCAAGTGATTGAGAAGAGAAAGCTCACTCGGTCCGAGGGACCGTTTGAGAGAGGGAAAAGGGTTGAAAGAGACCCGGTCTTTGTGACCACCTCAACGGGGAGTAGGTTTGCGAGAACCGAACCTCGGTAAAACAAATCCGCGTGTCACACTCTTTATTCGCTTACGATTTGTTTTGCACCCTCTCTCGCGGACTCGATTATATTTCTAACACTAACCCGGCTTATAGTTGTGATTGTTTTGAGAATTTCAGTTTCGCCCTATTCACCCCCCCTCTAGGCGACTTTCAATTGGTATCAAAGCCCGGTGCTTCATTAGAGCCTAACCAGTCGAAGTGATGTCGGGAGAACTCGCCAAGAAGGAGATGGAGACCGGCGACAAGCCCACTACAAGTCATGGGAAGGCTTCATCGGAAGAGTCCCGCAACAAGGAGAAGAGGAAGGAGAAGAATAAGGAAAGGAAGACATCTTCTCACAAGTCGCATCGGAGTGGCGACAAAATAAAGAAGATGAGGAAGGTGGTCTACTACGAGACCGACACTTCATCACCTTCTACCTCCGGCTCCGACGCGCCCTCCATAACTTCGAAGCGCCATGAGCGTAAGAAGTTTAGTAAGATTCCCCTACGCTAACCTCGCATTACTAAACATACACCTTTACTTTCCGTCCCATTAGGCAAACCACCAACTTTTGATGGTGAAGATTATGCTAGGTGGAGTGACTTAATGCGATTTCATCTAACTTCACTCCACAAAAGTATATGAGATGTTGTTGAGTTTGGTGTACAGGTACCATCCGTAGGGGATGAAGACTATGATGTGGATGAAGTGGCCCAAATCGAGCACTTCAACTCCCAAGCCACAACAATACTCCTCGCCTCTCTAAGTAGGGAGGAGTACAACAAGGTGCAAGGACTAAAAAGCGCCAAGGAAGTTTGGAACGTGCTCAAGACGGCGCACGAGGGTGATGAACTCACCAAGATCACCAAGCGGGAAACGATCGAGGGGGAGCTCGGTCGCTTTCGTCTTCGCCAAGGGGAGGAGCCACAAGACATGTACAACCGGCTCAAGACCTTGGTGAATCAAGTGCGCAACCTCGGGAGCAAGAAATGGGATGACCACGAGGTGGTTAAGGTTATTTTGAGATCACTTATATTCCTTAACCCTACTCAAGTACAATTAATTCGTGGTAATCCAAGATATACACTAATGACCCCCCGAGGAAGTAATCAGGAATTTTGTGAGCTTTGAATTTATGATCAAAGGCTCACGGAAGATCAACGAGCTTGACGGCCCCTCCACATCCGAAGCTCAACCCGTTGCATTCAAGGCCACGGAGAAAAAGAAGGAGGAGTCTACACCAAGTAGACAACCAATCGATGCCTCCAAGCTCGATAATGAGGAAATGGCGCTTGTCATCAAGAGCTTCCGCCAAATCCTCAAACAAAGGAGGGAGAAGGATTACAAGCCCCGCTCCAAGAAGGTTTGCTACAAGTGTGGTAAGCCCGGTCACTTTATTGCACAATGTCCTATCTCTAGTGACAGTGATAGGGGCGACGACAAGAAGGGGAGAAGAAAGGAGAAGAATAGGTACTACAAGAAGAAGGGCGGCGATGCCCATGTTTGTCGGGAATGGGACTCCGACGAAAGCTCTAGCGACTCCTCCTCCGACGAGGACGCCGCCAACATCGCCGTCACCAAGGGACTTCTCTTCCCCAACGTCGGCCACAAGTGCCTCATGGCAAAGGACGGCAAAAAGAAGAAGGTTAAATCTAAATCCTCCACTAGATATGAATCCTCTAGTGATGAAAATGCTAGTGATGAGGAAGATAACCTACGCACTCTTTTTGCCAACTTAAACATGCAACAAAAAGAGAAATTAAATGAATTGATTAGTGCCATCCATGAGAAGGATGATCTCTTGGACTCCCAAGAGGACTTCCTAATCAAGGAAAACAAAAAGCATGTTAATGTCAAAAATGCTTACGCTCTAGAAGTAGAAAAATGTGAAAAAATTTCTAGTGAGCTAAGCTCTTGCCATGAAACTATTGACAACCTTAGAAATGAAAATGCTAATTTGTTAGCTAAGGTTGATTCTCATGTTTGTAATGTTTCAATTACCAATCCTAGAAATAATAATGATGATTTACTTGCTAGGATTGAAGAATTGAACATTTCTCTTGCTAGCCTTAAAAATGAAAATGAAAAATTGCTTGCTAAGGCTAAAGATTTTGATGTTTGCAATGCTACTATTTCCGACCTTAGAACTAAGAATGATATATTAAATGCTAAGGTTGTAGAATTAAAATCTTGCAAACCCTCTACATCTAGCATTGAGCACACTTCTATTTGTACTAGATGTAGAGATGTTGATGTTAATGCTATTCATGATCACATGGCTTTAATTAAACAACAAAATGATCATATAGCAAAATTAGATGCTAAAATTGCCGAGCATAACTTAGAAAATGAAAAGTTTAAATTTGCTAGAAGTATGCTCTATAGTGGGAGACGCCCTGGCATTAAGGATGACATTGGTTTCCAACAGGGAGGCAATGTCAAACTTAAAGCCCCTCCTAAGAAATTGTCCAACTTTGTTAAGGGCAAGGCTCCCATGCCTCAGGATAACGAGGGTTACATTTTATACCCTGCCGGTTATCCCGAGGACAAAATTAGGAGAATTCATTCTAGGAAGTCTCACTCTGGCCCTAATCATGCTTTCATGTATAAGGGTGAGACATCTAGCTCTAGGCAACCAACCCGTGCTAAGTTGCCTAAAAGGAAAACTCCTAGTGCATCAAATGAACATAGTTTTTCATTTAAAACTTTTGATGCATCTTATGTATTGACTAACAAATCCGGCAAAGTATTTGCCAAATATGTTGGGGGCAAGCACAAGGGGTCAAAGACTTGTGTTTGGGTACCCAAAGTTCTTGTGTCTAATGCCAAAGGACCCAAAACCATTTGGGTACCTAAAGTCAAGAACTAAACTTGTTTTGTATGTTTATGCATCCGGGGGCTCAAGTTGGATCATCGACAGCGGATGCACAAACCACATGACAGGGGAGAAGAAGATGTTCTCCTCCTACGAGAAAAACCAGGATCCCCAACGAGCTATCACATTCGGGGATGGAAACCAAGGTTTGGTCAAGGGTCTTGGTAAAATAGCTATATCTCCTGACCATTCTATTTCCAATGTTTTTCTTGTAGATTCATTAGATTATAATTTGCTTTCCGTTTCTCAATTATGTCAAATGGGCTACAACTGTCTTTTTACTGATGTAGGTGTCACTGTCTTTAGAAGAAGTGATGATTCAATAGCATTTAAGGGAGTGTTAGAGGGTCAGCTATACTTAGTAGATTTTGATAGAGCTGAACTCGACACATGCTTAATTGCTAAGACTAACATGGGTTGGCTCTGGCACCGTCGACTAGCCCATGTTGGGATGAAGAATCCTCATAAGCTTCTAAAGGGAGAGCACATTTTAGGACTAACCAATGTTCATTTTGAGAAAGACAGGGTTTGTAGCGCATGACAAGCAGGAAAGCAAGTTGGTGCCCATCATCCACACAAGAACATCATGACGACCGACAGGCCGCTTGAGCTACTCCACATGGATCTATTCGGCCCGATTGCTTACATAAGCATCGGCGGGAGTAAGTATTGTCTTGTAATAGTGGATGATTATTCTCGCTTCACTTGGGTGTTCTTTTTGCAGGAAAAATCTCACACCCAAGAGACCTTAAAGGGATTCTTGAGACGGGCTTAAAATGAGTTCGGCTTAAGGATCAAGAAAATTAGAAGCATCAACGGGACGGAGTTCAAGAACTCACAAATTGAAGGCTTCCTTGAGGAGGAGGGCATCAAGCATGAGTTCTCTTCTCCCTACACGCCATAACAAAATGGTGTAGTGGAGAGGAAGAATAGAACTCTATTGGACATGGCAAGAACCATGCTTGATGAGTACAAGACTTCGGATCGGTTTTGGGCCAAGGCGGTCAACACCGCTTGCTACGCCATCAACCGGTTATATCTACACTGAATCCTCAAGAAGACATCTTATGAACTCCTAACCGGTAAAAAGCCCAACATTTCATATTTTAGAGTCTTTGGTAGCAAATGCTTTATTCTTGTTAAAAGAGGTAGAAAATCTAAATTTGCTCCTAAGACAGTAGAAGGCTTTTTACTAGGACATGATTCAAACATAAGGGCATATAGAGTCTTCAACAAGTCCTCTGGACAAGTTGAAGTTTCTTGTGACGTTGTGTTTGATGAGACTAACGGCTCTCAAGTAGAGCAAGTTGATCTTGATGAGATAGGTATTGAAGAGGCTCCATGCATCGCGCTAAGGAACATGTCCATTAGGGATGTGTGTCCTAAGGAATCCGAAGAGCCTCCAAATGCACAAGATCAACCATCCTCTTCCACACAAGCATCTCCACCGACTCAAAATGAGGATGAAGCTCAAGTTGATGAAATAGAAGATCAAGCAAATGAGCCACCTCAAGATGACGACAATGATCAAGGGGGAGATGCAAATGATCAAGACAAGGAGTGTTGGGGACTTGTTCTCAAGTGCTAAGAGTTAAGAACAAGGCAACATAAAAAGTGTTAAGTGTTAAAATCCTTCGTCCTTCGAAGCATTATGTTCCTTTGGGAAATAATGAGTCTCGGACGAAGGTCATGAGAGACATACCTTCGTAAACATAACAAGTAATGACGAAGGACTCACATAAAGCATGAAATATGATATAAGCATCACCATAGAATCATTTCTATTTTATTAACATGGAAAAACAGAAATGATTTCAAATTACAAATGTACCTTCGGTCCTGAGAGAAGGTGAAAAGTACGAGCGTGATGCTAAAAGCAAAATGCCAAGTCCGCGTGAACAGTACGGGAGTACTGTTCATCTATTTATAGACGCGGGACGTAGCCCACGTAAAATTACATCCATGTCCATTACATTTGTTAACGGCTTATGGAAATCTGTCGAGGCCCCCGAAGTCTTTTCATCTTTAAGTCGGTTCCCCCTTCTGCCATCGCGCCGAAGCTTCCCTGCGCACAGCTTCGGCTACACTCGACCTTCGTCTGGTTCAGGCTTCGTCCTGGCCGTGCTCCATATTCATAATTCTGGATCCGAAAATACCTGTTCACATAATCCACTCGGAAAACATTGTCAAATCATGTTTTTGAGGACCTTCGGAGGACGAAGGCCCCCAACAGTAGCCCCTCGCAATATTAATTTGTAAATAATAAATTCAGATTGCGATATGAACGAAGACCTTGAGCCGAAGGTCCGAAAAAACACCTTCCCTTTGCTAGAATAGCAACATTCAATGACAAGTGGGGTCTTTCAACTTTCAACGCATCAAGCGTATAAATACGGCCATGCCGCAAACTTATTTCGCACGCTTTCTGGCCAACCACTCCTGCTCATTCATTTTTTAGCTCTTGTGCACTGTGATCTGCTAAGTTTTTAGCTTTGAAGCTTCGGCTTTTAAAAACAGTTTTTTAGCGCTTCCGAAGATGTCTGAAGCTGCTAAGAAGGCTGTTGCTGAGATGAAGCTGAGTCTTGATGAAGAGAAGAACCTAGGGTTTCTTATAGCGATGTCGAAGTCCAACACAGAAAAGATTACCAAGGAAATTCTGGAGGGGCTGTCTGAAGATACTGGTGACAGTGAAAGTTATGATATGGACAACGGTGGCGAAGACTCCGAAGATCACCCCTGGCGACCAAGCCATTCAGTTTATGGTAAATCAACTATCAAAGAGAATCATCTTGTTAATATGAGAGGAAGGTATTTCCGGGATCTGTCCATTGTGAGGGCGGACGAAGGGGAAAAAACTTGTCCACACCCTGAAGAAAATGAAGTTGTGGTGTACCGAAGCTTTTTGAAAGCTGGACTGCGATTCCCCTTGAGCAGCTTCGTCGTGGAGGTGTTGAAAATCTTCGAAGTCTATCTTCATCAACTTACTCCCGAGGCAATTATAAGGCTAAATATCTTCGTGTGGGCCGCGAGGAGCCAAGGTCTGAAGCCTGACGCAAGAAGCTTCTGTAATGTTCATGAATTATTATATGAAACAAAGCCTTGGGGCAAGGAACAGTACCATAACAACTTTGGCTGCTACAGCTTCGTTTCTCGGTCCGGGGCAAGCTGTCCCGTACCAACCTTTCGGAAGAGATGGCCCGGGGATTGGATGACAGAATGGTTTTATGTGAAGAATGACTTATCAGCACGAGAAGACATCAAAGGTATAATTATGCGTCCTATTTGGCAAAGCTTCGGCCTTCGGAGGCCGAAGGTTGAAATGAACGAAACCGCCGAAGAGTGCCAAAGAGCCTTCGGCGTTGTCTGCTCTTTTATAGGAACAAGGGACTTAGTACAAGAACATATCGCCTTCAGGGTGTGGCCGCTTGCTGAGAAATGGGAAATGCCACAAGAAACCATGAAAGAGGCCGACGAAGGTGAGCTTGTGAGACTGAAGTACACCTTCAAATTTGGAGATAAATTTATTGAGCCAGATGATGAGTGGTTGAAAAGCATTGACAATTTAAGTGATGAGCTACTCGGGACCTACTCGAAGGCTGAAGATAATGCAATGTCAGCAGCCTTCGGAGGCCGAAAAAAGAAGAGACTGAATCGGGTATTCGATGCCATTGGGTTTGTCTACCCTGACTATCGTTATCCCACTCGAGGGCATAAAAGAAAGAACACAACCTCTGCAGAAGAGGAAGCTGCAACTGCTCCTAGCGAGCCAGAATCAAAGAGAAAGAGGATAAAAGTCCTCACACACCGGCCACGCTATATTGAACCAGCTTCGGTGCCTGAGTTCACCGGAGAAGCTTCTTCGGCCACCGAAGCTGAACAGCCAACCTTGCTGCCAGAAACTGCAGAGATGGCCGAAGCACCATCCACAGAAAAAATGGAAGAAGCGAAAAAGCCGACTAAGGAAAAAACATTAGAAGTTTTGAGTCCTGCAGTAAATATTGAAACAGCAAAAAACCAAAAGGGGCCATCAGTGACCCCAAAAAGGAAAAGAATGGTAAATGTACTAGACGTCTTGGAGACAATTAAGTCTTCAAGCACAATTCCAAAAAAGAGTGTTGAAATTGCTGAAGCTTCTACTGAAGCTTCGGCTCAACAAGCTAAAGCTGAAGCTGGGCCTTCAGAGCCCTGCAAGGAGCAACCTTTTGAAGCCGAAGCAATAAAAATTCCAGAACCAGTATTAGTTGAAGAAACTGACACCGCCATCCCCGAAGCACCTGCCAGCATGCGTGATTACATGATACGACATGCTTCGGGGAAGAAGCTATCTGAAGAAGAAACTCATGAAGCCATCCATTATGCAAAGGAACTAAAATATCCGAAGGGGGCAGTAATATTCAATGGAACGAATGAAGATGACTTCTTATACTGCCTGCCTGACAACAAAGAGCTATCTGTCTGCCGAGAAATGGCCAGAAGTATTGGTTTCCCGAAGCTTGAATCTGGATTAAGCGCCATGACGAAAGAAGATCTCGCAGACAGTCTTGCGTACAACAGCCTGAAGGTATAGGAATTAAACACTTGAAAAATCCCCTTATTTTTACGCAACTCATTCCTTTTTTCTTATATGAATTCTTTTTCGTATAGGGCCTGATCCTAAGCAACGCACTAAGAGCCCAAAAGAGCGCCGAAGATGAAAGCTATGAAATTGCGTTTAATAATTTACGCTCCGAAGTTATCAGACTGAGAAACGAAGCTTTGGAAAAAGATAAAATTCTGCTTACACTGGTAGATAAAGTGAAAAAAGACGAAGCTGCTTCAAAGGCCCAGGCCGAAGCTCAAAAACGCGAGATTAAAGATCTTCAGAAACAGCTGGCTAGAGCTAAAGAGGAGCGCGCGCTTGAGGAAACGAAACGAGAACTTAGTGATTTTATGGTCAGCAAATTGGAATCAAAAGTTAAGGAGCTTCGCACATCTCAGGGGAAATGCTATGTCAAATCTGTAGAATGTGTGAATAAAATTAAATCCAGCTTCGCCAGCGTAGGCGCCTTTTCCAGCGAAGAGAATTTCTCTCGAGGCAATCCCGAAGGTCCGCTGGAATGGATTAGCCACGAAGCAGAGGCCTTCGAAGAGATTCTGAACAGTCGTGGCGACATATGCGCTTTTTCGGGCGCCAGAGGAATTGCTTCTGTCTTAGAGAAGAAAGGTTGCGGGCATGTAAAATTTTTAGCTCAATCCGAAGCTACCTTATCTTCCGAAGACGTCAAGGACCCCTCGGCCGAAGCAAGCGTGGTTGGTGGCAAATTTTTTACTGATATCTGGAACGACGGCGGCCGAGGAATGGCGCAAGAGATCATCCAAAGGAGCGAAAAAGGCATTCATGACGCCAGAAAAGTGGCAGAAGCTGCCGAAAGGAGTACAGAGCCCGAAAGGCAATTAGGTACCAATTAGTCGCTCTTATTGTGTTGTAATTTTTATTCCAAACTTTGCTCAAGGTTTGCAAAAGTAATGAAGAAATGTTCTCTTCCCTCAGAAACTGCTGGATCAAATGTCGACGAAGAAATTAAACAAATGGCCGAAACTATCTTGGACAAGGTTGTTGACCAACTTCTAAATGAGGCCGCCGAAGAAGTATTGAGAGAAGATTAGATGCTATTTGGAAAAATCATTTAAAGTGTAATCTATGTAACACTTTGTACATTTGAATGTAATATACAAGTCTCCTTTCATTATTGAATTCTTTACGATGCATGAAACATTAAATACATACCATTTTTGAGCCTTTGGCGAAAAAACACCTTCCCTTCTTTTCATGCTTCGTGAAGAAGGCATTCTCCGTTAAAATTATTCTGATGAATCACATCCATGCTTCGTCAAAACATTCTTCGAAGCTATACTCCGAAGCTATACAACTTCGATATTGATCTGATAAAGCTCGCCCATGTTTCGTAAAAATATTCTCCGAAGCTGTATTCCGAAGCTGTACAATTTCGATGTCACTTTCTCAAAGCATCCTTTCGAAGGTTGAGAGTATCTCCTTCTCTTGCCAAATGCAATATGATGTATGATGCTTATGCTATGCAAAATGATGTGATGATGTTATGTTATGCATGTGACATTTGTTCCGGAGATACACATAAAATATATTCGTAAGCTCTGCATTCCCTTGGGAACGTCTTTGGAGCTTCTTCGTCTTTTACTTAGACGGTATCAGCGTTGACTTTTCGCTGTAAGCCTCCCTTAGGAGCTTCTTCGCCTTTTACTTAGGCGGTATCAGCGTTGACTTTTCGCTGTAAGCCTCCCTTAGGAGCTTCTTCGCCTTTTACTTAGGCGGTATCAGCGTTGACTTTTCGCTGTAGGCTCTGCATTCCTTTAGGAACGACTTCTGAGCAGAAAACTTACACTGCGCTCCCTTTGGAACGGCTTTTTGTGACTTCATAAACTTACTCTGCGTTCCTTAGAACGACTTTCTGTTACTCCGAAGGATTTTTAATCCGAAGGTCCTCCTTGGTAACGGAAAAAGTTTTAAGCTTCAGCAACTTGGGCCTGTGGAGCAAATAGATTTTCCTCGTGGGAAACAACGAAATTATTACATGAAAACTATCAATGTTTTTTGCTTCACAGAAAATAAAACTGAATAGAAAAGACTGCTATCAAAGGTAGGATATGTCAATAAATGTGCTTCGACTCTGGCACAGTGCTGTTGACTGTGCGAGCTTCGGACTGTTCTCTGAAGTCCCTCTGATGTGGAGCGTATTGACTCCCTTCTGGCTGTTGACCTTGCTGCAATGGAGGTGGAGGCGGAAGCTGCTGCCAGGAAGCTTTAGGTTGACTTGCCGAAGCTACAGAAGCCGCAGGGTGGTTGTCTATGTATTGTGGGACATAAGGCGGATGAAACGAAGCAGTATGCATAACCTGCTTCGACTGAGCTTGTTGAGATGCAGCTTCGGCTAGTTCCTTTTGCTTCTGGATTGTAACATGGCACGTCCTAGTGGTGTGGCCCTTGCCCTCTCCACAGAATAGGCAAAACAGTCTCCTTGGCTGATCTCCGAATCTTCCGCCGAAGCCCCTGGCGCCTCTGCCTCTTGGAGCTGGTGGCCGAAAGAAAGTTTGTTGTTGCCCCGAAGCCTGTGAGGAGCACTGCGGCCTGTTTTGCTGACTCCCCTTATCATCATTCTGAGTGTTGTGAATGGAACGGACATGCCTCGGGTAGTATCTTCCTCCGAAGCCCCTGGTCATCTCAGAAAATCTGAAGGCCTCCTCCCTTCTTTGGCGAAAGTCATTGTCAGCACGAATGTACTCATCCATCTTTTGGAGCAATTTCTGCAAGGTCTGAGGAGGCTTCCGAGCAAAGTATTGAGCTGCAGGTCCAGGACGGAGCCCCTTGATCATGGCTTCGATAACGATTTCATTGGGCACCGTTGGTGCCTGCGCCCTCAATCGTAAGAACCTTCGGACATACGCCTGAAGGTATTCTTCGTGATCCTGAATACACTGGAAGAGGGCTTGAGCTGTAACCGGCTTCGTTTGAAATCCTTGAAAGCTGGTCAGTAACATATCCTTCAGCTTCTGCCATGAAGTGATTGTTCCTGGCCGAAGGGAGGAATACCAGGTCTGAGCAACATTCCTGACGGCCATGACGAAAGACTTCGCCATGATTGCAGCGTTGCCCCCGTACGAAGACACTGTTGCTTTGTAGCTCATCAAGAATTGCTTCGGGTCGGAGTGGCCGTCAAACATGGGGAGCTGGGGTGGCTTATAGGATGTAGGCCAAGGTGTAGCCTGCAGCTCAGCAGACAGAGGAGAAGCATCATCAAAAACAAAATTTCCCTGATGGAAATTATCATACCAGTCGTCTTCGTTGACGAAGCCCTCCTGATGGAGGTCTTTCTGATGAGGCCTTCTGTTCTGCTCATCGTGAGTGAGATGGCGAACTTCCTTAGAAGCTTCGTCAATTTGCCTTTGCAACTCAGCTAGGCGGGCCACCTTCTCCTTCTTCCTCTGCACTTGTTGATGTAGCATCTCCATCTCTCTGATTTCTTGGTCTAGCTCTTCTTCCTCAAGCGTCGGGCTAACAGCTTTTCTCTTCTGGCTTCTGGCCTCCCGAAGAGAGACGGTCTCCTGGTTGTGGTCCAGCGGTTGTAGTGCTGCAGCCCCAGCCGCTGAAGCTTTCTTCGGCGCCATAGCGAAGGTCTATAGCTTCCGAAGGTGTTCACGAAGACTCGAAGTGGAAGTGAGTTCACCGGAGGTGGGCGCCAATGTTGGGGACTTGTTCTCAAGTGCTAAGAGTTAAGAACAAGGCAACATAAAAAGTGTTAAGTGTTAAAATCCTTCGTCCTTCGAAGCATTATGTTCCTTTGGGAAATAATGAGTCTCGGACGAAGGTCATGAGAGACATACCTTCGTAAACATAACAAGTAATGACGAAGGACTCACATAAAGCATGAAATATGATATAAGCATCACCATAGAATCATTTCTATTTTATTAACATGGAAAAACAGAAATGATTTCAAATTACAAATGTACCTTCGGTCCTGAGAGAAGGTGAAAAGTACGAGCGTGATGCTAAAAGCAAAATGCCAAGTCCGCGTGAACAGTACGGGAGTACTGTTCATCTATTTATAGACGCGGGACGCAGCCCACGTAAAATTACATCCATGTCCATTACATTTGTTAACGGCTTATGGAAATCTGTCGAGGCCCCCGAAGTCTTTTCATCTTTAAGTCGGTTCCCCCTTCTGCCATCGCGCCGAAGCTTCCCTGCGCACAGCTTCGGCTACACTCGACCTTCGTCTGGTTCAGGCTTCGTCCTGGCCGTGCTCCATATTCATAATTCTGGATCCGAAAATACCTGTTCACATAATCCACTCGGAAAACATTGTCAAATCATGTTTTTGAGGACCTTCGGAGGACGAAGGCCCCCAACAAGGAGGATGAAGAACAAAGGCAGCCACACCCAAGAGTCCACCAAGCAATCACCCCGTCGACACCATCCTCGGCGACATTCATAAGGGGGTAACCACTAGATCTCGTGTTGCACATTTTTGTGAGCATTACTCTTTTGTTTCCTCTATTGAGCCACACAGGGTAGAGGAAGCACTTCAAGATTCGGATTGGGTGGTGGCAATGCAAGAGGAGCTCAACAACTTCACTAGGAATGAGGTATGGCATTTAGTTCCACGTCCTAATCAAAATGTTGTAGGAACCAAATGGGTCTTCCGCAACAAGCAAGATGAGCATGGTGTGGTGACAAGGAATAAAGCTCGACTTGTGGCCAAGGGATACTCCCAAGTCGAAGGTTTGGATTTCGGTGAAACCTATGCACCCGTAGCTAGGCTTGAGTCAATTCATATATTATTGGCCTATGCTACTTACCATGGCTTTAAGCTTTATCAAATGGACGTGAAAAGTGCCTTCCTCAATGGACCAATCAAGGAAGAGGTCTATGTTGAGCAACCTCCCGGCTTTGAAGATAGTGAGTACCCTAACCATATTTATAAACTCTCTAAGGCGCTTTATGGGCTCAAGCAAGCCCCAAGAGCATGGTATGAATGCCTTAGAGATTTTCTTATCACTAATGGCTTCAAAGTTGGAAAGGCCGATCCTACACTCTTTACTAAAACTCTTGAAAATGACTTGTTTGTATGCCAAATTTATGTTGATGATATTATATTTGGGTCTACTAACGAGTCTACATGTGAAGAATTTAGTAGGATCATGACACAAAAGTTCGAGATGTCTATGATGGGGGAGTTGAAGTATTTCTTAGGATTTCAAGTGAAGCAACTCCAAGAAGGCACCTTCCTAAGCCAAACGAAGTATACTCAAGATATTCTAAGCAAGTTTGGAATGAAGGATGCCAAACCCATCAAGACACCCATGGGAACCAATGGGCATCTCGACCTCGACGAGGGAGGTAAATCCATTGATCAAAAGGTATACCGGTCGATGATAGGTTCTTTGCTATATTTATGTGCATCTCGACCGGACATTATGCTTTCCGTATGCATGTGTGCAAGATTCCAAGCCGACCCTAAGGAAGCTCACCTTACGGCCGTAAAACGAATCTTGAGATATTTGGTTTATACTCCTAAGTTTGGGCTTTGGTATCCTAGGGGATCCACCTTTGATTTAATTGGTTATTCGGATGTCGATTGGGAGGGGTGTAAAATCAATAGAAAGAGCACATCGGGGACTTGCCAGTTCTTGGGAAGATCCTTGGTGTCTTGGGCTTCAAAGAAGCAAAATCCCGTCGCTCTTTCTACCGTCGAAGCCGAGCACATGCCGCAGGCCATTGTTGCGCGCAATTACTTTGGATGAGGCAAACCCTTAGGGACTATGGTTACAAATTAACCAAAGTTCCTCTTCTATGTGATAATGAGAGTGCAATCCGCATGGCGGATAATCCCGTTGAGCATAGCCGCACTAAACACATAGCCATTCGGTATCACTTTTTAAGGGATCACCAACAAAAGGGAGATATCGAGATTTCTTACATTAATACTAAAGATCAATTAGCCGATATCTTTACCAAGCCACTTGATGAACAAACTTTTAACAAACTTAGGCATGAGCTAAATATTCTTGATTCTAGGAACTTCTTTTGTTGAATTGCACACATAGCTCTTCTATATACCTTTGATCATGTCTCTTTCATGTGCTATGACTAATAAGTTTTCAAGTGAATTTCAAACCAAGTCATAGGTATATTGAAAGGAAATTGGAGTCTTCGGCGAAGACAAAAGGCTTCCACTCCGTAACTCATCCTTCGCCGTCGCTCCGCGCATCTCTCCTTCTTTTGGGGGAGAATCCAAAGCAAAAGGACTCCATCTTTGGTATAATCCTCACTCATTTATTTATGACCAAAGGGGGAGAGAGTAATAAAAGGGCTCTAATGATTTCGTTTTTGGCGATTCATGCCAAAGGGGGAGAGAGTATGAGCCCAAAGCAAAAGGACCGCACCACCACCAATTTCTAAAATTTTAGTTTTTCAAAGAGTATTTTCAAATTGGTACCTTACTTGTGATATAATTTCAAATTGGTATACCCTCTTCAAAATTAATATCAAAACCCTCTTGAACACTAAGAGGAGGATTTCATTAAGGGGGAGTTTTAATTAGTCAAAGGAAAAAGCATTTGAAACAGGGGGAGAAAATTTCAAACCTTGAAGATGCTTTGCAAAATCTTATTCATTTACCTTTGACTATTTGCAAAAGAACTTTGAAAAGGATTTACATAAAGATTTGCAAAAACAAAACATGTGGTGCAAGCGTGATCCAAAATGTTAAAAACAAAGAAACAATCCATGCATATCTTGTAAGTATTTATATTGGCTCAATTCCAAGCAATCTTTGCACTTACCTTATGCAAACTAGTTCAATTATGCATTTCTATACTTGCTTTGGTTTGTGTTGGCATCAGTCACCAAAAAGGGGGAGATTGAAAGGGAATTAGGCTTACACCTATTTTCCTAATTGATTTTGGTGGTTGAATTGCCCAACACAAATAATTGGACTAACTAGTTTGCTCTAGTGTATAAGTTATACAGGTGCCAAAGGTTCACACATAGCCAATAAAAAGACCAAGTATTGGGTTCAACAAAAGAGCAAAGGGACAACCGAAGGCACCTCTGGCCTGGCGCACCGGACTGTCCGGTGCACCACCGGACAGTGTCCGGTGCACCAGAGGACTCCAAGTCGAACTCGTCACCTTCGGGAAAATCCAGAGACGCTCCGCTATAATTCACCGGACTGTCCGGTGTACACCGGACAGTGTCCGGTGCTCCAAGGAAGAGCGGCTCTGGAACTCGCCAGCTTCGGGAATTCACAACGGCTAGTCCGCTATAATTCACCGGACATGTCCGGTGTACACTGGACTGTCCGGTGTGACATCGAAGCAACGGATACTTCGGCGCCAACGGCTACCTGCAGCGCATTGAATGCGCGCCAGCGCGCGCAGAAGTCAGGCACGCCCATGCTGGCGCACCGGACACTCTACAGTACATGTCCGGTGCGCCACCGGACATCCAGGCGGGCCCAGAAGACAGTGCTCCAACGGTCGAATCCCATCGGCTTTGGTGACGTGGCTGGCGCACCGGACATGTCCGGTGCACCATACGACAGTCAGCTCCACCAAACGGCTAGTTTGGTGGTTGGGGCTATAAATACCCCAACCACCCACCATTCATTGCATCCAAGTTTTCACACATCCAACCACTTACAAGAGCTAGGCATTCAATTCTAGACACACTCAAGAGATCAAATCCTCTTCCAAATTCCACACAAAGCTTTAGTGACTAGTGAGAGAGATTTGCTTGTGTTCTTTCGAGCTCTTGCGCTTGGATTGCTTTCTTCTTTCTTGATTCTTTATTGCGATCAAACTCACTTGTAATTGAGGCAAGAGACACCAATCTTGTGGTGGTCCTTGTAGGAACTTTGTGTTCCAAGTGATTGAGAAGAGAAAGCTCACTCGGTCCGAGGGATCGTTTGAGAGAGGGAAAAGGGTTGAAAGAGACCCGGTCTTTGTGACCACCTCAACGGGGAGTAGGTTTGCGAGAACCGAACCTCGGTAAAACAAATCCGCGTGTCACACTCTTTATTCGCTTACGATTTGTTTTGCACCCTCTCTCGCGGACTCGATTATATTTCTAACACTAACCCGGCTTATAGTTGTGATTGTTTTGAGAATTTCAGTTTCGCCCTATTCACCCCCCCTCTAGGCGACTTTCAGCTATAAATCAAGAACAAGGCAACACGAATGTTAATGGTCGAAGACCTTCGTCCTTCGAAGCATTATCTCCCTTAGGATATAATGATCTTTTAGACGAAGGTCGTGAAGGACATACCTTCATCATTTCAGTGAGCAAGGATGTAAATAAAGACATATAAAACACAAAAAGAATATAAACAATTATTCTAAATTATTGGATTATTTATATTCTTATTTTATAAACATGGAGAAACATCAATAATATTTATATTACATTTGTACCTTCGGCTCGACAGAAGGTAAAAGGGCGGGAGTGATGCAAGAATGATTACAAGTCAGCGTGAACAGTACGGTGTTACTGTTCATCTATTTATAGGCGCAGGACGTAGTCTGGACAAAATTATATTCATGTCCCTGACATTTACTGTTGACCATAAGGCAAGCTGTCAAGGACCAAGCAGTCTTTTCCCCTTTAAGTCGGTTTCGCCTTTCACCATCGTCATCGTGCTAAGCCGAAGCTTCTACAGCCACACCTTCGAATCTAGATTGTCCTTCCTTCAAACCACACCTTCATACTATGCACACCTTCATCTCAAAGCCGAAGCCTCCTGTAACAGTCTAATATACTAAAAAACATGTTAGTTAAGTTTTTGAGGACCTTCGGAAGAGGAAGACACCCAACAGTAGCCCCTCGCAGTATTAATTTGTTTTTGCACTTAACAAATTGAGACTGCGACGTGAACGAAGGCCTTTAGCCGAAGGTCCAAAAAAATACCTTCCCTTCGCTAGAATAGCGAAAGTCAATGACATGTAGGGCCCGCCAAGTTGCAAGCACTGGGCATATAAATAGGAACCCGCAGTGAAAACATTTGACGCGCCATCTCAAACGCTTGTGCTATTTTTTCAAGCTTGAATTTTCTTGCTCTGTCAAATTTCACTTGATTCATGAGCTTCGGCATTTGCACAAGTGCTCACCAAATGGTTGAAGAGAAGAAGGTTGTTGATCCTGCTCTAGCTGGTGTTTACGAGGCCATGGTGAAGACAAACACAGAGATGATTACAAATGAAATGCTAGCTGGTTTGTCTGAGGATTCTGACGACAGCGGAAGCTTTGATGTGGAAAGTGAAGATGAAGATGCCGAAAATCAGCCCTGGCGGCTGAGTCACACCATCTTCGGAAAATCATCCATTAAGCAGAGTCAAATTGATGCTATGAAAGGGAGATACTTCTGAGATATTTGAGGCGTCCCCAATCCTCTGGGACTCAAATGTGATACAATTACTAGTCCCAGGAGGCTAGTAAACACATTTATACATCAGATGATTACAGATCTGCTTAAACGACAAACCTATAAAGGTGGCGAACAACTTTAAGAGTTGGTCCCCAGCTTGGGACATATCATCAGAGTGGGGCTGAAGCAGCCCGATATACGCAGCGAAGCAAATCAGCGGTCCAACAGCCACAGGCAAGGTTGGGAACATTCGTAACTCTTACCCGATCTCCTTTTTCTGAAAAAAAGTAAATAAGCAAGGGTGAGTACAAACGTACTCAGCAGCCCACCTTCACCCGCGGAATGGGGAAATCAGATATAATGCATGGAATATCTGGAGCTCAGGATATTTTGCAGAAACAACAATATTTTATGCAGGGTTGTTTTGTAAAACATTTTGTATTTTGCAAAGCGCATCCTCTCCAAAGGAGCAGGAAGTTTTTCAGTATTATAATAAAATCCCCTGGACTAAACCATCCAGGTATCTTAGCAGTTTCCCACTGGTTTTCCTTTTCAAAAACAGCTACTGGACTTCCCGTCCACCATAGCTCACGGCTCAACTGCCGGACCTTTTAAAAACCATTTATCTCAAACGCAGCCTTTTTTGAAAACAAAACATTAATTGCCATACCATACCAGACTCGTCCATACCAGTGGACACGGACTATTCAAATAGGTTTAGACTCTGCGCAGAGGTGTACACTTTACCCACTAGTTCGGTTTCTGCGATCTCACCGTCGTGAGACCCGAATGCCGAATCTCTTTCTTTCCTCGCACGTCCTAACCTTAACGGTTATACCGGAAGGAGTCAGGCCACCGCCATGTCCAAACCGGACAAAACATTCCCCCTCCTTATCCTCCTGGTGCTCCCCAGCCTTCATAACCCTAGGGTTGGACCGTACGAGTTCAGATTGAGTGACTGCCCACACAGTCTCGAGTGGTTGTACTTATCATGAGTACATGTAGTGAAAGATGACAAACCGGTCCTTATATGAGGGGACAATCCTTCTGCTCACGCCTAAACCAGCTGAGCCAACACCTTAGGCCCTCCCCTAAACCAGGGAGTCCCTGATTATCCCACTCACAAGGTGATAAGGGTGAAAACCCTTCATCATACACCTTTTGAAAATCATTTTCTTTTGAAAACTCACCCTTTTCTCAAATCATTTGTAACAAATATATTAGGGATTGATTGCAGCAAGTGGCTGGGTGGCCATAATAACTTGTCTCAAAATCATATCATGCATAAAATAACAGGCTGAGGGTTGTGGTTGAAAAACATAGGTAATTTATGCATCAAAGGGATCCAGTGAGCTTGCCGTGCTTATTTGGCGAAGGGGAAAGAGAGCTCGCGGAACTGGCTTCTGGCTCCTGGCGTAGACTTGTAGATCTGGCCTCCACGAGACGGCACGAACGCTCCGATAACTATGCAACATGAACAAGCAAACATACAAACAAGCAAGTATACCAACAAATATTTAGTATAGTGGTCAGAATAGAGATATATGGATGGGTAGAGTCTTGAGTAGAATCTGTGTCATGTGGTGTTGAGATACTACTAGTGGTGGAGCAGAGGTGCTTACCAGGAGGGTGGACTGGAGGCGAAGCGACACTATGCGTGTAGCCGGCAGAGCGGAGTAACTGAGTGGGTGGGCGTTTGCCTTGGCTGAGGGTGTTGAGTGTGTGTGGAGAGGGAGAGGGTAGCTAGGTGTATTTATAACTGGGTGTATGTGGTGTAGCACAGTGAAGTTCACTGTTGGTGAGAATAGTGACGAATGAATCGTCTGACTTAGTATGAACATGAGAGTTATAGGCAGAATATGGGACAAGAGTATTTTGGGATTTTTCTGGAACATGAACCATGCTTAAGGGATGACATGGTTGGATAGGGAATAGTTTGATAAGAGTTTAGAAACGAGAATTATTGGAATCTGAGTTTGGAAGCCTGGTTCGAAGGAATCTCAAGTTAAGCGTGCTCAACTTGGAGAAACCTAGGATGGGTGACCAGATTGGAAGTTCCCTACTGGAATGAAAATCACAGTCACCGGAGTTTGTATAACTGGGATATGGGTCTGGCTGGTCTTAGGTGGACTGGACAACATGATGGATGAGTAGTTGAAATTTGGGGTGATCGGATGATCGATGAATAGTAACGGTGAATAGTAACGACAAATAGTAACGGTAAAAAGTAACGGTAAATAGTAACGGTAAATAGTAACGGTAAAAAGTAATGGTAAAAAGTAACGGTAAATAGTAACGGTAAAAAGTAACGGTAAACGGTAAAAAGTAACGGTAAATAGTAACGGTAAAAAGTAACGGTAAATAGTAACAGTAAAAAGTAACGGTAAAAAGTAACGGTAAATAGTAACGAAAAAGTAACGGTGAATAGTAACGGTAAAAAGTAACGGTAAATAGTAAAAAGTAACGGTAAAAAGTAACGGTAAATAGTAACGGTAAAAAGTAACGGTAAATAGTAACGGTAAATAGTAACGATGAACGAACGATGAACGATGAATATGAACTATGAACGAACGATGAACCATCGAATGATCGAATGAACGAACGATTGGAATTTCGGCAACATAACGGCAGGAAAAATATTATTTGGACGAACGAACGGAGGAACGATTGAACGATCGGACGAACGGACGAACAAACCATGAACGATCGGACGAACGATCAGACGAACGATCGGACGAACGAACGATCGGAATTTCGGCAGCATAACGACAGGAAAAAGATTATTTGGACGAACGAATGGACGAACGATCGAACGATCGGACGAACGGACGAACGAACCATGAACGATCGGACGAACGATCGAACGATCGGACGAACGAACGAACAAACTAAGAACAGGGGGACGAACGATCGAAGAACGACCGAACGATCCTTGTGCTAGTGTGTGCTTGTGTGGAACATGGAGTGGGTGTGTGTGTGGGGGGGAGAGAGTTGCCATGAAATGGCTTGGGGTGGGATGAGAGGAGGCCCTTGCCCCTCTATTTATAGCCATGGTTGGGGGATTAGGGGGAGGGATGAGGGGATTAGTGGGAGGATGAGAGGATTAGTGGGAGATTAGCATGGATTTGTCTTATATGAGTGTAATTAGCTTGTAGAGCTCACCGTATGACACCGGAGGCATACGTATACGTATGAGCATGAGAAAAGTTATGGAGAAAATATTTGTAGGGACTTGAAAAATGATTCTGAAGGTATTTCTCAGGAAGAAAATACTTGGAGATATATCGGTGGAATATCTGGGCAATATTTCTGGAAAGAACTTGAGGGGGGTCACTGAGGAAATATTTGTAGGATATTTTGAGGAGGATTTTGGAGAGAATATAGACCACTATATTTTATTTGTTGATATCAACTCGCAAACAAACATTTTGAAATGAAATTTGAAATTCATTTTGAATTTAGGGCGAGTTTGAGAAAATTTCAGAATTTGAATTTTTGGGATGCTACAAATCTACCCCACTTAAAAGGAATCTCGTCCTCGAGATTCGGCTTAGAAGGGTTATGGGTACAGCTTTACATCAGCTACATATCTTCACTTTGCAGACTTTTCGAGGAGATGGAACTTCAACAAAATCTGGCCTTTCAGGAGCATCCGGTTGCTGATTGCAAACGCTGATTCTGGTACTCAAAGATCATCTTCAGGCTTCTAGGTTTCGCTTAGCTTATTGAGGAAGCATGATGCCAATACGCAAACCTTTCTCTTGCGAACTCCCACATGGATTCCTTCCTTGATTGGTCTTCTGGTGCTTCATCAACAAAACTTGGGTGATCACTTCTCATCCAGAAACTTATATGCTTTGATGATCTGGTCCTCCACAAGCTTGCTACAGGCCTTCTTTTTCTCCATAGCAGGAACTTTACTGGAACACTACCCCACTTAAAAAGAATGAGGGTAGAACTCTTGAATCTTGGGGATTTGAACTCCTTGAAGTACCTCATAACAAGGGTGTTACGGGGCCTTCTTCTGCTGTTGCTGCTTGACCAGGCTGCGGAGAAATGACTGACACAGGGTTGATTTCTAGGAGAACCTTCTTCTTATCTTCTCTTCACTATCTTCTTTTCTCTTCTCACTTTTCACTTTTCACTGCCTCTTTCTTTCTCATTGCTCTTCCCACTGGAGGATTCTATCGATGAGTATTACCATCATACAGAGGAGGAAACCGAAGATGTTGAACCATGTACAACAATTTTGAACCCAAGAATCACCAAGCATTGTGATCTTAGGGGCGAGGGAGTGGGAAATGGGGTTGCTTGCGATTTGGCAGAGGGGATTTATCTGGAGTGTGCTTTGCTTTGAGCGAGATGGGAGTTGAGGGAGCTGGTGGGGGGATTTATAGGTGAGCGGCATGCGAGGTGGTGCACGGGTGCGGAGTGGTGATGATGGAGCAGGTGATACGAGGCAGCAGGTGCGACAAGGGGAAGGGGGGCCTGTTGCCGGCGACGATGGCGTGGGTGCGCTGCAAAAGGGGGCATAGGTGGCGGTAGTGCGCATGGAGGCGGGCACGCGTGCGAGGGGCACGGGGGAGTGGTGGGGTCAATGACCCTAATGTTTGTAGTCTTGGTTCCAAGAATCTTTGCCTCTCTGTATGGTAAAAACTCCTTTTGTCCTCTTTTCCTGCTCACTTTGACTCAGGGGCAGTGCTTTGATTCTCACGGTCGGTCCTTTTGACTGAGCGGCTGGACTGGTTGCTTCTGTAGCTTGTTCCAGGCTTCAAGGGTAAGCTTCCCGGTATCTTCTTGGGTAAGGTGCTTTTCTCTTGAGATGGGTTAAGATGAGAATGGAAGCATAAGGTGAGAATTAGCTCTAATTTGTGATCTATGTTTTTAGAGAAAACCTTTCTTAAAAAGGAAGAAAACACACAAGCTCAGCAATGATAAGCACAAACAAATCAAATGTTTTGAATAAGGGAAGAATAGAGTTTTTCCAAAGCACGGACTACTCAGATTCGGGGGCTAAGCATAACTACTATTGCTTGGCTCCTGAATTGAGAACTATGCTAAATGAAACTTATGAGCACTAACGTTAAAGCATCACATATGCACTCAAAAGGGAGGAAAACATCAAGCAAAATTCATTTTGAAATGCCCTAGGGGGCCACACAATTAGAGTTTTGCAAAATACGAGTCTACACGATTACCTCTCATACATGCAGGGCTCTAGCCAAAGTGAAGAAAAACTTCACTACCCAATGCATGCAGAGGACTGGGCATAACTAACTTCAGACCAGGCAGCTTCCCTTCTGGCAAGGCTGGCGCACAACTTCAATCTGAGACATCTCCTGGATGGGTCAAGAGGGAGCTGATGTTGATGACTTCTTCTGGCGGAGACCGAGATGGCAAGACAGGGTCGAACTCTTCTTCAAGCGGGACTGGCTCTTGTAGCTCCTTAGAGGGCGGCGATGCTGGTGGGATGCTTGCAGCTTCTTCTTTGACTTCAAGGGATGGTGCTGGGATCTTCTTCATGGTGAGGGGTTCAAACATCTCTAGCGGGGGATCTTGGGAGGACTCTGGGTGCTCTTGCTTATTCATAGCCTGAGGGAAGACTGGAATTCCTTCCAAGACTATGGCTCCTTCCGGTAGTTCCCAAGCCTTCTTCTCTCCTCTGATAGAGACCAGGTGACCTTCAAGAATTTGGGGGTCTTCAGCTCTGATGGGTTGAACAGGGTTGGATGAAGCGGGCTCTTGGATCCGCAGGGCTCTACGTTGGTTATGGGTTACCAAGTAGGCCTCCATTAACTTCTGGACGTGCTCATCCTTGGCTTGCTTCAGGGCTTCAACAGCAATGGCTTCACGACTTTCCAAGGCAGTTGCACGGGCTTGAGCTGTGGTGAGATCCACATGGAGCTTACTGTTGAGCTTCTCTGCATCTTCTGCTCGAGCAATCATCTGACGGTGGTGCCGAGCCAAGAAATCATACTATGCATCCAGGGTGAGCAGGTATGCAGTGAGGTACACGATTGTGGGGTCATCCTCAAGCAGCTGCTTCCCTTCCAATGCACGCATCCTGGCCATCCAAACTGGACGGTCTCTCTGAAAGGGCGGAAAGAATTTGAGCGGGGTGTCGGCCACTTCTTCTTCATAGATCTGACACAGGGCCCTCAATGCCTTGCGAGCGACGACTTGACAGGTGTCTTTGAATCTGTGCCCAGCAGAAGTGACACTCCATTCCACATGGTGCGGACTGGATCCAATGTACACAGTCATGACACATTTCTCTGTGCCATGCTCGACGAATTCACAACCATCATACTCTGGCTGGCTCCTGATTCCGAGGCGAACTGTGCATGCTCTCAGCAACTTGGGGAAACCATCTTCATTCTGGCAAAAGCTGGTTTGGCACTGAACCTCCATCTGACTTCTGAGAGAAGGAAAGGGGGAAAGCATTTTTTGAAATGAAGGGATGAGAGCAAGATTTTTTTTTGAAAATAGTTTTGACTCAAAAACTTTTGATCAGGCTAAGGGTTACGTCCTGCGGCCAACCTAACAGCTCTGATACCACCTGAAGCATCCCCAATCCTCTGGGACTCAAATGTGATACAATTACTAGTCCCAGGAGGCTAGTAAACACATTTATACATCAGATGATTACAGATCTGCTTAAACGACAAACCTATAAAGGTGGCGAACAACTTTAAGAGTTGGTCCCCAGCTCGGGACATATCATCAGAGTGGGGCTGAAGCAGCCCGATATACGCAGCGAAGCAAATCAGCGGTCCAACAGCCACAGGCAAGGTTGGGAACAGTCGTAACTCTTACCCGATCTCCTTTTTCTGAAAAAAAGTAAATAAGCAAGGGTGAGTACAAACGTACTCAGCAGCCCACCTTCACCCGCGAAATGGGGAAATCAGATATAATGCATGGAATATCTGGAGCTCAGGATATTTTGCAGAAACAACAATATTTTATGCAGGGTTGTTTTGTAAAACATTTTGTATTTTGCAAAGCGCATCCTCTCCAAAGGAGCAGGAAGTTTTTCAGTATTATAATAAAATCCCCTGGACTAAACCATCCAGGTATCTCAGCAGTTTCCCACTGGTTTTCCTTTTCAAAAACAGCTACTGGACTTCCCGTCCATCATAGCTCACGGCTCAACTGCCGGACCTTTTAAAAACCATTTATCTCAAACGCAGCCTTTTTTGAAAACAAAACATTAATTGCCATACCATACCAGACTCGTCCATACCAGTGGACACGGACTATTCGAATAGGTTTAGACTCTGCGCAGAGGTGTACACTTTACCCACTAGTCCGGTTTCTGCGATCTCACCGTCGTGAGACCCGAATGCTGAATCTCTTTCTTTCCTCGCACGTCCTAACCTTAACGGTTATACCGGAAGGAGTCAGGCCACCACCATGTCCAAACTGGACAAAACATTCCCCCTCCTTATCCTCCCGGTGCTCCCCAGCCTTCATAACCCTAGGGTTGGACCGTACGAGTTCAGATTGAGTGACTGCCCACACAGTCTCGAGTGGTTGTACTTATCATGAGTACAGGTAGTGAAAGATGACAAACCGGTCCTTATATGAGGGGACAATCCTTCTGCTCACGCCTAAACCAGCTGAGCCAACACCTTAGGCCCTCCCCTAAACCAGGGAGTCCCTGATTATCCCACTCACAAGGTGATAAGGGTGAAAACCCTTCATCATACACCTTTTGAAAAGCATTTTCTTTTGAAAACTCACCCTTTTCTCAAATCATTTGTAACAAATATATTAGGGATTGATTGCGGCAAGCGGCTGGGTGGCCATAATAACTTGTCTCAAAATCATATCATGCATAAAATTACAGGCTGAGGGTTGTGGTTGAAAAACATAGGTAATTTATGCATCAAAGGGATCCAGTGAGCTTGCCGTGCTTATTTGGCGAAGGGGAAAGAGAGCTCGCGGAACTGGCGTCTGGCTCCTGGCGTAGACTTGTAGATCTGGCCTCCACGAGACGGCACGAACGCTCCGATAACTATTCAACATGAACAAGCAAACATACAAACAAGCAAGTATACCAACAAATATTTAGTATAGTGGTCAGAATAGAGATATATGGATGGGTAGAGTCTTGAGTAGAATCTGTGTCATGTGGTGTTGAGATACTACTAGTGGTGGGGCAGAGGTGCTTACCAGGAGGGTGGACTGGAGGCGAAGCGACACTATGCGTGTAGCCGGCAGAGCGGAGTAACTGAGTGGGTGGGCGTTTGCCTTGGCTGAGGGTGTTGAGTGTGTGTGGAGAGGGAGAGGGTAGCTGGGTGTATTTATAACTGGGTGTATGTGGTGTAGCACAGTGAAGTTCACTGTTGGTGAGAATAGTGACGAATGAATCGTCTGACTTAGTATGAACAGGAGAGTTATAGGCAGAATATGGGACAAGAGTATTTTGGGATTTTTCTGGAACATGAACCATGCTTAAGGGATGACATGGTTGGATAGGGAATAGTTTGATAAGAATTTAGAAACGAGAATTATTGGAATCTGAGTTTGGAAGCCTGGTTCGAAGGAATCTCAAGTTAAGCGTGCTCAACTTGGAGAAACCTAGGATGGGTGACCAGATTGGAAGTTCCCTACTGGAATGAAAATCACAGTCACCGGAGTTTGTATAACTGGGATATGGATCTGGCTGGTCTTAGGTGGATTGGACAACATGATGGATGAGTAGTTGAAATTTGGGGTGATCGGATGATCGATGAATAGTAACGGTGAATAGTAACGACAAATAGTAACGGTAAAAAGTAACCGTAAAAAGTAACGGTAAAAATTAACGGTAAAAAGTAACGGTAAATAGTAACGGTAAAAAGTAACGGTAAAAAGTAACGGTAAATAGTAACGGTAAAAAGTAACGGTAAACGGTAAAAAGTAACGGTAAATAGTAACGGTAAAAAGTAACGGTCAATAGTAACGGTAAAAAGTAACGGTAAAAAGTAACGGTAAATAGTAACGGTAAAAAGTAACGGTAAAAAGTAACGGTGAATAGTAACGGTAAAAAGTAACGGTAAATAGTAAAAAGTAACGGTAAAAAGTAACGGTAAATAGTAACCGTAAAAAGTAACGGTAAAAAGTAACTGTAAAAAGTAACGGTAAATAGTAACGGTAAAAAGTAACGGTAAATAGTAACGGTAAATAGTAACGATGAACGAACGATGAACGATGAATATGAACTATGAACGAACGATGAACGATCGAATGGTCGAACGAACGAATGATCGGAATTTCGGCAGCATAACGGCAGGAAAAAGATTATTTGGACGAACGAACGGACGAACGATCGAACGATCGGATGAACGGACGAACAAACCATGAACGATCGGACGAACGATCGGACGAACGAACGATCGGAATTTCGGCAGCATAACGGCAGGAAAAAGATTATTTGGACGAACGAACGGATGAACGATCGAACGATCGGACGAACGAACCATGAACGATCGGACGAACGATCGAACGATCGGACGAACGAACAAACAAACTAAGAACAGGGGGACAAACGATCGAAGAACGACCGAACGATCCTTGTGCTAGTGTGTGCTTGTGTGGAACATGGAGTGGGTGTGTGTGGGGGGGGGAGAGAGTTGCCATGACATGGCTTGGGGTGGGATGAGAGGAGGCCCTTGCCCCTCTATTTATAGCCATGGTTGGGGGATTAGGGGGAGGGATGAGAGGATTAGTGGGAGGATGAGAGGATTAGTGGGAGATTAGCATGGATTTGTCTTATATGAGTGTAATTAGCTTGTAGAGCTCACCGTATGACACCGGAGGCATACGTATACGTATGAGCATGAGAAAAGTTATGGAGAAAATATTTGTAGGGACTTGAAAAATGATTCTGAAGGTATTTCTCAGGAAGAAAATACTTGGAGATATATCGGTGGAATATCTGGGCAATATTTCTGGAAAGAACTTGAGGGGGGTCACTGAGGAAATATTTGTAGGATATTTTGAGGAGGATTTTGGAGAGAATATAGACCACTATATTTTATTTGTTGATATCAACTCGCAAACAAACATTTTGAAATGAAATTTGAAATTTATTTTGAATTTAGGGCGAGTTTGAGAAAATTTCAGAATTTGAATTTTTGGGATGCTACAATATTTCCATTGTGAGAGTTGGAGGGGACAGCGCTGCCCCTGCTCCCGAAGAAGATGAAGTGGTTGTTTACAGGAACTTTATGAAGGTAGGGCTTCAGTTCCCGTTAAGCAAATTTCTGGTTGAAGTGCTGAAGACCTTTGAAATTTTCCTTCATCAGATTACCCCCGAAGCCATCATCAGGATGGGGTTTTTGTTTGGGCCGTGAGGAGCCAAGGGCTAGAGCCAAGCACGAAATGCTTCTGTAACATGCACGAGCTGCTGTGTTAGACAAAGGCTATTGGCAAGGAGCGGTATCACAATAATTTTGGTTGTTTTGGCTTCGTACCCTGCTCTGATGTGAGCTATCCAGTTCCGACATTTCGAAAGAGGTGGCCAGGTGCCTGGATGGAAGAATGGTTTTATGTGAAGAATAACTTATAAAAGGGATTATCCAACGCCCCATTTGGTCTCGCTTCGGCATCAGAAGGCCGACCACTGCTCTTGGGAATGATATAGAAGCATGCTAGAGGAGTTTCAACATTGTGTGCACTTGTAGTGGCACAAGAGACTTGGTTCAAGAGCACATCGCCTACAGAGTATGGCCGCTCGTGAATAACTGGGAGATGCCGAAGGAAGCTGCTGCTGGGTCTAGTCAGGGCGGCCTGGTCTATCTAAAATATACGTTCAGATACAGAGGTGAGTTTGATGAGCCAAACAATGAGTGGTTGAGCAGTATTGAGGCGACCAGTGATGAATTGCTTGGGGCCTACACAAGGGCCGAAGATGATGCAATGACCTTGGCTTTCGAAGGACGAGGCAAGAAAAGGTTGAATAGAGTTTTTGACGTTATTGGTTTTGTATATCCAGATTATAGCTATCCCTCGCGAAAGCAGGGAAAAAGAGAAAAATTGCTATTTCAGCCATTTCTGCCGCGCCGAAGGGCAAAAAGATCAAGGTTTTGACGCACCGGCCTCGATACATTGAGACGGCCACGGTGCCGAAGCTTGATGAAGGGACATCTTCCACCGCTGAGCCAGGACATCCTAGTCCTACTGAAGCGCCAAAGGTTCCTGCAATCGAGTCGGCCGAAGCGCCGAAACATGCTACCGAAGCCAAAGGAAAGGCGGTCGAAGAGCCGAAGCTAGGGGAAACAGCAGGGCTGCCAAAAATCTTGAGCCCGCCCGCGGAGCCAGAATTGATGAAGGTATCGAAAGCTCCCGCAATAACTCCCAAGAGGAGGAGGATGGCTAGCGTACTGGACGCCGTCCTGGAGTCGACAAGGGCATCAACTCTCGCTCCTGCAAAGGAGACTGTCGAAGCTGCTACAGCTTGTGCTGAACCCAAAGTTGGGCCCTCAGTGCCCAGTGAAGCAGAGCCTGCTGGAACTGAGCAGAGAACTAAGCAAGGATCTTCAGGCGCTGGTCTTGTTCTAGAGAAAGAAGACGCACCCAAGAAGATTGAATCTTCTACTCCCGAAGCACCTTCTGAAGAACTTGACTTTATTATTCGACATGCTTCGGGTAAAAGGTTGTCTGAAGAAGAAATTGCGGAAGCCGAACACTACGCCCGAGAACTGAAGTACCCGAAAGGGGCCTTGGTGTATAATGGCACCGACGAAGATGATTTTCTATACTGTCTCCCAGACAACAAGGAAATATTTGTCTGCCAGGAGATGACGAAAAACATGGGATTTCCGAAGCTTGAAGTTGGCCTTTCTGCTATGTCGAAGGATGACCTCGCAGACAGCCTTGCCTACAATAGTCTGAAGGTACAAAAGTTATAGACTTATAAACAGATTATTTTTTGTTCTTTATTCTTGTGCTGATCCTTTATCTCCCTTCTTTTTGCAGGGCTTAATTCTGAGCAACGCTTTGAGAGCGCAGAAAAATGCTGAGGATGAAAGTTGCCAGATAGCCTTTAGCAACCGTCGGTCAGAGGTTATCTGTAACACCCTTGGTGTTACAAGAACTAAAATTTTAGCATCACATCATATGCATCCACATTATCTTGCTTGATATCCCTAGAATGCATTTTACTAGGTCAAAAATTCAACTCAAATGTGGTGTGTTGTGTTGTTGGGAGCGAGGGAAGATTAAAATCCCTGTTTGCAATCAAGTTTAAGTGCACCACTTCTAAACCAGTGTCATTTTGGACATGAGATATATACACCAAAGTGGAAACTTAGGTTAAGGAGTAACTCTACTCTTATGTGATGAACCCAAAGTGGTGAGATTGTTGGAGAAAAGCAATCCCAATTGAAACCTTAAACTAGCCCAAAAGTGGATTTTAAGATCTAGCTATATTTTGCTAAAAGTCCATATACCAAAGTTATGGAGCTTGGAAAAGTGAAATTTTTTCATATTTGGAGCTCTCCAAGTGGTGTGGAAGAATTTGAAGTAAATTGCAAAAGTTCAGATTTGGGTCGGTTTGGAATCCGCCCAAAATGGTTTTGTTAATCTGTTTTTGGATTCCTATAACTTATAATCCATGAGTATTTTGAAAACAGTTGCTATAACCAACCTGTAGAGTAACTATAGGAGAACAATATTTATGAAATGTAACAATATTTATGAAATGTAGCATCCCTAAAAACATATGCAACTCGGAGAAAAAGGTGTTCAAAGTGGGACTGTCAGACTTCTGGATTTTCAGATTTTGAATAGTTGCCTAAGTTTGAAATCAGTGTTTTTAGTACCATTTTGGGGTTGTGTGTTGCCTGTTCTAGGCAGTTTTGGACCATGGTTGCTATGGGAGAGTTGAAGAGCATATGTCAGTGAACAACTTTAGTTGTGTGAGTTAGGCTTGATCTGACCCAGAAAAGGAGTAAAAGTTACTCAAAAGTGGGTTGTCAGTTTACATGGACTGAATTTTGTTCAGTTAACAGACAACTGAATTTCAGCGATTGGTGCCCTGTTTAGAGCACTTGTGTGGCCATTCCATTAGGTTTTAAACTATGAATTATATAGAAACATTGGAGATCATAAGTTAGTGAACAAGTTTCCTTAAATAAGTTTGATTTGGTGCTGCACCAAATTTGGAGTAAATTGTGCCCAAACTCTCTCTGTCTGGTGTTGATTTCAGTTTTTGTTTCAGCTAGCTGAATCTGAATTCTTGTATTTTCACCCCATTTTGAAGCACCATAACTATTGATCCATAAATCTTTGACCTAAGGCTGCTGCAGCAAACATTTAAATCTATGTGTTGGGAACAATCTTTGTTAACTAAGATTGGCATGTATTGCTTGCACTAGTGAGGATCAAAGGGGTTAAAGGTGGGGTTTTAGTTTAGTGCAGAGTTCAGTTTTGGGAATCTGAAATGTGATTCAATTTTGCTGAATTCCTTTCAACTTTTGGACCCTTCTAACTCTTAGCTCTTGAACTTTTGATGGTCGATCATTATATCAAGCTTGAAGATCTAATGTTGGGGAACATTTTCTTTTAGAAAGGATCTCCTTGTTCTTATTTTGGATTGGGAGAAAACCTTGCTCTAAATCGATCTGTCAGGCATGTGATGAACTGAACATTGTTTAGATGACTAAAGCTGGTTCAGTTTTGGACTGAAGAGAGAATCTCCACGCCTATGGTGTTTTACTTGTGTCAATTAGAGCTGTAGTGTAGGTAGATGATTAAAAAGGTGGTAAATGAGGAAAACCCCAGATCGTCTCAATTATCTGAGTCAAGTGACTCGATGGTTATTCTTAGTCCGCGATTTTTTTCGTGCGTCGTTCTTATCAGCTGCTATTGATCCTTGGATGGACACGTAGTAGCTGGCGTGGCACAGATAGCTTGGGGCCGAATGCACCCCCCTGCACCTTCTCGATCTCAGCCTTTGTGTGGGGAGGGTAGCAACCTTCTGTGTGCAGGCCACGTAAATATTTGGTGTTGTTCAGCCATAGTTGATGTTGCGCGCATACACTGCTCACTCTCTGTCATTATCCCAGCCATCCTTATCTCCAAACCACGTTAGACCTTGTTCGGTTATTCCCAATACACATGGATTGGATGGGATTGAAAAAAATTCTTAAGAAGTTTGACTTGTTTGGGATTCATACCCATCCAATCTCACTCAATCCACATGGATTGAGAGCTAACCGAACAAGCCTATCTGTTCCTTATGCTGTGCTCCCTGGAAGCCTCTCCCATACGTCTCCATCTCCTGGCCGTTAGCCTCCTCCTGTGAATGCTACTCTTCTCACTTGCCCAACACGTTCATTCTTAGGCGCACTTTCCTGCTCCATATCACTTGCAGCCGCTTGCACGTAGCCACCGAAGCGGCAGCTGCACTCGGCACCAGTCCCCTCCCCTTCGCTGTGGCTCCCTAGCACCTTGGCCACCACCCTGATCTCGCCATGGGTGTCCTCAAGCTGGTGGGCGAGTTGATGACAGGCCGCAGCTCCCAGCGTCCTCGTCGCGCTCGTGCCTCCACCCTCCAGGCCAGCGTCTGTGGTATAGGTGAGGCTGGAATGGTCCTTGGGCTCGATGTGGGAGTGATGGGGTATGGCGTTTGCGGGAGGTGGGTCGCTTGTCATGTGTTTGATGGAGTCCGGTTGGGAGCGTGCTGCTAGGGCCTGGCGGCCACCATTGCTGCATCTTGTATGTCCGTGTGGAGAAAAGGGTGCTTGGGTGATGATAGAAGAAGCCAGGGGGTTTTATAGAAAAGAGTTTTGGATTTTTCTTTTTAGTTTCAGATTTTGCTGGGAATTAGAAAACACAGTAGAAAATTCTAAAAAAAAGTGAAATCAGTTTGGGTAGCTTCAGAAAACTTTGCTCTACACGTTAAAAATATTGATTAGACATGAACAATAACTTTTGTGTTTAGGTCTTAATTAGAGTTAACTCAATAACGCTTGTTTAAGTTATAGAAATGAAAATGTAGCTCCCAAAAATGATGATAATTTATGAGCATGCTTTGTGCAGGTAGTTTAGCTTACCCAAAAAGTTGGTTATGTTGGGAGTCTGTTCGCTTAGTTAGCCAACTTCAATTTAATTAAACAACATCTTTTCTTTTATATAAGAAGTCCTAAATAATTAGCAAAAGTGAGTAGATGAATTTGGTGTCCTTTTGTGGTTGAGTGAGGTCCATAGAGCTCTGGCCTTGATCCAAGGCAAATGTTGTTTGCTTAAAAAGCCTTAGTAATCGAGTTGGGGTAGTAACTAGGATTCTATTGTTTTAGGTTCTTTATTAAGCATGTGTGTTCATTCCATCATAGCATCATAATCAAAGCATAAGCATTCATATTCATATCATTTCGTGTAGAGATCCTAGAAAAGGAAGTTGAAATTCAAGAAGAAGTGGTTCCTGAAGAGGAGTCTGCTCCAGTGTTGTAGACCTAGTGGTTGGTTCCATCTAACTGGTTATTGTGATAGAAGGACTTTGGATCTTTTCTGCAACAAGGCAAGCTCCGGTGCATTTGCCACCTCCCTTGTGTTTACAAAATTTTATCACTTATATGCTGCATTAGGTAATAGGAGTTGATTGATTAAACACTTGATGCATTACCATCCTTGAAAGATTGATTACCATACCTTGTCACCTGTTTTATAAAAGCTAGAAATGCTTAGTCATGCTGATAGACTAAGAAAAATGTTTTTGATCTATGACTCATGTTTTTACAAACAAGAAAATGGGCTTGGGATAATGAAGGCATCAAGACGTTGATAAATTCATTATCCAGACATGGCCCCTCTGTCAGGCGCCAAAGTTTTGAAATAGTTTAAAATAGGACTAGACGTTGAGCAGGAAAGGTTGCCCGTCTGTGTCGATTAAGGACCGTATCGATTGTTGGTCTGATGATCTAGGACCTTTTAACTGACCACATACCTCATCATGGGCAAGCCTGAACCCGGCTATTCCCTACGTGAAAAGACAACCGCGCACTGGGGGTGGGAGATGGTGGGAGTAGCAGTTACCCTCCTGGCAAGAAGTTGAATGGTAGGGTAATGTGCTCCCGGGTAGCGCGAACCAGTTCATGTAGTGGTGGATCCGTGGGAATGGTTGACATATGCAAGGGTTAATGAAAGGGAAATGTGCCCTTGGGCCATTTCTAAGTATTTTAGTGATTAAGTGTCCAACACAAGTGCTTAAGTGATAAATTATGCCAAAGACTTGTCTAAGTGCTAGAAATAGGAAAAGACCAATTTGGAAAAGACTTGGCTGAGCAGCCAAGACTCTGCGCAGTCTGGGTGCATCGGACTGTCCGGTGATGCACCGAATAGTGTCCGGTGCGCCAGGCTGGCTCTGACGAACTGGCTGCTCTCGGGTTTCGTCGGCGGCGTACGACTATAAATCACCGGACTGTCCGGTGAGCCAACAGTCAGCCTGGCCAACGGTCGGCCGCGTAATCCACGCGCGACGTGTGGCAGAGCCAACGGTCAGAAGGGGGCACCGGACTGTCCGGTGTGCACCGGACAGTGTCCGGTGCGCCAACGGCTCTGGATCTTCAACGGTCGGCTGCGCCAGAATAGGAAAGAAATTTGCACCGGACAATGTCCGGTGCGCCAGGCGACAGAAGACAAGAATTGCCTTCCTAGGATGCTCTCAACGGCTCCTAGCTGCCTTGGGGATATAAAAGGGACCCCTAGGCGCATGGAGGAGGACACCAAGCATTCTTTAAGCATTCCTAAGCACCAAGACTCAAATTCCGCGCATTCGATTCTTTGTGATAGCAACTAGAGCTCTAGTTGAGTAGAGAACTCTTTGTGTTGTGTTGTGAGCTCGAGTTGTGACTTGTGTGCGTGTTGTGCTCTGATTTTGTGTCTTGTGTGCGTTGCTCATCCCATCCTTACTCCGTGCTTCTTTGTGAACATCAAATTGTAAGGGCGAGAGGCTCCAAGTTGTGGAGATTCCTCGCAAGCGGGATATAGTAAACAAAGCAAAATACCATGGTATTCAAGTGGGTCTTTGGACCGCTTGAGAGGGGTTGAGTGCAACCCTCGTCCGTTGGGACGCCACAACGAACGTGGAGTAGACAAGTGTTGGACTTGGCCGAACCACGGGATAAACCACTGTGCCTATCTGTGTTGATCTTCTTGTGGTTATTGTGTTTTGCAAGAACTCCTCTCTAGCCACTTGGCTTTACTGTGCTAACTCCTAATCAAGATTTGTGGATTAAGTTTCAAGTTTTTACAGGATAACCTATTCACCCCCCTCTAGGTGCTCTCAATTAGTATCAGAGTCGTTCTCTTCACGAAGGGACTAATCGCCCAAAGAGATGGATCCTAAGGGCAAGGGGATGGTGGTCAATGATAAGGAGAAGGAGTCCTTCGTCAATGAGCCGAAAGATGACAAGCCTACTGACTCGGGCTCGGGCCACAAAAGAAAAGACGGGAAGAAGAAGAAAACAAGGCGCATCAAGGAGATAGTCTACTACGACAGCGACGAATCTTCCTCTTCCCAAAAGGACGACAACGACTCTGAGAAAAAGAAGACGGTTAATTCAAACTTCTCTTTTGATTACTCTCGTATTCCGCATAGTTCAAATGCACATTTGCCTTCCATTCCTCTTGGCAAACCTCCACACTTTGATGGGGAGGACTACGGATTTTGGAGTCACAAAATGCGTAGTCACTTGTTCTCTCTCCATCCAAGTATATGGGAGATAGTAGAAAATGGAATGCAATTTGATAGCACGGATAGTCCTTTGTTTATCAATGAACAGATTCATAAAAATGCACAAGCTACTACTGTGTTGTTAGCCTCATTGTGCAGGGATGAGTACCATAAGGTGAGCGGCTTGGATAACGCCAAGCAGATATGGGACACCCTCAGGATCTCTCATGAGGGAAATGACGTCACCATGCTCACCAAGATGGAGTTGGTGGAAGGCGAACTTGGGAGATTCGCAATGATCAGGGGGGAGGAGCCAACCCAAATATACAACAGGCTCAAGACCCTCGTCAACAAAATAAGGAGTTATGGAAGCACGCGATGGACGGACCACGACGTCGTCCGCCTAATGCTAAGGTCTTTCACTGTCCTTGATCCACATCTTGTAAACAATATTCATGAGAATCCTAGGTACACCAAGATGTCGCCCGAAGAAATACTTGGAAAGTTCGTAAGTGGGCGGATGATGATCAAGGAGGCAAGATAAGTCGATGAGGCGTTGAATGGTCTAATTCATGAGCCTCAAGCCATTGCTCTCAAGGCAACGAGTAGCAAGGAGGCGCTACCTAGCAAGGTGGCGCAAGTTGAAGCGGCGGGGCTAAATGAGGAAGAGATGGCCCTCATCATCAAGCGCTTCAAGACGACGCTAAAGGGCCTCAAGGAGCATCCCAAAAAGAACAAGACGAAGGGAAAGCGCTCCTGCTTCAAGTGCGGTAAGATTGGTCATTTTATCGCTAATTGTCCCGATAATGATAGTGCCCAGGAACAAGATAAGAAGAGGGAAAAGAAGAAGGCCTACAAGAAGGCTAAGGGCGAGGCACACCTTGACAAGGAGTGGGACTCGGATTGCTCGTCGTCCGACTCCGACAACGAAGGACTCGCCGCATCAGCCTTCAACAAATCATCCCTCTTCCCCAACGAGCGTCACACATGCCTCATGGCGAAGGAGAAGAAGGTATGTACTCGAAAGTCTACTTACGCTTCTTCTAGTGATGATGAATCTAGCGATGATGAAATAGATTACTCTAGTTTGTTCAAGGGCTTAGATAGAACTAAAATTGGTAAGATTAATGAATTGATTGATGCTTTGAATGATAAGAATAGATTGTTAGAAAAGCAAGAGGATCTTTTGTATGAAGAACATGATAAATTTGTAGAGGCACAAAAATCTCTTGCTTTAGAGGTTAAAAGGAATGAAATGCTTTCTTGTGAATTATCTACTTGCCATGAGACAATTTCTAGTTTAAAAAGTGTTAATGATGATTTAAATGCTAAACTAGAAGTAGCAAATAGATCTAACTCTTGTGTAGAACATGTTGTGATTTGCAATAGGTGTAAAGATTTTAATGTTGATGCTTGTAGTGAACACCTAGTTTCTATTGCAAAGTTAAATGATGAAGTGGCTAGTCTTAATGCCCAACTTAAGACTAGCAAGAGTGAATTTGACAAACTAAAATTTGCAAGGGATGCCTACACTATTGGTAGACACCCCTCAATTAAGGATGGGCTTGGCTTTAAGAAGGAAGCCAAGAACTTAACAAGTCATAAGGCTCCCATCTCCACCAAGGAGAAAGGGAAGGCCCCTATGGCTAATAGCGCTCAAAAGAATCATGCATTTATTTATGATAGGAAATTTTCTAGAAATGTTCATCATGATAGGAGTTGTAATGCTTATGATTCAAATGCAATGTTTGCTTCAAGTTCTTCCTATGTGCATAGTAGAGATATGCCTAGGAGAAATGTCATTCATCATATGCCTAGGAGAAATGTTGCTAATGTTCCTAGGAAAATTAATGAACCTTCTACAATTTATCATGCTTGCAATGCTTCCTTTGAAATTTGTAGAAAGGATAAGAAGGTAATTGCTAGGAAATTAGGGGCAAAATGCAAGGGAGATAATGTAACACCCGGTTTTAAAGGACAAAGCCGGGTGCATCTCATACATGCGCCAAGAAGACAACATATATAATAACAGAGTGTATAGAGATAAATGTCATAAATCATCAGAGTATTTATTACATAGCGGAAGACTTATTACAAAATAAAGATAAATATAAAACAAACTAAGGATCGTTGGCGCCAATGTCGACTGAGAAACGCCACCTAGATCAGATCGAACTCCTCGGTGTTAGGCGGCTCCTCTTCAACCACCTGTTCTTCTCCTGTGGGGGGGGGGGGTTGTGAGACAGCAAGAGTGAGCTCACATACGTTCATAGCTCAACAATTCGTGGGGAATAATGTGGCATGAACTCACCAAAGGTGGGAGTTCATGTAGTGTAAGGCTAATCAATGAAGTAAAGGCTGAGGCTGAGCATTGCTTTTATAAGTTGGTCAACATTTTATTAGCAATTACTAAGTGTAAGTAAATACCAAACCTTAATAATAATAAAGAACAATAATAGTAAAATAATCCCAAATGCGATGCAAATGTCAAATTAAATTTAGGTTCCATCATTAATCATGTGAGGGTCCGAGCCGCTCATGACCGTGAGCACGGCTAGTATACTAGTTTTACACTCTGCAGAGGTTGCGCATCTTTACCCACAAGCCGTGTTACCCATCTGCCAAGGGGTCATGAATTCCATACACCTCTACCAAGGAAGCGAGGCAGGGTAACACTACGAGGCCTTTACAAAGTTCCACTAGCTTCAGACTACCCGCTACAGTTTATAGGAAGTTCCAATGCAGGGTTCCTAGCTGACCGCCATCGCAGCAAAATCAACCAGGGACCTCCCTACACTGACCACTCCCCTACTGCCCTTGCCCCTTTCGGGTAAGGTAGCCCTCCACTAGCTTTCCTAGTTAATCAGCCAAGGGCGTCCCATTAAACCCTTGTGGTAGCACTGTTTTCCCGGGTGGTCGCTCCATGTTCCCATTAATTTAATGATCTTAACATGAACAGTAATAATAACAAGATAATAACAGAATAATCATGAATAGTGTATCTCCATACCCAATCCACATAAAGCAATAGCAAGTACTACCCAAAAATGTTTCAGGGGTGAACAAGGTATAGAGGTAATCAAAACTGGGGTAACATAATGGCTCCCATCAAAATTAACCTATGCAGATCATTAAAATTAATAAGAACATGGCTGGAAAAAGTAAGTGATCAAGGGCACAACTTGCCTTCAATGAGCTCCTGCTCAGCTACTTCTACTTGTTGAACCTCAGGATCCACAGTGGCTTGCTCGTCTACTCGCATCAACACAATACATACATGGTATAGCCAAAATCAACATCACACCAAACATATGAATAAAATATACAGTAAAAATCTACACATTAAAATGAAATTATAGGAACTGGAATCACTAAATTTGGAATTATAGAATTCAAGTTATGAATTTTCTAAGATTTAATGTGATTAATATAGGATTAAATGTTAAATTAATGTTCTTACTGTTTTCATGCCAAAACAGAGACACTAAATGGTAGTGAATATTATTACAAAATTTTAGAAATTGGAATGGCTAAATTTGGACTAAAAATGGATTTTCTATGATTTATACAAGTTTCTAGATTTGTTTTTGTATTAAAAATGAATTTCTGATATTATCTCTCTGTTTTCAAACTCCTCTGGACTGGGCGCTAAAATATGAAAAGTGCAGGGGTCTCGGGCGTAAGAACACCAAGACACAGAGCACAGTCGCTAGGGACGACGGGTTCTATTCTGTAAAATCATAAGGTTTCTTCTGTAAAGTGTGCCCGCGAAGGGGTACAGACCTATCGTGACCGTCCGATTAGAATTGAAGGGCCGAGATTAGACCATATTACATTGAACCGGTATCCGATCTAATCCATCGGATCCGAATCCAAGGGTCACGGTTTAATGAATCTAGAACCAACATGAGCCGCGAGATCGCGGATCAACGGTTGTGGTTAGGTGCCGCTGAATCGATATGAGACCTAATCCGAGCCGTCCAACATCCATCCAACGGCGCACGCTTGTCCCAACCCAATCGGCACACCTGGCTAGATCTGAGCCACCCATCGCGAATCCGATAGTCAGCAACCCAACAGCCATCACCCCCCTGGCCACCAGCGGCGCCATCGGCCGGAACGAGGCGGCCCATGGCCGGACTCCCCACGATTCTGCGCAATAGAGCGCCAATTCCAAAATTGAACCATTCTACACACCCACCAGTGAAACGCGAAGGTAATGGCACACCAATTACCTCAAGTCGCGGTGAAGAACCCCCTGGCCGCGGCGCACGGCGGACCTCCGATCCCGGTGAAGGATTACCGGTGCACAGAGCTTCGATTGCGCCCAACGGATCCACACGCGCACTCCAGAGACCGCGCAAAGGCAACCCGGCCCTCAACCGTGGCCTCCCCTGTGTTGACGGCGCGGGACCACGACGGCAGTGAGTTTGGCCCGAGAGAATCGCGATGGTGATTTGGTGGCTGGCGAGAGGTTGAGGATAAAGGATAGGAAGGGGATAAGGGATGGCGTCGCTCGGCTTTATACCCAGGAGGGCTCAGAATTGCGCCAGGCTCGGAGTCGTTATGGCGCCGCAAGCCCCGCCGAGCTCCCCGCGAAGTCGTTGGGGACGATTCTGACGGGTATGGTCTACCCGTCAACGAGGGACTAACGTCGAGGCCCACCTGTCGGTGTAAGATACAGAGCAAGCGGGCGTGCGCGTGACCGACGAGCGGGGCCCACATGTCGGCGCAAAGGTCAGCTGGGCCGTGCGTGAGTTCGTTAGGTTAGGTGGGCCGAAATTGCTAGAGTGAGCCCAGTTGGGGTTTATTTCCTTTTCTTTTGATTTCTATTTTCTATTTTTCTTATTCATATTTATTTTGAATCCAAATTTGATTTTGAATCTGCTTATGAGTTTCTTTTGAGTCAATTATATAAATCCAACCTCTAATATGTATAAGAATAATACATATATATACTTATTTTTATTCCCTTGTAGTTTCTCTTCTCTCTTTTCCTTATTTTCAAACCCTAGTTTCAATTTAGGGTTTAATTCTACTTCCAATAATTATTATACTATTATCATTAATATTATTATTTTACTTGATGCACAAACATATAAACTCCAATATGATGCATTTTCTTTTATTTTAGTGTCTTTGGTTTTAATTGATCACTCCCAACATGTATGCTCTTTTTATGATGCAAATGAGGCACATAAAATGAGAAGATCTCTCTATATTCTTTATTTAGAATTCTGAGTATTACAAATCCTACCCCCCTTAAAAATAATCTCGTCCTCGAGATTTAAGAAGATCTAGGGAAAAGGTGGGGAAATCTATACGAAGCTCTTCTTCTCTTTCCCAAGTTGCTTCATCTTCACTGTGGTGGCTCCATTGCACTTTGCACATCTTTATAACCTTATTCCTCGTAACTCGAGTCAAAGTGTCCAAAATCTTGATGGGATACTCAGCATAAGTCAGATCATCTTGAATGCTAAGGTCATCTATTGGTAGCTGCTCCTCAGGTACCCTGAGGCACTTCTTTAGCTGAGACACATGAAACACATCATGTACATCTGACAGATGATTGGGTAACTCCAGTTGATATGCAACTTCTCCCACTCGCTTTAAGATCAAGAAAGGTCCAATGAAGCGAGGGGACAACTTTCCTTTAACTTTAAATCTCCTCATACCCCGGAGTGGTGACACCTTCAAATAGACATAATCTCCCTCCTTAAACTCAAGTAGTCTTCTCCGGGTGTCAGCATAGCTTTTCTGCCTGGATTGTGCAGTTCTCAAATTCTCCCTTATTTGCTGAACTTGTTCCTCTGCTTCTTGTATAATCTCAGGTCCAAACAATTGTCTTTCACCAGTTTGATTCCAATACAAGGGAGTTCTGCACTTTCTGCCATACAAAGCCTCAAACGGTGACATCTTCAAACTAGCCTGATAGCTATTATTATATGAGAACTCAGCATAAGGTAGACTCTTATCCCAACTTCCACCATGCTTAAGGGCACAAGCTCTTAACATATCTTCCAGCACTTGGTTGGTCCTCTCAGTCTGCCCATCAGTCTGGGGATGGTAAGCCGAACTAAAATTCAATCTCGTATCCAATGACTCGTGTAACTTCTTCCAATACCGAGAGGTAAACTGTGATCCTCGATCAGACACGATCTTCTTTGGCACACCATGTAGGCATACAATCCGTGCCATATACAACTCTGCCAACTTGGCTCCTGAATAAGTGGTCTTCACCGGAATAAAGTGGGCTACCTTGGTTAGCCTGTCCACGATCACCCATATAGAATCATATCCAGCAGACGTGCGGGGTAATCCAACAATGAAGTCCATGCCAATCTCTTCCCATTTCCACTCAGGTATCTTCAGTGGGTGCAATAGCCCGGCTGGCCTCTGGTGTTCAGCCTTAACTCTTTGGCATACATCGCACATAGCCACATGTGCAGCCACATCTCTCTTTAGTCCATACCACCAATACTTTTGCTTCAAATCCTGATACATCTTAGTACTCCCAGGATGGATAGAATAAACTGAATCATGTGCCTCCTTCAATATAGTTTCCCGAAGACTTTCAATGTCGGGAACACAGATCCGATTCTTGAACCAAATCGTGCCTTGTTCATCCTCCGTGAACTCTGGGCCTCTACCCTCTGTTATCAAATCCTTGATCTCCTGGATTTTAGCATCACCAATCTGACCTTTACGAATCTCTTGCTCCAAGGTAGGTTCCAATTCAATAGTCACTCCTTCCGTATGTGTAACAATCCCCAGGTTGAGCCTCTCAAAATCTTTTGCTAATTCATCAGGTAGCTGGACAACGAAAGCGGAGTGAACATGTTCCTTACGACTCAAGGCATCTGCAACCAAATTTGCCTTGCCTGGGTGATAATGAATCTCCAAATCATAATCCTTGATGAGCTCCAACCAACGGCGTTGCCTAAGGTTGAGATCCTTCTGAGTGAATATGTACTTCAAACTCTTATGATCCGTATATACTTGGCACTTAGTTCCCATAGTGTAGTGTCTCCAAATCTTAAGTGCATGCACAACCGCTGCCAATTCCAAGTCATGGGTGGGGTAGTTCAGTTCATGCTTCCGCAACTGACGAGATGCATAGGCAATCACATGTCCTTCTTGCATGAGCACACATCCAAGTCCTTGGCCACATGCATCACAGTAAATGTCAAATCCCTTCTGCAGATCTGGCATAATCAATACTGGAGGTGACATCAATCTCTCCTTCAATTGATCAAAGCTTTCTTGGCATTTCTCATCCCACTTGAATTCTCTTCCTTTCTCCAAAAGCGATGTCATGGGCTTAGCAATCTTAGAAAATCCTTCAATGAATCTCCGATAATATCCTGCGAGTCCCAAGAAACTCCGAATCTCCGTAACTGTAGTGGGCACTCTCCACTCCATTATCTCCTTTACTTTAGCAGGATCCACAGCTATTCCTCCATTAGAAATAATATGACCAAGGAATGGCACCTTGTCAATCCAAAACTCGCACTTGCTGAACTTAGCGTAGAGTTGATTATCTCGCAACTTCTGTAGCACCAACCTTAGATGTTGTTCATGATCACTTTCATTCTTAGAATAGATAAGAATATCGTCGATAAACACCACGACGAATCTGTCCAAATACTCCATAAACACCTTATTCATCAAATTCATAAAGTAAGCTAGTGCATTGGTTAGTCCAAATGACATAACAGTAAACTCATATAATCCATATCGAGTTGAGAATGCCGTCTTGGGAATATCCGATGGTCTAATCCTCATCTGATGGTAACCAGATCGGAGATCAATCTTCGAGAACACTCTAGCACCTCTCATCTGATCAAATAAATCCTCAATACGGGGTAATGGATACTTGTTCTTCACCGTAACATCGTTGAGAGATCTATAATCCACACACATCCGCTGTGATCCATCCTTCTTCTGCACAAATAACACCGGTGCTCCCCAAGGTGAGGAACTCGGACGAATGTAACCAGCCTCTTGTAACTCCGTTAACTGCTTCTTAAGTTCCTTCAATTCTTCTACGGACATTCTATATGGCCGTTTAGAAATAGGGGCGGTTCCAGGTAAGAGATCAATAACAAACTCAACTTCTCTATCAGGTGGCATCCCTGGTAACTCCTCTGGAAAGACATCCGGAAAATCTCTAACCACCCGGATGTTGTCTCCAACAAACTCCTCAGGCATGAAGAACATTGCACGCATGGATGAGGAGGTTACTGCAATATTAACTTGAAACCTTTCTCCTTTAGTGGTAGTGAGTTCCACGGTACCTCTACCACATGCTATAACGGCCTTTGCCTTTCTTAGCCATGACATACCAAGGATCAGATCTATACTGCTTGACTCCAATATTATAGCAGTAGCTCCAAATTCTCTACCCATAATGGTCAAGGTCAATCTACGTGTCATTTGATTCGCCTCAACAGGCCCTTTAGGTGTAATTACTATCATGGGTTTTCTCATATTTAGCAGTGGTATTTCATTTGTGTTGGCATATCTAGCAGACATGAATGAATGTGTAGCACCAGAATCAAATAATATGGTTGCAGGAATTGTATTAACATAAAACATACCAATTACGAGGTCCCCACCATCAGGAGTATCATCAACGCTGACTTGATTCACCCTGGCTATAGAATATCCCTTGCCAGGGGTCTGTTGCTTGTTCTGAGCTGGAGTAGTAGCAATCCTCTGTGGGCAGACATTTGCATAATGACCAGTCTTCCCACACTTGAAACACGTAGTGCCTGGACTCTGTCCTGCAAACTTCGTCAGGGTGCCAGTGGGAGTAGCCTGTCGAGGAGGTGGAGTCCTCAGTGGTGATTGCTGAACTGGGCGCGGTCCTCCTGGTCGAGTCGGTGTACCCTGTGGTGAACTGTAGCGAGGACGAACACTGCTGCTACCCTGTCCTTGTGAGATAGCCTTCCTCTTCAAATCACCCAGTTGAACACGCTTGTGTTCAATAGCAAGAGCCTTATCCAGTAGCCTCTGAAATGATGGAAAGGTGTGTGCGACCAGTGCATACTGTAGGGGTCCATTAAGTCCTTCAATAAAGTGCTCCTGCTTCCTCTCATCCTCAGCAACTTCCTCTGGAGCATATCTCGACAACTGAATGAACTTATCTCTGTACTCGCTGACCGACATGTTGCCTTGCTTTAATGACAGAAACTCCTTCTTCTTGATCTTTATCATACCAGCTGGAATATGGTAGTTTCTGAATTGTGTACTGAACTCTGCCCAAGTAATAGTATCTGCAGCATCATGGGCAGCAGTGTAAGAATCCCACCAGTCAGCAGCAGGACCAGTCAGACGTCCAGAAGCATATAAAACCTTCTCCCGGTCAGTGCATTGTGCAATGTTGAGCATCTTCTCAATTGCTTTCAGCCAATCATCTGCATCAAGTGGATCTGGCGAACTGGCGAAGGTCGATGGCTTATGACTCATAAACTCCCGGTGCTTATCACGAGGTGGGACTGGTGGTGGTGGTGGAGGCAGTGGCACCTGTTGCTGCTGTTGCTGTTGTTGAAGTTGTTGTTGCAGCTGCTGTTGTTGCGCCCTCCTTTCTTGGCGTATCTCATCTCTCTCCTGGCGCAACTCCTGGCGTATATCTTCTCTTTCCTGACGCATCTCTTGGCGTTCTTGCTGCATCTGGGCACGCATATCAGCCATAGTGTCCGCCATTTGCTGCATCACCGCCATCTGAGCAGCAACCAGTGGGTCAACTCCGCCTGGTGGAGGATTAGGAGGATTCATCTCTGCAGGCTGTGGCTGAGGTTGTCTATATATCCTTCGAGTGTGTTGGTTAGGAGGCAAATCAATTCCACCACCCCTCCTGGTATTGACCATCTGAGTTAGATACATATGGTAAGAAAGAGCAGTAGACAAGGTAGTAATTACAATCAGGTTTCTTTGGGGGATTTATTAGCTAAGTAGATTAGTGTGTCACCTACTAAAGCTAATACAATACCTTATAGTGGTACATGCTAAGATGTCCATCTATACTATTTCAATCAATCAAAGAAGCAAATCAGGCATTGATCATCAGAACAATCAACCAACTTTTTTTTTAAATATAGAAAATAGTTTTGATTTGGTCTTAGGCCTCATATCTCTTAAAATGTCATAGGGGTAGGGATTCCAAGGTGTGAAATCCATCTTGTCTCAGAGTAGAAAAGGTAAGAATGATCAGAGTAGAACAGTATAAGGTGAGACAGGATCAAGATAAGTGTAGAAAGAATTAGAGTAAGGTAAGTAGGTAGGGGTTTGTCCATTTCTATCTAGGTTTCGTCCTACAGTCAACATTTCCTCTGATACCACTTCTGTAACACCCGGTTTTAAAGGACAAAGCCGGGTGCATCTCATACATGCGCCAAGAAGACAACATATATAATAACAGAGTGTATAGAGATAAATGTCATAAATCATCAGAGTATTTATTACATAGCGGAAGACTTATTACAAAATAAAGATAAATATAAAACAAACTAAGGATCGTTGGCGCCAATGTCGACTGAGAAACGCCACCTAGATCAGATCGAACTCCTCGGTGTTAGGCGGCTCCTCTTCAACCACCTGTTCTTCTCCTGTGGGGGGGGGGGTTGCGAGACAGCAAGAGTGAGCTCACATACGTTCATAGCTCAACAATTCGTGGGGAATAATGTGGCATGAACTCACCAAAGGTGGGAGTTCATGTAGTGTAAGGCTAATCAATGAAGTAAAGGCTGAGGCTGAGCATTGCTTTTATAAGTTGGTCAACATTTTATTAGCAATTACTAAGTGTAAGTAAATACCAAACCTTAATAATAATAAAGAACAATAATAGTAAAATAATCCCAAATGCGATGCAAATGTCAAATTAAATTTAGGTTCCATCATTAATCATGTGAGGGTCCGAGCCGCTCATGACCGTGAGCACGGCTAGTATACTAGTTTTACACTCTGCAGAGGTTGCGCATCTTTACCCACAAGCCGTGTTACCCATCTGCCAAGGGGTCATGAATTCCATACACCTCTACCAAGGAAGCGAGGCAGGGTAACACTACGAGGCCTTTACAAAGTTCCACTAGCTTCAGACTACCCGCTACAGTTTATAGGAAGTTCCAATGCAGGGTTCCTGGCTGACCGCCATCGCAGCAAAATCAACCAGGGACCTCCCTACACTGACCACTCCCCTACTGCCCTTGCCCCTTTCGGGTAAGGTAGCCCTCCACTAGCTTTCCTAGTTAATCAGCCAAGGGCGTCCCATTAAACCCTTGTGGTAGCACTGTTTTCCCGGGTGGTCGCTCCATGTTCCCATTAATTTAATGATCTTAACATGAACAGTAATAATAACAAGATAATAACAGAATAATCATGAATAGTGTATCTCCATACCCAATCCACATAAAGCAATAGCAAGTACTACCCAAAAATGTTTAGGGGTGAACAAGGTATAGAGGTAATCAAAACTGGGGTAACATAATGGCTCCCATCAAAATTAACCTATGCAGATCATTAAAATTAATAAGAACATGGCTGGAAAAAGTAAGTGATCAAGGGCACAACTTGCCTTCAATGAGCTCCTGCTCAGCTACTTCTACTTGTTGAACCTCAGGATCCACAGTGGCTTGCTCGTCTACTCGCATCAACACAATACATACATGGTATAGCCAAAATCAACATCACACCAAACAGATGAATAAAATATACAGTAAAAATCTACACATTAAAATGAAATTATAGGAACTGGAATCACTAAATTTGGAATTATAGAATTCAAGTTATGATTTTTCTAAGATTTAATGTGATTAATATAGGATTAAATGTTAAATTAATGTTCTTACTGTTTTCATGCCAAAACAGAGACACTAAATGGTAGTGAATATTATTACAAAATTTTAGAAATTGGAATGGCTAAATTTGGACTAAAAATGGATTTTCTATGATTTATACAAGTTTCTAGATTTGTTTTTGTATTAAAAATGAATTTCTGATATTATCTCTCTGTTTTCAAACTCCTCTGGACTGGGCGCTAAAATATGAAAAGTGCAGGGGTCTCGGGCGTAAGAACACCAAGACACAGAGCACAGTCGCTAGGGACGACGGGTTCTATTCTGTAAAATCATAAGGTTTCTTCTGTAAAGTGTGCCCGCGAAGGGGTACAGACCTATCGTGACCGTCCGATTAGAATTGAAGGGCCGAGATTAGACCATATTACATTGAACCGGTATCCGATCTAATCCATCGGATCCGAATCCAAGGGTCACGGTTTAATGAATCTAGAACCAACATGAGCCGCGAGATCGCGGATCAACGGTTGTGGTTAGGTGCCGCTGAATCGATATGAGACCTAATCCGAGCCGTCCAACATCCATCCAACGGCGCACGCTTGTCCCAACCCAATCGGCACACCTGGCTAGATCTGAGCCACCCATCGCGAATCCGATAGTCAGCAACCCAACAGCCATCACCCCCCCGGCCACCAGCGGCGCCATCGGCCGGAACGCGGCGGCCCATGGCCGGACTCCCCACGATTCCGCGCAATAGAGCGCCAATTCCAAAATTGAACCATTCTACACACCCACCAGTGAAACACGAAGGTAATGGCACACCAATTACCTCAAGTCGCGGTGAAGAACCCCCTGGCCGCGGCGCACGGCGGACCTCCGATCCCGGTGAAGGATTACCGGCGCACAGAGCTTCGATTGCGCCCAACGGATCCACACGCGCACTCCAGAGACCGCGCAGAGGCAACCCGGCCCTCAACCGTGGCCTCCCCTGTGTTGACGGCGCGGGACCACGACGGCAGTGAGTTTGGCCCGAGAGAATCGCGATGGTGATTTGGTGGCTGGCGAGAGGTTGAGGATAAAGGATAGGAAGGGGATAAGGGATGGCGTCGCTCGGCTTTATACCCAGGAGGGCTCAGAATTGCGCCAGGCTCGGAGTCGTTATGGCGCCGCAAGCCCCGCCGAGCTCCCCGCGAAGTCGTTGGGGACGTTTCTGACGGGTATGGTCCACCCGTCAACGAGGGACTGACGTCGAGGCCCACCTGTCGGTGTAAGATACGGAGCAAGCGGGCGTGCGCGTGACCGACGGGCGGGGCCCACATGTCGGCGCAAAGGTCAGCTGGGCCGTGCGTGAGTTCGTTAGGTTAGGTGGGCCGAAATTGCTAGAGTGAGCCCAGTTGGGGTTTATTTCCTTTTCTTTTGATTTCTATTTTCTATTTTTCTTATTCATATTTATTTTGAATCCAAATTTGATTTTGAATCTGCTTATGAGTTTCCTTTGAGTCAATTATATAAATCCAACCTCTAATATGTATAAGAATAATACATATATATACTTATTTTTATTCCCTTGTAGTTTCTCTTCTCTCTTTTCCTTATTTTCAAACCCTAGTTTCAATTTAGGGTTTAATTCTACTTCCAATAATTATTATACTATTATCATTAATATTATTATTTTACTTGATGCACAAACATATAAACTCCAATATGATGCATTTTCTTTTATTTTAGTGTCTTTGGTTTTAATTGATCACTCCCAACATGTATGCTCTTTTTATGATGCAAATGAGGCACATAAAATGAGAAGATCTCTCTATATTCTTTATTTAGAATTCTGAGTATTACAGATAAAATTTGCATTTGGGTCCCTAAGACCATTGTTACTAACCTTATAGGACCCAACAAGAGTTGGGTACCTAAAACCCAAGCCTAAATTGCCTTGCAGGTTTATGCATCCGGGGGATCAAGCTGGATTATCGACAGCGGATGCACAAACCACATGACAGGGGAGAAGAAGATGTTCACCTCCTACGTCAAGAACAAGGATTCCCAAGACTCAATCATATTCGGTGACGGGAATCAAGGCAAGGTCAAAGGACTAGGGAAGATTGCCATTTCATCCGAGCACTCTATTTCTAATGTGTTTTTAGTTGAGTCACTTGGATATAACTTATTGTCTGTGAGTCAGCTTTGTAATATGGGATATAATTGCTTATTCACAAATGTAGATGTGTCTATCTTTAGAAGGAGTGATGGTTCATTAGCTTTTAAGGGTGTATTAGACGGCGAACTCTACTTAGTTGATTTTGCAAAAGAGGAGGCCGGTCTAGATGCATGCTTAATTGCTAAGATTAGCACGGGCTGGCTGTGGCATCGCCGCTTAGCACATGTGGGGATGAAGAACCTTCACAAACTTCTAAAGGGAGAACATGTAATAGGTCTAACAAATGTAACCTTCAAAAAAGACAGACCTTGTGCAGCTTGTCAAGCAGGTAAACAGGTGGGAAGCTCTCATCATACCAAAAATGTGATGACCACATCAAGACCTTTGGAGTTGCTTCATATGGACCTCTTCGGACCCGTCGCCTATCTAAGCATAGGAGGAAGTAAGTATGGTCTTGTTATAGTTGATGATTTTTCCCGCTTCACTTGGGTATTCTTTTTGCAGGATAAATCTGAAACCCAAGAGAGCTCAAAATGAGTTTGAGCTCAAGGTGAAGAAGATAAGGAGCGACAACGGGTCCGAGTTCAAGAACCTTCAAGTGGAGGAGTATCTTGAGGAGGAAGGAATCAAGCACGAGTTCTCCGCTCCCTACACACCACAGCAAAACATTGTGGTAGAGAGGAAGAACAGGATGCTCATAGACATGGCGAGGACAATGCTTGGAGAATTCAAGACACTCGAGCGGTTTTGGTCGGAAGCCGTGAACACGGCTTGCCACGCCATAAACCGGGTCTACCTTCATCGCCTCCTCAAGAAGAATTCGTATGAGCTTCTCACCGGTAACAAACCCAATGTGTCTTACTTTCGTGTATTTGGGAGCAAATGTTATATTCTTGTGAAGAAAGGTAGAAATTCTAAGTTTGCTCCCAAAGCTGTAGAAGGGTTTTTGTTAGGTTATGACTCAAATACAAAGGCGTATAGGGTCTTCAACAAATCATCGGGTTTGGTTGAAGTCTCTAGCGACGTTGTATTTGATGAGACTAATGGCTCTTCAAGAGAGCAAGTTGTTGATCTTGATGATGTAGATGAAGAAGATATTCCAACGGCCGCAATACGCACCATGGCGATTGGAGAAGTGAGGCCACAGGAACAAAAGGAGCAAGATCAACCTTCTTCCTCAACAATGGTGCATCCCCCAACTCAAGATGAAGAACAGGTTCATCAAGAAGAGGCGTGTGATCAAGGGGGAGCACAAGATGATCAAGTTATGGAGGAAGAAGCACCACAAGCCCCTCCAACTCAAGTTCGAGCGACGATTCAAAGGAATCATCCCGTCGACCAAATTTTGGGTGATATTAGCAAGGGACTAACTACTCGTTCTAGATTAGTTAATTTTTGTGAGCATTACTCTTTTGTCTCTTCTATTGAGCCTTTCAGGGTAGAAGAGGCCTTGCTAGATCCGGACTGGGTGTTGGCCATGCAGGAAGAGCTCAACAACTTCAAGAGAAATGAAGTTTGGACACTGGTGCCTCGTCCCAAGCAAAACGTTTTGGGAACCAAGTGGGTGTTCCGTAACAAACAAGACAAGCACGGAGTGGTGACAAGGAACAAGGCTCGACTTCTGGCAAAAGGTTATGCCCAAGTCGCAGGTTTGGACTCTAAGGAGACTTTTGCTCCTGTGGCTAGGCTAGAGTCCATTCGTATTTTGCTAGCATATGCCGCTCACCATTCTTTCAGGTTGTTCCAAATGGATGTGAAGAGCGCTTTCCTCAACGGGCCAATCAAGGAGGAGGTGTACGTAGAGCAACCCCCTGGCTTTGAGGATGAACGGTACCCCGACCACGTGTGTAAGCTCTCTAAGGCGCTCTATGGACTTAAGCAAGCCCCAAGAGCATGGTATGAATGCCTTAGAGACTTTTTAATTGCTAATGCTTTCAAGGTTGGGAAAGCAGATCCAACTTTATTCACTAAGACTTGTGATGGTGACTTATTTGTGTGCCAAATTTATGTCGATGACATAATATTTGGTTCTACTAACCAAAAGTCTTGTGAAGAGTTTAGCAGGGTGATGACTCAAAAGTTCGAAATGTCGATGATGGGCGAGTTGAACTACTTCCTTGGGTTCCAAGTGAAGCAACTCAAGGATGGCACTTTCATCTCCCAAACGAAGTACACGCAAGATTTGATCAAGCGGTTTGGGATGAAGGACGCCAAGCCCGCAAAGACTCCAATGGGAACCGACGGACATGTCGACCTCAACAAAGTAGGTAAGTCCGTTGATCAAAAGGCATACCGGTCTATGATAGAGTCTTTACTTTATTTATGTGCTAGTAGACCGGATATTATGCTTAGCGTATGCATGTGTGCTAGATTTCAATCTGATCCTAGGGAATGTCACTTAGTGGCTGTGAAGCGAATTCTTAGATATTTAGTCGCTACACCTTGCTTCGGGATCTAGTATCCAAAGGGGTCTACCTTTGACTTGATTGGATATTCAGACTCCGACTATGCTGGATGTAAGGTTGATAGGAAGAGTACATCGGGGACGTGGCAATTCTTAGGAAGGTCCCTGGTGTCGTGGAGTTCTAAGAAACAAACCTCCGTTGCCCTATCCACCACTAAGGCCTAGTATGTTGCCGCAGGACAGTGTTGCACGCAATTACTTTGGATGAGGCAAACCCTCAGGGACTTTGGCTACAATCTGAGCAAAGTCCCACTCCTATGTGATAATGAGAGTGCTATCCGCATGGCAGATAATCCTATTGAACACAGCCGCACAAAGCACATAGACATCCGACATCACTTTTTGAGAGACCACCAGCAAAAGGGACATATCGAAGTGTTTCATGTTAGCACCGAGAACCAGTTAGCCGATATCTTTATCAAGCCTCTAGATGAGTCGACCTTTTGCAGGCTGCGTAGTGAGCTAAATGTCTTAGATTCGCGGAACTTGGATTGATTTATAGCATACATGTGTTTATGCCTTTGATCATGTTCCTTATGCATTTTGTTGTTTATTAATGGTGCTCAAGTTGTACAAACACTCCCCCGACCTCAAAAGTTCATGTGTGAGTAATGCACATATTTAGGGGGAGATGTGCTACAACTTGACTCTTTGAGACTAACCATGTGCTTGAGTTCTCTTAATTTAGTCTCAAAGGAGGTTTGAAAGGGAAAAGGTGGACTTGGACCATGCAAGACTTCCACTGCACTCCGATAAGAGGGTAACTTATTCCAAGTTCATCTCCATGCTCTTATTGCCTTTTTACTCTTAGTTGAAGATTTTGGTGAGGCAATGGGGTTTAAGGGCCAAAAAATTGATCTCGTTTTGGTGCTTGATGCCAAAGGGGGAGAAATTAAAGGCCAAAGCAATAAATGAATCAGCTACCACTTGAGAATTTTGAAAATAGTAGAGTTAGGACTTTTGATTTGTCAAAATTCTAAATGTCTCTTTTTGTCAAAAGTTGGTCTCTTGTGGGGAGAATGTTTGATTATGGGAAATAGGGGGAGTTTTTTTTTGAATCAGTGATCAATTTCTCTCGGAATATCCTTCTCTATGCCTCAACAAGTGAATTTGACTTAGAGATAGGAAATTGAGTTTGATTTGCAAAAACAAACCAAGTGGTGGCAAAGAATGATCCAAATATGCCAAATTTGAATCAAAACAAATTTGTGTTCTCATTTGCATTAATGTTGCACTTCTTTTAGTTGCTTTTTGTTGTGTTGGCATAAATCACCAAAAAGGGGGAGATTGAAAGGGAAATGTGCCCTTGGGCCATTTCTAAGTATTTTGGTGATTAAGTGTCCAACACAAGTGCTTAAGTGATAAATTATGCCAAAGACTTAAGAAGTGCAAATCAAGAGTAAAGGTATGTTTCTAAGACTTAGTACATTGTTTTGAAGACTAATGTATTGTGTCTAAGTGCTAGAAACAGGAAAAGACCAATTTGGAAAAGACTTGGCTGAGCAGCCAAGACTCTGCGCAGTCTGGGTGCACCGGACAGTGTCCGGTGCGCCAGGCTGGCTCTGGCGAACTGGCTGCTCTCGGGTTTCGTCGGCGGCGTACGGCTATAAATCACCAGACTGTCCGGTGGTGCACCGGACTGTCCGGTGAGCCAATAGTCAGCCCGGCCAACGGTCGGCCGCGTAATCCACGCGCGACGTGTGGCAGAGCCAACGGTCAAAAGTGGGCACCGGACTGTCTGGTGTGCACCGGACAGTGTCCGGTGCGCCAACGGCTCTGGATCTTCAACGGTCGGCTGTGCCAGAATAGGAAAGAAATCCGCACCGGACAGCGTCTGGTGGTGCACTGGACTGTCCAGTGCGCCAGGCGACAGAAGGCAAGAATTGCCTTCCTGGAATGCTCTCAACGGCTCCTAGTTGCCTTGGGGCTATAAAAGGGACCCCTAGGCGCATGGAGGAGGACACCAAGCATTCTCTAAGCATTCCTAAGAACCAAGACTCAAATTCCGCGCATTCGATTCTTTGTGATAGTAACTAGAGCTCTAGTTGAGTAGAGAACTCTTTGGGTTGTGTTGTGAGCTCGAGTTGTGACTTGTGTGCGTGTTGTGCTCTGATTTTGTGTCTTGTGTGCGTTGCTCATCCCATCCTTACTCTGTGCTTCTTTGTGAACATCAAATTGTAAGGGCGAGAGGCTCCAAGTTGTGTAGATTCCTCGCAAGCGGGATATAGTAAACAAAGCAAA